>NC_143587.1:89438468-90930039 GCF_048544385.1 Mastigoproctus giganteus | reverse complement strand
TTTCTAGTTTGAAGTTTCCCTGGATTTCTCTCCACTCCCTAGTTGGAAAGCTGTACATTTCGATGCCGTAGTATTAGTACCATTTTCAGACCATATTTTTAAAAGGTCCAAATCATTTTTAAGCAACGTAGCCTAATTATGGTCATTAACCACCTTCCTTCCGCCTTCATTAACACACAACCTTCAAATGATCAACAGATTTTGAGATCATTCCCGTTCTCCCTCATAAGTGTTATTAAGGAAGATAAGAAATAAGAGGAACCCTATCACCGATTTCTAAGCGATTTCACTTGTCACGTTAGTCCACTCTGATAAATACCTATTTACGACTACTCTCTGTGACTTGTCTGTTAGTCAGTTCTGCTTCACCTAAATACAGAGGGATGGAAAAAATAATGGAAACACCTTATATGAAACAGTAGCTTTTGTGGGACGTATTTTTGAATATGCAATGAAGACTTTTTTTTTTACGTGTACTGTGAAAGAAATACGATAAAAGCTGTTGTTTATTTAGAGGGAATGTAAAAAGGTACATGAAGAAAATGGCCGATCTGTCTTAATTCTAAAGAGGTCAAATTGTTGGGTATTGTATCTCTAATTGCGTGTGTTCTATGATCGATTTGCCAATTTTCGAACTCGGGTCTTTTCAATAGGTGCGGGGAGGACGACGATTCTACATCTGTGCTACCCACGAGTGTATGTAGTGTGTTAAGTGCACACAAACTGGATACTCGATGATTGGAAACATGCCATATTTTCAGTCGAATTGTCATTCACACCTTTTCCATCAGGGAAGGTTTACGTTTGGCGAATACTGAAAGAAGCGCATCATTCTGACTTTCTTATGCCAACTGTAAATATGGAGGAGGATCAACAACAGTTTGGCAGCAATATCTTGGTATTATAGCTCCTATCGTCAACTTGAACGGGCGAATTACTCTCATTGATTACATTGATATTTTGATTTATCAGGTTCGTCCAATAGTACAAAGATTGTTTCTCACAAACGATGCCATGTTTCAAGATGAAAAGCAGCAACAATAACAGAGGAAATCTCTTAAGTTCTGTTTTGTTTTTTGTTATTAGTTCCCACACTGAAATAATAAATCGTTTAGTCTCCTAAGGACTGATAGCTGGTTGGTAAGATCATTAATTTTTGCACGAGAGACCTACTGTGGTTCGGATTCCAACTGTCTTTATTAAAGAAAAATTACTCATATTCCCTAACAATTGAATCCTGTTTCTCTTGGAACCAAAGCAGTCAATAACTAATGATCTGTCCTGGGGCCCGATCTTTCAGAAGAGTGTCACCTGGTATAGGTCCTGGAAACTTGAATAACTGACGAACTCCAAGTTTATCACGTTCAGGCTTCCTTTTTACAGATTCACACTCTTCCAGCAAAAAAAAAAAAAAAAAAAAAAAAAAAAAAAAAAAAAAAGGAATTGTCATATATTGGGGTACCCTCATCCATGTGTGTTACCTCCATAAATTGTGCGTATTTATAGTCGGGTTACCTGCTTTACTGGACGAGTTTCTCTGAGAAAAAACTTTGCTATCCATGCCTGAGGCCAACTAGTTCGCCACACCGTGAAATAAGCCCTAAAAGTTCTTTGCGTCGTTGATGGAATTCGAACACGGGCCTTTTCCTCCAGTGTGGGAGAGCGGTGATTGTAATCATGTGCTACCCCCAAGGACACTCTCTGTTAAGTATTGTATTGTATTCTGTGTCGCTCTAAGCGGTACCAGTGGTTGCCCAGAAAACCGCGATTTGTATCTCTGTGGAGTTGCAAAGCTCTGCCAAGTCCAAATGGGTGTGAGTAGTGTTGGATAATGTACGTTGTACTATATACCAACTTTCGTATATCGTATATGGCAACTTTGAACTTGGATTAATTAAATGGATCACACGGCTTGTTTGCGTGCTTGCGCGTTAACGCGGCAAAGCAACTAAGTCTCTGAGACAGTATGTTGTCTGTAAATTTTCTGTAAATGTAAAGGCCTCAGTTCTGCAAATTGCAGCGTCTGGGGACTAGGCACCTGCAAGGTAATCTCAGTGAGGTATTTAAGGCTTTGTGTGGATTCAGCAAGCTCAGTGCTGATGGCATTCTTCCTTGCTCAGACTCTGTACATGAGGGGACATAAATTCAAATCTAGGAAGGATGGTTGTAAGTGTGTAAGTTTGCTTTCAGCCAGAAGGTGGTAGATTGGGAAAAACTTCCATCTGCTGTTGTGGAAGTGAATAGTTTGAATAAATTCAAGGAAGAACTAGACAACATATTGAGAGGATGGACAGGTGATGTGGGAAGTTGTTTTTTTTTTTTTTTTTGTCTGATGCTTTATAAGCTTGCTTTCTTGCATTATTCCCACTACCAATACTGATTGCTTTCATTCTGTGGTCGATTTGCCTCTTTTCTGGATGAAAAACCAAACTTCTGCGATAAAAATTATGCAATTCTTGCCTGCGATCACATTGACTCATCCACATATGAAAAGCCCATAAAAATTCCTCGCATCGCTGAAAGAATTCGAACCCAACCTTTTCCACCTCCGAAAATTGGACAGCGTGCCACAGGGATGCTGGTTCTGTGTTGACTCAATTGCTTCCCACAGTTATTGCTAACTGGATGGTGCGGATCTTTCTCTCTCTCTCTCTCTGTACTGCGAAGGGCTCGAACCATATCATTCTACAGGTGCTCAATTGGATTGAGATCTGGTGACCAAAGAGACTCCCCTGCTTTATATTGCAGGTTACAACACGTGATCCTGTTAAGTGAAGGGCGCTCATTTCCTGAAAAACTCTAGGTTTACCTAATAAAGTGTGACTCAGTGTATATAAGTAATTAATCGGTGCTGTTCTGAATTTATAGTCAGATATTTTATAATTAATTTTTTACTTTAAAAGAGTTTGGATTCATTTAGAAATGTTAGTTGTGCCAAACGATGTCGTAAAAGATGGTGAATTGCCATTGGTGATCCTCTTGTGAGCTACGTCTCGGAATACATGCGATAACTAGTTGTCGCGTCTTCTAACCCTCGTATGCCAAGCTATCGCTAAGTGATGGTGAATATTTCGACGGTGCTTGAAGTGAATTGATATCTCGATGTAATGTTAGTTGTGATTTGCTATCCTGCAAGCAGAGAATTCTCTGTGCGGCACAACAGAGATTCAAGTGTGATGCTATTTCTGGCGACTTGCTACCGAATCCAGTTCAAAAAGGAATAATCAACCCAGTGAGAATGCTTTGTTTTCGCAGGAGCTAGTTTTCATGGAGGACTCAGTTGTAAGGGAGAATGAAAGATGGCATAAGAAGAACCAAAGTACGTTTAAAGTACACTAAAGTGTCGCGAGAAAGGACAAAATGTTATCTTGTCAGAAATTTTGTGCCAGACGCCACAAGAGGGATTCATAATGAAAGCCTTGTGGATTAATTCTACGGTTCAGAGATTCTTCAAGGCTTATGGAAGGATATTTTCCTGCATGGCCAGCCTTAGTTGTTAGACGTTTGGTTGGTTGTTCTAGGGCAGGGGTCGGTAACTTGCGGCTCTTTGAGCATGTACCTGCGGCTCTTTAACTTTTAGCCCACATGAAGCACAATTAGAAATTGAGTTAGAGGACTTAAAATCAAGGACATGTGGAGTGCAAGACAAAAGAGCCTAAAACTGAAATAAAGGATTTGGAGAGGCAAAAGGCTGCCTTGCAATTCTACACAAATTAGCGGTGATGGATGAGTTGAAAAAGCAAGACCAAATTTGTTCGATGCGTGGAGTAACTTACGACGACTCAACTGGTGTTCAAAGAAACTGCATCAACTAGGAATTTCCATTTCTAACCCTTTTTCGCGATGGTATGTTAATTTAATGACTAGCATCACAAATATAAATATAAACAAAAGATATTTATTAATAGTTAAGGCAAAGCTAAGTAATATTTGACAGGTGCTCTCAAAATATTCCAAAGGAGCATTTGCAACATTTATACAACAGTTTTGGTAAACACGACAATTATGGAATTTTATCAGAAGCCCTCAATTTGCTTCAGCTTATCATTTTAAATGGAAAACAAAATGAAAAGTTCACCAGGTGCAAACTAATATTTAGTTTGAACCGCCTCTGGCCCTGATGACAGCAACACACCGTCGAGGCATTGACGACATCAATTTCTGAAGATGATCAACTGATAGTTCGCGGTTCCAAACACGAATTATTACTTCCTGAAGTTCACGAAGGGTCTTTGGTTTCTTTCTGGCAACTGCAGATTCCAGACGATGTCATGAGTTCTCTATAGGATACAGGTCGACCGAGCTGTTTCCTGGCCAGCTAAGTTGTAATGGACCGTTCTTCCAACCATTTTTTCATCTGTAACAAATGTAGACACAATGCTGTCGAACCTCTAATGCAGAAATGAAGCTGAAGTAACTACAGAGGTGCCTACTTACACTCTTCGCCCGATGACAAGGAGCAGAGTCGTCCTGAAAGATGCAGTTACTTGGCAGGTTGAAATGGTCTTTAATGGTTGGCAGCAATTTACCTTCCAATATAGCCAGGTATCCATTGGCATTTACGGAACCTTTTAAAAACTGCAGGTGACCTACTCCGCGATACGAAATGCACCCGCAATCATTTGGCTGGTAGGGAATTTCACTGTAGACACCATACAGTCTAGATGGTATTCTTCACACGTCTTCGGCGAGTCGTTTGTCTCCATTAGAGCCGCTGGTTGAATTTCTTCTCATCCGAGAAAATAACTGACTTTCACTGCTCGGGGGTCCATTTGACATGCTGCTTACGCCAAATTAATCGGGCCTTTTTCATTTTTTGTATGAGGAGGGGGCTTCTTCTTTAGGACGAGGGCTACAAGTCCAATTTTGAAGCGGCGTCGTCTGACTGTTATTACTGTAATTAACAACCCTGCCAACCTTGTTCATCTACAAACTTCGACGCAAAAACTGATATACCTTAATCAATATCATTGATAACTATACAAAACAACAGTGGGCCTAACACCGAACCCCTGTGGGACTCCACTAATAACATTAGTACACGAAGAGCAGCGTCCATTGATTACCACCCTCTGTCTTCTCCCACTTAACTACCTTTTTATCCATTGTAGCAACTTACCCTTAATACCATTCTGCTCCAATTTGTACAGTAGCCTTCCATGCGCAACAGTGTTTCTCCAGATTTAATTTTAATTTCTCCAGATTTTTTTTTTTTTTTCTGTGGGATTATTTAGTCAAAAGCTTTTCTGAAATCCAAGTATACTGTACTGTAAATGATATCAGAATTATTTTTTGCATCCAATTCCTTTGTAACCATATAATAGTACCCAATCAAATTTGTCAGACAAGACTTTCCCTTAACAAACCCAGTCTGTGTCTGAATTATTGCTGCCGTCTTGTCTAGATGCTCCTGGAATGCATCTTTAACCAGTGACTCCATTATTTTACCCGGAACAGAAGTTAAACTAACTAGTCTTAAATATTCGTGTCACTCTTCGATCCCCCTTTGTGAATTGGGAATTCATTGGCACATCTCCAGTCCGTGGGGACCTCTCCTGAGTCAAAGAATATGGTTAACTCGAGATAGTTAGGAAATAAAATTGTCGAATTTCTGTTTTATTGAAATTTAGAATGGCTCTTTTAGTATTTCTAAACGAGGCAAATATAAAATTTTTTCGTTTGGGAATACTGTGTTGTTATATGTGAATGGACGAACGGGCATGCTGATAGCAATTGAAGATTTATTCATTTCCGAATGCACCTAAAAGTATACCATAGGAACTAGCATAACATATGAAGTGGCGTACTGAAACCGAAGTCGATGTGCCAAAAAATTTCGATACAGTGTGTTCATTTGTTCCTGATGTTCTTATTCAAATATTGATTACACTCGCCATTGATTACAAATTCCTTTTTCAAACATAATATAAGACACTATATAATAAACACACATAAATAATCAACACTCTTTAGAAAATGTATGCCACATACAGGTTTCCATTATCAGAGTCTTAAAAAAAAGGATAGATGTACAAGCTTTTGTTTGCCTGTATTTCTGTGGAGTATGTGAAATCAGTATCCCAGTACCACTATGCTTGTTAATAGTTTCATTAAAATGGTATCACGTTTCGTCAGTGTGTTGCTCCCCACCTTTAAAGCCATTTTATGATTACCTGTCACATCTAATAGCGACTCGTAGCCAGGTTGCAGGTTTGCAGTCAGTAAGCAAGGAGCGCGGAGACCTAATGTTTAATGGTATTTCCTTGCGCGCGCAGGATTCCAGGTTCTTTATGTTGGTTCTCGATGTTGTAACTCAGTGTTAGTGTCGTTATGTTCTTTGTTAAAACTTGGCATGGAAACGACAAGTGCAGAATTATCAATTTATTTATTTTTAGTTTTAAATTTAAAAACATTACCTACAATAATAATTAAAGGTAACGATTTTAACTAGAAAATTTAGAACACAAGTTTGCAACTTTTATAACAGAAACTGTCACTGGTCTCATCTTAAAATTTCTCAAAAGTCTACTCAAAATATTACATGTTACACAAATCCCACCTTACAGAAAATTTCCTTGTCTGTATTTACGAGTTATACGAGGCTCTAGTAAAGATGAACACAAAGGGGCTTCAGTTCTGCAAATTCCACCGCTTGGAAACTAGGCACTTGCAAGGAGACCTGATTGAGGTGTTTAAGGCTTTACTGGATTGATTAAAATTTATGATGTTGGTATTCTAACTCTTTCTCAGAGAACGGACACAAACTAAAATGGAAAAAGGATTGCTACAGTATAGATGTGCGAAAATTTGCTTTCAGTTAGAGTACAGTAATTGACTGTTGGAACAAACTACCATCTGGCGTTGTGTAAGTGG
This sequence comes from Mastigoproctus giganteus, assembly GCF_048544385.1. NCBI lineage: Eukaryota > Metazoa > Arthropoda > Arachnida > Uropygi > Thelyphonidae > Mastigoproctus > Mastigoproctus giganteus. The sequence continues at coordinate 90,923,166 of NC_143587.1, read as the reverse complement.
ATAGTGTGAAGAAATTGCATCATATGCCGCTACTAATAACTCATAGTTAAAGAAAAAAAAATGTGTGTATGTGCCAAGCATGCATAGTGGAAGTTAAGTGCAACTTCTTTAGGAGAACATTTATCACTTGACCAAGGATCCCGTATTGATCGTATGAATGCCTCAGACGACGAATGGGAGCCTCGGAGATATGAGACGTTCGGTTTCCAAATCTAGTTTCGGCAAGTGCCGTGGCATCGGATGATATTTAAAACCATTTGACTTCGATAGAGCCGAAACCACTTTGTTCTTATGAGAGCAACGACAGCTGTTTACAGGCCGACATTTGACTCACATCCTCATTTGGAAATGCTGTTTGAAGAACAGCGTGATTTCGAGCTGCTATATTCACATCGTTCTTGAACCAAGGCCGACCAAATGACGAAAGAAACAGCATGACGCAATGAGTAAGGGTACTGATTGAGTCATGCGTCACTCGTGCCTGGTACGGAGTGGTACATAGTGTGCATAGTATTAGGAATGTACCTTTAAACTGAGCGTGGATGCTTCGGTGTTTCTTAAAATGTTGTTGCTGCTCTGGCGTGTATTACGCCCACTACCTGTTGAACGATTTTATGGAAGTACTTCTGGCAGTCGGTTTTGGCTTCTTCGCTTTTCGTTTACGTCTGGCCTTCGAGGACTGCGCGTGTAGCACAGTGGTATCGTCACCGTCCTACCCCACACCTGGTGGAAAAGGCTCGGGTTCGAATCCCGTCGATGACGCGAGGAACTTTAATGGGCTTTTTTCACTCCGTGGCTGAGTTAGTCGGTCTCAGGCGTAGATAGCAAGGTTTTCCCCCCAAAACGGGTTTTTTCGTCCAGCAAAAAAGGCACATCGACCAGAGAACACACGCAATTTACAGACACAAAAACGGGTTCATGTAATCAGTTACGGTTAACCCTAATATAATAATAATAATGGCCTTCGAGGAGTCTTCGGTATTTTCATTTGCAGTATCAACTTCCATGACCCAAATTCACTTCTAACATTTCTGGGGAGATGTAAGGTTCTGAAGATGCGGATGTACCTTCTCCGGCTTCTTTGTTCAACTCCATCGCATGCTGTAATTTCTTCGGCTATCGACATAGATCTCTCCTTTGTACTCAATGGAAGTAGTTTGGTGGTCACATTGCACGTATACGTGCTCTATACGCCTTACAACGCTCACGATTAGTCTTCGACATGTTGAATTATAAATTTTTTTTCAGTCGAAATTTTTATGAAATACGGTAAAGAATGACGAAATAAACAGTATGACGCAATGAGTAAGGGTACTGATTGGGTCATGCGTCGCTCGTGCCTGGTACGGAGTGTTACATAATGTGCATAGTATTAGGATCAGGCGCCGCCTGTGGTTTCCCACATCTGCGCCATATATATACACTGTGAAGAAATGCAGAACTACTGTAAATGGCAGAAAAGTGTTTTGTGTTGGGTTCTGTTGGGGTTCCTGGCATTTGGCCGCAGGGCTCCTGGTGGAACTCTATGTTGCCCGCACATACCGCTAGGAGGTAGCGAGGCTGCCCATTATTCTCTGGCTAGTCTCTGCCAGGGTCGCCTAAGCTTCCTGACAGAGGCCAATGTAAAAAAAAAAAAAAAATTTAGAGTGGGTGGGCTTTAGAGTCAAGAAAGGGGGGAACAGATAGAAGCATGAGGGATGAAGAAGAAGGCATCCTCCAGGTACATTGGAATACATTCATCAGGCGAAAATAGGGGATGGGAGTGGGAGAAAAGTTGCCGCGCAAGGGAGCACAAGCGTGATCGCCATTTTCCACAAACTTCTTACTCTTCTCATTCAGGTCATGTCAATTTAAGTGGTGATGTCCACTTTGGTAGTTAAAGTCCTATCCGGTGACCTGTAAGTCAGTAAGGTTATAAATAGGAATGCAGCTGTGGTTGTCCTATACTAGATCTTCTCAGATTTGGTGGTGGTAGTGTAGTCTCATTTGCTGGTAGGCCTCTGCATTGATTCCCAAAATATAGGTGGTTGTTTTCTCTTGGTTTTGATGATGATCCGGATAGTGACTATATCCATGGTAGGGTCTTCAGTCGTGCGAAAAAGTCTTGTGCATAGCACTTAAAGGCGAAAATCTTCTTCTCTTTCGAGGATGTGCTGTTCTTTGTTTTTAGGAAGGTAATGTATCCTAGTCAGGAGGAGGCATCGCAAGTCTTCATATTTCGCACTCGTACATCAGGTGGTCCCAACTTTCGAGGAAACCACAGAGGCATGCATTGTGGGTTTTCGGTGATCCCGAGTGCAGTGAGCTGTCCTCTGATAGATCCATGGCCAGTTAACAGAAAGGTGACTTATAGGCCATGGGAGAACCATGTGGGAAATTTCTGGTATACTGTTGCTATTGTAGGAATGAATTTTCTGGTGACTTCTCCTTTTGTAGAGTGTGTCCATCTAGCCTGCCAGACCTGCTGCAAGTATGCAGTAAGACACTTCTTTTCGGCCTTGATGTTATTTGAGGGGTCGGTGGTAAAATCCAGACAGGAGAATGTGATACGACATGGCTTTACCTTTGGGAAGCGTATAAAGCAAACCGGTGAGGGGATGGAACATTTCGTGTCACATTCTCTTACCGATTTTTGTCAATCCATGGACGCATTGCACAGGTACGTGCTCTATACGCCTTACAACGCTCACTACAGTGGACCTCCGCTTTACGATTGGTTCACTGTACGATCAAATCACTTTACGATGGACATTCCATAACAAAATACCGCCGGTCATTGTGATCATGTTTACGAATTGAATTTTAATTCTATTAACGGCAATTCTAATAAGCGAAAATAGGAGGAATATTATCCACAGGCTATAAAAGTAAAGATATAAAGCACAGATTTACACTTTATTATCTTTCCAATTAAAAAAAAAAAAAAAACGCTGCTTAAGTCCCAATTACTTTTACGCTGCTGACTAGAAACTATTCGTTAGAAGGAAAACCTAGCTGGAACTGACTACGCCGAATTTATGAACTAAGAGGCATATTGGTCATATCTCCTCGTATAGGAGGAAGTTTATAGTCCTGTTGTGAACCGAAAAGAGTTGAAGAAGAAGAAAGAAAGAATGTAACCTTACTTGAAACCATCTGACCAACATCTAGTATCTCATTCTAACGGGTGTGAGGGTTAAGCCGAAAGAGAGGAATTTTCTGATTTTAAAGAACTCCAATGAAAGGATCCATTAAAAGGCATAACGAAGAGAAATAAAATAAAATTAAGTTAATAACACAACTACTTACCAACTTTTTTAAATGGCTAATCATTTCTGTTTATCTTTTGGACTGACTGTTACGATTTTCAGCTAATGTTAAGAATATCGTTCTTACCAAAATCTATTGGCACCTACACTGGTGTTCAAAGAAAGTGCATCACCCCTTAAAATTGAAATTGTCGTCCAATAACGTAAGTATATGGCAATATTTCTTACAGATTGCATCAGATAAGATTGATGACGCGTAGGTGATGACGTAATATTGCATCAGCTGTTACTTTCAGCTATATAAGCACGCTCTGTAAGAGTTGCAGTCATTCCTTGCTTGTGTCAGGATGGCGAGTTACGTGCAGTTGAGGCCACGAAGAAAGATTGCTATTGTTGCTTTACGTGAGGAAGGATGTTCTTCCCGTCAGGTATCTTGTAATCAGTCGACAGTGAGTAGATTTCTTTCCAAACACAAGAATACTGGTTCTGCTGATAGGGAAAAAAAAGGAACCAGACGCAAACGACTCTCTACGCAAAAACAGGACCGCGTTTTGAAGCGCTTATGCCTTCAAAACCGTAAAGCTACTTCGTCTTGAGCTGAAAAGAGAATGGGAAGAACATACAGGAGTGGTAACAAGTATAGTAACAGTTAGAAGACGCCTCTTCAAAAATTGACTTGTAGCCCGTCGTCCTAAGAAGAAGTCACTTTTCACACAAAAAATGAAAAGGGCCCAATTAATTTGGTGCAAGGAGCATGTCAAATGGACCCCATAGCAATGGAAGTCAGTTATTTTCTCGGATGAGAAGAAATTCAACCTGCGGCTCTTACGGTAGACAAACGACTCGCCGTAGACGTGGTGAAGAATACCATCCAGACTGTATGGTGTCTACAGTGAAATTCCCCCAGCCAAATGATATGGGGGTGCATTTCGTATCGCGGAGTAGGTCACCTGCAGTTTTTAAAAGGTTCCGTAAATGCCAATGGATACCTGGCTATATTGGAAGGTAAATTGCTGCCAACCATTAGAGACCATTTCAACCTTCCAAGTAACTGCATCTTTCAGGACGACTCTACTCCTTGTCATCGGGCGAAGAGTGTAAGTAGGCACCTCTGTAGTTACTTTAGTTTCATTTCTGCATTAGAGGTTCGACAGTATTGTGTTTACATTTGTTACAGGTGAAAAAATGGTTGGAAGAACGGTCCATTGCAACTCTTAGCTGGCCAGGAAACAGCTCGGTCGGACCTGTATGCTATAGAGAACTATTGGCATCGTCTGGAATCTGCAGTTCCCAGAAAGAAACCAAAGACCCTTCGTGAACTTCAGGAAGTAATAATTCGTGTTTGGAACCGCGAACTATCAGTTGATCATCTTCAGAAATTGATGTCGTCAATGCCTCGACGGTGTGTTGCTGTCGTCAGGGCCAGAGGCGGTTCAACTAAATATTAGTTTGCACCTGGTGGACTTTTCATTTTGTTTTCCGTTTAAAATGATAAACTGAAGCAAATTGAGGGCTTCTGATAACATTTCAGCCATAATTGTCGTGTTTACCAAAACTGTTGTATAAAGGTTGCAAATGCTCATTTTGGAATATTTTGAGAGCACCTGTAAAATATTACTTAACTTTGCCTTAACTATTAATAAATATTTTTTGTTTATATTTCTATTTGTGATGCCAGTCATGAATGTAACGTAATATCGCGAAAAATTAAAATGTGTAATTCCTAGGTTATGATGCACTTTTTAGACACCAGTGCAGATTTTCGCACGAACAGCAATTTTTTTAAAATAATGTCGATTAAAAATTATACCATAGATCATAATTAAAACAAGCCTTTAAAGGGTAGTATTGTGGTCTACTTCTTATTTTGGTAAGTTAAACTTTTAATTTCATATATTCAGATTTTTGTTTGAGCAATATATTTAGACAAAATATTTAGGGGTTTTTTTGTTTTTTTTTGCGATTCTATACATATATTGTTTTGTTTTCTGTAAAGGTACAGAAGTTCGAAAAATGTTTTCTATCCACCTCTTATTTCTTAGATGAGTTGAAGAAATTTCAGAATTTATGCATTCTATTCTTTAAAGGAGAAAATCCCGGTCGGATTAAGGGTGGAATAGGCACCCGGCCATATTTAAGTTTGAGGCCCCTTTAATATATATACTAGGTGATTCAGTGCGACAAACTTGCAGTAGGTGTAGAGGCCACAAAGACGAATCGGAATCACATAGCATTGCAGGGTCCGAAATGCCTTCGTCATGCGGTAGAGGACGTTGAACGAGAGGTCGTGTGAACAGCGATCCCGCTGGAAGTCAGCATTTGCGAACCGTTTCTGTTGAAGAAACCAAGTAGCAAAAGTCCTCCGGAGTGGATAATCCGCAGGCTCCAATGATTGGACGCGTTGCAGATGGTATGCACGCATTTGGTTTGTTGACACTATCCTCCATACAGTGGATTGGGAAATACCCAATCGTTGGCCTATCGCTCGAGTACTCATACTCGGATTGCCTTCTGCAAGACGTAGGACATGCTCCTCATTGTCTGGCTGCCTCGTCGTTCGCTCTCGATTCATGGTACCTCTCGTGAAACAACCAGTCTCACGTAACCTTCTGTGCCCACGTGCGAAAATCGTATGATGAGGAGCACGCCTGTGCGGGAACGTTCCTGGTACAAGCGCAGAGCGGCGCGCCCGTTACAGTCCGCATCTCCATATGCGAGGTGTGTAGAGTGTGTGTTTAGTGTCAAACGGCACCAGGGGTTTCCCCCATCTCCGCGTGCTATACATTGTGGGTGTGAAACAGAACACTGTCAATGCCAGAGGTTTAAAAGTATATGGATTTTGTATTTGTGTAGTGTCGTGTACCGTTGTTCATCTGGTCATTTAGCCGCTGGGCCCCTAATGGGACCCAACGTTGCCCCACTCCGCCCCGTGGAGGCAGACCAGGTACACTACTTAGTTATTTACTCTGGCAGGTCCTGCCACCTAATTTCCTGAGATTTCAGTGGCAAGGACCTATAAAAAAAAAAAAAAAAAAAAAAAAACACGCTATAGATAGGGGTCAGCCAAAACAAAGGGAGTACTAGTTGGGCGATTTGATGTTGTTAAGTTTTTGGATGTAGGGCTCAAACAATTTGGAGTTGATTCAGACACTAGTTGTAAGTTAGAGAAGGGGAGGGAGACTGAAGACTGGGGGGAAAAGACAGAGATACGGGGTCCATAGGGAAGATGACCCCCAAGTCAGTGGAGCAGGCCCATGCCCCACCAGAGTGAAAAAGAGGGGTGGCGAGGGGGGGAGGACACCAGGGATGAACTCCCCCTCCCACCAGGGAGTGGAGGCAAAGGACCACGCAAGAGAGCGTGGCTAGGGAGACCTAAAGGCAGCAGCTGAGCTGTACTGGTGTAGGTTCTGTCACTCCTGGGACGAAGGAAGAAAGGAGTGTTTTTTTTTTTTTTTTTTTTTTCCTTTTCCTGAGAGGACTTTCATATCCAGGAAGTTTCTTACTTTGATCTTCAATGGGTGGTGTTTGGGTGCCTAACCCGTCTAGCAGTGAAGACAGACTGCGCAAACTCTGTAAAGGCGACATAGCGCTGCTCGTCCATTATAATCAGGTGCTCACAATTCCGGGGATTTTCTTGCATTTTAGTGGCAAACCTTAGCCGGAACTCATCATATTCATGGCAATCATACATCACGTGATCCCACGTTTCTTCATCCCCGCAGTGACACAGCGGATCTTCTTCTATGCCTAGGGATGTTAGCTTCGCTTTAAAGGGTCCGTGGCCTGTAAATAGAAATGTAGTATGGAGGCCTGGTGAGTACCAGGGAGGAGGCTTTGGACTGATGAGGTTCACAGAGGGAATGAACTTTTTGGTTATCAATCCTTTGTTGGTGGTGTCCCATGTCTCTTGCCAGGTCCTGTACATAATTTCAGAGATTCTCTTCCTTTCCTGTTTGGGGTTGTTATCAAGGTTAAGAGTGATGCCTGGATCAAGGTTAAGAGTGATCCCTGCTGTTTCAGTGGGAATACTCTTCTTCAATCGTTGATATAATCCTCTTCTTATTACCTCTAGGTGTAGGGGTATACATCCAGCTAGCACCTGCAGAGCTGGGGTGCTTACTGTACGGCACGCCCTTGTTACGGCAAGGAGCATAGAACGCTGTATGGAGTCTAGTTTACGGCGATTTCGGTCGAGGGAGGCCCTAGTACACCATACTGAGGCTCCATAGCAAGCTATTGGCACAAATATGGCATTATAGATGAGGGCCAGAGCCCGGCGCTTAAGGCCCCAGTCTGCACGGCTTATACGGATGATCATGGCCGAGTATTTTTTTATTTTCTGTGACATATATTTCAAGTGAGGATGGAAATTTAGCTTCATATCTAAGACGATTCCTAAATACTTGATTTCTGGGTATAATTTTATGGAGGTGTTGTCAATTTTGATAACCGGTGGTCTTCGTAGTTGAAGCGTTCCCTTGAGCAATATAGATTTGGTTTTCTCTCCCGAGATCTTTAGTCGGTGAATGGCTGTCCAATCCTGGAGCTTAGTTAGTGCACAATTTGCTCTCTCCTCTAAATCAGCTCTTGTGTCACCATGCACCACCAAAACCAAATCGTCAGCAAACGCAAGGGGTTGAGTCATCCCCAAGTCCATCCCAAGGAACTCGTCCATGACGATGGACCAAAAGAAAGGCCCCAGGACCGAGCCCTGGGGACAGCCTCGGGAGACCTGGCTAGTGACAGACTCATACCTGGTACTAACATGGACAGTGCGGTGTCTCAGGTACTTGATTGATTGATTGATTTGGTAGTTGTTGGCGCATCGGCTTCTGTGGCCATATTGCACCTCCCAAGGTTTTTGCAGTACTTTGATCCAAGCCCGAGGCGGGAATCGAACCCGCGACCTTTGGGTTGCCGGGTAGGTACTTTACCCACTCGGCTAGCCCGGTCGGCCTTCTCAGGTACTCCTTGACACAGCTATAAAGGTTGAGCGGTGCTTTGGCTTGTCGGAGTCTTCTGAGAATACTTGGCCACCACAGCCGATCAAACGCTCCAGCAAAGTCAACTGTGATGGCTAGCACATACTTGCCTTGAGTGCTTGAAACAGTAGATATTAATTTAAGAAGAGCATCTTCAGTGCTGCAACCAGCTTTGAAACCGTACTGAAGTGGAGAAATGAGGTTTTCTTTAGAGTAGCATTTTGACAACCTGCTGAGAAGAAGCCTTTCCAGAAGTTTGCCTAGGACTGGCAAGAGAGCAATTGGCCTGTAAGATTTTGGCTCTTCAGGTGGTTTGTCTGGGTTCTTCAAGATGAGTTTAAGGCATGCCTCCTTCCAGATAGCAGGAAAGTGGCCTTCCATTAGGCATCTGTTGAAAGTGGCGAGCATGGTGTTAGGGAAGTAGGTTGCAAATTTCTTGATAACATCCACCTCCAGGAGGTCATTGCCAGGAGTTTTATTTTCTTTAGTTTTGTCCAGTGCAGCTTTTAGATCGTCATTTGTAAATGGTTCTTCAGTATTTTCTGTTGTATAAGAATCGTTAGCGGTAACAATCTGTAGTTGCTCTTCAGTTAGCTGTGCATCATCTGTTGGAAAGAGGGCATTTAGCATGTTATGGACAGAGTCTTCCCACGTGAAGGTGGAAGAACCATCAGGTTTTACAGTTGTACTGAGGACTTCACCTCTAGGGAGTTTGTTCACAACGATACGATAGACAACTCCCCAGGGGTTATCATTTCCTGTGATCGAGACCAGATTCTGCCATGAGGCTTTTTTGCAGCGTCTAATCATGGTAGTGTAACTGTTCCTTAAGAATTGGTAACGGCTTCGACCTCCAAGGGTGGGAGGTGAGCACGGGCTCTCTGAAAAGTTTTACGAGCTTGGTGGACTCTCTTCCTCATATCTTGTAGTTCAGCATTCCACCAAGGGACCGCGTTTTTGAAGGGCCTTCTCTTGGGGATTGCCATAGCACAGGCCTCTTTGATGGTCTTGGAGAGGGAAACTGCACAGTCCTCAGAGGTGATGTGATTCAGTTGTGAAGAATCTTCATGAAGTCTTCTTACAAGTTCGGCTTGAAAGCGTGGCCAGTCAGCTTTCTTTGTGCAGAATCGCACTACATCCCTTGGTATTGGGGGAATACGATCCACGGAGCGGCCAAGAGAATAGGTGATTGCTCTGTGATCAGAGGTGGTCCATGCTTCATTAACCTTCCACTTGCTGAACTTTCCAGAAATAGTCGGCGTGGTCAGGGTGATGTCGATGGTACTTTCCCAGAGGGTGCTACTGTATGTGGGGAGATTTCCAGGCTGGTTGAGTACTTGTAGTCTGGAGGCAAGGATGAAGTTTTCAAGTTCCTCCCCATTTCGAGTGACCGTACGATCAGGTGTTTGACTATGCCACAGGGGAGAGCGACAATTCGCGTCCATGGCTATGAGTAGCTTACCCCCTGGGAGAAGGTCAAGTGCTGTTTGTATTATGGCGATCGCAATTGAGATGTCTTCACCAGGTCTGCTATAGAGTGAGAGCAGATGTAAGGATCCCATGGCAGTAAGAACGTGAGCACAGGCACTAAAGGATGTACAAAGTGGAGCTACTTTAGTTACAGAGATTTCAGTGTTACTGACTAGGATTGCGGCCCGTGGTGCATCTGTAGTACCTTGAATGATTTTGTATGAAGCTGGATAACCTGTGACCTTGCCCTTGTAGGCATAAGGCTCCTGGAGCATAATTATGTCAATATTTTCTTCCTCTGTTTTTAATTTAATTTGTTCAACCACTGCTCTGGCATGCTGCGCATTTATCTGCAAGAAATTCAGCTTCTTCTGTGTTGGTGGTTGGGTGGACCGTCTATCCATAATTGGTTCTGTCTTGGTATATTCCCTTAAATTTTATATATACAGGGCAGTTTGCATCCCTGACGGAGTGCAGGTGGGGTATTTTAGACCGTTTGCAGTTTGCACAAGCTGCTGGTTCCTCCCTTTTAGGGCAGTCTTTGAACTAATGTCCCTGCTGGGTACAGTGACCACACGTTGGGACCCGTTGGTTGCAGGTGTGCGATGTGTGCCCAAATTGCAGACACCTGAAACATTTGGGAACTGGGACGTACTCCTTGAATCGGTGGCTTCCCCATCCGATGTAGATTCTCTCATGTTGGCTAATAACCTTCCACGCTCTGGGGGAAAGTTCGACTACCCAGTTTACTGTAGCAGCTGACTTAGACTTCGTGATATGTTTTGGTATAATGTCAGGTGCATGTCGGCCAGTTTAACGTTTGAATACTCGTCCATCCTACTGCCTCGGGAACCGGTTCGCAAATGCTGACTTCCAACGGGATCGCTGTTCACGCGACCTCCCGTTCAACGTCCTCTACCGCATGACGAAGGCATTTCGGACCCCGCAATGCTATGTGATTCCGATTGGTCTTTGTGCCCCCTACACCTCCTGCAAGTTGGTGATTCACTAATCACCCTGTATACAGGGTGTTCAGAAAAAATGTATACACAGTTTGATTGTTAATGACTTCTATGTTTATTTTCATAAATTCAATTTTATAATTTTATAATGAAGAAAAAATGTGAGAAAAAATATGCATTAACGCAAGGGTTAAAATTGTCCTCCATTCTCATCCAGGCATTGTTGACATCGTCGAGAAACTGAATTGCATACATCACCTAAGATATCTCTTGATATTGCTGCACATTCTGCTTCAGTATCTTTCCGTAATTCGGCGATTGTTACTGGTTTTGTGGCATAAACTTTATCTTTGAGGTAAACCCATAAATAAAAATCCAATGGCCTTAGATCTGAAGAATGAGGAGGGAACTTAACTGCCTCTTCGTCTAATTCATCTGTTTGGGAAAGTTTCATCCAGATAAGCCCTAACATCGCGATGAAAATCTGGAGGTGCCCCATCGTGTTGAAAATAAAATTCATCATCATCCCCAAATAGATTCCTGAAGAAAGTTGAGGTAAACAGCACCAGTAACAGTTGCATCAAAAAAGAATGGTCCAATCAAACGCAAGGATGATAATCTACACCACACTCTAATGCCCGATAAATTCAAATGTTGTTTATTAGTAACGTGTGGATTCTCGGTTGCCCAGTACTAAAAAATTATGGCGATTAATTGTACCATTCAACTTGAATGTTGCCTCATCACTCCAAAGGATCTTATTGGCAAACAGAGCGTCCTCTGCAGATTTTTTTAAAAACCACTCGCAAAAATTCAACTCTACGCTCAGGATCATCTTCGTTTAGGGCCTGCACTAATCTTGGAATGTACCTTTTCCATCTTGCACGCTTTAAAATGTTATGGATCATCTTCTGGATTAAGGGATTGCCGTTTCACGAGCATCTTGTCGGACAGATTTCCTTGGTGTTTGTCGAAAAAGTTCCAGCACATCTTGTGATCTCGTGGGGCTCGTGGATGTGTGAGGTCTTCCTAATCGTTGCCTGCGTACATTTTGCACGATGCCATCCGCTTCAAACTTATCACGAATAAGCGAAATTGTGAGACGCGTTGGTGGTTCATTGTGATATTCACTCTTAAACTGTCTCTGGACTTCGTTGATATTTTACGACTTCCAATTCTACTTTAATACAAATTTCCGCTGTTCAAATATAAGTCTGGTCTTCTCCATTATTACCACCAACTTGCAACTGAAAAAGAAAAACGTTTACTGAGTTATTGGCTGATAAAGTGTGTATACATTTTTTTTTTGGACACCCTGCATATTACACACATAGATATAATTCAAATACTACATAGGTTTTTATATCTATATTGTTTCATTCATACATTGATACATATTTTTCCGTCATCTGTAAAACTATTATTATTCGAAATGTTGATCGCTACTTTAGGTCTAACGTAGTCGAGTGGTCAGGAGCGTGAGTGCAGGAGTACGCGCTGTTTTAGCGGACCGGTGTTCAAGCCCGTGATTGCTAAATACAATTAATGTTTGTATTGATGATTTATTGTAAACTCCACTGACCTGGTGGTCGTGCCGGAGTATAAACAAGAACGTATATTTTTTTAAATATTTACACTAAAAATGAGGCTCACTCTTCGGGTGAGACCCCCGTCCATAACTGGTTTTGCCCTAGCGTTAACGCGGCACTGGAGTAAACTCTTAAACGTGTATGACTGTGAAAAATAGATGCATAATTTTATATCTGGCCTGAATCGAGAGAGACACAGGGATTGCAGTTTTCTCCCTTGAATTATCCATTTTTTCTAGGGTCGGAATTAATATTCTGTACAGTCGCTGGAATGCCTCTGTCTCATCGTCGTCCTAATACCGGCTGTGTTTCTCAAAACGCCAATTCTCAACTTCCTTTTACTTTTGCATTCCCTTTTACATCCACCTTTTTCTGTACTGTTATGGTGTAGCTGCATTGATTACGGAATACTCGTAGACTTGGAACGGTGCCAGTTTTGACTGTAAAGGCCAAAAGGATTTCTAATTTATTTGCTATCTGTAATGGAAAAGTAGAAATTTTTGTTTTTTAATTTCATTAAAAATTTCACCAATATAGCAGACGTATAGCATATAACCCCCCAAATTTCAAAGTTTAATGCACTAAACATTTGCCAGTTATGTTTTCAGAGTTTTTTTTATATTCATTGTTTAGTAAATGAAATTTTTAGATTATGAACTTGACTAGGTGGCATTTTTCTCCCGCTTGTACTGATATATATGTTAAGCATAAATAAATTTTCATCAGGAAGTTTGAGGAACTTTTTGAGGAACGGTGTTTGAGAAACTTTTCATGCTGCAAGCCTGAAATGCAGATTTTACGTAGGGGACGCTTAGACAAGAAAAAAAAGAAGTATTAGAAATTGGTCGGATGAACACTGGCCGCTGATTAATTGCTCTGAAGAATGGCTCGAAAAATTGAATAACATGTTTTTGAAGCCTATAGGAGGAGGCGGGGAGAGAGAGAGAGAGAGAGAGAGAGAGAGAGACAGAGAGAGAGAGAGAGAGAGAGAGAGAGAGAGAGAGAGAAATTGTGGTTCATACTCCCCTAAAGTGTTCATTGCCTCCCGAAAGCAATTTGAAAAGATGAAGTATACATCTTTCATCAGTTTATATTTTTAATAGTTTTGAATACATGGTGTCCGTAAATGTTTCCGATTTTGATATTTTTTTAAATTCAGAATTACTTCCAAGCTACACTCATGAAACACATGCCAGCTGAAAGATCAGTTCAATAAGTTTGAAGGTACATAAAGTCATTGGTAAAGTTCAATGTGGGCACAATTAATAACTCGAACGATATCATAGCGATATTCAATCTCCTGCCACACGCTGTGCTTCATTTCGCGATCAATTTTACCAAAGGCCTCTGTGATCCGTGTCTTCAGCTCCTGCAGTGTCGTTGGTAGTGGAGGGATGTACACATTGTCCTTCACATAACCCCCACAAAAAGAAGTCCTGTAACAACAGATTTTGTTGCATGAAATGCTATCGCCCAAAACGCTTTCTCCGGCCCGGTCGCCATTTTGTCATTCTGGCTAATGTAGCGCTGCGTAGCGGGTAGAATGCAAAACTGGCAGTTGAGTACCAGTTTAAAAAAAAAAAAAAAACTTATTGAATTGATACAGCTGGTATGCGTTTCATGAGTGTAGCTTGAAGTAATTCTGAATAAAAAAATATCAAAATCGGAAACATTATTTACGGACACCCTGTATATTAACAATTAAAACTGCGAACAAAGTTATCACTTTTTATTACGGTGCTATTCAACATTTTATTAAAAATACGTAATTATTAATACTATATTAATATATATGGTATATATTATTATTAATAAATATTATTTGTTAATTTTGCATTTGGGGCCAAGATGAATTGCTTTTGCCATTACCAACTCTAGAGCAGCCCATATAAATATGGTCATTAGAAAAATGTGGGCCTTGCAGGTTGAGGCCAGCAATTTTGAATATTTATTCCTGAACTTTATTAATGCTCATGGCAGAACTTAGGCGAAATGGTAAGTGAAATCGCTTAAACCACAAATTCAAGAGCTTGAAGAATACCTTGGAGCCACAGGTCCAAAGTTAAATCCAACAAAATTAGCTCAGATGAAGTTTACTAATAATAAAAACGAAAAAGCAATACATATTCAGGTAACTATTGTTAAGATAAATTGCCATGCAGACCTAGGCCTAATCTGAAACGACGGTTTAACGTTCCAACCTCGCTTCGCCAAGGCAAAGGATAGGACCTATTCCTAGGTCCTAGACCAGGGGTGGGCAACAGCCGGCCCGCGGGCCACATCCGGCTCGCGACGATGTTGAATCCGGCCCCCTCGGTAAATGCATAAATATAGAAAATCCATACCTGACTACACTCGCCGTAAACGTTCGGCTTAATTCGGTTCAATCGGGAATCGCGGCCAGTACAACAGTAACCAAGTGATTCTACGCAGCGTCAAAGAGTTATTTCCTAATTATTATTGTAGCATCGATCGAACGAAGTTCCTTTGGGTTTGACTTCTTATTGAAAAAATAATATTGGTGCGAGATATTTTATGTTTTATGCCTTTTCTAATTATTACAATTTTTAATTTAATATAATTTATAGCCCATAAAATGAGCCAATTAAAAAAAAAAAGAAAAACTGATGCCGAATGCCGCATTTTCAATGATAATTGGACATTCAGATATTTTTTTAAAAAATACATTAATAATTTGGTAATTCAACTAATATAACATTTTTTAGGTTCTGATTTTTTTTATTAAATCGTTCAATCTATTCCGGCCCGCATAATGATGCGAAAATTTCATTCGGCCCGCACCATGATACAAAAATTTCATTCGGCCCGCTGACGAAAAAAGTTGCCCACCCCTGTCCTAGACCCTATTCCTATATGGACTGTGAGATTATGTATTTTTGGAGATTAGACATGTGTTTTTGGGGAAAACATGAGTGAGCGGCACTGAAAGCATGAGTTTTCAGTGCCGCTCACTCATATAAGCTTTTTTTTGTTTGTTTGCTTAAGAGTTTTATGGCCCATTAGCAGCTCTGGCTATTATGCACCAAGTCAAATTCATATAAGCAAATTTCTCGGTCGCGAATACTGGCTCTTACATTAAGTAGGATTGAAGGAAAACCGTGTAGTTTAATACGATCAAATCTGTTAACAAGCTTGAACGCTCCCCCCCCCCCCCCCTGGATGCATCTCATCTTAGCGAGAAACAGCCTGCTGTTTTTCAGACTTTCTTTCGAACTTATTGTCGTTCCTTACATAAAGGGGGATCAGTTGGGCCCTAAACTGAGGGGAAACGCAGTCTGCAGAACTACGCCTGCCACTTTCATTCATTATGCTGTTTAGCGTCCTAAACAGCATTAATGAATGAAAAGATTATTTTTCCTGCCACTTTAAGTTTCTGCAACAAGCTGAAAATTGAAAATTGATCCAGTTAAATTTTGTGAGGGTATCAACTACTGGAGGAGGTAGATCGGGAGTATATATATATAGTATAAACTCTTAGCACTTGTCGCCATGATGGGATATTGTGTTATACCACAATAAAGATTTATGTAATACTTATTTAATGATCCAGTTATAGGCAACGCTTCGGCTAAATGTGCTTCGGTGGCTGTTGGCATTGGAGTGTCTTACTTTTTATGATTAATGCACATGGAGAGAATTAGCAGGTTGTACATAGTAATTTTTTAAAACTGATAAGTTGAATTTAGAACAAATTTTCACTGTATATAAGAACGGGATTATTTTGTATAGATATTTAGAATTTGTTTACTGTTATTGTTTTTTGTATGTAGAATGTAACCAAATATGGTAATTTCCTGATACTTTACTATATGCTGATGACCCAAGTACTCTGGGTCAGTAATGAAGACGAGTTATTACCATACTCAATACGTCATCTAAATCTTACTGCAAAAAAATTAATGTGGAAATAATCAATTGCAAAAACAAAAACCAGGGCTTTTCAGGGAAAGGAATCCTTCCAAAATTTGGGTTGGTAATACAATTCCTGAACAAGTAAATTGTTTTAAATATCTTGGCTACAGCCTGACATGAAAAAGAAAACGATGTTAGTAACAAAATTCAACACTATTACAGAGCACTTAGAAAAATCAGTAACGTTTTTAGCCCAACAGAAACGCAGAGACATACCAGAATAAAGTGAAATTTATGAGAAAAATTGTAGGATTTATGTTAGACCACATAAAAGACAAGGACATACTAGACAGACTGGAAATGACACTCATAACTTGAATGCATCCAAAAGTACAGGCAGGAATGGTTACATGTAAAAAGAATGGATAAAATTAGGATACCTCTTCAATTCTTCGATACATCCCTAGGGAAAGAAAAATGCCAGGAAGGCCAACCAAGAGGTGGCTGGAGACCATAACAGGCCCCTAGGCCACCTGATAGGATGATGATGAGAATGTAACCATATCCTCCTAGCTGAAAAATCAGTATTATTAAAATCAAGTTTTTCTTTGATAAACTTAATTTTAATAATATTTATTCAATTTATTATTATAAATTTAAACGACATATAAAATAGGATGATTGGAATGAATACATTCTGGCCCGCTGTCTGACCAATCGTGATACTAGCTTCAATGACATATGGCATGAGCTTCTTAGTCAGTCATGTTCCATTGCAGAATGTTGGTCCTCACAAAGTTAGGCATCTGAGTGAGAACCAGATCTAGGATATTAGGGCCACTTTTACTCTCTCGGACATGCTGGAATAAGTAGCAACCACCCAGTTAGTTCAAAAAATTTACCAGGTATAGCATTTTCGGTCCACATATTCCAGTCAATGAAGTCTCCCATAATGAGATGAAGGCTGAAGTCTCTCATAATGAGAGAATCATGGTTACTAGCCCATTCAGTCTACTTAATTAAATTTTTATCATACTCCTCTCCTGAAATTCTTCATTTAGCTTGTAACATACCTCAACTATCACCCCCCCCCCCTTAATTCAAGCAGTTTCGCACTACACTGAGCCAACATCTTAGTTACCTTGATCTGAGCCGACCGGGCTAGCCGAGTGGGTAAAGTGCCTGCCTGGCAACCCAAAAGTCGCGGGTTCGAATCCCGCCTCGGGGTTGGATCAGAGTAGAAAATGTAAAAAAAACCTTAGTAGGTGCAATATGGCCACAGAAGCCGATGCGCCAACAACTAAAAAAAAAAAAAAAAAAAACCTTGATCTGACTCTTGAAATATTCTTGTCTCCTTCAGTTAGTTTTGTATTAGGAGCGCTACTCTTTCTCTCACCCACCCCCCATCCCACTGTATCTTTCCTGAACGCACAATATTCACCGAAATGAAAATTTTCTTGTCTCTAAATAGCACCATGTCTCATTGAGCCTAATTAAATATGCATTATTTGCTTTGATCAAAGCCTCAGTTAATTAAATTTATTTACAATACTCTTGGAATTAATTGTTGACAAATGAACTTTTGTACTTTATTACTTTTGACAGCCCTGACAAAACACCCTTTATAGTTACTTAAACGTGTTTGTCATTTGGTCCTAGCTTGCGGTTGAATTTTACTTCTATTAGAGTTTCCCTCTCAGTGTTAGGATAATTAATGGTTGCACAAAAGCGCTCTCAGCACGGGTGGAAGTATAATTTTTGTCCCATGTCCCTAATCCTCCGAACTAGCAGTTTCTGTGAACCTTTAATTGCACATAAATGGTATTAGCAAAAACCCTTGCACTTCCTCTGTATAAGTGCATACCTTATTTACAAAATAAATTCCGTCTACCAACTTAGGCAGCCCATGCTGAGAAAAATATACCCTCACAAGCCTTGCAGAGTCACTGAAGCTCTTAGTTAATCTAAGGCTTTCATCGTGAAATCCGTCTTGCCATATCTGGGCAAGATTGCCGTCATAAGAACATACGGTCAATCCAAGAGCCATGATCTTATTTCATAACCAATTCATCCATTCGTTTAAGCTTTAAATCATTAGTCCCCCGGATGTATTACCTTGCATATACTGGTGTCATTACGAACTGATAAATTGTTACTGTGTCAGTTTCAGCACCTGGTAGACATACCTGGTTCTGTGCCATATATCCTTCTTACAGAATATGATTCCTGTTTCTTTTATAACTGAGTCTCCCTTGAAGACTGTCTCCTGTGGAGCGAAAGCATTCTGTACTGGTTGATTCTGATTTGTAAGCACTTCGCCTGACGTAGAATTAGAAATTTGATTCGCTGATGATGTCCCCAGATTGAATTTACTCCACGGCATTAATTCCCTTCCTCAGAGACTCAGTGGTTCCTGATAGTTTGTCGAGTTTTGAATTCTGTTTGCCGCATTCCTCACACCTTGCGAAAAGAAATGACTCTACATCGGCTGACGATAGATCCGCATCACGACAACCGGTCAAGCAAAGCCGTAATTCACAGGAAAATCACCACTGGCAGTTCCACCACCATTCACGACATTTTACATCTTTCTAAGTGAATCAGTAATGTCTTTTAAACACAATTTAAAATTACAGAATATCTCGTTATAAATTCAGACGAGCACCGGTCAATTACCTTATTTACATAAACTGTGCTGTCACTTTATTAGGTACACTTACCTAGTAGCGTTGTTGTTATTTGGTTTTTAGGAGCATTAGCTACTAAGGCCATATTGCTCCGACTTAGTAGCGTGTTGAGTCTCCTTTAGACTTCAAAACAGTCTGAATTCGTCTAGGCATGGATTGAACAAGATGCTGAAAACGTTGTGCAGGAATGGAGTACCATGCAGACATGAGTGTGTCATGCAGTTCCTTGAGATTCGACGGAGGTGTAGGCCTGCAGCAAACAGCCCTTTCCAACTCATCTCAAAGATGTTCAATAGGATTGAGATCCAGGGACTGAGCGGGCCACTGCAGCAAAGAAAAGTCATTGTCATGTTTCTGGAACCATTACATAGTGATTACATTAGATAGCGGACTTTTTGCACCCACTCATTATCCTGCGGGAAGTAACCATCTGACTGAGGATAAACTGTCAACATGAACGGATGCACTTGGTCAACAACGATGTTTAGGTACGATGTGGCTTTCAGACATGAATCTATGGGTATCAATGGACCCAGCGTGTGCTAAGAAAACATTCCCCACATCATAACACTGCCTCCACTCCCTTGAACTGTAGTCGTCAGACATGACGGGTCCATGGGTTCATGTTGTTTTCACCAAATTCTGAGCCTTCCATCAACATGATGCACCACGAACTTCCACTCGTCAGAACAAGCAACTGTTTTCCAATCCTCAATAGTCCAGTTCTGTTGTTGCAGTGCCCACTGGAGGCGTGCTCTCTTGTTCTTCATTGATAACAAAGGTACATGATGTGGCCGTCATCTCTTGCAGCCCTTTCGCGACAAAGTGCGACTAGTGGTCCGTTGCGATATTTTGTTCTGCGCACCAAGGTTGTATTCTGACGTGATGTGCGACATTGTGGCCCGTCTGATCTCTCTCATCAACAAGCGATTTTCTTCCACAGGAGTGCCGTTGAGAGGATGTTTTCTGTTCGTTGCACCATTCTCGATACACACTTGAAACTGTGGTGCGTGAAAAGTTCAGAACTGCCGTTTCAGAGATGCTTTGTCCAGCACTTCTTGCATCTACTACCATGCCACGTTCAAAGTCCGTTAGATCACTCATTTTCCCCATTCTTGCTACGGTTTGTACGCTTAACTGATACTAGAAAGGTTGTTCTACTGCATTAATATCCACAACTGTGGTCTTGACTTGAAACGTTGTGGACAGCAGGGGTGTACCTAATAAAGTGGCAGCACAGTGTATATAATGTGTATGAATTATATTATTTAGTACACTAAACAAAGTTTCATAGGAGAATTCTTACTTGCAACCTATTTTCTGCCAAAATTTCCGATAACAAGACTATGAATATTAAGCTATAACTTTGTAAATACTCAAAACATGAATGCAAAAATAAGCTAACTGACGCGATCAGGACTTGAAATTTTCTACAGTACTATTTTCTATAATTTAAAACGTTACAACTGACTACCGCAATAGTTTTTACGATGTTCCGTCTTAATTGCCGATAACAAAGGCACTTTTCCTATATTAAGCTGTAACATATTAAATACTTAGGTAATTACAAAAATCAGCTAACCTACATGATTTGTTAACTACATTTATTATGATAATTTAAGTAAAAGTATCTCAAAATTATTTAGAAATTAATCTTTTTCAACAGCTCCCAGATCTGACACACACACACACTCGGTATGGCCTTCATCCCAGAAAGAAATTAATATTGAGAATCAGTAAAGGTGCCCATTAGAAATTCGAAATAATTTAGAGAGTTTCAAAAATAATACTCAAACATGGTCATTGAAAGACATTTATTTTATTTCATTTCAATAGCTAAACTTACTTCTGGTAACAGTATTATGTACTCAGTTTTAGTACTGTACACCCGACCTAGCCCGAGCAGTTTATTTTTAAAAAGGAACGTGTTCCATATAAGATTTAACCAAGACCGAACAGTGCTCATTAATATTTTAAATGCTTGAAATAATAGAATCTTTAGAAATCTCTAAGAATGAAGCATCTATTGACAAAATAAAAGTTGACGAATGGGTACAGATGTTTACCAGAATAAAAATAAGTGGTTATGTGCTGAGTAAAGGAATTTTATTTCAGCATGAGAGTGCTGAAAGTTATGTTCCTTAAAATTATTATGAGCCTGATGTGGCTAGCTCGGAATTCCAGCCTTTTGGATATTTAAAAAAGTATGTAAAGGGAGTAGATTTCATGGTGCAAATCAAGTGAATGCGGTGCAAACCTGATTGGACACGTTGAATGAAAAGTTCTTGGTGTAGGAAATAAAAATGCTTGTGTAACTTTGGAACTCCTGCACTGAAAATAATGGGTATTACTAGAAAGTTAATCCGTTTATTTGAAAAGAAAATTTTAAAAAATTAAAAATTAATTTTCAACAATATCTAATGTATTATTTTTTCTAATGAAGTTTCCGTAATTTTTTGAACAGCTCATGTATCCTTTTTATTTATGACTAATAAAAGGAAATAACAGCTGCAAAAAAATTAATATTTTTTTATCTGTCGGCTGATCGTATTTTTTATTTCAATATTAAGTAACTGGCAGTTGCCCAAAAGGACAAGTGATAGTGAATCGCCGTATTTTGACTTTTTCCCAATTTATTCTCGGTTAATAGAATGATATTTTACTTATAGCAATGCAGTTTCAATGCCAGCAACCTCCACCTCAATAACTTTTACTCTGTCGTAGTAAACTGGGGCCTGGTTATTTCAGTATTGCATGGACAACATCTCAGAAGGTGTCCAACGTATTGTCATCGCCTCTTGTACGTAGAGACGGAGGTTGTTAAGCGGTTATCTGCAGCCTTTCGAAACGAATCGGGGCGTGTAGTAAGGAGATAATGTGCCACTCGGTGTAATGGTGCGAGAGCTGCTTAGCATAATGCCATGCAAATTTTCCTGTAACGGACACTGTTTTTTTTTTTTTTTTATTTCTTCCTAGTCCACAAATGTTTTTACAGCGAAGTAGGCTTTATAAAAACGAATGGACTGATTTGGTAAGTGCGGAATGTTTACAATGGCTTTTCATAGCATCTTCATTTTTATCACTGAGCTGGAGGAGAATTTTCCATTTACTGGTACTTTTTAATTGATTCTATAAGCCTACGTTTTAAAATTGATTCTATAAGCCTACTTTTTTTAAATTGATTCTATAAGCCTAATCGTAGAGATATTACGAACAAAACTATTTTTAATTTCATCAGTTCTTAATACTGCTAGTAGAACCAACACATTTTTCCACAATATAATTTATAGCTAATATCGTTTGCGAGCAAACGATACAAAACTAAGTTAGCGTGACGAGATTTTTGCGTTTGTTTTTATTACAAACACAACGCTTGTGTGCAACTAATGCACAAAGTTTTTATGTTGATTGTTTCTGACGCTTGTTAATGAAATCGAATATCTTAATATTCAGTTCAAGATTATGCGCAGTGCAGAGCTGGAATGTTAAAGTGAAACACAAGAAATGGAAATCTCCAACTTTTTTTCCCCGTATGCTGATATGGAAAAAGTGGGAAACCAAGCATCAATACTCTCATTTTTGACAGTATATCAGAAAAATACAACCAACGTTAGATGTTCACCGCGTGTTCTAAGATGGAGTGATTCGGAACTCACTTGTCCAGTAAAGATACCAAAATTGATTACTCTGTTTACGTATCTTACATTTTGTATATAGATGTTGATGATGATTGTAACATAGTCTTTCAATTAATACAAATAATAGCTGAATTGATCTCCGCTTCAGATAATGTTTGTTTCTCCCGTCAGAGAGATTTTTCTCTGTATTAGCCATAAGCATCGTTTTATATTTAAGAAGAAATACTCCTGTAAAATTGTTAAAAAGGCAAATTAAAGATTTTTCTGTGAAAGGAGGAGCAGGAGGACGATACGTGGTTAGCCATTAATTATGATTTTAGGGAAAATTAAAAACACTGAAAGTTTTTTTATTATTTTTTTTGGTCCACCCCTTTTAAGCTTATCATTATTCTTATTGAAAGTCTACAAGATTTTCAAGCGAGGATGCCCTCCATGACAATATAGTAGTTTCGCTACTTGTAACTCGTTTTAGCAAGTTTGGATGGCAGGCCTGATATCCAAATATGTCCCTGTGATATTTCCACAGTAATAGCTGTATTGAAATCGACAGTATGATTGATAAAAGTGAAGTACGAAAGTTTTTGAAAACTTTTTTTTTTTAATCTGGTTGTCTTTTTATTGCAACAGATTGCGCTTGTCTTTTACGGGATCAGACGGAGATAATTTGTCTCACAAATGACGAATATTAGTTTTTATTTTTATTTGCAGTTAAAGTGTATTCGCATTTTTTTTTTTTTTTTTGTTTGTTCCTTACCTTGTGAACTTTAGTGTTTAGACCGCAAATAGTATTGAACATCTGGATTTACTTGCTGCTCAAAAGTGCAGTCTTCTGGTCTAGAGCAGGGCTTTTTAAACTTTTTTCATTCACGACCCCATTTATGATTGCGAGTTTCTTGGCGACCCCATTTATGATTGCGAGTTTCTTGGCGACCCCATTTATGATTGCGAGTTTCTTGGCGACCCCATATAAATATAAAAGAAAGATAAATTAATATTTTTTGATGATTTATTTATTAGGTAACAATATACATATGAAAATATATAGTTTTAGAATTCGTTTTGAAACATACAAAAATCTAAAATTAAAAATTGCACAAAAAATTGTAAAATTGTATTTATTATAGTTACAAAAATTATATGCCCTATTTTTCATCAAAATTGCATTTTTTGCAATAACATAAATAAAAGGGGATTCTGACCGTCTTAGTTCGCTCGAATATATTCGAACGCAGTCGTTGAGTGGTAAGTATTAAATTAAAATTAAAGTAAAAAATTTAATGAGATGGATGTGCCTGTTTTTTATTGCATAACAAATTAAATCTTGGTGGAATGTTTGACACTGCTGGACGTGAGACCTCTTCAACATTTTTTAGCGCTGAACGATACTGGGATTTAATATGTGTTAAAGCTGAGAAAGTAACTTCACATAAATATGTGGTGTTGAATGGCAGAAGTACATTTAACGCCATATCAGCGATTGTGGGAAATTCAGTTCTAGTTCCGATCCAGAATTCAGTCAAGGACTTTTTTTGAAATTGTAGTTTTAAGTTTGAGTCACTCGAAAGCTCAGCAAATTCCTCTTGAGCTTTAAGTGGCAGGTGATCAATCTCACTTAAGCCAATCCAAAACGGGTTTTGAATCCAAACTATTTTTTGGAAATCAATATTTAATATAAAATATGTACGAAACTGTGTTTCTAGCGCTTTTAAGTGATCTACAATAATTTTTGCAATAAAAGTTTTACAATGAATTTTCTCGATTATAAAATTGTCGACACTGGAAAACATTTCGAACGAATTTTTTTCTACCCTACTTTTCCAAATGTTGATCTTTTTGATAAAACTTTCAATTTTATCATTCGAAGTAAATATATCGCAATTTTTTCCTTGGAGAGACAAATTGAGATCGTTTAATTTCGCAAAAATATCTGACAAATAACACAGCTTGGATAGCCATAAGTCATTTTGAAAAAAAGCAGCAAGTTCACATTTTCGTTCGGTTAAAAATATTTCGATCTCGTCCTTTTAATAGCAATAATCTTCTTAAACTTTGACCTCTTGACAACCATCTTACTTCTGCATGTAATAATAAAGTTGTGTAGTTGGAATCCGTATCCTTACAGAGATTTGCAAATAAGCGGCTGTTAAGGGCATGGCTCTTAATAAAATTTATAATCTTAACAGCATCCTGAAGCACATCGTTCAATTCTGGTGCTAATTTTTTTGCTGCAAGGGCCTCTCGGTGAATAAGGCAGTGAGTAAAAGTTATATGATCATAAAGAGCAGCTTGAAAAAATGATTTAAAACCAAAACTTTTGCCGGTCATCGCTCTTGCACCATCTGTGCATATTCCACAGCAATTTTTCCATTCTAAACCTTCAGTTTTTAAAAATTCGTCAACTTTACAATATATGTCTTTCCCTGTAGTATGGTCTTCCATAGGACGACAAAATAATTCTTCCTCCACGCTTTCTTTATAAACGTACCTGACATATACTAACAACTGAGCCAATTTAGTAATATCAGTTGTTTCGTCCAACTGAATTGAAAATTTTGGGCTTTCTTTAATTCTTGTAATAAGTTGCACTAATTGGTCCTTGTTAATATCAGAAATTCTATTCGAGACAGTGCCGTTCGACAAAGGAATTTTTCGAATATCATCGCCATATTTACTTCCATGTAGTATTTCTACCATTTTAATAGCAGCAGGTAATACAAGATTTTCTCCAATGGTGAACGGCTTTTTATTTTTAGCAATACAGTATGAAACTTCATATGATGCTAGTAAACATTTTTCACTAACAGTTATAAATTTTTCAAAGGATTTTTTTTCTTTATTTAAAGATTTATACAGTCTTTCAAAATATTCTTTTGGTTTATTGACATACGAAACATGCTTTGATTCAAGATGTCTTTTTAATTTTGATGGTTTCATACTCTCCGGAGCCAATAATTCATTGAAGATCAAACAAAGAAGTTGTTCATTACCCTTACAATTTTGAAATGTAAAGCCAAATTGAAGAAAAGACTCATCATATTTTCTTTTTCGCACATAAGATGCCTGTTTTTCAATATTTTGTCCTGCCTGAGAAGAGTTTTTAGCATTATTATCTGCGTCATTGCTATTCTTATTTAAGTTCAGCCATTTATCCATGGCCAAAAATTATTTTGATCCTAAAATACAATAAATATATAAAAATAACATATTGCATATAATAATTGATTTATTAATTACCGAATAAATAAAAAAAAAACTAAAATCTCGTTACGGCGGAACACTGACAATTGACTACACTAGAAGAGCATCAATACTACACTAGTTCACATTACAGTCAGTGTTATTGAATCATAGTCTCGCTGCACGCGTGCGCGCGCATTCCTCCCTTTGTTTGTGTGCAGGTGTGTGACTCTGCACAAATACACATCTAGATGTTATAAAATCGTGTATTTAAATATTTGACATTAAAATCTCTCGCGACCCCAGAATTTTGCTACGCGACCCCAAATGGGGTCGCGACCCATAGTTTAAGAAGGCCTGGTCTAGAGCCATTTTGTGCTTTAACAGTGCAAAATGGCTGTAGTTTCGCGGTACAAGCAACATATATTGACTGTGCCACTTGCTTCCTGTGGAAAAGGTCTGCGTTCTGTTTCAGTGCTACACAGCATAGTACATTTTTATTATCTTCATTAACAGTGTGGGATTTTTAATAAGTCTTATCAAGCGGTGGCCAGTTTAATTCGTCTCGAAAGAGTTGCAGGCTTTCGCTCCCACCCAGGCAGTTCTTTTTTTATTTCCCGAAACAGGCAAACCGATAGATAGGAAAGAATACGGATTACAAACTTCTCAAGTGGGAAAAAGAATTTCATCATCTCTTTAAGACGATGGTGAGATCGCCGTTATAATATTGTGTTTAGGTCTGGAGGCTACGCTTGAAAAATGATGTAGAACTTCTAGAAAGAGTTCAGAGAACGGCAGCCACATTGGTGAGGGGTTGCTAATCGATGTCCATATGAAGAACGGCATAGAAAGTGTGGACTGCAAAGCATGGCAACTAGACATCTTAGGAGGCGGGTGAACTTATATATAAGTAAGGCCCTGAAGGAATCAGTAAAATGAACGAGCGGGGGTTATATTTTCACTGGCAGAAGAAGGAAGAATCAGGGACAAAATACAAAATTTTGTGGAATAATAGAAGTCTAGATCTCTGGATCGGGTGAAGTTTACTTTTAGGTAGTGTGTTGTAGATCATTAGAATTAATTGCTTTCTGCAGTGGTCTAGGTTCATAACTTGGTAAAGTACAAAGCGGAATTGAATAGGCACTTTTTGGTGCCTACCCAATTAAAGAAGGTTTAAATGATAGTTTTTTTTTTTTGCAATGGCAGAAAAGCTCTCTTCCTTGCATGATTCATGGCCTTCATTGCCCTATATGTTCCTTCGGAACAGCCCAATCTACAGATATAAAAATTATTGGAACGATAAGATATATTTTTTGCATGTGGTTAAGTGCTTGAAGATGAAAGTTTTCAATAGGTTTATCTCCCGTTTTGTTCCGTCATGGATGCAACATACGGGCACATAGGTGTTTTACGCGTATTCTGTTGTAATTAGCTAGTGTTGCGAAATGTTTTTTTCCATGATATAAAGTTATTACATATAGGAATTTCTATTAAAATAACAGCTTTTCCTTTGATTTCGCACTGAACCACTAAGAGAATCCTACCCACACACTTTCAAGACCTCTGTTAATTATCAGTCTGTTATAACCATTAGCTAGCAAACTTTGTTTCACCTGTATATTTGTCTTTCCTGCAAGATCCCCATGTCGAAAGGGACGGTTTCATTATTGTGTTCACGACTAATGAGAGAGAGATATTTGACAATGTTATCTTATTAATGAATGGATCAAATTCCTTTTACGCTGTTGAATTGGAAAAATAAAGCTCTGTGTGTAAGTGTGTTTAGGGTCAAGCGGCACCAGGGGTTTCCCCCATCTCCGCGTAGTTTACATTGTGGTGTGTTGCAGTACGCTGTAAATGCCAGAGATTTAAAAGTGTGTGGGTCTTGGATCGTTTAATGTCATGTATCGTTGTTCTTCTGGTCGTTTAGCCGCTAAACCCCAATTGGAGCCCAACGTTGCCCCACTTACGCTCCGTGGTGGCAGACCAGGAACCCAGTAGCTTATATGCACTTTGGCAGGTCCTGCCACCTAATTTCCTGAGATTTCGATGGCTAGGACCTTAAAAAAAAAAAAAAAAAAAAAACAGACGGGGGCACTTAAGTTTAGAAAAGCCAGGAGAGGTTGATATGGTTCAGTTTTCAGTTTAGAAATCGTTAATTTTGATTAGTTATGTGGGGTTTACACTGGCGTATTAGTCAGAGTAGGGGGAAGAGACTGAAGACTGGGGGGTAGGACAGAAGTAGAGAGAGAGAGAGATAATCTTTAATGCCCTTCACGGCCAAAAAGCCAGGGGTTTACATTTGTACAACTTCCCGAAACTTCCGGGAAAATAGAACAATTAATTTACAAAAACAGGTAATTTTACAAAAGAAAACATATTTTATACAAAGGAGAGAACTCCTTACGAGAGTTAGGTCTGATTGAGCTGACTTAACATCGAGATAAGAGCACCAGCTCAATCAGACAGGAACAGATGCAAGGTACACATGTCAATGCAGATTAGTCCTACTAGACATAATTTTTTTCCTGTAAGTCCGGTCAATAGCGAATTTGTTCAGGTCGGCGTCAAGTGCCTGGGTTTGCTTGAACATCTGCTGAGGAAGGAACCTGTCCGAGAGATGGAGTCGCGCTGAATGCGAGTAGAGCTCGGGATTGGCCCTAAGGGCAGCAGGGGGGATCCTCCAGCCACAGGTATCCCAGAATGAAGGTGTTGCGATTATGCCTGTTATCATCTTGACTGTTGCTAGGAGGCGTTGGTCTTCGACTAAGGTGGGAAGCCGTGGAATCCCGAGAGAGTTGGCAAGCTGCGTGGTGTGAATCAGAGCTGGAAGGTTGTGCTTCCTGTTGGCCCACTTTAGGAGCCAGAATTCTGTGGCAAAGAGTGGTTTCTTTATTGATGGTGCCGCTGACGCCCAAATTTCAGCAGCATAGAGTAAAGGTGGAAAGATGATTGCTCTTATGTACCTCACGGTTGTCTTTTTATCTCTGATATGAAGGAGATGCTGTTTTGCTATCCACCGGAGTCTTGAAGCACGTGTGAGGAGCATGTCTATGTGGGCGTTGAATCGAAGTTTGGAGTCGAATACAACGCCCAGATCACGATGGCTGGATGCAATTGGGATGAGGATGTTGCCGACCGAAGGCTGGAGAGAAGAAGGAGTTTGCTTCAATGAATACACCATGAATTCGGACTTAGCAGGATAAGTATGGGGTCGATAGGGAAGGCAACCCCCAGATGATTAGTAAGGCATGCCCATGCCTCATCAGGCGAAATATATGGGGTGGTAGGGGAGGGAGGAAACAGGAAGACAATTTCCTCCTCCCCTCTGCCAGGGATAGGGGAAAAAAAAGTTACCAGGCAAGGGAGCTGGTAGAGATTGCCATTTGGCTACATGGCAGTGAGGCTGCATCAGTCGTAGTGTAGTCATAAGTCCGGTAGTAGAGTCACTCGTGGGATAGTGTCCCGTCCAAGTTGAATGTCTTTGTTTTGGTTCTCTATCTTCATTCAGTATATTTGTCAGTTTCACTTAGGTCTCATATTTATTGGTACATAGGCAGGGTTTCTTGGTAGACAGCTAGAAGCTTCCATATAATTTTCATTCTGGGGTGTGTCCTAAAGGATATTTTGATTTGTTATCTGGCTGGTTGTCTTTCACTCCTAGTGTATTGCATATAGGGTTCTCCTTCTTGAGAAGAGTTCTTGAGCGAAGTTGGCCAGGGTTCTGTATTCCTCCTCTGAATCCAGTAGGTGAAACTCTTGCCCTCTGGGGAGGTATCTTATACTCGTGATTAGAATGCACCTGAGATCCTCGTATTGCAGACAGTCGTACATGAGGTGTTCCCAGGTTTCGATCTCTCCACATGTACAGCATGGGTCCTCTACAAGGGCGAAATCCATTAACTTTGCGTAAAAGGGCCCGTCTCCAGTTAGCAAGTATGTTGTTTGCAACCCCGGAAAGAACCAAGTAGGCGATTTTGGATAGACTTTTTCAAGTTGCGATAAGAACTTGTGGGTGATTGCTCCTTTGGTTGTTTCTGCCCACCTGTCCTGCCACACCTGCAGCAGGTTAGACTGAAGCCGGATCTTTTCTGCCTTATGGTTGTTTGTTGGGTCTATTGTAAATTCCAAGAAAGTGGTGGTTATTCCCTTAGATAAGTAGTAGAGGAGTCCTGTTCTTGCGATTTCAAGATCAAGTGAAAGTACTGCTGCTATCACCTGAAGCGCTGGGTTACTCACCGTTCTGCAGGCGCGGGTGGTAGTGAGGGGGATGGTGCGTTGAATTGCATCCAGGGTTCTCTTATTTACAACCAAGGCAGTTTTGTCATACTAGATGGCTGAAGCGTATGTAATTATTGGGAGGAAGGTTGTCTTGTAGTATAAGGCTAGGGTACGCTTTTTGAGACCCCAGTCTCGCCTTGTGACCCTAGCTACCATGGCAGATTAGTTTCTGATCTTTTGTCTTAGGAATTTGAGATGTGGTTGGAAGGATAGTTTATTGTCTAGTATGACACCCAGGTGTCTTAGTTGACTAGCAAACTTGATAGTTGTCCAATCAATCTTAATCTGGGGTGGTCGTCTCAGTTGCAGGGTTCCTTTGAGCAGCGCCGACAATATCTTTGTCGGTGAAATTGTTAAATTCTTCTTGGCCCACTGTTGGAGTATCTGCAGGGCTTGATTAGCTAGGATTGCCAATTGGGCTCTGGAGTTTGCTTGCACTGTCAAAATCAGGTCATCTGCGAAGGCCTGCACCCCCACAGCGGCTAGGTCCATTCTCAAGAACTCATCGAATACCAAGTTCCAGAGGAGTGGGCCCAATACAGACCCCTGTGGACATCCTCTGTGTACTGTTCTTACGATCTTTTTGTATGGAGTGTTTATCTCAATTTTTCTTTGTGAGAGATAGGTTTCATGACTTTATAGAGGTTGATGGGTACTTTAGCTTTCCTGAGAATGCCCAAGACGATCGGCCACCAGAGTGAGTCGAACGCCCCGGCAAAATCAATCGCTATTACGAGGAAATATTTGTTGTCACATTCTGTGACCTTGTTAGTTAGGTTTCTGAGGGCTTCTGTTGTGGAGGATCCCGGTTTAAATCCAAACTGATTCCCAGCTAGGAGGCCAGTTGCTTCGTAGTGTTGGAGGATTCGTTTGTGCAGTAGCCTTTCAAATAATTCACTAACTACTGAAAGAAGTGCGATGGGCCTGTAGGATTTCGGGCACTCTGATTTCTTAGTCGGACTCTTGATGATAAGTTTGATGTTGGCCGTTTTCCATTTTGTTGGGAATTTCCCTACCTCTAGGCATCTGTTGAACAGGGTCAGTAGAAGTTGTGGTGTATATTCTATTACTTTTTTAAGTATTTCGGGTTCTATCATGTCTAGGCCGGGACATTTTCTCTTTCTTATCCCGGCGGCAGCAGTACTGAGCTCCTCCATGGTGAAGGGGGGGCTCCATGATTTGTGTATTGTAGTTCAGGATTTCTTGACAAAGATGATTTTGTTCCTGTAGAGTTGGGACTGCCAGTTCCTTGAATATAGCATTCAAGATGTTGTCCACCGATTGTTCCCAAGTTGTTGTCATTTGCTCTTGTGGGGTTCGTGTGGTAGTCACTACCTCTCCCCTAGGGAGTTTGTTGGTAATAGCCCTGTAGACTGTTCCCCAAGGGTCATCATTTCCAGTTGTTGTCACTAAGCGTTCCCAAGTTCGTTCCTTACTTTTCCGGATGCCGTCCGTGTATCGGTTTCTGGCTTCCCTATAATGTTGTCTGAGGGCTTCTACTTCGGCTTCTGGCCACGTCCTGCGCGCTCGTTGAAACTCCTTTCTTCTTTTGGTTACCACTTTGCGGAGGGCACTGATTTCCGGAGTCCACCAGGGGTTGGCTCCAGGTTTCGGGTTCTTCTTTTTGATAGCCTCGTTGCTTGTATCTGTGATTATTTTAGTCGTCTTATCTTGCAGTACGTCCGGGTCGGCTTGCGTGTCTAAACTTCCTGGATTGTGTTCCACCGCTTCATCCAGTAGGTTTCTGAAGAGCTCCCAGTTGGCCCTGGTGATAGCGTATCTGTTTGTCATCTGCTTGGCTAGTGGTGTTCTTGTTAGGACTCTTGTTATCTTGTAGGTTATGACCCGGTGGTCCGAAGTGGTCCACGAATCTTCTACCCTCCAATCAGTCACGAACCCAGCAAGATATCTTGTATTTCTTGTTGCCAGAGAGAGAAGTCGATCGTGGCCTCCCACAGGGTATTACAATAGGTTGGCAGATGATGTGGCTGGTTTAGAAGAGTAAATTGCGAGCCCATGAGGAAGTCCTCCAGAAGTTGGCCGTTTCTGGTACCTCTTCTGTCTGGTGTAGTACTATGCCATGCTGGCGAACGACAGTTGACATCCGTGCCGATGATAATTTTTTGGTTAGGCAGTATATCCATAAGTCGTTGTAAGTAGTTTATTAGGCGCCTCCGTAGCCAGGTGGGAAGGAGCAGCAGTGCGTAGCACACGCTTCTTGATTAGACCGGGGTTCAAGCCCGTCACCACCAAATACGGAGGATGGATGCGGAAAGGTCAGGGAATGACCACCGCATATCCCGGAGCAATATGGCCTTATTTGCTAATGCTCCTAAAACTAAATAACAAACATAACAAACAAGTAGTTTATTGCGAAGGTTATTTCTTCTCCTGGTCGGCAGTATAGCGCCACCACGTAGAAGGCGCCCAGGGCTGTGATAAGGTGTGCGCATGCGGCCCAGGTCGTGCAGAACTGCGTGATCCTGGTGGCCGTGATGTTCTGATTTCTGATCAATATGGCCGCACACGGGGTATCCTCATATGTCTGAATAATTTTGAAGTGTATCGGATAGCCCCTGACTAGCTTTTTATGTACATATGGCTCCTGGAGTAGTATAATGTCTGCATTTTCCTCCTCTGCTTTTACTCTGACCTGGTCGTCCATCGCTCTGGCCCGTTGTGCATTTGTCTGGAAGATCTTTATCATTGTGGAATTAAAGTTTTTAATTCGTGTCCCCATAGTTAATTCTTCCTTGGTAGACACTCTTGGCTTTCAGATAGATCGGGCATTTCGAGTTTCTGATGGAGTGATTATGGTCTAGTTTCTGCGACTTACAGTTTGCGCATACAGGATCTTGGTTCTTGTTTGGGCAAGCGTTGTAGTCATGCCCCTTTTGAGAGCAGTGACCACGTGTCTTGACGTCCTGTGCGCAAGTGTCGGAGGTGTGGCCGAACTTGCAGCATTTGTAACACTCGGGAACAGCCACATGCTCCCCCCCCTGAAGCGCAGGATCCCCAGTCTATGTAGATTCTTGATTGATTTCTTATTACTTCCCAGGCTTCCGGCACTAGTTCTACAATCCAGTTATTGCTGAAACCATCCCTTGATTTGATGGCGTATTCAGGAGTTATTAATTGTTGTGATTTCCCTTCCGGATATATCCCCTGGAAATTTCTTTGATATATTTCCTCTGTCAGTTCTGATGCGGGTAATATCTTTGTTTACATCATAAATAACTATAGATGGGCCCCTACTTTTGGGTGGCTCTGCGCTCAGTCCACGGATTGCAATCTTTGGGTTTTCCATTAATTCCCGTGCTTCTTCTTTGGTCTCTGTCTCTATGACTATACCCACACTTCTCATTTTCCTAATTCCCTTTACTCTTGTCTGCTTTAAGTCTTCTTTTAGGTTTGTTATTATTTTGATTTTGATTTCATCACTAGTTTTTATTTCTTCCATGTTTCTTGGTCTTAGGATGACCAAATTTGGCCTTGGTAGCAGCGTTTTTCTCTTATTCTATGTGTCCCCGCTGTATCAGTTGCAGTAGTTGTTATTGTAGTCCTCAGCGCGTCTGAATAAGAGAGAGAACGCTGTGGCATTTGTTTTTTTCTCTCTTCTAAGTAGGCCTCCATCTTCGCTTTCATCTTTTCATGCTCCACGTGTTCCTTTTTTAGGATTGTCTCCAGCTTGGTCCATAAGGTGACAATCTGTCCCCTGAGGCTAGCTGAGACTCTACTACTAAACTGGTCCTTCAATAGGTCTTCCAACGCAGTTCTGAGGACGAGCGACTTCTCTAGTACAGTACCCTGGCAGAGTCGGGTTTAGAGGGATGTCCAGTGGTCTGGTGTCTTCATTTGGCTGTTGTGAAGCACAGCCTTCCTGGCCCTCCTTCAGCTCACGATTTACCTGGACTGTGTACTCTTCTTGCTTAGTGCCAGCTTCAGCTTGGCTCTGTTTACCAAGCTGGTTCATATGTACGTGGCTGTCACTGACGTGTCGCCTTCTACTGCCGTTATTTAATACTTGTTGTCGTGAAGTAACTGGAAAGCTCTGTAAAGTGTATCGATGTCTAACGGCACCAGGGATTTCTCCCATCTCCGCGTTGCTTTCATTGTAGGTGTACCAGTTCACTGGGAAGGCCAGAGATTTAAAACTGTGTGGATTTTGTATGTGTAGTGTTGTGTATCGTTGTTCATCTGGCCGTTTAGCCGCTGGACCCCTACTGAGGCCCAACGTTGTCTACACTTGGCCTCGTGGATGCAGACCCGGTACACAGAATGAAATTTTACTCTGGCAGGCCCTGCCACCTAGTTTCCTGAGATTTCAGTGGCTAGGGCCAAAAAAAAAAATAAAAAAAAAACTCGGTAGGGGTGAGCGCTGGAATTAGAAAAGCCAATTGAGGTGTATGCGATTTAATTTGGACGAAGTTAAGTTTTTGCAGTTTGTGTGGGGTTATACGCTGGCGTATTAGGCAGAGTAGGGGGGGAGACTGAAGGCTGGGGGGAAAAGACAGAAGTATGGGGACGATAGAGAAGACGACCCCGGGATTTTCAGTGAGGCAGGCCCAAGCCCCACCAGGAGAAGAATCAGGGTTGGCAGAGGTGGGAGGAGACAAGACTGTCTCCTCCTCCCCACCAGGGGAAAGGGAGTAAAGGTACCAGGCAAGGGAGCCCGGTACTGATCGCCATCAGGCATTGACAGTTGTGAGCACGTGCTGGTCCAAGCGATCTGAACCGGATCTTCTTTGGTGTTCTTTTTCAATGTGGGAGTCAGATCCCAGTCGCAGGGTCATACATGAATGAAGTTCTGTGTCAGGTTGTCTCTGGTTCAGACGCAGGTCTTCCTGGTTGTCAGTTCCCTCGTGAACAAGGCTAAATGATGGTCATGTTCGTGGGTTATTTGGTACAGTTTTCTTGTGTATTCCGGTTTTCTCTAGTCCTGGTTTTGGGATTCATCATCAGCTTCTGGGTGCTGTGCATGGTGGTTTGCTGGAAAGCTCTGTGGAAAAAGGAACTTTTCATGACCCGACCAGTGATAAATCATTAAAATTAACCCTTAATCTCAGTACGTTAACTAGGAATCGCACTACACTAAATTTATAGACATGCTAATATATCCTTAATAAATAAAATTTCTGCTTATCCTCCGGCCGCCACACTGGTCCAGAAGAGTTTTTAAGAATACAAGAATGTTGCTACATTTTGGATTCGAACATGGGACTGGGTAACACTGTGCTTTTAAGCCAATCACTCGGCTAGAAGTACGGTGCTAATCCTGACTTTTTAGGCATTGCGTAGCCGAACAGTTCTCACGCCCTTGAATTTGTTTATTTATTCATTCACTTATTTTTATTTTCATAATGAAGGTTTACTTTGTGAGCCTAGTTAAATCCCAGAGCAATTTGGTAGATCTGAAAAAAACATACCCCCACAGGTCCTTTAGTTTTCAAGAAAGTTGACATTGCTAGATTGTGTTCAGGTCGTACGCACATCTCACCCCACACTTCAACAATTGAGGCTATATCGTATCACATGCAATGTCTTACCAGAAGTTATGGACCTTTTTTCCGTAATAACTATTCAGTGCGTCGTGGAAGATTTTCTTCATGATAGAAATTTTAATTTATGGTAGAAAGCTGCTGGCATTAGTGTAATATGGCTTAAATAATGCATGGATGCAGACTTTATCTGCATCTGCCAAGAAAACAACCCAATCATCCATACGTCATCCATCTGGAAACAAGTGACCATTCAGTTCCGTTTTAACTTAACCAAACTCTATGTCTCAGCCACCTAATAGGTAATTTACTGTATCTAGTGACCTACAACACGCTGCCGACGATAAACTCCATAAAATACTGTTCTCTGTTACTTTAAAATATTTTATACTTTTGGCTTCTGGTTCTGTTCTCTCCTACCATTGCAAATATGCATGCTTCTTTCATATTTACCGATCCCACCAAGGATTATACACCTCATTAACTCTCCCCCAAGTTTTGTAGTCCGCAAAGTTTGGCCGTTCTCCATGTGGGCATTGATTAGCTCTTCCAACCAATCCGTCTCCTTTCTTTGACCCTCTCTACAAGCTCTTTATTTTAGGTATAGCGCATCCAAATCTGAATACGATATTTCTAAATGCGATCTCACCATCTCTTGTACTTGGGAAAGTGATGTCCCTCTCCCTACTTACGAAGATCCTATAAATCATAGACAGAGCATAATGTGCTTTCCTAGCCGCCTGTTTACACTGCGTGGTAAATTTCATATTTGGCTGTATGCCCAAAGCAATGAAGTTCCTTAACACAGACCAATAAAAAAACTGTTTATATAATTTTTGCTGTTTTCATTTGAGCCACACTAGTACATGTTTAAAGAGTGATCAATGTACAAGGTTATTTATTTATATGCATAATATGATGATTTATATAAAGATATAATGCAACAAAGAATTATTATAGTTAACATTACAACATATTTCCAAGATATTTTTACCATACAAAAAAATTATACATAAAAGTGAAAAGGAAATAATTATTATTTAAGGAACCATAATTTGATGCATTAAAATTATCCTCCAATAAATTGTCGTTCTCTCTCTATCCTCTTATCCTACAAAATAATTTTTAGTCCCGAAAAAGGCTGGACCACACTCACTTGGGTTGCTCGGTACATACAAATGAATTGAGTTATCCATTCACATAGATTGTTTTGTGAATGGAGAGTTCAATTAAGTTCCTTTCCAAAATTCTAAAATTCCCTTTTTCATTTTTTTTATTTTTAATTCGACTAAAATAAAACAGTCTAGTTGATATGGCTATTCATTCACATCTGTTGTTCTGTCGATTGGGGTTCTATAAGTTCCTTTTCCAAATTCTAAAATCTCCCTTTTCATTCCTGTTCCTTCCATTCGACTAAAAAACACAGTTAATAGTTTATAGGACTGAACTGTATTTGGGAAATGTTGAAGCTTACCAGATATTTGGATGGATCTTCGAAGTAGTCTCCCAGATATTGTGCTATAGCTGTCAGTCTCAGAATCCGTTCTTCTGTCTGTAGGTGTTTCATTTTGGACTGAATGCATACGATATAGCCTAGGAAAGTTACCCTCTCCATTTAGAAAACAATACAGATTAATAAAAGAACTCAAAGTTTATTAAAAACTAATATCTTTATTAAAGATTTATTTTCAAATAAAATTACTTGTATGGGATGACAACTTCCCTAATTTGCATTGGCAACGTTTGATTGATTTGGTAGTTGTTGGCGCATCGGCTTCTGTGGCCATATTGCACCTCCCAAGGTTTTTGCAGTACTTTGATCCAAGCCCGAGGCGAGAATCGAACCCGCGACCTTCGGGTTGCCGGGCAGGTACTTTACCCACTCGGCTAGCCCGGTCGGCGCATTGGCAACAAAGTTAGAACTGTGAGCTAGCATGCCACTCTTTCACTCTCAGCAAATTAGTAAAGGCTGCTTTCCTTATCACTCAAAATTATAAAAGTCCAATAGGAATAAAAAGATATTGAACATTACAGCTCTGGTTCATACTATCAAAAGTTCAATGAAAGATGAGTATAGAGACATTACGTCATGAACATCAAAACAGGGTGACGGATGACGTACTGATCAGTAATACGCCATAATATTTGCGGAAAACTTTACAGAGTTCTGCACATTCGGGTCAATGACAATGACCTTTCCCTTCTAAATGTGGGAACAAACACCTTCTTCAACATGCCTACCCGTACGTTTTCTGTCATTGATCTCTCTATCTGCTCCCCTTCTCTACTCCCTTCGCTCACTTTGGAAGTGGAGGAGAACCCATACGGAAGTGATCACTTCCCTGTGATAACCTCATTACACAGTGAGAGACCGTGTCTTCCACGGTGGAAGATTGATCAGGCTGACTGGAACGTCTTCAACATCTGGCTAGTGTATTTAAAATGCATTGGCCTATACAGGAGAATTTAATTTAACTTCTACAGTGGTATATTTCGAGTAAATAAACTATGAACAGATACAATTTGTGAGTAGCCCTTGTGTCATTAAGCCCAATACCAAAAACAGCCAACATCTGGCAGAGTTTGACATCACTGCGGTCAGCCAGGAGCCTGTCAATAATGCAGTCACGTACATCACAAAAAATATTGTCCAAGCAGTTGCGAATGCCATTCCAAAAACATCTGCCCGGTTTCCACCTTTTCCCAAACCATGGGGTAATTCAAAATGCACAACAGCAAAAAAGGCTCAAAACAAAGCATGGGGGGATACCAACGATATCCTACCACGGCCAACCTTATAGCCTTTAAACGTGCACGGGCCAAAGCACATTGCATACGCCGTCAGGGTCAAAAGGAATCGTTGATCCGTTTTACGTCATCAATTACTCAGTCCATTAGTACTAAATTGGTCGGTTAAAATCCCGAAAAATGAAGGGAAATACACTGATGAGCCAAAACGTTATGACCAGCGAGTTGTTATGCAAATCAAAGCAACTGCAGGTGAACTATGCGCGTGCGGGGTTCAGGACACGGTATATAAAAACACCTGATACTGAGCTCCGTTAATCAGTGTTACTCTTGTTCTACAGACGGGAAAGGCAGCGGACTTAAGCGAGTTTGACAAAGACCAAATTGTAAGGGTCAGATGACTGAGACAGAGCATATCCGAAACGGTACGGCTGCTGGGATGCTCACGGTCAGCCGTGGTTATACCTACCAAAAGTGGTCCGTGGAGGGAAAACCCACGAACTGCCGGCGAGGTGAGCGAAGGCTCTCTCGGATGGTAAGTGGCAAGAGAAGGGCAACAGGGGTGCAACTCGCCGGTAATTGGAATGCTGATGATGGGAGTAATGTGCCACAATACACAGTGCATCGAAAACGGGGCTGCGTAGCCGCAGGCCGCT
Organism: Mastigoproctus giganteus; assembly: GCF_048544385.1. Classification (NCBI taxonomy): domain Eukaryota; kingdom Metazoa; phylum Arthropoda; class Arachnida; order Uropygi; family Thelyphonidae; genus Mastigoproctus; species Mastigoproctus giganteus. Next base: position 90,884,357 of record NC_143587.1, on the reverse strand, counting down.
CCGAGTGCCCATGCTAACCACGGTTCACTGGCGACAGAGTCTACAATGGGCGCGCAAGCATCGAAACTGGACCATGAGTGATTGGAAGAAGGTCGTCTGGTCAGATGAATCACGTTTCCTGTTGCACCATGTGGACGACCGGGTACGTGTGCATCGTTTACCTGGGGAAGTGATGGCGCATGGATGCACCGTGGGACGAAAACAGGCCGATGGCTGCGGCGGTGTCATGCTTTGGGCAATGTTCTGCTGGGATACCCTGGGTAAGTCATACATGTGTTGGGCACTCTGATGTCTACCACCTACCCAAATCATCATATATATGTTTTTTCCCCCTCCCTGTTATTCAGGATTGGGCACCCTGAGTACTGGATTTGCTGGGCATCCACTGGTATGGCACACCAGTGGATGCGGGACTTTCTGCTATAGCACAGACTATTGGAACAGGCCTAGCTCCACATGCCATCGAACGGGCGCCGGGAATCGGCTGTCCAGGTGACAGCTGCTCCCTGGTGACAAAATGGCCTGACATGGATAAAACATACAACCGTATTGTAGTGTAAAAAGTGTAAAGTGTATTCGTGTCAAACGGCACCAGGAGTTTCCCCCATCTCCGTGTAGTATACATTGTCATGTGAAACAGAACACTGTTGAGGACAGAGATTTAATAAAAGTGTATGGATATTGTACATGTGTACTGTCGTGTACCGTTGTTCATCTGATCATTTAGCCACTGGATGCCTACCGAGGCCCAACGTTGCCCACAGTATTGTAGTAAAGTGTATTTAGGGTCAGACGGCACCAGGAGTTCCCCCCATCTCCACGTAGTTTACATTGTGGTGGGTGTGCCAGTTTGCTGGAAATGCCAGAGATTTAAAAGTGTATGGATATTGTACATGTGTAGTGACGTGTACCGTTGTTCATTTGGTCATTTAGCCCCTGGACCCCTACTGATCATTTAGTAGCCCAACATTACCCTACTTTCGCCCTGTGGAAGCAGACCAGGTACACCAGTGTTATAGTTATTTACTCTGGCAGGTCCTGCCACCTAATGTCCTGAGATTTCGGTGGCTAGGACCTAAAAAAAAATTAATTAATAAATAAAAAATAAAAAATTTGTTTCATTTCAATTGTAAAGGGTGATATCGCTTGAATAAAAAAGGCCTAGAATATGGACGAAAGTTAATTTGAACGCATTTAAATTCAGGTGTGTGGGATATTTGCTTGCCTTAAGAGAGAGAGAGAGAGAGAGAGGGAGAAGACCAAAGACTGGGGGGTGAAAGGCAGAAGAATGAGGTCGATAGGGAAGAGGACCTCAAGTGAATATCAGTGGGGAATGCCATGCCCCACCAGGAAGAAGAGTGGGGATGGCGAGGAGGGGAGGAGACAGATAAGCCATCATCTCCCCCACCCCACCAAGGGAAGAGGGAAGAAAGCAGGTCGGGCAATACCCCCAACGCGGATCGCCAATCGGCGATAAGGCAGTATATGCTGCAGTCACATTCATGAATGTTCGTCAGTTCAGGTTAGGTCAGATCAGTTTTTTCATGTCAGGTTGTAACGTTGAGTTGTCTTGTCGGGTTGTCACTTCAGGTGGTCTTGTCCGGTTGTCACTTCAAGTGTTCTTGGGGATATCAGGTCAGGCTTCAGTTTGGTCATAACAGAGGTCAGATCCGTTCTCCTTTGGAAATGTCAGGTCGTTGCAGTATCAGATAGAGTCCCAGGTGTGTCCGTACACTGCGCGAAAATTTGCGAACCGTTTCTGTTGAAGAAACCAAGTAGCAAAAGTCCTCCGGAGTGGATAATCCGCAGGCTCCAATGAGTGGACGCGTTGCAGATGGTATGAACTCATTTGGTTTGTTGACAGTATCCTCCATACAGTGGATTGGGAAATACCCAATCGCTGGCCTATCGCTCGAGTACACGTACTCGGATTGCCTTCTGCAAGACGTAGGACATTCTCCTCATTGTCTGGCGTCCTCGTCGTTCGCTCTCGATTCATGGTACCTCTCGTGCAACAACCAGTCTCACGTAACCTTCTGTGCACACGTGCGAAAATCGTATGATGAGGAGCACACCTGTGCGGGAAACGTTCCTGGTACAAGCGCAGAGCGGTGCGCCCGTTACAGTCCGCAGCTCCATACGCGAGGTGCATGTCGGCCAGTTCAACGTTTGAATACTCGTCCATCCTACTGCCTCGAGAACCGGTTCGCAAATGCTGACTTCCAGCTGGATCGCTGTTCACGCGACCTCCCGTTCAACCTCCTGTACCGCATGACGAAGGCATTTCGGACCCTGCAATGCTATGTGATTCCGATTGGTCTTTGTGCCCCCTACACCTCTTGTAAGTTTGTCGCACTGGTAGTGAATCACCCTGTATATTTATGTATTAGTTCGCTATTATACCAGTGCGGGTAGGTAGAGCGTGCGGACAGATGGGATTGAGGAACAATGTCAGATATAACTGAGTGGACACAGTTGATCAGGTTGCTGGTGAGCACATCGATGTCATCCATAGCGTCAGAGAGCTACTTGTCTACGTTGCTGAGAGCTATGTTGAGCAAAGGCCAGTCAGCCATTCTGAAACTGAATCGTGGAGAACGGAGCTGCATTTGAAGTTATGAGAAATCACTGTGATGTCAAAAGTAATTGGCGAATGATCCGAGTGAAATATAGGGTTGTCATTGTGAACATATATGAGTAGAGGAGAATATTAGGTCAAGGTAGGCATTTTCTCTGGTTGGAAAATTGCAAATTTGTTCAAGACCATAGCTGTGAAGCATATTAAAGAGCCCTAGTTTGCAGTGATGGAGAAGAAGATCCTAAATTGGCCAGTTGACAGTTAAAGTCACCCAAAACCATTGCTATGTCTGCAAATTGAATTAGTGGGAAGACAGATTCCAGCGAGCTTTCTAAGTACTGAAGGTCGATATTAGTTAAGGGAGGTGGAAAATAAAGCAATACGATTAAAACTTTTAACTTGCCAAGATGAAGAAGGCAGTGTATAGTGATTCAATATTTCTGAAATTTGATGCAATTTCATAGAGTATATGGTTAGAATGTATAATAGCTACTCTGCCTCCATGAGATCCTCTGTCCTTTCTATGGATTGTATATTGCCCATCTATAATCTCCTGATCATCAATATCTATGGATAGCCAGGTTTCAGTGAGCAGGTAAACGTCTTAAATATGTGAGCCTTGTATTTCTCTAAAGTGGTTTAGGTTGCTAATTATACTCCTGCAATTCTGAAGGTAAACACTGAACAGGTGGGATCTGGGGATTCTATGACGAGAGGAGAGCGTAGTATGTGTAGATAGCAGGGCCTCTGATTGCCATGCCTGTGGAGAAGAGATTTTGGACTGCCTTGATGGTCTGTCCATGAAGCGTTTTACTAGAGCCCTGATAAGAGGGATCTTAGATTCAGCACTTTTTCTGTTTGTGATGGAAGCCATGTTATTATAAAAGATGAGTAGGCGGAACACTGTGTCTTCAGAGAATGGACATCTACACCGAAACCATATTCTTCTTTAATTAAGTTGATAAGACCTTCAGGTTTAGTGGCGGGTCCAAGCCTAGAAACAAAAATTCGGTTTTTTGTGGAAATAATTGTGATATTGTACTTATTTTTGAGTAACTGAGATTTTTCTGCAGTAGTTACATTCTGTGTTTGATGAATTTTGGCTGGAAGCTTGGAGAAAGTATCTTGAGATATAGAGGCTTTAACATTTTCTGAAGGTTTGTTCTGTTTGATCTTTGGTGTGATATTTGAGACTGGCAACCAGAAACAGGTTTACTCACTGTGGCGGCAGCCCTACAGACAGGTTTGCTGACCTCATTAGATGTGGCAGCAGTTATTTTTGCATATGTTGCCTTAACTGATGTTGAAGAGGATTCCACTTGGTGACTCTGAGCTTGTAAAATAGAGGTACAGACAGAACTGTTCCGCAGAGGAGAGCATGTGGTAGGAGTGGTTTGATTTGCATCAGAAGAATCATCTGACAGATTCTGTTTGGCAATAAATTGCTCTGTTGAATGACTTGAATCATGAATGTTAGCAGGCTTTGGCAAATTAATATTTGCAGCAGTAGGATTATTGAGGCCGGTGGAAGATGAAGATCTGGTCTCAATACTAAGGGCATCGTCAGGTAATGAAGAATTCCTATTCACTTTGAGCCCATTAGTTTCAAGAGTAGGTTCAGAATTCTTCCTAGCTTCCCTTAAGTAGCAAGACATAATTGAGTTGAGATTTTTAATTTGGGCGTTAATGTCGGAAATTTCAGCCTGTTGATTAGTTAATATTGTTTTTATACCACGAATCTCCGTGCATAGCTCGCAGTTTCCTTCATTGAGTGTATTAGAATCCAGGGGAATATCAGATTTTGCAGTATGAGGTACGCTGATTAGCTGAGTTTAAATGAGGATTTTCTGAATAGTATTAAAGAGTAGTTCCTGGAATTGAGTTGATTGCAGAATACAAAAGGTTGGATTCAGAGTTTCAGTAGGGAGGGATGAGATCTTCTGACAGTACAGATATATGTGTTTGAGTTGATGCATCTGAAAGTTGATGCGACCCCGAAGACAACAAAGAAGGATTAGAGGCTTCATCCACGTACGATTCAGAGTTAGTATCTCTAATTATTGGCATGATATTTGTCTCAAATGAACTAGAGTAGGGCATTTCAACTTTGTTAGCGGAAGAGGATGGAAGTGTCTCAGGTTCCGTGCTGTTTTGCGTTGCAACAGTTATAGGGCTTTTCTGAGATGACATCTATCACAACAGAATGATTTCCGACGACTTTTATTTTTTTTTTTCAGGTCAGATTGGCTACAGTCATTGCATATTAATTGTTACACTCAATACATTGGACAATGGGGTCAGAGCTGGTTCCACAGATTGTGCAGACGCTAGAATTTTGACAGAAGGTAGTATTTGCCACATTGAATTCAGTTACTGTAGTGTTACTAGACAATTTAATATCACCACCAGTTGTGGTTTTGCAAGCAATTGGCACTGTGACCAGCCGGTCGCCTTAGTTGTCCCGCAGTGAAATCCACAGGTAGCAGGGGTCTAAGTAGGGAGGGAGGCAGAGCGGCTATGCAAAACTCTAATGCCTGGTCAAGATTAAGTGTCTGTTGGAGACATGTATAAGTTGAACTACAAGATAATGGCTGAAAGCGCTTGTATAAAGTAGAAGAATGAACATGCAGAAATTCTTATCTGTTGTCTGCTCAAATAATAAAGTACTTGCACTTGGCAATCCAAGGGCCTATCTTTATGTGGTGGCACTAATAGGAACTTAATACTTTAATTAAAAAAACACACAAATCAAGAAAAGTTTATGGAGCACATCATACAAATAGCCGGACACAATCCGACTTGAACACAGTATTCCAAGTGTGGTCTAACGATAGCCTTATACAGTGGAATTAATATGTCTTTATATCTACTAGCAATCGTTCGATAAATCATCGATAGGACACCATGGGCCTTCCTTGCAACCTGTCTACATTGCTCAGAGAACTTCATGTCTGGCCGTATAGTAACACCCAAGTCCCCTTCCTTCACTACCAGCTTTAGTTCAACTCCACCAAGTGTATAAGTTATTTTACCTTACACTTTGCTGGAGTTATTTTACCTTACACTTTGCTGGAGTTATTTTACCTTACACTTTGCTGGAGTTATTTTACCTTACACTTTGCATAGCTGCCATTTTTCTGACCATCCCTGAAGTCTGTCTGTCTGTCTAGGTCACTCTGATGAAGCTCTGTTTGGTGATGATCATTAACTACTGTATCAATCTTTACATCATCTGCAAATTTAGACATCGCGCCTTCTATCCCTTTATCGATTTCATTTATGAAAATCAAAAAACAACAGTAGTCATAATACTGATCCTTGGGGAACCCCCCTTCTTACATCAATCCAATCTGAGGAATAACCATTTATCAGAACCCTCTGCCACCTGTCCTGAAACCATCCAGCTATCCATCTAAGGATTTTTCCTGTGATTCGAACCTTTTCCAGCTTATAAAGTAACCCTCATGTCGGACTGAGTCAAATTCTTTACTGAAATCCAAATAAGCAATGTCGAAATGATTCCCTAAGTCCAGCTCTTGAGTGACCCTGCCAAAATAGCTAACCAGATTAGGTAAACATGATTTTCCTTGTACAAAAACCATGCTGAGTATCTTCAGAATTCAATTTCTATCTAAATGATCGTTAATTCCACCCTTGATCATTGTCTCCATGATTTTCCCTTCTACTGAAGTTAGACTGATCGGCCGGTAATTTCCCACTTCCACCTTAGAACCACCCCTATGTACTGGAGATACATTGGCACTTTTCCAGTCTAACGGAATTATTCCCGAGTCAGGTGATGCTTTCATAATTAGCCTCAGTGGTTCAATGCACTTACTTGCCGCCTCCCTTAAGATTATAGGGTATATGCCATCAATCCTAAGGAGCCTTACTGGCCTGTAGGCGCGAAGGTTTTTTCATTAAATACACATGTGAAATTTGTACATCATTAATTACGTTATTTTCAACTTCACTCCCATAATATCTCATTGACACAAAGGATTTTTTCTTCTGTAAATATAGATGCAAAGTATCTGTTGAATTCATCTGCAACATGAGTTGGGGTATTTATTATCCCACGTCCATTACATAAGGGTCCGATCTGGTTTGTCCTTCTCTTCTTTGCATTTATATATGTGAAGAATACCTTATCCCCACTCTTTGCCCTCTTTGCCAGCGATTTCTCAAAATCTGCTTTTGCCAGCCTAACCTTTTCTGTGGCACTGTTAAGATCAATTTGTAGCTGTTATAGGTGTCAGAAATTTTTATTGCCCTGTAACTTTCCATACCGTCTTTTTCTGCTCAAATAATGTAGCAACTTCCTGAATCTTCCTCGTGAAGTATTTTTAATGGTATATACGCATTCAAGGCTCCTATGATTAATGTTTTAAAGGTATAGCGTAATTCAATTGTATTCGCTCTCTGTGCGATATCTACCCAGTTAATAGAGGCCATAGCCGACCGGGCTAGCCAGGTGGGTAAAGTGCCTGCCTGGCAACCCAACGGTCGCGGGTTCGAATCCCGCCTCGGGCTTGGATCAATGTACTGCAAAATACTTGGGAGGTGCACTATGGCCACAGAAGCCGATGCGCCAACAACTACCAAAAAAAAAATAGAGGCCATACCTTAAGCCGTCGTAATTTCCTTTTCTGAAATTATAACCCATTTCTTAGCCTTTAACTACTGTTACCTCTCTCTTCATCGTCCACCACAGAACTCCGTGATCACTTCCTGCTACTGGTTCCTGTACTGTCATCCCTATTATGTCACCTGGTTCATGGGTGATGATGAGGTCTAGAATATCCTTTTCCCGAGTACATTCCCTGGCATGTTGATAGAAATAGCAATCATCTGGTTGATTTGAAAAATTTGTCCTCCCATGTCGACACCAAATACGGAGGATGCGGAAAAGTCAGGGAATGACCACCGCATATTCCCGGAGCAATATGGCCTTAGTTGCTAATGCTCCTAAAAAAAAAAAAAAAAAAAAAACAAATAACAATAATAATAACCCCCATGTCGAGTTTCCTTCCCGTTTGCTCTAATCAATAAGTGGCAAATTAAAGTCACCCATAATAAGACATTGATGCTTACTTGCCCATTCCATTTGCACGTAGAGGCTCTCATCATAATCTTCACAATCACGTAGCTTTTAGATTACTCCCATTTTCATTATACTTTTGCTTCCAACTATCTCACACCATACAGATTCTATACTAGCATGCGAAACGTTGGAATCCGGGAAAGCTTTCGTCGCGCTCAGGCTGCTTTTGATAAGAAGCGTGACCCCATCACCCTTTCTATCTGCTCTGTCCTTCCTAAATACATTGCACATACCATAATGAAACTCATCATCCCTGTATCCGGGTGGCACCACATTACCTGTAAGCCCTATTACATCAGTGGTTACTTGTCCTAGCAAGCAGTTCGAATTCACTCATTTTATTGACGACACTTCTGACATTACTGTATAAACAATTAAGACTTAGTTCTCAAATCAATAATATAGCAATGGCTTAATATATCGGTACTCACCTCAAATTATTCGTGTATTATCACACTAGAGTTATAGGAATAGGAAAGGTAAAGACATTAAAAATATAATTAATTAAAAATAGAAAGGTTAAACCACATTAGTAATTTAAGACTAAGCCCGGAGGAAGAAGTGCCCCGTACATTCTTACTGTTGTCATCTGTAAAATCACTATGAAAACGAAACCCTAAAATCTTAAAAGCTGTAACATAAGACGCCAAGAGTCTAAACGATATATATAACACACTGACGATCCTGGAATGACTGATTGACTCAATGAAAGAGGAATTAAGTTTGCTTTCTTGCCAGCTCCCTTATACAATGCGGTTGTGGCCACACGACGTCAAATGTAGCGAAGTCATTAATTCGCATGCGAATTGTGAAATTAGCTATCTTTGGGGTATGTACGACCATTCATTTCATGTTTACAGTATATATGGAAAATATATTGCTTTAAAATAAATAATCAATCAGGTGATATTTCGCTATTTTTTACCTATGTGTAGATCCCATCATAATTGGGATTTATATTAAATAGTTAGAAAGAATTCGATGAAATGCACTGCGAAAATCTAGTACATCGACAAAATTCATTCTTGTTTGATATATTATTTTATGATTTATCAAGAATTTGCAAGCAACTTTCATTCTATTGAAGGAAGATCACCAAACAGTTTCATCTTGTTTTATTTATTTATTTATATATATTTTTTGCAAGATGTATTCTGACGTTTATTTATTTATTTCTGCTTTGGGTGTGTGATATCTCTGAAATTGGATGATAGTGTGCTTGAGTGCAGTTTTGTGTTTCATTTTAGAAAATTATTTTTAATTTATTTAACTATAACGATGTAACACACATTTAACTGTATGATGTATGGAAAATCCTTCTATGGAACTTATTTAGATATCTGTCTATTCGTTTTTTTTAATAAGGCATTTACTATTTCGGAAGTTGATTCAGCTATGAGCTTTGTCAGTACTAAATGATTTAAAATACTAAGCTATGCTAAGCACATGATGACTACTGACTTTTAAAAATTAGTGATCGAAGTCCGTTGTAGGTGTAGTAAAGGCTATCCCCATATTTAGAGAGTTATTCGTCCTTTCTGGCAGCTTGCCATTTCTCTTCGATAGACTTAAGTCAACGAAGTATTCTAGCTGTTTATTTTTACACTGCATCTCTTCAGTAAATACTCAGGAAGAACTTAAACTGATAACGACGTTATAAATTATCAGTGTTTAACTTTTACCAAAATATTCGAGCTACTGTGCAGAATTTGCGATGAGAGAGAGAGACTGCCTGATAGTGTGTATACTGAATCTTTGTCATTTATAACTAATCGCCATTTTAGACGACGATATATTTCTCGAATATGTTGCTCTAATGCAGCGGAAAAGTTAAGGTTTAGGATTAAAGAATTTTTTATTCTCCCTGAATATTGGTGGTTGTAATTTATATTATAATTGTTTTCTGTTATTTTAAATAATGGTCATGAATCAACATATCAAGAATCAGAGGAGGTTTCCAGAACGCTCCATTACTCTCTGGAAGTAATAAACAAAGACTCCTAAATTAAATGTCTAGCCTAAAAGAAAGGGAAGTTATAGTGAGAAAACACCGAATGAAAGAATTGTTTTATGAAGAAGTTTGTATTTGATTGCCGAAAAACAAAATTAAGTTTTGGTTCAAGAGTGAATTGAAACTGAATATTGAAGTAAACAAAGTGAATTGAAACTGAAGGAAACTGAATATTGAAGTAAACAGAGTGAATTGAAACTGAAGTAGTAAGTTCAAAAGAGCAAAGTTGATACATAGTTGGTCAGAAAGCGTAGGAACCAATTTCATTGGTCGTTATTGGTTCCTCTACCTGATTAATCCAGCGTTCATAAGGCGATAAGGTGTTTTCTGTAGAATAGCGTTTCTCAAACTTTCTGAGCCCATGCCTCCCTTGACCTGTAAAATTTTCCCGGCGCCTCCCTTGAAGTAAAACATCCACAATTATGCAATTTCTAGTTCTCCGGCAAAACTAGTTTCTCCTATTGTGTGTGTTTTTTTCTATTTCGCGATTCTGTAAGAAACTTGGTACGACGCTAGCAATGCATTTGATGGAACAGAAACTATTTTTTTTTTGAACGTTTGCTTTTGTTTATTAAACTCATCTAATTTTCTTTAAAAAAATTCTATGGGCTTACCAACGTATTCAGAATGCATAGTTTTAAGGCGCCGTTTTAATTTGCATGGTCTCATACTATCTGCAGCCAAAACTTTCGTACAAAACAAACACATTGGTTTTTCCAAGCCATCTATAATAACACTTGTGAATCCTAATGATAAATAGGATGAATCGTATTTTCTTTTCTTGGGAGTTCTACCTCCTTGTTCCCTGTTGCTTGTATTCCCACTATCTTTACTTGTATCAGCATCAGTATCTTCATTATTAGTGGATTTTCTCTTGTAACCAGTCAAAAATTTATCCATTCGTCTAAAAATATTAGGATTAAATTTATATTCTTAAAAAATACAACTTCTAAATTACTAACTATTATTATTATCAGTAAGTAATCACGCCAAAAACAATAAAAAACACAATCGCACACCGCTGAAACCATATTTTCAACCATGCAGCTAATGCTATGCAATCTACCTATATATGCCATACATAGTACGCACTAAATTATATAAATATTACATTACATCATATCAATCATAATTCATCAATCTGTTTCAGCAAAATGTAATTTTTTTTCCCAAATAAATGTTTATCTCATGATTATATCGAAGTTAGAGTGAGATAGGTGGCGGTAAATGCTTTAAAAATAGTTTATACAATTTAATGTTATGTTATGAAAGTTTATTTATATGTATATATATTTTTTATTTATATATGTTATGTTATGAAAATTACATTTCTGTTAAACTTTTCGCGCCTCCCAGTTTGGAAATCGCTGCTGTAGAGGCTAAGATCTGAAGAGAGTCTTCTGGAGACATTAATAGAATTTCTTCGTATAATGCGAAATGAATGTAAAAATGTTGAAAGTAGAAAAGATACTCGTATATCTATAGTATCATATTCAGTGTACAAATATCCTATTCGGACTGTAAGTGGTAACTAAAAACTGACCAATTCCATAAGGATGCCAGTCAGTGATTGAATCTCAATAATAATAGGAATTTGTAGAGAACACAAACTGGAAGCGAAGAAATATGGCTGAGTTGAATATGAAAAATATTAAACTTATTTATTTTTAACGTATTGAGTTGAGGGACATTAGGAGTGTTGTTGAATTTTAAAATTACAGTATGAAAGAGAAACATTTTACTTCGCAGAGAATAAAAAAAAAAGTTTGTTGATCTCTGAACCAGGAAATTAAAGTTTCCCACATCCATGTGAACGTCCACGTTTTGTGTACTGAATGTGCATTCAATACCCAAAATTAGTCTTTTTTCTAAATACGTTTCTGAACTAACTTTGGGATTTTCAGCTCTGTTGAGCTACGAGGGTGACCGACTGTAACTGAACACGATGACAAAAAATTATCAATCTAAATTAATAACAGACAATCTAAACCAGGGGCTGGCAAATGGTCGATATCGATCGACTGGTCAATTGTGAAGCATATTTTGGTTGATCGCAGTACATAGAGATAAAAATGTTATATAATTTTCTGAAGATCACCAGAACCAGAATCTCATTAATATTAATTACCTGCCTGATTTAAAATTTTTAAATTTACTTCAAATTTTTACGTAAATAAATAACAAAAATGTGATTTTATAAGATAATTATAATAAGTTTACACCCAGAAGTATTTTATTTAAGATAAAGATACGTCTATGAAAATTGTAATAGGTCGATCTCGAGACTGTTTGTTTTAAAGTGGCTCACAAGATGAAAATCGTTTTCAACCTCTGAATTCTAAAGCATAAAACTGTTTCTTAAAGAAGAGATGTTTTAGAATAACATCAATGTGATATTTTTTTATTAATTAAAAAATTAGAACAGAACAGTGAACTAAATATAAACAGCTGGGCAACGAATAGGTATAAGAAATAGGAAAGATACCTTGTATTAATACAGGGTACTAAGAAAGGAATCTGGGGGATTATGGCATGAATCTTTAAAGAAATACTTAAATCATTGGCCACAAGAATTGAGGTTTTTTTTTTTTTTTTTCTCTCCTTTGTTTTTCAAGAAGACCTGAGAAGGGTACATCCACAGCGATCCGAGTCCGCATAAAGTCTAAAACACAGATGGAGTCAATATTCCATTAACCAGTAGAATAGATAGTAAAATCCGAGAAATTTAAACCTATTTGGATGGAATTGGGTTACGAATTAATGCATAGAAGTCGATCCAAAGGACGTGGTATAGCGTGATAAAAGTTCAGTCTCACCTGGATCCTAAGCGGGATGCCAGACTTAGGTACCATTCTGTTATTTTCTTAATCTATCTGTCATGTCTTCGAGCTATGTGTCCTGCCCAAGTCCAATTCAGTTCTTTGTTTTGATAGGAATGTCCTGTATTTGTGTTTCCTGCCTAATCCTTGTGTTTCTCTTCTTATCTAACAGTCTGATTCCTAATATAATTCGTTCCATACTTCGCTGTGTAGTTTCAGCTTATTTTCCATTCTTTTGGTAAGTACAGTCTGTCCTCGTATAGCACGATAGTTGTGTTCCTAGAAACTCTCGTGCAATGCAAAATCGTGCAATATAAACAACAGGCCCTATGGGAAAAGTGGGGTTAGGTGCCGACCACCCAAGATTGAGCACACATTTGGAACCAAAACATTGCCAAACACAATAAATAATCGGGTAATTTTAATCGTTATAAAATACTTACGTATTTTATAACGATTAAAATACGTAATAAAAAATATAATATATTTTTTATTATAATATAATAAATAATAAAAAATAAATATTTTTTATTATATTATAATAAAGTATTTTTAGTATTTTTTAATACTGAAAAAGTATTTTTTACGAAAAAAATACGTATTTTATTCGTAAAAAAATTATTATTTTAAATAAAATAGTCGTAATAAAATACTTACGTATTTTATAATACGTAAGTATAAATTATAATACGTAAGTCGTAATAAAATGCTTACGTATTTTATTACGACTATTACGTAATAAAATATTGCTAGCTTTTGCTTCTATCGTAAGCAAACTTGTGTTTTGTTTGATTTTCTATCCAACCAGATGACAGCCGTTCCATCTCTTCCAATTCTTGTGTCTTAATCTAATGAATTTTAATTACACTTTGAGTTGTTCCCGCTATGAAAGTTGTTTTTATTTTCTCCGCATTCTTTCTAATTCTCGGCGTTGCCTCATTTCGGTCTGTAGCACGTCCAACATCACATGGTCTTTCATTTCGCTCAAAGCGTTTCACAATTTCATATTTTTTTCTCTATCGACAGAGGCGGACTGGCCATAAGCCTTACCCGGGAAATCCCGGTGGGCCGGAGGCCGGTGTGATTTTGGCCATAAACCGTAGTATGAGGCCACTATAAATTTTCCCGGGTAAGAATTTTTGATCCAGTCCGCCTCTGTTTATCGATGTTTTCCTTTTATTTTTCTCTCTGAATATGCAGTGTTTTCACCAGGACGCTTCCTTTTCACACCTTTTAAGTATTTTACTAATTTTTAGGGAATAAAGCACAATTACAAACGAGGTGGCACGCTTGATACACATAAACAAAGTTGCGCGCGTGTAGCAACTGAATAAACAACACCGTAAAGGCCGAGATACACTATTAACACCCCACATTTTACTAAAGCACATTTCTGGGGTTACTACCATAAAACAATAAAAACAATTTCCAGTTGCGTTTCTGCTAGTGGAATCTGTTATAAACTGGTAGTAAACTCCATCTAATTGCATTTGCGATTATATCGATAGCTGGAATTGTGTTGGTTTTTATGTTATTATGGTGAAATGTGTTTCCCCTTCACTGATATAAGAAACATAAATACATTTTCAGAATCTTCTTCATTCCTATCGTGTTGCGTTCAGTTGGGGTGATTCCGCGTTCGACTGCCATTTCTTGTAAACACAAAGGCGAATCGTGTATAAGCGAATTCGGTTCGTGTTATATAAGATAACGTTCCCCTATTTATAAATCGTGTATGATCGAATTCGTGTAATGTAAACACGTGTTATACGAGGACCGACTGTACCCAAGTTTCACTTCCATAAGTCACGGTGGGGAGTATACATTGGTTCATTATTTTACGTTTCAGACAATTCGGATATTGCTTCTCAGTATGTGAATATATTTCCTGAATGCTCTCCATCCGAAATTTATCCTTCTCTTGACTTCCAGCCATTTATCATTATTACAGGTAATGACTTGTTCCAGACAAGTATATGAATCCACCTTTTCAATTACTCCTTCAGGGATTATATCCCTTTCTGTGGCATACTTGTTCATCATTACTTTTGTTTTAGCCATATTCAACTTTAGTCTGAAATATTTACTAACTCTGCATAACTGATTAAGATTTTCCTCTAATTCTTTGGATCATGGCTTATGATCACAGTGTTATCTGCAAATCGTAAATGGTTTAGCTACTCTCCATTCACATTGACTCCTTTCTGCGACCAGTCCAATCTTCTGAAAGCTTCTTCACCGGCAGCAGTAAACAACTTCGGAGATATTGTCTCCTTGTCAAACTCCTTTCTCAATTTTAAATTTGTCTAGTCTAATGAAGGAGGTAGCGTGCTCATTTATTTTCTTCCAAATCATAATGTATGGAGGGGTATGTATGCTTTGTCTTTCCAGTGCTCGAAACATTGCCTTATGCTGTATGGAGTCAAATGCTTTTTCATATTCCACAAATGCCAGACATAATGGTGTTTATATTCATTTGCTTTCTCCATTAGCTGCGATATTACGTTAAGGTGATCCATAGTTCAGAATCCTGTCCTAAAGCCAGCTTGCTTTGTCGGTTGATTCTCGTCAAGTATTCTTTCTAATCTGTTAGTCGAATCTGTCTAATCTGTTAGCCCTTGTGAACAACTTGTACATGTGGGACAACAACCTAATTGGTCTATAATTTCCAATTTCTGATTTATCTCCTTTCTTATGCAGAAAAATTATGATTGCATTTATTCCACTCCTTAGGCGTGACGCCTTTCCTAATGTATTTTGTGAAGTCTTCTCAGTTTCTGTATCATGTCTCTTCCTCCCAATTTTAACAACTCTACAGTAATTTCATCTTCACCCGGGGCTTTCTGATTCTTCATTTTCTTCAATGCATGTTGTACCTCATCAGGAAGGATATCAGGTATGTCGTACGTGTTGTTAATTTGTGATCTATCTTCCCCACTGCTGGCTTCATTTCCTTGCTCCTTATATAATTCTTTATAGTAGTCTTCTGCTATTTGAATTATGCCTTCTCTGCTATTTATAAGTACACCATCGCTATTCTTCAGTTTCAGTATCATTTGTCTTTCTGTATTACTGCTCAAGCCGACCGAGTTAGCCAGGTGGGTAAAGTGCCTGCCTGGAAACCCAAAGGTGTAAGTGTAAGTGTGTTTAGGGTCAAGCGGCACCAGGGGTTTCCCCCATCTCCGCGTAGTTTACATTGTGGTGTGTTACAGTACGCTGTAAATGCCAGAGATTTAAAAGTGTGTGGATCTTGGATCGTTTAGTGTCGTGTACCGTTGTTCTTCTGGTCGTTTAGCCGCTAAACCCCAATTGGGGCCCAACGTTGCCCCACTTTCGCCCCTTGGAGGCAGACCAGGAATCCAGTAGCTTATATGCACTCTGGCAGGTCCTGCCACCTAATTTCCTGAGATTTCGGTGGCTAGGACCTAAAAAAAAAAAAAAAAAAAAACGGGGGCACTTAAGTTTAGAAAAGCCAGAAGGGGTTAATGTGGTTCAGTTTTCAGTTTAGAAATCGTTAATTTTGATTAGTTATGTGGGGTTTACGCTGCCGTATTAGTCAGAGTAGGGGGAAGAGACTGAAGACTACCACTCCACATATTTCGCCTGGTGAGGCATGCCCATGCCTCACCAGGCGAAATATGTGGAGTGGTAGGAGAGGGAGGAAACAGGAAGACCATTTCCTTCTCCCCCCTGCCAGGGATACGGGAAAAAAAAGTTACCAGGCAAGGGAGCTGGTAGAGATCGCCATTTGGCTACATGGCAGTGAGGCTGCATCAGTCGTAGTGTAGTCATAAGTCCGGTAGTAGAAGTCACTCGTGGGACAGTGTCCCGTCCAAGTTGAATGTCTTTGTTTTGGTTCTCTATCTTCATTCAGTATATTTGTCAGTCTCATTTAGGTCTCATATTTGTTGGTACATAGGCAGGGTTTCTTGGTAGACAGCTAGAAGCTTCCATATAATTTTCATTCTGGGGTGTGTCCTAAAGGATATTTTGATTTGTTATCTGGCTGGTCGTCTTTCACTCCTAGTGTATTGCATATAGTGTTCTCCTTCTTGAGAAGAGTTCTTGAGCGAAGTTGGCCAGGGCTCTGTATTCCTCCTCTGAATCCAGTAGGTGAAACTCTTGCCCTCTGGGGAGGTATCTTATACTCGTGATTAGAATGCACCTGAGATCCTCGTATTGCAGACAGTCGTACATGAGGTGTTCCCAGGTTTCGATCTCTCCACATGTACAGCATGGGTCCTCTACAAGGGCGAAGTACATTAGGTTTGCGTTAAAGGGGCCGTGTCCAGTTAGCAAGTATGTTGTTTGCAACCCCAGAAAGAACCAAGTAGGCGATTTTGGATAGATTTTTTCAAGTTGCGGTAAGAACTTGTGGGCGATTGCTCCTTTAGTTGTTTCTGCCCACCTGGCCTGCCACACCTGCAGCAGGTGAGACTGAAGCCGGATCTTTTCTGCCTTATGGTTGTTTGTTGGGTCTATTTTAAATTCCAAGAAAGTGGTGGTTATTCCCTTAGATAAGTAGTAGAGGAGTCCTGTTCTTGCGATTTCAAGATGAAGTGGAAGTACTGCTGCTATCACCTGAAGCGCTGGGTTACTCACCGTTCTGCAGGCGCGGGTAGTAGTGAGGAGGATGGTGCGTTGAATTGCTTACAGGGTTCTCTTATTTACGACCAAGGCAGTTTTGTCATACCAGATTGCTGAAGCGTATGTAATTATTGGGAGGAAGGTTGTCTTGTAGTATAAGGCTAGGGTACGTTTTTTGAGACCCCAGTCTCGCCTTGTGACCCTAGCTACCATGGCAGAGTAGTTTCTGATCTTTTGTCTTAGGAATTTGAGATGTGGTTGGAAGGATAGTTTATTGTCTAGTATGACACCCAGGTGTTTTAGTTGACTAGCAAACTTGATAGTTGTCAATCTTAATCTGGGGTGGTCGTCTCAGTTGCAGGGTTCCTTTGAGTAGCGCCGACAATGTCTTTGTCGGTGAAATTTTTAAGAAATTCTTCTTGGCCCACTGTTGGAGTATCTGCAGGGCTTGATTAGCTAGGATTTCAAACTGGGCTCTGGAGTTTGCTTGCACTGTCAAAATCAGGTCATCTGCGAATTCCTGCACCCCCACTGCGCCTAGGTCCATTCTCAAGAACTCATCAAATACCAAGTTCCAGAGAAGTGGGCCCAATACAGACCCCTGTGGACATCCTCTGTGTACTGTTCTTACGATCTTTTTGTATGGAGTGTTTATTTCAATTTTTCTTTGTGAGAGATAGGTTTCTATGACTTTATAGAGGTTGATGGGTACTTTAGCTTTCCTGAGTCTGCCTAAGACGCTCGGCCACCAGAGTGAGTCGAACTCCCGGCAAAATCAATCGCTATTACGAAGAAATATTTGTTGTCACATTCTTTGACTTTGTTAGTTAGGTTTCTGAGGGCTTCTGTTGTGGAGGATCCCGGTTTAAATCCAAACTGATTCCCAGCTAGGAGGCCAGCTGCTTCGTAGTGTTGAAGGATTCGTTTGTGCAGTAGCCTTTCAAATAATTTACTAACTGCTGAAAGAAGTGCGATGGGCCTGTAGGATTTCGGGCACTCTGATTTCTTAGTCGGACTCTTCATGATAAGTTTGACGTTGGCCGTTTTCCATTTTGTTGGGAATTTCCCTACCTCTAGGCATCTGTTGAACAGGGTCAATAGAAGTTGTGGTGTATATTCTATTACTTTTTTAAGTATTTCGAGTTGTATCATGTCTAGGCCGGGACATTTTCTCTTTCTTATCCCGGCGGCAGCAGTACTGAGCTCCTCCATGGTGAAGGGGGGCTCCATGATTTGTGTATTGTAGTTCAGGATTTCTTGACAAAGATGATTTTGTTCCTGTAGAGTTGGGACTGCCGTTTCCTTGAATATGGCATTCAAGATGTTGTCCACCGATTGTTCCCAAGTTGTTGTCATTTGACCTTGTGGGGTTCGTGTGGTAGTCACTACCTTCCCCCAAGGGAGTTTGTTGGTAATAACCCTGTAGACTGTTCCCCAAGGGTCATCATTTCCAGTTGTTGTCACTAAGCGTTCTCAGGTTCGTTCCTTACTTTTCCGTATGCCGTCCGTGTATCGATTTCTGGCTTCTCTATAATGTTGCCTGAGGGCTTCTACTTCGGCTTCTGGCCACGTCCTGCGCGCTCGTTGGAAATCCTTTCTTCTTTTGGTTACCACTTTGCGGAGGGCACTGATTTCCAGAGTCCACCAGGGGTTGGCTCCAGGTTTCGGGTTCTTCTTTTGGATAGCTTCTTTGCTTGTATCTGTGATTATTTTAGTTGTCTTATCTTGCAGTACGTCCGGGTCGGCTTTCGGGTCTAAACTTCCTGGATTGTTTTCCACCGCTTCATTCAGTAGGTTTCTGAAGAGCTCCCAGTGGGCACTGGTGATAGCGTATCTGTTTGTCATCTGCTTGGCTAGTGGTGTTCTTGTTAGGACTCTTGTTATCTTGTAGGTTATGACCCGGTGATCCGAAGTGGTCCACGAATCTTCGACCCTCCAATCAGTCACGAACCCAGCAAGATTTCTTGTTGCCAGAGAGATGTCGATCGTGGCCTCCCACAGGGTATTACAATAGGTTGGCAGATGATGTGGCTGGTTTAGAAGAGTAAATTGCGAGCCCATGAGGAAGTCCTCCAGAAGTTGGCCGTTTCTGGTACCTCTTCTGTCATTGTGGTGTAGTACTATGCCATGTTGGCGAACGACAGTTGACATCCGTGCCGATGATAAATTTTTGGTTAGGCAGCGTATCCAAAAGTCGTTGTAAGTAGTTTATTGCGAAGGTTATTTCTTCTCCTGGTCGGCAGTATAGCGCCACCACGTAGAAAGCGCCCACGGCTGTGATAAGGTGTGCGCACGCGGCCCAGGTCGTGCAGAACTGCGTGATCCTGGTGGCCGTGTTCTGATTTCTGATCAATATGGCCGCCCACGGGGTATCCGCATCTGTCTGAATAATTTTGAAGTGCAGTGGATAGCCCCTGACAAGCTTTTTATGTACATATGGCTCCTGGAGTAGTATGTCTGCATTTTCCTCCTCTGCTTTTACTCTGACCTGGTCGCCCACCGCTCTGGCCCGTTGTGCATTTGTCTGGAAGATCTTTATCATTGTGGAATTAAAGTTTTTAATTCGTGTCCCCATAGTTAATTCTTCCTTGGTAGACACTCTTGGCTTTCAGATAGATCGGGCATTTCATGTCTCTGATGGAGTGATTATGGTCTAGCTTCTGCGACTTACAGTTTGCGCATATGGGGTCTTGGTTCTTGTTTGGGCAAGCGTTGTAGTCATGCCACTTTTCAGAGTAGTGACCACATGTCTTGACGTCCTGTGCGCAAGTGTGGGAGGTGTGGCCGAACTTGCAGCATTTGTAACACTTGGGAACAGCCACATGCTCCCTGAAGCGACAGGATCCCCAGTCTATGTAGATTCTGGATTGATTTCTTATATACTTGCCAGGCTTCCGGCACTAGTTCCACCCTCCAGTTATTGCTGAAACCATCCCTTGATTTGATGGCGTATTTAGGGGTTATTAATTGTTGTGATTTCCCTTCCGGATATATCCCCTGGAAATTTCTTTGATATATTTCCTCTGTCAGTTCTGATGCGGTAATATCTTTGTTTACATCATAAATAACTATAGATGGGCCCCTACTTTTGGGTGGCTCCGCGCTCAGTCCAAGGATTGCGATCTTTGGATTTTCCATTAATTCCCGTGCTTCTTCTTTGGTCTCTGTATCTATGACTATACCCACACTTCTCATTTTCCTAATTCCCTTTACTCTCGTCTGCTTTAGGTCTTCTTTTAGGTTTGTTATTATTTTGGTTTTGATTTCATCACTAGTTTTTATTTCTTCCATGTTTCTTGGTCTTAGGATGACCAAATATGGCCTTGGTAGCAGCGTTTTTCTCTTATTCTGCTCTGTCCCAGCTGTATCAGTTGCAGTAGTTGTTATTGTAGTCCTCAGCGCGTCTGAATAAGAGAGAGAACGCTGTGGCATTTGTTTTTCTCTCTCTTCTAAGTAGGCCTCCATCTTCGCTTTCATCTTTTCATGCTCCACGTGTTCCTTGTTTAGGATTGTCTCCAGCTTGGTCCATAAGGTGACGATCTGTCCCCTGAGGCTAGCTGAGACCCTACTACACTGGTCCTTCAACAGGTCTTCCAACGCAGTTCTGAGGACGAGCGACTTCTCTAGTACAGTACCCTGGCAGAGTCGGGTTTAGAGGGATGTCCAGTGGTCTGGTCTCTTCATTTGGCTTTTGTGAAGCACAGCCTTCCTGGCTCTCCTTCAGCTCACAATTTACCCGAACTGTGTACTCTTCTTGCTTAGTGCCAGCTTCAGCTTGGCTTTGTTTTCCAAGCTGGTTCATATGTACGTGGCTGTCACTGACGTGTCGCCTTCTACTGCCATTATTTAATACTTGTGGTCGTGAAGTAACTGGATTAATGGAGGTTACTTCCTAGGTGTCATTAATATCGGAGATGTAATTTACCGGTGATTTTATCTGGGTGATATAATTTTTATCGTGAATTGGTTTTGAGGAGGAAGGCGTATTTTGCTCGCTGGCTACTTTAATGAGCTCGTGAAACCTCCCTGATTTTATCGGCGTCTGGTCCTTTAGTATACTTCCGTCCGCAATGTTGTTGTTGTTTTACGGCACCCCACGCAGTATTTCATTGTCATTTCTTTCCCCTAAGTTCCCGTGAGGCAGATCCTTAGTTGGGAGTGTCCTGGAGGTGTGGCAGGTGTCTATTTCTGGCAATTCAAGAGATGTGACCGACGTTTGGGGGGATTTGCAGCATTCCCCTAAAAAAGAACTCCGGGATTTTGCTGGCAGTTTATTTATATGTGCAATCTTGCTGCAGGAACGAACCCAAAGGTCGCGGGTCCGAATCCCACCTCGGGCTTGGATCAGAGTAAAATGCAAAATCTTTTGGAGGTGCATTATAGCCACAGAAGCCGATGCGCCAACAACTAACAAAAAAAAAAAAAAATAATAAATAAATAAAAAAATAAATAAATTACTGCTCATTGCTTCTGATTTAAATTTTAGCCATATTCATCCTTTGTTTTCCCTTAAGGCTCGTTCTACTTTTCTTGTGTTAAAAATTCTTATATCCTCTGTCTCTTTCTAATGGTTTTGCATAACTCAGTGTGGGATACTAGAACACAAAAGAACCTATATAAATTAGGGATCCGTTTCTAGTGACCCTGCGCCTCCGTAGCCAGGTGGGAAGGAGCAACAGTGCGTAGTACACGCTTCTTGATTAGACCGGGGTTCGACCCCGTCACCACAAAATACGGAGGATGAGGAAAGGTCAGGGAATGACCACCGCATATTCCCGGAGAAATATGGCCTTAGTTGCTAATACTCCTAAAAACAAAACCAGACCAAACAACCTAGTGACCCAGTGCATTTTAAAGAGTGTCCTTCATATTTCGATCTAGTTTGCTCCTGATTCGCACTGCAGGTCCGTCCTTGGGATTGAGTATTGGCTATTGAAATGTTGATTAGACCGGGGTTAACAAGTTGCTAGCCATCACTTCACTATCTGAAGGGCCATTCCGTACACAAACCTTGACATTAAACCGTGGTGCAGTGGATAAGCAATAGAAATATACACAGTCTCTTACAAATGCTGATAATCAGATTAGATCTAAAAGCCTTGGAAGATGTTGTTGTCAAACCTTGTTTTATAGCTAGGCGAAATGGTGGGGCAAATCTCCGACTTCTCCCATAAATTCCGGAAAGTTCTATGAGGATGCAACATACCGAAAATAGATCTTCCAGAATTCCTATAGATTTGAGCATGCTCCAAGTAGATGTTATTGTGACAACATACCAAACTGAACTGCGACAGAATAAAACTGTGGTTCAGATATCATTAACACAAAATATATTCTTAATATAATGTGTATATTGGAATGTGATATATATATATATATATATTAATCAATTTTATTTAATGGTATCTATCTGTAAGAAATTAGGCGTATAAGGTGTATAATAAGTGGGTAAAAGTAAACTAGACTGGAAGGGCTATATAAAATTATATTAATGGAAATTAAAATAAAAGTGATGATGAAAAATGAAAATAATAATGAAAAATGATAATAAACAATGAAAATTGTAAATAACATTCTCTCCCTTGGTCATCGGTCTACTACTTCAGTTTAGCATTACAAGAATGCAAAATGGGGTGACCTGCGTGATTTCTTTTCCTTGGTCGGATTACTGTTTCAAAATTTCTGATATCAATGTTTGCTCAGATCGTGTCAGTGAAATTATTCTTGCAGGAATGGAATCCTTTATCCCACACTCCACTTTAAAATCTCGTCCTTTATCTAAACTTTGGTTTTCCAATAAATGTGCTAAGGCAGTTCAAGAGAATAATGTTGCTTATCGCAATTGGTTTGTTTCCAATTCTTCAGTTTCATTTTCTTCCTACACCAAAGCTTGCAACAGTTGTAAAGCAGTTATTAATCAGTCCAAACTAGATTTTGAACAGGCCAAGAGTATAAAACTTGCTTCTTGCCCTAATGGTTGCCGAGCATTCTGGTCTCTAGCCAAAGCTATTGGCCGCATCTTTTGCCCATCTCTGCTCCGACCTCTGTCAAAACCAGGTGGTTCTGTTGTTACTTCAGCAAAGGATAAAGCTGACCTGCTAGCATCCCATATTTCTTCCAACTCCTGTATTAATGATCTTGGTAAAACACCTCCCACCATTCCCAACACACTCCATTCAATGCCTCCTGTAGTCTTCCGTCAAAAGGATGTCAGAAGGATTTTGACGAATCTTGATGCTAAGAAAACTGCAGGTCCTGATGATATTTCTCCACTTGTTCTCAAAACCAATGCTCCTGAACTTATGTTCTTTGCCGCCTTATTTTCACTTTCCTATGCCAAAGGTGTTTTTCGGCGCCTCCGTAGCCAGGTGGGCAGGAGCAGTAGTGCATAGCACACGCTTCTTGATTAGACCGGGGTTCGAGCCCGTACCCACCAAATACGGAGGATGCGGTAGGTCAGGGAATGACCACCGCATATTCCCAGCCCGCATAAAGGGTGAGGGTTGGCGTCAGGAAGGGCATCCGGCCGTAAAAATTGCATGCTAAAACAATAAAAACGCTGACCCCCCCATATAATAATGGGAAAAGGTGAGGATAAAAAAAAAAAAAATTCCAAAGGTGTTTTTCCTTCTGCTTGTAAATTTGCTCATATCCAGCCAGTTCCTAAAAATGGTGACAAATCCTTCCCATCCAATTATCGTCCCATTGCAATTACTTCTACTCTTTCTAAAGTAATGGAGAAATCAATTAACCGCCAACTCTTAAACTACCTAGAAACCTCCCGTCCGATCAATGATTGCCAGTATGGATTCCGTCAGCGGTCCACTGGTGATATTTTGGCTTATGTGACCCATTTATGGACAAATTCAATGGAAAAGTTCGGTGAAACACAAGCAGTTCCTCTTGACATCTCAAAGGCTTTCGATCGTGTTTGGCATAAAGGTTTCCTAAACAAACTTCCATCTTATGATTTGCCAACTGTTTTTTGTAATTGGTTATCCAGTTTTCTCTCGTATTGGACATCTACCATCACCCTCAGTGATCGCTCGGACATCTACCATCACCCTCAGTGATCGCTCGGACATCTACCATCACCCTCAGTCAGCGATCACTGAGGGTGATGGTAGATGGCTCTCTGTCTTCTAACTTTTCCCTTAATGCTGGTGTCTCCCAAGGTTCAGTTCTTTCCCGCACTCTTTTCCTCTTTTATATTAATGAGCTTCTTCCATTGTTTGGAAATCTTATCCATAGTTTTGCCGATGATAGCACCTTGCATTCCACTTTCCATTTTGAGAAACCTTGCCCTGCTCAATCAGCTTCAACTTCTCGAATATACCAATTCCTTAAATGCCGATTTGCAGGTAATCCTCCAGTGGGGCAAAGACAACTTAGTTGATTTCAATCCGTCTAAAACTCAGTCTTGTCTTATATCTCGCAAAAAGGATTCTTCTGCTCCTATGCTTATCTTTGGTGACTCTCCAATTTCTAGGCAAAATGATATATCTCTTTTGGGGATTATCCTGACTTCTAATCTCTCTTGGCACAAGAACATTATAAATATTGCTTCCTCTGCATCTAAAAAGCTTGGTTTTCTCTTTCGCTCTCGGCGTTACTTTTCTTCCAAACAGCTGTTCAATCTGTACAAATCGCAAATCCCCCCTACCATGGAATATTGTTCACACATGTGGGGCGGTTCTCCCAATACCTCTCCCAGGCTTCTATATTCCATTCAGAAGAGGGCAGTTAGGTGAATTAATGACTCCTCTCTAACAGAGTCTCTTCATTCGCTGTCTCATAGACGTACTGTTTCTGCTGCATGCCTTTTCTACAGATACTTCCATGGGCACTGTTCTTCTGAATTGGCTTCTATAATTCCCGCTCTCTCTTTCAAAACAGTCCAAAAACGTGTCGCCAACAGCCAACATCCATTTACTGTCCAACTTGAAATTCACAGAACCAACTTTTCATCTTCCTCGTTTATTCATTCAACTGCCGTTGTCCGGAACAACCTTCCTTCGTACGTATTTCCTGAAAATTACAGTCTAGAGAAGTTCAAGTCTAATGTCAACAAATATCTTGTTTCGTCTTCTCAACTTCCAACCCAAGCACGGTACTAAGTACTATAGGTTCTAATACCTCTCGTGATTGGGGTTTTCATAATAAAAAAAAAATAATAATAAATAAAACGTGCATTTGCATTCATTGCTGCTGCTTTGCGCGCTTCGGTGCATTTGCCGTAACACACGCTTCTTGATTAGACTGGGGTTCGAGCCCGTCACCACCAAATACGGAGGATGCGGAAAGGTCAGGGAATGACCACCGCATGTTCCCGGAGCAATATGGCCTTAGTTGCTAATGCTCCTAAAAACCAAATAAGAAAAAAACAACAAACAAGCATTTGCCGTATCCTATCCTGTTTATTTAACCTTCAAATATGTTATCTGTTTTTACTCTTTAATACTATCTCTTAAATATTTTATGTACGTATTTAACTTATTTATACATTATTACTTTTTATCATTATTGTACTGTTTGGGAGCATCAGGTTTGTAGTGACCCCAATGAACCCTCTAGTTATATATAAATCTAATTGTCACTGTAAAATAGCATTAACGTAGGAGCTAATACCCTCATTTACGCTATTTAAAAATTTAATATTGAAATCTAATTGTCATTAGACATAATTCCTAAATATATATATATATATATATATAACCCTCTCAATGTATCAACCATAATTAACGTAGCTATCTGTTTCTGTTGTGATCCGCCAGCATAACGGTGTCCAGATGAAAGCAAAATAGTATATGTTAAGCGAAAAATAAAACTTATTATTAATAAGATAATGGTTAAGCTACAAAATAGCACCATGGTATATCATAATTTAGTTGCTAACTGGCTGGATGTCTATTAGCCCGACAGATAGCTTAATCACAAATTTATAGAAACCTCTAAGCAGATAAATTACTTAGACTATATTAAATATATATATTCGCTTTTTCATTTCTTATTTTTAATTTCTTGCCAACTATCTGTCTCTTTCTTTTTCATATCTTACCTGGTCGCCTCATCCTACCATATATCGCTACATTCCTTATCCATTTAGTCGAGTCCACTTCTGGTGTATACCGTGGATTCAATAGGTTAAACAAAAATCTTCTTTTTCACACTTTCTACATACGGTATATTTGTGTGTATATGTATATATATATATATATATATATATATACACACACACACATTATGGCTGTAGGTTACGTTTTGCTAATGCGGTGTCCTTGATCCATAATTAACGTTATCTTTCTTTTCGTACTATTACACTCCACCCCCTCCATGATTGCTTAGCTTCTCAATACTATTATTCTTTTATTATATATGTATATATATATAAAGTAAATTTCAGAACGAACTTACATATGTAGGATATGTAACCCATTATGCTTGTAGTATCTCATACCCTAGAATGTAAATAGCACCCTTTTGGCGCTATTTAGCGCCAAAAGGGTGCTATAGCGGTCCCAGAGTGGTCCCTTTGTGAAAATAATCGGATAATACAAATAATTCAGGTCATTGCAACTTCTAGGAGCCGTGCATATGTGTGGAAAATTCCAGACGTCTAATTTAATTTGGGAAACGCGATGGTTATTATCCATAGATTAAATAATGTAACGAAACACTGTTACACCACCTGAATAATTCAAAGTTAGTTTATTATGTGCTTTTGACCTAATTATCCTAAATTTGATACACAGCTGATAACGTTTCATGCCGCCTGATATATGATGATGGATCCGGCTTGAATCCGAATGCCTTTGGGCCTGGCTGCCCCAAAAGTATTAGATCGGATTCAGGTCCGAGCTTTAAAGACCAGACAGGTTGTGTGTGCTTCGCATTCTCTAAACGAAGTTTTTGCACTGCTCCATTTATGGGATGGTGCATTATCGTGCTGGAATGGAGCGGCCATTTCGATACACTGCCAGAGTGCATGACTCGGCGTTGATCATGGATTACGCGCATGTTACCCTCGAAGATTTTGTTCAAATCTTCGAGAAAGAGAGGATTTTTATGATTTTTTTTTTTTTTTTTTTCCCCACACCGGGACCGAGTCAGTCAATTTCGATGAAACGAGAATTTCCGTCCTCCCGAAAATTCTATATTTTCATTAATACGGGCAACTTGTTACGTATTCCGTCTGTAAATACACATAGTTGTGAATACACGCAGTTTACAGACAGAATACACTTTAGTCTCATAGATTTAGTTTTTTTTTTTTTTTTTGTCCCAGAAAAAAAAAAAAAAATAACAGTCTGAGCGAACGATGGGCCACGCAGGACTGCAAACAACACCTGGCTTTCGTTGATGTTATGTGGGGCTTATGATTCACCTCTTACCGCTTTCTTCTCGGTGGACTTGGTGCATCATAGCCTAGTCGCCCTTTCGCCATAAAAACCAAACTCAAATCAAATCTTTCTTCTGGGATCGGTGCTGATTATTATCCGTCTTTATTTTTTGGCCACTCTAACGGTTTTCACACAGCTACGTCACCCTCATTCTTCCATAATTTCACTCCATTGGCTACGGTTGACTCTTAGCAAGGTTCAAACGTGTGGCTGTTGCACCCGCACAAACTGATGATATGCATTCAACAATTAAGATTTTTGATATTTTGTAAGGGCCTTGCTGTGACCCAACTTGCTTGTTTATGATGAGCCCGAGGTCCAAGCATACTTTTAAATCTGTTCTTGCTTTGCATGCATTTCTTTTGTCCCGCTAATTACATTGACTATGAATCCCTTTTGGTAGAATAATGTACATACTGTTATAACGTAGGTAACAGTATGTACATTATAACATAATTATGAAAAAAAAAAAAAAAAAAAAAAAACCCAATTCATACAATTGGGTTTTTACCGTAATGTAGGTTTGTTGGAAGTGATCACATATTGGTAAGATGCACACTTGATATAGATGTAAGAAAAGAAAGGAAAAAACTGACTCGAATAAATAATACAAAGGTTTTTGAGATAACAGAAGATGAGCAAAATCAAGTTACTTAAGAACAGGTTTGAGCTTCTGAAGACCTTTCAGGACCAAGATATCGACGAGGAATGCAGCAATTTTCTGAAAGTGATAAAGCCCGAGAAATCTAAAAGAAATCCAAAGAAGAAAAAAATTAGACAAACACTTGTCATGATGAACCGAAGGCGACAAATGAAGAGCAAGATAAACACAGACAAGGACAAGGTTTTGAGCTAAAAATGGGGCTAGTGCTATTGCGAAGAAGGCGGACAATACGCCCCCATGGGGTACTCCCCTGGAGATAGGTTAAGTTGCTGTTTGTTTCCCGTTTATTGCGATAATGTCTTTCTTGAAGGGTGTTAGTCAGAACACTTAAAGTGCTTCCTGTAATGAGGAAATACTTCTATAGGATTACTGTCATAGCTGGGATAGAGACGTTGTCGAAGGCTGCTGCTACATCCAGGAAAACGATGTCCAACTGTTGTTTATCAGATAGTAAGTTTAGCGTGAAGGGAACCATGGCCAGTTAGAAGAAAGAGGGTATGAAGACTTGGACAGAACCATTTTAGTACAGACTTTCATAAGGCAAAGGACACAGATGGAATAAACTTTTTGTGACTACACCTTTGGTAGAAGACCACCGATCTTGCCAGAGTTGGAACAGGTGGTTCCAGCAACAAGTTTTTTCGGTTTTAGGATTGCAGTGGATGTTAAGAGTTATGTGTAAACGTCAGGCGGAAATGACATGTCTGAGATAATAGCAAAAACCTCCATAAGCGATTTGGAGGTCCAGAGGTAGGCAACCATTTAAAACCTATAGTGCAGCTGTCGAGATAGCGCGGCAGGAACGACTTATCATTAAGCACACGCGTCTTTAGATAGAGGAGAGTTCCTCTTCAATAGCAACCTTCTTAGTATACCAAAAAACCAGGCGCCAGCGCCATAGGTACAAATCTAGTCAAACACCACTTTGTACAAAAGATAAAGTACTCTGGTTAATACCCCAGGATTGATGCGACAGATGGATAAGCATATAAGTATACTTGTATGCTTATCCATCTGAAAGTTTAACTTATGATCTAGTATAATACCCAAAACTTTATGTGAGTCAACCATGGAGAGAGAGAGCGACCAAAAAGTTTAATGGTTGGAAGCCTGGAAGTGTTAAAGTTGCCCTAGATAAGATAAAGAAGCTTAGTCTTATCAGGTGAAATGGTAAGTTTATTACTAACCGACCAAGAGCACAGATCATGAATGATCTCTGCTCTTGGTCGTTTAGAAGGTATTACTAGCGACGTGTTATTTGCAGTATATTCCAACTCTACAGCTTGTGTACTATTACATTAGAGTCACCCGCAAAATTATTTCATATATTCATGTGTTTTGTGTCTGTAAATTGCATGTGTTCTCTGGTCGATTTGCCTGTTTTGCTAGACAAAAAACCCCAGTTTCTGAAGAAAAAATCTTGCTATGTACGCCTGAGACCGACCAACTCAGCCACGGGTGAAAACAAGGTGCTTCCAGGAGCGCTATTTCCGCTGGCGAATCATAGCGGTATATTTCGTTTCTTGAATTTCGATAGTTCTGTCGGGGAGCGCTTACTTCAGCAGCAGGCCAGAAGCGCCGTGCACGTTGGAAGCTTTTGCGCCGGTTCTGAACCTCACGTCTAAGGCGTTGTAGGTCCGGGCTACACCAGGGACGACTGCGGTAGTCGGTTTTTTCCTTCTAATGGTGCAGTTTGCGGCATCTCTTATAAGTCTAACCTTTGCAATTTGGTGCTGGTCTGAATTGAGTCCGTTGGTTTGGAGGGATTGGCTGCAGTGTGTAGTGTTGCCTGGAACTGAGGCCAGTCCGCCCTATTTACTGCATATCTGTATTGGGTCTCTCTCTGCGGTGGTTGCCTGGTTAAGGAGCGGTGAAGGTTGAAGGTTATGACCCGGTGGTCCGATGTAGTTCAGCACTCCCTGACGTTCCAAGAAGTGATGTGTCCAGCGATGGATCTGGTCGCTAAGGTTACGTCAGTTGTGGATTCCCACATTGTGCTAGAAAAGGTAGATGGATTATTCGGTTGGTTGAGGATGACATAAGGGCTGTTTGCTAGGTATTCTTCCAGGCTCTGCTCGTTCAGAGCGCCACGTCTCTCAGGAGTTGTGCTGAACCACGTCGGAGACCGACAGTTGGCATCAGCACCCACAATGATCTTGGCATTAGGGAAAGTGGTAGCTATGCTTTGCGGGTATTTTGTGGCTGGGAAGATGTCCTCCTCCTCAGGTCTGCTGTAGAGGGACACTGCGTAGATCTCACCCAGTGGAGTGATAATGTGTGCGCAGGCGGCCCAGGGAAGGCAGAAGGTTTGAATTTTGGTCACCGTCAGTTCACGGTTCCGGACGCTTATAGCGGCCCAAGGAGTATTAGCACCGTTCTGGACGCCAACTGTCCTGTTGTGTACGAATAGTAGTCTGCTAGAGGAGGTGTAATGGTGTGGGGCATAATTTGGATCCCCTGATCCCACTTGAAGGCATCGTGAACGCCACAACATATCTGAACATCCTTGCGGATTACTTACGTCCGGCAATGTTGCGTGTTTACTCCTACACACGGGTATTATCAAGATGTAACTATCCAACGCTTCAGATGTGTGAAAGAGGTAACACCAGGAAGACCCAAGCATCTCTCCTAGCCTGTTAATCCCGAGACCTCGATCCAGTTGAGCACTTGTGGAATGAAGAAAGATGTGTTTGTTAGCAATTCTCTGCCCATATCACTCGAGAAATTGAGGACAGTATTTTTACATGAATAGTCCAATATTCCTGGTATCACTTTTCAGCACCTTGTCTACATGCCAAGTCGTGTCGCAGCAGAGATTGAACACTATTAGTTCATTGTCCTAATTTAGTGACCAAGCAGTGTATAATCTACTTTAATGCATTTCTGAATGGAATTTGCTAAACTTTTATAAGGTTCTATATTTCTAATAAATAAAATATGCCTTCAAACAATAACTCTGTACAAGTATATTTATTTTTCAACATTTTTAAAATCAACATATTTTTAATGTTGATTTTAAAATCGATATCTAAGCGAAATAAGCAGAAATTTGGTACTCCTGTATAAGGTATTGGAAAAGCGCAGCAGCAGAACTTATAGGAACAAATGATAGTTCTTTTTAAATAATTTTGAGTCATATTCGTTAGAAAGATATTTCGGTACAACGAAATGATTGTTACACTTCCCCCTATTCGAGGAGTTCGTTGTAATGGGATTTTGCTGTGTGTGTGTGTGTGTATATATACAGTATATATATTAAACAATACATACAGTGAAACAATATATGTTTTAACAAAATCTACAATATAAATAAAACTTATTTATTGCTGCTAAGTACGGTACAAGTACTAGAAACAATAGTTCTCATCACGGCGACATGGCCAAGAGTTTTATATTAAGGTGGTACATGTGATTAAATTGGTAAAATTAATAGTTACATGGGATATTATAAGTTACACAAAAATAAAAAAAAACGTAAATTTAAATTATAATAAATAGAAAATATAACAGAAACAGAACTGAACATCGTAACACAATTTGGAAGAATTTATCCCAGTTCAACGATTCGATCCACTCTAGGAGAATGCGACGGAATTTGTAGTCGGTAACCATTTTCTGCAGGTTAATTTCAAGACGGAGCAGTGCCTGGATTTTGGGGAGTGCCTGGGCAGGTAGGAAACGATTACACAGTTTCATCTGGGTGTATTTGAGGATTAGTGTGGGGATTATACATCCACTGCCAACCTTGACCTCAAGGATGGCAGTGGATGTATACAGGCGACAATCAGAAATAGTTCATGTATATAAGTATACATAAAGTGACCAGATTCGTAATATTCCAATGCGGGTCATCTACCGCGGCGGGATTTTACCCCCCCCCCCTAGAAACAATATAAACATATATAGTATATATTTTTAAATTTAATTTTTTATTTATAAAAATAATATTCACATATAAATTAAATACATATACTTCTTTGAACTAAACTTATAAAAAATATATCATACTTCTAAAAAAAATAAAAAAACTAATACAGCCTATATTTTATTTTATTTTACTTTTTTACAGAAAGGCTGAAATTCAGTATACGGTACCCCTCGTGTTACGCTACGTGACGAATAGAAGGTTGCGTGAAGGACATGAACTTAGAAAAATAGTTGTAATTAGAAGGGGGAAAAACACTTATTAAAGGGATCATGTTTTTAATCGACTGTCATTTTTGTTTAGCGAAAAAAGGTTAGGTTTTTTCTTGTGAAATAATACTGATAATAAAAATACATACTTCTTTTAACAATAAAAACAAGAAAAATTAAATATATTTTTACGCTGAGTGAGTTTTTCTTAATAATTCTTCATTATTTGCTATTTCTTCGTAAATTTCTTAACAAGAATTAGTTAGTATTGCTTTCAGCGTTTCTATGGTCAGTTGTGCTTTTGTTGATGCCATAATTTATTTACTACCGAAAAAACTCTTTCCGTTGTACTATTTGTTCCCAGCAAACACATGCAAATAATTTGCATTATGTTTGCCATGAAGTATGGAGACTATATGTCCAATCCGGGACTGTCCTGCATAATCCGGGTCGTCTGGTCACTTTAATACAGTATATATAAACTATTTCTCACAGTAGCGTATGTGATCACTGGTGCGCAGGTTGCATGATCTAATCGGCACGTTTCCACGAAAAACGACCATTGTTAACGGTCATTATTAGATCGGTAAAAATTGTACGCTCTTGCTTGTCACTGGGTGGCTGTACCGCAGTATAAAAATTGTATATACTGTACAGTAATTCATGTACTATACTTGTATTTTAATTTCTGTTTACAGAAACTGGTAAGTGAAAGCACATTCCCATTATAATGTTAAGTGTATTGGAAATTAGAATTCGTATAAGCCAAAACGAGTCTATACAACCTGTATAATATGAACTGTATAACCTGTATTAGACCTGGGTTCGAGCCGATGACCACCAAATACGGAGGATGCGGAAAGGTCAGGGAATGACCACTGTATATCCCCGGAGCAATATGGCCTTAGTTGCTAATGCTCCTAAAAACCAAATAACAATAACCTGTATAATAAAAAAACATAAAATATTTATTTTATGTTTCTTTTATTGCATTGTTCCCACAGCTAGCACTGTCAAGTTCGACCACTTAGCAATGCTGTTTATTCTAGTGGTCGATAGCACGTTGTCCGCATGTAAACTTCCTGAGGTTTTAAAAATTTCACCTTCGTTTTATTAACCTGCTTCCCCTCAACACACCTGAATCAGATAATTCCACCCTACCCACGGAGATGCCTAGTTTCCAAGAAATTCACATCTGCGTAGTCGGTTCTCACATGACCCACAGAGGAGAGGGTCTTTCATATTTACATGATTTCGATATTTAAATGTTGGTTTTTCGAGTGAAAAAGTCTATTACCTCCTGTACCCTATACAGTGCCCCATGGGCTAATCTTGGGAAACTGTACTTGGTGATTATCATACTGTGATGGTTGAATTTTAATTTTATTTGATTGTTACCAGTTATAGTTTTTTCTGTTGCACGAGTTGCATTAGGTTAGCTGCCCTACGTCCTCGACGTCTGGGGTGGGCGGTTAGGGGGTTACCTCTGACTGGCTGAACGGGTATCGAGGTTGGTGGAGCAGAGAGAATTGGAGTTAAATTTTTTTTTTATTAACGTGCCCTCAAGTATTTAAAAGTTCTTGGGACCCTCACTTGTTAAACTTGAATGAGGGAAGATTTTAGAATCTGAATAAGTTTTCGGATTCTCGTTCTTGAGTTAAAATTGAATTGAGTACAGGGTCGTTAAACTTGACTGTCTGACTCATACTAAAAGTTGTATATAGTTGTAAATAGTTTAGGTGTTTTTGCCTTTTAATATAATGTTCGGAAAAAAGTCGAGCGCTGGTTCTCTTCTCAATAGGAAAGCTGGTGTTGAATTGGAGCCATGTAGTGACTCGTCGTCTGATTGGGAGAGTGATGACTCCGAGTGTCAGGTAGATGGAATGACGTTAACTGAAGTAGAAAACATGGTGTTAGAAGAAGTGAAACAAACAACGTCGGCAGGAAATAAAGGGAAGCCGAAGGATTCCGCCTCGAAAAGGAAGAGGCGACCCAAGAAGACTGGTGCCACAAAAAATAAGAAGGCTAAAAGTAACCAGGTGGCTGAGCTACCTGGTGAAACAGAAACTGTGCAAAAATCTATGTGGTCACCGGAAAAGAAGTTAGAAGCAATAAACTCTGTGAAAGTAGTCCTAAATTCTATAACAAAAAGTTCTGAGCAAGGGACTGTTGTTTTAACTGGTCTAGACAAGGTTGTGAGTGCCCGAAGTAAATTAAGAAATGTCCTATTCCAAGGAGAAAACCGCACATCAGGAAATGCAGCGGCTAAGATATTAGAAATATGGGACGAACTGGAAATGGCTATAGTTGAACTTGAAATAGATCTTCAGGTATGCAGGGCCGAAAAGAAGGAAATTCAGGACAAGAAGGAATATGCGACTGTAGTAAAAGAAAAAGGTTTTGCTAAGCCTAAAGTCGCAATAATCACGACCAAGAACAGTAAGCATAAAAGCAGTGATTATATATAAAAAAAAAATAATAACTCAAGTACGACCAGTGTTACAATATGTCAAGGTAAGGAACCTCAGAGCTGTAAAGGACAAAAAGATTGTGATTGAGGTAGAGTCTGAAAAAGATATATACAAATTTGTAGAAGTGATAACGGAGTGCTCTAAGTTTGAAGATCTAAAACTGTGTGTTGACAAGGTGAAGAAGCGGAATCCTATGGTCTTAATCTATGACGTTGAATAGGAAGTGGACAAAACTGAACTGGTAGAACAATTATGGTTAAAGAACCTAAAAGACTACGGAATAGAACAAGAATTACTCCAAGAAAGTTTCACAGTGATATCGGTTAACAAGGCAAAGAATAAAAACTTGAATAACTGGATAGTTCAGGTGGCGGGTCCAGTGCATAAGCAGCTAACAAGAGCAGGACGAGTATTTATCCATTGGTCTGCCTGTAGGGTCCGTGACATATTTACGATGACCCAGTGTTATAGATGCATGGCGTTTGGCCACATTGCCAAATACTGCAAAGGCGAATCCTTTTGTGGCCATTGTTCTCTAACAGGACACTCATATAAAGAATGCTCAAGAAAGGATTCAGTTCCTTCTTGTATTAACTGTAAAAGGAAAAAAATATCCAGTGATCATAGTGCAGTGAATCATGAATGTCCAGAGTTCAAAAGGCGATGGACTTGAATCGAAAACGCACAGATTATGAATAGTTGGATATTGGATGAGTGCCGATATACATGGTCTGTATTTGAGTGTGCTGTGACTTTGTCACGGACTAGTCGGGTAAGGCTTAATGTGAGAGTGCTAGATATTGGGAAGAGACTCAGTGTGAGACTTGAGATTTAAGAAAGTTAGAAAAGTATATAAAAGTTTTAAAATTTTAACTTCTAAACGAGTAGAGGTCTTCCCCGAGGAAGGGGCGGAAACTGAAGTCACACGGGATACTCACCTATCTCCTTTTGACGACAGGCCCAAGACCATAAAATCGTAGTCATATCAACAGAAATGATTTAAAAGATATTTAGGTCTAAAAACTATTGCAGTGATGTGAAATCACTTAAAAATTTTAATACCAATAGGTAAAATTATTTATAGATTTTTGTGCATATGGGCAAATTT
Source organism: Mastigoproctus giganteus (assembly GCF_048544385.1). Lineage (NCBI taxonomy): Eukaryota > Metazoa > Arthropoda > Arachnida > Uropygi > Thelyphonidae > Mastigoproctus > Mastigoproctus giganteus. The sequence continues at coordinate 90,848,478 of NC_143587.1, read as the reverse complement.
GCCCAGGTGGCACACTGGAGTTTCTGTTGTTATATGATGATGTACCCTATACAGTACAGTATTAGGAAGAAATATAAACGGTTGTCTGACGAATATGAATGGATTCATTATTTTTGATTTCCAATGGAAGGGGAGGAACTTACTGGAAAGTCCCTAAGCAAACTTTCCAGTAAATGCAGAGCGGTGTTACGGTAATACACAGTGAAAACAAAGTACAGTATTATGTTATGCAACGATAGGAAAGGCGATTGAAAAGCTTTTATTTCGAAATCAGGCAGTGGCCCCAAGGTTACCTGGATTTTTTGGGGTTCTCGCTATATTCGTCTATGGTTTATTTATTTTAAGTTTCTTTTCTGAAATTTCGTGATTTTGAACAAGAAATACTATAGAAGTGAAACAAATTTTACAAAAATCAAATGAAATGAAATGAAAGTAAGTAAATAAATAAATAAGTAGAAAGGAAATTGTACTCTACTGTATTGCAATGTGCATTTATATCCAGTATACCTTAGTATGTTAAATGCATAAATGCTGACATTTTACCCAAAAAGTTCTGTTTGCATTGTATATATATATATATAAGTATAATATATATAAAATTTATAAATATTGAAAGTTTTTCATTGTCATTCATTTTAATTTCAAAACATCGCGTGTTATGAAGCTGCCAAAGTTGCGAAAAAGTTCGCAAGATCGATGATTAAGTTCATAAGTAAAATATGTGTTGTTAAAAATTCTTGTTAGGAAAATTAAATCGGTTAATCGGGAGATTACTGTAGCCAATTTCCATTCATGATTTAAGATAACAGTGATTGGTACACTGACATGCAGGTAGGCCACTTATTTAACTGTAATATTAACTGAATTTTCTGACTAAAATCATGTAGGAACAGTGTACGAATAAAATGTTGCAATAGCGAATATCGTAATAGTAATTGTTTTAGTAAACTAAAATAATTTTTCTTACTAGATGAGAATGTGTTGCTAAAGAAAAGTAACGTTGTTCAAATGGAGCCGGTGTGCAGACATTCAAGAAAAGTAATATGCACCTGTAATGAGAAGCATCATAAGACAGTGGTTCTTAAGGGTTAATGGAACCATGAGTCGCAAAATTTTCAACACCTTGTGTCTATATGCCCCCTCGGTTGAATTTTTCCTTTATGGTGTAGGCCACTCATGATATTCAGATTTGAACCGAACCATTAGCAGGGTTGTGTGTGCAAAATCCGGATAACGCACTTTGACTTCAGAACTGTGTTTAGGACGGCTCTAAGAAAAACGTTAGTGTCAGCCACGATTAGATGACGGCCTTTATCCGCCATCATTATATAGTATAAATTGAGACTGATTAAAAGGCTGTTTTGACATTAAAAAAGTTTTTACTGGCGTTATTCTAAAAATTTTGTAAAGAAAAACCGTAATGCGAAAAGCGTTACGAAAATTTATTCCAGTTTAATTTATCTTCTACCGAACCAAATTTAATGTAGTTTTACACGGAGTTTCATCTTAGCTCTTTACTAGAGGAAAAGCTTTCAAACCGCTGAAAATTGCAGTAGTTTTTTTCAGGATAGTGAAAAATATGAACATGTGATCAAGGAAATTTTCTCACTTAATAAACGGGATAATGTGGACGTATAACATATCGTCGGAAAACTAAGGAATTTAGAAACAGAAATATGGTTTTAAGATACAAAAAAACTTTCGGAAATGCGTTAATTCGAAAAAAGCATTTGGTTTCAAGTCACCTGGTGTTTTCAGATTGAATGTAATTTTTTATTTACAATTAAACTCTGAGGCTGGAAAAGAGTTGTGCACATTTATGAAAACATTCTTCATCTTGGACATGTCATCAGATCTTTCGATAAATACTACACATAATGAAACAACTATAGATGGTGATTTAGTTGTGAACTAAAATCTCTTCGATGTGAAAATTATATATCCTACTTTAGTCATCACAGAACAATACGTTCAGTAACCGATATGTAATTATTATTAATAAAATAAAAACAACGTTATATTATCCATGAATTTTATTAATATCTGAAAATTAAAACGTTTTTAACGCTTGCAGATGACTCTTAAATGTAAAACACGTTAAATATGCTAGCGGCAGGACACATTATGCACCTGGTACAGATTTTTTTTTTTTTTTTTTTTTTTTTGTTGTTGTTGTTGTTTGAATTTCATCGTCGGAAATATACATGCTCTTTTCGTTAATTTTACAATTTTAATATAAAATAAATTCATTCTAGCTATCAATATAATTTTCGCCCTCACAAAGTGCTATCTTTATGGTGAAATTCAACGACTACAAATGTCTGCGAATGTTTGCATATTCTGCGCTATTTTAGGGCCGTGTACAGTTTGGGACAATACATATAACTGTGTGTGTGTGTGTGTGTTAAGCGCCAAAGCAACTGAGGCTTTGAGGTGTCAGTATACAACAGAAATTTGTGAGAAACATAAAAGGAAACTCCCATTTGATTTCAAAATACACCGGCATTAGGTATTTCAGTACAGTACATCGTACTGTACTGAAATACCTCGTCTTGATATTCGTCTTCACTCAGCAAGAAAAAGTCGCCCTTATTTTCAAACCATTAATAGGTTCCTGGAACTGCTGTGTGTGTCTGTGTGTGCGTGCGCGCGCGCGCAGTGAAAGGACAGAATTCATGGAGTTGCTGGGCAACACGACATTGTCACCTCTCTCGCTAGTGGATGAACCCACCGCTTAGCAGGTATATAGATACACTGCATTCACGTACATGGTAATTCCATGTCAGTAAAATAAATAAATTTTCTGTTTATACTCCGGGACGACTAAACGGTCAGAGGAGTTCACAAGATATACAGAATACAAGAAACAGCACCGTATTCAGCAGTCACGGGCTTGAACCCCGGTCACTCAAGGCACGTGTACTTATGCACCCGCGTGCCTGACCACTTACGTCGTGTGTTCACCGACTTTGAAAGAGGGATGATAATGGGTGTCCGACGCATGGGTCGCTCTATCGCGGAGGTGATACAAAAATTGTACAGTCTCCGTTTGAGTGTATCGGGAATACGCCATCATGAATAACATCTCACGTGGACAGCGGGACATCGCTGTGGGTGGAGAAAGGTGGTGGATGAACGTGGCCGTCCACGTCTATCTCGCATTGTTTCAGCCAACTGGAGAGTGACAGTGGCACAAATCACTGTCGACTTCAACGAGGGAGGCTCCAAAAACGTCTCCACCAAGACCATCAGGCGATCATTAGCCGCAATAGGTTAGGGGAGCCGCCGACCCACCAGAGTTCCATTGCTAACACCACGACACATGACTCTACGCTTCAACTGGGCGAAAGGACATCGGCACTAGACCTTGGATGATTGGAGACGGTCTCCTGGTCCGATGAGTCCCGTTTCCAGTATTTCGAGCGGACAGGAGGGCGCGTATCTGGCAGAAACCGCACGAAGCTATGCACCCGTCATGTCATCAAGGAACTGTTCAGTCAGGTGGACGGTCGGTAATGGTCTGGGGTATGTTCAACTGGCACACTTTGAGACCTCTGGTACGTTTAGACGCAGCTTTGAACGGTCCAGGTTACATGTAAATTTATAATATCTACCTACTATAGCAATCTGGATATGAACTTCATGGTGCAGTTGTAGTGCAGCCGCTTTTGGACTTGTACAGTTAGAAATACTGATGCTCTTGGTTAGTAATTCTTTATTTCATGAGAAAGTCTGCAATATATATCTATATAACAACAATAATGATAGCAATCTGGATATGCACTTTATGGTAATTAAAGAAATTTAATTGTCAGTGGCAATTATATTTCTCTTCTCTGTGATTATTTCAAAAGTATTATTTCTTGCATATTATCTGTAATGAGAAAAATATCCCCTCCTCCCATCAAGTGCTGTTACCCACCTTTCCCGCAAAACTTTCGATCGTACGAACAAAAGTTTTTGACACCGGACATTCAATATACGAACTGATATTTCGATCTTATATACTTTACGGCGGCTTTATATTGCCACACGTTCTAAAGTAAACTGATTTGGAATGAAATATTATAAACTTTTATGTACTGTGTTTAACATATACTGTGCATACAGTTAAGTGTAGTGAACAACTGCGTTTAACTAGTTGTTCACTATACTGTATCTAAAGTATATTTTTGGTCAAATGTACTATGACATAACGATGGAAGCGAAAATTATTAACAGTATTTACTGCTAACTGAAATTGATTTATTAGAATAGTTTAATTTATCCCCTGGGGAACTGTCTACTGTTTTTTCCCCTAAGTAATTTCATGTTTTCTATGATCAGGACCGGTCCTAGAATTCAGAGGAACTGGGTATGAGAATTACAGTCGGAGAAAAGGACACTTGGAAGGTATTAGCCCTGTCTGGATTGAGCGGGAGGTCCCTTTGTTTGATTTATGGCAATTTCATGTGTGGAGCCTGAGTGCATTTCACTTTTGCACCCCCCCCCCCCAAATCCAGTCCTATCATTTATAGAGAGAGAATGTCTTTGCAAACCATTCAATTGTACCCTTAGGTTAACTGGATGGACATGTAAAACCCTTCACGGACATATGACCAAGCGATGGTTAGTCAGTTACATTGATCAAGCTACAATTTGACTTGTAGTAGGAGGGAGGTTGGGGTAAACCAATTGTAATCATAAGCTAGAAAAGCGTACTTTTGCGGCTGTTTATTTTTGTTTAAATTATACAGTAATAACTGTTCTTTATACACAAAGTCAAGCCTCTCTGATTAATTGCAATGCTGTAGTGATGTTTTTTTATGCAAAAAAATGTTCTTGTGCACTTGTTATACTTCATTAACTCATGCTTATAGCCTCGGATGCAATCCAACTTTGCTTTATTTTGCAATAAAATTATTATTTGAAATCTTATTGATAAAAAAAATTAATTAAATTTCATTGTTAGGACAACAAAATCGTCTAAATTTGTCCCAATTGTCATGCATTTTTGGAAGTGAACATTTTGATTTTCGAAACGTAGCCTACATTTTACCATTATGTTTACGGGAAAATATCTTCCGATTTACAAAGTTTCGCTTTCGCTTTACGGGCTGCTTTACAATTCAGGAACGCACAGTGTTCGTAAATCGGAAAGTTACTGCACGTAAATGTTGAACTACTGACCAATAAACTGATATTTATTAAGTATTGTAATAAAAACGTCATGCTTATGTCACAACCTTTTTGAAAGAAGGCTGAGGGACCCCCTAAGGATAGAGAAGACAGACAAGAAATAGACATTAAATGTAAATGATTGTGAACTCTTCAACAACTAGTAACGTTTCTGTTTGGCAAGTTGCATCTTGGCCTGTTTCCTTCATATTATTTTTTCTTTCTTTTCAGTCCTACGGTTATAAAAGAAAGGGAAATCACTGTTTGTTGTCTGTATAGAAGCACGGGAAAAAATCAACATGGAATTTGTGCATCTTTCTTTAAGGCCTGCACGAAAACTGACCATTTTATAAACTTTGCCCTACCAACTCACTTTTTTAATTTTAGCGAGGTGAACTTTTCGTTTTAATTGTTGATGCCATTTCATGTTCAGCTTTCGCCAATATAAGATCTTTATTGTACAGTTCACCGGTACACGCAGGTACCACGACCATACAATACCCTTCACGGCACCATGCCAGAGGTATGGTGAAAGTAAATGAATAAACCCATAACAGACAGTGAGACTGACTTTTCTTTGCATTTTCTTTAGTGTTTGTTTTATGTCCATTCCTTGCGTGTGCTACAAAGTCAGTTTGTCAATTTTGGGGAATGAAAATTCAGACTGTGGTAGGAATTAGAAATTTCTTCTACACGGTAACGTATAATTACATTATTTGGAAAAGTCCTCATTTACATTTCTGCCTTTGCAGAAAAATAAAATCCTATTCAGACATGCAGTAAACGGGCTATGTTTTTCTAAACACTTGAAAGTATGTAGGAGGTTGTTCGTTTACGATAAACATCTATTATAATACTAAGATCGGGAGCAAGAAACACTGTGCCGAGCTACTGGAAGGAAAAATAACTTTAATGGCATCATTTACCTTACATGAAACTGAACATGCTAGCCAGCAGCTTTATATAGACATACCTTATCATTATGTCCCTAGAAAGGTGATTGGAAGAGACGGTTGCCAACACAAAGGTATTTCGCTCAAATAGGACTTCTTTAAACGGCGAGGTAACGGCTTTACTTCCAGATTTCTACGTATTATGTTAGAAATAAACAACCGAAAATTTACATTGCCGATCGACTTAAATTGGTTGCTTGTAAAAAATGTATGATACGCATATGGAATGAGATTACCTGCTATATATAAAGTTTTCAATAATGAGCATCTCAAAAAAGGTTATAATGATGCAGTTAATCTTCGGAATTGCCTGAAGGGTCATTAAAGATAAGAGGTAACGTGGTGAGAGAAAATCAGAAAGCAAATTAGGTATCTTTATATCTTAATTATTAATATATCTTAATCATTAATTAATTGCTTATTTATACCATGCATACTCAATTTAGTAATTCCTGTTTTTCCTGCTTCTAAGCGAAGAGGCTAGTCAGCTGCTCCTATAAAATATGTATATTGGCGTAACTGCTTTTTTGGAAGGGAGAGCCTCAGAAAACGATTATATTGCTATACCTATTATAAATTGTTTTAACAGGTGTTAACGCGAATGCGCGCTGAACAGTAATGCCTCTTATTGCATAACTTTTGAAGGTTTAGACATAAATCAAAAAGAAAAAAAATGTACTTATGGATAAAAAACTTGTCTTTATTTTTCTCTGCGTACGATCCACCTAACTTGATACATGTCGAACATTTAACAAAGCTTTGTATACCGTTTAAAATAAAATTATTTTTGAACAGAAGGCCTCTCATCTCCTGAGGGCTGTTAAGCTTTTTCATTGCAGTTATATTTGTTGCTTCTGAGATGTTCTTTAAGCTTATGGCAATAAAAGTCGGTCGGAGAGGATGGGGAACAACTTGTAATAATCAGAGCGACGAAATTCTTGCTAATTTTGCAGGATTTCCGTGAGGCCACGTGTGGTCGTATTGAACCAGCATTGCTAAACCTTATTGGTTTGATTATTTTATTTTTTTTATTATTAATATTTGTACCGGACTATATTGACTTTTACTCCTTTTTCCAAAAGGTCCATGCACATAACGTCCATAGAGTCCCAGAAACCAGTCAACATCATATGCTTGCATATACATTTTATGGTGAATTACTGGACTGTTTTTTTGTTTTCTGTATCACAGCGGTGAATCCAGCATCATCCCCATTCACGATAGCGTTTAATAACCTTATTGTGACAGTAATGTCGGCAGTCAGAAACTCAATAACTGCATGTTGTTTGAATGGCACGTTTAAAGATGCTTCCGTTTAAAACAGTGGAACCTATAAACGTGCGTCCGCACAAAAACTATTGTGCACATGAAAACTTCATGGAAACTGCATTGAGAACTTATCTGGAACTTGAAGCGCCGTCTAGCGCAGAGGTTATTAAACTGTTATTTTCAGTTCAACCTAGTATCAGTTTTTGCCCATACAGTAGGAAGTCTTAAGGGTAGTGGCCAAAAATTTGTGAAAGGGTTTGCTGCAAGCAAAATTTTTTTTTATTGTCATGACCTCACATTTTTATGATTTTTTTGTTAACCCGGAGTTTGAAGTGAAATTAAGTAAAATAAAACTAGAAACAAACTATAATAAGCTACTCCAGATTATGCTTTGGAAACGATTAGACTTTATTAATGATGCCACACTGCCATACCAATTTTTTTGTTGTTTCCTGGAGAAAAAGACAATGCAACCTTCGCGCGAGGTCGACTAATTCCGTTACGGTGTGAAAAGTCCATAAAAGTTCCTTCCATTTAGACAGAACTGAAGCCTACACATTTTTCACAGAGTGAAAAGACGGCGTTTGTAACCACGAAGTTAGCCTCGACGGCGTCACTGTAGTGCGCCGGTGTTTGTTTCCAAGTATCATCCAGTTATCCTATCTTGAAATAACATAGCGTTACCACAAATGTAACCGTGTCTGTTGTGGGAACCATATCTGCAGTTGTAACGTATTCGGGAAAAAAAAAAAAAAAAAAAAAAAGCGTACCTTTATAATGTATCTTTGTTCACATACTTTGGAGGGTTATAGAACTTTAGCTTCCCCATACTCTAGCTATAGTAGCTGGTGGATGTGTTCGTTCACAACTCTTATATCTTGTTATTGATCGTAATGCGGTGCTGCAAGACGCGTCTTGAAGAACGCCTGTAGCGCCGCTGGTTTGTCAAAACTCTTAAAACATCAAACGAATGCAAGAAGGAATTAAGTTCTCTTTTCAAGTCTGGAAATTTATATATAATCTTTATTGTATACAAACGTGGTATATTCAATAGACCCTTCACAGCAGCAATGCCAGGGGTTAGTTTTTCAAATGTTATTTTTTAAACATGGAGTCAGTGGGTTTGCGTTTTTAATGTGTCACATGTTGCGTTAATTTATGTACGAGTATGTATGCCTTCCATTGCACCCACTAGAGTTTTATAAAAGCCAATAAATAAATAAATAAAAGTAAAAAATTCTTGCGACGGTTTTAGTTATGGTCTTTTTTTTTTAATTCTTCATCTTTTCAAAATCCTGTTGCTGTGTTACTAAAATACCTAATCTGAACACAGCTTCATATCAAGCTTAGATGTTATGATGCATATGCACTGATTAGGCACCACTTTATTAGGTATACCGACTCTTTTCATGAAATGGCGCTCCTTGAGTAACAGCATCATGCGATATCAGCCAGGTGGCTAAATGCGTAAGGATACTGTATGTGTGCAATTCAGTGCAAAAATGAGCAAAACGAAAGATTTAAGCAACTTTGAACGTAGCATGATAGTTGACACTAGACGTGCAGGAATGGGTATCTCAGAAACTGAAACCCTGCGTTGGTTTTCACGTACGATTATCTTGAGTGTATGGAAATTGGTCCAATAACAAAATAACATTCAAGAAACGGCGATCCTGTGGTCGGAAACAGTTCGTTGATGCGCGAGGCGGCCAACGGAAGCTGATAAAGTGGTGCAGCAGGGTAACGGACAAGCTATAATCAGTCAAATAACAACCTACTACAACAGTCGTAACCAAAGAGGCATTTCGGAACGCAATAATTAGCTTACATTATCATGGATGAGGTATCGCATCTGATGGCCGAACGGAGTTCGGCACCTGTCAGCAAAAAACAAGACGGTACTATTGTGCACTCAGGAAAACTAACACTGGACAGTGGGGAATTGAAAAAAACGTTGCCTCTTCTGACGAAACTTCATTCCTGCTGTTTCACGCTGATGGAAGGACCAGATACAACGAAAACAGCATGAGTCCAAACTTTGTGCCTGCTGTTTCGCGCTGATGGAAGGACCAGAATATGATGAAAACAGCATGAGTCCATGGATTCATCCTGCCAGGAACAATGCAGGTGGCGATTAAATGGTGTTGGGAGTGCAATTTTTGTGATGCACATTATATACTCTTGATATCATAGAGCAATATTTGAATGTTAAAGGTAGTCTGTAAATTATTTTTGACCAGACGCATCTCTTCATTTCTGCGGTATATCGTCCTGGAAATTAGTTCTTCCACCACTATGCTGCCATCTTACGGATTGTTTGATGTTTTTTGCAATCGGTTATCCAGTTTTCTCTCTGTGGGTGATGGTAGTTGGCTCTCTGTCTTTTGACTTTCCTACGAATGCTGGTGTTCCCAAAATCCAGTTCTTTCTCACAATCTTTTCTTATTGTGTATTAACACAAGAAGAAAATACGTCACAAATATTGCTTCCTGCGTTTAAAAAAACTTGGTTTTCTCTTTCGCTCTCAGTGTTACTTTTCTTCTAAACAACTACTCACTCTGTATAAATCCCAAATTCGTACTACCATGGAATATTGTTCCCATCTGGAGTGTTGTCCACAGAACCTCTTTCAGGCTTCTAGACTCCATTCAAAAGAGGGCAGTTAGGTTAATTAAATACCCGTGTCTTACAAAGTCTCTCCAGTCTCTGTCTTATAGATGTTCTGTTTCTGCTGCGTGCCTTTTTCTGTAGATATTTCCGTGGGCACTGTTTTTTTGAATTTACTTCTGTAATTCCCTTTCTCTCTTCTAAACTAGTCTGAACACGTGGCACAACCAACCGGTCAACATCCGTTTACTCTGACTTCAAACTCACAGAATCAACTTTTCTTCTTCCTTATTTATCTCTTCAACTTCCGTTTACTGGAACAACCTTCCTTCACGTGCGTATTTCCTGAAAATTACAAGCTACAAAGATTGAAGTGTTATGCCAAAGAGTGTCTTCTCAATATTAACCCACACACGGTAGTCATTACTATAGGTTCTAATACCGTCCGTGTTTGTGGTTTTCGTAAGAAAGTATAATGCGCCATGTCACAAGGCCAGAATTGTACATTCAATCTCTGGTAAAAGGAACAGGAGACTGAATTCCAGCCTCTTGCGGTGGCCTCCCCATTTACTAGATCTCATCCATTTCAACATCTGTGGGATGAGGTTTAACGAGAGTTACACCTCAAGGGGGACAAAATGCAATGAAGCGGGACAAATTTGGTATTGAGATGTACCATAGAATCCTCATTTCATTGAGGAGACAGCTAGAAACTTCGTACAGGTATATACACTGGTGTGTAAAATTTAAGGACCAGTCAGGTTTTCACCTGTAGCTTCTCATAGGAGTGGCCTAGATATGAGAAAAGCATACCAAAGGAACCTCGTGAGGTACAGAAATGATGAAGGAAACAACACCGACACAACAACGGAAACAAAACGGCACAGAGGGACTTTATTCAAAAATGGCAACCTATGTTGCCATTTTTGAATAAAGTCCCTCTGTGCCGTTTAGTATCATGACAGCCCGTGATAGCACGGGCTGTCATGATACAGATGCATCACTGCCAAAGATGGAATAAAGGGAAGAGGTGGTCCTCGGTAGGAGATATGGCCACCCATAACGTAGATGCAGTCTTTGCACCGCCTGTCCATTTTTAGAACAATGTTATTGATAAGTTCTTGCGGTAACATCATCCATTCCTCTGTCAGCGCCGTCTTCAGCTGGTGAACATTTTCTGATGGGTGTGGACGTGCCGCTAGGCGTCTCCGCAGAGCGTCCCATGTGTGTTCGATGGGATTTAGACTGGTGGAACGGGCAGGCCAATCCATACGAACAATGTCCTCACTTTCCAAAAGCATATCACAGCTGCAGTGCGATGGGGTGTGACGTTATCATCCATAAACACGAACTCAATGGCACCTCGGAACAGGCGCACATGGGGAAGGATTACCTCAGTACAGTAGCGTGCACCGGTTACAGTACCACTTTCCAGTATCTGAAGTTGAAGTTGTGTACGTCCATCCAAGATAACGCCTCCCCAGACAAGAACACCTCGACCGCCATATCGATCCTTTCAGGGATGTTTGCGGGGTGATACCGTGTGCCAACCTCTCGCCAGATTAGCTGACGTCGAGAATCGCTGCTGAGACTGACTCTACTCTCATCAGTAAAGAGTATCTTAAGTGAATATTTTGTGGTTTAACCTTTAGAAATAGTGTTGGTCACGAGTGTATGACATTTATAGGGTTTTATAAGAATTGCAAAAAAAAAAAAAAAAAAAAAAAAAAAAAGGGTCACGTTACAGAATTCGACACAAGATGCTCGAATATATGGTCACATGACATCAGTACTGCTTATGATCCCCTCCAATGGCTAAGGAGGCCTGATAGTGGTGAGCCATGCTTGATATATGCGTGTCTATAAGAAACCGTGGCAACAAATCCATTCTTCCACCAGCGTAGACCTGAGCTCACCAAGCGACCGAGGAGCTGTTTGTCACTGCACACCGACACCGACATATACGTCCCACATATTTTCGATCGGATTTAAATCTTCATTAAAATCTTGGATATCTTCAGTTTCAAGCTATTCCTCCACCGCTTGAGCTCTATGTGTAGTAGCGTTGTGGTGCATGAAAAGAAAATCTGTGCCAACCGCACCTCTAAAAAGTTGCACATAGGTTCGAGGATGTGTTCTGATTACTTATGCGCAGTTACGGTACCCCTATCAAAAACATGAAGAGGGATGCTGCAGTTAATCATTATTCCGCACCACACGAGAACACCACCTCCATCGTCAGTGTCCCTTTCTCTGGTGCTGGAGGGATGGTACCGCATTCCTTGTTGTCTCCAGATTAAATAAGGTCCAGAATATGTTTGTAGTCTAGACAGGACTCATCAGAGAAATGAATTGTACCCCGTGTGTCAGGGCTCGAAGTCACATGTTCATGTCACCAGTTTCGACGAGCTCTGTGGCGATTTGGGTCTAATTGGATATATGTATGTATGTATTTGTGTAGGGCGGTACTTGGAACGTTCATCTCCGCCTCGTTTCAGTTTTAAGATACAGGATTCTTTAGAAATGGCGAGAAATTAATTGGCTGTTTGGCTACCCGGAATCAGCAGGTCGGAAACGCACCACCACCACCACGGAAAGGTAGACCAGGGGCTTAGCCAGCAGCAGCAGAAGAGAGGGACGCAAAAAGACCAAAAAACTCTAGCCAAAAATTGTTAAAAAAAAAGTTAAAAAAGGGGGATTGAATGGGATTTTTTGTACTTTGTTGCGGCCTCCAGAGTTTCCCCTATACGCCTGGTTTAATGGGATACAAACCACTGGCTTCCTTGCATAGAGTCTACTTGAGTTGAGTCTTCTTAACACAACAGGACACTGCAAGGTTCGTCTTGCTGTTAAAGCCAAATAGAGGTGTGCTGTGGTTGAGGTAGCCCTCTGGCAACCTTGGCCAGCTCTTCTTTATTTGTTCCTATCCCCTGAAACTGCTTGCATATTATTATTATTATTATTATTATTGTTGTTACCCATAATTGATTACATAAACCCGTATTTGTGTTTGTAAATTGGTCATGGTCTCTGGTCGATTTGCTTGGTTTGCTGTACGAAAAAACCCGTTTCTGGGGAAAAAACCTTGCTATCTATGCCTGAGACCGACTAACTCAGCCACGGAGTGAAAAAAGCACATTAAAGTTCCTCGCGTCATCGACAGGATTCGAACCCGGGCTTTTTCCACTCGGTGTGGGGAGGACAGTGACAAAACCATGTGCTATCCGCGCAGAAAAACTGCTTGCATAAAGTGTAAAGTGTATGTAGGGTCAAACAGCACCAGAGGTTCCCCCATCTCTGCGTAGTTTACATTGTGTGGTGATACAGTTCACTGTAAAGGCCAGAGATTTAAAAGTGTGTGGATCTTGAGGTGTGAGGTGTATAGAGTGTAGAGTGTGTTTAGTGTCAAACGACACCAGGGATTTCCCCACTCCTCGTAGTATACATTGTGGGTGTGATACAGAACACTGTCAATGCCAGAGGTTTAAAGGTGTGTGTACCGTTGTTCCTCTGGTCATTTAGTCACTGGCTCCCATTAGAGACCCGACGTTGCCCACACTCTGCCCCGTGGAGGCAGACCAGTATATTTACTCTGGAAGGTCCTGGCATCTAATTTCCTGAGATTTCAGTGGCCAGGACCGTAAAATAAATAAATAAATAAATAATAATAATAAAGCACCCGAAGACAGTCCAGAAGTTTCTCATTGAAGGAGTCGCATATCTGAACCCTAAAGACGAAGAAACAAGAAACCCGGCGAAATAAACACCAATCACCTGCCTCCCAACGATTTACCCTATCCTGACCAGCTGCATAGCCAAGAAGATATCAGACCACTTAGAGAGTCAGAACATAATGGCCGAACAGCAGAAAGAATGCAAGCGGAAGAGCAAAGGATGCAAGGAGCAATTAACCATAGTTATGGAGCAAGCTTACAAGAAGCACCGCAACCTATACACGGCCTACATCGATTACAGCAAGGCCTTCGACTCCGTACCTCACAACTGGCTAATAGAGACCCTGAAGATCTACAAGGTGCAGGATATTTCAGAGACTGCTGGGAGTCATTGCGGTACAAGTAAACACATGGGTTGTGTTAGGGTAGCTAAGAATAGAAACCGGTGCATGTATACCTGCGTGTACACCAATGCTAGGAGTTTGGTAAATAAATTTGATGAATTTGAGGTATTGCTCAAAACATCAAAGGCAGATATTGTTGGGATATCAGAGACGTGGTGTCACACAGATATAAGTAATGCGGAACTGGAATTTGGGGAATACAATGTATATAGAAAGGATAGACAGGACAGGAGGGGACGAGGGGTTATGCTATTAGTTAAGAAACACATAAAGTCCAAGGAAGTGAAGCCAGTCGACATCGATGGACAGGGCAGTGTCGAGTCAGTTTGGTGTGACATAAGCATAGGGAAATCAAAATTGAGAGTAGGAGTGCTATAGGCCTAATGACTCTGATGAGTATAATAAGATATTGTACAGGGAAATAGAGTGGGCCAGTAAATCAGAGAGTCTTATAATGGGGGATTGTAATTTCCCAGATATTGACTGGAATTTGTGCGTTGGTCACTCGCACAATATGGGAAGCATTCAAGGAACTAATCTTGGAAGCTACCAGGCTTTACATACCAACTAAGAAATATTGTTCAAGGTTTAGGCCTAAATGGTTGTCAGATGAACTAATGAGACATGTGGCAGAGAAGAAAAATGCATGGGATACATACAAATTAATGGGTGACATGGAAGCCTATGATAGATATAAGTTGGTCTGTAACCAAGTCACAAAGGAGATTAGGCAGGCAAAGGCAGACTACGAAAAATCCTTGGCAAAGGATGCAAAGAAAAACAGCAGAGAGTTCTTTACATATTTAAACTCAAGAAGGAAAGGGATGAATCAGATTGGTCCACTGGATATTGATGGTTCAACAGTTGAGAATCCTGCTCAGGTGGCTAACAATCTAAACGAGTATTTTGCATCTACATTCACGCATGAGGAGTTATTCAGGAAGGAGAATGATGTAGGTAAAGTAAACATTGGCAGTGAGCTGGATGATTTTGTAATAACTGAGAGGAAAGTGGAGGAGAGATTGTTGAGGATAAACATAAAAAAGGCACCTGGGGTGGATGGGATCTATCCAGTTATATTAAAGGAGGCAGCAAAGGAAGTAAGCAAACCCCTAGCCATAATTATGAGAGCTTCTTTGGACTCAGGGGAGGTACCCATAGACTGGAGATGTGCAAATGTAACCCCAATTCACAAAGGAGGATCAAAGGCTGACACAAGTAATTATAGACCTGTTAGTTTAACTTCTGTTCCAGGTAAATTAATGGAGGCACTGGTTAAAGAAGCACGCAGGATCATCTAGACAAGAATTCAGTTATAGCTCAGACGCAGCATGGTTTTGTTAAGGGCAGGTCTTGCCTGACCAATTTGATTGGATACTATAATGTAGTCACAAAAGAACTGGATGCAGGGAATAACTTTGATATTATATATTTGGATCTTTGAAAGGCTTTTGATACAGTTGCACATGGAAGACTGCTGCACCAATTGAAGCAGTGTGGCATTGGAGGCAAATTGCTGCTATGGATAAGGGGATGGTTGAGTGGCAGAAGACAGAGAGTGGTAATCAATGGACACTGCTCAACGTGGACTAATGTTATTAGTGGAGTTCCTCAGGGTTCAGTGTTGGGTCCGTTGTTGTTTTCGGTGTTTATGAATGATATTGATGATGGGATATCAAGTTTAATGTCCAAGTTTGCAGATGATACAAAGGTTGGCAGGGTTGTTAAGGACACTACTGACGCTATGCTGCTGCAACAGGATCTGGAAAGGTTGAACAGATGGGCTGAGAAGTGGAAAATGAAGTTTAACATTGACAAATGTAAAGTACTACATATGGGAAACAGTAACCCCAGAGCAACGTATCAACTCTGCGGTACTACACTGACAGTGGTGGAGAATGAAAAGGACCTGGGGGTAATTGTGCAGTCAGATATGAAGTTCTCTGAGCAGTGCAGACGAGCTGCAAGAGTAGCTCATGGTGTCTTGTTAATGATATACAGGAATGTTTCTAGCAGCGATAAGGAGGTGATTATTCTCTTGCATAAGGCAATGGTTAGGCCACATCTTGAGTACTGTATACAGGTCTGGAGGCCTCATTTCAAGAAGCATGTAGAGCTGCTGGAACGGGTACAGAGAAGGGCAACAAGATTAGTGAATGGAACAAAGGGTTGCTCTTACGAAGAAAGGCTTAAGTTTTGCAAATTACAGAGTCTGGAGACTAGGCACCGGCGAGGTGATCTGATAGAGGTGTATAAATCTTTGAATGGTTTGAGCATGCTCAATGCCAATGGGATTCTTCATCTTGCTCAGAATAATCACCTCAGAGGGCATAAATTCAAATTGAGGAAGGACGGATGTCGGATAGATGTGCGGAAATTTGCCTTTGGCCAGCGGGTGGTTGGTTGGTGGAACCGACTTCCATCACTTGTTGTTGAAGTTGATAGCCTAAACAAATTTAAAGCTCAACTGGACAGGTATTTCGAACGAACGGAGGGGTGAAATGGGAGTGGTGTGTGTGGTTTTTTTTTTTTTTTTTTTTTTGGCTGATGCTGAATAAGCTTGCTTTCTTGCATCATATGCCTCTACTAATGCTAATGCTAAGGTCAATCCGATAGTGACAAACTTCCTGGGCGAAATGGAGTTTCAGCAATGGCGAAATGGAGTACCACCATTAAGGTCGAGAACATAACAACCAAACCAATCTCCATCAGAAAAAGAATCTTTGAGGGAGATGCTCTGAGCCCACTGTGGTTCTGTCTAGCACTCAACCTGCTATTCACCATGCTTAACGGCAGAAAGTATGGATATAACCTCAAAGAAGGAAGAAAGAACCTATACACCATCACCCACCCGATGTACATGGATGACATCAAGCTCTACACGGAAACCAAGAAGCAACTCCATCAACTACTCCGGATCACTGAAGAATTCAGCAAGGACATCAGGATGGAATTTAGTCTAGACAGATGCAAGACCAACGCACTGCACCAGGGAAAATTAGTTGGCCGAAACTACCAGCTGCTGACTGGTAAAGAGATCGAAGCTATGACAGAAGGACAGATCTACAAATACCTAGGGATGATGCAGGCTCAGCAGTTAGAGCATAAGGAAATCAAGAAGTGCCTGACCGAAAAATATCCTTAGAGACTCAGAAGCCCACTGAAAGCAAAATTGAATGGAGGGAACACAATCAAAGTCCAATCTATGACTCCAAAGGAGTCATAGATTGGACTAACAACGAGCTAGAGTATATCATGCGAAAGACAAGGACAATGATGAATAAAAGCTGCCAACACCACCCGAAGTCAGCAGTGAAGAGACTAACAATAGCTCGGAAAGAGGGAGGAAGGGGCCTGATAGAGCAACAGAAAACAGCGATAGTTAACCTGAAGGATTACTTCGAGAACAACACAGCACCACGCTAGAAGGAAGATAAATAAGTGGTATACCCCGCTCAACCTAAGCGTGGAACCCGCTCCCGCCCAGACGGCACAAGAAACGAAGTTAGAAAGAAGACACTCCATGGCAGACACTACAATGACCTCCATCAAGATCACATCGATAACATTGCTTCCAGTGCATGGCTCACAAGCGGGACGCTCTTTCCCGAGACTGATGGATTTATGCTGGCCATCCTAGACCTGGTAATCAACACCAGAAACTATAAAAAAAACAACGAAACTATTATATTTAGGCCACCCGAATAATTAAATTCATCTACCGTGCTATGTCTTATGTGTGTTAATTGCGTGTGTTCTATGGTCGATTTGTCTGTTTGCTGTACGCAAAACCCCAGTTTCTGGGGTTAAACCGTGCTCTGTACGCCTGAGACCGACGAACTCAGCCACGGAGTGAAAAAAGCCCATAAAAGTTCCTCCCGTCATCGACGGGATTCGCACCCGGGCCTTTTCCACCCGGTGTGTGGAGAACGGTGACGATACCACTGTGCTACTCACGAAGACTTCCAGAAAAGAAAATACATCGCAAAGGAGCCCGGAATGTCAGATGACACATATTGACGATGCCACTTAGCCTCAGAAACGGTCCAACACATCGCCGTGGGGTGCAATGTGATCACCCAGACTGAGTACACTCATAGACAAAGACTAGGTAGCCAGGATAATACATCAGTAGCTAGCGAGGAAATACCACTTGACCAAAGAAAGTGTACCATACTACAAGTACGAAGCCTAGGCAGTACTAGAGACCCCAACCTACAAGCTGTACTGGGACCGCGCCATAATAACGGATAAGACCATCCCGCAGACCGGACATAACCCTTGTATGGACAATATGGAAAAGGCTACCTACCTGATTGACATAGCGGTGCACAACATTAGCAATGTCCAGAAAACCCATGAGGAAAAAATTAGGAAGTACACGAAACTGAGACATGAGGTTAAGGAGATGTGGCGTATGCAAGAAGTAACGACCATTCCGATCATTGTGTCGACTACCGATATGGTGCCAAAGACCCTACATAGCGACCTAGCAACAATAGGTCTCCCAGAGAACACCTACAAGGAACTCCAGAAAGTTGCAATCCTGAACACTTGTAGGATAGTCAGAGAGTTCCTCGACCACCAGTAACACCAAACATTACAACCACCCTGTTTACTTGGTAACAGTACCCGTCACTGAGTGGAATCCCCCAATCAGGGAGAAATAATATAAGATCAATAATAATAATAATAATAATTTTGGGATAAATGCCCGATGTTAGATTAGGCCGAAATGGTTTTATGAGAGTGAGGTTAAATTTGGACGCAAGTTAGTAATTTAGCTACGTTAAGTTAGGAGGGTACACTGTCGGTCTAGAGTGGGGAGCGGGAGACTGAAGGCTGGGGGGGTGCAGATAGAAGTATGGGGTTGTTGTTGTTTGGTTTTTAGGAGCATTAGCAACTAAGGCCATATTGCTCCGGGATATGCGGTAGTCATTCCCTGACCTTTCCGCATTCTCCGTATTTGGTGGTGACGGGCTCGAACTCCGGTCTAATCAAGAAGCGTGTGCTACGCACTGCTGCTCCTTCCCACCTGGCTACGGAGGCGCCTAGAAGTACAGGGAGAATAGAGTAGGCATCCATGAAGCGGTCAGTGGGGTCGAACCCCACCAGGCGAAATAGAGGGCAGAGGAGGGAGCGAGAGCCGTTCCCCCTGCCAAGGGGAATGGGATGAATAGAGAGCCAGGAAAGGGTGCCCAGTTCAGATCGCTTTAAGGTGATGCAGGTCAGCACATTCGACAAACCAGGTCAAAACATTTTTCTCTCTCTCTCTCTTTTTCTTTTTTATAAAATCCTACTTCAATCTTTTAAAAAAAAAAGTTTAAGTCAGTTGGCGTTCTCATATTCCTGATCCTAGAATGAAAATTCAGAGTCAGAAGTCAATCCAGTAATGTCAGGTGCATCAAATATATTTTGTCTTCAGAATCCTGTCCAGGAGGGCAAGTCATGGCCTTGTTTTGTATCCTTAACAGAAGCATAAGGATTTGTCTTATAAAGTATAAAGTGTGTTTTGGGTCAGACGGCACCAGGGGGGGGTCTCCTCCTCACATCTCCGCGTAGTTTTCATTGTGGGTGAACCAGTTGACTGGAAAAGACAGAGATTTAAATGTGTGTGGACTTGGTATGTGTGTGATGCCATGTACGGTTGTTCTTCTGGCCCTTTAGCCGCCAGACTCCAGCTGAGGCCGGAAGTTGGCCTACTTTCGTCCCGTGAAGGCAGACTAGGTACACTAGTATTTTTAGATAAGTACTCTGGCAGGTCCTGCCGCCTAATTCCCTGGGATTTCAGTGGCTAGGACCTAAAAAAAAAAAAAAATAAAATATATATATATATATATATATATATATATATATACACAAATGTGATGTAAAAGTTAGGCAAAAGTAATAAAAATAAATAAATATGAATATGAAGCTATCATTAGAGGCAGCAAATGCACATCCTCCACATGAAGCCTAATTATATCTGATATTTATGTTTTTATTTTGATATTTTAGTTTTTGTAGTTTCTTTAACCCCTTTTGGTGATATTTCACGTCTTTTGGAACTGGTACCTTCGAGGGGGGTACCGCTAAATTATATATAATTGGCATTATTTTAAATTTACATCGTTTTTATTAATTGGGTTTAATGACTAAATTATACAGGGGATTATCGACTACCTTTTTTGTCTTATTATCTCTACTTTCCCTCCCCTGTTTGTTTATTTTATATTATTTTGCGTTTCGTTTCGCTCTGCATTTTTGCCGTACTACTGGCTGATGTTTTTTATTTTAAATATCATATTTATTTTAATTATCAGATATATATATATATATATATATATATATATATATATGTAAGATAAAATAAAAATATATAAAAATAAATTAAAAAAAAATAAAATAAAATAAAAATATAGATGGAGAAGTTATTAAACACAAAATGCCGAGCCTAGTTGAAGAAGAAAAAAAAAAAAAAAAAAAAAAAAAGAAAAAGAATGTTAAGATCCTATTAAAAAAAAATAAATAAATAAATAAAAAAAAAATAAATAAAAATAATAATAATAATTATTAAGTAGAATTAAATCCGAATTAATGCCGAATTAACAGGCCAATTATATGTACAAAAGCTGAAAGAAAAAGAGGGGAGGGTGATAGAGATAAAAATTATAAAATAAAAATTAAAATTATAAAATAAAAATTAAAAATTGGTACATAGATCAGGTATTTCATCAGGGGGCTACACCTGATCATGTACCAAACACTGTGTTTCTACGCAAACTCATGCTGATGGAGAAGCTGAAGAAATGTAAAGGAAAAAAAAATAATAATAAAATAAATAAATAAAAAATAAAAAATGAAAATTTTTAAAAAAATTTTTTATATCTCCAGAAACATGAGTGAGGTAGCCCCAACGCAGTGTATTTAGATTAATAAATTAAGTAACGTAGTGTATTTGGAAATAAATTGAATAACGCAACCGCAGTGTATTTAGAAAATTGAGTAACGCAGTGTATTTGGAAATAAATTGAGTCGATAGTATGTAAGAACGCCAGTTTAAATCGAAAGTATGTAATAAATAAATAAATAACAAGGTAGCGGTATAGAAAAAGGAAGCAATGCAAGTTAGGGGAGGGAAAAGAAGTTAAAAATACAGAGGCGAAGATAGTGAGAAAGAGGAAAGTGAGAATGTCCGAATCACCCTCGTATTACACTAATAGTTCAACGGACGGAAAAACGAAGAGTAGAAAGTAGAAAGATGTAAAGAGAAGGAAAAGAGTTTAAAGGATACTAGGCAAGCTGGGGGTGTAAGTACCCAACCTCATAGAGAGGGCCTTGGCTGTGAGAGTGTTAGTAGAAGTGGAAATTAATACCGCTAGCTTGTATTGTATATTTTACGAAATAAAATAAAATAAAAATATGAAAAGGAGGAAAATTAAATACCTACGATAATTGGCAGAAACAAGTTGAGTGAAATATAATTAAGAAATGACAATAAAATATGCGATCATGATTAATAAGGTACAATTATGCGAATATGATTAATAAGAATGGAATGCAAACAGAGGGAAAACTATGACAACGATGGTGGAGTTGCTCAGAAGAGAAGAACTATGGGAGCCCTCTGTGGTCAAAATAAAATAGAGAAAATAAGATTGGACATAAATAATTATTGATATTAAATTACGAAAATGAAAAGAAAACTTAGGAAGTGAAAGAACACGAACATCGTTCTAATAGAAGTTATAATAGAAGTCATTATGTGTGATCACTTTCCAAGTGGTGGAAATACCACCATTCAAATGTACAACTATACAACTATACAAGTATCGAATTAACCCTAATCAAGGTGGAACATGGTGAAACCGAATTTTTCTTTAATGTAATCAGAGAGAATTTTTATAATAAAATTTAAGAAATTAATAGGAATGTCATTATTGCGAAGTTTGGTATAAAGATCATTTAAAGCACCAGCGAAAAGTGATTGATTGCTACTAATATTAGCTAAACGGATAATTTGTGTGTAGATAATATTTTTATGAACCTTAATCGAAATGTTCGAGTTCCAATTTGTTAAATAGATAATATTAAAATTAAATTATAATTATAAAACTGTAATTATAAAACTCTAGCTACTAATTTAGGCAACTTACAAACTTTAGATCTTCCATGTCACTGTGATGATCCCATATATGCTCCTTACGTTGATCAACATCATAAACATATTATTACTGGTAACCTGGACATTATTAACAACATTCCACTAAAGTCCGCTATGGAAAAAGGTTTTAAATTCAGACCAGTCCATAAGGCCAACCTCAATAATATATATAAAGATATTTATCTGAATATCTTGAATTTTTGCAACAAGTTAGCATATAAATATACAATACCCCACGAAGCTTTCTATAATTGGATAAATGTCACATTTCAAGACGTTAAAAAAATTATTTCTAAAACTTACTACCTTTACAATAATTCGCATACCAAGTATTTTAACCTGAAATAGCCATCTCAGATTTACAACAAAAATTTATCATCACTCCGGTAGATAAGGCTTCTAATAACTTTGCTATCTTCTGCAAGCAATTTTATTACACCACCCTCAAAAAGGAAGTAGAAAGTAGTTCCACCTTTTTACGCTGTAATCTCGGTATTAATACCATCATAAAAAAAATCATAGCTTTGCATAAAAAATTGCATACCAAAATTCGCAATTCTACTTTGCCTTTCTTGTATATGATAGCCAAATTCCATAAACATCCAGTTGGCTTCAGATTCATCACTAGTGCCAAAAAAGGTGGCTGTTATCATCCAGGTAAACAATTTTTCAAATTGTTAAATACTATCCTTATTAATATCCCTACCACTTGGATCATTAACAACAACCACAGTATCATTAAAATTTTTAATTCCAATACATATTCCAGCATATTTAGTATTGAAACATATGACTTCACCAACTTATTTACTTCCTTACCGCATCACCTGATTGTTAATGTACTTCATCAATTGTTCCTCAAATACAAAAACGTTATATCAACAGATGAGGTTACTTGGAATAACTACACCAACCTCTGTATCCTAAACAATTATATCTATGATGGTAGATATGCTTATAAACAATCCATAGGAGTTCCCATGGGTTCACAAATTTCTAGCATAGTATCTAATCTATTTCTCCATTATTACGAACATCTATTTATTGATAACAACCCGAACCTTAATTTTTATGCATTCCGCTATGTTGATGACATTCTTATTCTCAACATTCATTTTGAAAATATTGCTAAATCCATATATCCAACTGAACTCACTCTCAATAAAGAAAACTTTGGCAACCAACATGCAAATTTTTTGGATTTAAGTATTACTTTAAATAGTCCTCCTCTTCGTCATAATTTGGAACTATTTGACAAAAGAAGCGAATTTAATTTTAATTTTAATTTAATTTTAATATTATCTATTTAACAAATTGGAACTCGAACATTTCGATTAAGGTTCATAAAAATATTATCTACACACAAATTATCCGTTTAGCTAATATTAGTAGCAATCAATCACTTTTCGCTGGTGCTTTAAATGATCTTTATACCAAACTTCGCAATAATGACATTCCTATTAATTTCTTAAATTTTATTATAAAAATTCTCTCTGATTACATTAAAGAAAAATTCGGTTTCACCATGTTCCACCTTGATTAGGGTTAATTCGATACTTGTATAGTTGTACATTTGAATGGTGGTATTTCCACCACTTGGAAAGTGATCACACATAATGACTTCTATTATAACTTCTATTAGAACGATGTTCGTGTTCTTTCACTTCCTAAGTTTTCTTTTCATTTTCGTAATTTAATATCAATAATTATTTATGTCCAATCTTATTTTCTCTATTTTATTTTGACCACAGAGGGCTCCCATAGTTCTTCTCTTCTGAGCAACTCCACCATCGTTGTCATAGTTTTCCCTCTGTTTGCATTCCATTCTTATTAATCATATTCGCATAATTGTACCTTATTAATCATGATCGCATATTTTATTGTCATTTCTTAATTATATTTCACTCAACTTGTTTCTGCCAATTATCGTAGGTATTTAATTTTCCTCCTTTTCATATTTTTATTTTATTTTATTTCGTAAAATATACAATACAAGCTAGCGGTATTAATTTCCACTTCTACTAACACTCTCACAGCCAAGGCCCTCTCTATGAGGTTGGGTACTTACACCCCCAGCTTGCCTAGTATCCTTTAAACTCTTTTCCTTCTCTTTACATCTTTCTACTTTCTACTCTTCGTTTTTCCGTCCGTTGAACTATTAGTGTAATACGAGGGTGATTCGGACATTCTCACTTTCCTCTTTCTCACTATTTTCGCCTCTGTATTTTTAACTTCTTTTCCCTCCCCTACCTTGCACTGCTTCCTTTTTCTATACCGCTACCTTGTTATTTATTTATTTATTACATACTTTCGATTTAAACTGGCGTTCTTACATACTATCGACTCAATTTATTTCCAAATACACTGCGTTACTCAATTTTCTAAATACACTGCGGTTGCGTTATTCAATTTATTTCCAAATACACTACGTTACTTAATTTATTAATCTAAATATACTGCGTTGGGGCTACCTCACTCATGTTTCTGGAGATATAAAAAAAATTTTTAAAAAATTTTTATTTTTTATTTTTTATTTATTTATTTTATTATTTTTTTTTTATTATTTTTTTTTTCCTTTACATTTCTTCAGCTTCTCCATCAGCATGAGTTTGCATAGAAACACAGTGTTTGGTACATGATCAGGTGTAGCCCCCTGATGAAATACCTGATCTATGTACCAATTTTTAATTTTTAATTTTTATTTTATAATTTTAATTTTTATTTTATAAATTTAATTTTTATTTTATAATTTTTATCTCTATCACCCTCCCCTCTT
This sequence comes from Mastigoproctus giganteus, assembly GCF_048544385.1. NCBI lineage: Eukaryota > Metazoa > Arthropoda > Arachnida > Uropygi > Thelyphonidae > Mastigoproctus > Mastigoproctus giganteus. The sequence continues at coordinate 90,823,492 of NC_143587.1, read as the reverse complement.
TTTCTTTCAGCTTTTGTACATATAATTGGCCTGTTAATTCGGCATTAATTCGGATTTAATTCTACTTAATAATTATTATTATTATTTTTATTTATTATTTTTTTTTATTTATTTATTTTATTTTATTTTTAATAGGATCTTAACATTCTTTTTCTTTTTTTTTTTTTTTCTTCTTCAACTAGGCTCGGCATTTTGTGTTTAATAACTTCTCCATCTATATTTTTATTTTATTTTATTATTATTTTTTTTTTATTTTTTTTTATATATATTTTTATTTTATCTTATTTATATACATGTATCCTGTTTTGCTGCTTTGCGCATTCAGGTACACGTACTGTTTTTCCTTATTTTTCCTGTTTTTCCACATCTTTGTTTTCATATTTCATATATATATATATATATATGATCGCGAGAGGGAAGCGCTAGGGGAAGGCCGAAAATAATGGGCGAAATTAATTTATATCGTTGACTTTTGATTGTGTGGGGCATTGACGTTGCTAATAGGTAGAGTAGGCGGTGAGGCAACTCCAGATTACAGTGGTGCATGCCCATGCACCACCAGAGGGAAAAGAAGGGGGTGACGGGAAGGGGAGGGAACAGCAAGCAGTCTCCCCCCAAGCAGGGAGTATCTTGTGGTGTATAGTGCCCAGACGACTCTGCGTGATACATTAAGCGAACGTGCCACCTGCGCTACGGCTGCTCGGCTTCAAGTCGTCAAACGGTCCGCCATCTCAAAGAATCATCTAAACGACGATGACTTGTCATCCTGAGTACTGGACATATAGCTGTCCCACTGGGCATGGCAAAAAAAAAAAAAAAAAACGAGAATGAAGTGGTCGCAACCCACATCACTTCATTGCGGTCGTGTTTTTATAGGCGTGAATAATTTCCATAATGTGCGGCTCTGTAAATATTCTCCTTCGGTGGGTGCCTTGAGTGACCGGGGTTCAAGCCCGTGACTGCTGAATACAGTGCTGTTTCTTGTATTCTGTCTATTTTGTGAACTCCTCTGACCGTTTGGTCGTCCCGGAGTATAAACAGAAAATTTATTTATTATTTATGATAAATATTCGGTTCTGTTAATTTTGTTGAGCAGTGTAATTTTAGCATAGGATTTTGAATCTTGTGTGAAAGGCATTACATACGATTTAACTATATTTCGATAATCAAATACACTTAACTCCACCTTTATAACTACACTTTTTTAGATTATTGGAACTTAGGTATAAACTACAGAAGAAATTTCCAGTTAACTTTCCTGAAATAGATTACTTTTTGAATTCAATTGGAATTTGTTGTGAAGTTTGAAGACTCGTTCTGTTCACCACTAAATCTTTTCCTAAAATCATTGATAAATTCTGATTTATGAATGAGACTGGTTAGATTGATATTTGGCAGAACTGTTAGATATTTAGTTTTGAAATTGATATTTAACAGAACTGTTAGAGGATTTTTTTTTTTTTTTTGAACAAGTCGAGTTTCCAGCTCTCCCAGAGCTGGAAACGATTTTCTAAGAGAATTCTAAGCGTCTTTTTTCCCCCCCTCAAGATTATTTAATTATTTGAAAATTCCATTTATGATTTAAATTATTAAGTAACGTACTTCAGTCTAAATTACTTAAATTCCAATAAACTATGAATCTCTCTCTCTCTAAAAATTATGAGGAATAGAACATTTCTAACTATTATCATTCCAAAATTGCAGGAAATTCTTGGATATTATTCAGTTATTCGATTTCTTTGTATCATGTAGTTGTAGTCATATATGCAGTTGTAGGATCTGACATTTGAAGATGTTGGAGGTCATTTCCGAGTCTGTTTTTGGTGCAGTCAGTTCAAACATCCCACGCTGCTGTCTGGGTACAGTAGTGATTACAGTTTTATAGAGGGGAAACTTTACTGTCCATCGCATAGCCCTGACATTTTCCGATTTTACTTTAATACGTTCGTGCCTTTAAAAAACAGCCTGCAAGAAATCAATTCGGCTTTGATGAAGCTAAACGATAAGTTTTTTGCGGAGTGTTTATAATGGGTTTAACGAAAAACCTTAGTTTCCATGAGGTAAAGCCTGCAATTGAAGCCTGAGATCTACTAACTCAGCCAAGTAGTGAAAAAGCCCATAACAATTCCTCAGGTTATTGACAGGATCCGAACTCGGGCCTTTCCCACCTGGTGTAGGAGGATGGTGATTATAAGCACTGTTACACATGAAGGTTGGACACAGTGTCAAAGGAGTTTATTTATAATCAGTCAACTCAAACGCGTGTACTACTTTACCCTCGGATTTGAAGACCGAACACTCGGCTACGGCTGACTTTTAACACACACACATACACGGGAACACCCCGACTTACGTATGGGTTGCGTTCCGCGGAATTCTACGTAAGTCGGGGAATTTCCCCCATGCTTGTGCAGCACTCGCAACTGTGCTCACTGAATTGATTGAATCAGAAAATAAATGTTCAACGAACATGTAAATAGAATTACATGTATTTATTATATTCATTCATTTTTTTATCTCATGGGCAGGAAAAATTACAAAAGTGTCAATTTAAAAAAATTTCAAATTATAAAAAAAAGAGAAGAGATAGGCGTAACGTCAGTAAGTTTTACCTCTCGAGCTTTGTTGACAGAATCGATGTTTTCAGCTGATGTACGCCGCTACGGAGATTGAGGGCTGTGGAGATTTAGAAGGTGTCGGCCGCTCAACCTTACGAAAGAACATATTAATGGATGACTGGACGGTGGCTTTTTTCTTTTCATCGTAGATTTCTTTGTAGCAAGCAAGCATATCATTCACCCCTCTGTTAACTTTTAAGAATCGTTCGCTGTCAGGATCCATCTTCTCAAACCTCGCCATTGTCGATGCAATTTCACGAAATGCCATTGCCATCTCTCTGGCGATGAAGCGTCTCGGCTGCTCATTTAGTTCATCTTGAGCTTCGTCAGCATTTTCCTTTTTCGCTATTGCTGCCTGCAAGCCAATATGTTATTCGTTAGATAATTCCTTCTCTTCTTCCTCTATTAACTCCTCCACGTCTTTGGCATAAATCTCCAACTGAAGTAGCTCTGCAACCTTTACAATCTTATCTGTAACCTCTTTATGCGATTCGTCTTTTTCAAATCCTTCGTAGCCTTTTACGTGCCGTGGGCATATTTTCTTCCATGCGCAATTTAAACAACTTTTAGTAATTTCCTCCCAGGTCTTATTAATGTTTAAGATGGCGTGGCAAATATTGTAAAATTTCCAAAAGTCTCTCAACGTAAAATTTTTCTCAGGGTCTACTGCAGACAGTGCCTGCGCAAAATGTTTTGCGTAAATAGTATGCTTTTAAATTCGAAATAGCACCCTGATCTGGATGAGTTGGATGAGTGAAGTCGTGTTTGGCATTTTTGACTCACGTTCGAATTGAAATCATCTAAATGCGTAGGATGTCCAGGAACATTAATAGAAGCAAAATCGTGAAAGGAACGTCGTTGTCTTTACAATATTTTTCAACCTCAGGAATGAAGAAGCATTTAAACCAATCCTCAAAGAGAGATATTGTTATCCATGCTGTCTGGTTCGATCGGAAATGCACGGTTAGGGTGGCCTTTATTGATGCCCTTAAATGCACGAGGATTTCCAGAATGGTACACAAGCAGTGGCCTCCGTAGCCGAGTGGTCAGGAGCGGGAGTGCAGTAGCACACGCTCTTTGAGTAGACCGGGGTTCAAGCCCCTGATTGTTGAATACGGTCGATCTGCCAACCCGCACTGGACCAGCGTGGCAGATTATGGTCCATTTCCCTCAGCATGAATTGTTGAGGAGGCTTGCATCCTGCAGTGGGGGCGCCTCCGTAGCCAGGTGGGAAGGAGCAGCAGTGCGCAGCACACGCTTCTTTATTAGACCGAGGTTCGAGCCTGTCACCACCAAATACGAAGGATGCGGGAAGATCAGGGTATGGCTACCGCATATTCCCGGAGCAATATGGCCTTAGTTGCTAATGCTCCTAAAAAAAAAAAAACCAAAACAAAAAAACCTGCAGTGGGTTGATAATGGCTGCACTTTTTACACAAGCAGTGGTTTTAATCTGTAATCTCCCGCTGCATTAGCCCCAAGCAAGAGCGTGGCCCTATCTTTTGACGCCTTGAAACCTGGCATTGTATTTTTCTCTTTGGCAATGTATGTTCGATCCGGCATTTTTTTCCAATACATTGCAGCCTCGTCAACGTCAAAAATTTGCTACGTTGAATAGCTGCCTTCATCCATAATTTTTTCCAACACATCACAAAATTTCTCTGCAGCTGTAGAATCGGCACTGGCGACTTCACTGCATACTTTAACGTTGTGGAAACCAGCGCGATGCTTGAACCTATTAAACCACTCGTTGCTTGCCACGAACTTGGGTTGGGGTTCGCCGTACTTATCCCTAATATCTTTATAAATACTTGTTGCTTTTGCTTGAATGGTGGCGCCTCCGTAGCCAGGTGGGAAGGAGCAGCAGTGCGCAGCACACGCTTCTTGATTAGACCGGCGTTCGAGCCCGTCACCACCAAATACGGAGGATGCGGAAAGGTCAGGGAATGACCACTGCATATTCACGGAGCAATATGGCCTTAGTTGTTAATGCCCCTAAAAACCCAATAACAACAAGCTTGAATGGTCATCAGACTCGGGCACTTGCTTCTGAATATGTTCCATCTTCGATATAGCACGTGATCGGTGTTTTGTGATCACTGTTGATCTTAAGTGCATTGATCCTTTGACATGTTCTTTTATACGCGCACTGTCCTTTAAAATAGTATTCACTGTTGAAGCAGCGAGACCTAATTCCCTTGCAACAGATGACAAACTTTGTCCTGCTTCGTACTTAATCATTTTCATCTTCATTTCTAAATCAATTTTGGTTCGTTTCCTGGCACTACCACCACTTGCAGTTTTCGTTGGTCGCTTTCCCTTCATCATTGTAATACGTAAATAGGAATGAAGAGAAGTTTCTAAAAATTTGAGTTTTATATGATTGAAGATTTCAGTGAAGGGGAACACATTTCACCATAATATAGTAAAAACCCACACAATTGCAGTTATCGGTATTATCGCAAATGCAATAAGATCGACTTTACTACCCGTTTATAATTAGATGCACTAACAGAAAAGCCCAATAAACCGGAAAGTGCAAATTGTTTTTTGGTCGTGAACTCCAGAAACGTCTTTATAAAAATATCACGAAGGCGTTCAAAATTGATTCTTATAACGGAAACATATGACAACGATGAAAGGGTAGTGCAATTTCAATTATAAATATCATCTTTTAGAGCAGCGGTTCTCAAACTTTCTGAGCCCACGCCTCCTTTGACCTGTAAAATTTTCTCGGTGCCTCCCTTCAAGTAAAGCATCTATAATTGTGCAATTTCTTATTTTTATTTAATATGTTAATACAATAATTATTAATACTACATGAAATAATAAGCATCTGTAGTTCTAAATTACTAACGTAATTACGTTAGTAATTTAGAACTACAACTTCTAACTTAGTAATTTAGTTAGAAATTTAGAACTACAACTTCTAAATTACTAACGATTATTAACGTAAGTAATCACGCCAAAAACAATAAAAAAAAAAAAAAAAAAAAAAAAATCGCACACCGCTGAAACCATATTTTCAATCATGCAGCTAATGCTATAGATTGCATAGCATTAGCTATGCAATCTACCTATATATGTCATACATAGAACGCGCTAAATTATATATATATATATTACATTACATCATATCAATCCATTTCAGCAAAATATAATATTTTTTTTCCAAATAAATGTTTATCTCATGGTTATATCGAAGTTAGAGAGAGATGGGTGGCGGTAAATGCTTTAAAAAAATAGGTTATAAAATTTAATGTTATGTTATGAAAATTACATTTCTGTGAAACATTTCGCGCCTCCTTTTGCAGTAGTTCGCTCCTCCCAGTTTGGAAATCGCTGTTTTAGAGCGATAAATAGGTTAGTAATATAGTGAAATTTTCAACTTCCAAGTACTTGGAACGAATTAAAAAAAAAAAAACAGTGTTATTGGGTTCACATTACGATATATTCACGATACCTCCATTTATTCCTACGAGGTGCAGAATACGTTCCACGAATTTTTTAAGTTTGCACCGGTCGGCAAAAACTTACATAAAGTCCAATTTACGTAAGTTGAATATTACGTAAGTCGGGGAGTTCCTGTATATAAAACAGTAAAATGTATGCCAGTAGTATGGCAAACCAGTCCAGCGAAATAATTACTAAATAAAAAATAATGCGTAAAAAAGAACAAAAGGTTGGGGTAAAAATGAAGAAGAGAGTATTGTGGAAGGTACGCTCCTAATATAATTTAGAATTTGGAAATCAATTACTAAGCAATATATGAAGGCCAATTAAAATATAAAAGCCAATTATAAGGAAATTTAACAGCGCCCCCGACAGCACCAGTGTCCGAATTGTGTGAAACATCACCAAACTGGGAGCACAACCAACAATACGTGACCAGTTAAACTTAAAAAATAAATTAAAATAGACTGACCATTATGCCCCATCTCGACAGAGGATCACATGGCCAATAATGGTCAGGGAATCACTGCATTTCGAACGCCAGCCAAATCCACGTATCGACGGGACGATACTAAGGTTGAACCGCCAATGCAGTAGGTTTGCCCAACGGTGGTCCTTATGCAGCGAAAAATAATAAGACAGACAGCCTCTCGTGGCGAAACCACACCACTGATGAACTAACTATTGAACTGATATATATAAAAGTGTAAAGTGTATTTAGTGTCTAACGGCACCAGGGGTTTCCCCCATCTCCGCTCTGCTTTCATTGTGGGTGTACAGTTCACTGGGAAGGCCAGAGATTTAAAAGTGTATGGATATTGTACATGTGTAGTGTTGTGTTCTGTTGTTCATCTGGCCGTTTTAGCCGCTAGACCCCTGCTGGGGCCCAACGTTGCCCACACTTCGCCCCGTGGAGGCAGACCAGGTACACCAGTATTTTTAGTTAAGTACTCTGGCAAGTCCTGCCACCTAATTTCCTTAGATTTCAGTGGCTAGGGGACCTATATATATATAAAAAAAAGGATGGGGGGGATAAACGCTTGAATCTAATTAGGCTGAAAGAGGTTGCAAGTGTGTCAAGTTTGGCATTTAAAATTTTTTACGTTGTGTGGGGCATTCGCTTTTCGCTGGCGATATATAGGTAGAGTAGGGGGGAGAGACAGAAATATGGGGTCAATAGGGAGGGCGACCCCAGGTATATCAGGGGCATGCCCTTGCCCCACCAGAGGGAAAAGAGGGGTGGTGGGGTGGGGAGAGGGCAGAAAGACCTTCCCCTCACCCCACCAGGGATAGGGAGAGAAAGTGGGCTGGGCAAGGGAGCCCTGCCCAGTTCGCCATAGCGGCAATTTGCAGTGCCCTCCAGCAAGTGCAGTCTGATGATGACTCGTTGGTGGGGCTTGGTCCCTTTCTAGGTGTGTGGTTTCATCCTGGGAGCGACGACATCCTGGCTGGAGCCACTCCCATTGGTTCCTAGGTCGATGCTGTTTCATTTATTCTGCTGCATATTACGCCGTTTGTCCTTAGTATTTTGCTATCCTTTCCTCTGTGTTGATGTTTTATCAATTTGCCTTTATTTATTATTTGTGGTCATCTATTCGTTGTGGATGGCTATTTCTGTTCGTCGTCTATTGAAGACGTCAAGTGCAAATCGGCTGAGGGCTTTGTATTCATCTTCTGAATCCAGTAGATGGTACTCTTGATTTTTCGGCAAGTATTGAATCTCAGTTATAAGTCTGCTTCTGTGTTCTTCGTAGCGTTCACAGTCGTGCATAATATGCTGCCAGGCATGTGGACTCTTCTATTATTCCGAGTGCGTTCAGTTTTGCTTTAAATGGGCCGTGGCCCATCAGGAGGAAGGTTGTATTTAGCCCAGGATAGAACCACGAGGGGGCTTTTGGATACATTTTTGCGACTATCGGTATGAAGCTTCTTGTAACTTGACCCTTTGGCGACATCTCCCATCTCTGCTGCCAAATCTTCAACATGTGAGCCACTATTCGTTGTTTCTCTGCCGTCCGGCTGTTGGTTGGGTCCTTAGGCTATAGAGGGCCTGCGGATTCAGGTTAGCGTTTCGTCACAACACCACCATGCAAATATAATGCGCAGATTAATCAATCCAAATGAAAATTATAAAATTCATAGTGCAAACATCAGTGGCAGCAAATATGCACATTCCACCAAATATATATATATATATGTGTGTGTGTGTGTGTGTGTGTGCGCGCGTGTGCGCTCAGGATGGCTACGTGGAGATATAGGGGTTTACGAGACAGATTTTACAATAAGATCGCCGCGTTTAGGGGTTACATATGCTTCAACCATGGTCCATTCAAAGTCGTGTACTACTATACTCCAACTTTGACTACTCTCCTAGCTCAAGTACAGTGCTTCCAACATACACTGAAATGTAATATAATATTTGAATGCTATGCGTTCAAATATTATATTTCACTTCAGATTACAGTATCTTTATCTGAATACTTGAAATGAAAACACAGTGCTTTAATTTTAAATATTTTGACGTTATTTTATTATGAGTATAGCGAAAAGTAATTTCTTATATTTATTTTAAAGCATTGACGACTGTACAGGGTATATTAGCATTTGACTTCATATTCAGATATTGTTTAGGCAATTTTTGCGGTATTAGTGACTGCATGCTTTAACGTTTGACTGTTCAACTTCAGATGTTCTTGGGTATGTTTCTATTGTATGTTTATGCAGTTTTTCATTTTAGTACAGATTGTATGATAATGCAGTTTCAAAGCATACGTGGAAAAGAGTTGGGCAAACTTCCCTCCCCCCCTCCCGAGGAAAGAACGAAGAAAGCGTTGGATGCAGCATCCAAGGCCAAGCAGCTGACAATGCTAGAAATAGACATTTCAGAAAAAAAAAAAAAAAAAAAAACAGTACAATAAAAGCCCTTCTATTCGATGTATCTCGACTGGTAGTCGGTCGGTTATTGGAAAAAGTTTGTTGAAGCGTGTAGTAATAAAAAAGTATATATACTTACCTTAGAAATTTTATTTTCGTTTAAAACAAACTCTGCATCAATTTACATAAAATCAGTAATTTTCGTCTGCTTAGTGATGAAATGCGATGTTTTGTAGCATGCTCCCTCCACTTTTTTTTTTTTTTTTTTTATAAACATCATATTGTCGATTGTTGAATCAGGACTGTTATCCAATAATGTAAAGTTGTAAGGGCGTTTTTGGTGGTTACATGAGACATTTTTGGCCCTGCATATAATTCGTTCTCTTCATATTTAAATCGCCCACCGGGCTAGCCGGGTGGGTAAAGTGCCTGCCTGGCAACCGAAAGGTCGCAGGTACGATTCGCGCCTCGGGCTTGGATCAAAGTACTGCAAAAAACCTTGGGAGGTGCATTATGGCCACAGAAGCCTATGCGCCAACAACTACCAAAAAAAAAAAAAAAAAAAAAAATTAAATCCATCCATTTCCATCACAGCATGTATTGTCCATAATTTCGTTTTCCAACGGATCATCACTTATTTATTGAAAAATTACGTTGAATCCATTGTTGTATATCTTCCTGATGTTGATATTTAGAACATTCAGTGTGTCTGAAATCAGTAAACAATGATATTCATTACATCTTGTAGTTCAAGACTTTTCTTTAGCTTTGTCAACCTCGGGCCAAAGTTTTCTCCAAAATTTTGTAAATGTTGAACTTAATTTCATTTAATGCTAGTGCTATATTGCAAACATGTTTTTGATGTTGATGACTTTTATTACATTCATGGTAAAAACATGGCCTTTATGTCCCCTTCTTTCAGTTCGTCATATTTGGAATGTGAAAGAGTTATCCAGAAAGAGAACCTTTTCAGGCAAGTTTAGTTTCTTTTAGTGTTTCTTTACAGAAGATGCAAATTCACGAAAAAAACATTCTTTAAGCAATGCAATCCATCGAATGCTATTTTTTGTGAGTGGTAGTAAACTTTATAAAATGAACAATTTATATATATATTTTAAGAACTGTTGGATTAGTTGATTTACCAACAACAGAAAGCGGAAATTTTTGAATTCTAGTTGCATCGTTGCAGTTGGCTACCGATTCTCTCTCTCTCTCTTTTTCTTTCTCTCTCTCTCTCTCTCTCTCTCTCTCTCTCTCTCTCTGTGGAATTTTTGTATCCTTGTGCAGCAGACTCTGCTTCTTTGCTATCATTTTTATAGGCAACATCTTATATTACGTTGTATTATATTGTTTAGTTGTTCAATCAGTTTTTCTCTGTTGATAAAATGACCTTAAATCTATAAATTTCTGATCAGCGGATAATCTTCGCCAATACTTAATGCATAAATACGATGTTGCATGTATTTTTTTTTTTTTTTTTTTTTATGTCCAAGTTATCCGTCACTTGCTGTAAAACTTTCTGCACAATCAATCTTTTGATGAAAGACTTGAGCCATTTCATTGATGCTGCTCTTATGGATCCGCTGATTGCAGTTCCGTGTTTCTTTATTACATAAATCATAGCCATAATGCATTTTCTACTATCTCTAATTTTCGTTTCTAGTAGAGCGAGAACTTAATGACCCTTGTTTAACAAACTGAGTACAAAATAATTCTAGATTTTTATGATTTTTTCAATCTTTTTCTGAAACTCACCTTTAGCGAGTCTTTGCTGTGCATCCCACTTAGTTTTCATAAAAACAACAACTCTCCTTCTTTTCTCACCCATGCTTCATTAATTTACTTAATATTTGATTAAATTGCATACTGTAATTACAATAACAATTTTGCAAACACGGTTTTGGAACAAACACAACTGTCCTCTTAGGATGCGTGCAAGTCAACGGGCGGGCGTACTGTATACAGTAGCCTGATGCCCACGACACACTGCCGTGGGCATCAGACAGTATGTTTTAAAGAGAGAAGGGGAGAGGGTTGATTAACCGTTAATCCGGCGAATCGGTTAGTAGGGCTTCTACTGTATAGCGCTGCAGTTGGTATTGCATAGAACAAATGATATAGCGGTTTTGTAAGTTCTCCTTGACAGTATAGTGGTTTTACCACTTGTCACTTGTTTGGCGAGGTCTGAGTTCGAGTCCTGTCGACGACTGGAGGAATTGCTAAAGTCCTCTTCGATCGAGGCTGTAGTTAGCCGATCTCAGACGGAGCGAGTAAGGGTTTTCCTCGTGAGTTATTCCGAGTTTTTTAGCCCGCACCACGTGCAAATCGGTCCGTGAACACACTTCACAGACACATTATATTCATGCAGATATGGGTTACGCCCGGAGATTGGTAAAATAATAATAATTATTATTATTATATTTATTAGATTATATAACGAAGAGTATCCTTAAGGATAGTCTGCCGAAAATAATGAAGGAATTTGAGTCCCCATTAAAAAAAAGTCCGCTATAGGGCGGTGTTCTACACTAATTTTTTTCGTTATTATATGACAAGTTAGGTGCTAGTCCATCAATAAATCTCTTGGAGGTGGAAGAGTGCTAATTTTGTGTAATTAAAAATCTCAATCTGAAAGGTTCGCGGTGTTGCTAAAAGTTTATATGGAGAGGATTCAATGAAAGTGCCAAGTATATAAGTACTATACGTGTTTCAAAGACGGTGACAAAGCACAAGCTGCTATGGTAGAAGCACCAAAGACAGTAGTACAACATGGCTCCTTGATTGCTTCCATAAATGCTGGCAGAAAATGTATTACTGCTCAGTTGAGTACACTGAAGAAAACGGCCTTTTAATGGTATTTACATGCATATTTTCAGGGAAAAAAGTCATTCTAGGAAATTTTAATGTAGGAAATATGCTTTCAAGCTTTGTGATCCATTGGATTTGTTAACCCCATTATAATAGCCTAACTCCAATAAAAGGAGGCTATTATGATGGTTAACTGCGCTACAATTGCTTCCATTATGATTTTACACTGCTGCAAACAAAGATATTTGACCTAGAAATGCTATAAGAGAGGACCTCCTAGTTTTTAATTACTTTTAATTATTAAACTTACATAACACCAAAGTTGCACTTCCTTGACCTCCACATTAGGGTAAAGAATAATAAGAGCTCAGCAGTAGGTTTTAGTGAATAACTTACGGTTGTTCACTATAATAATTTGCAACCAAAAGAATCTTAAAAACCTTATAATTTCAAAGACATTTATAGATTATTCAGAATCTGCTTTAAGCTGCCTCAAACATCACATCATATTTCAAGTCGTGACAACCAAAATGCTAGATATAGTTTTCGAATACACTTCATATGGTTATAACAACAAAGATAATACCTAGTATACATATAATCTGAATATAGGACTGATTGTCTTGATATAGAATTAATATACATCAAAAATCACAGAATTAAAATTGCCTATAATATACTTGTGATTAAAACAGCTTCCGTAGGTATAGGTCAAGGTGTTTTTGTTTAAATTGCAGTTTCCAGGGTTTCCCCTACATGCCTCTGTAGCATCTGTAAAGGCATAAAGCCAAGGCCGGCAAGTGTGTGTGTGTAGGTGTGTAAGTATGTGTGGTGTTGTGTTGAGTGCCGGCACCTGGCGGCTTCGCAGCCAGGGGGCAGGGGACATCTTGTCTCCTGCCCCCTGACTCCCAACCTTGGCACGAGGAGGCATGCAAGGGACTGCTTTTTAAGCGAAACTCTTACTGGGGCTATCAGGCAAGCCTGGGAGCCCCAAGGTGTTTAGGGAACGGAAGTGGAGATAAGCTTCCTTAGGCATATATAAAATTGTTGATATAATTTAAAATTTTTGTTTTAATTTTAATTATTTGTTCTGTTTTTAATTCATAATTGCCACAAACACAGTCAAAATATGACACATTTAATTTACCTGCTAACATGATATCCCATTAAATCTCCTTTTATGCTTTATCTTCAGCATGGACTGTGGGTAAGTCAAACGCTCTTATTATCCTTCTTTCTTTCTTTCTTTCTTTCTTTCTTGCATAATGGCGCCGGGGGCTATGCTACTTTTTTCAGGTACTTGGTGCACAAATGATTTTATATTCATTAGAAGTAAATTTTTAACAGAATAATTCGCTACTAGAACCGACAATTTGTTGTCTAATAGTACCTGGAGAAGTAGTAACAGAAACGCCATTACTGTCCTGTAAGGGGCTCTACTATCACGATGAGAAGAGTCCCTTACAGTTTATTTAAATTTATTACTGCTTAATTTCTATTTAGATAAATTTAATTAAATTCAGCTGATTTTCTTTAATTCCTTTTTCTCTCTGTTAGAGCAGATTGCTGCTTAGTTTAACTTTTTTAGCTTGTTGCTATTTATTACGATTATATCAGCATTATTATTATCGCAGTGCTCTCGTGCACTATACATGCACTGCTCAAAACAGTTAAGGAGTGTCAGGCTGCCTTGGTACAGCGGGTGTAATATCAACTATACCTTTACCATTATGCAAATATTGATATTGAAGAATGTAAGAGCACGACATGAAAAATCTCATAACATGAAACCTCGTGATTATTCTACATAAAAGACATCAACTTGGAAATGGTCACTTGCCAAAGTTTATTGTTGGATTATGTCTCTTCACCTGATTTATTTACATCCATTGTTTAGTGTTGGCGGGGTTGGAGGTTGGCTGAATCCAGTTGTATGTGATCCAGTTGCTTAAGAGAGGGTGTCAAGAAGTATAATCACTAGACTGGCGGCGTCGATTTTAAGAGACTGGGAAAGTACGAAGAAAACTAGGGTACGATCATTCACATGTCGCCATACGATCAGAACGTTACAAGAACTTTGTGTAGTTGGACCAGTGGCTAATGTAGGCAAATTCTGTTCGAAGGTTATTCATATTGAGCTTGCATTTGAATCTTATTGTTAAAGAAAACGACCACAACTAGCGCGAACATGGAACCAAGATAATGCATTCCGTGTGCGGAAATATATCATCGCTTTGACGGTGCAGATTGATGGTGTTAGGGAATGTACAAATCTCTTTCCGTCCATGCCACAATATCTGTAAAAAAGGTTTCATGGATGTTAATTCCTACCTTATTTGGCACGGCTGGTTGATAACATGATGAATGAGAAAATTGTCGAAAGCATCCCAACAGACATTTTATATTTCTTACTTGTGTACGATTGAACAGACTTGATGCAATTGGTAAATGTTTTTCTGATTGAGTGGCATTTCCTGTAACGCGCAGTAATCAGTGAGCGCTTGCAAAAAATGCGGTGTTCGCAACCATGCATATCACGTGGTGAAAGTCCGATTTTAATTTCATCCGGACGGGGCTTTATACGGATTTCGAATCGCATGGTTTTTTCTCTCGTTAACTTAGGTTTTTCATTCCAAAATATTCAAAGCGGTCATAGTCTCAGTTTGCAGACGTGATATATAGACGTTTTGGCCTTAACTTCCAATCTCTTATTCTAAACAGCCCAACCTAATCCACCGAGCAGCTGTAGAATGCTCGCAACACTGGAGTGATCAAGAAATCTTAATGATCTTTTGGGTAATTAGTTTTATACCATGAAGGCGTAAAACTTGCTTAACTAAATTAGATGGCCACCCATCATACCACTGATTTGGTTGCATATGTTTTCCACTTTAATTTATTCGTTATTATGTAATCTTTAGTTTGCGTAAATAAACGATAGGATTACTTTCTGCCGGACCTCGTGGGTAGCACAGTTGGTAGGCTTGCCGTCCTCCCCACGCTGGGTGGAAAAGATCTGAGTTCGAGTCCCTTAGATGATGGGAGGAATTTATATGGGCATTTTTCACAACGTGGCTGAGCTAGTCGGTCTCAAACGAGGGTAGCAGGATTTTTTTCCTTCCGGAAACTGGGGTTTTTAGTTCAGCAAACAGAAAATCGACTTCAGAACAAACGCAATTTACAGACGATATACACGGGAGCAATATGGCCTTGGTTGCTGATGCTCCTAAAACCCCACTACAACAACTGCTTGCTGCCTGTTGCTTACTCAGTAAACTTAAAATTAACGTATGTAATATTTGAGGAACGGAAACAATAATTGTTGCAGAATGGGGTCAATCTCTTGTCCTTAACTGTCTTGAGCAGTGTGTAGAAGGATCCTAAAAAAATTTAGAAAAAAAAGTTACATGTTGTGTGTTAAAATACTTAATGATACGCAAAAAAAGGCAACGAATGACAGTTTTATGGTGATACATAGAAAAGTGTGTCATAAACCAATTGTAAAAGTATATTCATCATATTCTGGTAAATATAAAATAATAGCAATCTTGCAAGTTCTTTGCACAAGATTATCGCTATTTAATTCAATACCATCATTAGAGCACTATTTTTAACCTTGACAGAGCCGTAACTAGGTATTTCTGCGCCCGGGGCAAAAATAAAATTTTGCACCCCTTACATCCCATAAATAAATATTATAAATTAAGATTGAATAAATAAATTAATGAAATAGTGCAACACGCGTGTCGCGTTCATTCATTGTTTAGTATTTCGAAGTTAAAAAAAAAAAAAAAAAAAAAAGTAACAATAACTAAATGTATTTTTAAATCATATATTTTTGCGCCTCTGGTTTTTATGCCCCGGGGCAGGTGTTCCACTTGCTCCGTCCTAGTTATGGCCCTGATAGTTGATGATACAAAGCTATTGTTCTTAACATGTCAGAAAGAAAACATTCATAGTTAGAATAAGGGCAAAATTAGAAGATTACTGATGCTCTGATATTGTAGGTATTTTTGCAATTATCGAAATATCACAGAAATATAGTTTTCCAAGTGTATTTATGGAAAAAAAAGGGTTGTGTGGAAATTCGAATTACATGAAACATAAGCCACTTGGATGGAATTTTCAGCTTTACTTACAAGTTATTAGTTGTAGTAAAAGTTAATTCATGACCCCCAATAGCAGTTGTGGGCATGTAGTTATGTTTTATATTTTTTTCTTATTTATGTTACATTGCAATAAGGAGAATGAATTAATATCTATAGAAATATATACTGGTATATGCCAGTAATACAGTATATGCTGTATATGCGAGTAATATTCACAAGCCAAAATGTTATTTCAAGTCATTTTAATTTCTACTTAAAGTAAGTTTTAGTATTGCAAAGAAAGATTCTATATTTCCTTGTTATTTTGCATAACACGTACGCTAGCTGTTTTTACATGCAACCTGCCCACGTCAGTCTTGCTGCTGGGACGTCCATCCTATGGATGGGTGCTGGCTACTTATGTAAAACTTTAGGATCAGGGTTTTCAGCTGACTGATTGCATACCTTCTCTCACGGGAGGGAAAGAGTGCTTTGGTGAAGTCGCCTCAGCACTATCCGCTGATAAGTTGGCCATCCTTAGCACGCTGAGTCCTACCGATACATAGTTGGAGTAACTTAGTAATATATAGTCCCTTTTACGGGACTTTGACCTTATTTTATGTTTATGTTTTTATGTTTTATTATTAAGAAATAAATTAATGAATATATATACTAGAATTAGCGTAATTAGTCTCGCCAAATTCTAAATGGAGGATAAAAAGCATATATCACTGTATACACAGCCTTCGTAAACTTACTGGTATGTGAATGCCTCCTTTCCAAACTAAATAAAACAGCTTGTCACTTAGTAATGTATGAAAATTAGCATTCTATAAGTGAAGGTAGTCTCAGTGTCATCAGTAATATTTTACTATAGAAAAAAAGCAGATGCTATCACCGATGTCACAAGAAACATGGTTGTTGGCGGCCGTGTGGTGGGAGCATCATTGAATCTAGCAACAGATGTATATGGTATCTGTGCAGACTGTGTTAAGAGTCTGCAGTCATTGGCCGTCGATTATAAAAATCTGTGTCGATAGGCTCCACGTAGCCGAGTGGTCAGATACCAGGTTGTAGAAGCACACGCGGTTTGATGGACCATGGGTCAAGCTCCCTGACTGCTAAATACGGTTAATGATTATATCCATTGTTAAAATAATTAATTGTAAACTCCTCTGCCTTTGTGGTCGTGCCGGAGTAAAAACAAGAACATTCATTTCTTTTTGTTTGTTTATAATCGCAATACAATCCGAACGATGATAAGCCGTCATCCGAACCAAATATTTCGTTTCTTCGATGTGAGCAAAAATTGAAAGGCCGTACTGTGTAAAACGATGGATATATTCAGTGCGTAGTGACCATATCAACCTGCACTACATGTGGGTAGCTATCTGCAATGGGCCTTCGCAGCTGTATCGAATTCTGTAAGCTTTTTGCGTGAGTGAAAGAAATATGTTTACTGCTTCAGTGAGAAATGGAAACATACACTGGTGTACAAAAACTTAAGGACCAATACTATTTCTAAAGGTTACAACTACAAAATCTTTACTTAAGGTAATCTTTCCTGATGAGAGTAGATTCAGTCTCAGCAGCGATTCTGGACGTCAGCTAATCTGGCGAGAGGGTGGCACACGGTATCACCCCCGTAGACATCACTGAAAGGGATCAATATGGCGGTCGAGGTGTTCTCGTCTGGGGAAGCGTTATATTCGATGGACGTACAGAACACCAGATACTGGAAGGCGGTACTGTAACCGGTGCACGCTACTGTACTGAGGTAATTCCTCCCCATGTACGTCTGTTCCGATGTGACATTGAGTTCATGTTTATGGATGATAACACCACACCCCATCGCACTGCAGCTGTGATATGCTTTTGGAAAGTGAGAACATTGTTCGTATGGATTGGCCTGCCCGTTCCACCGATCTAAATCCCATCGAACACATATTGGACGCTCTGAGGAGACGCCTAGCGGCACGTCCACACCCACCAGAAAATGTTCACCAGCTGAAGACGGCGCTGACAGAGGAATGGACGATGTTACCGCAAGAACTTATCAACAACATTGCTCTAAGAATGGACATGCGGTGCAAAGTCTACATCGACATTAAAGGTGGCCATATCGCCTACTGAGTACCACCTATTCCCTTTGTTCCATCTTTGGCAGTGATGCAGGTGTATCATGGTAGCCAGTGCTATATTGCCATTTTTGAATAAAGTCTCTCTGTACCGTTTTGTTTCAGTTGTTGTGTCGGTGTTGTTTCCTTCATCATTTCTGTACCTCACGAGTTCCTTGGGTATGCTTTTTCCATATCCAGACCACTCTTATGAGAAGCTACAGGTGAAAACCTGATTGGTCTTTAAATTTTGCACACCAGTGTATTAGCATTAGTAAAGGCACATGATGCAAGAAAGTAAGCTTATATAGCATCAGCCAAAAAAAAAACCCCTTCTCATTTCACTCATCCACTCGCTCCAAGTGTTTGTCTAGTTCTGCCTTGAATCTGTTTAAGCTATTAACTTCTACAACGACAGATGGAAGTTTGTTCCAGCAATCAACCACCCGGTGGATAAAGGCAAACTTCCGCACATCTATCCTACAACTGTCTTTCCTAAATTTGAATTTATGCCTTTTCAGGCTATTGTTCTGAGCAGGAGGAAGAATCCCATCAGCATTGAGCATGCTTAAACCATTCAAAGTCGCAGGTGCCTAGTTTGCAGACACTGTAATTTGTAAAACTTAAATCTTTCTTCGGAAGAGCAACCCTTTGTTCCATTCACTAATCTTGTTGCCCTTCACTGTACTCGTTCCAGCAGCTCTACATCCTTCTTAAAATGAGGCTTCCAGACCTGTGTGCAGTACTCAAGGTGTGGCCTGATCATCCTGATCATTGCCTTATACCAAGGGATAATAACATCCTTATCGCTACTAGAAAAATTTCTGTATATCACTGACAAGACGCCATGACCATCTGCACTACTCAGAAAAGTTCATATCTGCCTGGGCTCCTCCGTAGCCAGGTGGGAAGGAGCAGCAGTGCGTAGCATACGCTTCTTGATTAGACCGGGGTTCGAGCCCGTCACCACATGCGAAAAGGTCAGGGAATGACCACCGCATATCCCGGAGCAATATGGTCTTAGTTGCTAATGCTCCTAAACACCAAATAACTAATCATATCTGCCTGCACAATTACCCCCAGGTCCTCTTCATTCTCTACCACTGTCAGTGTAGTACCACACAGTTGAATAGTTACTCTGCGGTTACTGCTTTCCATACGCAGTACTTTACATTTGTTGATGTTAAACTTCAGTTGCTACCCCTCAACCCATCTGCTCAACTTTTCTAGATCCTGTTGCAGCAGCGTACTGTCATTAGTGTCATTAACAACTCTGCCGACCTTCGTATCATTGGAAACTTGGGCATTAAGCGTGATATACCCTCATCAATATCATTAATAAATACAGAAAACAACAATGGACCCAACAATGAACCCCGGAGGACTACTCTAATAACATTAGTCCACGAAGAGTAGTGTACATTGCTTACCACCCTCTGTTTGCTCCCACTCAACCATCCCTTTATCCATAGCAGCAATTTGGCTCCAATGCCACACTGCTCCAATTTGTGCAGCAGTCGTCCATGTGCTACAATATCAAAGCCTTTCTAAGATCCAAATATATTATATGAAAGTTATTCCCTGCATCCAGTTCTTTTGTAACTGCATCGTAGTATCCAATCAAATTGGTCAGGCAAGACTTTCCCTTAACAAAACTATGCTGTGTCTGAACTATAACTGAAGTCTTGTCTAGATGATCCTGCAGTGCTTCTTTAACCAGTGCCTCCATTAATTTTCCTGGAACAGAAGTTAAACTCACAGGTCTATAATTACTTGTGTCAGCCTTTGATCCTCCTTTGTGAATTGGTGTCACATTTGCATATCTCCAGTCCATGGGTACCTCCCCTGAGTCCAAGGAAGCTCTCATGATTATGGCTAAGGGTTTGCTTACTTCCTTTGCTTCCTCCTTTAATATAACTGGATAGATCCCATCCACCCAGGTTCCTTTCTTATGTTTATCTGGAACAATTTCTTCTCTACTTTACTCTCAGTTATTACAAAATTATGTATTTCATTGCCAGAGTTTAATTCACCTCTTGCATTCCCCTTCCTGAATAACTACTCATGTGTGAATATAGATGCAAAATACTCACTTAGTTTGTTAGCTACCTGAGCAGGATCATCAACAGTTGAACCATCGATATCAAGTGGACCAATCTGAATCATCCCCTTCCTTTTAGATAAACAGATAAACTTGTTCCAGATAAACATAAGAAAGAGTTTACATAAGTAAAGAATTCTTTGCTGTTTTTCTTTGCATCCTTTGCCAAAGATTTCTCGTAATCTGCCTTTGCCTGCCTAACCTTCTTTGTCACTTGGTTGCAGACCAGCTTATATCTATCATAGGCTTCTGTGTCACCTGTTAATTCTTATGTATCCCATGCATTTTTCTTCTCTGTCACATGTATTTTAGTTCATCTGACATCCATTTAGGCCTAAACCTTGAACAACATTTCTTAGTTGGTATGAAAAGCCTAGTAGCTTCCAAGATTAATTCTTTGAATGCTTTCCATTTTGAATTAACATCATCAGTTGGTCCCACCGTAAAGAATTTAAATGCTGTGTCAGACCACCGTAGTCACCTTTATGAAAACAAAAACTCTTCTCTTCACCCCTGATGGTAGTTACCTCTTTGAGTAAATCGCACTAAAGCACACTGTGATCACTGCCACCTAGTCGTTTGTTCATCTGCAGATTTTTAATGCCCGACGAATCACTGCGGATAATCAGATCAAGAGTATTACTCACTCTAGTTGCCTCCCGAACATGCTGCTTTAGAAAACAATCATCCAATAAATCCAAAAAAGCCTTGCTAGTGTGTGAGTGACCAATGCACAAATTCCAGTCAATATCTCGGAAATTAAAATCTCACATTATAAGACGCCCTGATTTACCGGCCGACTCTATATTTCTCTGTACAGTTGTTTATTATACTCACCAGAATCATTAGGCCTATAACACACTCCTACTCTCAATTTTGCTTTCCCAGTGCGTCATGTTACACTAAACTGACTCGACACTGCTCTGTCCAGCTAAGTCGACTGGCTGTACTTTCTTGGATTTTATGTGTTTTTTTAACTAATAGCATAACCCCTCCTCTCTTCCTATACTTCTATCCTTCCTGTACACATTGTACTCCCCAAATTCCAGTTCTGCATTCCTTATAACTGTGCGCCACCACTTTTCTGGTATCCCAACAGTATCTGCCTTTGACGTTTTGACGAACAGCTCAAATTCATCAAATTTATTTACCAAACTCCTAGCATTTGTGTACACGCAAGTATGCATGCACCTGTTCTTATTCTTAGCAACCCTAACACAACCCATGTATTTACTTGTTCCGCAATGACTCCCAGCAGTCTCTGGAATCCCCTGCACCTTATTTTCAAGGCTGCTGCTGATTCCAATAGAAGCAGTGCAAGAATCACTTTCACATCTGCCAGCGGCTACTGTTAATCTATTAGTCCGTGTATCCACCCCAAGATAGCAGTTTTCCGACCCATCTAAGACTACCACGATAGCATCAGCAGATATTCTTGCACCCTTTTCTATTTAAGGGTATCCTATCCCTGTAGAAGCAGTCTCTCCTGTTAACAAGCACAGACCAGGCTGAGAAAAATTTTACCCCTTTGAGCCTTGCACAATCTCTCCAGGGCCGAATTGATCGACGAATTATTCAACCATACGTCACTGCTTTTTTTCAACATTGACTTGTTAAGTAATTCCGCTGGTCTGCTACTCTTAATATCATTAGTGCCGACGTCTACAACAATATCACCTTTTGTGCCCTGAAAAGATGATGATTCCTGCTCTACAACAATATCAGCTTTTGTGCCCTGAAAAGATGATACCTGCTCTACAATGTCATTAACCATTGCCCCTGGCACGCATACCCTGGTCCTGTTCCACCTATCCTTTTATATGATGTAGTTAGTCTGACGAATTCATTTTCATGGACTTGACCATCGACAGTGGTGTTTTCTGTTAAACAGGTATGTAAGAATTCGTAATATAAGCTTTGCTGCAGACCAGATACTTCCGCATTGTGCCGAGACGCTAATGGAATATTCCAAGAAGTGATGTGGCACTAGGCACAGATTGCTTAGAGACAGTTTGAACAGTACTTCAATAAATGAGGCATCTGCCTTGATTCCTATAGTTTAGAGATTTCAATGTCCGAGAATCTAGAAGTTCATTTGGATGGTTGATTGGTCGTTTGAAATTACTGCCGAGATAGCTAAAGTCATGAGTAAATTGTAAGCTGCGTAATTGTATATTGCAAGTTGCGTATATGTAAACTCGCTGTATTATAGACTGTTTGCCTAATTCAGTGTGTTTCGATGAAAATCTTGTTTCCGAGAGAAAGCACCGCACCATCCTCGACCATAGTTTGAAAAATCTCATAAAAAGTCTTCCCATCTCGACGGGATTCGAACCAAGGCTTTTCCTACAAACTGGAAAAATAGTGGTAGCCTCTGTGCTAGTTGCGAGTGCAGGATCATTTGGAAGGACGCATCAGAGAGCAGCAAAAGCATTGACTAATAACAAGATCCCTGTGTCCGCTTTATAGAATCAGTGCCATCCAGGATTTCTCCTGTGATAGCTGCTAAAGGAGGGCTAATTCGTTATTAATAGTATTCTGTATTTTTTTGTATGGATCTGTATCTGTTGGAATTAGAAGGGGTGAATACGGATGGTATTGTCATCGCAGTAAACAAATTCTCGGCTGCCCTGGACACATGTATCCAAAAGATGTTTTATCACTTGTCCTGTCTTTAAGACAGTTAAAAAAAACAACATACTCATCCAGTATTCTTCCTACGCTAAATATAGTCGTGTGTTTACGTAATGCAAATTTCAGTTAATTAGGCCAAATATCGTATCTTCACAAAAAAATAAATTAATAATAATAATTACATAAATTTTACCAAACACCACTGTATCATAATTTTATATATTAGTGGAAACCTTTGAACAGAAAGTGTTATAAAAATGCCACTAAAGACAACAGGTAATTAGCCGGAGTCCAGGTCTTCACTTTTATTGAGTTCAAGAAACTTCCCTGCCCAACGCAATGTACGGAGTTTAAAGAGTTTATCGAAAAATGTTCTTGCTTATACTCCGGAACGACCACCAGATCAGAGGAAGTTACAATAAATCATGAATACAATTGTTAATCGTATTTAGCAGTCACGTGTGTTTGAACCACGGTTCACTCAAAGAGAGAGTATGTGATGCTGTACTCTCGTTCCTGACCACTCGGCTACGTCAGCCCTCAAAAAGTATAATTCTACGAATATTACTGTATTAAATGTTGCAGACATTAGAATGTCTTACAGATATATACATTATCCACGCTTCAGTATCTGGAAAACATTTAATCGGATGATGATGATTTCAGTTTAGAGTTCATGTTCTGAAATCATTCTCCCTACAGCTCTTAAAATCTGGTATGGCTTTTACTGAGAATTGATGTAACCGATGCGGTCACAATATGAGTTTTACAGTTGTTATAATATATGAAATGAAGCCCTTTTTCCAATTTTTTTCCCTTATTTATTTTTTCGTTAATTAATATTAACAGCTTAATATTATGCTATGTTCGTTCTAGCCAGACATGAAAGAGGATATTTATTTCTAAAATTTGGATATCATTTTGGTGATATTATGGTCCCGGAATTTCTGTTTACGTGTGTTAAGTGTTTATTTTAGGTTTATCACTACAGATGAGACATATCAAATATACAGTTTCCACAGGACACAATTCCGGATTGATTTTAGAGCAATTCACTTTTCTTTTTTTTTTTTTTTTTCAAATAAATATTAGCAGCTCCTTCCACTTCTGTAAGAACCAAATCAAATTTTGTTCGAAGGGATTACAGTTGTTTACTAACATGGCAGCTTGATGCCATGAATTGATAATCACATAGATCGTTACAAATTCAGATATTCTTCTGAAAAGGTTTATTTAATTGGTTGGAAAAATAAAATACCACTTAATTAGGTGCACTTACCATTTATTAAATTCTCTTGCAGAAATTACTTTGAATTCAGTAGTGAATAGCAGTTGGTTAGTTAGTTATTTGGTTTTTAGGAGCATTAGCAACTAAGGCCATATTGCTCCGGGATATGCGGTGGTCATTCCCTGACCTTTCCACATCCTCTGTATTTGGTGGTGACGGGCTCGAACCCCGGTCTAATCAAGAAGCATGTGCTATGCACTGCTGCTCCTTCCCACCTGGCTACGGAGGCGCCGTAGTGAATAGCAATCGGTCATAAAACTGAAATGTAATATTTGTCTTATTTCAAATAGTCTAACATTTTTTAAAAATAACGAACATGCCATTATTATGCACGTACATTATACTCTGATAAGTTTACTTTTGAGTTTTTTTCCCTAAAAAAATGTTTTTTTATCAATAGAAAAATATGTTTATATAATAATTCATATGGATTGGACCTTGAACTTCCGAAATTAAATAGGTGTGTTTACATTTGCTGTTTACTACTCTGTTTTAACAGTTTGAACGTAGTCAGTTTAGTTGAACAGAGTCAGATCCAAACAAATAAAGCTAAACACTGAGTCCATTTTTTTTTTTTTTTTTTTTTTTTAAATACCGTAAACTTCAGAGATAAATACAGAAGCACTTTCAGTCGAAGTTAACATCCATATAATTGATTATTTAGTCAAGTAAGCTTGCAGTCATGGTGATATATTAATTTATTTTAGCCTGGAAGAAGTAAGAAGTTAGTGTAAGTCTGAAGTTGAAGTTCTGAACACAAGCCATCGAAAATCAGTGATATTCGTTGGTCTTTCTTTCATTTAAAAAAAATAATAAAAACACTTATGATTTCATGATGTATCTTTTAATTCCAGAATCAGTGCCTCCCAAGGTTAAGTCATCGCGATTCATTTCATGGCAGGCGACTTTAAATTATTAGTATATCAACAGTTTTTATTTAGAGGAACTTACGGCATTGTTTTCACTTTAAGCTATATCTTTCAAGATATACCTACTAAGCTACCAGTGTAGCTTAGTAGGTTTCAGTGAAAAACTTAAGCCAAATCATATTGTTCTCTGTAAAAAACTACAAATTCTTCTTTTCACTCCTTGCGAGTTTCTTGAATGAGCCCCTCTGTGTGCTCTTTAAACACTAAACCAACCGTTGAGTTTTCCTTCCCTGACTTTTTGGGCCTCTTGCGGTGGCGAACTTGGTGGTGCGTAGTTTCGTCACTGACTGCTACTCTCCGTAACAATATAGTGCCTGGTGGTTCTCTGTGTCACTCGTTTTAAGTGCTGCCGAAAAAAAGGCCTCTCCAAGACTATCTCGGTAGCCGGAGCAGTCCCCCTCCTCCCATCATTTTATTGGGTTTTTCAGTTTGGACTTCGCGAATATACACTTGTATAGACATAATACACAATAAATCACATAATCAACCGTGTGATACGGCGTTCTATGACCAAAATACGTAGTCCATGCGATTAAAAAAAAAAAAAAAAAAACCTGCACAACCAATCATATTTCTCTCTTAGACTGTCTTTGAAATTGCTGTTAGTTGGCGGTATTGCACTGCAATTTTATTTTATCGCACTGAAATTTTATTTTATTTTTATTTATTAACTTTTCAGTATACTCGCGTTTAGGTTTCTATTTACAATAACAGCTTATGCAATTGGAAAATTTGAGCGGAAGGTAATCATTGTTGCCTTTGAGCTGTGATAATTTGATGCTTTTGTTCTCTTGCAGTATCTTTGTGATGTTTGCGTTCTCTTTGCAATTATTAATCTGTGCCGAATATCTCTCTCTCTCTCTCTCTCTCGCTCTCTCTCTCTCGCTCTCTCTCTGTATATATCTCTCTCGATGATAAATGAAATAAAATATAACATTATGCAATTTTTAACCTTCTGCTATTTATTAAACAAGGCCAGATTTAGTTTAATGTAGGCTAATTACATCAAAACATCAGGAAAAATTGTGATACCTTTTCACAGAAACAATTATCAAACAAACAACAGCAAAGAACCAATAATTTCTCCTGAACAGCAGCATATTCGTAATTACGATTTTTTTGTTTCGCTTGCCATGAATTGACCTTAGTGCTAACTCTTGTCAGATACGCAAGATAGACAGACATATTTTCATTGTTCACATTCTTTCTTGAATGTGTTGCTTATCTGCAAGATATTCAGAATGTCAACATTGCACCTAATATGTAAAAGGATGATCCAAGGATAGTTGGGAGTTTCAGCATTGTTCAGTCCAGAACATGTAACCGCTACATTGTTTAAGTAAGGTGAAAAAATAGAAGGAAGAAAATGAAAGAAATATAGGCAATTGTCCCTATCATGAGTCATTGTTTTAGCAAAAATGGACGAAAACGCCTTTTATGAGATCGTTCATGCTGTAGATATAGAGGAGGTATTTATTCATTCATTTCTGATGACATCAGCGGTTCGTGCTAAAACAATATCTGCATATCAAATTGCGTCATGACGGTTATTAAAATCACTTTTGCTTTTAATAAATGAATAAATTTTCTTTTTATACTGGGATAAGATCACATAGGATCATGGTCAGAGACATCATAGAGCCAACACATGAAATGGCGCCGTGTTTTGAGTCAACCACAACCGTTTAGGAGTAACTACAAGAGTTGTTTACAAAGCACATTGTGATATACGAGGCGTGGTCAAAACATTCAAGGACTGAACTAATATTTAAGAAATGATGGAGCTTATTGGCTGTTCGGACAGATTTCCTTCAAAGTAGTCTCTTTTGCACTTCATACTCCAGTTGCAATGCTTCTATATTAGCAATACAGGAACTGTTAACAATTATTTTGGAATTACTAATAGTTCCTGTTGTATTCTGAATAATTACCTTAGTCGTTGCAAGTCTGTTACCTTTTTATGGAGGCTTAAGCTTTTGGAACAAAAAAAAAAAAAAAAACACAGGAAGCTAAATCCGATGAGTATGGCGGATATGGGACAACTGTGATGAAGCGCAAGAAATCCTTGAATGGAAAGCAACGAGTGTGCAGGGGTGTTGTCATGATGTAAGGTGGGAATTCCATCAAGCCCGTTTTGCTGGCCGTTTTTTCCGAACACCAGCACGCAATCGCAGTAGAACTATTTTTTAGTATTCCTGGTTCACTGTTTAACTATGCGGGGGAGAGAGAGAGAGAGAGAGAGAGAGAGAGAGAGAGAGAGAGAGAGAGAGAGAGAGAGAGAGAGAGAACTAAAACTATGAGATGTCTGTAAATTGAGTGTATTTTGGCCTTGGCGTAGATTTCCTCTTCACCAAGCGAGCCATCAGGAAACTGTGTTTACGATGGCATATATCGGTGTAAATGTTTTTATTACGAGAAAACTCCACCAACTATACGATGCTGGGTCTACGTTCCATCATTCTTGCCTGGTTTTCCTGAATGAATCCCGGTGACTTTTGGCTGTGGATTATTTGAATGCCGGTTTAGTTGAATGCTACTATGTTTGCATTTGCATAGGCTTGGAAAGTAACATTGTACGACATATGGCGTACATCACGAATGCTATTTGTTCTCCGTTTTCGAAAAATCTATCCATCGCATTAGCACGTTGTTGCCACTGAAGGGTACTGCATCGAAGTACTGCAACTTTTGCTCTGAAATTGCGTTGTAACTTTTCTCTGGCGCCTCCATAGCCAGGTGAGAAGGAGCAGCAGTGCGTAGCACACGCTTCTTGTTTAGACCGGGGTTCGAGCCCGTCACCACCAAATACAGAGGATGCGGAAAGGTCAGGGAATGACCACCGCATATCCCGGAGCAATATGGCCTTAGTTGCTAATGCTCCTAAAAAAAAAGTAACTTTTCTTTGACTTAATGGTAAAATTTTGGAACTGACGTTCCTTCATAAGCCTCTTCTGCATCTTTAATAACGATGAATTGGAAGTTCTTTGAACTATCATTTAAAATGTGGGTTTTAAGTTCTTTGGAAAATAATCCCTTCGACGAGTCAAAATAGAGATATGGAGATTGTGAAGATACTCGTATGTTGCATAACTTCCATTTTATTAGTCTTATTATTAGGCAGACTATTTTCCTTTCGCAAATTTAGCACTACAATTTGCGATAAACTTAAAACTGGTAAAAGAGTGCCTCAACAGATTTGTAGTATTGTAGATTTTTTTTTACTCCTACAACTTCTAGTTATTCATCAGCACATGATTATTTCAGTCTATTCGTAGGCGAACTTTACTATTATTTCTCTTTATTTGTTATTACTATTTTGATCAACTTTGAGCTGGCAGAAAGAAACAGCTCTTCGAACATTTTGATTTTTTTCATTTGCAGTATTTATTTCATATATTTATTATATGCATATTTCGTTTGGGTAGGCGAAAATATTATTTTTAAGAGTATGTTTTCGAAGCAGACCATTTTATAAATTATATATATTCCAAATTTGACTGTAAGTCGTGTTTTTTACTTGAGGCCTCAGAATATGGGAACTTTAGTCCATTATGACTATCCTGTGTATTGATAGGTTGTATTCAGATAGCGCATTCTGATTTTTAATACTTTTATGCAAAGAGGGTGTTTCCATTTAAAGTCAACTTCAATTAATCACACAATTTATACATGTGTTTTTTATCGTGAAGTAAATTGCATGCTTAATTTGAAGTTAGCTCTAAGTATTCTGATCTCTTTTCATAACGTTGGCTCTGGAGAATCTCTTTCTTCGGGGCTACAGGTCAAAGTCGCAATGACTTATTTCAGGAGTATGACGGATACGCCAGTGTTTCCCGGTTCAGAAGGTGCTGGAACCGATGGATTTTCCAGCATAATATTGTGTTATTTGTTTGTTATTTTGATTTTTAGGAACATTAGCAACTAAGGCAATATTGCTCCGAGATATGCGGTGGTCATTCCCTAACCTTTCCGCATCCTCCGTATTTGGTGGTGACGGGCTCGAATCTCGGTCTAATCAAGAAGCGTGTGCTACGCACTGCTGCTCCTTCCCACCTGGCTACGGAGGCGCCTATATATATATATATATAAAAATATTGTGCATTGTTGTGAAAGATATGAGCAGTACGTCGAACAAATGCCTTCGCTTTCGACACAGTAAGTCGCAGATGCTGCTGAAGAAATAGCCAGCAGTACCGTTTGCTGATCATAGTGCATCTCAGTACAGCATGAATGATCACTACTACTCCCTCACAGCATGAGTACCGATCAGTTATCACCTTCATGTTGCCGGAGTTTCTTCAGTCGAGGTGAGTTCCTGAGATTTCGACCTGTTCTCCAAGAACCTCTCCGGGGTTGGTGCTGATCCCTTTTAAGTATCGATAAAAACTGGTCTTCAGAGAGAAATTTCTACGGAAGTGGGAAAAAAGTTATATAGATATATAGATGACTGTGAGTATATTGAAGGAATAATCGATAACTACTAGATAAAAAAAATGATAAATAAAGTGTCATATTTGAACCACCAAGAACTAACTCATCTAGTTGTGGGTAATAAATTGCATGTGTTCTCTGGTCGATTTGTCCGTTTCGCTGGACGAAAAACCTGAGTTTCTTGGGTGAGGAACCTTGCTGTCCATGCCTGAGCCCAACTACTCAGCCACGGGGTGCAAATAGCCCATTAAAGGTCCTCTCGTCATTGACGGGATCGAACCCGGGCCTTTTTCATCCGGTATGGGGTGGATGGTAATACTCGAAATTTAACTACTAGATAAGCGATAAGAAATTATACTCGTCTGTTTATTTGGTTGTCATTACTTTTTTACTCACATCATAGGTTAATATTTCACTCTGGTTGTTTACAGCCCACTTGACTAAATAATCAGTTAGTTGAATGTGAAGTTGTGCAGAAAAGCGCTTCCTCT
Organism: Mastigoproctus giganteus; assembly: GCF_048544385.1. Classification (NCBI taxonomy): domain Eukaryota; kingdom Metazoa; phylum Arthropoda; class Arachnida; order Uropygi; family Thelyphonidae; genus Mastigoproctus; species Mastigoproctus giganteus. The sequence goes on along the minus strand of NC_143587.1, from coordinate 90,793,660 downwards.
TGTATCGGTACATTTTACATTAATGAGAAAATGAATGGAAGTAAGTTGATTGTGAGTATTTTTGAATATATTCAAAAATTTCATGCGTGTTTTTTTTTTTTTTTCTTTCTCAAGAGCCTAACTAAAGTTAATGCACTAGTTCAACATAACATGAAAAGTATTTTTGAAATGGTACTAAGCCTAGACGTGCCTGGGTTTGCTCCAGTTGCACTGAGCGTAATTTGTGATGTGTATCTTTATATACACATTTGTTTTCTAATATAAGACTTCAATTTATTTATTTTTTTAGATGGAAAAATAGGGAGTTACCTTTTGTGAGTCGGTGTCAGTATACAAAAATAATAGTGTATTGTTTTCTCAGTTATGGCATTAAACGAATAAAATGACAACTGTTACATTTCAGCTTATCAAGCGACTTACTGTTCTAATCACATTGAACTTAAAAATGAATAATAGAACTTTTTTTCTCCCATTTTTACTATGATACTATCATTTTTACTCCGGAAATGAACTATCCTTCAATATTAATACCGTTCACTAGTGGACGAAATGTGAAAATTTCTCAAAATAATGATGTATCACTGCTCTATATCAGATAAGTTAAACGCGTTTCTCAGTTAATCGTTAGGTAATTTCCCATTGAAATTGACTGCGGCTATGAGTAAACCTGGAAGTTATGTATCCAAACATCTTGTTATTTAATTTAAAGTATTATACTGAGGGAATGATGCGCCATAGCGTTCAGTATTTTTAAACTAGCAGAGATAAGACTATAATGCATTAAGGGCTTATGCCTCAGACTGCGAGAGAATTAGACCATGTACAAGTTAGTGCAACTGCATCATATTAGTACGCAGCCCTATTATACTGAGGGAATGATGCGCCATAGCGTTCAGTATTTTTAAACTAGCAGAGATAAGACTATAATGCATTAAGGGCTTATGCCTCAGACTGCGAGAGAATTAGACCATGTACAAGTTAGTGCAACTGCATCATATTAGTACGCAGCCAATTCTAGATTAGCAAATTATTTGCAAAAGCGGCATCGTTTAAGTCATATCTCATATTGTGAACACCTTCACGACGAGTTGCATGACATTGCACTACTTCGAATAAGTAACGCTTCACCTAAGGGAGAAGACTGTTGTTACTTATTCTCAGTGGATACCACCAACCTCAGTAGAAGGTATTCACAATATGATATATGATTTAAACCATGCCGCTTTTGCAAATAATTTGCTAATCTAGAATTGGTTGCGTACTAATATGATGCAGTTGCACTAACTTGTACATGGTCTAATTCTCTCGCAGTCTGAGGCATAAGCCCTTAATGCATTATAGTCTTAATTCATCTTATACACTATCAGGCATCTCCCATATTGTGGCGTTATACTTCATAACTGTTTTGTCATCATTATATCACTTGGTACCTACCTACCCACCGAAGAAAAGCCAAATAGTCCTGAAATGGCACCAGCGGGAGCCTGATGATGTCCGGAGTTTCCAAGAATAGGTAACAACAGCCTTCTCCACTGGGGAAGCGTTGCTTATTCGCGGAATTTGAGTTTTTGAGTGGTGTGAGTTGAAAGAGTTACTGTCCCTTTCATTCTTCTACACCGTTTCTTTTCCTCTTCCACTCCTACTATTACTTTCCCTGTACCTTTTTTGCTTTTCTAAGTCTAAGAGGGACAAGTGGATAGTTGAGTTATTATCCCACACATATACAAATAGCCCTGAAACGGCACCAGGGGGAGCCTGATGATGTCCGGAGTTTCCAAGAATAGGTAATAACAGCCTTCTCCACTGGGAAGTGTTGCCTATTCGAGGAGTTTATGAGTTTTTGAGTGGTGTGAGTTGGAGTTACTGTCCCTTTCATTCTTCTACACCGTTTCTTTTCCTCTTCCACTCCTACTATTATTTTCCCTCTACCTTTTTTCTTTTCTAAGTCTGATAGGGACAAATGGATAGTCGAGTTATTATCCCACATATATACAAAACAGCCCTGGTTGCCGTCTGGTTGGTGGTATCTACTGAGAATAAGTAACAACAGTCTTCTCCCTTAGGTGAAGCGTTACTTATTCGAAGTAGTGCAATGTCATGGCAACTCGTCGTGGGCGCCTCCGTAGCCAGGTGGGAAGAAGCAGCAGTGCGTAGCACACGCTTCTTGATTAGACCGGGGTTCGAGCCCGTCACCACCAAATACGGAGGATGCGGAAAGGTCAGGGAATGATCACCGCATATCCCGGAGCAATATGGCCTTAGTTGCTAATGCTCCTAAAAACCAAATAACAAACAACAAACAAACAGCAACTCGTCGTGAAGGTATTCACAATATGACTTAAACCATGCCGCTTTTGCAAATAATTTGCTAATCTAGAATTGGCTGCGTACTAATATGATGCAGTTGCACTAACTTGTACTAACTGAGATACTAAAATAAAAATAGCGAGCCATTAAGTACCAGTTGTGAATAAAGTTTGCACTCTGGTGGTTTGAAATGTAATGCTGGAAGAAGAGATCAAAAATGTGTTTTTTTATATATTTTTTGAGCTTTCAAAGAATCAAGCGTTTGTTTGTAATATTTTTCTTAAGAAATGCTGTTCCAGTGGGCGAGAAAGTAAACTTTGAAAGTGAAATCTTAATATTGAAGTGAAGCAAAATATATATTTCAATTTAATATATTTATTTGGCTGTTTATAATGATTTAATCTTCTGAGTACAAACTTCTGTTTGTTTTCAAATTCAGCTATGTCGGAATGATGCAATTGCACTAAATAATGTCATCTTTTCAGTAACTTAACAAAGTTGAGTTTGTTAAAATTATGAGCTTAATGCGCGCTCTCTCTCTCTCTCTCTCTCTCTCTCTCTCTCTCTCTCTCTCTCTCTCTCTCTCTCTCTCTCTCTCTCTCTCTCTCTCTCTCTCTCTCTCTCTCTCAGGCCGTTAACGACTTGTATACATTCACCGTTAGTAGATAGTAGGAAAACACGTAGGGAGGATTATTCCTCCTCACCAGATAGTCATGTATCGTTGTTGGTTTTTGGGAGAATCAGCGACTTATACCATATTTCTTTGTGCGTATGAGGGGTACGATTCCCTACAGCCCTGATTGAAGAGACCTTTAGAAATTCCTCTTATCGACGGGATTCGAACAAACATCCTTGCAAACCAGTGATAAGTGACGAACCACTATAATGTCACGGAGTACGCTTGTGTATCAAATCCAGGTTAGAATAAAACTGAGATAAAAGAATCCTTTTCAGAAGAATATGTGAAGATAAAAAAAAAATATGTATGCGGGTGAAAATGACATACCTAATATATCTAATTTATGACGCTGAAACTAAATTAACTATTTTACAGCAGATCACAAAAATAGTAGATAAATTTTACTGTTAGAAACTTAACTTCTAGTCTTCCGAATTATGACTAAAATTATGCTATTTAAGATAAAATCTCAGAAAGATCGTTTAATAATTTCGCATTATTATCGGGCTGTATATTCAAAAATTTCTATGATTACATAGGCTACCAATAATTCTGATTTTGTTGAATTATTGGTAGCCTATGTAGTTGTTTTTGTGGTGGTGGTGCTGATTGAGGGTAACTCGTTTGGCACTCAATACGTCAATACTTCAATAGATCGCACAGCGTTTTTCGTGACTGTGAGAAGCTCCATTGAAACTGATAATGAGTTAATTTGTAGTAGAATTTATACGCCATTTTTTAAAATAAAACTTTCCCATGTTTATATTTGATATATTACACTTTTTTATGGAATTTATCAGCTTATCACTGATTGTGTACTTTCAAAAGGAATAATATTTCTTATTAAAATATTATGTTTAGTACCTAATGTAAATATAGCTGATTTATTTATTTTATATTGGTTACCTAGAAACCAATATATGTAGGAGGAAGTTATGCCATATTTTTCCTCCTTTCTGAAATGAGCTGTCACATGCTTCTTTGAGAATAATACTGGTGTTATAAATGTCAGGGGAGACCCCTCTGCTCATAGTGCTTCACCAGTCAGCGAGGGTTGCATTAGTTCTCTACTGCCGAGATTACTGAGATAACTCTCGCTTTTCTTAGCTGGAAAGAACTTTAAGTGGCCACTGTCCATCTAAGTGAGCACATGGTGGTACGCTCTATATTTAAAGGGAAGGGAGATTATATAGATGATTTACGTTTAAGAATAATATCTGATTTGCATAAAATGGCGTAAAAATATAGACTATTTCTTTGGATAAACTGCATCTCTGTGTGGATGATAAAATTACTTGAAATAAGATTTTTGGCTTGCGAATAATACTTGTATATGTTTGTTTAGATATTGTGTTTTAAAGCTGACAATTCCATCTATTTGGTTTGTGTTCCACTTAGTTCAGATTGTCGACGACCATTTCACAGTATTGTTGGGAAATATATTTATTTCTGTTATGTCTCGATAATTGCAAAACTACCTACAATATCAGGATTAAAGTAATCTTCTAACATTGCCCTTATTCTAACTGTGGGTGTTTTCTTTCTCACAGGTGAGGAACAACTAACCCTGTGTCATCAACTAGCAGGGTTAATAACGGTGCTCCCGATGATGGTATTAGGTGAAATTGTGGTGCTCCTAAGGAAAGAGCTGAAAAAAACTTCCAATGATACCTGCAGTGAAAAAAGGATTTGAATTGTCATGAATATATATTTATCCCGAACAATTGGTTCATGACTGCTATTGTGAACTTTTTTCGTCTCTCTGGCTATTTTTGCATATACTGAATTGTAAATATTACCTTTAAATAAAGTGAATGGGTTAATAAATATCTTGTCATTTTGGTGTCTCGCATACTTTAATAATATTACGAAAAATAAAAGTAATAATAATGCTTCTTTGATTCTTTAGTAATTTAGAATGGGGAGGATAACTTAATATTTTTAATATTAAAATATTTTATGAGAGTAAGTTATGTTTAATTACACATATTAAGGATGCAATAGAATACAAATAAGAAATTATTGTTTTCTGATCGTTATTTGTTTAAATCAACATTCTCATTTTACATTCACTTAGTATAGTAAAAAATTGTCACTCTTATGTCCTCCATGTTTGAACGTTAATGAATATTAAAGTGGCCACTGTCCATCTAATAAAAATATATTAATGTGACTTTTACTTCACGAATATTAAGAATCCCGAAGGATCTATCTACATTGAAAACTCCATGAAAAAAACTTACATGACAAAGAAGCAACTCCAACAGGAGAATAAGTCAATACCCAAGGCAGTAAAGAGTATCAAAAGGAAAGGAAAATCCGACATACCTTTTCGTCAGTGTGGGGGGAAGGGGGAGAGCAACGCACAAACATACACATTCATATACACAAAGGAGAAAGTTCCAAGGGACTTTTACCTCTATCAACAATTGCTGTCCTCCCAGAAGTCTGCTCCAGTGAGACGATGCCTTTCTTTTCCTAGTTAGAAAATTTTATTCCTCCCTGTTTTTTCATATTTATATATTTTGAAAAACGTTATACGTTTAAATTTTTGTATGTTACATTTAGAAGCCTCAAGACCACTGATTTTAATTGTGAAGAATGAAATTCAATTTGGAGATAAAAGGCAAAAACAACTGATCGAGTCTGCGTTTTTGACAATAACGGTGAAATCACCGGATGGTTTTCAATTGAAATCATTCTGCAGTTAGCAAAGAAACACATTTGGCACGTGATAGTCCGGAAGCCATTTCTAATTGTGGATTAAATAGTTTATTTTAATTATATCATGTCATATATCAGATTTCGTATTTGGGATGGGTATTTATGAGTATCCTTATTGACGCACTACTGTGCCTAGAGAAATATTTAATATCGTTTAAGGTGCGTTTACCCTTATGGAGTTTTGTCCCGGACATCTGTTGTATCCGATGTCCGGGACAAAATAGAAAAATCCGGATCAAGTAAAAAGTTGTAAATAACATTGGAGACAGAATCCAGCATGACAGAATCACTCACCAAGTGATTATGGCATGCATACAATCTAGTTTCATTCGACGGCTGATGTGCAACCGACTTACCTGTCCGCCTTAGCATATACAAGGTGTTTCAAATAAAATGCACCGTGAGTCTATCTTGCTTAATTTTAGATTTAGGCTGTTTTTCGTGTGGATATTTTTTGTTGCATTTGAGATAAAATTTTTGAATTTGATATTAAAATTGAGCTAAGTATCATCGCTTAGATTTTGTGATGTCTAAATTAAATTTTGTTTAATCAGCTGTTTTTTTCACAGTGGGATAGTTGTGTCCAGTCTTTTTTCGTCTGAAAACGTTATATCACTTCTGAAAGGAACGTAAACCGATTTAGAATGGGAATGGAGAGGTGATGAAAGGGAAGTTTTTTCTTTTTTTTTTTTTTGCTGTTTATGAGCAACAGCAAAAAAAAAAAAAAAGCATCATTTGCCACTATTAATACTAATACCAATGAAAATTTATTGAAATAAAACATGACCTTAGCTATGTTGTTTCGCTTTTCATTCGGAAGAAAGGGGTAGAGGAATCTTCTTGTATTGGATCTCTCTCCCATCTCCCTTCGACCTGGGCACCTGTACGTGGCGAGGGGATCTCCCAGTGACGCTGCTGGATCTACAGATTATCATCACTGGGATCCAACGCCCACACCTGCCGTTGAACACCTTCACTAATGGCATACGATAAAGCCAAGAATATGAGGAGGAGAGATGGCGATTGACAGAAAATATGAACCAGCCCAACGAAATCCCTATTAGGAAAGCTGGATTCCGGATGCTTCTGCCAAAAACTTTGCCGATGTCCCTCTGTTTAAGTTATTGGTTCTAAATCACTATCACCAGAATCTGGCCTGGTTACGTGTGACCCGTGGACTTACCGAAAGGGATAGCGTGGTGGTTGAGGAGTCCAGCTTTAAGACACAGCTTCGGTCAAGATGGGAGCTTCTGTGTTGGCCCATTCAGAATTAATCGGCGGGCATGTATGCTTGCTAGGGTCAACTGTAACCAATATGTCTGTTTCACTTTTGTCCTGGGACAGGGTCACGACCTGTTGGATGTACGGGTGTAGTGTCTTGGTAACTATGGTGTTCTACTTACATGCGCGCTACCTACTAGTTCGTGACTGAGTGTTCCCTTGTTGGGCTCCGTAGTGGGTAGAGAGCCTTAAAGATATTGAATTTTATTGCTATATTTCTGGGAGTAATTCAGATTTTTCTCCTTCCTCCTTGCCTCTACCAAGTCCCACCCTGAAGATGTTAATGAAGAGAATGAAAATAACAAAAAGAAACACAGAAATGCATCACTTACTGTACTTCGTTTTCTTATTGTACATTTTATCAGAGAAAAGGAAATTGGTAAAATGTCACCCTTCATTCAGAAGGGTCTTGAAAGGCTGGCAGGGGTCTTTCAAGTGGTAAAACGACTTCAATCGAAAGACCTTTTAGTAGAAACTTCCTCAGGGTGACATTTAGAATTGCTCCTTCAAACAACATCTTTTGAAGACATTACAATTAACGTAACACCGCACAGAACACTCAATACATCACGTGGCGTTTCTGAGTGGGATCATGAAATATATGAAGAGGAGATATGCATGGAACTGAGAGTCCAAGGGGCGCCAGCCGTTAAGAAGGTATTCATGCGTAAGGAGGCAAAACTAATTCTAACTAGGATTCTTACCTTATATTTAACATGACATGCCTAAACCTCCTACCTCCATCAAGGCAGGATATCTGAACTGTCCCTTAAGGCTATACATCCCTAATCCGACACGATGTTTTAGATGACAAAAATATGGCCACTCTCAAATGGCATGTCTCTGCTTGTGCCGGTTCGGAGGAAAGGAACATAATACCAAAGAATGCTCTGCTCCAAAACCGGATTGCTTAAATTGTGGCGTCGAAAGTCCAGCTTTTTCAAAGGCAAAAAAAAAAAAAAAAAAAACCTTATTATTTTTAGGCCACCCGAATAATGAAATTCACCTGCTGTGCTGTGTATCTTATGTCTGTTAATTGCGCGTGTTCTATGGTCGATTTGTCTGTTTTGCTGGACAAAAAACCCCAGTTTCTGGGGGATAAATCTTGCTATCTACGCCTGAGACCAACTAATTCAGCTACGGAGTGAAAAAAAGCCCATTAAAGTTCTTCGTGTCATCGACGGGATTCGAACCCGGGCCTTTTCCACCCGGTGTGGGGAGGACGGTGACCATACCACCCGCGCAGACTTTTTCAAGGACATGCCATCAATGAAAAGATGAGAAACAAAGCCAGAAAATTAAGACTGTAAACTATCCCATATACTGAGGCAAAGAAAGAGGTCACGCCAGTAAATAATGAGAAATCCTATTCTCAAGTGCGCAAGTGTTCTACGTCAGCACAAACGGATATTTCAGTCCCACGATGGGAATCTTTACTCCACATGCCCACTACTTGTTGATGCAAGCACATGAAGTAAAATGAGTATTTACACCCATCTCGATACCAACAAAGGTAGTAGCATCTGATGAAAAACCTCCCCTTCTAAAATCCAGAGTATTAGTGGGATACTCTGGATAACAGGAGGCACAGTTGGCCTTAGTTGACTAAGCGAATATTCAAAAAGAAAGAACCCCATTAAAAAAAAAAAAAAAGCAGTGCTATAGTATATAATACACTCAACGCCCAGTGTTTTTTAATTGATTTTTATTATGCATTTATTGTACTAAGTCCCACTTAATTTGTTAGATAATATTTCCGAAATTACTGGGCTATATTTTCAGTGCTACGATTCAGCTTTTCTCTGGTGGAAATAGTGAAATTGAGCTTCCCATTTTATCCAGATTAAATTGAGTTTGATAAAAGTGAATGAATGAAACAAATATAGAAATAATACTGAACATATCACAGCAGAAATAAGTTGACTGGAAATAAAAAAATTAAAAAATTCTCAGAACGCATGTCACCCTGACGACTGATGTCACAGAAACTAAAATGCCATGTAGGCAGGCTGCGTAAAGAAGCTAAAACTAATTGGTGTAATGGATAAGCGCAAGAGGCTAACGAAGCCATGGCTTAAGAACAACGTGATACAAAGTGATTAATAGCATCTTTAGATTATTCTCAGCTAAGCACAGTTCATTAAAAGATTAGCAAAACAGGTCAATATGCGATGTGAAGCAAATTGAACGTAACTGGAAATTTTATGAACAAATTTTATCTATACAAAAGCGTAGAATTAATAATTCGAAGTCAGAGAAGAGCTATTAACCCATCTCCTGAAGTATCCTCAAATGGTGAGCAAACATTAAAGAAATAAGGATCTGGAAACAATATTGAAACTGAAATTTGGAAGATGAAGGATTGAAAACTATTTCATTATTTTTAAATTACATTATTTTATTTGATAGTGAATAATGGGAATCTTTTAAGGCTGCAAAGCAAGAACTATATAACTGCTCTGCTGTCTTACAAAAAATCACAGGAAGTTGAGTAAAACATGCATTTATTCATAGAAATTAAGAGCGTGTTGATCCATTCTTCCGTCACTTTCATCGTGCAGTATGATTGATGTCTCTTGAGGTTATGATGGGCATTATGGCGAGATCTAGTCTTTCTTATATTTCGAGAGTATAACTAAAACGGTTTGCATATATCTGCTGCTAAATAGCCCACTGGACCGCACCTGTTAGTAATTACAGTATCTAGAAGTCATCCGGATCAGCCAGTATATAATCTTGCTGCCTCTGCTCTGCCCAATACTGATCGGTGGAAGTCTGAGTAGTGTGTATGCGGGGAGGGGGGATATTGTCAAGGCCACGTTATGTTAAGGAGCTGAGTATATTCTCGCTGGTGTATTCCATAACCAAAAAAAATTTCATTACTTCATACAAAATGCCCCTCCTCTATTTTACTTTATCTGCTGAATGCACCACGAATAGTAAAACTAATAGAGCAAAGTTATCTGCGAAAAGATCTAAACCTTCCAGTCACTTCCTCATTCATTTCACAAATACTTCAGCTCAGTCAAGTCCATTTACAGTCTAGCAAGTACCACTTCCTTTTTTTTTTTTTTTTGACAGATTACCACTTATCGGCTGCTACACTCACTGCTCATCTTAGTTGTCCGAATTATTCACTGTATGATTCCTTTTGCTTCAAAGTGGTACTTGTGCATATGTTCGCCTCTCACGTTCCCTGTCAGAGTTAGTAATTTGGAATCTTCTCTTTTCAAGCTTCTCTGGCTTAAAATCTCTCTATCCCATTCTGTCAATTTTTCATCTATTGCTTCTACTGATCTCCCAATTCTACTAATCACTTGAAACTCTTTGACTTCCTTTCTTTAAAACTCAGCTTTCTCCAGTCTAACATTCCTAGCAGTGAGGTAATTTTCCTTGGCGATTTTAATGTTCACAACTCCAGCTGGCTTCTGCTCATATGGATTCAGCTGGCCGATACGCTGAAGCTTTTGTCATTGCTAATAATCTCACACAGATTGTTCATTTACATAACATAATACCAGACACTCCTATCCACACCCTTAATATTTTTCAAGTATATATTGTCGAGGTGAGTGATCCTCTAGGCACCTGAAGTTACAACTTGGTCTCTTCTCCATTGGAGCCTTTTCCTCATGGCCATTCTGGGCCTCGTGTTGTTTGGCATTACAAGAATGTCAAATGGGATGATCCGCGAGATTTTTATTCTTCTTTTCCTGGTTTGATTACTCTTTTTAATCTGATATCAATATTTGGTGACGCCACTGAAATTATTCTTGTATGTATATAACCTTTATTCCACACTCCACCTTAAAATCTCGTCCTTTGTCTAAACCTTGGTTTTCCAATAACTGTGCTAAGGCTGTTCAAGATAACGTTGCATATCGCAATACGCTCCCATCCAAATCGACTGGTTCATTTTCTACCTACACTAAAGCTCGTAACAATTGGAAAGCAGTTATTAATCAATCCAAAGTAGATTATGAAAAGTCTAAGAGTAGAAACCTTGCTTCTTGTCTAAACGGTAGTCGAGCATTCTGGTCGCTTGCTAAATATATGCGGCAACTTTTGCTCTATATTTCCACCTGTTTTTGCGCGGGTAGCATGGTATCGTCACCGTCCTCCCCACATCGGCTGGAAAATGCTCGGGTTCGAAACCCGTCGATGACGCGAGGAACTTTTATGGGCTTTTTTCACACCCTGGCTGCGTTAGTCGGTCTCAGGCTTAGATAGCAAGGTTTCCCCATCTTGCTATCTACGCCTGAGACGTAAATAGCAAGGCGTAGATAGCAAGGTTTCCACCACCCCGGAAATCTGGCGTTTTTCGTCCAGCAAAGCAGGTAAATCGACCAGAGACCACACTCTCAATTTACAGACACAATAAATATGGGTAGTTAAAGTGACTTTCTAGTTGACCCTGATATAATAGTTTAGTTTTTTATACTCTCACCTGTGTTAAAATCTGATAATTCTATTGCCTTCTAAATATAAAGCCGACTTGCTAGCATCCTGTTTGTATTCTAACTTTTGTATTCTTAGTAAATCACCTCCTACCATTTCCAGTACACTCCGCTCATTGCCTGCTGTGATCTTCCGTCAAAAGTATGTCACAAGAATTTTTACAAATCTTAATGCCAAGATAGGTCTTGATAGCAATCAGGTCTTGATGGCATTTCTCTACTTGTTCTCAAAAACCTGTGCTCTTATCTTCTGTTGTCTTTTCACACTTTCTTATTCCACTGCTGTTTTTTATTCTGCTGAAACTGGCTCGTATCCAACCATTTCCTAAAAAACGGTGGCAAACCCCCCATCCAATTATCATCCTATTGCACTTATCGCTACTCTTTCCAAATTAATAGAGAATTAAATTAACTTCCAGCTCCTAAACTGTATCGAAACCATCCATCTGATCAGTGATTGTCAGTGGTTATTCCCTCGTCAGTATCGATCCGCTGGATGTAGTGGCTTATGATACCCATATGTGGACAGATTCAATGGAAAAATTTTGTGAATCCTCAAGCAGTTGCTCCTTGACCTTTCTAACGTTTTTAATTGTGTTTGGAATACAGGTCTTTTAAATAAGCTTCCATCTTATGCATTGACCGCTGTTTTTTACATTTGGGTATCTGGTTTGTTTTCTTTCTGACAGTCGCTGCAGCTAATGGTAGATGGCTGTATGTCTTCTAACCGCTCCACTAATGCTAGTGCTATCCAAGGTTCAGTTCAGAAGCTGTTTGCACAGAACGAGGTTTCTCAAACCTCGCCTTGCATAAACAGCTTAAATTGCTCGAATATCCGCCATCATTTCCTAAAACGCTGATATCTATTTAATTGTCCAATGGCACAAAGATAATTTTGTTAATTTCAATCCTTCTGAAACTGAGTCCTCTCACATATCTCGCAAAAAGGAGTATACTGTTCCTATACTTCGATGACACTCAGGTTTTTAGACAAGATTACATATCTATTAAGGATTATGCTGACTTCTAATCTCTCTTGACATGAGAACATTACAAATCTTGCTTCCTCTGCGTTTAAAAAACTGAGTGTAATCTTTCGTTCTCGGCGTTACTTTCCTTCCAAAGGCTTCTGGATTCCATTCAAAAGATGGGGGTTATGTTAATTAATGACACATCTCTAACAAGTCTTTCCACTCTGTCTCATAGATGTTCAATTTCTGCTGCATGCCTTTTCTGTAGATACTTTAATGGGCACTGTTCTTCTGAATTGGCCTCTGTAATTCCCTTTTTTCTTCCAAAGCAGTCCGAACACATGTTGCAATCACTCAGCATCCTTTTACTGTCTAACTTCAAAGTCACAGAACCAACTTTTCTTCTTCATTTATCCTTTCAACTTCCGTTTTCTACAACCTTCCTGCACATATATTTTCTGAAAATTACAATCTATAGAAATTCAGGTACCTTCTTCTGTCTTCAACCGTAAGTGGTTAAAGGTCCTATGGTGCTGTGGGTCTGATACCTTTCGTGCTTGGGGTTTTCATAAAAAAAAAAAAAAAAAAAATTGGTCTTAATGGCTGCTTCCATGCGTCGTGGGAATGCTACTAATGGTTGGTAGAAAACCACAAATATTTTGGTACACTCCTTTATAACGTTTGTAAGCTCTCGTAACGAAGAGAACCGTTTTGGTCTTGCGCTAATTCTGCTTTACAGTTTATTCCAAAGATGTTCAGTTGGGTTGAAGTTGCTCTGTGCTGGTCAGAGTACATTCTTGAATTCTGTTCTTAACAATAGCCAACAAAAAATATTTTTTGTCACGCAAATATATTTTTTTAATACCTCCGCAACGAAAATATGTGATTTTGGAGGAAATAGATGCGCTGATTCGGAAAATCATCATAAAAAGTCTCTATCAGGTCTACATCGAAATATTTACCAGCGTTCAATGTTAAAATATACGTATAATTCAAGTTTGTAATACAAGTGTAAAAAATATTATACGTTCTCTGTAACTCAATTTAACTTCGGAAAAAATATAAATCATAGCGAAATAGTTATATTTCAATAATATATAATCAGCATACCTGTAATTGTCCTTAAAAATATTTGCTACTAAGAGATTTTCTCTTGTATTCCTGCTCACTCTCTCTCACAAGGAACCAGCAGTAAACACCAATCATTACATGATCCCAGCGACCTTGGTACCACTTTTCCATCGTGTAAATATCTTGACGTTCCCCTTGTTCATCACAAATATCTCCCAGATTTTCGGGGGACAATTCGAGATGGGAACGAAGAAAATGAATTTTCAACGACATTCGACAGCCCATGTTTTTGGAGCACTCAAGTAAATTAGACAGCAGCATTTCATAGTTTTCTTCTTTCCTGTTACCCAAAAAAACCATGTACTACCGCCTTAAATGATCGCCATCTGCCAATTCAACCTGCTTTAACAGGGTTTCAACCACATAGTCTTTCAGGAGTTTCCTAATTTCGGGTCCTACGAAAATTCCTTCCTTAAGTTTGGCATATGTTAAATTAGGAAACACATTTCTCAAGTATGCAAATCTGTTACCTTCTTTATCTAGTCGCTTCGTGAAATTTTTCATCAATCCAAGTTAGACGTGCAGGGGTGGAAGAAGAACTTGTTTGATTGCACTAAAGGAATATACACTGGTGTTCAAAGAAAGCGCATCATCTAGGAATTTCACATTTCTAACCCTTTTTCGAGATGGTATGTTACATTAATGACTGCCATCACAAATAGAAATATAAACAAATGATATTTATTAATAGTTAAGGCAAAGCTAAGTAATATTTGACAGGTGCTCTCAAAATATTCCAAAATGAGCATTTGCAACCTTTATACAACAGTTTTGGTAAACACAACAATTCTGGCTGAAATGTTACTATAAGCCCTCAATTTGCTTCACTTTATCATTTTAAATGGAAAACAAAATGAAAATAAATAAATCTTTATTATGAAGTACAGTTACAGCACAATATCCCATCACGGCGACGAGCGCCAGGGGTTCACATATAGATAAGATAAGTACGGCGTACAAATACAAATTGCTACAAAATACAGCGAACACATACAATAAGGCTACAAAATACCGATCACAAATGCAAAATAAATACAAATACAGCATAAAAACACAGAGCTAGACACAAATACAGAAATAAATACAACTTGGCAATATATCAGGGTTCAAGGGCGCTTTGATAAAGTTGTGTCTGTCCTTCTTATTACTTATTATGCTATCGATGTCAAAAGTTCACCAGGTGCAAACTAATATTTAGTTGAACCGCCTCTACTCCTGATGACAGCAGCACACCGTCTAGGCATTGACAAGATCAATTTCTGAAGATAATCAAACGATAGTTCGTGCTTACAAACACGAATTATGGCTTCCTGAAGTTCACGAAGGGTCTTTCTTGTCTTTCTGGCAACTGCAATTCCACACGATGCTAATAGTACTCTATAGGATTCGGGTCAGGCTGTTTCCTGGCCAGCTAATGGACTGGTCTTTCAAACATTTTTTCACTAACAAATGTAAACACAATACTGTCGAATGCAGAAATGAAGCTAAAGTAACTACAGAAGTGCCTACTTACACTTTTCGCCCAATGACAAGGAGCAGAGTTGTCCGGAAAGATGCAGTTACTTGGCGGGTCGAAACGGTCTCTAATGGTTGGCAGCAATTTACCTTCCAATATAGCCAGGTATCCATTGGCATTTAAGGAACCTTTTATAAGCTGCAGCTGACCTACTCCGAGATACGAAATGCACCCACATATCATTTGGGTGGTAGGGAATTTCACTGTAGACACCATACAGTCTGGATGATATTCTTCACCACGTCTACGGCGAATCGTTTGTCTCCCATCAGAGTCATGCAGGTTGAATTTCTTCTCATCCGAGAAAAGAACTGACTTCCACTGCTCGGGGGTCCACATGACATGACATGTTTTTTTTTTTGTTTATTTTTTTATTTTTTTATTTTTATTTTTATTTTTTTTTGGCTGGCCGTGTGGAATGACCATGAGGTGGGATTGTTGCACTCACTAGTAAGATGTATTCTCCTAGTTGGTGCATTTTTTTTTTTTTTTTTTTTTTTTTTGCTGGCTCTTGGATGTGGGCACCCCAGGAGCGGGACTGCTGGCACCCACCAGTCTTGCACCCTTACTGGTGGGTGCGGGATTTAGGTGCAATATGCACAGCCAGAGTTAATAGATCCAGGCATAGCTCGTCGTGCCAGGGATGGGCACCAGGTGGTAATTGCCCAATGGACTATCACCTGGTGGCAGAGTAGCCTGTTTGACTTATAACACATTACACACACATGTACACACACTTACACTAACAGGCCATTATGAGAATATGATATTATATGATAAATTGTTGGAGATGGATGTATGTCCGGGTGCCACCCTTCGACAGTTAAATACATACCATACCTACCATACATGACATGTTCCTTACACCAAATTAATCGGGCCTTTTTCATTTTTTGTGTAAGGAGGGGCTTCTTCTTAGGACGACGTACTACAAGTCCGTTTTTGAAGAGGCGTCTTCTGATTGTTACTGCACTTGCTACCACTCCTGCATGTTCTTTCCATTCTCTTTTAAGCTCAGACGAAGAAGCTTTACAGTTTTTAAGGCATAAGCGTTTCAAAACGCGGTCCTGTTTTGGAGTAGAGACTCGTTTGCGTCGGGTTCCCTTTTTCCTATCAGCAGAACCAGTATTCCTGAGTTTGGAAAGAAATCTACTCACTGTCGACTAATTACAAGACACTCTATAAGCAATATGACGGGAAGAACATCCTTCCTCACGTAAAGCAACAATAGCACTCTTTCTTCGTGACGTCAACTGCACGTAACTCGCCATCCTGACACAAGCAAGGAATGACTGCAACTCTTACAGAGCGTGCTTATATAGCTGAAAGTAACAGCTGATGCAATATTACGTCATCACCTACGCGTCATCAATCTTATCTGATGCAATCTGTAAGAAATATTGCCATATACTTACGTTATTCGGACGACAATTACAATTTTAAGGGGTGATGCATTTTCTTTGAACACCAGTGTATTTTCCATTACATGGTCTTGGTATGAACTCGTCCCACTTGTCGCAATGTTGTACAATATAATGTTGTTCTGGTGCACTGCTGCCCAACAAACACAAAAAACAATGATATTTTGTGAAATCCTGCAAACCAACAAGCAAGCCTTAAGATCCCTGGGGAGCCACCGTAGCCAGGTGGGAAGGAGCAGCAGTGCGTAGAACACGCTTCTTGATTAGCCCGGGGTTCGAGCCCGTCACCACCAAATACGGAGAATGCGGAAAGGTCAGGGAATGACCACCGCATATCCTGGAGCAATATGGCGTTAGTTGCTAATGCTCCTAAAAACCAAATAACAAACAAACAAATAAACTTAAGATCCCTACATATGTTCCAACCCTAATCGTGGTATTTTATACCATGTATATTCCTGGTATTTTATAGCACTTAGACATGCTTCATGACTTTCTTTAAGTGCAACTGAATGAAACATGGGAACTGATGGAAATTCGTTGTCATAATGAATTTGAGGCATCTATGAATAAATGCCATTCATCTGACTTATGTACGACACCTAATTCTTTCAGAAGTCCAATAATGTCTTTGCAAAAACACATACTGTCCTTCGTAGCAAAATACACTGGTGTGTAAAACTTAAGGACCAACACTATTTCTAAAAGTTACAACCACAAAAGCTTTACTTAAGGTAATCTTTACTGATGAGAGTAGATTCAATCTCAGCAGCGAATCTGGGCGTCAGCTAATCAGGCGAGAGGTTGGCACATAGTAACACCCCGCAAACATCACTGAACAGGATCGATATGGCGGTCAAGGTGTTCTCGTCGGGGAAGCGTTATCTTGGATAGACGTACACAACTCCAGGTACTGGAAGGCGGTACTGTAACTGGTACGCGGTACTGTACTGAGGTAATCCTTCCTCATGTACGTCTGTTCCGAGGTGCCATTGGCCTCGAGTTCGTGTTTATGGATCATAACGCCACACCCTATCGCATTGCAGCTGTAATATGCTTTTGGAAAGTGAGGACATTGTTTGTATGCATTGGCCTGCCCATTCCACCGATCTAAATTCCATCGAACACATATGGGACGCTCTGGGGAGACGCCTAGCGGCAGGCCACACCCACTCGAAAACGTTCACCTGCTGAAGATGGCGCTGACAGAGGAATGGACTATGTTATCGCAAGAACTTATCAACAACATTGTTCTAAGTATGGACAGGCGGTTCAAAGCCTGCATCGACATTAGGGGTGGCCATATCTCCTACTAAAGACCACCTCTTCCCTTTCTTCCATCTTTGGCAGTGATGCATCTGTATCATGGCAGCCAGTTCTTCCCTTTCTTCCATCTTCCCTTTTCTTCCATCTTTGGCAGTGATGCATCTGTATCATGGCAGCCAGTGCTATGTTGCCATTTTTTAATGAAATCTCTCTCTCTCTCTACCGTTTTGTTTCCGTTGTTGTGTCGGTGTTGTTACGTGACTGGCCCTTAAATTTTGTACACCAGTGTAGTTTGAAGACTTTTCATGTCTTTTTCGAAACACTGAAATCTTTGTTCCTGTTGCGAGTACCGTATATTCCACTGCTGTAACCTAGAATCTACTTGGAAAACCTACAAAAATCCTCACCAAAAACGGTGTGTGTGCTTTATTCAAATTGTAAATTGTTGCATCTGAATTTTAACCTAAGAACCATAGGTTGAAGGTTGATTATGTTTATCACAAGAAAACCGAGGCCAGATTCGATTGCTCAAATTAAAAGAATTAGTTTTTATATGTTAAAATAAATCAGTATGTCATACATTGCTGGCCAGGCTATGGGAAATAGCATATTTTGGTAAACGTAACTCCGTCTATATTTAATAACTGTGACGTGATGTGAAATTATCATGGTGATTTTCGAAATCTACGCATAAAAATTGGTTAAAAACAACATTTAAGTTCTTGGACGTAAAAATCGTGTTGACTAGTGTAATCATTCTATTGTGAAAGGAGCGTTGTTATGTTGGTAGGTGTTTGAGTGTGAAAATATTTTTCAGAACATTATAAAACAGTATCGGTAAAATATAAAAAAATAATAATAAAATAAACAGAAGAAGGTGAATAACAGTGTTTTAGAAAAGATAGGCAGGTGGATATAACTGATCCATTTTTTTTTTTATCTCATTAAGAATACTGAATGCCCAATAAGTTTGGAACTATTGACGTGTACATCTTTCACACGAACACAACAATGCAAAGGTTATTTCTAGTCCATGGTGAATAGCATGAACTGACTGATATGTTATCTAATTGCATCCAGTGACGATTCGTTTTTGAAGATAATGGAGGTTGAGTATTTTCCCACCATATAGCTTAGTTTTGAGATGGCCTCCACGGGCAAGAGGGCGGAAGTATAGGGTAAAGGGATCGGGAGGTCATCCTACTAGTTCTCACCTTCCATTGAAATGTTGAGGGAGCTGTTCATCCAACTATTCTCTGAATGCAAGCCTGCTGTAGGTTCACCACCATTCCGGACAAAATGTTAGAAGAAACAGAAATATTCAGTTTCTGTTTCTTCTACTTTTTTTTTTTTTTTTTTTTTTTTTTTGTCAGTAAGTAGCCCATTTTCCTATCCCTCTCTCTTAATTCTTTGTTAATAACATCTTCGCATCAAGTTTAAAAGTGGTGTTTTTTTTTTTTAGTCACCCACTTTTTTAACTTTAGCCCAAATCAGTTCAGTAGAATTCAATTCATCTAGATGATTGCTATTTCTGTCAACATGTCAGGGAAAGTACTAGGGAAAAAATACTCTAGACGTCTTCGTCACCCATGAACCAGATGACATAATAGGGTTGACAGTACAGGAACCAATAGCAGGAAGTGATCACGGAGTTCTACGGGGACGATTAGGGAGAGAAGTAGTAGTAGTTAAAGGCAAAGGAATGGGTTATAATTTCAGAAAAGGAAATTACGACGGCTTAAAGTTCTATATGGCCTCTATCAACAGTGTAGATATCTCACAGAGTGCGAATACAATTGAATTATGCTATACCTTTAAAACTTTAATCACAGAAGCCGTGAATGTTTATACATATACCATTAAAAAATATTCCACGAGGATGGAATATTTTCCAAGGATGATTGATGAAGTTTCCAGATTACTTGAGCAGAAAAAGACGGCATGAAAAAGTTACAGAGCAATAAAAAGTACGGAAGCCTATAACAGCTACAAATTGAGCTGTAATAATGCCACAGAAAAGGTTAGACTGGCAAAGGTAGATTATGAGAAATCGCTGGTAAAGAGTGGGGGGGGGGGGATAAGGAATTCTTCATATATATAAATGCAAAGAAGAGAAGGACAAACCAGATCGGACCCTTATGTAATCGATGTGAGACAGTATTAGATACCTCAGCTGAAGTTGCAGATGAACTCAACAGTTATTTTGCATCGATATTTACAGGAAAAAAAAAATCTTTACGTCAGTGAGATATTATGGGAGTGAAGTTGAAAAAAAAAAATGAAATTAATGATGTTGAAATTTCACATGTTTATTTAATGAAAATACTTTCGAGCCTACAAGCCAGTAAGGCTTCTGGGGTTGATGGCATATACCCTATAATCTTAAAGGAGGCGGCAAGTGAGTGCATTGAACCATTGAGGCTAAGTAGTTGCTGTAGTTGCAATTATGAAAGCATCACTGAACTCGAGAGTGATTTCGTTGGATTGGAAAAGTGCCAATGCATTTCCAATACATAAGAGCGGTTCTAAGAGTGAAGTGGGATATTTCTGGCCGTTTATACTAACTTCAGTAGTGGGCAAAATTATGGAGACGATGATCACGGGTATGAATTCACAATAATTTAGATAGAAATAGAATTCTGAAGGATACTCAGCATGGTTTTGTAAAGGGAAAATCATGTTTAACTAACTGGTTAGCTATTTTGACAGGGTCACTCAAGAGCTGGACTTAGGGAATAATTTCGACATTGTTTATTTTGATTTCAGCAAAGTATTTGACTGAGTCCCACATGAGCGATTACTTTATAAGCAGGAACAGGTTGGAATCACAGGGGAAATCCTTAGATGGATAGCTTCAGGGCAGGAGGCAGAGGGTTGTAATAAATGATTATTGCTCAGATTGGGTTGATGTAAGAAGTGGAGTTCCTCAAGGATCAGTATTAGACCCACTGTTGTTTTTTGATTCTCATAAATGACATCAATGAACGGATAGAGGGCGTGATGTCTAAATTTGCAGATGATGTTAAGATTGGTAAAGTAGTTAATGATCATCGCCAAGCAGAGCTTCTTCAGAGTGACCTAGATAGACTTCAGGGATGGTCAGAAAAATGGCAGCTAGGTTTTAATCCAGCAAAGTGTTAGGTATTTCACCTGGAGAAGAGTAACCCCAAAATAACTTATACATTTGGTGGAGTTGAACTAAAGCTGGTAGTGGAGGACCTCGGTGTTACTATACGGTCACACGTGAAGTTCTTCGAGCATTGTAGACAGGTTGCAAGGAAGGCCCATGGTGTCCTATCGATGATTTATCGAACGATTGCTAGTAGAGATAAGGACATATTAATCCCATTATATAAGGCTATTGTCAGACAACACTTGGAATACTGTGGTCAAGTATGGAGATCGCACCTAAAGAAAAAAAGACATTGTGCTTGTTGAAAGGGTCCAAAGATGGGTAACCCTTCTGGTGAGATCGGCAAAAGGGCGTCCATATGAGGAACGACTTCGATTATATGGGTTGCACAGCTTGGAAACTAGGCACCTTACAGGAGACTTGGTTGAGGTGTTTAAGGCTCTGAGAGGCATAAGCAAAATGAATGAGGACGAAATTTTCACAGTTATAAGTGATTCTAGAACAAGGGCCCATAATTTCAAGTTACTGGGGGGAGATGTTTAGACTGGATTGCAGGAAGTTTTATTTTAGCCAGCCAGTTATAAATTACTGGAATAAGTTATCTACATGGATGGTAGAGGATGACAGTTTGGGGAAATGCAAAGGTCAACTCCACCTACGGGAAGAGGGAAACGCTTAGGTTGTATATTTCCTTTTCCCTTATTAATTATTATTATTTTTTAAATCTTCTTCTTATTATTATTTTATTTTATTAATTTTTGTTATTTTATTTTATTACTACTATTATTATTATTATTATTTATATATATTTTTTCTTTTGGCTGGTTCAGCATAGGCCAGAGGCTTCCTTGCACCATGTGGCCATTGGTAATACTAATATTAAGAAATAGAAAAATTAGCATTTTTTGATTATTCATTATCGTTTTCCATTTGAAGCTGATTTCTTTTAAAAATCTCCACAAACTTGTTTTTGACAAATATAAACCAAGATTTCGCTTCAAAACTGGCTTTAGATTTCTGATTGTTCGCGACAATTTTTCCGGTATGCAAAAAAGCCTTGAACTAATCTTCGTTTAGCGCTTTTATCAAATCAGCAATTCCTACTTTTCCCGTTATTATATGATGAAACATGTACTCTTGAATTAATAATTTTTGATTTTATTCTGTTTACTGGCCTTTTTGAAATTGTGGTAGCAGTATTCTGACTCTTTTGCCATAAAACTTAAAACATTAGGAATAATCTCCCGTCTTTGGCTATTTACACTCCTGCGTTTAGTACGAGAGGACATTTTTTTTTTTTTTTTAAATTTATAAGACTAGTTCAAACAAACGAACAAATAGAGAACAGCTTAAATCTTTGTTGTTGTTGTAGTAGGATTTTAGGAGCATCGGCGACTAAGTCCATATTGCTCCGTGTATATTGTCTGTAAGTTGTGTGTGTGTGTTATGAGGTCGATTTCCTTTTTGCCGGACGAAAACCCGAGTTTCCGGTTGAAAGAATCATGCTACCCTTGTCTGAAATTGACTGACTCAGCCACTTTGTGAAAAAGGCATATAAATATTCCTCACTTCATCGATGGGACTCCATTTCAGGTCTTCCCCCCCCCCGTTTGTGGAGGACCTTTTGGTCCATACCCCAGTGTATTTGAACACCTAATACCTTGCCGTTTATATAAACCAATCCAGTTAAGATTACTTTTGGACCAATAACGTGTGTTTTTTTATATTAATCTCACCTGACATAAATATTAATGTCGTCACTGAAAAGCGATTGTTCTTAAATCAAGGTTTCGTTTTTCTGAGTGAAAAAATTGCTATTCACGGAACTCTCTATATAATTATACTTTCAGGAATGGGGATTCAATCACCTTCAAAGTAGACGGCTCCGGCAGGTATACACTTATTCCATCATTCCTGTCCAAGCCGACCGGGCTAGCCGAGTGGGTAAAGTACCTGCCCGGCAACCCAAAGGTCGCGGGTTCGATTCTCGCCTCGGGCTTGGATCAAAGTACTGCAAAAAACCTTTGGGAGGTGCAATATGGCCACAGAAGCCGATGCGCCAACAACTACCAAATCAAAAAAAAAAAAAAAAAAAAATTCCTGTCCAAGTTGGAAGCACCTCTAAAACTAAAATTTAAGAATAAACCATAGCTACTTTACCGCATTTCTTGTTATTCATTGCCATAGTGAACAAAACTATGGATTGTTTTTAAGTTTACAGAAGAAAAAATAAGTTTTCCTTTCTATTTGAAGAGGTTTTAATATCTTCTGAATAAGGCATCGTCCCTGTTCATCTTTCTCACCAATCGCAAAAAGAACCTGAGGCTTCGTACTTTATTCATAAAATTTCCGTTAAACTTTTGTCTGATGTATGCCATGAAATAAATGACATCTTGAAATGGTCCTTGAGCCATTTCATGATTAGTTAATCTTCTGTCATTTCGAATTAAATAATGCATTCTTCTGTCATTTCGAATTAAATAATGCATTCTTCTGTCATTTCGAATTAAATAATGCATTTATGACAGTTGAAGGGAGTTCGCAACACTCATTGCTTTCGACAGACATTCGCTCCAAATTAAAAAGATTGAACCACTCAAAAACTCGTGCACAATTCGTTGTTATCTTACCAAATGTTACTTGAAGTTGATAGGCTTCTGTTGTGTCTCTCCGATTTTTTCCCAAAATCTAATATAATACGCATTGTTCTGTACTCTCTGATATGGTAATGGATGCATAACAGTGATACTCGGCCTCAAATGCTGAGCTCGAATGACTTTCAATGAAATGAACTAATCACGCCTGGATGTAAAAACATGTTAGCCGAAGTTCGTCGAAGCAGCGTTCGCGCGCTGTACAGTGTGTTGTAGATATGCATCCAGTCTTCTCAAAGAACTTAAAAATTGGATGAATATCTGGGCTGTAATTGTTGGTAGTCAGATATTTAGCTATTTATTAGAGAAAACACAAGCTACATTTGGACCATAAGAAACAACTTTAAATTCTAGACCAGAACGAACAAAGATAAAAATTAGGGAAAGTGCCTAAATCAACATTTAAAGTAAAGATACTAAACGGAATCCGTTTTGTTCAATATGCAAGACTGTCGCACCAAGGCAACTATGGCCATAAGGCTTTGGTATATCGTTTCTGTATCTGCGTATCTTCAGTTTTATTTACTATTTTCTGGTCAAAAAAAAAAAAAAACTAGTTTCCGTGCGATAAAGCCCTATATTTCAAGAAAAAACACATTTCTGTTGGATAATAAACTGCTTCAATATGGATAATAAACTGCTTCAGTATGAATAATAAGCATTATGCATTCAAGGTTATTCACAGACATCGATTCAAGTTTATCATAACTGCAGTCAGTATTTCTTCCGAGATGCCTTTCACATCAGTCGTTATTTTAACTCTCATTCCTTCAAGAATTCCCACAGGATTGCTCTTCAGGAATGCCTACAAGAAATAATCGCAGGGAATCAATTTCAGAAAGTACGGCAGCCAAGATGCCTTACTCGCATTATCTGAACAGTGGCCATCGCACTTATTGTTTGTATATCACACAGACTGACTGTTCAGACATTTTTTTACTGACCTCGAAATTGTTGATCTTTCTGGACCTTTTCTGCAACAAAATCTGACTTTAAACACATGCTGTTCTGTAACTAAATGCTACTTTTATAAAAAAACTCTTTAAAAAAAAAAACAAAAAAAAAACAAGAACGCTGCTCCATGGTGTTCTCCAATTCCAACTTGCTTACAGAATTTTCATGCTAGGGTGCATCACTAACGGGTAAAGAATTCCTTGTCTAATGTGTTTAATGACATTATTAAACTCATTAATGCTAGCTTAATGCGTCAACAATATAGGCATTCAAAAACATTATCTTTTCTTGATGACATAAATCCATTACCGCTTATTTCAAATAATAGGTCTGCTTTCTTTTGTGTACACCTTCCGTTAGACTGAAGGTATTAGTCTATGATTTGGCCGTGATTGACGTCCATTTTAGATTCCAGGGAAAAATATTAACTCATAGAAATCCGTCAGTAATTTGACAGTAGAGCATACGCCTTTACCTCTTCGATTTACGATTACTTTATGCCCATTGCCGCGGAGAGGATTTTTTCCTGCAGAAAAACAGGATTCCCCCTTACTCTCCCATTTTACAAATTACTGGACTCTAAGCTTAGGGTCCAGTAATTTGTTCGGTTTCTAATTATCTCTCGGAGGATTTGCACTTGATAATAATACGAGTTTGTGTAGGTGCGTTGTACGAATAACTGAATAATTTATAGTTTATAATTTATTTTCTTGAGAAACAGGTGTGTGTTGGGGGGGGGAGGAAATGCATAAGTTGCCTAAAACTTCGGTGTTCCTAATGCACCCAGAGAAAACTGAGATTTAAAAAAAAACACAGGATTTAGTAATAACAAGAGTAGTGTAGGACATCATTTTAATGGTTGTACTCTACTGATAGCAAACTGTGCGTATATGTGCGCATTCCGTTCTACACAGTGCACTCACAGATTCTAAAGCCGTTCATTGCACGCTTCTTAACAGGCAAAAGCCGAACGCTCTGTTCAGCTTCTGCTGTTATTTTGCCTGTTGAGCGGTTGCATTGAAATACGGAAACACCACTTCTTCCGCTTGCACTCTGTCCCCCAGCCTCTGCTGGCTGACGTCGACGAGCTGTCGGTCGATATATGTTGCGAATAGTTCAAAGGTCAGAATGGTGGGTTGGTTGATGCTCTGTATCATATTAACGGCTGCTCTCCAGGGTGCAGAACGATCCCTTGTATAGGCTATATGGGGTTGTGTTGCTTTGTTTGTGATGGATAAGAATATGCGTTTAAATTCCCTGGAGAAAACTAGACTCATGCAAAATATTTCTTCAGAGAAAAGTTCCTTCTTTTGATTTTATTAAGCCATTCTGGATTTTTTATTTTTTTAAAAAATTCAATTACGAATTTTCGGCACTGCAATATGTTTTTGTTTCCGAAAGATATTTCAAAAGTTTTCTAATAATTTATCATAGTGTAAGTCAATATAATCATCTATATTCAGTGTACTAGATAACTAAAAAAGGTGTGTACGAGTATATTGTTATTAGAAATTTGTAACTTTTTAAAGGGATTTCTTACCGTATATCAAGAGTCCCGACAGGGATATTATGCATGAACGGAACTGATCTATGCAGAATCTGTTATCTATTATCATGATCTATTTAGGCAAAAGACAAATAAGCCAAGCGTGTGGCCCCGTTATCAGAGCATCTCGCCTTTTCTTCTGTGAAGATAAATATCTCTAATTACATATTTTTGAGGGCTTTTTCATGTGTTTTGGCTTTAGTGTTATCACGTCTAAATCCAGCCATAAATATATGGCTGGCCAAATATAAATGAATCTTAATTATTGTCACACACACACACACGCACACGCGCGCGCGAGTACGTATATATACTGAAAACCCAAAATAACTGACTGAAAAGTTTTGATCTCAGACGGAGGAATTGAAAAATGAAAATATAGGAATGCAAAATTTGAAATTTCGATTGACACTCTTAGAGATGACACCATATTTTGTCTCTGACTAATACTTGGTTCTGCTCAATAATATGAAATGAGTCAACTGTATTCGAAGGAGCATTTTTCATACTAATTTTTCTTGGGCAGTTTGAATAATGCGATTAAAGAAGCGGATGGATGGCATAGCAATCGTCATTTTAGGCCTGACGTAGCCCAGTGGTCAGGAGCGACAGTGCATAGCACGCGTTCCTTGAGTGGACCGGGGGGTCAAGCCCGTGACTACTAAATACGATAAATATTTGTATTGACGATTTATTGTAAACTCTACTGACTTGGTTGTCGTGCCGGAGTATAAACAGGAAATTTATTCCATTCCTGACTTATTCCATGCGGTTTCATTCACGTTTGTAGTAGATTTAGGTTACCTCTTTCCCAGCAGCAGTAGCGTTCTTCCGTGATATCTCGCCACCAAAGGTTCATCTTCCTGTGATTGTTTCCCCTCCTTGAAGTGCCAGTGTCACTCTTACACTGGTAAAAAAATTAGGGAATTGATTTGGTGATGTAGTGTAATCTAAGTTCCGATCAGTATCATATGTCGAAAACGTTCAGAGCAGTTCCACAGTTAACAGTAATTGCAGCTTTATTGGAACATAGCATACCAGAAGCAAACTACTCTAAGCTTGTAGAAACACATTTTTATCCGTACACGTCTTCCACAATGGTGGCATGTGCGCAGACTCCATTAGTATGGTGTATATCCCCAAGCAATCGCAAGACATGTCTCGTATCTGCGAAGCATCGATAAAATCAAGATATTTGTGAGTTGGTGTGAATCATTTGCCACTCTTGTGTAGATGCTGTTTCTAGATAATTAAGTTCGCTGGATAGCACAGAAGAGCTGCATTTGTCTTCCTCGGGCAACACAGACTTTCTCGATGGGATTCAGGTTGGGGGTGAGGAAACAGGTAAACCAATCCATATGGACGATGCCGTAAGCGATTGACCAAGCACTAGGGTACAGAAGTACACGCGTACTTCTGTACCTCTAAATACGGTAATGTTCTTATATCTGTCTATCTATCTTTTGAAACTTTTGTTTTATTTATTTACATCATACTGTTGACCAGCTGTGGCCTATGAGGTTGAGCGTTGTCGTCCATCGAAACGAATTCTTTGCTTACAGTACCAGCATTGGGAAGGACCAGCGATTGTAGGATCTCACGTATACATTTGCTTGCAGTTGGGATCAAATTCGTTATGATGTAGAGGTCTGTACGACCACTGAGACTATTGCTTTTACCAGCAAACCACCGAACTGACTGTTCCTCTGCGTACTCAGAGTTGTTTCGGATTAATCTTGCATGTCACGCTAGAATCCGACGAACATCCGTCTAGAGCTGTACCTGTACTGATCTCCGAAGAGCGCATACATTCCTCATCACTTCAATTACGATGTTCAAGTGATCACATTCTTCTGGCTCTACCTTGGTGGGCACTCGATAAAACACACACACCATAGATCTTTTTGCATAAACAGGCGATTTAGGATGGTTTAGGTTGATATTCCTGTCCCTGTCGCCTTCAAAGTGTTCGAGTATCTTGGTAGCATTTACACGTCGATTGCGATGGATAGGGTCGGGGGTGGGGAGAGAGAATCTTGGTTGTTGATAGCCTAACATCCTGACATCTATGGATGCTCTATTTTTCTTGAAACCGATTCCGCAACCTGCTAATGACACTTTGTAACATGCCAAATCATTCCTTACTCTGGTGTTCTGACTGTCACACCTACAGTCTCCCAATGACTCTCCGGACGATAAACTTTGGAAAATCCGTATGGGATATTTTCGAATGTTTCACTATAATAATCGTCGCCGACCGGGCTAGCCAGGTGGATGAAGTGCCTGGCTGGCAACCGCAAAGGTTGCGGGTTCGAATCCCGCCTCGGGCTTGGATCAGAGTAAAATGCGAAAACTTTTGGGAGGTGCGTTATGGCCACAGAAGCCGATGCGCCAACAACCAAAAAAAAAAAAAATAAATAAATTAAATTAAAAAAATAATAATAGTCGTCAAGTTATGTGTTGTCTGTTGCAGTTCAACAATAAAATACGTCTACGGCATTTCATTCCTAAGGACGCAGTTAAATTCTCTAGCGCAGTGGCTTTCAACCTTTTTTTAATAACGGCACCCCACTCAATTTTCTGCCTGTTTGATACGATTCTTTCTGTGTGTGTGTGTATATATATATAATGTTAAAAAATATATATGTTATATGATATTTATTACAATAATATAATTATAAAAAATACATTTCATAATACAAATTATATATATACAGTATATAATTTTATTCTTTATATAGAAGTACTAAGTAAACGTCAATTATAGATCACCACAAAATTAAAAATATACTACGCACCATTTTATAATGAAATAAACACATAAATTAAAAAATAATAATAAGTTTAAGTAACTTAAACCCAAATGACGTGGTACCCCTGGAATGTTGTTGCAGCACCAAAGGTGCCGCGGCACCCCGGTTGAAAACCACTGCTTTGGCGTGTATATTTACGTATTCAATTTTAACCCCTGTACAGCGTATGCACTAGGAGGATTACAGATTTAATAGCTATTTTGACTAACATAAGCATATGGAATTATTAAATTAAACTGCATATGTTGTATGTATTTAATCTATACAGTTTAACAGTGGCATTACAGTTAACGTTAGAAAAAAATCTCAAAGGTAAGGCTGTCATTAGAACTGGGTGAGTTGGAAGGTTTGTGATAAGGCTTGATCTCCGTATTTCTTGGAGTTGCACATCTTGTTGACATCCAGGCAGAACATGTTGCACAGAGGAACTGTATTGGCTGGAAAGAAGTGTTGGAGGCAGTTGAGATTATTGACCTTAGAGCGCCATTGGGTGTTACGGGTACGGTACAGTTTCCTTCCTTCTGCTTGAGGGCCTGTCAGAACTCTGGAGATGTCATGGGTGTCAATATCCCTCGTTTTGAGTTGTAACATGGTAGTGATGTTTCTAGCAGCAACAAGCTGTTTCCATGGGATGATTTGCAGGTTAGCATGCATCACAGACTTCAAGATGGTTAGTTGGTTCCGAATAACTCTATTTAGCCATCGAAGGATCCAGTATTCAATGTTGAAGAATTTCGCGAGTTGGGGAAAATGACCAGATTACAGATTCATACATGAATGCTGAGATAATGCACTGTACGAGAATTTTAGCGTTGTTAATACTGGTAAGTTCCTGTTAATTTTTCATAGTACTGCTAGTATTTTGGCTTTTGTTTCTTTAAAGTGCTGGAGAATGTGAGATTGTCATCCCAGACGAGGCAAAGGTGTTTATGGGTTTGCATTTTTGAATTTGAGCGTTATTGATTTGAATAGTCCTATCATTCTTCTGTTTTCTCTTCATAATGTCATTTAAGTTGCTTTACTGTAGTTAATGTGGAGGCCGATTGAGTTTAAGTAGATCTGGGAGTCAACCAATATTGAGTAGCCTGTCTATTTTTCGTGGGCACTTGATTTGGGTCATCTGAATAAATAGAGTCTGAGATCGTCCGCATGCAATATCATATCAGGATGACTGGATAGGAACGGGTCAAGTGAGACAGAAAACAACAGGGCAGAGAGAACCCCACTTTATATATACTTGCCTGCCTGCCTTCTATTTTAATAGATGTCTCAAAGAGAGAGGTTTTCCTGATTCTTGGTTTATTTCTTTTCTTTCTTTAACATTTCTTATTTCTATTAGACCAATCGCAGTTTCCTCTTCTTACTCCAATCATTTCAACCAGCACCATTTCCTCTGCTAACTTAGCAACTCTTGCTTACAATTTCTCCCATATTCACAATGTTAAGAAAGGTGTCTTCGCAGTGACCAACCTGTTTGCAACCTCTTTGCTTGCTTGCTTCCAGCACTTATAATTTGAATGGGCAGTTCGATGTAATTTTTTTTTACCTTGCTTTTGCCTTATACTCTGTAAACCTGTAAAAAACACATTCTCTTTTCTATTGGACTCCTTCCTGTCTGCCTGTTTACACTATTCAGAATTAAAGGAGATATTTTACGTTTTATCCTGTTTTCTCTTTGAATCGCACACAGGTTCTCGTGTTGTAGTAATCAAGTTCTAACTAGAACAGTTTCTACATGGGTTCTTCATGCTGTTGCTTTTCTCTTCTCTGTTGGCACTCGATGTTCCTTTGATATTTTATGCTGATGCTTTTAAAATCTGGCGCATTTCTTGGAACAGTGATGAAGCTACAATTAACAATATTAAATTAAACTTAATCTTTTTCTTTCAAAGGTTAAAGATCATTTCTCTAGGTTTGGACGCATTATTGATACCGATAAATCTGCTCATACCTATATGTCTATAACAGAAACCTGTCGATTCACTGTTCTTCCTTTGATAGATAGTCATCCAGTCCCTTCTGTGTCTGTTCCAAAAGTATTGGCTTACCGATTGAATTAAAGATTGATCACAAATGTTGTGATCAAGTAAAGATCACAAATGTTGCAAGTGTTACATTTGAGTTATAAAAGGAATTGCTTATTTAAGAGAATTTAGTCCACATCTGTAAAGCTCCCATTATAAAACAAATATATATATGATCTTGTTAGTATTGGTGTATTAGTATCACAATACAGCCCACGTGTGTAGCACAGTCGGTAAGATTGCCGTCCTCCCCAAACCGGGTGGAAAATACCTGAGTTCGAATCCCGTCGATGACGGGAGGGATTTCTATGGGCCTTTTTTATAACGTGGCTGAGTTAGTCGGTCTGAGGCAAAGGTAGTATGGTTTTTCACCCGGAAACTTGCGCTTTTCGTCCAGCAAACAAAATATCTACCTCAGAACACATACAATTTACATACAATATACACGGAGCAACATGGCCTTAGTCGCTGATGCTCCTAAAACCCAATAACAACAACCAATCCAAATGTGGTCTTACAATTGTCTTGTACGGTGTGATTACGAACTCCTTATCTCTACAGGATAACTTTCGATAAATCATCGATAGGACACCATTGGCTTTCCTGTCTGCCTGTTTATACTATTCAAAAAACTTCATATCTGCCGGTATCGTAACTCCCAAATCCCTTTCTTCCTCTACTGTTTTTAATTCAACTCCACCGAGTGCAAAATTTATTTTGGGGTTGCCCTTCTCCAAATGTAAGACCTTGCATTTTTCTGCATTAAAACTTAGCTGCGACTTTTCTGACCATTCCTGAAGCCTGTTCAAGTCATCGTGAAGGTGAGCTGCATGCCACTGATCATTAATGACTTTACCAATCTTTACGTCGTCTGCAAATTTTGACATCATGCTTTCTATCCCTTTGTCTATATCATTTATGAAAACGAGAAAGAACAGTGGTCAAAGAACCGATCCTTGGGGAACCCCAGTGCTGACATTACACCAATCTGAAGAATATCAATTAATCACAGCCTTTGCCTTCTGCCCTGCAGCCACCCAACAATTCATTTTAGAATTACTAGTAATCACCCTACCACTTAGGGTGATTACTACTTAGGGTGATATACAGTAACCTCTCATGAGGGACCCTGTCAAATGCTTTGGTAAAATCAAATAAACTATGTCGAAATTGTTCCCTACATCCTGCTCATGTCTAACTATGTAGTAGTTTAACTAACTACTAGGTTAGTTAAACATGATTTTCCATTAACAAAACCACGTTGTGTGTGTATTTCAGAATGCCTAATTTTTCGCTAAATGTCACTGGATCTTTCACTAAATATCACTGGAATACTCTTAATCATTGCCTTTAAGATTTTGCCTACTACTGAAGTCACACTAGCCCGTTTGTAGTTACAAATTCAAATTATTATTGAAATTATTATTATATTAGGGCCACCCATAACTTCTTACATATACCCTTTATTATGTAGATCTTACATATTAAAATAGAAATTTTTTTTTTGATAAAATAAATGCAGGAAGGGCAATGGAAAGTGAAAATTTGTATTAATGCCGAGTATTAATTTAAAGATAATAAATATTAAGATAGAATATTTAGGTTGAATGTAAAAAAAGGTTAAAGTTGGAAGAACACTGAATTTAGTAATGGACAGTTTTAGGTGTGGGAATTAAGATAGTGGCTAAATGGAAGCAAGTAATTTCGAATAATGTAAGAGAGCTAACAGGGACAGCAATACTAGGTAGACGGTGCCATTTGAGAACAGGCGTGAAAGGGTTTCTGAGGGCAAGAACAATAGGACTGAAATGGGATTACGAAGCATCTCTTTTGATCTAAGCCACCGTTAGGAAGTAAACAGGAAATTAGTGGACGCCCAGTGTTCGCGTCAAAAGAAAACGGCGTCAGGGTGGCGGATATTTTGAAAAGTTGGCCATATTTAGCAGAGAAAGTGTGAATACGAAAATGAGTGTTTTGGAGGTGACCGGAAAACATGAAAAGGTCATACTGCCTTGTGAAAAAAATAAGAAATTTCTAGAGAAGGGTTGGTTTCTGCGCTAGGGAGACGGTTGTGGTGAAATGTTTTAGCAAATAGGAAGGAATAAAAAATTAAACAGTATGGGGATTGGTTATGAGTCCTTGGGGGAGGCATTCCAAACTTGAGGGAAAAAGAAAAGTTCGGGAGGAGAAAAGGGGAGCAGGTGTCCACTCTGTATCTGACTTCTCTGTGGTCAAGGGGAGAAAGTCGTGAGTTTGCAGGTTGAAGTGGGAGTAAATTTTTTTGCTGGTCGGAGTTCACATCTCGTGGTAGCAAGATGAAAAAGAAAAAGGGGGAGAGGGAGAGAAATGGGTAGTGAGGCGTAGAGGACGCGCGTAACTGCGGACTGAAAGATGATGGTTTTTGGAGGTATGGAAGAGTGGGAACATGTGCGTTGAAAGTTGTGCAGATAAGTGAGCCAAGAAGAGAAAGAAAGCCTGGCCCAGCATTGGAAGGCAGTGATAATGGCCAGTTGTGCAGATAAGTGAACCAAGAAGAGAAAGAAAGCCTGGTCCGGCATTGGAAGGCAGCGATAATGGCCAGTTGTGCAGATGTGTGAGCCAAGAAAAGAATGAAAGCCTGTCTGCCACTAATGAAAGCAGTGACCAAGAAATGGAAGAAAGCCTGTCCGCCACTAAGGAAAGCAAAGTGACCAAGAAATGAAAGAAAGCCTGTCCGCCACTAAGGAAAGCAGAGTGCCCAAGAAATGGAAGAAATCCTGTCTGCCGCGAAGGAAGCCTGAGCGCAAGGGAATTGGGAGTAGCGGTCATTTCGGAACGTAAGTCTGTTCCTGGTTTTTTTTTTTTTTTATTGAACCCTGAACTCAAGGACTCATAATCTAGCTCTGTAAGGAATTGAGTGATAGTCCTTTTAAAAAAGGAACATTCATGTTGCATTAGGCAGGTTAGTTACTAAGGTTGAGATAAATCGTTATGAATGTTAAATGATTATGATATAATGAACCATGAGGCAACGGTGGTACAGGGGTAATAAAAAGAAAGTAATAGTATAAAGGAATTTGTAAAGAAATTCTATTTATAGGGGTAGTACTGTAAGAATATGTTAACCTATATCATTATATTAGGCCAGGTGCCAACACTAGGTAACATACCAGACGAGATGTAAAGAGAAAGAAAATTTATTAATAGAGAAACCTCATGAGCGAAGAGGGATGACTAACATGATAACTAGAGAGTAATGACAACGACCTGACAGACCCAATTCCAATAAAAAAAGGCGTCCGGCAAGGCTGTCCATTATCTCCCATTCTTTTTAACATCTATTCGGAAATGATCTTCGACCAAAGACTGGCTGACAAGAACATCGGCATAAAAGTTAACGGACACTACATCAATAACTTAAGATATGCCGATGACACAGCACTAATAGCGGATTCAGAACAAGATTTACAGACCATCTTGAACGAAGTGGACATAGAAAGCCAAGCATGGGGGCTACGAATCAACAAAAAGAAAACAAAGGTGATGAAGGTCAGCAGGACTGCAAGCAAAATCACGATCAAACTAAACAACGAAAAATTAGAGCAAATACACCGCTTCAAGTATCTCGGAGTACTCATTGATGACCAGCTGAACCATGAGGCCGAAATCAAAAGCAGAATTGAACAAGCCAGGCAGGCATTCACCAAATGGAGAACCCTCCTCACCGACAGAAGCTTGAACATCATGCTCAAATTACGCACATTGAAATGCTACATCTGGCCAATACTGCTCTACGGTGTAGAAACCTGGACTCTAACATCAGCCACTACAAAAAAGCTCCAGGCCTTCGAAATGTGGCTCTACCGAAGAATGCTGAAAATTCCGTGGACAGCCAAGATAACCAACGCACAGGTCCTGCAGGACATGCACACGGAACGGGACCTGCTCAAAACCATCATCAGCAGGAAATGCAAATACCTAGGTCACATCGCTAGGAACCAACAAAAATATCACCTACTACCACTCATCCTGGAGGGAAAGATCGAAGGCAAGAAACGCCCAGGCAGACCGAAAATGGCATGGCTAGATAACATCAACACCTGGCTTCACATGACAACAGCACAAATTCTACACGCAGCGCTAGACGGAGAACAATATCAAAACGAAGTCGCAAACGCCATTCGGCAGCATTAAAGAAGAAGAAGAATTAAGGTGGAATGAGTGATTTGTAGTCAATATTACTATTGTAAGAGGATACCAGTTTTAATAAATTTCATGGGTTAAAAGCTAAGTAATATAACTAAGCTAAATTAAATGCTAAGTGATCTAACAAAGTAATAAGAGTTGAAATGAGTTTTACTGATGTAAATGATAAAAAATTGGTAGTGGCAGAGAAAGATGGAGTAATCTTTGATGATTGATATTAAGTAAGATACAACTGATACAAACTGATGTTAATAATTTGTAAATTGAGAATAGTAGATGAGGGAGAGATAGTGTATTGTAGTAGTAGTATGGTTCATATGTTTGTAATTATTTGTTTTTTTATGTAAATGCTGTATATAATGTTCATTAAAGGTTTGTAAATAAACGTGTGTCTTTAATGTGGGTGATTGTGCAGGCAGATATGAAGTTCTCTGAGCAGTGCAGACGGGCTGCAAGACTAGCTCGTGGAGTATTGTCAATGATATACAGGAATTTTTCCAGCAGGGATAAGGAGGTGATTATTCCATTGTATAAGGCAATGGTCAGGCCACATCTAGAGTACTGTATACAGGTCTAGAGGCCTCATTCCAAGAAGGATGTAGAGCTGCTGGAACGAGTACAGAGAAGGGCAACAAGATTAGTGAATGGAACAAAGGGGTGCTCTTACGAAGAAAGGCTTAAGTTTTGCAAATTACAGTGTCTGGAGACTAGGCACCAGCGAGGTGATCTGATAGAGGTGTATAAAGCCTTGAATGGTTTGAGCATGCTCAATGCTGATGGGATTCTTTCTCTAGCTCAGAATAATCACCTGAGAGGGCATAAATTCAAATTGAGGAAAGACAGATCTAGGATAGACGTGCGGAAATTTGCCTTTAGCCAGCGGGTGGTTGGTTGGTGGAACAGACTTCCATCCCTTGTCGTGGAGGTTGAAAGCCTAAATAAGTTTAAGGCTCAGCTGGACAGGTATTTTGAACGAACAGAGGGGTGAAGTGGAAGTGGGTTTTTTTTTTTTTTTTGGCTGATGCTGCATAAGCTTGCTTTCTTGCATCAAATGCCTCTACTAATGCTAATGCTAATGCTAATGTTCTGCTAACACCCGCTTTACACACCCTAGAATCTAGAATTTTCTGTGAATAGCCATTTTTGCAGATTTGCGTTTTGTGGGCTGTTTGTGATTTCAGTAGGGTAAAAATAAAAATCAAATATTTCCCACCCACCCCCACAATATGTTATGTCTGTAAATTGCGTGTGTTCTCTGGTCGATTTGCCTGTTTTGCTGGATGAAAAAACCTTGCTATCTACGCCTCAGACCGACTAACTCATCCACGTAGTGAAAAAAAGCCCATGAAGTTTTTTGCATCATCGACGGGATTCGAACCCGGGCCTTTTCCACCCGGTGTGGGGAGGACTGTGACGATACCACTGTGCTACCCGCGCAAACCGTCTGTAGTTACAAACTTCACTCTTAGAACCACATTTATGTATTGCGATAGGTTAGCTTATCTCCAATGCCCTCGTGGGTAGCACATCGGATGAAAAACACTTGAGTTCGAGTCCCGTCAGTGACGTGATGATTTTTGTGGGTCTTTTTCACAACATGGGTGAGTTAATTTGTCTCAGGCGAGTATAGATGGTTTTTTCGTCCAGCAAGCAGAAAATCGACCACAGAACACTCGCAATATACAGACAGTATACAAGGAGCAATATGGCCCTAGTTGCCGATGCTCCTAAATCTAAAACAACAATAACTTCTCCAATCCAATGGAATTTCCCACAAGTACAAAGATACCCCCATAATTAACATCAATTATTCAATACACTCTCTTGCTGTCTCCCTCAAAACTACCAAGTATATGCCATCAACTCTGGTAGCCTTACTTGCCTTTATGCTCAAAAGTTTTTCTAATAAACAATCACTTGTAATTACGAAATCACTAATTTCATATGGCTTAACCTCACTCGCACAGCCTCTTCTCAGTATGAAGGGTCTTTCGTCAGTAAAGACCGGTGCAAAGTACCTATTCAGTTTAACAAAATATGACCGTCAAAAGCAAACCACTCACAAGAAACGGACAGACTCACCTTCCCTCTTCAAACCCAGATAATGCAGCACATTGTAGAATGGAACTGTTGAGGTTTATGCAGCATCGATTTAATCTCCCGATATCGCCTGAAGCTGGTTGCTTACAAGAGACTAATCTAACTCTGAAAGTAATTCCATCAATTAAAATTTTTACAATTTACAGAAAAGATATAAACTCTCCATTATCCTTACGTGGAGGCGTCGCGGTTTTAGTTGACTATAAAATACCTTCTAGAAACATTCCTCTTCAGACCCACATAGAAGCCTTTGTGGTACGTGTATCAATTGGACAAATTCTAACTCTAGTGTCAGCATATTTTCTGCTAACAATATCTTCACTTTCATAGAACTAGAAGACCAATACCACACTCATAAAACCAATACCAGCACATTGTTGTCTTCTTGGTTACTTCAGTGTAAATCATCGACTATGGGGATCTGCCAACACGAACAATAGAGGACACTCGGTAGAGACGATACTACACCAACTGAATCTAACATTACTAAACATTGTTCAAAATACTTATAATCACCTTCCCACTGGATCCATCCATGTCAGCAATTGATTTAACTATCTGTACCCCCATATTGTATCCCAGTATAGAATAGACAGTTTTAAACGATCCACACAATAGTGGCCACTCCTAATTATATGAAGAATCCAAACGCTACAAAGCCCGTGCTCTGACTGTCGGTTAACATGGAAATTCTCCAAAGCAGATTGGGAACAATATTCAACTCACCTCGCCTTTCTTTTGATAGCCAATTGATTAGACTACAACCATTGATGATGTTACTGAGCACATTACCAAGCAAATACTGACCACAGCTTCCGAAACAATACCTCAGGCCTCTGTATGCAAACACAAAAACCTTACAAACACTGGTGGAACGAAGCTTGCCCAGTGCCAAAAAGTAAAAAATAAATAAATAAAAAAATAGCGCTTGGAACCTGTTCCGGAAGTTTCCAACTACCAACAACCTAATTCAGTATAAAAGGCTTAAGTCAAAAGCTCGACAAATTAGAAGAAAAGCCAAAAAAGGACTCATGGATACAGTTTGCATCCACTATCACAAATTATACTAACAGTCGACTTATCTGGAAAAAGATTCTGTAATTAAATAGTAAATATCTACCTTCTCCTGCTCCCATCTTAACCAAGAATGGAGAAATAGCTAACTCCCTTGCAGAAACTTTCTACCAAACATCTGTTACTTCAGCATATGAAAACTCTTTTCTTCAAATAAATGCTTTAGCAGAAAGGTATAAGTTAAAATTCCATACTACCTAATATCTTGCCTATAATCAACCATTTAACCTATTTGAACTGCAAACAGCATTAAATAGATCACCCAACAGTGCAGCTGGACCTGATGGAATCTGTTAGGTAATGCTGATACATCTAAACAGTACAGCCTTGAATTTACTATTAATTTTCTATAACCAGATTTTTCTTGAAGGTACATATCCCTCTTTTTGGCATCACTCCGTTAATTTAACCTTTCCAGGAAAAGATCAATCGCTTCCACAAAATTATCTACCTGTCTCTCTGACCAGCTGCCTACGTACAACTGGAAAGAATGATAGATAGACGGCTTATCTGGGTTCTTGAAACTAAAACACTGATGAATAACAATCAGTTTGGATGCCGACACTAAGATCCGTAATGATCGTCAAAAATCTTACCATCAAGGCTTACCATTACCTTGTAATGGTAAGTCTTGATGTAGAAAAGGCTTTCGACACTACCTGGAGGTATGGCATATTGAGAGAACTTTATTCCATAGGATTGCGAGGGCACTTACCAGATCTACAAGGATTTGGTAAGTGCCCTCGGTAAGTTACTGATCCACAAGGATCGGTACTTAGTTCCACCCTATTTTTACTTAGACTGAACACCATAACACAGAACATCCCCAATTCTGTAAAACTATATATGTATGCTGACGTTCTAACTATATCTTGCCGTTCACAAAATAGTCATGCCATTGGAAGACAGCTGAAACTTTCCATAAATAAGTTGGAGATATGGGCACTGCAAAATGTATATCTTTTATCAGAAAAATAATTGCAGTTCACTTCTGCAAAAAACGTAAGCTACACCCAGAACCGTAATTCAGATTGGAAAACG
This sequence comes from Mastigoproctus giganteus, assembly GCF_048544385.1. Classification (NCBI taxonomy): domain Eukaryota; kingdom Metazoa; phylum Arthropoda; class Arachnida; order Uropygi; family Thelyphonidae; genus Mastigoproctus; species Mastigoproctus giganteus. The sequence continues at coordinate 90,754,383 of NC_143587.1, read as the reverse complement.
ATCTGATCCTTCTCGCCAGCAACCTTCGTTTCCTAGGTTTAATGTTGGACATCAAACTTAACTCTGTTTCACATACCTGATTTTTTCACATACCTGCTGATAGATACATCCTGTTACATTTGTATCGTGCTCTCATCAGGTCTCATTTAGATTATAGTGCTGTTGTCTATGACTCGACTAGGAAAAGTGCGTTAATCAGACTTAATACCATCCAACACAACGCCCTTCGTACTGCTATGGACTCTGACATCAGTGGGTCTATTATGAAAATAGACACACTGGAATTAGACTAAAAGATTTGCTTCACACCTGGAATATTTTTTTTTTGACAACATAATTCTGAGCTAACTGCGGATGGAGGATTCCGGGCCCAAGCTTTAGGGCTAATCCAATACTACAGGCCATTCCAAACCGGTTAAAGCTATCTGATCGGTTCCTACCTGTGCAAATGCTGCAAGACATGCAGTCCTTGGACGGCGACCTCTACAAATTCCCAGTCGACAGGGAATATAGGCAGAAAGTACTCGGTCGACTTCCTTCCCAGGACCACGTCAGAGGACACTAGAACCTGCTCCCGGAGACCTACACATCACTGCCTTGAATCTATCATCCCAGCGTTCAAACCTTTCAGGAGTCATAATCCTTTTTTTTTTTTTTTTTTTTTGTATTTATTATGTTGTGTGATTTATTTTATGTAAACCCCTGGCTTGTAGCGCCGTGAAGGAAGTTGTATATAGCAATGTGCCTTCTGTATATAATAACGAGTTCTTCTTTTAATTCAAGAGACCGATGTACATGATCCAACCTGATCTGTAAATCTCCCTCACTGTAATACCTACTTTGGCACCACGTTTCTGTTAGCCCTATTATGTCAGCATTAGTTGTCCTAACCAGGAGTTCAAATTCAGCCATTTTATTGACAATATTCCTGACATTACTATAGACACAGTGAAGACTGAGTAATCTTCTATAGTTTACTACCCTGATACACCCCTTGAAGTTATTTAGGTTTGTATCCCAAGCTTTATCTTCCCCCTCATTTGAAACGCTGCTACCCTCAGTTGTTATTGGATTTTAGGAACATCGGCTACGTGTGCCATGTTGCTCCGTGTACAGGGTGTTTCAGTTAAACGTTTCAGAACTTCTAAGAGGGGTAGGGTACATCCTGACAACTCGAAATCATATAGCAATGTGGGGTCGGAAATGCTTTCCTGAAGCGGTGTTGTACACAGAAGCACCATAAAGAAAAGAGACCGTAAGTGAGAAATCGTTTTAATAATGCATGAAAAGAAGCAAAAGGTACATGGATTAAAGTAAGTGTTCGAAGTTTCTTCCACGGGCTACAATGCACGCCTCACATCTCCGACGCATGGACATCCGAACATTCTGGAATACTCCAGGCAACGTGTCCAGACACAGCAACCGGAGGATTATGCACCTCGTATTGCTTTCGCACAGTGGTACCTTGGAAAATGTGCTACAAATCCCCTTTTTCCTGCTGAAGTGTTGTTTTCCGATGAGGCATCCTTCACAAGGGAAGGAATTTTCAACACGCATAACGACCATATCTGGGCGGTCGAGAACCCGCATGCAATACGACGTCGTGCAGCACAGATTCGATTTTCGGTCAATGTATGGGCCGGTATTATGGGAGATCACCTCATCGGACCTTACCTGTTACCGTGTCGTCTAACCGGACCTATCTACTTGATCTTTCTGCAGCAAGTATTGCCACAACTTTTGAGAGATGAACAGATTTCTGCATCGACGCAACAGACAATGTGGTTCCAACACGATGGAGCCCCTGCCCATTATAGCGGAGATGTTCGTAACTACCTGGATGTCACATTTGGTCAACAGTGGATCGGACGTGGTGGTCCCGTGCGTTGGCCTGCTCGGTCACCCGACCTGTCATGTCTTGATTTTTATTTCTGGGGTCATATGAAATCGCTAGTTTATGACACCCCTGTTGACAATGCTGAGGAGCTGGTTGCAAGAATCGCAGTAGCTGCCGAAGAAATTCGAAATTCGCCTGGAGTATTCCAGAATTTTCGGATGTCCATGCGTCGGAGATGTGAGGCGTGCATTGTAGCCCGTGAAAGAAACTTCGAACACTTACTTTAATCCATGTACCTTTTGCTTCTTTTCATGTATTATTAAAACGATTTCTCACTTACGGTCTCTTTTCTTTATGGTGCTTCTGTGTACAACACCGCTTCAGGAAAGCATTTCCGACCCCACATTGCTATGTGATTTCGAGTTGTCAGGATGTACCCTACCCCTCTTAGAAGTTCTGAAACGTTTAACTGAAACACTCTGTATATTGTCTGTGAATTGTGTGTTTTGAGGTCAATTTTCTATTTTGCTGGACGAAACGCTCGAGTTTCCGGGAGAAAAACTGTGCTGCCCGAGACCGACTTACTTAGCCACGTTGTGAAAAAGGCCCATAAAAATTCCTTGGGATTCGAACTCCGGTCTTTTCCACCCAGTGTGGGGAGGACGGTGATCCTACCAACTGTGCTACCCACAAGGACACCTTTCCTCAGACCTTATCAACATCGGCTATTGTGGCAACAAACAAAAATTCTTAAGATGAGTGCAAGCATTACTTTGACCCATATCATTAGATAAATGAGGATGTAATTACACTTCTTCCGCTAACTAGCACAGTTCCCTGAACTCTTAATGGATCCTGAATGATACTGGAAAAGATCCTTGCACCACCTTTGCTCAAATGAATACCATTTCTGCAAAATGGATTCCTTATACTTACAAAAGCAGCCTACTCTGATAAAAATATCCCCGTAGAGCCTTGCAAATTCCCTCAAGTCTTGAGTTAATCCACAAGGCTTTCAGCATATACCCGTCCTATCTTGTCTGGGTAGAATTGCTGACAAATACACATTCTGACCTAGCTCGCTGCATGTTTTCAGCATAGGCTTGACCATCCAACAGATGGTCAAGCCTTGTGCATTTAATATCGTCAGTCCCACATGAATAATAATGCTTATTTATAAACTGTGTGAAGTCTCTTAAAACTGGCCTGAGACAGCAGCTTAGCTTTGATAGTAGTAAAGGCAAGTTTTTGCATCTAAGGACATGGTAATAATTTCAAGTTAAATTATCAATTCTGCGTGACTCACCCAGTAGTTGAAGATGAAAAGCATCTGGCAGTTGTAATATGGTCCGATATGCAGTTCTCAACAGTGCAATAAAGCTTAGAGGACAGTGCATGAAATATTTTTGCCGATAAAGAGGTAATTATCCTTCTGTACAAATTGATGCTTAGGACACTTCCTGAATACCGCATACAGGTCGGGAAGCCTCATATCATTGAGGATATCAATTTTCTTTAAAGGATAAAAAGGAGAGGAAAAAAAAAAACAGTTACGGATTCAGAGATATTCTACTAGGAAGAGACTAGTTCTACATGCTGCAATGTTGGCATCTGCGTAGTAATCTCATGTGTTTAAAGCCCTTAGAGAATTGAGGAAGCTTAGTGATGGAGTTATATTTTCTCTTTCTAAGATGACGCAGGCAAGAGGATTCAGATTAAGTAAATATAAATGTACACTGGACGTAAGGAAACTTTACTTTATTGAAAGAGCATATGTAGATTAAATGCATAAGAGCATATGAAGATTTAAAGAGAGTTAGATAAATATTTGGAAGAAGCAAATAAAATATGAAACTAGAAAGAAACTAATTTTCGACTACAAATGCTATACGATAGTTCTGACATTTTTATATTAATATTGATAGTAACACTAATTTTATCTATGCACTTCGTAAGTATTTTAAATTCTTTTTAACTGTCATTGTATTATCTCTGAACGAATCTGTTATTTGTTAAACTGAATTGTGTTATCCGGCATACTGGGACTAAAACGTTGTTGATTACTGGAGGTACGTTTTTTGGATTCTTCTGGTCTTTTTTTTTTTTTTTTTTTTTTCACCTTGCCTGGTGCTTAGTTATTTCATTACATTCGGGCATAGAAGATTTTTCTAAGGCACATGCCATTTTTCGTCTCCTGCAGAACATACCAACAAACCAACCTTAAAAGATTTACAAATTACTCCCGAATTCCTTTTACGTTTTTGTAATAAAAAAATCGATCATATGATTTTTATTTTGTTTTTGGCAAACTATAGCTATACTGTTATTAGAGAGGGCTTTTGTATCATCTTTTCAAATAATCAGAAAGAATAAATAATTATAGAGGCAGACATTAAAACTATTTTAATGGGTTCAATTTGCGATTTCAGGAATGTTCACCGGACTCTAACATCTCCACTCATGTGAAAACCGCATTGGACTAGAAATAATTCGTGATACAATCATAACACACAAATCGGGATTTTTTGGCGCAAAGTAAATAGTGAAATGAATGAACTGGGAGATGTCTAACATTTATTTATTTACGAGAAGAACTTGAATTTTTAAGTAAATGTATAAATGTTAATTCACAAAATAAATTGAACGATGTAGTTCGGAAGTTAACAACGATAGAATGTCATCTATTAATTATTTATGAATAAAATTCGAGAACTGTATCCTAATTAAGACGATGAGTTTTAGATTTCATGAACATTCTCATTTTAATTTTATTAAAACGCTGCATTAAAATGTCACAGCTTTCAAGAATAACTCTGTGCAGGCTTTATGAGTAATCTTCGATATTTTTGTTACTACTAAAGATCATTAAGTAAGAATAACTCTTTCCGTATGACCAGGTTGAAATTTTCGGTTACTGTTATAAAGTGCAGGCAATATTTGAAGCTTCAAAAAACAATTTGAAGCCTCGTTTGTGTTTCAGGCTCAAGACAAATGGCCCAAAAGCCCCCCCTCCTTCCGATAGTCCGTCATAAAGAGCAAATGCTTAGAATGCTGTCACTGTTCTAATATATCTGCCATATTTCAACTGTTATTTTATACCTTTGGACAAATTATCCATATCCTTTTCTTAAAAAAATTTTAAGCACCGAAGCGTTCTTTGGAAAGGTATGAAAAGAAATCGAGGGCACTCCTGCTCTAACTTTAGATAGCGCTCCACTTTGACCGATGGAGAAGAGGACAGCGTGGTTTATTAGGCAGCATTGCTTTCAGTAGTTTAGTTACATTCCCGCTCGGTGTTACTGAGACACAAGGGATGTATGACTAAATTGATCACAACTAGTTCCACTGCCGTTTTCGGCGGCGAACGGTCGAGCCATATTGTAGCTGCATCGACCTGTTCCTGATATCTGGGTCAGCTGACTGCCGCAGGAGCTGCGCTGTTATCTAGGAGAATAGTCTGGGGAAGGGAGCAAATGCCTGCCAGCAGGCATAAGCAGCCACCGATAGGAATACCGAACATATCAACCGGAAGTGAGCGAACTGTGGCGTCATTGTCAGTGGTCGGAAAGTAAAGCTGCGCCTCTGATGTGATATACTTGGCAAGGCGATTGTAACTAATGATTTTGAGGTTTTCCAAGATGAAATGCAAGAGAATCTCCGCACCCCCTTTTAATTCCATACCTAGACGACGAGAGAAGTAGAAGTTGTAAGAAATTACAGCTGTTCACTGATATAACTAAAGATTTGAATGGAGAATGCTACATTTTCTCACGGCCAGCAGTACAAAGTTGCTTGTAGGAAAGTATAATGTGCGGCATTTCGAAGGAAACTTATGACCGTTTCTTTTATCTAGAATTAGAGGCATTCCTTTTTAACCCCTGTTCGCTTTATCTTTATATTTATCTATTGTGTAAAGAAAGCTTCAGAGATGTGGGAATTTAGGAGTTAACCCGATGTTTACCATTGTGTGATATCGAATATGAAACGCTGTGCTATAAAAATAAGAATTTGAGCACTTCGTAGGTATCTTATCAAAAATACTTTAAATAAAGTGGTAAAAATTAATAATGATATAAATACTCTTATATCGCATACTTAGTTAAGAATTTTATTGAGATATACTTTAATACATGCTCTTAATAACTTAATGGCTATGTTTCAATTGCCTGCAATAACCAAGAAAGAAAAAAAGAAAGAAATATTAATCAAACTTAGAAAACTAAAGATAACTTGATTAGAGCGATTATTTAATTTTATCGAAAGAAATATACTTCAAGCAGAAATCTTAGCTGAGCAATCGTTACTGTGAATAAACTTTATAATTATACATCAAATAATGTGATTAATAAACTAAATATGCATGTAATTAGGTGATAAAATATGCAACAAAACCATATCCTATGCAATAACATTTTTACGTAAATTATTACCAGTTTATCCCCAATAACGGCCGTCGTAGCCGAGTGGTCATGTACGAGGGTGCATAAGTGACCTGGGTTAAAGCCCATGACTACTAAATACGGTGCTTTCTCTTGTATTCTCTGTATTCTGTGAATTCCTCTGACCGTGTGGAGTATAAAAAGATTTTTTTTTTTAATTGAATTACAGTTTCTTTGCATTTAATATTCAAATGTAACAAAATTGTTTAATGAAATATTTTACAAAAAGGATAATTTTACAACTCACATGTCGAATAACATTTGTTACAGTAAACAACAATATACATTGTGCTGCCACTTTATTAGGTACACCCCTGCTGTGCACACAAATGGTTTGACCCACAACGTTGCAAGTCACACGACCACAGTTTTGGATATAAATGTAGCAGAACAACCTTTCTAGTATCAGTTAAGCATACAAACCGTAGCAAGAATGGGGAAAAGGAGTGATCTAACGGACTTCGAATGTGACATGGAAGTTTGTGCAAGACGTGCTGGAAAAAGCATCTCTGAAACGGCAGTTCTCCGGAACTTTTCACGCACCACAGTTTCAAGGGTGTATCGAGAATGGTGCAACGAACAGAAAACATCCTCCCAACGGCACTCCTGTGGAAGAAAATCGTTTGTTGATGACAGAGGTCAGAGGAAGATGGCTAGAATTGTGCAAGCAAACAGACGGGCCACAATATCGCACATCACGTCAGAATACAACCTTGGTGTGCAGAACAAAATATCGCAACGGACGACTAGTCGCACTTTGTCGCGAATGGGCTACAACAGCCGAAGGCCACATCGTGTACCTTTGTTATCAATGAAGAACAAGAGAGCATGCCTCCTGCGGGCATAGCAACACCAGCACTGGACCATCGAGGATCGGAAAACAGTTGCTTGGTGTGACCAGTCGAAGTTCCTGGTGCATCATGTGGATGGAAGGCTCAGAATTTGGCGAAAACAGCATGAATCCATGGACCCGTCAAAACACCATAACACTGCCCCAACCACCTTGCACAGTAGTCTGACGACTACTGTGCAAGGTGGTTGGGGCAGTGTTATGGTGTGGGGAATGGTTTCTTCGTACATGTTGGGTACATTGATACCCATAAATTGATGTCTGAATGCCATATCGTACCTAAACATCGTTGCTGACCAAGTGCATCCGTTCATGTTGACAGTTTATCCTCAGTCAGATGTTTACTTCCCGCAGGATAATGCGCCGGTGCACAAAGCTTGAATCATTATGGAATGGTTCCAGGAACATGACAATGACTTTTCTTTGCTGCAGTGGCCCGTTCAGTCCCTGGATCTCAATCGTATTGAACATCTTTGGGATGAGCTGGAAAGGGCTGTTCGCTGCAGGCCTACACCTCCGTCGAATTTCAAAGAACTGCGTGACAAACTCATGTCTGCATGGTACTCCATTCCTGCACAACGTTTTCAGCATCATGTTCAATCCATGCCTAGACGAATTCAGGCTGTTTTGAAGGCTAACGGAGGCTCAGCACACTACTAGGTAGGTGTACCTAATAAAGTGGCAGCACAGTGTATTTTTCAATGTGGTCCATGTAAATCTTTAGCGTTTATCTCTCAAAATTTTAAAAGCGGAGAACGCGCTTTCGACATCGGCGGAAGTTACTATGCTAAATTGAAAAATGTGAGCCTTCGAAGTTTCTACCTCTAATGGGACTTTCTGTTCATTTCTCTTGACGATATCATCTATTTTTCTTACAGTATGAAATCCAGAGTTCTTTTCTGAAATATCTTATTCTTCTTTTATGTCCCCAGGGGCGGTTAACATTTCCAATTCAACATTCTCTGCCTCTTTATTTGTACTGCTCGAAGAAAGTCCTTCTACTTCGAGCTCGGTTACGGAATTAGGTAACCAAGTAAGACAAGCCAATGAGATGATGACGATTTTCTAACGCTAATGTCTTTTAACCAAAGATTTGGAAAGAGTTGCCTTAGCAGCGCCATCGATAATTTTTTTTTTACAGAATCAAAGTTGTTAATATAAAACAATGCTGCACGCAACACCATGTTTTCCCCCTTTGCCCCTCTATCTTGCACACTATACAAGGGGCGATTGTATCTTACAATCAACTGAAAAATAAATAAATAATAAATAAAATGGGATGTGGTGGAAGAGGAAGGCCATGTTGTATATTTCTGCTCTATGCATTTTCAGCAGGTATTTCTTTGAGCCCTGTTCTTAATTACCATCTGCTTACTATATCTTTCTTCCAAACCAATTCGAACGTGTTCAGTTAATCAACGTTTATTCATAGGTCAATTTCCCTTGTTCTTCATATACCCATTCGACTTCTATTCTTTGGAATAATCTTCCTTCCTTCATATGTATTTCCTTAAAACTACAACTTACAGAAATTCAAGTGAAACGTCTGAATTGTCTTGTCCGCAATACCAGGGTACCTGCCCACCCACCGATGAGAGGCTAACTAGCCTTGAAACGGTGTCGTCTGGGTGGTGGTGCCCACTGAGAATAAGTAACAGTAGTCTTCTCTTTTAGTGAAGCGTTACTTATTCGAGGTAGTGCAATGCATGGCAACTCGTTGTGAAGGAGGTGCACAATATGAGATACAGATAAAATGATGCCCTTTTTACACTACCACCTATTATTTTCGTTAAAGAGTTACCTGTGGTGTATTTACACCAGTATTATATAGATAATTTATACCCTTGAACATATGATGCCTTGCTGCATTTAGTTTGACTTAAACATAGTACTATAAATACTATAACGTTTCGATCGATTACCATAAAAAAATAGAAATGAAAGCAAATTCAGTAAGGGGCACAATATACCATTTTTTATTTTTTTTATAATTACAATTTGTTAATAATTACAGATAAATTATATACCGTAATTTATGCAGAAATTTTCAAATCTATTCTAAATCATGACTATATAATGGCTAATCCTTGTTCACTATGAAAACGGAAATTAAAAATCGGGTATAATATTTTTTTTAATGAGTACGAGGTTATTACCACGTTGACCAAGATTTTTGCAGCTCTGGCGAACGCTAAGTTTTAATTTATATTTAGTCGTTTTATTGACTTAACTGTTATACTAAATTATTTTCTATAAGTAACTTTATAGTTCTAGCCACGCTCCGTGGTTTAATTTTGAATTTAGATAGCGATTTTGAAAGTTAATATTTATAGTGTCAATAGATTTTGCATTCCTAACTTGCCGCCATTGTTGTACGATACGGAATAGCACAAGGTTTAATGTAAAACTAGATAGCCAAAAACGTAGCACTGTATTAGAAATCTGTTAGATTAGTATAGTATTATCAATTAATCAGTAAAATTTATTAATCTTATTAAAGTTCATTGTTAATTAAATTATACTTAACGGAATCATGACCCAGACTAAAGCAGTAAAGCAGTGTTCACAGAATAGCCAGAGTGCTGTGGCCCGCGGGAGAACCGAAGGGGACGATTCTCCAACGCATCGCAGTCTAAAATAATGCACGAAATGTGAAATGGTGCAGACCTGTCTAGAACAGGACATGACCTAGCCAAGGAGGATGTTTTGTGTCTGCTAGGTGCAGAGACTGTGAAGAAATTAGGCGCCAATTCTGCTTTCTGATGGGCGTCTATGAGAGTTTGTGGTGTAGGGCTTCTGCATATTAATTTCTTCGAGGGAAGAAATTAATATGCAGAGGCCCATCAAGCTCTTAGCTGACTAACTCAACACCAGAGCTAACTCCTGTGCATCAGACAACACAGCGGCAATCTCCAAGGCAGAATGCGCTGGTCCCGCAGGAACTAGTTATTGTCGGTGAATCTATTGTCATGGAGACGGAGAATATATTATGCAAAAAGGATAGGTGTAACAGGACCAGGTTATGTCTGCCAGGGGCAAAAGTTGATGATGTTGTAGGGCAGATATCATCTTTTAAGGGCACAAAAGGTGATATTGTTGTACACGTGACACTAATGACCTTAAGAATAAGTAAGAGATCTGCAGATTTACGTAACATGTACAGGTAAATGCTGAAAAAAAAGTCGCGAGTTAGTCTGCCCAGACACGATAGGAGGGCATATATATGATGAGAGCCTTGTCAATCAATTCGGCCCTGGAGAGATTGTGCAAGGCTCCCGGGGTAAAATTTTTTTTCAGCTTGGTCTGAATTTCTTTTCAGCGTGGAAAATTAGAGTATAACAGGAGAAACTGCTTCTACAGGGATGGGATACACTTAAATAGAAAGGGTGCAAGGATATTTGCTGATGCTATGGAGGCAGTGTTAGGGGGGTCGGAAAACTGCTAGATTGGGGGGTTACAGACTAAAATATTAACGGTAGCCGCAGGCAGAGGCGAAAGTGATTCTTGCACTGCTTTTATTATAATGAGCAGCAGCTTAGAGAGCAAGTTGCTGGGGACTTCAAGAGCTGCTCTGAGTCATCATGGAACAAGTAAATACTTTTTTTTTTGGTTTTTTTTTTTAGGAGCATTAGCAACTAAGGCTATATTGCTCCGTGATATGCAGTGGTCATTCCCTGACCTTTCCGCATCCTCCGTATTTGGTGGTGACGGGCTCGAACCCCGGTCTAATCAAGAAGCGACTGCTGCTCCTTCCCACCTGGCTACGGAGGCGCCCTGAACAACAACAAGTAAATACGTGTGCTGTGTTCGGGCAACTAAGAGTAAGAACAAGTGCATGTATACTTGCATATACACTAATGCTAGAAGTCTAGTAAATAAAATTGATGAATTTGAAGTGTTGATTCAGACTTCAAAGGCAGATATTGTTGGATTATCAGAGACATGGTGTCACACAGATATAAGCAATGCAGAATTGGAATTTGGGGAGTACAATGCGTACAGAAAGGATAGACAGGGTAGGAAGGGAGAAGTGGTTATGCTGTTAGTTTAGAAACACATAAAATCTAAGGAAATGCATCCAGTTGACATGGGTGGACAGTGCAATGTTGAGTCTGTTTGGTGTGACATAAACACTGGGAAAGAGAAAATGAGCGTATGAGCACGTTATAGGCCTAATGACTCTGATGAGTACAATGAGCATTTGTACAGAGAAATAGAACGGGACATTAAATCAGAATGTCTTGTAACGGGGGATTTTAACTTTCCAGATATTGACTGGAACTTGTGGTTTGGTCACTCGCACGCTAGCAAGACTTTTGTGGATTTATTGGAGGATTGTTTTCTACAGCAAGATGTTCGAGGTGCAACCAGACGGAGTTAGTATCCTTCATCTGATTATCACCAGTGATTATTCATGCATTAAAAATTTGCAGATAAAGAAGCCATTAGGTGACAGTGATCAGAGTGTACTGATGTGGGATTTACTTAAAGATGTAACTACCATCAAGGGTAAAGGGAATGGTTTTGTTTTCGGAAAGGGGACCACAGTGGTCTCAGACAGTTTTTAAATTCTTTTCAGTGGGATAAACTGATGAAGCTACCAACGGCGAATTCTAAATGGGAAGCCTTCAAGGCCTTAATCATGGAGGCTACTAGGCTTTTCGTGCCAACTAAGAAATACTGTTCAAGGTTCAGGCCTAAATGGATACCGGATGAATTAATGAGGCTCGTGGCGGCAGAGAAGAAAAATGCATGGGAGGCATATAAATTATCAGGCGACACAGAAGCCTATGGCAGAAATAAGCTGGTCTGTAATCAAGTCACAAAGGAGGTTAGGCAGACGAAGGCAGATTACGAGAAATCTTTGGCAAAGGACGCAAAGAAAAACAGCAAAGAATTGTTTACTTATGTAAACTTTAAAACGAAGGGGATGGATCAGATTGGTCCACTTAACATTGATGATCCTGTTTAAGTAACTGATAAACTGAATGAGTATTTTGCATCTACATTCACACGAGGAGTTATTAAAGGAGGGGAATACCAGAAATTTATCAAACTCTAACAGGGAGCTAAATGATTTTGTAATAACTGAGAGCAAAGAGGAGGAGAAATTGTTGAAGTTAACATAAAAAAGGCACCTGGGGAAGATGGAATCTATCCAGTTATAATGAAGGAGGCAGAAAACACTTAGCCATAATTATGAGAGCATCCTTAGAGTCCGGGGAGGTCCCCATGGACTGGAGATGTGCAAATTTATCCCCAATTACAAAGGGGTTTCAAAGGGTGACAAATAATTATAGACCTGTTAGTTTAACTTCTATTACTGGGAAAATAATGGAGTCACTGGTTAAAGAGGTGATACGGGATCACCTAGACAAGACAGCAGTAATACATCAGACACAAGCATGGGTTTGTTAAGGGGAAGTCTTGTCTGACCTATTTAATTGGATACTACGATGTGGTCACAAAGGAACTGGATGCAAAAAATAATTTTGATATCATATACAGTACTTGGATTTCAGGAAAGCGTTTGATACAGTTGCACATGGAAGACTGCTGTACAGATTGGAGCGGTTTGTCATTAAGGGCAAGTTAGTGCAATGGATAAAGGAATGGTTGAGTGGGAGACGGCAGAGAGGGGTAATAAATAGACACTGCTCTATGTGGACTTATGTTATTAGCGGATTCCCCCAGGGTTCTGTGCTGGGCCCATTGTTGTTTTGTGTATTTATCAATGTTATCGATGAAGGTATATCAGGCTTAATGTCCAAGTTTGCAGATGATACAAAGGTTGGCAGGGTTGTTAATGACAGTAAAGACAGCATGCTACTGCAACACGATCTAGAAAAGTTAGCCAAATGGGCTGAGAAGTGGCAACTGAAGTTTAACATTGACAAATGCAAAGCACTCCATATGGGTAACCTAAGAGTAACGTACTAGCTGTGTGGTACTACACTCAGGGAGGTGGAGAATGAAAAAGACCTGGGGGTAATTCTGTAATCAGATGTGATGTTCTCTGTACAGTGCAGACGGGCTGCCAGAGCAGGCCATGGAATGTTGTCAATGATATATAGGAATTTTGCTAGCAGAGACAAGGAGGTGATTATCCATTTGTATAAGGCAATGGTCAGGCCACACCTTGAGTATTGCGTACCGGTCTGTAGACTTCAGAGAAAGGCAACAAGATTGGTGAGAGGAACGAAGGGGTGCGCTTACGAAGAAAGGCTTAAGTCTGCAAGTTGCAGGGTCTGGAGACTAGCCACCTGTGAGGTGATCTTATCGAGGTGTATAAGGGCTTGAATTGTTTGAGCAGGCTCAATGCTGACGAGATACTTCCGCTTGCTCAGATTAAGAACCTGAAGGGGCATAGATTCAAATTGAGGAAAGACAGTTGTAGAATTGATGTTCGGAAGTTTGCCTTTAGCTAGCAGATAGTTGATTGCTGGTACAGACTTCCATCTGTTGCTGTGGGAGTTGATAGCTTATATAAATTAAGGCTGAACTAGACAAACATTTGGAGTTACCGGATGGGTGAAATGGGAAGGTTTTTTTTTTATCTTTTTGGCTTATGCGTGCTTTCTTGCATCATATGTCTCAACTAATGCTAATACTAATATCTAATTAAATTTAATATCCATATAAAACTTATAAAGCGAAGTGTTCCATTACTGGATATTTTAAAATTTCTCATATGTTTTATGATCTTTATCAAATCCGTAAACTATAATGTAACGACAAAATTGTCCGGACAACACTTGGATTTGGGAAAAAATTAACCATGTTCGCCATCTACGTATCACGAATATAAAAGCAACTGCGTTTATACTAGAAGTAATAGATCAACAAAATATCGTAGGATGCCATAATAGCAATCAACGTTTACTACTTTAGAACAAGTGCGATACCATAAATCAGAGGTCGGCAACCTGCGGCTCTTTAACTTTTAGCTCATATGAAGCACAATTTAAAAGAGGACTTAAAAATTAAGGACATGTGGAGTGCAAGACTAAAATGCCTTAAAACTGAAATTGAGGATTTGCAGAGGCAAAAAACTGCGCTTGCAATTCTACACAAATGGACGGAAGTAAATGAATTGAAAAAGCAAGACCAAGTTGCGTTTGATGAGTGGAGTAGCCTACCGGACATGTATATAAATTTGAAAATATTTGCTTTTGGACTGCTCTCAGTTTTTGGGTCGTCAAATTTCTGTGGGTGGAAAAGGTCCTGGTTCGAAAATTATTAGCAGCAAAAAATATACGAATTAGAACAAAACCGTTATATGAAATCTTACATGCGCATCACCATACCATTTTAGCCGCAGTAGCTCTTGCGCCAAGAATTCTTAAATCAAATCAAATCAAACCCTGGTTCGAATCCCGTCGATGATGCGAGAAATTTTAATGGGCTTTTTCACTCCTTGGCTGAGTTTGTCGGTCTCAGGCGTAGATAGCAATTTTTTCCCCCAGAAACTGGGATTTTTCGTCCAGCAAAACAGACAAATCGACCATAGAACACACGCAATTAACAGACATAAGACACAGCACGGCAGATGAATTTAATTATTCGGGTGGCCTAAATATAATAGTTATTTATTTATTTATTATTATTTTTTTTTTGTAACATTCGTTGTCTGCGTGGGTTTTGATTTTTTTTTTTTTTGATTTGGTAGTTGTTGGCGCATCGGCTTCTGTGGCCATATTGCACCTCCCAAGGTTTTTGCAGTACTTTGATCCAAGCCCGAGGCGGGAATCGAACCCGCAACCTTTGGGTTGCCGGGCAGGTACTTTACCCACTCGGCTAGCCCGGTCGGCGTCTGCGTGGGTAGCACAGTGGTATTGTCACCGTCCTCCCCACACCGGGTGGAAAAAGCTCGGGTTCGAATCCCGTCGGTGACGCGAGGAACTTTAATGGGCTTTTTTCACTCCTTGGCTGAGTTTGTCGGTCTCAGGCGTAGATAGCAAGTTTTTTCCTCCAGAATCTGGGGTTTTTCGTCCAGTAAAACAGACAAATCGACCATGGAACACACGCAATTAACAGAGATATGACATACAGCACGGCGGATGGATTTAATTGTTCGGATGGCCTTTCTTTTTTTTTTTTTTTTTGTACCATTGTTCCTGAAACAATGAGGTACCTGTACATTGAGATATTCTGCACCATTCTGTCAATAGTTTATCAAGGGCGCAATTCCCTTGATAAACTATTTGCAGAAATGTTAGATATTCCCTTTTCTCTTTTAACATGATACTGCACCATGTTGTTCTGCACAGTTTCTAATAACTCCGTTTAAAGACATGGGCCGTGCAAAAGCGCTATTGGCTTACCAAGAAACCTCACAGTAACCCATTTGTACACCTTTGGTATGAAGTGAAATATCAGCTAGCCAGTTAACACCCCTACAATCAGTTATTGAATCAACCGCTGTGTTGGAGAAACGGGCCAAATATCGCTTTTCTGTAAAAAAAAAAAAAAAAAAAAAAAAAATGCATGGCCTACCGAGGAGGACACGGTGCGTAATTAATGTTAAAGATCGACTCGATACGTTATTAAATATTGTTTGAATAAAAGATTATTTGAAGCATGCAGGTGTCTGGTTACTTTTGGAAGTATAACGTATTTTTAATGTTGTCAACACCAATCTAGGACACACTCTCTCTATGTTTTCCTTATCGGGAGACACTCACTGAGCTACCACTGAGAATCCTACGCTCCGATATGCTCCGTCATAGGCAAATGAATTAGTTGATGTGCGGTTGTTGTACAACTGACCTAAAACGTCTAAGACAAGCTTCGCTGCCTCGGTAGAGTCATTCATTTTGTATACTGGGAAAGGCAAACAACGTCAGCTGTCTCGCGAGAGACATGGTCATAGGTGCTCGAGTGGTGCAAGCACCTAGGATAAGGCCTCTCTGGCAATAGCAGAATTCACCCACGTGTTGAAGACATTGTGTAGGTCTTCAGCTAGTACCTATTGTGAGATAAAACGAACAACGGCAACGACAAGTCTAGTCGGTAAAAGATACTCCGCTTATCACCCCAGATTTCTGAGCAAAAATAAGAAGGCAGGTTTTCAAACAATCAAAATGTTCAGCAACGGAAGCCAGGAATTCACTTCTGCGAGCACAGGGGGAGGTAATTCTGAAAAATGGGTCTATCCAGTTGTACGGTAATCAGAAAGCTTAACTTGTGCGTGCGGAACAAACGATTCTGTTTTGCTGTTGAAGTTAACGGCATTGGTCGTGCTAATGTCGGAACAGGGGGGTACCTTACCGTGTTGTGCTAAATACAAATGTGCTTGACAAGCATGCCACATGTTATGTTCTGTTTATACTCCAGCACAATCACATAAGTCTGAGGAGTTTATCAATAATCAATTTAATAAGAATACAATCAGAGGTCTGATGGAGCCGAGCGGTCAGGCGGGAGAATGCGGTAACACACGCTCTTTGAGTGGACTGGATTTCAAGCCCGTGACTGTTAAATACGATTAACCATTGTATTCATGATTTATTGTAAACTCCTCTGACCTGGTGGTCGTGCAGGAGTATAAACAAGAACATCATTAACCGTATTTAACAGTCTTGTGGGCGTGAACTATAGTCAACCCTAACTCGTGTGCTACTGCATTCCCCAATTTGATCACCCGACCAATAATGATTTTACGTGGAAGCTGCAAGTAGTAAAGTATCCGTGTTACTTTATCAGTGATAATGCAGTTATTTTCGAGTGTTTCGTCCATTTTCAGCACACACAATCATACAGATAATGTAACTGTTTACTTTTTCACAGCAAAATTTCTCCCCGGCGGAGGTTTTTGGAGCTAATTTTGTTTTTCGTCTTATTCTCTTCCGCATCCTCCGAAAATCATTACTGCCAAATTTGTGTTTCCTCCATTACATTGCACTCCAGACAGTTCTAAATAGGGATGCTTTAACTGTAACCGCCCAACATATGTGACTTTTCTTTGAATGCAGACTTAACCTTAAGTTTGAGGAATTTGGTACGTTTGGTACGTTGAGGAATTTGGTACGTTTGGTACGTTGAGGAGTTTGGTATATCGAAAACTGAGGTTATTTATCCTTTGTTAATTTTCATTTATGAATTTTTGATTTTTGATTCTTTTTCCTTGCCATTAGTTTGAAAAACTTATATTTTATTTATTTGTTTCCCAAAGTCACTGAATGAAAACAGACCAGAATTTTGCTGGTATTATTTGGTGACGTTGTTTTAGTAGATCTGGCAGAGGTTTGTAGCGACATTGTTGGCAGAGAGCCAATCCATCGAGTAGAGTTAAATTTAGTTTACAGATATTTCTTGCCGTTATTTTTGTTAAAACGAGCGGAATTATCTGCATCCCTTATTGTGACGTTTTGCGATCTTGAGATCTTTGTGAAAAGGTACCGCACTTTAAATCACATGAGAAAACATTTTACAGGTTGTACATATCGAACAATTCCAAAAAAACATATAAAGTTATTTGTTACAAACGATTGAGTTCAAGTAAGTATTACTTTGAATAACGATGTGATTTCTTATAGACATTGCTTTTCTACATTTAATAATAAAAGAACACGCCTATGTTTGTGTCAGCGCCACAGCTCGAAGGCTGAAACTTAGTAACCTGAAGTTTTTTATGCACACTAAGGAAACCCTAAAGGTGCGCACCTCGTTATTTTTGTTAAACATATTAAATCCTTTATGTGAGTTATTAAAATTTTTTATTTCTAATTAGCATGAATATCGATTCAAGTACTGTATTAATTAAATGTCATAATTATTTAAAAGGAAAGAGCGTCATTGTTGTCTCTTTACCAATTATTGAAAGTAAGTATATTAGATAAAATGTAGTAAATATTCTGTCAGTAAATGAAGTATTATATTTTACATATATAAATGAGACAGAAGCTTTAAACTGAATTTGAAAGAGAGAGGGCAGTGTTAAATGTTTACTCGTGTTTGCCAGGTAAAAAAAAAAGGTAAACAAAAAAGAGAGCTTAATACTGAGAAATACCATCATTAAATTTTTCAATGTTGAGTAAACCTTTAAATAAATTTGCTTCTAAATTTTTCACTATTTTAATATCATCTGTATGATCAAAAGAGAGGGTACCATTAATTAAATGTTTTCTTAAAAAACTTTCGATGTTAATTAATGCCAAGGTTATACATATAGGAAAGAGGACGCATAAATAAATGAAGTGAAAGAAAGCGGTTAATTCGCTTCCTTACTTATATTACTGTTGATGAGTGTAAAAGATAATCGAATGATAAAGACTAGAAGGAAAAGATATAAATGGAGTGGACGTGGAAGGAAGTTTTTAAAGATATGTACGAGCTTAAAGACAGAAAGCTACTCGTAATTGAAATGAAAGTGATGGGCATGAGACCAAGAGGGAGAAGGAGAATTAGAATGCTGGATGGATAGAGGTTGACAGGTGCCATGGGCTGATTGAGAGGGCTAGAAACTGGGAGAGACGGAGATACGATTGGATGTAGTTGTCATGAACCCTCCATGTGCTAGAAAACTTATGATAACTCACATTAGATGCGGAACAGTTCAACAACTCTAATATTGTAAAATTTCTAAGTAAATAAAAGAAAGTGTAAAATGCAATGTGTTGAAAGAGATCTGTTGGAAAAAAATGTTTTTGCAATTGCATCACCAGGCACTGTTACTTCATAAGAGGAAGGAAAGAAAAATCATTCAGTCTTCAATTTTCTCTGAAATGTGGACGGTAAAGAGGAACAATCTTTAACATTTTGTCATTAGTAGAGGCATATGATGCAAGACAGAAAGCTTATACGGCATTAGCCAAAAAAAAAAAAAAAAGAAAAAGAAAAAAAGCCACTTCCCATTTCACCCATCCATTCGCTCTAAAACTTTGTCTAGTTCTTCCTTATATGTATTTAAGCAATCAACTTCCACAACGACAGATGGAAGTTTGTTCCAGCAACCGACTACTCGCTGTCTAAAGGCAATTTTCCGCACATTTATTCAACAATTGTCTTTCCTCAATTTGAATTTATGTCCCCTCAGGAGATTAAGCTGGGCAATAAGAAGTATCCCATCAGCATTAAGTTTGCTCAAACCATTCAAGGCCTTATACACCTCAATCAGATCACCTCGCAGGTGCCTAGTTCCAGATTCTGAAATTTTCAGAATTTAAGCCTTTCTTGGTAAGAGAACCTCTTCGTTCCCCTCACCAATCTTGTTGTCCTTCTGTGTACTCGTTCTAGCAACTCTACATTAATCTTAAAATGAGGTCTCCAGACCTGTACCCACTACTCAAGTTGTGGCCTGAGCATTGCCTTATACAAAGTGATAACCACCTCCTTATCCCTACTAGCAAAATTCCTGTATATTATTGAAAAGAACCCATGACCCACTCTGCAGCCTGTCTGCACTGCTCGGAAAACTTCATATCTGACTGCACAATTACCCCCACGTCTTTTCCCTTCTCTATCACTTTAGTTTAGTACCACTCAATTGGCACTTTTCTCTGGGATTACTGCTGTACTTTGCATTTGTCGAGGTTAAACTTCAGTTGCCACTTCTCAGCCCATCTGCCCAACTTTTCTAGATCCTGTTACAGTATCATACTGTCATTACTGTGATTGACATCCCTGCTAATCTTTGCATCATCTGCAAACTTGGACATTAAGCCTGATATATCTTCATAAATATCATTGATAAACATAGAGAACAACAATGGGCCCAACACCGAACCATTGGGAACTCCACTAATAACATTAGTCCATGAAGAGCAATGTCCATTGATTACCACTCTGTCTTCTCTCACTCAACCATCCCTTTATCCATTGTAGCAACTTGCCCTTAATGCCATACTTCTCCTTGTACACTAGTCTTCCATGTCCAACAGTATCGAAAGCTTTCCTGAAATCCAAGTACAGTATATGATATCAAAATTATTTTCTGCATCCAAGTCCATTGCGACCACATCGTAGTATACAATCAAATTGGTCAGACAAGACTTCTCCTTAACAAACCCATGCTGGCCTGAGCTATTACTGCTGTCTTGTCTAATTGATCCTATATAACCTCTTTAACCAGTGACTTCATTACTTTCCCCGGAACAGAATTTAAACTAACAGCTCTATAATTATTTTTGTCACCCTTTGAACCCCCTTTGTGAATTGGGGATAAATTTGCACATCTCCAGTCCGTGGAGACTTCCCCTCAGTGCAAGGATGATCTCATTATTATTATGGCCAAGGGCTTGCTTACTTCCTTTGCTGCCTTCTTTAATATAACTGGATAGATCCCATCCACCCCAAATGCTTTCTTATATTTCACTTCAACAATTTCTCCTCCACTTTGCTCTCAGTTATTGCAAAATCATTTAGCTCCATGTTAGGTTTTAATATGCTTCTGTCCTCTACTTCCCTACAGAATTCCTCTTGTGTGAATGTAGATGCCAAAATACTCATTCAGTTTGTCAGATATCTGAGCAGGATCATAAATAGTCGAACCATCGATATCAAGTGGGCCAATCTGATTAATATCCTTCCTTCTAGAGTTTATATAAGTAAAGAAGAGTGTTTTTCTTTGCATCTTTTGCCAAAGATTTCTCGTAATCTGTCTTCTCTTGGCTAACCTCCTTTGTGACTTGGTTACAGACTAGCTTATATCTACCATAGGCTTCTGTGTCACCTGATAATTTATATGCATCCCATGCATTTTCATGGACATTAGCAAAGAGCAAAGGAGTGTCAATTCGTTATCTCAGATGAATGAACATATCTATTAAAGCTTCCTTATTAACTGCAACGTGAAAGACCCATATAATAAGAAATGAATGGTAGGAGTATCTCTGTTATTGGCTAGGGTTTCACCAAACACTGCCATCCATTCTGTCTGGAACCAAAGCCGATAAATTACGGTCTGGGCCTACCTTGTTTGTTTTTCGTAGCGTGTTAGACACATCAGCAGCTTAGGCCGTATTACGCCTTATATACACTGTATGTCTGTAAATAGCGTGTGTTCTGTGGTCGAGTTGCTGTTTGATGGACGAAATGAGGAGTTTTTCTCAGCAAGGACCACGCTACCTTCGCGGAGAGAAACTAACTCAGCCATGTTGGTAAAAAAAAAAAAAGCCCATAAAAATTCCTCGCGCCATCGATGGGATTATAACTCGGATCTCTTTTCCACACGGTGTGAGGAGGACAGTGATTCTAACAACTGTGCTACCGCGAGGGCGGGGTAGCCTTTGGAAGAACATTCAGCAATTCAGATGTGCGAGTGCATCTAACAGGTGACGAACTTGTTGGAAAGTTAGCATGTGCGACAGTGGTCGATGCAAGCAATAGATTGCTTGCTTCGACCACGGTGGCAAACAGTTTATTCCAACAATCTACAGTATGTTGCTCAAAGGTAAACTTCGTGAAATCGATTTGTGTTCTTGTTTCTTCTACCAGTGAAAATATACTCCCCACTTTCATTTTATTCATTCCCTTGGATCTTATAAATCTCAATCAAACCTCCACCGGGTGGTGTATAGTTGCCAAACTTTCCAGTTCGCACGTTCTAAGCCATTCTTCATATGAACATGTATGTATTATCTGTTTTATTGGTCAAAATAAGATAATATATAATACAAAAAGAGCAATGGACCCTGAGACACCGCAGTGACAGGGTTTACAAAGGGAGTCACAAAATTGTTCTCTTGGATGGATTCGTTTACATTATCTACAAAACTAAACATTTGGAGAAACAAACATTGCATGCATTTCTCTATCTTCAATAATTTAATCTTAACTCAGAAACATAACATTTGGAATTACACCATAGGTCAGGATCAATATTATACAATTATTATTATTTATTCAGTTTTTCAGGGGCCAGTTTAAACCCCTTCAAAACATATACACTATGGGGGGTTAGACAATTTAATCATCTTAATACTTTATCTAAAAAAAATTTATAAAATAAAATTTTAGCTATTATTCTACATGCTGTATTCCGTAGTATTGGATTATTGCGTAGTCCGGCAGAGGATTGTAACACTGTTAACTGTCATACTTGCACAAGGATCTCTATACCTGCCAATAATTTTTAAGTCACATCAATAATATTAATCGGCCACCGATGGGTACCGATGGAGTATATACTCAGTACGAGAATCAGTTTTCCGTTGTTTGGTTTTGAAGTTTGCCCATTTGAGTAGTCATTATTCAAAATCTAAAATTTGCGAGATGGTAGGTTTACCTGTTGTAACCCATAATTTATAATTTAAACGGACATAATTAAGAATGGCAATTAGGTACATATTAGTATATTTCGTTATTGTAAGATGATCTTTAACATAAACAAGACCTAATTTCATATCGAAGCATGCTACATAAGTTTGCTTCTTAATATATTTACAGTGTTCAGTGAAGGATAATTTGGTATCCAATATTATACCAAGAACATTGTTAAGCACTTCCCATTAATCTGATTGTCCTTGTTTGAACGCTTTCTAGAAGGTCTGTGTTTTATTCACGTTTGGCCTCTGGATCTGAGCGCAGTGTTCTAAATATGGTCTCACTGTCGTCTTACGTAAAGGGAACAGTGACATCCCTTTCCTTACTTGCAAAGGTCCTACATTTTCATAGACAGGATACCCCGTGCCTTCTAAGTCGCTTGTTTAGAAGGTATGATAAAATTAGATATGAAATCTACCTATATGGTAGATTTCACATCTAATTGTATCATACCTTCTAAGTCTTTCCCCTGCCCCCTCAGTTTAATAGCAACTATTGGATTTCTGTTCCCCAGGTGCCAAACATGACATTTAGAAGAATTAAACTTCACTAGTCATTTTCAGACTATACAGTATGTGCAAGCGATCTAAAGTCATTTTTTTGAAGAAAAATGGCTTGGTTCGGTCATTGACTACGTTTAAATTATCAAACTTTGACAACTTCCCTTGCACTTCCTCATCAGTGTCGATTAAGGAAGATTAGAAACAAGAGTGTCTCCAGTATTCATCTCTAAGGGATGCCACTTGCCACTGGTTCAATCCGATGAATGTCCATATATAATTACTCCCTGCCTCCTCTCTTTTAGTCAGCTCCTGATCCAACGAATGATCTTATCAGTAATTCTAGTTTGCTCCAGTTCATGTAATTGTCTTTCAGGGGGAACCTTATCAGAAATTTTACTGACGTGAAGTTAAATAATGTTAAAGTTGTTTCTTGCATCCAACTATTTCATGACCTCGTAATAAAAATTAGCTAAACCGGCCGGGATGACTTCCCCTACACAAGCTTATACTGTGCTTCATTAAGGATACGTTCCTATCGAGATTGCTTTATATCATATCCTAAGCGTCTCGGTATTGAGTCGTACAGATGTCGAATAGCCGTCTGCAGTATTTCCCACCAAGTCTCCTGCATATGGTTCTGCAGAACATCTGTAGTCTGTGCTGACTGCGGATGGCCATATATATGGCATTCAGTCATGGCCCACACGTGCTCAATGGTGGGAAATTCGAGGATCTGGCTGGCCAAGACAGTACGTCCACACCACGAAGACGCTCAGAGGAAACTCCTCCGGTATGTGTTTGGGTGTTGTCTTGATGAAAAATGTCATCAGCCCCCATTAAAAAGGGGTAGATATTTCCGAATCTCAGCTACATATCCGCGAGCAGTCAGATTGCCGCCGACGAACACTAACGACGACCGACTATCAAAACTGATCGCTCCCCACGCCATAACACGAGCATGATGTGCAGTATGTCGTTCAACACTGGCTCTAGGATCATTGCATTCCCAGCCCTCGTGGGTAGAACAGTTGGTAGGATCGCCGTCCTCCCCACACCGGGTGGAAAAGACCTGAGTTAAAGTCCCGTCGATGATGGAGGAATTTTTTTGGGCCTTTTTCACAACGTGGCTGAGTTAGTTGGTCTCAGGCGAGGGTAGAATGTTTTTTTCTCCCGAAAACTCGGGTTTTACGTCCAGCAAACAGAAAATCGACCCCAGAACACATGCAATTTACAGGTAATATACACGGAACAATATGGCCTTAGTCGCTGATGCTCCTTAAACCCCACCACAACGACAATTGCATTCTCACGTCGTCGCCACACACGTGTATATGGTGATCATTAGGTCCCAAGCAGAAGTGGGATTCATCACGGAAGACTGCTTGCGCTGAGTTGCTGATGTTGTGTCGAATGTAACGTCTCGGCATTCTTTATGATCTCTTGCACTCTGAAATCAGTTCATACGAGACAGAACCATGTTAACTGCGTTACCTTGAATTCAGCGATCTCTACGTTCGTTTTTATATCATCTAAAGCTTCCGCCCGATTGTTCTTGTATTTTAATCATTTGTATATATCTCGGCGCAACTTAGCCGCATGCAGTTAGCATTAGCATTAGTAGAGGCATTTGATGCAAGAAAGCAAGCTTATGCAGCATCAGCCAAAAAAAAAAAAAAAAAAATAAAGTAAAATAAATAAATAAAAAATAACCACTTCCACTTCACCCCTCTCTGTTCTTTCGAAATACCTGTCCAGCTGAGCCTTAAACTTATTTAGGCTATCAACTTCAACGACAAGGGATGGAAGTCTGTTCCACCTACCAACCACCCGCTGGCTAAAGGCAAATTTCCGCACATCTATCCTACATCTGTATTTCCTCAATTTGAATTTATGCCCTCTCAGGTGATTATTCTGAGCAAGAGGAAGAATCCCATCAGCATTGAGCATGCTCAAACCATTCAAGGCTTTGTACACCTCTATCAGATCACCTCGCTGGTGCCTAGTCTCCAGACACTGTAATTCGCAAAACTTAAGCCTTTTTTCGTAAGAGCACCCCTTTGTTCCATTCACTAATCTTGTTGCCCTACTCTGTACTCGTTCCAGCAGCTCTACATCCTTCTTGAAATGAAGCCTCCAGGCCTGTATACAGTATTCTAGGTGTGGCCTGACCATTGCCTTATACAAGGGAATAATCACCTCCTTATCCCTGCTAGAAAAATTCCTATATATCATTGACAATACACCATGAGCTACTCTTGCAGCCCGTCTGCACTGCTCAGAGAACTTCATGTCTGCCTGCACAACCATCCCCAGGTCCCTTTCATTCTCTACCACTGCCAGTGTAGTACCACAGATTTGATACGTTGCTCTGGGGTTGCTGTTTCCCATATGTGGCGCCTCCGTAGCCAGGTGGGAAGGAGCAGCAGTGCGTAGCACACGCTTCTTGATTAGACCGGGGTTCGAGCCCGTCACCACCAAATACGGAGGAAGCGGAAAGGTCAGGGAATTACCACCGCATATCCCGGAGCAATATGGCCTTAGTTGCTAATGCTCCTAAAAACCAAATAACAAACAAACAAACGTTTCCCATATGTAGTACTTTACAACATCTTGTTTGTGTGGTCAGGAAAAAATTGTTAACCATATAATTCACCAATGTCATTATTATAACGATTTTGTCGTGACCTACTTAGTATGGTTCCTAACTTAGACTCTGATAAAGTTTCTGTTTGAATCTCAGACTGCTTTTAATGTCTTGAATGTGTTTGTTTCTCGTGCATGTAAAGGAAGAAATGAAATTAGATCCTAGTTTTGCTGTGCCGATGATTTCTTGGATTCTTTATTGGACTAGGAAAGAAATATCTCTCATATCTGATTGGATTCTATGGTTGCAACTGGTTAGTATTATTAAGGGCTACGCTTTCCTGGATTTTATAATAAACTTGTTTTGATGTGGAACTGTTTTCAGCAGAATATGTATCTACTATATTAAGAATTTTACTCTATTCATCAAGATACTATTTGGTGTTTTAGAGTTTTTGGAATTAATTTATTTTTGAGATTGAATATCACTGTGACGTTTCACATTAGAGACCTTTCCTAGTAACTCTGTCATTAACTATCTTGGATGATAATCTTAGACAACTACTTTTTGGACTCTCTTAGAGCTCGTATTTAGGCAAGAACTATTTTAAAACTTCATGGTTTAGAACCCTGCTTAATGTGATCTCATCTAGGATTTGGACCTTATTTGAACCTCTCTTGGACATGTATTGTACTTTTGCTTTAACCCCGAAGCCGTTTATTTATTGGGCCAGGTTATGGCATTACCTTGACTTATATGAAATGGACGTATCTGTACATAGTGTTTATTCTGCTGTGTTCCCGAAGAAGAGGATTTTGTACATACTTCACATGGTGACTTTATGTGGTTTTTCAGAATGCGTGGAATTAGCATTCATTGCATTTTTGTAGAGAGATTAATTTTTTTATTCTACAAGTGGAATTCTGCTTACAAGAGGTTAGGCAAACTGTAAATTAAGAAGTTTTGCTGATCTTAGTTCCTAGGATGGGATTTTCCATGGGATAGGTTCTCATGGTTTGAGAAGTTAGTCCACTTCTCTACACTTTATTCTTGCTTTTCTTCTCACTTCTAATTATTGGAGGGTCGCTCTATTGATCCTTCTCTATTCTATCTTTTTACCTCCCCAGCTCCCATACTTCTTTCTCTATATTCCTCCTTTTCCAGTTCATTCTTATTCAGGCACT
The DNA here is from genome assembly GCF_048544385.1 of Mastigoproctus giganteus. Classification (NCBI taxonomy): domain Eukaryota; kingdom Metazoa; phylum Arthropoda; class Arachnida; order Uropygi; family Thelyphonidae; genus Mastigoproctus; species Mastigoproctus giganteus. The sequence continues at coordinate 90,727,722 of NC_143587.1, read as the reverse complement.
TTCGGGTTTGGTGCCCTGGGCTTGCCTAGTAGAAGATAGTAGATCCTGGCCGCCTCCACGTGGCGAGGATGGGGGAGGGACGTAGCGACCAGGTGTCGCTGCTTCCACCTGTAAGAGCCAGCCACTGACTAACAAGATAACAACAGAATACACCATAACACTTACACACTATATACAAATGGCCGGTTTTGGTGTAAGACGGTTTTGAAGAATATAAAGTTAGTGCTCGGGTTAAGTTTTCTGTTTATACTCCTGCACGACAACCAAGTCAGTAGAGTTGTACAATAAATCGTCACTGCAAATATTTATCGTATTTAGTAGTCACGGGCTTGAACCCCGGTCCACTCAAGGAACGCGTGCTATGCACTCACGCTCCTGACCACTCGGCTACGTCAATCCGTTAGCGCAATTTCCCGTTCGTGTTAGTAACGGCCCTGGACATGGTAGATATATGCATCTGGAAGCGGTTGTCTGTATATCTATATGCAACAAAATCTTATAATTATAATTAAAAATATTAATAATTAAAATTAAAATTCTACTTAACATTACTGTATATTCTTAAACGTATGCTGTTATAATTTTAAATTTAAACTTGTAGGTAATTGGCTGATATATGTGAAGCGGTATCTCTTCAGGATAGCACACAATTTCACTATTTTAGCAAAATATAGTTTGCTAAAATAGTCCATATACAGCCTATAACGTTTCAATAGTTTCCTGTACATATATCCTGTATTGCAGCCAAAAATTATTTAAAGGAAATGAGTTTTTCATGGGTTTATTTAAATATGTGCAGTTAACTGTGGAAAATCCATAAAACCTCTGATAAACCCATAAAAAACTTTATGCACAATCTAATGCACAACCTAAAAACATAGTGGGATCAAAATTAGTATGATTCAAGTTGAGATATGTAAGAACATGATAAATAATGAATCATTGAAATATAACTATGGGAAGTACCTTAGGTAGATAATTTATTGAATGCCCCTCGTATATGTAAAAAATTTTTTTCACGAGCCTTATTAAAAATTGTTATTTAGCAGAGCATAAATTTGTTTTTATGCTCTGCTAACTTATCTGTTTATAGATACACACCCTAGAATTTCCTGAAATTTGCAGTGGGAGTTGCGATTTGTGTCCGCCCAGGACTTCAATAGGGTGGAAGAAGTTATTATTCAAAAATAATAATAAATAATAATAATAATAATAACAATAAAAAGAATAATAATAAATATACGGAGGTCCGAGGACCACAATTGGCGATAGCCAGCCAGGATTTTACTTCAATTGGCGTATAGCCAGCTAAATAAATAAATAAAGAGCAAACACACGTCATTGACGGGATTCGAACTGAAGTCTTTTCCACTCGGTGTGGGCGGTATATACCAACTGTACTACCCACGAGGGCTGGCAGGCAGATGACCAAATGAAATCAGATTTCCAATTCATACATTATAACCGGGACAGTACATATCTGAACATACTCAACAGACATGGATTACAAAAGCCGGTGAGCTCCTGCTTAATAGCCCAATCTGGAATCGTTAAAGTAAGGTAGGAAGTGTCCCACTAGTCCCACGTTAGCTCGAGAAATCATTTCAAAATATCATTTTGGTTTATTATAATAAAAGGTATAATAGAAGATTTCACATCATATTAATTAACAAATACTGCACACCTGAATACATGTATAATCATTTTCTATTAAACCGAACTTCATTAGCGAATACCGGTGGATTGAATCACCGCCTGCCTTTTTAAAAACTTCCACCCTGTACTGATATTTACTTCTTTTAGATTCCAATGATGAAATATAAAATTCGTTTGATACTCAGAAATAATAACAAAGAAGTATCAATAATACGTAAAATGTAGATCAAACAACAGATGTTATTTGATTACTTGCGTATTCTCCAAGGTAACTGCTGAGAATAGCAGGCGTTAAAGATTCCTATTGAAATACGACATTACCCAAGTTAATGCAGTGAAGTCTCGCGAGACTTTCATTAATGACAATTAATATTAGCCCACATAGCAACTGCAATCAGCAGTCTTTATTAGGGATTTATAAAGGGACAAATTATTTCATATCACACAACCGTGTTTGAATAGAATCAGCAGGAAGAGTTTACAAGAGAAGATAGAAAATAAAAAGCTCCTTGTCTCAGATTTTTTTTCCCCTAGAACGTTTACAATATTCATCCATTCATCAAAAGTTCAGTAATAACCAAATAAAATTCAGTCCTCCTTCAACCTAAAATATATATTAACATTAAACTAGAATTTATCAAAATATTTAATCAGGTATTCCAAATGATTTTCACCAATTATGCAAAGGTATGTTCAAGTAAATTTAAACAGATAGTTATTTATATTTGTGGAATATCATTTAAATCTGTACAAAAAGACAAAAACGAAAAGCGGGGAAAACTGATATGGAAAGCAAAGAACATACCAAAAGGAAAATGCTAAATTTTTTGATTTTTTTTTCCCCTGTTTAGCCACAAATATCATTTGATCAATTCATTTTTAATAATTTTTCTACATTGTTAAGCCAAAAAGTTCTCGTATTTTTTCACACTGCTTTATATTGAAACGAATACCATTTTTCAACATTGTTCGTTAAAATGAACACCGTATTTTTGCACACTGCTCTATATTGAAATGAATGCATCTTAAAATAAATTAATGAAATGAAGTCTGTTTAATAAAACTATTTCTCTGATATACAGTACATTATCTACCGAAAGTATTCCGATTATAACATTTGTGAAAACACGAATTTTTATTTAACAAATTAATAAAGACCGGTAAGTTGTAGGTTCATTTTATGCTGCAATCACATCACTTTCGATCAGTTCCTTGCAGCAGCAATTTTTGTTCATTTCTCCTTTGTGCAATTATCGTTTTAGCTGTGAAAGGGGGAGGGGCGCACTGGCCGCATAGTAATCTGGCTATCAGCTTCTCAATAGCGTTCAGGTTCTTCCCCTTCGAAATCTGAGTTTCCGAAGAGGGGGGGGGTGTCTGTGTTCGAGGACTCAGTTTGGGTATTGGTAATGTAATAACGCCCTATCAGCCCATTCTGAAGGCGCCAAACAAGTTTCTCTTTCTCTGAGTTTGCCTAGTCCAGAGTTGGTAGCAGTGTAGTACATTTGGGATTGGAGGAGTTGAGTTAAGTGCATGACGTTTAGAGGAAAAGATTTTGAATACCACAACGATATTGTTATTGAATTGAAGTTATTTAAAAAAAAATTCGCCTCATTTCTAAAACAACACTGATAATTTTCTGTTCAATGTGTATTTGTTCGTTAACACTTTCGTTCTTAAAACGTTATTTTTCCTCACAGACTTCGATTAGACTATAATAATGCATTACAGGTTCGTTTGGCTGAATCCCAGCTGGTGCACTTTTAAAGATAAATTGAATTATTCTTTTTATTTCAGAATTGCTTTCCCCTTCCTTGATGAACCAATTTCTTACCACCAAGATCCTTGACAAATTTATCCCTTCATTTTATGTGATTAATTTATGTATAGATATTTTACTATATAATATTGATGTAAATATTATATTTTCCAAACATTTTACAGATAGCTGGCTAAATTGAAGAGGCAAATTTTTGAATATTGTTACTTTTCGTTCCATTCCGTCCATCTATAGTTTCGTTTGCTAGACTTAAAATAATAAATTAGGATGACAGTAGTAAATAATTTCATTTTGCATACCTTGATTCTTCTTTCCGTTTCCTTACACCTCTCTCCCTCCCCACTATATATATATATATATATTTTTTTTTTTTCTTCAAAATTTCTCGTTACCTTCCGAGTAGTTTAAAGTTAATTGTGTTTGAATGTTTCCTAACCTTGCTGAAACTGTTAATTTTGGCCTTTTAAAAACGCGACTTCTCACTCTTTAACCTTACTCTGTATCCAGGCGCCTCCGTAGCCAGGTGGGCAGGAGCGGCAGTGCGTAGCACACGCTTCTTGATTAGACCGGGATTCGAGCCCGTGACCACCAAATACGAAGGATGCGGAAAGGTCAGGGAATGACCACCGCATATCCCCCGAGCAATATGGCCTTAGTTGCTAATGCTCCAAAAAAACCAAATAACAATAACAACAATAATAACAACTCTGTATCCAAATGTGCTATACATCTCTTAAGTAGATGACAAAATAACTTCGCTGTATTTCACGCTATTATTGTATTTAAATAAATAAATAAATTTTCTATTTATACTCCTGGAAAGCTACATAGGGTCAGAGGAGTTTACAAGATAAAAGGAATACAGGAACATCACCATATTTGGCACTCAGGCAAGGCAAGCTAGAACGTGGGCGACCAAATGCGTATAGTACTCTACCCTTGCGTTTGACCAACTCGCTACGGCTGCTACTCCTTTTCATATTGTCAGCCTGTATCATCGATTCAGCAAGATTTTCATTTTGTTTTGTTTTGTTTGCTGAAAGGGCCACTGTGTGCCATTTTTCTCTTTGATTACGAGTTCTTTTATATCGCCCTGATATTGACCTGTTAATCAAGCAGACACAACCTACTAAAATACTATTAAACAACACTCTAAATGAAATCAGTGGGTGTCTGGAAACATTCGACTTAGCCATTAGTAGCATCTGATGAGCTTCAAAACAAATTATATAAACATATACATTTTAGAATTAATAATATGATCATGTCCTGGCTTGTATTATTATTATGATTTTGGTATATTTTTGATGGTAATTATCAATTCAAGTCGCACGTTAATTTGTAGAATAAAACAACAATTAACACCGTCTCTAATCTTGAGTTAAAATAAATTACACTTTGGGAGATAAAACCGAGTTCAAGTTTTTATGATAGATTGAAACGAACGTTAATCTTGGTTTCTAATCTATCAGTGATAGCCAACGGGTGGTCAGCAGGATTGATCGATACTCCAAAGCAATTCTTTTAAGCTAGTTTTATACGAGGGGGTTCAAAAAGAATTCGTATTCACCCAGAAGTAGTTGTGATAAAAAGCGTAATACATGATAACAAACACCATGTATTACACTTTTTCAACATAGTCACCAGACAAAATAACACATTTTTTCCACCTCTTAGGACACTTCCGCATGCGATTTCGTAGAAACCCTTCTGATTGTCCTTCAAAGCACGACTCGGCAGCAGAAATCACCTTAACATCATCAGCAAAGTGTTTTCCACGAAGAAAGAACTTCAAAACAGGATAGAGGAATAAATCCGAGGGTGCAAGGGCGGGGGAATAAACAGGATGTTGCAATATTTCAAACCCATATTCGTGGGCACACCTTACTGCATCATGCGAGGAATGCGCACGGGCATTATCGTGGAGCTGGCGCACACCCACCTTTTGACAGCTTTCTCAGTTTTTTTTTTTTTTTTTCCCTTTTATAGCAGTACTTACCTTTATGAGGAGGTTAGAATAATACTTCGACGTCGCAGTACAGCCATTTTGAAGGTAATATGTTAGTATTACACCATGCTGATTCCAAAAGAAACTACCAGCACATGGTTGCACTTTTACCTTTTTTTTTTTTGAGGGTGGGGATTCTGCATGGTTCCATTGTATTGACATTTGTTTAGTTTTGGGATCATAGTGATACATCCAAGTTTAATCCATGGTGACTAGCCGTAAAAAGAACTCATCTTTCTTTTCATGGTACATCGACAACATTTCATGTGCACATTGTGCCCTTTCTTTCTTTCTTTTGGTAAAGAAGTCTGGGAACCACATATCTGTCACATACACAACTGTTGACGGATGATGTTTTCCAGACGCTACCCTAATATGAAGCTTTTCAGCTAGTACTTTAGTACAGCCAGTGGCGCGTTATTTGGATGATATTCATGGGGTCCAAGGCAAAATGGGGGCCCCATCTAAAGAAAAAAAAAACTAATAAAGAATATTTTAAATTTCATTTTATTGTGACAACAAAACAAACAAATTATATGACATAAGAACAAAATATAAAATTTCATCAAAACCGGTTAAACCATTTTTGAAAAAAACCTAAACCTGTTATTATTTTTATCCGTTTTTCTCAGCGAAACTGCATTATATTTAGTAATCAGAAACAAAACGCATTCACAATAATCACCCAATCAGAGAACTCGACCGTACAATCACTCCGTTCTACGACCACGCCCACTGCGCGAAGACAAGTGGTACCCAAATAATAGATTTTAGCCAAAGGCCTTTTACTTCGGGTTGCATAATGCTTGAGGAATATTGTTGTATCCGAAAGAGCAGGACTAAAATATTTAACTGAAATATTTACAAACTATACAAATATTTAAAATATTTACAAAATACTAAAGTATTTACAAATACTGTATACAATATTCATTAATATACAAAAAACGTTACAATAAAATATCAAATGTTAGACAGTGAAGCACGTGCACGAGGTTCGTGAACTTTATGGAGGCAGTTGTCGATAATTAATTGAATTTGAAGTGACGTAATTGCCTCACCCTCTTCTCCCATTGGTTCAAATAAATATCACTAGGAGGAAAACGTTTTTAATGTATAGAGAGATAAATAAATCAGACAGTTTCTGTCCAAACTTCTTGTAAGCAATTTATATTAGGACACTACTTTCAAGCTTAAAAAGAATCTTGTATTTAAGAAGAAATATGTATCATTGAATGCATTCGATGCATAAGCCCTGTGAGGAGTTTGATTATCAACCAAATGTAAGCGTCTCAGTGATATAAATTATTATAAATTTATATGAATAGCTGCTCTCTTACTCTAGTTATTACAAAAGAATTATTCGTATTGTAAAGCAGTAACGATACTAATCACTTGTACTGCCGGATAATGATTGCTAAGCGATGATTCTAAATTGCGTCGGGATGATTTAGAAATGTTTAACTTTAATGTAATGTTTTAACAATTTTTAATTGGACATTTTGTGGAGCTTACCACATAATTATTGCTGCACGAAAAAGTTTCCTAAAAATGTTCCTTCCTGACAGATATTAAATTTATCTTTGTCATTATAAATTTGTCGTTTCACCTCAGGAAGAACAAAAGCTTTAAAGCCTTGAAAATTTATGTCGTATTTAAAAAACTTGTGTGGTATTCGATAGCATTCTATTACGTCATTCCATATTAAGATTCTGTCATCCGATTGTAATAGCATAAAATAACAAGAATTTGCTGATCTATGAAGTGATTTTCCTCATTCCAGGATTCCCATTCTTTAATTGTCGCGACAATAGCAAGAAAAGCGACGATGGATCGAGCTAAAAAAATAGAGCAGAATGGTCGAGTAGTTCGATCCTATATAAATGCGAAGTGTCGTTGTGTTAAATCCCCATTGTAATGGCCTCTGATATACTTGCCTCTTTGCTTTTAGTAAGAAATTGAATACTGCCGATTTCTTAACTTGTCCAGTTTATTCATTCAGAGTTTACTCAATTTCTGCTGACTTGTTGGGTCGTAGATTCAGAACGTTCCCTCTCTCTTTCTCTCGCTCTCTCACATGCACAAAATGAATAACACCAGCTTCAATTGTACTGTAATTATACTATTTGCTGCAAATGTTTGTCGCAGTGTGGTTCCGCATCGTTGTCTTTTTTCCAGACAAACTTCCTGTGCACGTTAGATTTGGAAGACATCAATGCTTAATTGATTTTAACTCTCAGCTAGGAAGGCTAAAAATAGCAACGATCTCAAGCTTGAATTGGATCACTGAAGGTTGCGTTTAAGGACAAAGGTCAACTCTTGAAGGTTGCCTCAACAGGCTTGCACACACCATCTTTAGATCACCTGTGCAGTTTAGAAATTATTTGGAGGATGTACAGAAAGGAATAATTTACTTAAAAATTTAGGTTCAGGAATCATTGATAATTTTGAAAGATAGGATTACCTGGTTCAGTTCCTAGAAATATAAAATTAATACTTGGTTCATGTTTTATTTTATTTTATTTCAGTAAAAGCATATATAACTTTTACTGTGCTTAGCAAAAGAGAAAATAAAATAAAATAATTCAGTTAGCAATAATACAACAATAAAAAGAAATCATTACGGTAAATAGGAAAAATATTTACAAGAAAGTATTTCCGCTATTTACAGTGAAATATTTACACTATTTTCAAGAGAACATGATAAACAAAGACAGTTACAGAGGTAACTTAAATGAAACAGTTAAAAATCAAATTTATTTCACAGTCAGTTATATAATGGGCGGCGTAGAGCAGTCATTGAGCTAAATGAACTCGTTGCGGTTTGAAGCAACATCCAAATTGAGGTCATTGACAGTTTTCTGGAACTGATGAATGTCTATTTGTAATTTGGTTATAAAAAAAAAGATAACCCATTGTGTTGTGTCAGTTGCTGGGGGGGGGGAATATATATATATATATATATACACAGAGAGAGAGAGAGAGATGTGCTGAAGGAGACCTGGTGCAGTTTTAGATGTTCAATCAAACTCCCTGAGAGTTTCAAACTACTCTAATGTGAAGTGACTGCACAGTCCCTTGATGAAGATCATATAATTAATGAAGTGACTTCGAACTTGTTTCAGTTGGTGTTTTACATAATTAATATATGGATTCCAAAGAGACAAGATAAATCAACAATTGGTATCACAGAACAGAGACGAATATGTCTACCTTTTTATAAATCCTACTTGTTTCTTTGATTTGCAAAGTGTATTTCTAATGTGGTAAAAACCTATGGGTGCTCGAAAACAAAATATTGAGAGCCCGACTTCTGAAACCATGCTAATATCTGAGACGCCAATGGCATACTTGAAGGAGAAGCGTTCTTTCTTTTTAGAAAGGACCCTGTCCAGGGCCGTTACTAGCACGGATGGGAATCGCGCTCCCGGATAACCCGAACTCCAACTTTATATTCTTTAGTCATATACTGTTCATTTTCCTAAAATTATCAATTTTTCCACAGTATGGGCTATTAGTGTAATATGAGGACAGCAGTGTCTATTTCTATATAATTACCTACCTAATTTCGCCTCCGTTAGCTAAACTGCTATACTGTTGCTTATAAACATTTCCACACATTTCCATCATTAGCCTTTGTCTACTCTCAACAGTGGTGTTTGTTTTAGTTGCTTTGTTCATTTGTGTTTATAACTATTTTCTGGTCCTCTCTCTCTCTCTCTCTCTCTCTCTCTCTCTCTCTCTCTCTCTCTCTCTCTCTCTCTCGTCAACCTTAAATTACATGCCGGCAGTCTATATATCCTGCATTATAACTTTAATTTTACATTATGTCGTATATTTTACCCAATACTATATTTTTATGTAATTCTATTTTGCCATGGCATGTTCTTTATGTTAGAAACAGGACACTATATTGCCCTGTTTCTAACGTATTTTTATGGGCAATTCTGGTGGTTGACACTTGAAAACGGCACCAGGATTGTGCGATATACGACAATATAATCATGTATATATCGTTTATAACAATATTGATTTATTTATATATATATGTATTATTTTTTCCCCTACCTTCTCTCCTTTCTTCTTTTACACTTTAGTAATAGTAATTCCAAAGAAATAAATACTCCTTAATATATACACTTCTTAATCTGATGATGCTTACACACATCTCATGAGTTCTTGCTGCCACAATAGTCGATATTCGCAAGGTGTGCTGAAGATAGTGATGTTAAAAATGAACGGGATGCTAATACCACAAAGAAGCTTAAATAATTTCAAGGGGGTGTGTTAGGGTGGTAAACTGTACAACAGGGTGGCCAAACGTTATGGTGATATGAGCCTTATAATGTTCATCTCAGATCTGGGTAGCGGTAATTAATAATTTCAAAATATATTTTTATGGATAATTTTTATTACAAATTTTACATGTTACATATATATATATTTATTTTTATTTACACGTTTATATATTAATGTTATCTTTCTTCTTCTTTTTTTTTTTTTTTTAATCAACACAATAATAATTGAACGATTTGCTGGCAGAGGCTTCATATGTTTAACATCCTGGCCGTGAGGCTTTTAAAATCAGTTTGATAGTTTTTGAGCGCAGTGCGAAATACTTCTGTCATTTGTTGGTTGTTAATGCGCACAGTGTTTTCATTATATGAATTTCATTGTCGAGTACAGCAGATTAGTAGAAGGATTTTAGGAGCATCAGCAACTAAGGCCATATTACTTCGTATATAGTGTCTGTAAATTGCGTGTGTCCCGAGGTCAATTTTCTGTTTTCTGGACGAAAAACATAATTTTCCTGTAGAAAAAACCATGCTACCCTCGACCAAGACCGACTAACTCAGCCACGCCACGTATGGCTGTGTTAGTCGGTCTCGGGCGAACACCCAGTCTTTAACAATATTGCATCCAGTGCTTTCTTTATATCCGTACCACGTAGTGATTCTTTGGGCGTTACTAAATCTAGCATTTCTCATTTCACAGTTACATCGGAGGAAGCATAACTGTAGATTATCTTGAATATCTGTCGATTCTTCAAGAGCTAAACTGAATGCTACACAGGTTTTAAAATAATTTTTTAACACTCCTCTCGAAATCCTTTTTAACACTCCTCTCGATTTGGCTGTTCTGTTGTGGGACGCGAAATCGGACCTTGCGTTATTAATCTATAACGTTTTGAATAATTTGGGTCTAAAATTTTAATAACTTCATCCATATTCTTCTTGATGAATTCTCCTTCAGTGTATGGACATTTAGCGCGAACAATGTTCTGTGATAAGGCGAAAGTGGTTTGGTCGCGAAACTCACATATTGTATTTAAGCTTTCTTGCTAAAATACAATATCTTCTGATCACGTAAGCCAGATTTTAAAGAATTGAACTTGTTTGTCTGTATTTCTGAAATAAGAGGATATTTATTCGAAAACTGTGCATGAGGTTTTCGTAATGACGACGTTTTAAGTTACTAACTTCATAATGAGCGAGTGATAAAATGTTTTGACAACAGTGGTTTTCTACTTTATTGCTGAATGCAAAATCTTCCCATTCAGACTTAAAACTTCGATTTTTTTTTTTTTTTTTCTTAATATCTTTTCTTGTTATCTGAAGTGTCATATTAACAAATTACGTACATTCTTTTATGATTTTAATAGATTATTCCCAAACAGTATTTCATAAAATCTAGAAAGAAGTATTTAAAAAATCAGAAAATTTCGTTTAAAAGTCGGGAATAATTTATTATTCATTTGGAGGAAAAGTACCATGGAATAATTTTTAAACGTTAGTTGTAGCGTTGTTGCACAAAACAAGGTGGTAGATCAAAATAACCTCGAAACACAGAAGCTTAATAACTTGTCACGACAGAGCAGAAAAAAGAAAAAATAACAGAACAAAATTTACAAAACATAAAAATAAATAGCAGAACAGTACACTTTGTACAAAAAGTGTAAAGTGTATTTAGTGTCTAACGGCACCAGGGGTTTCCCCATCTCCGTGTTGCTTTCATTGTGGGTGTACCAGTTCACTGGGAAGGCCAGAGATTTAAAAGTGTATGGATATTGTACATGTGTAGTGTTGTGTTTTGTTGTTCATCTGGCCGTTTAGCCGCTGGACCCCTACTGAGGCCCAACGTTGCCCACACTTTGCCCATGGAGGCAGACCAGGTACACCAGTATTTTTAGATAAGTACTCTGGCAGGTCCTGCCACCTAATTTCCTGAGATTTCAGTGCCTAGGACCTATATATATATATATATATATATTAAAAAAAGGGTTGGGGGAGAGGGATAAACGCTTGAATCTAATTAGGCCGAAAGAGGTTACAAGTGTGTCGAATTTGGCATTTAAAATTTTTACGTTGTGTGGGGCATTCGCTTTTCGCTGGCGATATAGGTAGAGTAGAGGGGAGAGACGGAAGGCTGGGGGAAAAGGACAGAAATATGGGGTCAATAGGGAAGGCAACCCCAGGTATATCAGTGGGGCACGCCCTTGCCCCACCAGAGGAAAATGAGGGGGTGGTGGGGTGGGGAAGGGGAAGGAAGTCCTTCCCCTCACCCCACCAGGGATAGGGAGAAAAAGTGGGCTGGGCAAGGGAGCCCTGCCCAGTTTACCATAGCGGCAGTTTGCAGTGACCTCCAGCAAGTGCAGTCTGATGATGACTCGGTGGGGCTTGGTCCTTTTCTAGGTGTGTGGGTTCATCCTGGGAGCGACGACATCGTGGCTGGAGCCACTCCAATTGGTTCCTAGTTCGATGCTGTTTCATTTATTCTGCTGCATATTACGCCGTTTGTCCTTAGTATTTTGCTATCCTTTCCTCTGTGTTGATGTTTATTTATTTATTATTTGTGGTCATCTATTCGTTGTGGATGGCTATTTCTGTTCGTCGTCTATTGAAGACGTCAAGTGCAAATCGGCTGAGGGCTTTGTATTCATCTTCTGAATCCATGCGATGGTACTCTTGATTTTTCGGCAAGTATTGAATCTCAGTTATAAGTCTGCTTCTGTGTTCTTCGTAGCATTCACAGTCGTGCATAATATGCTGCCAGGTTTCAGGTTCTCCACAGGTGCATGTGGACTCTTCTATTATTCCGAGTGCGTTCAGTTTTGATTTAAATGGGCCGTGGCCCGTCAGGAGGAAGGTTGTATTTAGCCCAGGATAGAACCACGAAGGGGACTTTGGGTACATTTTTGTGACTATCGGTACGAAGCTTCTTGTAACTTGACCATTTGGCGACATCTCCCATCTGTGCTGCCAAATCTTCAACATGTGAGCCACTATTCGTTGTTTCTCTGCTGTCCGGCTGTTGGTTGGGTCCAAGGTAAAGTCATAGATGGAGGCAGGTATATCCTTGGACAGTAAATACATGAGTCCACATCTAGTCACCTCGAGGTCCAGCGGAAGAGCTCCTGCCAGGACCTGCAGAGCGTGGGTGCTCACCGTTTTGCATGCCCTAGTTATAGTTAGAAGTATGTTTCTTTGGATAGTGTCCAGCAGTCTTCTGTTGACCGCGGTTCCGGCCTTCCTGAACCAGATTGGCGATCCGTAGGTGATCGCTGGGATGAATATTGTTTTATAATACAGGGACAGGGTCTTCCTGTTGAGTCCCCAGTCCCTGCGAGATACTCTTGCTACAAGTGCTGCATAATTCCTTAGTTTCTCTCTCAAGTAGGTGAGGTGAGGTGTAAAGGACAGGTTTCTATCCATGATAGATACTTTACCTATATACTTTATTTGCTTTGCTAGTTTAATGGTGGATCCCGCTATCTTTATTTGCGGTGGTCGTCTGATATTTAGAGAGCCTTTTAGTAATACCGAGTTTGTCTTGGTTGGTGAAATCATTAACATATGTGTTTTTGCCCAATTCTGTAAAGTTTGTAGTGCTTGGTTTGCCTGTGTTTCAAGTCCCGTTCTGGAGTCCGCTTCCACCATTAAAATGAGATCATCAGCAAAGGCCTGACTGGCCACATTTCCCAGGTCCAGAGCCAAGAAGTCATCAAAAACCATGTTCCACATTAGTGGCCCCAGGACAGATCTCCGTGGGCAGCCCCTTCGGACACTTTTAATAACTCTTCGGAAAGTTGTTACGACCTCAATTTTCCTATCCGACAGATATGCCTGGACACTGTTATACAAGTTTTCTGGGAGTGCTGCTTTCCAGAGTCTACCAAGGACGCTGGGCCACCAGACGGTGTCGAAGGCCCCAGCAAAATCCACTGCTATTGCCAGAAAATACTTCTTGTTACTTTGGGTTGCCTTGGTTATGAGGACTGCTTCAATGGTCGAGAATCCCGGTTTGAATCCATATTGCCTGGTGATTCCAGGTTGGCGGTTTTGTAATGGTTCATGATCCTTTTGTGGAGCAGCCTTTCATAGAGTTTGCTTAGGGTAGAAAGTAGGGCTATGGGGCGATATGAGGCCGGTTGGTCCGGAGGTTTTGTTGGGTTTTTTAAGATAAGTTTTAGGTGTGCAGTCTTCCAACTTGTCGGGAATTTCCCAGTTTCCAGGCATCGATTGAGGAGATTAAGTATCAGGTTCGGTATATATTCCACGGCTTTTTTGACCATCTCTGGTTCTATGAGATCCGGGCCGGGACATTTCTTGTTGCGCATTTGCAAGGCCGCACCCTTTAATTCATCGACTGTGAAGGGCGGTTCTATTTCTTGGGTTCTATACGTTTGGTTTGCCTGGCATATTACCTTTTGTTGTTCATTAAGGATATCTGGTGGTTCATGGATGATAGCACTAAGGATATTGGTAATCGATTCCTTCCACGTTTTAGTCAGGCTTCCATTGGGCATCCTCGTTACAGTGGATGCTTCTCCCCTGGGGAGCTTGTTTGTGGTGATTTTATACACTACACCACAGGGGTTCTCGTTCCCTGTCTTGGAGACCAGATTTTCCCAAGAGGCTCGCTTGTTCTTTTTAATTTTTTCTGTATAGGTGTTTCGCACCTCTTTGTATTGTTGCCGTAGTACTGCTACCTCTGCTGGTGGCCATGTACTCCGTGCTCTTTGGAATTCCTTCCGTTTTGTCTGGACCTGTTTTCTCAATCTTTGCAATTCTGGAGTCCACCAGGGCATGTCCCCGACTGAGGGGGTTTTCCTCTTCATCGCTGTCTCTGCTGTTTCAGTTATGATACTGGTGATTTTCTCTTGGAGTGTATCTGGGTTTTTAATCTCACTGTCTACCGCCTGTCTGGCCAGTTCCTCCAGCGTTTTTTGTGCCTTGCTGGTCAGTTGTACTCTGAAGAGTTCCCAGTCTGCCTTTTGGATTGCGAATCTGTTTGCCAATTGTCTGTTTGTAGTTATTTTTGTCATTGATCTTCTGATTTGGTAGGTTATTGTACGGTGATCCGATGTGGTCCAGGCATTTTGCACTGTCCAGTCGGTCACGTAGGCTTCAAAATTCCTTGTGGTCAGGGTGATATCAGTCGTGGCTTCCCACAAGGTATTGCAGAATGTTGGGAGGTTAAAGGATTGGTTTTTGACTGTGAGGATTGAATTTGCCAGGAATTCGTCCAGCCTTTGTCCATTTCTGGTTCTGCGGCGGTCCGGTGTTGCATTGTGCCAAACAAGGGAGCGGCAGTTTACATCTGCTTCTACAATTATTCTTTGTCCTGCTAGGGTTGTCTGGACGGATTGGAGATATGTGATAGCAAAGTCGATTTCCACACCAGGTCTGCAGTACAATGAAATTGCGTAGAAGCTCCCAATTGAGCTGATTATATGGGCAGGCGGCCCAGGGCTTACAGAGCTGTGGTAATTTTGTTGCCGCTATTTCCGGATTCCTCACTACCACTGCTGCCCGTTGGGTATCCTCATCACTCTGGACAATGAAAGTTCATTCAAACGGGAAAAGTCCAATTCACGGAAATAAAAAAGGTATTCATGACGTCAAGTCCAGCGCCATGAAAATTCGTAGAGAGCAGGTTGCTGCAGGAGACATCACACACACACACACACACACACACACACACACACACACACACACACACACACACACACACACACACACACACACACACGAATTATGTGGACATCTTTAGCCCAGAACTCATCTGTCAACCATTCAACCTACCCCAAATAGTTCTGTGAAACTGTTCACAGCCATATCCAAGTCAGACTTGTTCATGAGTGCCAATGGAAGAGGAGTTCCTGGATATCTATAATCTAGAGTTACCGATGTGGAATGTAGTCTGCTGTCTAGTAGCCATCGATGGAGCGTGAAGGTCAATATGGCATAGAAGATCCGGCAGGTAGGTTGAATCAGCGAAGATATGGTACAATAGTTTTAAATCAAGAACAGTTCGCCGAATTTTCAGAGATTGAAGCTTGAAATAGGAACAGAGATTCCGGTAGAAGATTCTGTGGTAAAACATGGGGTTACGTCTGGAAAGTTGTGGATAAATTTCATCTGGAGCGATTCTATTTGCTGTATCAAGTATGCATAGTGTGGGTTCCATATAGGAGAAGCAAACTCGAGTATAGGGAGTACAGTTTTTTTTAATAGGAGCACAGAGAGCTGAGGATCTTAAAATCTGTACGTCTGCCGTTTAATGAAGCCAATTTGTTTTTTCGCTTGGTTTAACATATTGCTAATATGTTTATCAAACCCACATGCAGCGGTAAAAGTAACTCCTAGATCTTTAACTTCGTCACCTCTGCAAATCGGCATCTCCTTGATGTAATATTGATTAACTAAAGCCTTAGTTTTCCTCGAAACTGCAAAGGAAATAAAGCTGCATTTCCTAGGATTAACCTCCATACCATTCAAAGCAATCCAGTCAGCGAAAGAGTTGAGAGCGGCCTGAAGGTTAACTGCATCATCTTGACTGCTGATATGTGAAAATAGTTTCACATCATCGGAAAACATAAGGATCTTAATACCACCTCTCTCAACAAATTGCGGTAGATCTTTGATAAAAATGGTAAATAAAAAAGGCCCAAGAGATGATCCCTGTTGTACTCCTCTCGATGGAAAAATTCCCTTGAGACTTCCTCTTCCTGTCCGATGATCACCCATTGTTTTCGATATGAAATATAACTTATCAACCAGGATAGTAAAGGGTCAAGTATTCCTTAGTGGCTTAGTTTTTGAGCAAGTTTATTGTGCGGGACACTGTCAAAAGGCTTAGTAAGGTCTGTGTAGATCACATAAACCTGTCCTCCGGGATCGACGGTGTCTAGAACCTACTGCCAGATAGTGAGAAGATTAGTAGTAGTTGATCGGCTCCTGGTGAAGCCATGTTGGCAGTCGCAGATGAAGTGCTGAAAATATTCCATTAATCGGTTGTGAATGACAGTGTCCATAATTTTTGCCAGCGAGTTCAGAAGGCAGATGGGACGGTAATTCTCTAGTGAGTGGATTGCGCTTCTCTTTGGGATAGGAATAACATTGACTGTTTTGAAGTGAGCGGTGTAAATACCAGTCTTAACGAAAGATTGAATATATGCAAAATTATATATTTAAGTTGTGGAAAGCATTTCTTCCACAAGATAAGTGGAATCTTATCTGGGCCAGCTGAAAAATCTGTTGTAAGTTTCCGAAGCGGTTGAATGATATTGGCTGTGTCCACCGAGATATTATTCAGTGTATCATCCTTAATGACTTGAAATTGATAAGTTAAAGCAGCAGTAGCTGCAGTTTTCTCGGAAAAGGAGAAGAAAAGGTCGCAAAAAGATTTGCTTTAGTTTTGTCACAGGTTGTAGGCTTGCCATCGGAATCAATGATCCTGGTTCCTGTTGAGCAGTTATAATTCTTAATCATGTTCCAAAATGGCTTCAGATCTCCATTCACTGTGAAGCTGTGTTGAACTGATTGAATATAACGAGCGTACTGATTTCTGATCATCCTTTTAATGTTGCTTCTATGTTCCTAGAACAGTGCCATATATGCTTCATCATGTGGCGCCTTAAAGTGTTTTCTGCACTGGTCTTTGGCTCGGATAATCGCAATTATGTCTGTCCTGATCCAATGAGGGAATCTATTCCTATAATTTTTATTTAGAGGTACGAACTCTTGAATGATAGAGGAGATTGTGCTAATAAGATGATTGGTGACTGCGTCAAGATCATTAATCCGTGGGAAGAAGAACTAATCAATGCAATCAAGTTCATGCCCTAATAATTGCCAGTCTGCTCTCCTAAAGTTCAGCTTGGCTGGGACAAGAGTAGTGCATCTACTCTTCTGTGATATGTTTATTTGACAGCTTAAAGCCTTGTGATCAGACGGCAGAAATGAAACTGCTTCTAAAATAAGGATCTGCTTGGATGCAAACATGAGATCCAGCATCGCTTTGCCTCTAGTACAAGTGTTGTTATACTGCTTGAGGCCCATTTCACACATATAGCAGCCTAGTTGTAGCGGATGATTCCTCAATACCTAGTGGAGAGTGTTGAGTATTGAAGTCTCCAAACAAGTAAACCTCATCCGACTGGTGAAAAAACGTTTCAAACTCACAGAGCGCTTGCGATAGCCTCTCCTTAAGAAGATCGACCGGGGGCGGATAGCTGCAATGAGAACAATTTTGTTATGAACCTTCGACTGATAGAAGATTCCTCCGATATCGTAGAAAGTCCTGTGCATTGTTACTGCAAATTGGTTTGAGATAATAATCGCGACACCACCTCCCCTAGATCCCCTGTCTCTTCTAAGGACAGTGTAGCCCACTGCTGCCACTTCCGAATCCAGAATCCCATCGTGTAGCCATGTTTCTGTGAAGATATAACATCAAACTGCAGAGAGCAAAGCAAGATTCTAAATTTGTCAATTTTGTTCACTAGACTCCTACAGTTCTGAAAATATATATGAAGAGATTGCTGATAGCCATCATCGCCTGTCCCTGCATGGACAGAAACAGTAGAGACCTGGAAAAGAAGAGAACAAGAATGAGTTTGAATTTCTTCAGTGAGGCAAGGAATTTTTATTGCCTGTTTTTTACACAACGTGACTGAGCTAGTCGATTTCAGGCGAGAGATTCGAACTTCTTGTTAGTTCTCCTAACCAGGAATTCGAATTCGCTCATTTTATGGACACATCTCCTGATATTAGCGTAGAAACAGTCAAGACTAAGTGGTTTTATCTAGTAGGCATGGCCAAAATGTGGCTTGCCAGCCGCGTGCGGCTCTTACATACCTTCAATACTGCTCTTGACAAAATATAAATAAATAATTTTAAATTTAGTTTTCAAATATAGAACGAATTTATAAATAATATTTTTTTTCTATCTCTGAGTTAGAATATCCAACTATCAGTGCAGTATAACGAGCTGCACCAACCTGATAATTCAAGTTGAAAATGTCAGTGTTCTATGAGCGTAAGTAGCACTTGATGGCAACACCACCTGACGTGGGACAAGGAGCCATTCACTGCAGTACATTGGGCTGCAAGATGACTACACAGCAACATGTTGATGATGACAGTATTCGACGCTGCACAAGGAGACAATCGGTGCGGCACAATGAGCCGCAATCACATCTCAAGGAAGATGAGTATACATCAAGATGGCGCAAAGTGACGCTATTACAGCGCAAGGAATTATGATGGCAGCCTCATTGGGAAGATCACGACACAAGGAATCGAGAATGATTCCTTGTGTCGTGAATGAACCATACCAGCCACCAGACAATTGAGAGAGTCACTGTTGGTGTTTAAGATTCACTAGTACCGTGCAAGGAGTTGTATTAGGCACAAGCTCTTCCGCACATGGTGAAAGTTCTATTCCATATGGAGCTGGAGTTCACCCCAAGCAAGTAAAATCACTGTATCAACACATGTGGCATCAGACCACGAGTTGTCACAGTATCCTACCACACTACCCACGTCCCCAGTTTTTCCCTATAAAATCAAGCGCAGTCCAACACAGTTAGAAGCAGTCCAGTCCTCAGAAATACTAGTGTTAGTATCCCCAGGTGATCTGGTAATAGTATCACAGCAAAGGGTAGTCTGGACTGACAAAGGATGAATATGAAAAATCATTGGCTAAGAAAGTGTAATGAGTGCGGGAAAGTCTTAAATTACCCAGCAGATTTTGCTGATGAACTCAAGAGACTCTTCACATCCATCTTTATAAAAATACACACACTGGCAAAAAAAAAAAAAAAAAAAAAAACGAACCGTTATTCAGCTTGGAATCGGGCCGCTTTTGTTTTGAGTAGCAAGTGTGCAGCGCGGAATGGATTCCATAAGGTGTTTTAGCGCCTTTGGTCTAATTGTCACCATTCTTCCAGCAAAATATCGCCCAGCTGCTACAAAGTTGAAGAAAGAAGACTTCCTTGCGGAATATCTCTCTCTCCAGCATATTCCACACATTCTCAATAGAACTGAGATATGATGAATGTGGAGGCCAGGGAAAATGGTGGAAATCCGTGTCATGTTCTCTGAACCATTCTTGCACGATTCAAAATTGAGGTACTTCCTGGATGACATTTCAACCAGGTATAAATGAAATCAGTCCGTGCCAAAAAACATTCCCCAACGTGGCTGTTCCTCGTTGACCTTTGGCTGGTTGTTCGACTGCTCTTGGCCAGTCACGGGAAATTCGCGACACCACAGAATGGGAACAATTAATCATGTTACCACCTGTATGTCTTTCCCCCCACAATCATTCCACGTTCAAAGTAGGAAAGATCTCGACACCGACGCATTCTGCCTGGTATACCCTCAAAAACTGATTCCCACGTGTGCTGATAAGTTTTTAAGTGTATGAGCGTATGCCTACTTTCAGGCTTCATCAGCATTACAAACCAGTCCATTCCTACAAAAGGGAATAGTGCTAATGCAAGGCCAATTCATTGTATATAGTAATTCCTCATGGCTTTAGTTGCTTTGGCTCTTAGCGCACGCACGCACGCACGCACACACACACACACACACACACCTGATATTAAATTCTTTGTACTTCACTATCGGTTGATTAAACTATAACCTATTACATGAATGAATGAATTCATTGAACGAATTTGTTGAATTTCTTAGTGCTGAAAAAAGCTGAAAATGTGTTTCAAGAAGTAGCAGCTGCTAATTTTTGAAACGCATGTTCATGCTAATTCTTGAAACACAACTTTATCTGCTTTATTTTTCACTCATCGTCTACTTTGTTCATTGTGCGCAGTTTCATATAGTTTATTGTGAATGCTCACAATATACTACATCATTCATGAGGCCTCTAAGAATTCTTCTAATCTCCGATGGGATTCGAATATTACACCTCAAACGAGTGACAGGTGATGAGCCCACTCACCTTACGGAGGCCTTTGATATAGTAATAAAACAAAATTGAGGCCGATAGCCGGAGCAACAGATGTCTAATTTAATATACACTGTCGCTCAAATAAAGTGCATCACCCCTTAAAATTGTAACTGTAATATTTCTTACAGATTGCATCAGATAAGATTGACACGCTTAGATAATATTGCATAAGCTGTAATTTTCAGCTATATAAGCACGCTCTGCAAGAGTTGCAGTCATTCCTTGCTTGTGTCGGGATCGGGATGGTGAGTTACGTGCAGTTCACGCCACGAAGAAAGAGTGTTATTGTTGCTTTACTTGAAGAAGGATGTTCTTCTTGTCATATTGCTTATAGAGTATATGTCCTATAATCAGTCGACAGTGAGCAGATTTCTTTCCAAACTTAGGAATACTGGTTCTACTGATAGGAAAAAAAAAAAAAAAAAAAAAAAAAAGGAACCGGACGCAAACGAGTCTCTACACCAAAACAGGACCGCGTTTTGAAGCGCTTATGCCTTAAAACCCGTAAAGCTTCTTCGCCTGAGCTGAAAAGAGAACGGGAAGAACATACAGGAGTGGCGACAAGTGCAGTAACAATCAGAAGACGCCTCTTCAAAAATGGACTTGTAGCCTGTCGTCATAAGAAGAAGCCCCTCCTCACACAAAAAATGAAAAAGGCCCGATTAATTTGGTGTAAGGAACATGTCAAATGGATCCCCGAGCAGTGGAAGTCAGTTATTTTCTCGGATGAAAAGAAATTCAACCCACATTAGCTCTAATGGGAGATAAGCGATTCGCCGTAGACGTGGTGAAGAATACCATCCAGACTGTATGCTGTCTACAGTGAAATTTCCTACCAGCCAAATGATATGGGGGTGAATTTCGTATCGCGGAGTAGGTCAGCTGCAGTTTATAAAAGGTTCCGTAAATGCCAATGGATACCTGGCTATATTGGAAGGCAAATTGCTGCCAACCATTAGAGACCATTTCAACGTGCGAAGTAACTGCATCTTTCAGGACGACTCTGCTCCTTGTCATCGGGCGAAAAGTGTAGTAGGCACTTCTGTAGTTACTTTAGCTTCATTTCTGCATTAGAGGTTCGACAGTAATGTGTTTAGATTTGTTACAGGTGGAAAAATGGTTGGAAGAACGGTCCATTACAACTCTTAGCTGGCCAGGAAACAGCCCGGCCGGACCTAAATCGTATAGCGAACTGTTGGCATCGTGTGGAATCTGAAGTTGCGAGAAAGAAACCAAAGACGCTTCGTGAACTTCAGGAAGCAATAATTCGTGTTTGGAACCACGAACTGTCAGTTAATTATCTTCAGAAATTGATCTTGTCAATGCCTCGACGATGTGCTGCTGTCATCAGGGGTAGAGGCGGTTCAACTAAATATTAGTTTGCACCTGGTGAACTTTTCATTTTGTTTTCCATTTAAAATGATAAACTGAAGGAAATTGAGGGCATCTGATAACATTTCAGCCATAATTGTCGTGTTTACCAAAACTGTTGTATAAAGGTTGTAAATGCTCATTTTGGAATATTTTGAGAACACCTATCAAATATTACTTAGCTTTGCCTTAACTATTAATAAATATCTTTTGTTTATATTTCTATTTTTGGTGCTAGTCATTAATGTAACATACCATCGCGAAAAAGGGTTAGAAATCTGAAATTCCTATGTGATGCACTTTCTTTGTACGCCAGTGTAGATTAAATGTGTAATACGTTTTAGCTCATAGTGTAAACCATTCATTGCGATAAACAGTTTTGAAAGGAAGAAGAATAATTTTCTATCAGGTTTCCGTCTGTTTCGTTTTTTTTTTTATTTTGTTTTCTGAGGAAAACAATGGATTGTCACGAAAATTTACATTGTCATTCAATCAGACTTGTTCTGCCGTTTGAAGTCTATATTTCTAGCTATATTTATAATAATTTGCAGAAAATTAAGGCTAAAGGCTTAATCACTTCCTGAAGCGGCTAAGGGATTTAATTATATTCATTTTTAGGTTGAAATTCTAACAGTCTTTTCTATTATTAATTTCTTTCTTTGTAATTTAGATGGTAACGATATTAGAGATAATTTTTTCTCTGTTAAAGAGGTCGTGTCTTTTTTTAGTTTATTTATTTATTTTATTTTATTTTATTTATTTATTTATTTTTTTTTGTTCTCAGCAGTTTTGTGATCTATTTTTAGAATCTGATTTTGGCACGCGATATCTTCTCTTATTTAAGCGATGGAGGAGCCCTGTAGTTCTTTTCAAAGCATCATTGACGTCACAGATTACAGACATATTCTTCGTTGATCTTTCTTGTGCATCGTTTCTTTTTTTTCTTTTTTTTTTCCAGCACTGTTTGAAGTTTGGAATATTTCTATTGACCTTCATAACAGAGTAACACGAATAGTGCGTGAAGTGGTAGCGCCCTCCAGCCCTCACAAAAGATTGGATTTGGTTTGCTTCTAGGCAGCTTTGTGTAGTATATATCACAGGGAATGCAACTACACTTAAATTACCGTAATCCCAGATTTAGAAGGCAGTTATTGAAATATAAAGCCAAATCATTCACACAGAATATACTAAATCGCTGTGAATGTTTTTTGGCGATTAGATCTTTCCAGCTGGTGATTTTAAGGTTATTTCTGAGATCTTCTGTCGACGATTGGAGCTGAGTTCATTTTATTTCAAAAAACGGGTTCGATTCCAGTAACAGTATGCATTCATTTATCTGCAAAACTGATAAAATGGAATACAATTATAGCAGTTTGTATATCATAAAAGAGATTTATTTAATGTTATTTATGTTGAAATTTCCTTGTGTATATTATATGTATAAAATTAAATAACATCGAATCACATATATAGCATTAAATAAAGCATACAAATAAAGAAAGTAAAAATATATGGAAGCGTATAAATTTTCATATTTAAAACGTATGTTAACCGTTACATTATAAAATATATACAGTGAGTGGACAGAAATCATGGGATACCTACTAGTAACGGATAGACCCACCTTTCGTCCGGGTTAGGGCAGTCAAACGGTGAGGCATTGAGTCCACTAGTTCACGAAAGCGTTCCACAGGTATTTTCATCCATGCTTGCTGCACCGCTGTCCATAATTCCGTCGCATTTCTAGTTGGAGGATCCAAAGAAGAAGAAGAACTCTTTAAGCTAGAACGGACCTTTCCACAACATCCCAAAGATGTTCCACAGGGTTCATGTCCGGTGATCGGGTAGGCCATTCCACGGTGGCAAAATCTGGTCTGCGGAATGCTCTTTGAACCATGTTCTAGTCACCATGGCTCTGTGGGGAGGCGCATTGTCCTGATGAAAGAGTCCATTGCTCTGTGGGTGCACAATGACCATGAAGGGATGTAGATGGTCTGCAAGGACGGACACGTAACCTGGACCGTTCAGAGATGCGTCTAGACGTATCAGATGTTCCAAAGTGTGTCAGTTGAACACGGCACAGACTATTACTGACCGTCCACTTGCCTGTACAGTTCCTTGTTGACATGACGGCTGCATAGCTTCATGCGGTTTCCGCTAGATAACGGATAGGCCCACCTTTCGTCCGGGTTAGGGCAGTCAAACGGTGAGGCATTGAGTCCACTGGTTCACGAAAGCGTTCCACAGGTATTTTCATCCATGCTTGCTGCACCGCTGTCCATAATTCCGTCGCATTTCTTCCGTCGCACACCTTCCTGTCCGCTCGAAATAACTGGAAACGGGACTCATCAGACCAGGAGACCCGTCTCTAATCATCCAAGGTCCAGTGCCGATGTTCTTTCGTCCAGTTGAGGCGTCGAGTCCTGTGTCGTGGTGTTAGCAATGGGACTCTGGTGGATCGGCGGCTCCCATAACCTATTGCGGCTAATGATCGCCTGATGGTGTTGGTGGAGACGTTTCTGGAACCTCCCTCGTGGAAGTCGGCGGCGATTTGTGCCACTGTCGCTCTCCGGTTGGCTGAGACGTCGATGGCCACGTTCACCCACCCCTTTCTCCGCCCACCACAGCGCTGTCCGCGATGAGATGTTATTCTGGCCGGAAATGGTGTATTTCCGCTACACTCTTGATACTGTCGAAAGGGGATAGTGCAATTTCTGTACCACCTCCGCGATAGAGCGACCCATGCGTCGGGCACCCACTCTCATTCCTTTTTCAAATTCGGTTAACTCGTTTATCCATACTGACATCGAATTACCGTCTACGTGAATGCAGTGTACCTATATACCTGCCAAGCGATGGGTTCGTCCACTGGCAAAATGGGTGACAGCGTCGCTTTGCCCAGGAACCAGTTATCCCATGAATTCTGTCCTTTCAGTGTAAGTTGCAATATTTCAAGGATAAATTTTAATAACTACCAGAAACTCATCTTAATTAATAACATGGTTAAACTCTTTCTTTAGGGGATTCAGTATAATAAAAGTAAGGAGACTTTGCATATAATGTTCGACGTTTTTTACGAGAAAAAGGTTTTAATAATCCTTATATTAAATACTCGATAAGGAAATGATGGATTAAACTGTAGCCTTGTTGAATAAAACTGAAAATTTCTCTTGGTGGATAAATATTTAATCATTTTGAAATGAATTCGTTCAGTTTAATGTATGTGAATAAAGACCACTAACGAAGAAAACTCGAAATGCGGAAACACTAATACGCTGAACAGAGTATCTGAAAAAAAAAAAAAAAAAAAATTGTAATTGTGTAATGATGCAACAAATCACTTGAAAAAACATTTTTTGTCCGTTTTGTGATTTTTAAATATGATTAGAGAAGATCATTTCCAGTTAAAAGCAGAGCGGTTCAAAACGGGGGAGTGGGGAGCATGTTTTGGATGCGAGTACGTGTACACTGACACAAAAGGGACCACAAAAATATTCTTTATAACTGAATCTGTGTTAATTATTTTAATATTTATTTTATAATATAACTATCTATACGATATCGGTGTAGATACACCATAGATAACTCTTAAGAAATTACGATGGTAGTGTGGAAGGCATCATTTTCTCTGTATCTCAAATTGTCCTCTTCCTTCACAACGAGTTGCCATGGTATGGCACTACCTCGAATAAGTAACGCTTCACTAATAGAGAAGGCTATTACTACTTATTCTCAGTGAGTACCACCACCACCACCACCCAGACGGCACCGTTTCAAAGCTATTGGCCTATCATCGGTGGGTGGGTGGGCAGGTACCCTGGTATTGCAGACGTGACAACCTAATTGTGAAGTTGTGAAGATAATCACGTCTGCAATACCAGGGTACCTGCCCACCCACCGATAATAGGCCAATAGTTTTGAAACGGTACCGCCAGGGTGGTGGTACTCACTGTGAATAAGTAGCAATAGTCTTCTCTATTAGTGAAGCGTTACTTATTCGAGGTAGTGCAATACCATGGTCGTTGTGAAGGAAGAGGACAATATGAGATACAGAGCAAATGATGCCTTCCAAACTATCATCGTAATTTCTTAAGAGTTATCTATGGTGTATCTACACCGATATTATATAGATAATTAAACTCTTACTCTTAACGTATTATGCCTTGTTGCATTTAGTTATTTTTAAATTTTTTTTATAATATAGCGAAACAAATGTTTTTTTCTTGGCTCAGTGCAAATTAAAACGTTACATTTATTTACATTAACTGTAAAATTATTTTTGGAAGCCCAACTTGAAAACATATTGAGAGCAAATACATATTGCAGCTGTAAGATGGTTAGTTTGTTTCGTTGTTTACGAAAGAGGGGAACGGGAAGAATTCTTGAAGAAAGCCACGGTCCAAAATTAACTAACTTGGAACTAGCTACAAAATCCAAAAACTAATTAAGAACGGAATAGAAAAATTACAAAGAACATGTAATAATACAATGGAATCAAAAACTGAATAGAAAAATTGACAAAAATGAATAGAAAAACTGGCAAAAATTAATATAAAAACGGAATAAAAAATACTTCAAAAAACTTCTTTCTACTCCAATAGAACATATACATCATACAGCGAAGACCTCAAACCTAAAAGTCCTCGAAAAAGATTACTAACAACCTTCACTCCACACCTGTTTTCATTTAATCTGCTACCTCTCAATTCCGTCTTAAAAAAACAGATCCAGTAACTAATCTTCACACCACCACTAATAGGATAATACCGGACTTCGAAGACAGTACTTAGACAGCAACCTTCGACCTAAAAGCAGCTTTTGATGCAATAAAAGCGAAGACGCTCTTAAAGTAGCCACTTGAAAACCACTATAACTTTAAAGGAAATACAGTAAACTTTCTGCCGTCATTCCTGTCTAGAAGATAAATTATCATGGATGTAAATGAAAAAGAAAAGTATTCAATATCAATTGAAGTCGGCGCCACAGTGCACTCTTGTGACCTTATATTTATAGCATTAATCTATCCATTCTCAGCAAACAATAATGATATTATTTCCTATGCCAATGACATAAAGCTCATCAGGAGCATGCGCTTAATGATAATTCAAAGTCAGAAAGCCTTATTAATTAAAGAGAATAATGCAACAGCTAGCCTCATATCTGTGGTAATTCTCATTATCATTAGCCTTATGGTGCAAGGAAGCCTGAGGCTTTTGCTGCACCAGCCAAAAAAAAAAAAAATTCTGAGTTACTCTGAGAGAGAGAAAGAGAGAGAGAGAGAGAGAGAGAGAGAGAGAGAGAGAGAGAGAGAGAGAGAGAGAGAGAGAACAACAGTCAGCAGTAGAAGGGAATCACCAAGAAAGAGAAGAATGATGATATCCAGTTCAGAACCCTGGGTGTGCCAAGCCCATACTCACCAGATGTAAGCCCCTGGGTCAGTTAACAGTTAACACAAGTAAATCTTTCCATACAGTCTTCTTACAAAACAACAACAACAACACCTACACAGAGTTTACCACAGTGGGATGGGTATGTGTGTTAATCGCCAAAGTAAATAATCTGTGAGACGTCAGTACATTGTTTCTGTTTAAATTGACTGTATTCTGTGGCCGATTTGCCTGTTTGTTGGACGAAAGAAAACTCCGAGTTTCCGCGAGGAAAACCATACAAACTTTGCCTGAGATCGACTAACTCAGCCGTTGTAAAAAAACCCATAAAAATTCCTTGCATTATTGACATGATTCGAACTCAGGCATTTTCCGCCTGATGTGGAGAGGGTGATGATTATATCCGCTTTGCTACTCACGAGGGCAGCTCAATGGGATTATAATTGAAAATGCACCCGGCAAACTAGTAATTCTCATTATATCATATATTTGATATAACTGGACTTTCTTTGATATCATAAATTTTAATCAAAATCTAAGTTTGAATATGCATATTCAGTTCCTTCACTTAATAACATTGAACGTGAGATGGAAGGCGGTACATAAGAATATGTACCGCCTTCCATCTTATTTATTCTTATTTAGTGGCGGTACATAAGAATATGTACCGCCACTAAATAAGAATATGTGCCCGTATCGGTTAATGTTGCATTATATGAGGCAGAAATAGGGGCATCAGCAGCCCCATCAAAAACAATTTGCTTGGATGTTGGATGATGCACTAGATTGCCTACAAGGGTTATCCTAAACAACTAAATACCTCATAACTTATAGACAGCCTCAACTTCAAGGTTAACAAGGCTAATGGTATCAATAATCTCCGTTATCAAAATAAAAACGGGGATTATTGATACCTATCGTTTTGATAACGATGATTATTGATACCTCGTCCTTCTGACAAACTTTCCATTGGCGAATCCCCATAATCAGCAATTACAGAAAAACCAGCCCTGACTCACAAGAATTTCAGACCTGAGACAACGAAGAGATTCCTTCCTTCCTTCGAAGAGTGATGAAATAAGCTCAAAGACTTGAAATAAAACATATATGTATGCAAAAAATGAAATTATAGGAAAACTGTGGAAAACCAGCTACTAGGGAAGCTAAACATAATTGAATAATTTATTTTTTATTACTATATAACTTAAGATAAAAAACAAACGTTAATACTTTTATTAGAAAGATACATTTAATTTTTTAAGATTTATTTCTCTTTCTACTGAATCTGTTGTATGTTTGTTGTTGTTTGGTTTAGGAGCATTAGCAACTAAGGCCATATATATTGCTCGGGGATATGCGGTGGTCATTCCCTGACCTTTCCGCATCCTTCATATTTGGTTGTGACGGGCTCGAACCTTGGTCTAATCAAGAAGCGTGTGCTACGCACTGCTGCTCCTGCCCACTTGGCTACGGAGGCGTCCCGAATCTGTGATTTAATTAATTATTTCTAAAGGAAAGGGGGGGCGTAAAATTTTTCTTAAAGTCATATCTTAACACGTTGAAGAAATTGTTACTTTTGGTTTCATGCTTGACTTGTAGAGACTTTTTTGAGACGTCAGATAGAATTGTGGCAGACACTTGTTCCCGCCAACACAGTTTGTAGTCAAAAATAAAGAAAATGGAGTGGGATAGAAAGGATACGATGGAGAAAAGTCACATGTAATAATACACAAGCAGTTTGGCTGCAATCCCAACATGCATCCCTCCCTCAGGGCTCTGTTCTAACAAGTACATTTTGGCCAACTGGCAGCATTAAGTTCCCGAAAAATGGGAGGATAATTTTTGGAAATAGGTGAGTAGTTTGCCAAATAGCTGTCGTCAGAGAATGACCATTCATTGAACAATCAGCACACCGGTACATTTCTGTGTGAGGTACCTAATTAGCTTACCAACTGCAGTTAGCCATTCCCCACTATGCAGCAAGGTCTAATTTTCAAAAGAATTCAAAAGAGTTGTAAATGTACAGTATTACAAGCAAGTGTATCTAGTTTAATCGAAAGTAAAACTGTTAAGTCAGACTGCGCAGCAACACATTGCAAAACTATTAGAGGTTAGTCTCATGACTACTTTGAGAAAAGGCCCCGATTGCAAATTTATCGTTTCAAGTTCATGCTAACTGTGAGTTAAATAAATTACAAGGTTATATACTATATGAAATGAATATTGATACCATACATATGATATTGTAATAATTATGGGTAAAGCATGAAACGTTAGTAAAGACCAGAAAAATCCAGATTAAAAAAAAGGCTTCCCTATCCAGGCTAAAATAACTGGCTAACGTGAATTTAAATAAATCAGGCTAGTTTAATCACAGTTGAGACCAACTGAACATGGCAATCGATCATGGTAGTATTCAGGAATGGAACACAAAGTGACTCTTACAGCTATTCGCATTGAAAGAAGAAAGGAAGGACGAAAGATGACTTTTTGGCTTGTAGAAAAGGGAGAATGAAATGTGAGTGCTATTCTAGTGAGAAAGTCACAAGATGACTCTAATTACATCCGGCGACTATTTTTAGTTAATGAAGGCGTGGCTGTAAAACGCTTGTTGCAATGTGTTGGGGGGTGGGGAAGAGAGGTTGTGACATATCCTGGCAGAGTTTCAGTATTTACTGGATGAAGAAAGGAGAGAGAGAGAGAGAGAGAGAGAGAGAGAGAGACGCTGAAGCCATCTAGACGTTAAAAATAACGATTCTGCACACTAGTGAATGAACTGTTGCAGCTATCTTGAAAAATTTTATTTTAGTTATAATAAACTACAAATACCAACTGACATTTTCTTTTTTTAACGTTTTGTTCAGTTTATTTCAAAGTCATATCTAGTTTACTTCGAAATTGCGAAGTAAAAACTGAGTGCAAGTTTCAAGTGCCCGTTGTTATGAAATTGATATAGCTATCAATAAAAATTAGAATTTAAATATTAATGAAGTTAATGAGTTCCACTTTGCTAATATATATATTTTCTTATCCAAACTTAAGTATTTCAAGAAAATGAATTATCCTTCTTTTCTGTTTTTAAATTCGTTTCTGGAAATCCTCCCCCCCCCACCATTTCTTCCATCATGCAGTATGATTGATGTCTTTTGAGCTTATGATGGACATCATGGCGAGATCCAATCTTCCTTACATTTCGAGAGTTCAGCTCTTCTGTTCGCAGGCCGGCCGCTAGATAGGCCACCAGATCGAACCTGTTGGTTCCGTCTGGTGAGAGTAAGTAGCGGACGTGTGCTTAAAACATTACATTTTTCATACTAAATATTTCAGACTGAAGTATGACGTTAATGTCACTAACTTTGATTCGGTAGGGTATGTAGCGGGCGTGTGCATAAAACGTTACATCGTTCATGACGAAGAAAATCTTTATTGTAAAGTAAAAATACAATAATGTGCCCGCCACAGCCAGAAGGCCAGGGGCTTGACAATGATATAGGGTAATATAAAAATTTGTACAGTATAAAAGATAACATAACAATTAAAACCGTAGCATTAATCATTCAATAGATATGAGTATGTACATAGTTGTGAGGCAGACAGTACACAAAGGTATGTACACGTTCATATGTACAAAGCACATATTTAAGCATATTCACACAAGTCAGAATATTTCACAGTGCCAAATTGATGTTCGGTATTGCATTTTCTTGTGAAACAGTTCGTCGATTTGCCTGCGACGTGCCGTTCTGCGCCTCATAGCAGATAGCAGGTGGAGGTATCGGTACGAGTCGACATCAGGGGCCAAACAAAAGGGGAACAAGTTCGGCCAACGAGCGCCTGTAATTGCGATCAGAAGCGAATTTCTGGAGGTCAACTCCGATCATTAGCAGGGCTTGTACTATAGGAAGTACTTGTCCAGGTAGCAATCTGTCACTAATCTTCAACCTGTTCCGTTGTAGCTGTAGAAGAGGGGAGGTTCGTAAGGAAGGAAGGGGAACATGCCACTGACATATATCCCAGAAGTCAGGGGAGTTGATTTTGCCAACCAGCATTTTGACTGTGGTCACAGTTCTCCTCATAGTGATTATTTGAGGCAGCCGCGGGATTTGGAGTTGGTCGGCCATGATGGTGGTCCTCTGCTGGGGGGGGGGGAGTCGATGTTTGTGGGTTGCCCACTTCAATTCCAGTATTCACTGGAGAGGATGGGCTTCATGAGAGAAGGTACTGCGGATGCCCATATTTCAGAGGCATACAGAAAGGTAGTATACACAACGGTTTCCAGATATCTGGTTCTTTTGGTTCTTGCGTCTGTGTTATGAAGATGTTGACGGGCAATCCAGCGCATTCGGCTGATCTTGCGTATAACACATTCGATGTGACAGTTGAACCTAAGGTTACACCGAGATCTTTGTGTTTAGTTACACTTGGAATAACTGCGCCCTGCAGTGAGGGTTGTATGGATATGGGACACTTCTTCAGAGAAAAAAAACCATAATAACGGATTTTTGGGGGTTCAGTTTAAGACTGAAATGGTTGAGATGGCTAGAGACTTCGGTTCTAGCAGTTCTATTTTAAAACGGTTCTGATTTTCGTCAAAGTTGTTTTCACATAAAACATCTATAGAGTAAAAAATATGTGCAGGTCCTAAAGTCTCGAAACGTTATTAGACAGTTGGATAGACAACTTGGGTAGTAGAGGCCCGCTAATTTTCGTGAAATCGGACAAATGCTAATCATGTATTGTAATTTTTCCTTGTAGAGCATCTTCGATCTCATTATGGATTTAAAATAAACTTTGTGGATTTTTTTGAAAAGGGTAGTAGACATAAAGGGTGATGATGTCCTGAGGACATCATCTCCCTTTATGCCTACAATTACACTCCATGTAAAGATTTAGGACAAAACTGGCTTTTTCCTTCCTCCTCCTTCCATATAATTGCAATTTTAACACCTTCTGAATTACACCTCACCCGGATGCAGCCGTTCCTGAAGAAAACCCCAGGAAAGAGTATTCTCCTGCCTTAACAAAAATATATAATATTCCTAAAATTTCATATTCCTTTAAAATTTCCAAAAATAGCCATACTACCCTTTTCAAAAAATCCACCAAGTTTATTTTAAATCCATAATGAGATCGCAGATCCTCTACAAGGAAAAATTACTCGGTGTTACTTTTCTTTTCAACAGCTGTTCGCTCTGTACAAGTCATCCTCCATACCACTGAATATTGTTTGCACATCTAGGACGGTTCCCCCAAAACTTCTCTCAGGCTTCTAGAATTCATTGAAAAGAGGGCAGTTAGATTAATTAATGACATCTCCAAGAGAGTTTCTCCACTTTCTGTCTCGTCGACTTTCTCTTTCTGCTGTATGCCTTTTCTACAGATACTTCCATGGGCGCTGTTTTTTTCTGAATTGGCTTCGATAATTTTCGCTCTGTCTTCCAAAGCAATCCGAATACGTGCCGTAACCAGTCCACATTCTTTTACTGTCCATTTTCAAACTCAGAGAACCAAATTTCGTCTTCGTCATTTAATCATTCAACTTTCGTTTTCTGGAACAACCTTCCTTCACATATTTCCTTAAAATTGCAATAAAAATATAAATGCACAATGCATAATAGGATATGAGCGTGAATTAACTATAAAACGATATATGCCTTGTGCATTTATATTTTTATTACAGTATTATTCTGTACACCTTTTGGCATGTCTCATATTGTGGAATCACTTCACAACTTGGGTGGGCAGGTACCCAGGTGTTGCAATCATGCCAACCCAGGGTTGGCATGATTGCAACACCTGGGTACCTGCCCACCCACTGACGATAGGCCAACAAGCCTTGAAACGGTGCCGTCTGGGTGGTGGTGCTGGTACCCATTGTGAATAAGTAACAATAGTCTTCTCTATTAGTGAAGCGTTACTTATTCGAAGTAGTGAAATACGTGGTAACTCGTTGTGACGTTAATCACAATATAAGATACAGTTAAATTGATGCCTTTACACTACGAATGTAGTTCGTTTTCAAGAGCAAACTATGGTGTATTTA
The DNA here is from genome assembly GCF_048544385.1 of Mastigoproctus giganteus. Classification (NCBI taxonomy): domain Eukaryota; kingdom Metazoa; phylum Arthropoda; class Arachnida; order Uropygi; family Thelyphonidae; genus Mastigoproctus; species Mastigoproctus giganteus. The sequence continues at coordinate 90,694,222 of NC_143587.1, read as the reverse complement.
CACTGGTATTTTATAGTTAAAATTGCAATGTACAGAAATTCAGGTCCAAGTATTATATGTTCTAATACCTCTCGTATTTGGGATTTTCATAAAAAATGTCATGAGTGTTAATTATTGCTTAAACGTCCCACGTCAAATTAAAGGAACTAACAAAAATGCAAAACAAATAATTTATTTAATGCGCAAATTACTGACTTATGTTCAGATCACTTGCTATCTCATTTTTTTTTCATTTATTAACACACAGCGGCATATACATTCTCAAGATATATATTAATCAATTTATATACAAGATTTAATACATACTCATATATATATATATATATATATATATATATATATATATATAGCCCTTGTGTACATATGCGTGCGTGTGTCCTGGTATGAAGGGTGGCTCCTAGACGAAAGCCCATCTCCACCTAGTACTCCTGTTATAGCTCAGAACCTCTGCGAGACAGGCCTGAAAAAAGTGTTGCGTCAAGCCATTTCGTCACCAGAGAGCAACCAACATCTGGATCAACCATTCTCTGTGTTTGCTATATTGCACAAATTCTGCAACCACGGGAGGAAGTGCTATACCGGTACGCGCCAGTAATCCCGCTCACAAGGTTGCCCAGAGGGAAAAAAAGTTCCAACTAGGAATAATGTACACATGTTGAAATGAAAGAAACATTATACAGTTATTTACATGCAAATAGCAAATACAGTACATATATACACTTAAATTAACATCAACTCTACTCAGATCCATCCAGAAAATGCAAGCCTGCACTTGAGTGTCCAGGAGTGGAAGATCAACTCGCACTATGATCCAAAAACATCTATTGAAGATGACAGTACAGCAAGCATTCTGTCTTCAAATGTGCAGCACTTCCGTTAACTTGTATCCTGCAATAGAGTTCTTACCTCCTGTCTTCTTTTAAAAACTTTGATCCAGAATTCCTGAAGCAAAGCAAAGATGTCCTGGCTCTGAACCAAGAGAGGTAAATTATTCTCCGTTAGGTTTGGTAACCTATTTAGTAATTCCTTCCTATCTGAGGCATACAGTCCGCGGTCAAAGATGGCATGTTTCCAAGATTTAACCTCACTGCATGAACAGTAGGGGTCAGATTCTAATCCTCTTTCAAATAGTTTGGCCCTTAAGCCATGTCCAGTGATTAAGTAACTCGTGGTCATGGTGAGAGCAAACCAAGAAGTCACCCTCTTGTTCATTGCAAAGCCTAAAGCTGGAATGAACCCTCTTGTAATAGTTTCAAACTCACTCACATCCCAACAATGCTGCTAGAAATTCACTAGCTCACCCCAAATTCTTCGTTTTTCCTCCTAATGTTGTTATTTCGATTAGAGGTGATATCAGTATTTGTGACGTGCTTCACTTTTTTGAGTTATATACAATACTTTGGAAAATAACGTGTAAATCCAACGGGATGGTACCTGCAATAATCTGCAAGGCATTTGTTGACTTGCGATCTTTTTTTTAGTGTATAGTGTGTTCGTGTCTAACGGCACCAGGGGTTTTCCCCATTTCTGCGTTGCTTTCATTGTGGGTGTAACAGTTCACTGTAAAGGCCAGAGATTTAAAAGTGTATGGATTTTGTAAGTGTAGTGTTGTGTATCGTTGTTCTGACTTGCGATTTTTAGAGTGTGTAGTGTGTTTAGTGTCAAACGGCACCACGGATTCCCCCCATCTCCGCGTGCTGTACTTTGTGGATGTGAAACAGAACACTATGTCAATGCCAGAGGTTTAAAAGTATATGGATATTGTATTTGTGTAGTGTCGTGTACCGTTTTTCATCTGGTCATTTAGCCGCTGGGCCCCTAATGGGACCCAACGTTGTCCCACTCCGCCCCGTGGAGGCAGACCAGGTACACCACTATTATAGTTATTTACTCTGGCAGGTCCTGCCACCTAATTTCCTGAGATTTCAGTGGCAAGGACCTAAAAAAAAAAAAAAACGCTATAGATAGGGGTCAGCCAAAACAAAGGGAGTACTAGTTGGGCGATTTGATGTTGTTAAGTTTTTGGGTGTAGGACTCAAGCAATTTGGAGTTGATTCGGACGGTAGTTGTAAGTTAGAGAAGGGGAGGGAGACTGAAGACTGGAGGGAAAAGATAGAGATATAGGGTCCATAGGGAAGATGACCCCAAGTCAGTGGAGTAGGCCCATGCCCCACCAGAGTGAAAAAGAGGGGTGGCGAAGGGGGATAACACCAGGGATGAACTCCCCCTCCCGCCGGGGAGTGGAGGCAAAGGACCACGCAAGGGAGCGTGGTTAGGGAGGCCTAATGGCTGCGCAGCTGAACTGTGCTGGTGAGTTCTGTCACTCCTGGGACGAAGGAAAGAAGGAGGGTTTTTTTTTTTTTTTTTCCTTCTCCTGAGAGGACTGTTATATCCAGGAAGTTTCTTACTTGGATCTTAAATGGGTGGTGTTTGGGTGCCGAACTCGTCTAGCAGTGAAGACATACTGCGCAAACTTTGTAAAGGCGGCGTAGCGCTGCTCGTCCATCATAATGAGGTGCTCACAATGCTGGGGATTTTCTTGCATTTTAGTGGCAAACCTTAGCCGGAACTCGTCATATTCATGGCAATTATACATTACGTGATCCCACGTTTATTCAGCCCCGCAGTGACACAGTGGATCATCTTCAATGCCTAGGGATGTTAGCTTCGCTTTAAAGGGTCCATGGCCTGTCAATAGAAATGTAGTATGGAGGCCTGGTGAGTACCAGGGAGGAAGGAGGCTTTGGACTGATGAGGTTTACAGAGGGAATGAACTTTTTGGTTATCAATCCTTTGTTGGTGGTTAATTTCAGAGATTCTCTTCCTTTCCTGTTTGCGGTTGTTATCAAGGTTAAGAGTGATGCCTGCTGTTTCGGTGGGAATACTCTTCTTCAATCGTTGATACAATCCTCTTCTTATTACCTCTAGGTTTAGTGGTATACATCCAGCTAGAACCTGTAGAACTGGGGTGCTTACTGTACGGTATGCCCTTGTTACGGCAAGGAGCATAGAACGCTGTATGGAGTCTAGTTTACGGCAATTTCGCTCGAGGGAGACCCTAATACACCATACTGAGGCTCCATAGCAAACTATTGGGACAAATATTGCATTATAAATGAGGGCCAGAGCCCGGCGCTTAAGGCCCCAGTCTGCACGGCTTATACGGATGATCATGGCCGAGTATTTTTTTATTTTCTGTGACATATATTTCAAGTGAGGATGGAAATTTAGCTTCATATCTAAGACGATTCCTAAATACTTGATTTCTGGGTATAATCTTATGGAGGTGTTGTCAATTTTGATAACCGGTGGTCTTCGTAGTTGGAGCGTTCCCTTGAGCAATATAGATTTGGTTTTCTCTCCCGAGATCTTTAGTCGGTGAATGGCTGCCCCATGCACCACCAAAACCAAATCGTCAGCAAACGCAAGGGGTTGAGTCATCCCCAAGTCCATCCCAAAGAACTCGTCCAGAACGATGGACCAAAAGAAAGGCCCCCAGGACTGAGCCCTGGGGACAGCCTCGGGGACAGCCTCGGGAGACTTGGCTAGTGACAGACTTGTACCTGGTACTAACATGGAGAATGCGGTGTCTCAGGTACTCCTTGACACAGCTATAAAGGTTGAGTGGTGCTTTGGCTTGTCGGAGTCTTCTGAGAATACTTGGCCACCACAGCCGATCAAACGCTCCAGGAAAGTCAACTGTGATGGCTAGCGCATACTTGCCTTGAGTGCTTGAAGCAGTAGATAGTTTAAGAAGAGCATCTTCAGTGCGGCAACCAGTTTGAAACCGTACTGAAGTGGAGAAATGAGGTTTTCTTTAGAGTAGCATTTTGACAACCTGCTGAGTAGAAGCCTTTCCAGAAGTTTGCCGCGGACTGTGAAGAGAGCAATTGGCCTGTGTGATTTTGGCTCTTCAGGTGGTTTGTCTGGGTTCTTCAAGATGAGTTTAAGGCATGCCTCCTTCCAGATAGCAGGAAAGTGGCCTTCCATTAGGCATCTGTTGAAAGTGGCGAGCATGGTGTTAGGGAAGTAGGTTGCAAATTTCTTGATAACATCCACCTCGAGGAGGTCATTTCCAGGAGTTTTATTTTGTCCAGTGCAGCTTTTAGATCGTATTTGTAAAAGGTTCTTCAGTATTTTCTGTTGTGTAAGAATCGTTAGCGGTAACAATGTGTAGTTGCTCTTCAGTTAGCTGTGCATCATCTGTTGGAAAGAGGGCATTTAGCATGTTGTGCACAGAGTCCTCCCACGTGAAGGTGGAAGAACCACTAGGCTTTACAGCTGTACTGAGGACCACCTCTAGGGAGTTTGTTTACAACGATACGATAGAAAACTCCCCAGGGGTTATCATTTCCTGTGATTGAGACCAAATTCTGCCATGAGGCTTTTCTGCAGCGACTAATCATGGTAGTGTAACTGTTCCTTAAGAATCGGTAACTGTCTTTTACGGCTTCGACCTCCAAGGGTGGTAGGTGAGCACGGGCTCTCTGAAAAGTTTTACGAGCTTGGTGGACTCTCTTCCTTATATCTTGTAGTTCAGCATTCCACCAAGGGACTGCGTTTTTGAAGGGCCTTCTCTTTGGGATTGCCATAGCACAGGCCTCTTTGATGGTCTTGGAGAGGGAAACTGCACAGTCCTCAGAGGTGATGTGATTCAGTTGTGAAGAATCTTCATGAAGTCTTCTTACAAGTTCGGCTTGAAAGCGTGGCCAGTCAGCTTTCTTTGTGCAGAATCACACTACATCCCTTGGTATTGGCGGAACGTGATCCACAGAGCGGCCAAGAGAATAGGTGATCGCTCTGTGGTCAGAAGTGGTCCATGATTCATTAACCTTCCACTTGCTGAACTTTCCAGAGTCTGCGCGGGTAGCACAGTGGTATTGTCACCGTCCTTCCCACACCGGGTGGAAAAGGCCTGGGTTCGAATCCCGTCGGTGACGCGAGGAACTTTAATGGGCTTTTTTCACTCCGTGGCTGAGTTAGTCGGTCTCAGGCGTAGATAGCAAGGTTTTTCTCCCTAGTAACTGGGGTTTTTTCGTCCAGCAAAACAGGCAAATCGACCATAGAACATACACAATTTACAGACACAAATACGGGTTAATGTATTTAATTACGGGCAACCCTAAAATAATAATTTGATTTTTTTTTTTGAACTTTCCAGAAATAGTTGGCGTGGTCAGGGTGATGTCGATGACTTGCGATTTGTGAAAAACTGTTGTCGGTCGGACCGCAGTCGACTAATTTATCTCTGGTATATAGCCTTCGTAAGCAGCACATTTGGTAAAATCGCCGTCATCAACCACACCGGGTGGAAAAAGCCTGCGTTCAAGTCCCATCGATGACGTGAGAAATTTTTATGGGCCATTTTCACAACGTGGTTGAGTTAGTGTCTCTCTCAGGCGAGAGTTGCATTGGTTTTTCTCCCGGAAACTCGGATTTTTCGTCCAGCAAACAGAAAATTTACCATAGAACACACAATTGTTTTACAGACACTATACAGACAAATATGGCCTTAGTCGCTGATGCTCCTAAAACACTACAACAGCAACAACAAATCTGTTATATAATATTGCAAGTAAAGGTAATTTTCGGTAGATATTTTGTGTTTTTAATTGATATTTACATTTTCTACTGACATATTTTGGACTTTAATATTAATATTTTAATGTTTGTTATTCAGTGATGTAAATTAACACTTATTTTATCTTTTATTATATTATCTAAACTTTCATTAAACGCTTAAAGTCGATGTGTGTATATACCGGGTGGTTATAGAATAAATTTCCCCATTCAGGAGACCTTAGTGTCAAAACGGTTAGAGATAGCGCTGTGAAAGTCGGTGGGTATGGAAGCAATTTTGAGAAGAAAAAAAAAAAAAAAAAAGTTTAAATTTCCACCACCAGGGGAGAAATTGGCACTGTAAACATGAGATGGAATACTTAACTTAGGATTAGATTTTAATATGAGAACTTAGAAATCTACAGATATTGTTTTATGTGCTTTCCTTCCCTTGAGATGACATTCTGAAAACGGAGGACTGCGTGTGACACAGATTCGCATAGCATCTCACTGGGGACGTTGGCTACATGCTGTTTAATGCTTGCTTTCAAATCAACAAGCGTCTGTATGCCGCCACGATAAACTCTGTCTTTCAGGTATCCCCATAGCCAGAAATGGCAGGGATTGAGATCTATGATCGGGCTTGCCAGAACTGCGAAAAGTCTCTAGAAGTGATGCGATTATTTCTGAATGTTGAACGGAACAGTTCCTTCACTTGTTGACCAACGTGGGGAGGGGCACCATCTTGCATGAACACTACGGTCTCCAAGCATTGCCTTTCTTGCAGAGAGCAGGAATAATGTGATCTCTTAGAAGAGCGCAGTACCGTGCACCAGTTACCGTACACCTTACGGGGTCATAAGGTGTAGACTCTTCAAAGAAAAATGATCAGATTATAAACTTTGCTGTGAATCCACACCATACTGTAACGTATGGACTTTGTAGTGGTCTTTCATGCACAGCAGATGGACGAGAAGTTCCCCATATTCGGCAGTTTTGTGAATTTACAGCCCTATGAAGAGTGAAATTCGCCTCATCAGACCACATGATCATTCCAGCCCATTTATCCTCAAGTTGCATACGAGCCAGAAACCGTAGAGCAAAGTCTATTCGTTGTTGCTGCTCACAAGACTTTAGTTTTTGCTGCTCACAAGACTTTAGTTTTTGCACTACGGAATCTTGTACGGGGCCAGCATAAAATTATTTGAAGCACTTTACGTACAGTAGACCAAGGAAGGTTCAAGTCTCGTGGCACACCTCTGGCACTACCAGACTTTCTGACTATGCGAAACAGCACCGTCTTTTAGTAGTCACGTAGCCTTGAACAAATAATACTCAAAGCACACTTATGCACACTGGCACTTAACCACTCGGCTATAGCGGTAATCACCATCTTATTTTCCTTTTGTGGATTGTGGACTTATCTTATTTATAAACAGAAAATTAAATTTACTATAAAAATAGAAACACTAACATACCAAGAAATCAATGCAGAAAACAAATGCTACTATTGGGATTGTAGCATTTGTTTTCAACACAACACGGCAACATACAGGTCTGTTGTTTAGAATAAGAAGAACTCTTTATTGCATAAAAAAGGCACACGCCGTACACAATACCTTTCACTCCTACAAGCCAGGGGTTTACAGTAAAGGCTAATACAATCAAGGATAAGATAGGAGGGAAAAAAAACAATGTTATTACTAATTACAAAAGTGTAGGATTAAACATTGGAGAAAACAAATTGCAAATTTACATATGAAAATATATATACAACAGCATGTTATCAAGTTAAATTATTCTCCAGGGAGCAGTCCTTTTACAGTGCTGGAGTCATCTGAGCAGGCGCAGAAAGTTAGAACAATATAGTGAGTGATCCATGGCAGTGATGGACTGGTCCTCGGGAGCAGGTTCTAATGTCCTGTGACGTGGTCCTGACAAGGAAGTCGATGGAGTAAGTTCTGCCTATATTTTTTATCCAATGCGAACTTGTAGAGGTCGCCATCCAAGGAGTGTAGGTACTGCAGCATTTGCCAGGTAAAAACCGATCGGAAAACTTTAACCGGTTTGGAGTGGCCTGAAGGACTGCATTGGCCCGAAGGTTTGGTACTGGGATTCTCCATCCGCAGTTAGCCCAGAAGTCTGGTTCTGAAATAATGCCAACCATCATTTTTACAGCAAAGACGAGTCTTCTCTCATGGATAATGGCAGGAAGACGTCTGATGTTTAGAGCTGCCGCCATCTGGGTGGTTCTTGGTGCAGGGGGAAGCGGAAATTTCCATAGGGCCCACTTCAATAGCCAAAATTCGCTCGCAAATATCAGTCTCAGATGCGTTGTGGCAGTTGAGATCCAGACTTCTGCGCCATAAAGTATGACCGGATAGACACATGCCTTAATATATCTGCACCCAACAGCCTGGTCATGGACATGCCTAAGTTGTTGCTTAAGCATCCACCGGAGTCGACAGAACTCTATTTGCATGTGGTCTATGTGTGGTAGAAAGGAGAGCTTCTGGTCAAAAATAACGCCCAGATCGGTGTGTTGCTGAACAGCAGAAATCGCGGATCCTCTTATATTGGGTTGCACCATTGTTGGGTTCCGTTTGAGCGAGAAATTCAACTGTTTCGACTGCTCAGGATTGATGTGAAGGCCGAAACCGGAGAGAAAGGCCTCGAGGTTCTGGATTTTCTGTACGATTAAGACATTTTTGTAGTCAGCAGTGTCTTCAGGGTTGATAGTGAAAAGCTTTATATCAATTCGGCCCGTCACGAAAGGCAGAAGAACAGCTGAGAATAAGATACCAGAGAGGACCCCACCTTGTGGGACTCCAGCTGTAATAGTTCTGGTGTAGCGCCGATTCGCATCGCGAACAATAATAGTCCTGTTCTCAAGCAGTGTCTGAATAAACCAGAGCACGTCTCCGCCAATGAGGTAATACTCATGTAGTAGCCTTGCAATGCGTGAACGGATACGGAATCAGATGCTGCCTGGAGACGTCGATATAAGTAACTGATTTCCGAACCGTGCTCAAATGCCTTGAGGATCTTGGTAGGGGTGGTGACTAGATTTGGAGCGGTGGATCTTGACCGGGTGGCATAGTGGATCTGCGGTGGCTGATGTGGCATTATTTGGGTGGTTAACGTTTTCAGAAGAGATTTCTCAAATAGCTTTAGTAGGCTTGATGCAGAAGAAGTCGTCGGACGGAAGTGACAGGGCTGAGAAGCAGAACATATTTTTGGCAGGGACTTACTAGATAGACATGCTGTCATATAGGAGGGAAGAATTTTTGATGAAGGATTTTGTTAAATAACGACAGAATCGGATCAACAATAAATGTACTCAGGCATTTCAGCATAAACTGAGGAATCCCGTCAGCGCCGGATGCGGCCATAGGTGCTAAACTATTTATTGCATCAATCAACTGATATTTGGGGAGTGAGTTGAGCTGAATTTAAGGGGTCTCTTGAAATCGGATTGATTGGGAATTCCATTGGTGTATTGGATTCTGGCTGAGCCGCGAACCTAGTTATATGGTCGAGCCAACTGCTCAGATTGAATGAGTCGATGGCGTCCTCTGATTTGCTTCTATGGAAGGGCTTTCCCGTTTATTTATGGTAGCCTCTAGGTGAAGTTTTATTGCCTCCCTCTTGTTCCTAATGAAAAGCACCCTAGCTCGGGAGAAGGCAGTTCTGTTCGAGAATGAGCCGGGAGTTTTTCCATCGCTTGTGCATGTTCTGGTTGACGTGGAAGCTTTCAATTACTTTTGGACTCCACCAGGCCCTTGAATGCTCTGTAATGGTTAGCTTCTTTGTTGCAGGAGAGGGAGAGAGAGAGAGAGAGAGAGGGAGAGGGAGAGAGAGAGAGAGAGAGAGAGAGAGAGAGAGAGAGAGAGAGAGAGAGAGAGAGAGAGAGAGAGTAGCTATCCATCTTGTCATTAGGTCAATTCCGAGTTTAGGGTCGCATTCCTCAAGGACATCCCATGGGATTGCTTGGGCCGCATAAATACACCTTTCAGGATTGAGGTATGTCCTCAATCCTGAAAGGTGTATCTCAGAACCTCAGACAAATGGATCGTAAATGCGGATCTCTCTGATAGCATAACATTGCTCTTCAGGTCTATCATCTCATTTTTCAATCTCATTTTTCAACAAGCTCATTTCCTTTCTAATTTCCTCGTCCTTTCTGATTTCCTTGGTTTATACTGAGTAGAGTAGATAAACGTTCATAAATTTCTCCTCTAAATAGCAACAGGGTAAACAAATTGCGTAAATGCTTCCGCTATTACGCTGCTAAGGCTATTCAGGTTGCTGAGATGTGAGGTATGTGTCTATTCACTCACTGCATCAAGGGGATCTGCGTGTACGGAGCAGCTACGACCGGCATTTTGGCAATTTTCAGGACAGATACAACAACACGATTTGTTTATAATAGCGGTGTCGGGCTGCGTTTGTGAACTCGGAGCTTTTCCCTTACCATCGTTGGGTGGGTCATTATTCCTGTCTCGCTCATATCCTAAATGAAGTCTAACTTCCTGATCCAAATTACTTTCTTTATTCTCCAAGTTTTGCATATCAGTGAAGCGGTGAGGGGTTACGGAATTGCCCTCTTCCAAAGTATTAAATATTTCTAACGGTGAGGGGTTACGAAATTGCCCTCTTCCAAAGTATTAGATATTTCTACCGGTGCATTATCTTCTTTTCGCGGAGGGGGTTATCATCCTTCCTATTGGCCGTTGCCGTGGTTCCTATTTGTCTACTCTTTACAAACATTTTCCCAGAAACCCTTTCCTTTTGCTCAGTGACAAGCGGAAGAGGCTTGAATACCCTGAGCATAACAGGCATGTTCTGTGCTTTGATTTGCTGCAGATTAAGGTTTCGTCTGCAGAAGTATGACAGAGGTCACATGTCCCAGCAGTTACTGCGAGTGTTGTGTTCTTAGTATGCCGTTAGCAAGCAACTCCCTGTTTTTGCTGAATTAAGAGTCCCTGAGGAAGGGTAGCGGCCGTTTTCAACTCCTGAGGCTAACTAGTCAAATAGCTCTATTCATGCAGGATCAACGATAACCTTGAAATAAGGTCAGGCGGTTTTATGGCCAACGTCCATAGTTCAATTACTATTAATATAAAAATATTAATAAATAATTACCTGATTAAGGCACAGGTCAAAGAAGAGTGTGACTATGTAACTGGTATCCTTAGCATCATGTTATTACTACACATGGAACTGTTCATAGAGAATTTCATTCACTATTAAAGGCACACGCGGAGCACATAGAGTTTGCGTCCGCACCGACGCTCAACACAACACAGTTTATGTACCAAGATACCCTAGCACAGTGTTCTCAAACTCAAATTGCATGCGGGCCGAATGCACGATCTGAAAGCAGCTGACAGGCCGGAATTTTTTTTTTTTTTTTTAACAAAATGAAAGTGAATATAAGCACCGTATTTACAACAAATACATAATTGAAATGTATTTGCGGGCTGTGTAAAATTGCTTCGGGGGCCGGATGCGGCCCGCGGGTCGCCAGTTTGAGACCACTGCCCTAGCATTCAGAATAAAATGAAATCATAAAATTATATGTTTATGATTTCATTAAGTGCATAAAATTATATGTTTGTGATTTCATTAAGTGGATAAAATTAAAATTAATAAAATGATTTCATTTTATTTTGATTTTTAGAATGTTTTGATACTTAGGTAGAAGAATCGCGCCTTGTTATATATATAGCCTTAATTGTAGCTTTAATTTGCTGCATAGTGTTCTGGTATATTTATTTTCATTTTTTATACAATATGTAGTCTTGGAAGCATAATAACGTGCGTCTTTATAGTAAAGAAGTTTTAATGCTACTGTGGAGTCACAAGCAGTAATATTATCCATATGGAGCAAGGAAGCCATAGGCTTTTGTTGCACTAATCAAAAATTTAAAAAATAATTAAGTATATAAAATAATAATAAATAAATAATAAAATAAAATAAAATAAACTGCCCATTTGACTCCCTTCTCACGTATTTAAAATAAACCCCATTTGACTCCCTTCTGTGAATTTCCCCAAACTATCAGCCTCAGTCATCCATGGAGGCAACTTATTTCAGTAATTAACAACGTCTTCTTCTTCAAGAGGACTGTTTACATTTAGAATGGGTTTCCTCAGCCTACAAGTTATTTTTTGGTAGGAATTTTTTCCCGCCATAAAGTGCGGTTCAAGGTGTCTTGGTCTGTTAAACCTCGGGCTGTCATGCACTTCTGTACTCCATCCATCCATGTCCTCCTAGATCTTCCTCTTTTCCTTCTTCCAGGAGGTATCCATTCCAGGATAGCCTTTGGATATCTGGTTTCTTGCATCCGTTTTACAAGTAATTTACAACGCCGTGGCTAAAAGAAAACTTCCTGAAATCCAGTCTGAATCTATTTCCATGTAATTTGAATTTATGGTTCCTAGTTCTGTAATCATTTATAATAGTCACAATTTCACTTTCATTTATTGTGCTTTTACTTCTCAGAGACTTATACACCTCAATCATGTCTCCTCTAAGGTGCCTAGTTATCACACTCTGCAGCCCACATAGTTTTTCTTCTTCATATGGACGTCTCTTTGCCGATCTTACCAGGCGTATTTCCTGTCTTTGGACCCTCTGAAGAAGTTCGATGTCTTGCTTCAGGTGCGGTCACCATACATACCCGAATACAGTATTCCAAGTGTGGCCTTACAATTTCCTTATACATGTATATCCCGTGTATAAGCAAAATGGAAGGCCACACTCCTTATCTTTACATATAAATGTTTGACAAATTATCGATAGGACACAATATGCCTTCCTTGCCACCTGTCTATACTGCTTAGCAAACTTCATGTCCGACTGTATCATCAGCCATTTTCACTCCACTGAAGGATGAAGGCCTCTCCAGCAACTCCCCTGTTCCTTCTGTTTTGTGCAATGGCCATCCCTTTACTACCCACAAACTCATGAATTTCATCTGTCTATCTCAGTCGTTGTCTTTCACGTTTTCATCTAGCTCCTCTTGGGTAGCATTCTGTTATTTTCTTAGTCCATCTGTCATTATATCTTCGAGCTGTGTGCTGCCCAAGACCATTTTAGTTCTGATAAGGATGACCTTTACTTGGGTTTTCTGCCTGATCCATGTGTTTCTCTTCTTATCTAACAGTCTGATTCCCAATATAATTCGTTCCATTCTTCGCTGTGTAGTTCTCAGCTTCTCTTTTATTCTTTTGGTGAGTGCCCAAGTTTCACTTCCATAAGTCATGGTGGGGAGTATACATTGGTTCATTATTTTACGTCTCAGACAAATTGGGATATTGCTCCTCAGTATATGACTATATTTTCTGAATGCTATCCATCCAAAATTTATTCTTCGCTTGACTTCCAACCATTTATCATTATTACAGCTAATGACTTGTCCCAGATAAGCATATGACTCCACCTTTTCAATTACTGCTCCTTCAATCATTATATCCCTTTCTGTGACATATTTGTTCATCATTACTTTTGTTTTAGCCATATTCATCTTTAGTCCAAAATCCCTACTAACTCTGCATAACTGATTAAGATTTTTCCTCTAATTCTTTGGGATAATTGTTTATGACTACAATGTCATCTGCAAATCGTAAATGGTTTAGGTACTCTCCATTCACACTGACTCCTTTCTGCGACCAGTCTAACCTTCTGAACGCTTCCTCAAGGCCAGCAGTAAACAACGTCGGAGATATTGTGTCTCCTTCTGAACTCCTTTCTCAATTTTAAATTTGCTGCTGTCTTTGTCTAGTCTAATAAAGGAGGTAGCGCTCTCATATATTTTCTTCAAAATCATAATATATGAGGTATCTATGCCTCGTCTTTCCAGTGCCCGAAACATTGCCTTATGCTGTATGGAGTCAAATGCCTTTTCATAATCCACAAATGTCAGGCATAACGGTGTTTTATATTCATTTGCTTTCTCCATTAGCTGTGATATTACGTGAAGGTGATCCATGACAGACCAGTAAAGCCAGCTTGCTCTTTCGGTTGATTCTCATCAGGTATTCTTTCTAATCTGTTCGTAATGACCCTTGTGAACAACTTGTAGATGTGAGATAACAAGCTAATTGGTGTATAATTTCCAATTTCTGATTTATCTCCTTTCTTATGCAGCAAAACTCTGATTGCATTATTCCACTCCTTAGGCGTCACACCTTTTCTAATGCATTTTGTGAAGAGTCTTGCCAGTTTTGTGTCAAGTCTCTTCCTCCCAATGTTAACAACTCTACAGTAACTTCATCTTCCCCCGGGACTTTCTGATTCTTCATTTTAATCAACGCATGTTCTACCTCATCAGGAAGGATATCGGGTATGTCGCATGTGTTACTAATTTGCGATCCATCTTCCCCACTGAGGCAATGCGCCTGCGTGGATAGTGCGAGGCTGTGTGCAATCGGACTCCGATTAAAGTTAATGGTCAGTGCAGTTTTACTGGTTTGATTTTCGTGAATGATTTACTAAATAATTCATCTTGTGACGAGCTGTCCGCTCATAGTGTCAACTCGTTTGTATCTTCCTCTGATCTAAATGAATTTGAAAGTGGTTAATTCTACCTGCAGTCCCCCTCGTCCTATACTGAAGAATACCCGTCAACACTCAGGCACCATTCCTTGCCAGCACCAAGGCCGTCCTTCCCTCCCCCAGGCCTTCCGTTACTTCATCTAGAACAGATCTACTTAGGAACGTCACCCTACCAACTTCACCCTCCCCAAGGTCACCTTCTCATTACTGTAAGTAACTCTTTCTTTGTTGCAACGGCGCTCTCTAATTATTAGGGGACAATCCGAAAGGTCACGGCAAATATTGTTTAAGACTTTTTCACGTGATTTTGTTTCACATACAGTATTTTCATACTATGGAGAAACTCAAGATTTGCTCAATATGCAACGATCAAGTTGAAGACTTTCTGATTTGTAGCTCTTGCAGTGGAGCAGTAGGACCTTGTTGTAATAAGATTAAATATCACAAAAATGGGATTTGCAGATGACATTGTGGTTATAAGCCACGATCCCAAAGAATTAGAGGAAAATCTTAATCAGTTATGCACAGTTAGTAAGGATTTTGGACTAAAGATGAATATGGCTAAAACAAAAGTAATGATGAACAAGTATGCCACGGAAAGGGAAATAATGATTGAAAGAGCAGTAATTGAAAAGGTGGAGTCATATACTTATCTGGGACAAGTTATTAGCTGTAATAATGATAAATGGCTGGAAGTCAAGAGAAGAATAAATTTTGGATGGATAGCATTCAGGAAATATAGTCACATACTGAAGAGCAATATCCCAGTTTGTCTGAAACGTAAAATAATGAATCAATGTATACTCCCCACCATGACTTATGGAAGTGAAACTTGGGCACTCACCAAAAGAATGGAAGAGAAGCTGAGAACTACACAGCGAAGAATGAAACGAATTATATTGGGAATCAGACTGTTAGATAAGAAGAGAAACACATGGATTAGGCAGCAAACTCAAGTAAAGGACATTCTTATCAAAACTAAAGAACTAAAATGGTCTTGGGCAGGACACATAGCTCGAAGGCATGATGACAGATGGACTAAGAAAATAACAGAATGATATCCAAGAGGAGCTAGAAGAAAACCTGGAAGACAAAGTCGGAGATGGATAGATGAAATTCATGAGTTTTTGGGTAGTAAATGGATGGCCTGTGCTCAAAAACAGAAGGAACTGGAAAGTTGCTGGAGAGGCCTTCATCCTGCAGTTGATTGAAAATGGCTGATGGTGATGATGATGATCACAAAAAAATGTCGTCACAGGCTAAGGCACGCTTTAGATGTATTATTTGTAAGCTCGCGCAAGATAACACAAGTAGTAAAGAATATCAAGAAATGTCTATTAACGAGACTCAACTTGATACCTACCCAGCCTTCTCAAATAGCATGCACAGCTCCTTCTCCTTGCAATACTCGATGCTGAATAATGCACCAACGCCAGGGTTCAACCTAAATTTTAATATCGAACAGGAGTTTCTCGCTTTCGTCACTGACTTTAAAGAGCTGAAGAGAGACCTACAGTCACAGGGACAATATCTTGCAAACGAGATTAGTGGATTATATGACAAATGGTCCGAGATATTTATTTATCAAAAATCTATGGCAAATGGGTATGACACGCTATATGAAATGTTGCAAGGTGTGCTACATGAACTTTCAGATTGTAAAAAGAGCAATCTTGAATTAACGAATTTGCTAACTAACACTGCAAGACAACACACGAAACTACCAACAAACTACAACTCGGGAGAGACCCCGAAAGCTGCATCGAGTGATCACGCGGATATCGATGATACAATTCTTTGCTCGCTTGAGTCGAATTGTTTCAAAAACACAAATCCTGTCGAACAACGCAAGGTGCCGTTAACTAGTGGAGATTCTGGCTTAAAAGGTCAAGAAATGTCGCTCTCAGGCGACGGCCAAATTTCTAATGATGCTAACGATCCACCGATTATCGGCTCCTATCAAATACCTTCGGAATTACTAAGAGAAAGTAACAAATCCGCCTTAAATACCGTAAAAAAAAAAAAAAATGCGAGCACTCAAACCCCTGAATCAGGGGTGAAACTCTATGAGCATAAGTGTAACCAAACAGAGGATGAACTAACGTTAGGTGCAAAACGGAAGAAGAGAAACGAGAAAGGACCAATTCAATTAAGGATAACACAAGCTGAACACCCAACCTTAGAAACATGCAAAACCAGCAAAAACAAAGGGCGTCGGTTGGAAAGTGTAACTCACCGAAACAAGACTCAAATCTCAGAGAATGTAAATAAATATGAGGAAAATATTGATGCACACACCGACACGAAAGAAACGTATACAGTCAAGGCACAGACAAAGCATACTTATGCCGAAATATTAAAAAGGGATAGGGAAAATGGCGGCGACAAGGAGGAAGCGAATAACACAGACAAAATTGAAAGAATTTACTCTAGCAGAAAAAAAAACCGGAATCCGAATTCTCAGCTACTAATTAGGTGGCAGGACCTGCCAGAGTGAACTATATACTAGTGAGTACCTGGTCTGCCTCCACGGGGCTAAAGTGGGACAACGTCGGGCCTCAGTAGGGGTCTGGCGGCTAAATGACCAGATGAACAACGGTACAAGGCATCAAATATATACAAAGTCCATACACTTTTAAATCTCTGGCTTTTCCAGTCAACTGGTTCACCCACAATGTAAACTACGCGGAGATGGGGGAAACCCCTGGTGCCGCTTGACCCTAAACACACTTTACTAATAGGGGCTATAAAAAACAAAAAGCTTAAAGTTATTCCAAAGCTCAAGGCTATATTTGTTTCAAGGTTGGCCCCGGACACAACTGAAAGAGAATTACAAGAATACGTCAACAGTTTTTGTAAGTCAAATATTCAGGTAACCAAACTGAAAGCAAGGTTTCCACAGGAATACTCATCCTTTAAAGTTTCATAGAGTGTGGAGAACGAAGCAAGAATTCTGGACACTAATAACTGGACTGAAGGAACACTGATATTGCCTTTCCACAAGAATGTAAGTACAAGGACAAAATCAACAAACCCATCCTCACCTACGAATATTGAAAACGGAAATAAATAGCAACTACAGACAATCAAGAAAATACAGGAAAATAGGATTCCAGTTCGGCAAAATAAGAATAATTTACAAGATGATTTGCTATGTTACTATCAAAACGTGCAATGTCTAAACAATAGCAACTATAAAGACACCTATTCCCTTATATTACAAGAAGACTACGACATCTACTTTTTAGTGGAAACATGGCTCACTCAGGATGTTAAGGACAGTGAATTGGTCCCACCGGGCTTTGTTGTTATTCGTAGGAATAGACTGGATAAGAGAGGCGGCGGGCTCATGATCATCTGCCAAAAAGAGATTCCTGTCTCAAAAATCAAAGTCTTGGTTAACATTGAAGGTATTTTCCTCCAACTGGGCAGTGGCTCTTATATCTGCTATGTTATGCTTGTCTACCTTCCACCACCTATAGATAACACTCTTATGACGGAATTTGAGAACACTGTCGACCAAATTCTTGATCAACATCTGGGAATAGACCATTTAATTGTTCTAGGGGACTTTAATATGCCACATGCCTACAATAGATGTAATGCCAAACCAACTAATGTCTGGACACTTAAGGGTAGATTTCAAAAAATTTTCATCTCTCTAAATCTGAATCAGATCTGTGAATTTCCAACTAGAAATGAAAACTACTTGGATTTAGTCTTCACCAACTTTCCTTTGGTGGTCTTTAAGCCAACTAATCTTTTCAAATCAGATCACATTCCCGTGGCCTTTTCCATCAAGAAAAGATCAGTTAAAGATACGGATTTATCTTTAACTGATCATACGGAACAAAAACAGAAGCTCAATTTCAATAAAGTGAAATGGCCTGATATGAACTATGCATTTAAAAACTGTAATTGGGAAATACTATTAAAAATCAATGATCCTCAAGAAGCACTGGACTGCTTTTACCAAATCATTAATGAAGTAACTAACAATCTTGTTCCATGCTATAGTGTTCCTAATACAAATTACCCACATTGGTTCTCTAAGGGACTAAAATCCCTACTGGCAAAAAAACTAAAAATGCATAGTAAGTTTAAGACAAATTGTGGGGGGTGTGGTTATTTGTGGATGTTAATACTTTTTTTTATTTTTTTTTATTATTATTTATTTCTTTAATAATAAATCACGTTACCTTCCAGACCCACCTCTTTTAACTTTGTATTTCTCAATTAAATTTCCCCCTTAATTTACCTCCCCTCCACGTTAACACCTGACTTTTATACTGCACAGAAGATCACAGATTCTGGGGGAATAATAGTTCGTGTATGTCTCCTCTGGACTGGCTGAGTATTCAGAATGACTCAATACTACACATGATAAACATATACAAATTTGTTTATTTCACAGTATATACATTAAAGAATTGTATCATACAACATCAATTGGTATAATGTTAATAACTGGCATTATATGTGTGTTAAGATGTAAAATTAATAGCAAATGATATAATATGTCTCTTCGTGTCTTTCTGCTTTTTCTCCTTCTGGTTTAGGTTACATCTCATAACATTATTTTTACTTTCTAACAGTTAAACTTCCCAACTGGAATTACCTCAGTGGGCTTGACACCTCTATGGATATTGTCCTAGATTTATAAATCCCCGCTATAATCTTTCATTAATTTATCCCTTCCAAAATAATTCAATCTTAATATCTTGTAACGTTTCAAGTACATAGAACACCTTTACATCTTTAACTTAGAACATACCAGTCTCAAGTACATGTATCTAAATCTTCCCTGCTTTAACTTATCCTTGAGATGAAGTACATACATCTATGAACCCTTTTCTTCCTCTTATACTAATCAATACCAAATCTACTATCAACTAAATAAACATTTTTCTAAAGTCCTTCTCTTCAAATCTACTATCAACAAAATAAACATTTTTCTAAAGTCCTTCTCTTCAAATCTAGCTTAAAATTATTATCTCGTACTTACATATTAACTTAGGGAATCACTCTTTACACTACCTTTTCTCAGTTCAGGGGCGACTCATCATCAACAGCATAGGGCATCGTCAGGCTCCAACAGGAATTTTTCATCGGCAAAGTACTGCTGTTCATCTACAGGGATTCTCCTACGTTCAGGAACTCGCTCTTCTTTACATACGGCTATTAAATAAGTTGCTCCGGCCTGCTTTTTGGGCGTCTGATCAGTTCGACGAAACTGGGAAGCATAATAGAATTATTAGGACTCTTCTTACTACTTTATTAAGAAGCCTGGCTATGTAGCTCTTCCTTATCTTGCTATACCGAGGCTTTCGATCCTTTTTTCTCAGCTCCAGCATAGATGTTTCCATCTTTCAACGGTTATCTCCTTCCTATTCCAACAACTGAAAGTGTCTGCAATTCTGCCCAGACACGATAGGAGGGAGTATATGATGAGAGCCTTGTCGATCAATTCGGCCCTGGAAAGATTGTGCAAGGCTCAAGGGGTAGAATTTTTTTCAGCCTGGACTGTACTTGTTAACAGGAGAGATTGCTTCTACAGGGATGGGATACACTTAAATAGAAAGGGTGCAAGAATATTTGCTGATGCTATCGAGGCAGTGTTAGGTGGGTCGGAAAACTGCTAGCTTGGGGGGGAGACAAAGACCAATAGATTGACAGTAGCCACTGGCAGAGGTGAAAGAGATTCTTGCACTGCTTCTATTAGAATGAGCGGAAGCCTGAAAAATAAGATGCATGGTATTTCAGAGACTGCTGGGAGCCATTGCGGTACGAGTAAACACATGGGTTGTGTTAGGGTAGCTAAGAATAGAAACAGGTGCAGGTATACTTGCGTGTACACCAATGCTAGGAGTTTAGTAAATAAATTTGATGAATTTGAGGTATTGCTCAAAACATCGAAGGCAGATATTGTTGGGATATCAGAGACGTGGTGTCACACAGATATAAGGGATGCAGAACTGCAATTTGGGGAGTACAACGTCTACAGAAAGGATAGACAGGATAGGAAGGGAGGAGGGGTTATGCTATTAGTTAAGAAACACATAAAAACCAAGGAAGTGAAACCAGTCGACATCGCTGGACAGTGCAGTGTGGAGTCAGTTTGGTGTGACATAAACATTGGGAGATCAAAATTGAGAGTAGGAGTGTGCTATAGGCCAAATGACTCTGATGAGTATAATAAGGAACTGTACAGGGAAATAGAGTGGGCCAGTAAATCAGAGTGTCTTATAATGGGAGATTTTAATTTCCCAGATATTGACTGGAATTTGGGGGCTGGTTACTCACACACTAGCAGGACTTTTGTGGATTTATTGGATGATTGTTTTCTACATCAGCATGTTCGGGAGGCAACTAGAGGGAGTAATACTCTTGATTTGATTATCAGCAGTGATTCTTCATGCATTAAGAATCTGCAGATAAATGAACCACTAGGTGGCAGTGATCACAGTGTGCTGAAGTGGGATTTACTCAAAGAGGTAACTACCATTAGGGGTAAAGGGAAGGGTTATTGCTTCCGTAAAGGCGACTACGATGGACTGAGACAGTATTTAAATTCTATACAGTGGGACCAACTGATGATGTTACCAACAGCAAATTCAAAACGGGAAGCATTCAAAGAACTTATCTTGGAAGCTACTAGGCTTTACATACCAACTAAGAAATATTGTTCAAGGTTTAGGCCAAAATGGATGTCAGATGAACTAATGAGGCATATGGCAGAGAAGAAAAATGCATGGGATACATACAAATTAACACATGACACAGGAGCCTATGATAGATACAAGTTGATATGGAACCAAGTTACAAAGGAGGGTAGGCAGGCGAAGGCAGATTACGAGAAATCCTTGGCAAGGGATGCAAAGAAAACAGCAAAGAGTTCTTTACTTATGTAAACTCTAGAAGGAAGGGGATGAATCAGATTGGTCCACTTGATATTGATGGGTCAAGTGTTGATGATCCTGCTCAGGTAGCTAACAAACTAAATGAATATTTTGCATCGACATTCACACATGAGGAGTTATTCAGCGAGGGGAATGCCAGAGGTGTATTCAACTCTAGCAGTAAGCTACAGAATCTTGAAATAACTGGGAGTAAAGTGGAGGAGAAACTGTTGAAGATAAACACAAGAAAGGCACCCGGGGTGGATGGGATCTATCCAGTTATATTAAAGGAGGCAGCAAAGGAAATAAGCAAACCCTTAGCCATAATTATGAGAGCTTCCTTGGACTCAGGGGAGGTACCCATAGACTGGAAATGTGCAAATGTGACCCCAATTCACAAAGGAGGATCAAAGGCTGACACAAGTAATTATAGACCTGTGAGCTGAACTTCTGTTCCAGGAAAATTAATGGAGGCACTGGTTAAAGAAGCACTGCAGGATCATTTAGACAAGACTTCAGTTATAGCTCAGACACAGCATGGTTTTGTTAAGGGGAGGTCTTGCCTGACCAACTTGATTGGATACTACGATGCAGTCACAAAAGAACTGGATGCAGGGAATAACTTTGATATTATATACTTGGATCTTAGAAAGGCTTTTGATACTGTTGCACATGGAAGACTGCTACACAAATTGGAGCAGTGTGACATTGGAGGCAAATTGCTGCTATGGATAAAGGGGTGGTTGAGGGGGAGAAGACAGAGAGTGGTAATCAATGGACACTGCTCATCGTGGACTGATGTTATTAGTGGAGTCCCTCAGGGCTCAGTGTTGGGTCCATTATTGTTTTCTGTATTTATAAATGATATTGATGATGGTATATCGGGATTAATGTCCAAGTTTGCAGACGATACAAAGGTTGGCAGGGTTGTCAAGGACACTACTGACACTATGCTGCTGCAGCAGGATCTGGAAAGGTTGAGCAGATGGGCTGAGAGGTGGCAAATGAAGTTTAACATTGACAAATGTAAAGTACTACACATGGGAAACAGCAACCCCAGAGCACCGTATCAACTCTGTGGTACTACACTGACAGTGGTAGAGAATGAAAGGGACTTGGGGGTGGTTGTGCAGGCAGATATGAAGTTCTCTGAGCAGTGCAGACGGGCTGCAAGGGTAGCTCATGGAGTATTGTCAATGATATACAGGAATTTTTCCAGCAGGGATAAGGAGGTGATTATTCCATTGTATAAGGCGATGGTCAGGCCACACCTAGAGTACTGTATACAGGTCTGGAGGCCTCATTTCAAGAAGGATGTAGAGCTGCTGGAACGAGTACAGAGAAGGGCAACAAGATTAGTGAATGGAACAAAGGGGTGCTCTTACGAAGAAAGGCTTAAGTTTTGCAAATTACAGTGTCTGGAGACTAGGCACCAGCGAGGTGATCTGATAGAGGTGTATAAAGCCTTGAATGGTTTAAGCATGCTCAATGCTGATGGGATTCTTCCTCTAGCTCAGAAAAATCACCTGAGAGGGCATAAATTCAAATTGAGGAAAGACAGATGTAGGATAGACGTGCGGAAATTTGCCTTTAGCCAGCGGGTGGTTGGTTGGTGGAACAGACTTCCATCCCTTGTGGTGGAGGTTGATAGCCTAAATAAGTTTAAGGCTCAGCTGGACAGGTATTTTGAACGAACAGAGGGGTGAAGTGGAAGTGGGTTTTTTTTTTTTTTTTTTGGCTGATGCTGCATAAGCTTGCTTTCTTGCATCAAATGCCTCTACTAATGCTAATGCTAATGCTAACTCTTAAACAGCAACTCCCACAACTCATTACTCTGTCCGCTACCTTCTGGCGATTCTCCCGGCACTTCTCGGGATTTCTTTCCAGCCGCACATCACTCAGGCATCATCTCCACGGGAACTCTCTAAACTTCCACACTGCCAAAACTCCCAACTCTCCCAAAAAAACTCCTAACTCCCTTTCCTGCCTTGCATCTCCTTTTTGTTTCAGCCGCTCATTCTAATTTTTATCCAATCGTCGTTCGTTCTTCATCATCTCATTATTCTCATTCGCTCTCTCCCACTTCTTCCGTTTTTCTTGGCCCTTCCCTCTCCTGGGGTAACTTCCTGTTTACGAAATTTCCATCAACTTCGATGAACTACTGGGCGTCTAGAAATTTCTAGATATTTCCTTGTGATCATTCCCGATTCACTTACCGCTATTAGTCCACTCTGTTTTTTCTCTACCGCTCCTTGAAATTAATAAATGCTCAAGGAGTCGGTCTGTTTCATCTAGCGGCTAGCCATTACCACAGGTGTATGTCGCATCCAGGGTTTCCTTCACCCTCTTAGTTCTTAAAATCTTCCTCTCCACAAGGGGGAGTCGGTTCCCTTGTTCTTTTCTTCCAAAGGGTTGCTCACTTTCTGTTTATGCGACCATGAACTGGCCTTACGGTGCTCCCTTTGTACTAGTGTTCCAGTGCTCCCATTGTCTTGTGTACCGTCCTGCTACCCCCCGTTGTTACGTTAATCCTCCCCTACTTGACTGTATGGTACAGAGCGATCGCAATCTAAGCTGAAAATCATCCTATGTAAATAATATTATTTAATATATACATATTTTTTCTTGTTATGTTATAATATTTATAACATAACATTCGCTAGGATAAGTGTAAGAATTTTGTTCTTACAAAATAAAGAAATATGCCTTTACAATAAATATTCCTCCTTAAGAAGACAGGTTAAAACGACATTAAAACAGGACTACAACAAATACCTGTGCTTTGTCGAAAGAAGAGTCTTCGAGGCAAAAGATATGAAATAAACCAAGCAGAATTATTGAGCACAATCCATAGTATGAAAAAGGACCTCACACGAGGCCCGGACGGTATCCCTACTGTCTTATGGAAAAAATGTGGAACTACACTTATAAAGCTATTACTTCACTTAATAAAATTGATATTTGAGAGCGGAATCTATCCAGCTCAACTGAAAAAGGCCTTTGTTACCCCTCTTTACAAAAAAGGAGACCCATCCTCACCCAACAATTACAGACCAGTTTGTCAATTGAATACACTCTCAAAGATAATTGAATCCATTGTAATGAAGCAGCTATTTAACTTTATGAAACTTAATTTGTCAGATTACTCTCACGGATTTATCAAGGGTCGTTCCACCTGCACAGATATGATTGCGTTTGTCTCGAATATATCCCAGGCGCTTGACGAAGGAAAACAAGTCGACTCCATCTTCCTTGATTTAAGCAAAGCCTTCGACAAGGTAGTCCATCAGAGACTAATCAACAAACTACATCACTATGGTCTCAGAGGACAGGCACTAAACTGGATTGAAAACTACTTGTAAGGTAGAGAAATGTCCGTGACATTTAAAGGTAAAACCTCATATCCTTTAAGTCCTGAAATTGGTGTCCCACAGGGTTCATCCTTAGGCCCGCTATTATTTCTTATCTACATCAATGACCTGCCAAGCACCCTTGGAGACTACCAAATCAAAATCAACGTATTTGCAGACGACATAAAAATCAATAAAGCAATTCGCAGTTCCAATGACTGCATCATCCTAAACGAAGCTCTTCAACAAGTTATTCAGTGGATGAAGGAGAACAAAATGGCAGTCAATGAAAACAAGTGTGAGCTGATGAGCTTTGCTAAATCACACAAGAAAAACAAACTTAATTTTTCTTATTGTATCAACAACAAGCAATCAAAAAAGTTAGTACAACCAAAAATTTAGGTATCTTTATTAAAGAATCATTTTCCTTTGATGCCCATGTCTCTAACATTGTGAAGGCAGCTAGCAAAAAACTAGGTTTCCTGAAAAGAATTAACCGAGACTTTAATCAGTTGGCACTTTTCATCTTTCTTTACAAAATCTATGTTAGGCCAGCCCTAGAATTTGCCTCACAGGTCTGGTCCCCCACATGTTGCTTACCAAAAATTAGAAATTGAAAACATTCAAAAAAGAACAATCCAATACGTTTGCTTTAAAAATGGCCTTGAATACAATGAGAAATCCTACCAAGAGTGGTGTGTATTCTTAGGACTCGAAACGCTGGAAAAAAGAAAAGATAAAGCCGACCTACTCCTTCTTAACCAGCTGTTAAATGGTACCCTGAATTGCCCTCATCTCGTCTCACAAATAAATTTCAACGCTCCTACAAGAGCGTTAAGAAACCATCCACTGCTGAAACCATCCTATGCGAGAACAAATTATGGATACTAACTTCTACAACAGGACTGCAAGATCAATGAACAAAGCAAATATCGAGATATTTGACACCCCCGGACACTTCAAGAAGCAACTGAAATTGCTAACCTTATCCGGTATCTGATTTAAAATGGACTCTTCTTGCAAGTTATAAGACTCTGATTGTGTAATGTGTGTGAAGAAATACCAGTGCTCTGCCTTACTCCTACCTTTTCACTTAAATAGGACGGATGAGTCCTACTTCGATTTATTTGGTTTTATTTTATCTGTACATTTACTTTTTTCTTTACTTTGAGAAATGTATACTCCAAGCTTCTGCTTTGAAGCTGTGTAATAATTCTTTGTAGCTGCACCCTCAGGCACGTTTGTTTGCTGTTTTGTAGCTGTCAACAACAACAATAATAATAATAATAATAATCATTCCCCCGCTCCTTGTATAATTCTCTATAGTAGTCTTCTCCTATTAGAATTATACCTTCTCTGCTATTTATAAGTACGCCATTGCTAATTTTTCAGTTTCAGTATCATTTGTCTTTCTGTATTACTGTTCGTGGCTGCTGATTTAAGTCCTTTGTTTTCTCTTAATGCTTGTTCTACTTTTCTTGCGTTAAATCTTTTTATGTCCTCTCTGAGTCTCTTTCTAATGACGTTGCATAACTCCGTATACTCAATTTTGTCCTTGTCAGTATTTATCTTGTTCTTAATTTGTCGTCTTCGGTTAATCGTGACAAGTGTTTCTTGAGTATTTTTTTCTTCTTTGGATTTCTTTTCATCTATAGGTTTCTTGGGCTTTATCACTTTCAGAAAGTTGTAATATTCCTCATCGATATCTTGGTCCTGAGCAGTCTGCAGAAGCTCAAACTTGTTCTTAAGTTCCAGTACATACTACTTTTTCTTCTCTTCTGTTATCTCAAAGACCTTCGTATTATTTACTCGAGTCAGTTTTTTCCTTTCTTTTCTTACATCTATATCAAGTGTGCATCTTACCATTCTGATCACTTCCAACATTTACCTTGTTCAGGACGGTAACATCATTCCCGATATGTCTTCTGTTAGTGACGATGAAATCGATTTAATTAGTGGTTAAACCATTTGGGCTCTTCCATGTCCACTTTCTGTTCACCCTTTTCTTGAAAAAAGTGTTCATTACTCACAATCCTCGAGATTCTGCAAATTCCACAAGTCTGTCACCTCTTTCATTTCTTCCACCATTTCCTATAGTTCTTCTTTCTGCGGTATTTTGTCTCTTTCCAACCGTAGCATTGAAGTCCCCCATAATGATAGTGTAGTTGGTTTTCTGCTCATCTAGAAGATTCTCAATTTCGGTGTACATTTCTTCAACCTCTTCATCTTCATGGCTCGATGTTTGTGCATAAATCATTATAACCTTTAGCTTGTACATCTTAAAAATCCTGAGTAGTAGTCTTGATACCTTTGGTGATACTTTTGAAATTCAAAATGTTGTTTTTTATATCTTTATGGACCTGAAAACGAACTCCACCTTCGCTCCTTTTACTGTTTCCATTAGTGTACAGCAGATTTCCATTTGATAAACTTATAAGTGATTCATTTCTTCTTCTTGTTTCAGCCAATCCGATGATATTCCAATTCACATTTTCTAATTCCTTTTCCAGCTCTAATATCCTGTCTTCACCGATGAGTGATCTTACGTTATAACAGGCTAAGTTCAGTTTCCGTGCATGGCAGCCTGGTCGCTGCCGTAAGAGGGGGAGTGAAAGCTGCTGGGGACTGAGGGCCATTTGTTTCGTCGTGCTGTCATGTGCTGGAGGGTTTGTTTTTTTCCTCTTCACGTTGACCAGGCGTATTGAAGAGAACAACTCTACACGTTTGTTGCCATCTAAGTGACGTAACAGGGCTTACCATCGAGAAGGTGTGCATGAGTGGATTTTAGGGAGACAGGCCAACCGGACTTTTCCTAAATCTTCTGAAATATAAAGATATTGGATCGATCAGTGTTTTAGACTGAGTGTCTGATATCACACAGAATGCCTGTTCCCTTCTAATCCCCTCAGAATGCATGTTCTCCCTCTAAGCCATACTCTGCGGCCCACGTAATTTTTCTTCATATGGACGTCTCTTTGCCGATCTTACCAGGCACATTTCCCGTCTTTGGACCCTCTCAAGAAGTTCGATGTCTCTCTCTCTTTAGGTGCGGTCACCATACATACCCGAACACAGTATTCCAAGTGTGTCCTTACAATTTTCTTATATATGTGTATAAGGAAATTGTAAGGCCACATTTAGACTCCTTACCTTTACATGTAAATGTTCGATAAATCATCGATAAGACACAATATGCCTTCCTTGCCACCTGTCTATACTGCTGCAAACTTCATGTCCGACTGTATTATAAATTCCAAATTACTTTCTTTCTCTACTATTTTCAGTTGAACCCACCAAGTGTATAAGTTATTTTGGTTACTATTGCCCAAGTATAATATCTTGCATTTTGATGCATTAAATATAGCTGACCACTTTTTTGATCATCTCCGAAGTATATCTAAGTCATCCTGAAGAAGCGTTGATTGGCTGATCATTAATTAAACTACCGACCTTGATATCATCTCCAAATTTGGACATGCTCTGTTTAAGAAAATCAAAAACAACAGTGGTCCTAGTGCCGATGTTTATGAAACCCCAATTCTTACTTTTTTCCAACCTGAAGAATGATTATTAATCACAAATCTCTATCTTCTACTTTGCGTCCATCCTGCAGTCCATCTAAGGATTTGCTGTGTGGTACCATGTTTAAGATTGTATAGTAACTCCTGATATGGGACCGAGCCACATACTTTCCTGAAATCAAAGTAAACAATGCCGAAATTTTTTCCTACATTCAGCTTATGGGTGGTTGTCAAAAGAGTTAACCAGGTTGCTTAAATATGATTTTCTCCCTACAAAACCGTGTTGTGTTTTGTCAGAATTCTCTTTCTATCTACATGATCATGTAACGCACATTTAATCATTGCCTGCATGATTGATCTTCCATGCAACTGAAGTCAGACTAACCAATCAGTAGTTACCTATTTCACTTTTAGAACCGTCTTTATTATTGGTATACATTAGCACTTGTCAAATCCGGAGGAACCTCTCCCGATTCCGGTGATTTCCTCATAATCAAGCTTACTGATTCACTGCTCGCTCTTGCCACCTTCCTCAAAATGACTGGGTATATGTCATCAACTCCAGGAGCCTTATCTTCTTTCGGCGGAAAGTTTTCCTAATGAATAATTCTCTGAAATTTCAGATCACCAATTTGATGCTTTCCAGCTTATTCGTACAGTTTTTCCCTCTCCATGACTGATCTTTCGTCTCTAAATATACAGAGTGTCTCAAAAATATTGGTACAAACGTTTAGAGGAGGCAGGTAACATCTGAAGGAATGTGAATCGCATAGAAACCCATAACCGGAAACGTCACCGTAAGTCGGTAGACTGCGCTGTTCATCAGTTCGCGAGAGGGAAAATTTCTGGTTTACTAAATCAAGCTTACTGATTCACTGCTCGCTCTTGCCACCTTCCTCAAAATGACTGGGTATATGTCATCAACTCCAGGAGCCTTATCTTCTTTCGGCGGAAAGTTTTCCTAATGAATAATTCTCTGAAATTTCAGATCACCAATTTGATGCTTTCCAGCTTATTCGTACAGTTTTTCCCTCTCCATGACTGATCTTTCGTCTCTAAATATACAGAGTGTCTCAAAAATATTGGTACAAACGTTTAGAGGAGGCAGGTAACATCTGAAGGAATGTGAATCCTTCAGATGTTAGTGCTTACATAATCGACCCGCTCCACCACCTCTTCCAGCGAATACTAAGTGAGGGGGTTATCCCGGAAAAATGGAAGACATATTACGTAAAACCAGTTCCAAAAATAAGCAATCCTAAAACCAGTAAAGATTTCAGGCCCATCGCAATCGGATGCTCTCTGCAAAAAATATTTGAAAAAGCAATCCTGAGCACCATCAATCAGCACTGCTTTGGGGACAGGCCAGAATACTTACATTCTGTGCTTCCTCGAAGGTCGACTATTACAAATTTAATGGAGACTCTACTCCGAATACAGTTAGCTTTAAATAATAAACAACAGTTGGACATCGTTTTTCTGGATGTTGCAGCAGCCTTCGACAACGTCTCAATCCCAGCTATAACAGTAATCCTCAAGGAGTATTTCCTCATTTCAGGAAGCACTTTAAGCATTCTCACTAACACCCCCTTCAAGAAAGACAAATTATCGCAATAAACGGGAAACAAACAGCATCTTACTGTATCTCCAAGGGAGTACCTCAAGGGGGCGTATTGTCCGCCACCTTCTTTGCAATAGCACTAGCCCCATTTTTAGCTCAAAACTGTGAACAATTTATTACATATGCTGACGATTTGAAATTTTTTGTAACATCTAAAGAACAAGAAACTGCACCCCATCTATCAGAGGAAGCAAACAAGGTAATCAAGAAGCTAGAAGAATATCTGCACTACATTGGCCTGAAACTTAATGAAAAGAAAACTGTCCAAATGACCTTCACCAACAAAAAGAAGAAAAATGAAATTACGATTTTTGTGAACAATACCAGAATCCAAAATTCCCCAGCACATGTTGACCTTGGCCTTAAGTGGGATGAAGGATTAAACTTCATACCTCACTTCGAACACATTAGGAAAAAGACATACGCAGCACTGTGGAGCACTAGACAAGAACTCACCGGTCTCCGAAGCCCTCATCTTATAATTCAATACATCCTTAAATGCGTTACACCGATTCCGTTGTACGCATCGACTATCTGGTCATCAGCCCCTGAGAGCAACATCAAGGCCTTCTTAGGAGTAGAATACTGGCTCCTGAGATGGCTAAACAAGATCGCCGGGAAACCGTTTACCATCTCAAGAGCGGTCTTGTCTGCCAATCTGGACATCATACCCTGGAAGTATATCATCACAACCAGAAACATCTTAACTCTGGCAAAGCTACTAACGGAGAGAATAGATGCGCCGAAAGTGGGAAACGTGATCACTCGCCCTCGGATGACACGACCGAGAATAAACAGAGAAGAACCAAGTCTCAAGTGCCAACTGACTCAATTGGACTCTCTGGCGAGATTTTTCCCAGCAAATACTGTGAATTATTTTAATAATTTAAATATAGATCCAGAGAAACTATGTACAGACAAAATGTATAGGACAGAAATCTTTGGTAATGTGTATCGGCAAGTATAAATATAATAAGAAGACTAATTTAATAATTTATATAATAATATTTAGCATTTAACAACCATTTGTAATTAATTAAACCAACTTAACAATTAATTCATTAACCACATATTCTGTGTTTTCATCTCCAAATTTTGTAAATAAGTTCATGTAAACATGCTTGTAAATACTATAATGTAACCACACCCTCTAGCCACGTGCTGTCTATGGGTGTCTCGAAAGAGAAATAAACAGATAATAATAATAATAATAATAATAATAATCGCATAGAAACCCATAACCGGAAACGTCACCGTAAGTCGGTAGACTGCGCTGTTCATCAGTTCGCGAGAGGGAAAATTTCTGGTTTACTAATTCAAGCAGTAGTCGCCGCACGAAGAGCATGCATCGATATACGAACTGTGAGCTGGCAGACATGCACCTAGTGTATGGATTAGCAGAGAGCAATGGACGAGCCGCTCAACGAATTTATGGAGAACGCTTCCCAGACAGACATGTACCAGACCACCGTTTGTTTGCGCGTGTGCATCAAAATTTGTGCGATTATGGGTCATTTAGAGGTAACAGGAGTAGTGCGGGCAGACCACGTTCGACGCGAACTCCCGCCATAGAAGAAAGTGTGTTGAATGCCGTCCAGAATAATCCTACTACCAGCACACGTACCGTTGCCTCTGCCTTAGGAGTGTCTCGTTGCAGTGTACAGCGTGTCTGGAACGACGGTTCCTTACACCCCTTTCATATCCAAAAGGTTCAGTTACTGCTCCCCCAAGATCATCGTGCACGTGTGGCTTTTGCGCAGTGATTTCTCCAAAAAAGTGTTCAAGACTTGAATTTTCCAGCCTATGTTTTGTTCACGGATGAGGCTTATTTCACTCGGGAAGGCTTATTCAATCAGCACAATGCTCATGCGTGGGCTCACGACAACCCACACGGTGTGCGCCCCCATCCGGGACAACATCGCTTCGCAATAAATGTGTCGGTAGGTATGGTCGGTGACTGCTTAGTCGGCCCATATGTTACCATCCCGCATGAACTCCGCTAAATATCGGATCTTTCTTGGACAAGTTCTACCAGGGTTACTTGACGATGTTCTAGCAAATGTGAGACGCAACATTTCGTTTCAACATGACGGGGTGTCCATTATGGAAGGTGTGTTCGTGACCATTTGAACAGGCGTTTTGGGTGTCGATGGATTGGCCGTGGTGGACCCGTTGCCTGGCCCCCCACGCTCACCTGATTTATCGAGTCTTGATTTCTTTCTGTGGTGGGACCCTCAAATCTATCGTGTATGAATCGCCTGTGGAGACGGAAATGGATTTCGCGGCGAGACTCGTCTGCGCTGCTGCTACTGAACACATCTGCTGCAGGTGTGTTCGACCGTGTCCGCCAATCCATGCTGCGTCGTCGGTCTCACGCATGCATCGCGTCTCATGGTGGAACCTTCGAGCATCTGTTGTAACATCATGAAATGCATCCATCTCGTACTCCATTGTTAATACTGTATTATGTCAAATAAATGTTTGCCACTAATTAATTACTCTCTTGTGTCATTTCTGCTTCTTGTGCCTCTGCTACTACTTTCCCGTTACGTTTCCTGTTATGGGTTCCTATGCGATTCACATTCCTTTAGATGTTACCTACCTCCCCTAAACGTTTGTACCAATATTTTTGAGACACCCCATGGATATCAAGCCTTCAGTTCATTCGCGGTATATGAGCTGGATTAACTAAGACTTTCCCATACCCATCACACAAGTTTCCGATCTGATTCATTCTTCTCTCCACTGCATTCGCATACGTGAAAGACTCGTTGTTTGTTTCGTTCTTTGCTCTCTTACCCATCGATTTCTCCCAATCTGCCTTTGCTTCTCTAACCGTTTCTGTGTTACTATTACATGTCAATTTGTAGCTGCTTTAGCTTTCGGTGCTGTTTATCGTTCTGTAACTTTTCCATGCCATCTTTTTCTTATTATTAACTGGCTGGTTCATTATTCACCCATATCGGAATTCTTATTGTTCTGTAGTTTCGTAATGATAGATTGATTGATTGATTTGGTAGTTGTTGGCGCATCGGCTTCTGTGGCCATATTGCACCTCCCAAGGTTTTTGCAGTACTTTGATCCAAGCTCGAGGCGGGAATCGAACCCGCGACCTTTGGTTTGCCGGGCAGGTACTTTACCCACTCGGCTAGTTCGTAATGATATATACACATTCAAGACTTCTGAGTGTAGCTTTAAACGCATACCATAATTTTAATATATTCGAGCCCTCTGAGCTGGTTTGTTGGTTTAGTTGTTTTAGGGTTTTAGGCCATATTGTGCCGTATATAATATATCTAAATTGAGAGTGTTCTGTGGTCTGTTTGTTGGACGAAAATCCCGAGTTTCCGTGAAGGGAGGAAAAAAAAAAACACAATGCTACTCTCGCCTGAGACCGACTATCTCTGCCACATTGTGAAAAAGACCATAAAATTTCATCTGTCATTGACGGGATTCGAACTCAAGTCTTTTCCACCCAGTGGGGGAAGGACGGAGATTATATCAACTGTGCTACCCACATGGGCCTATCGACCTGTGAGCTCCCCGCTGTTAGAAGCCCTGAAATTAAAACCTAATCCTTTAATAATTGTTAACTCTCCCTTCATCATCTACGCTAATGCTTCCTACTGTCAGCTATGTGGTGATCTGGTTCGTGGCTGATGATCAAGTTTAGAATATTTTTGCTCTTAGTACTTTCGTTGACATGCTGATTTGATCCCAAAAGTAAGTTTCTCTCCCACTTGAATTAGAGGCACATTGAAATCACCCTTCCTAAGACACTCACACTTGCTTTCCCATTTGCATATAGGGGCTCTCATCATAAGCTTCACAATCTTCTGGTCTGTAGATTACTCCACTCGCATTATGCCTTCGTTTCCAATAACTCACACCATATAGATTCTGTATTAGCATGCTTAACTTATGAATTTGGGAAAGCTTTTGTCGCGCTCAATCTTATTTTGATAAAAAGCGTAACGCACCAACTTCTCTATTTTCGCTATCATTATTAAGTACATTGTACGTATCATAGTAAAGCTCATCATCCCCTATTTCCGGGTGGTACCATGTTTCCGTACGCCCTATTATGTTAGCCTTGTCCTTGCTGGGAGTTCGAATTCACTCATTTTATTGACGCAACCGCCGGCTTTACTGTATACATAGTTAAAACTAAGTGTTCTTGTATAATTTGCTATTCTGACGCTCCTTGAAATTATTTAAGCTTAATTCCCTAGAATTAGCTTTCCTCTCACATTAAAGGAGGTCATTGCCCCCCCCCCCCGAATACCTTGCCTGTAACTACTATTGCTTCCACAAACAAGAACTCTTGAATGTGCGCGAGCGTTACTTTAATCCATATCATAAGATAACGCGTACCTATATTACATCTGTCTCCCACCTAACATTTTCCTTAAACCTTTAAGGTATCCTCAATGTTACTCAGTGACCTTTGCACTACCTTTGTTAAAATGCACCTTGTCTCTACAAAATACATTCCTTCTACCTATCCCTCGCTGGTAGCTCAGTACATTAAGCACCTGAATGACGCCAGAGATTTTTATGAGTTTTTTTTTATCTCAAAGTGGCTGAGTTAGTCGGTCTCAAGAAAGAAGGTGCATGTTGTTTTTTTTTTTTTTTTGTTTGTTTTGTTTTTTTCCCCTGGAAACTCGGTATTTTCGTCCAGCAAACAGGCAAATGGACCACAGAATATGTAATTTACAGACATAACATATATGGTACAATATGGTCTTAAGTTGCTGATGCGCCAGAAACCTTACAACAACAACAACAACAACCTCTTGCAACCTCTTACTTAAAAGTGTGGCCACTTTGATAAAATTATCCCTCAAAGCCTTACAGCGTTCTTCAAGTCTTGAGTTAATCCACAAGGCTTTCAGAATGTGATCCTTCCTGTCCTGTCTGTAACATTACCAGTGACATTAATTTAACCAGATTACTGGCCTTACATACTCAAATTTTCTCGGACAGAGACAACCCATCTGACATGTTAAAATTTTTACAAACTATAAACCTACATAAATGTTTATTCTTTTTTAATATAGGCCTATAGATATAGCCATTTTATATTGTTTGGCTTTATTTACGTTTCTCGGAGCGACCGTCGTTTATCAATTTACCACTTTTTGATTTATTAACATTTTGACATGGTAATCTATTTATAGTTTACCTCGAACTTTTAGTCCACTGTGTTCTTTGACTCTTGTCATCATGATCCATATTGCTATTGTGCCATTTAAAATCAACGTACTGATGCGTATAACAGACCTCCTCTTTCTTGGCAGTCTTCACTTTGATTAAATAAATATATCAGTCTGAGAACTTTTTATAGATCCACGTACGTGCTGCTTCTCGATCGAAGTGCATTGGCCGTTTACAAAATTTACTCCTGCATTTAATTAGAATTTTCTTGCATATAATAACATTTTATATAATTAACCGAGGTTATATATAAATTGAAAAGCGGACAATAAAATCTTCTGTAGGCTATATGGAACTGAAGAAACAACGATGCATCTTTTTCTTTCGGAATGTTAATGACTGTCTAGTATGTAGAGCTTGGATGGTGCGTTGTGTTTGCGCGTATGTGGGAGAGAAGGTAATAAATGCGATGGTGTTGTCTTGGTACATTTCAATGAAACAAAGTAAGACTGGTTGCAGACAGAATCGATTCAGAATGTCACTGTTTACCACTCTTCGTCCTTAAAACCCCATGACTAAAATAATGAATAGTCTTTCAACAGCTGTCCAAAAATTTTTAAGCAGGAAAGTTTCGTGCAGAAAGTTTAGTTACCACTAAACGATAGAAACAAAAAAAAATTATAATGGAGAGAGAGAGAGAGAGAGAGAGAGAGAGAGAGAGAGAGAGAGAGATTGGAATTCAGTTCCACTTGTCTGCATTCAACAATTGGAACTGAAAGAAACAGAAACAAAGGGAAGAAAAAGGGAGAGAGTGAATATAAAATAGGAATTATTGATAGAGAAAGAAACTTATATTAGGATTTGCACAGTGCAGAAATAAAACATTAAAAATAGGTGAAGCTAAGAGAATGTGGAAGAAAATGAAAGAATGCTAGAAATGTTGGAGGTAATTTTCTGATGTTAATGTTTCTTGTAAATCTGTGGAGTTGCAAGAACACGTTTATCTATCTGTTTTATCCGGCACATTATTATCCTTCTTGCCGATAACGGTTGTAGGGTAACGTTAAAATATCAGAAGGTGGTCGTTATGAGTATCTGCCCCACTTAATGGGCACGCAGTACTGATTGCAACCCACATGTGCAGTACATACCACTACTGACCTCTTCGCACATGCAGTATCTTATCATATATTTAGATTTGAAACTCTATAGGACCATCGGGATCTTACTGCCGTGAAAGTAGGTTAGAGTAACTACTCTCGTAGGTCCAAGGGACATTAAAAAAAGCAAAGATTTCAGAAAAGTACAGCAGCGGTGCACGAAATTATCCATTTTGCCGATGTCTGATCTTATATTTTTATTGGGAAACAATAAATATTTCAGCCTCACCGCAGACCTGGAAAAGAAACACTAGTATTTTTGAGTAAGATATTGCTACATGTTTACGGCTAAACTTGTAAGAGCCCATCACATATAAAGTCTCATTAAGGTTCCATTTTAGGTGAACAGAAACCTGTGAAGGAAGAAGCGAAAATAAACTCGATTTCGGTTTTTATTTCAAAACGAAACAAATATAAAATAAATATTCCTTAATAATTGACCACAAATGTACATTTAGACGAAGTCTAAGCTTTCATGCTATCTCATTTTATTAGTTTATGTTATTTTTGTTTGATTTCACATACAAGAACGTACTCCTAGTAATATGCAGTAGATTGGACAAATTTCTATCTGTGGAATTACTTTTTTTTTTTTTTTAATTTTAGTTCTGGTTAATATCACTGTTGACTGTGGCATATTTGGTCTGCATTCACATTGAAAATTATAACTGGGGAACTGAAATGCTTGGATTTAAAAATCACTAACAAGAAATCCAAAACAGTTTCATAAGGGTCGCATACTCGTACTCGTTGTTTGGGAAGTTTTAAATTCGATTTTTTTAATGTAGTTTTAAATTAGATTATTAGTGAGTCAAATTAAAGTTTTTACAAATTTTTTACCTAATCACTACCAGTATCTACATTAAAAGAGCGGCATTTATGAATTCCTTATTGAATTCTGTCAGCTGGCTAGGGTTTGAGTTCTGAGAATTTCTGTTGGAATAATAATCGTATTGGAAACTTGATGGAATAAACATAAAATTGGGCTTCTTGTTTTAACATCGCTATTTTAATTTAATTATTGAGAATGATTGTGTCAAAAATTTATAAAAAATTCCTCACCCATCAATAAACTTAATTTAAAACACTTTTCCATTTGATAAAACGTAATGCTCTTTTCCATATGATAATATGGAAAACAAAGTGCATTTTCTTAGAACTAACTTGGTATTAAAATGAATAAATAAATAATCTTTGGTATTAGTAATGTATCAATAAAATTATTTTAAAACACCATATGGAAAAGTGCATTTTCTTAAAAGAATTTTATTTTCCTAAGTTAGTTTTAAGAAAATGTTTCATATGGGTTACAATATACGTATTACTGTACTAGGTTTTCTCATCACGGCGGCATGGGCAGGAGTATTTAAGAAATTAATTTTACATTAGATAGTTAAAATAACGTTAAGTACAGACTTCCCAGAACATCATGGTTAGATTAAGAGCGTTATAATGGTGATAAATGATGACTAATCGTGCATTTATAGCCAAACTTACATTATACAGAGTGTCTCAAAAATACAGGGCATAACTTCAGGAATGAGTTCCTCATATGTAGACAATAAAAATATTTTATGTCAACATAGTTCCGGAAATGCTTGGTTCCCGAGTTATTAATCGGAATGTCTTATCTCCCGCAGGTGATTTCCTTCATCACAAGGCACTCCCGCACATTTCAGCCACCTTGCCCGCAATTACCTAAATCGAAGGTTTCCTGGTCGGTGGATAGGTAGAGGTGGACCAACTGCCTGGCCTCCACGCTCAACTGATTTAAACTCAATAGATTTATTCTTGTGGGGCCATTTAAAGTCATTGGTGTATTCGACTCCGGTAGCTGATGTGGAACTCTCCGCAGTCGAATTGTGGCAGGTTGTGAGACAATACGAAACATGTCAAGAATTTGGCATCGTCTTCGCGAGTCCATGAGACGTCGATGTGAGGCCTGTATTCAGGCAGAAGGTGGACATTTTGAACAATTACTACAAGGTGATGTGAGCAGTTAAATGTCATAGACAGACCTTCAAAACTCGGAAACCAAGCATTTCCGGAACTATGTTGATATAAAATATTTTTATTGTCTACATATGAAGTTAAATGTCATAGACAACTTTATACTGAAGTTAAATGTCATAGACAGACCTTCAAAACTCGGAAACCAAGCATTTCCGGAACTATGTTGATATAAAATATTTTTATTGTCTACATATGAGGAACTCATTCCTGAAGTTATGCCTTGTATTTTTGAGACACCCTGTATATACCCTCGTGGGTAGCACAGTTGGTAGAATTGCCGTCCTCCCCATGCCAGATGGGAAACAACCTGGGGTCAAGTCCCGTCGACGACGTGAGGAATTTTTTACGGGCCCTTTTTACAACGTGGCTGAGTTATTCGGTCTCAGGCTAGGTTTTCTAACATGGTTTTCTCTCTCTCGCTCTCTCTCTCTCTCTCTCTCTCGGAAACTCGGGTTTTTCGTCCAGAAAACAGAAAATTTATATGAAATTGACCACAGAATACACACGATTTACAGATAGCATATACGGAGCAATATGGCCTTAGTCGCTGATGTTGCTAAAACCCCAACCCCTACTACAACAATATGTAAAAATTTCAGAAAATCCATTACCAAACAAAGTTTTGTTCTTAAATAGACAGTTAGTTCAGATGAGTTCACCAGAATCATTTATTTTTGTACTTGTTTATTACGGACAGTGTTTATTGGTATACAGTTCTATGACATGTATTTTCTGCTCCGAAGACATCTGAAAGAAGGCGAGGCAGTTGTCGGGAACTGTTTATCACATTATTAATTGGCACACGGTTGCTTGTAGTCCTGTTCAAAGCTTTTTGTTTGGCATTTCGATGGGATATCTACTCTATGAGGAGCTGCCAGTTTTTCCTATATGTCACCGATTTGTGTAAGCTTATTTCCACGCGCTGGAGAGCTTGTATTATCGGAAGTGCCTGAGCCGGCAAAAACTGATCGCACATGTGCATACGGTTTTTTTAATATGAGTGTGAGGCTTGATTTCAAAGATTGAGGAGGAATGCGCCACTCACGTATATTCCTTATATTTGGAACACTTATTATTATTAATATCAATTTATTTCCAAAGAAATGTCCCTGTACAGCTATCCAGCTAGAGGACACGGGTTACATGATAATAATGAATAAATAAATATTGCCATACTATTTACAATCTATGTAGAGAGTAATCAAATTAATTGATAATTTGTATTATCAATCCTAAAACAGCATCAGCATACATAAATACATAATCGTAGATACATAAATATAACAATAAGTGTATAATATAGCATCCCGGAATTTATATCGCCTAGAGTTTGACCAGAGCATACATATCTTCCAGAGAGGCTGATCTGTACGTTTTGTCCCTGCAGAGCTTCTGACAGTCAATGAATAACCTGTTAAATATTTCCATGGAATTAAATGGAAACATATTATCCAGGGAGGTCATGCTGTGCAGCTTGTATCTGAATGGCAGTGCGCTGGTATGAGTTCTGTTACGATCTGACGGTCTAGCAATGATATCCCAGATATCAGGCGAGCTTAATTTTCCGGAGAGAAGCTGGGCGAAGATCACGAGGTTCCTTGAGATTATATGATACTTCCAAGGTAGCATATTTAGATTAGAGAGCATGACAGATTTTGAGATTGTAAGTATTAGGCATGCGACCTTATTTGGAAAAATTAAAATCCTTTATTCCAGGGACAGGAACTTGGTTTGGTAAGATGGACGTGCCGAGGATCATATCGTTGAGGCATACAATGGAATCGGGGTTATGCAACGGAGAATATAGTTAGTGATAAGATGTGGGTTATGGAAGTTGGAGATCTCCTGTTTCACTGCCCATATAACATCATATGTTTTTTGTTTTTTTTGTTTTTTTAGGGCATTAAAATGAAGCAAGAACGTAAGGTCTTTGTCCCAGGTGAGGCCCAAATCTTTATTCTGGGTGATTTTTTTAACTAGGGAGTTGCCAATCATGATGTTCACGTCGTTTATATTTCTCTTTTTGGTTATAGTAAGTTGAGCAGTTTTTTCGTCGTTAATGGAGAGCCCAATCGCGTTAAGGTAATTTTCAAGTTGTTGTTATTTCGGTTGGAGATCACTGTGGTAGACTGGAGAGACCGGTGGCATTTTGTAACAACAAAGAATTTTATATCATCGGCATTCGTGGTAAAGTTAGCATGATTTGAAAGGAGTGATTCTAACGATGCGGCAAAGAGGGCGGCAGAGAGGACACCCCATTGAGGGAGCTCTCTGGAGCAGATAATTTGATGATTATGATTATGATCTCTTATCCATGGGGTCCTGGTCTGTAAGAGCGTCTTAAGGAGATCTAATAGATGACTAGAGATTTTGAAGTAATCTCCCAGTATGGCACATAGTGCATGGATGGATGACAGATTGTCAAAAGCCGCCTTGATGTCGAGAAACACAATATCGAGTTGTTCTTTGTTGTTTAATGTATGTTCTACTCTGAAAAGTGTGTCTATGAGGTTGGTGATAGTGGATCGCCCAGGTAGAATACTATAGAGGTATGTAGGGTTGTAGCCAAACATATGATGGATGAAAATGGAAAGGATGGCATTTTCCATGATTTTGAGAAAGGTGCATCCTACAGCAATTGGTCTGTAATCGTTGGGCGTTTTTGGATTAGACTTCTTTGGGATGGGAGAAACATAATATGTGTTCCAGATGGAAGGGTAAGCTCCTGTTGCGAGGATGGAGTCGTATGCATCAAGCAGAAGGTCGATGATGTATGTGCTGCATAATTTGATCATGAAAACAGGAAATCCATCAGGGCCAGTGGTGGACTTGTTGGGAAGACGTTGATGACTTCAACCAGGCGTTCCTTGGAGATGGCTATTTTATCCAGTGGTGTTTGGTTTGATGGTGGATTAACCTTTATTAAGGGGATGGGGCAGACAAGGGTTTGGTTTTGATTGACTTGATCCACTCGAGGAAGACGTCGGTCATCATGGGGAACTGTTGGTTCTTGTTGGTGTAGATTTGTTTCCCTAGTTTCATTTTTTCCGCCTATTAACATTTTTATTTCGTCCTGCGCCCCTTTGAGTTAATTTAAATTAAATTAAGCATCCTGAGGTTGCCAACTCTCGTCATGTTTAACTGTTGGACTATATCTGTAACTCTACTCAGAGGAGGGAGGTGACTCTTGCAGGTCGTCCGTTTTAACATCCAATATTCTGACTCGAATGTTGGTTTCTGTAGGGAGGATCGAGGTCCGGATTGCTGTAGTATACAGGATACAATGAGATCTGTATGTATCTTATAGTTCTTTCCCTGTCACTGACAACGAATAGCTGCGGTTTAGCTCTAAGTCGTAGGCAGATGTATGTAAAAGTAGGTGTTCAATGTGGACCCCGAATCTGAACTTTAGATTATTACCACTTAATGTCCTCAAATTGTATTAACAACTGTATGTACATATGTAATATGTTGTGCAGAGGTAATTAAGTGGAATATAAAACTTAAATATAAAATTAAGGGAGACATTATTTTCACTTGGAAAAAAAAAACGCTTATTTTATTTTTGTACAGTTGCCAAGTATACATTAACCCTGCATCTAGTTCAATCTAAATAATAAGTATCTAAGTGAATTGCTAGTTATAGTCTGAATTTCTGGATGAATTATGTGATCCCATCTTTCAAAATTGAAGTCCCATTGACACACAGAATTAAACCAATCCCATTATCGGCCAGATGGTGGGATCGCACAGTTTATTCAGAATGTAGTCTATAATATTTAGTTTAACAACTTATCGAGCCATAGGTGGGGGTATTTATGTTTGTATAGAAATAGTGTCTTCCTTCGTTTTATACTGAAGTTTATATGGATATTTGTTTTGTAGGTAGGCTGTGAGAATTTTCTTGCAGCTTAAGTAGGCCATGTTATTAAAAATATGAAGAAATGCTGTTTGGGTTTCGGTTTTTCCAATTGAGAAGGGTTTAAACCCATTTTCCTGCTTCTACCCGTATGCTGCTTTTCAATACGACATGGTGCGCCGTCTTAATGTAACCAGCGCCTGTTAAATTCCAGACGGTCCTGTTGAAATAATTGCATGAGATCTTACTATAAGATCTAACCGTATCTCGCGGAATTAAGCGCCATCCATCGATGAAATCAACTCCTCTCGACCACTGTACCAGAAGCGTTCCATTTTCTGTCGTCTCGATACGACCACATACTTGAAGGTCAGAGGAGTTGCAACTATTTATTCGACAAGAATAACATCATTAACTACAGTAATATCATTATTTAGCAGTCAAACGGAATCAAATCATGGGCAACTCAAACGCGTGCACTACTGCACTACACTTTGACCATTCGGCTACGTCAGGCCTTAATACATTTTGGATCTCTTCTTTTCCTCGTTTTAACAGATGGCTGTAAGTGGGAAGATTCCAGTGATGTTTCTGATGTTCTCCATACCCTGTGAGTTGATTAGAGAGAATTGCTGAAAACACTACTCGTCAGTAAAAATTATTGTCTTCAGGATGTTAATGATCTGTTCATCCCATGCTTTGCATTTAATATTTTCCGAAATTAACAACAGCTTCCGATGTGCAATTCTGTCTCTGTAACCCAGTACTACAGAGTATTTTGTGTTATTTTTTTTTCGTTCATTTAGCAAAGCTAAAGATCATTGAAATAGTTTGCGTATTTTATGGCCCGCACAGCAAGTTGCTGTTCATCCGTTGATACCGTCAACGATCTGATCGTTGTTTCACGTTATTAATACCTACATTTTGAAAATTTCGGAATTCTTGACATTTTGCAGAGTCAGCAGATACCTTTAAGTCTTGCGTGACTTGCCGTTTGTATTGTGATCGAACTGAAATAAATACAGGCATACCTCGAATAACGAATAGGATGCGTTCCACGAAATTACTTCGTTAAGCGAAACTTCGTTTTCAGAGGTAAAAATACTATGGCCGGAATAGGGATACGTTCCTACGTAAAGAAAATGAAAAGCTTTTTTTTTTTTTCGAACAAAGAAAAGTTTTATTAAATAAACAGTCAACTTACATACAAAGCGAAATCACATTTTAAAATATGAGTCTAAAGTTGATTGCTTATGCTTTTTTTCTCTTTCATTTAACAATTGCCTATAGGAGTTATTGCATTTAACACTGATCGCTTAACAATAAAACTTCTTCCTAAATCAGGATCATTTTCACTAAAAAAATTTAAAACGTTTTCAAGGTCATTTTGCACATTTTTAAATCTTTGGTTAACACTTTTTCTGCAGGAACTTCTTTAACTTCGTCTTCATTATCTTTGTCTTCGTTGCTAACAAGGTTTTCTAAATCTTCCACTGAAAAACCATCATCTTCTGCATTCAATAAATTTCTAACGTCCTCTTCATCGACATTTTCGAAACCTATTGATTGAGCCATCTGGATAACTTCATTTCTAATTTCTTGGATGTTATTTTCTTCTTCTAGTACAACTTCTGGCCATATTTTGCGCCAAACTCCATTTAAGCATTTCTTAGTGACTTCTTTCCAAGAACTATCAATGTTTTCAATTGCGTTTTTAATGGTGTAGTTTTTCCAAAAAGTTAACTGTCATTTCCTCTTTATCCTCTAGTTCAGTTAAATTGCTTAATGTTTTACGCAGATAATAAGCTTTAAATGATGCTATTATTCCCTGATCCAATGGTTGAATCAGGGAAGTTGTGTTTGCTGGAAGAAACACAACTTTGACAGGAATGCATGTGTCCAACGTG
Source organism: Mastigoproctus giganteus (assembly GCF_048544385.1). NCBI lineage: Eukaryota > Metazoa > Arthropoda > Arachnida > Uropygi > Thelyphonidae > Mastigoproctus > Mastigoproctus giganteus. Next base: position 90,650,613 of record NC_143587.1, on the reverse strand, counting down.
TTAAGATCAGTAGGATGTCCCGGAGCATTGTCTAACAACAAAAGAGCTTTTTCTTCAAAGTTGTTTTTTTGACAATACCGTTTTACTTCAGGACAAAAGTGGTTAACAAACCAATCAGTAAATAACTCCTTGGTAACCCACGCTTTTCTATTTGCTTTCCATATTACAGGTAAATTCATTTTTATGTTACCTTTTAACGCCCTCGGATTTTCTGAATGGTAAACTAATAACAATTTTAATTTATAATCGCCAGAGGCATTTGATCCAAAGAGTAACGTTAAACGGTCTTTGGCTGCTTTGAACCCAGCAGCTGATTTTTCTTCAATAGAAATGAAGCTTTTTGTTGGTAGCCGTTTCCAGAACAAACCGCTTTCGTCAACACTGAACACCAAATTTGGTGGAAAATTTTCACGTTCAATTATTTCCTTTAGTTTTTCTGGAAACTTATTTGCAGCTTCTGTTAATTTTACACTATGAACCCTGGCCCGTTTTTTTAAATTTCTCGAACCAACCACGAGAAGCCCCAAAGGTTTCCGTAATTTCTTCAGTTTGTTTAGATTTCAGGTGATTAAACTGGAATATTTTTTTTATGTTAAATGGGGCTTGAAATTGCGACTTCGTTATATCGAAACTTCGTTATCAGAGGTAACGTTAACCGAGGTATGCCTGTACTGTATTTTAATATAACCAAAAGCAGGTGTACAATATTCCATTACGACTAGATCTCCAGGGATTGAAATATAAAAACAAAATCAAATATAGAAGTTGGTCAAATACAGTAGACCTTTGATAAAGTGGGGGTGGATTATCCCGGTTGTGGATTAATGATTAATGGAATCTCTCTCTCTCTCTCTCTCTATGGCTTGTGGAAATCTAAGTTAAAGTACGATAACCAAAAAGAATTATGTGGAATCCGTTACAGGTGACATTACATTTTTCAGTGTTTCCGGTTAGCCGGAAATAAATTTCCGGCTAACCCGATCACTTCTGTAGTCTAAAATATTTGCGTATTTCTGAGTACATTTCTGTTTACACACAATTTATTTCAGTCAGAAGAGTGTGCCATGACTTTTGGTAGGATAGCGTATATACGAGGGCTGCTCAATAAAGAATGATCATAATTTTTTTTTTCATAACATACCTTTATTAATCGTCCACATTTTGATGGCCCTTTTTAAAGTAGTTCTCATTTGATGAAATGCACTCCAGCGTTTCTGTCATTCTTCAGAAACACGGAGGAAGCCATTTTTTGACATGCATTTGAGGATCGCCTCCGATATCTTTACAACGACTTCTGACGACTGGAAACGTTTTCCTTGTAGCTTCTTTAACTGTGAAAATAAAAAATCGCAGAGTGCAAGGTAGATGTGGAACACATTTGACATTAATGCTGGCTAAGAACTCAGTGACAGTATGAACAATGCGAGGTCTAGCATTGTCGTGATGCAGCATCCACCCACCTGAGTAGAGTTCTGGTCGATTGTGACGAATGGGTGATTCTGCACAGTGTGCAGTACAGTTCTGTAGTAAGGTCCGATAACAGTCGCATGACGTGGCAGAACATGCTAGTAAACCATTCCTTGAATGTCAAAAAAAAAGAAAAAAAGAAATGACCATAACCTTTCATGTAGAAGCTATAAGTTTGCTTTTTTCTCTGTTGGTAATGACGTAGACTTCCAAACACAGTTTTGTTGCTTAGTCTCTGGATTGAAATGATGACGCCATGTCTCATCCGCCGTTATCACCTTGTGCAGAACTTCACCATCTTCGGAAATAGGATTACATGAAGGCCCCTCAGAGGATCCCTTCCTTCTGGAACTCCTGAATTTAATTTTATATTTATTGATCTGTTTGTGATGTGGAAAATTATTGATAAGAACATTATAGAGATAGTAGGAAATGAAGTATATTTCCACTGATACTGAAGACATTTTCAAGATTGACATTTAGCCTACCAAAGGGCGATTGGATGTCTGCTAGACAACTGCGAGCTCAGACTTATTTAGCCTCAAACTAATTTAGAATTGGAAACTAAAGGGCTAACAGATTATTAAACAGTGGATCTCTTTAGGACAGAATATTGCAATTGGTCAGGTGAATGGGCTAATATTTGTGCAGATAAAATTTTTAACAGAGTCGAGTCAGTGATTATCGGTCTGTAATGGCTTGGAAGTGTGAGATTAGGAATTTTCGACAGTAAAATTATATCATAATTATTCCAGTTGGACAGAAAAAACTTGGTTAGCCAACAACATTTTATTATATATGGCAAGAAATAAGTCAGTTATACCGCTATATTGACTCAGACATTTTAAAATAACATGTGGCACATTATCAGCCCCCTTTATTTTTGACGGCTTGAGAGAATGAATGACATTAATTAGCTGTTGCTTAGGTGATTGATTGGGTGTCAGTCTGTATAATCATTGGAATTACCAGGAAATTCGGTATAGAAGCGAACTATGTAGTGCTTCTGGCTTCTGAGTCAGAATGACTGAATACTGAATTTTGAACAGATTGGATTTTGAATACTGAATATTGAGCAAATCCACATTGGCTAACGGTAAAGCAGCTTATTGTTAGCCAGTGTCTTAGTAGTATTAGCATTAGTAGTGCCATATGATGCAAGGAAGCAAGTTTATAAAGCATTATCTAAACCCCCCCACATCACGTGTTCACCCCTCCAGTAATTTGTCTACTTCTTCCTTGAATTTATTTAAACTACCCATTTCCACAACAACAGATGTAAGTTTGTTCCAACAATCAACCTCGCTAGCTGTCTTGTATAATTCTTTCATATACGCCAATATCTCTCTATTGCCCACGTGGGTAGCACAGTTGATAGGATCGTCGTCCTCCCCACTCCTGGTGGAAAAGACCTGAGTTCGAGTCCCGTCGATGATGAGAGGAATTTTTATGGGCCTTTTTCACAACGTGGCTGAGATAGTCGGTCTCAGGCGAGGGTACTTAGGTTTTTTATCCCGGAAAGTCTGGTTTTTCGTCCACAAACAGAAAATCGACCTCAGAACACACGCAATTTACAGATAATATACACGGAGCATTATGGCCTTGGTCGCTGATGCTCCTAAAACCCAACAACAACAACAACATCTATATTAAACACTTCTCCTGTTTCAGAGTAATCTGTGCAGAATTTTCGGCAGGTTCCTTCTCTTCCATTGTTTGTGAATCAGTTGTGTTTTTCTTGAAAAGGCTGGAGTGGCTATGGTTCAGGAAGCAGTAGATACTGCTACCGAATTTAACCATATTGTTCTAAGATCCTCCTGGGTAGCACAGGTGGTATAATCATCGTCCTCCTCACACCGGGTGGAAAAGACCTGAATTCGAATCCTGTCAATGATACGAGAAATTGTTATGGGGCCTTTTTCACAACGTGGCTGAGTTAGTCAGTCTCAGGCAAGGGTAGCATGTTCTTTTTTTTTTTTTTCTTACGGAAACTTGGATTTTTCGTCGAGCAAACAGCAGGTCGATCACAGAAAACACAAAATTTATAGACATGATATACAGCGCAATATGGGCTAAGTTGCTTAATGTGCCTAAAATCCTACCACAACTAATCAACCAGTTGTTCGAAAATGGAAGTCAAACAGCAGATCACAGATCTCAAGGATTTTCCATGGAGTGTATTTAGCTGCATAATGGCATTTTTCAGAGTTGAGAAAGGTATGATATATGATGAATCGTTATTACAGGTGTTTAGAGATGTGGAAATTCTGAGGTGGAAGCCATAACAAGATTGCAAAGGGATTATGATCCGAACTGAAATCTGATATTTGAAGTGTAGTGTCAATACTGAATTTAACCGATATAAAAAGGCAAGGTGATTAGTACTTCTTGTTGTCTTTCATTAATAACAGAATTTCCAGAAGGAGACAGACTACCTACACTATTACCATTTATCAGAAGCTAACTGTACGATATACTGTACAAAATGTTCGTAAATTAGCAGAATGTTTTTTTTCTGTAACGATAAAACTAGATAATTTAAATAAAGCAAATAGCAAATCCAAGCAAATAAAACAGGACGTGAAATTAAAACAAAATGTATACAATATTGTTTCCATTTCTTTTTCAAAAACCAAAATTTAATTAGAAAAAAGGTTATATCATATTTGGTTCTCTCACTCACCTCAGTTATCTCTTTTGTTCTCTCACGGGGAAGGAGCCTTGCACTAAAAAATAAATGAAATAAAACTCAGTTCAGCTTTCTTTGTTATCTTTATTGGTTTCAAGAAGCAGACCTACTATCCTTTCCAGTCAGACATGATTCATCCTAAGATGGTTCTACCTCTAAAGATAATGACAGGATATACTCTCGTGTGCCTTGAATTCGCGTTAATTTTTTATTGCAAGCAAAAAGGAAAACGAACATCAGTATCTGAATCAATGGCAGCAAAATGGAAAGATCGCGTGCTGAGGTACTCCACATAGTCTAATGGTTCTTGCAAAACGTTTTCTAACGATATACAAAGTGCATGACATTTATTTATTCTGGTTGTCATGGTCGTTTTTAGAACTGGAGTTTGTGACTATTAGAAGACTTCAAATCAGTCGCCTTTCGGTGTTAAAATGTTTTATAAAATGAGTAGTTTAAAAATAGTCTCATTGCTACCCTTTCCAATATGTTGACTTTACTTATGACTGCAGGACAGTGTTACTCATTTTAGATTAAACAGGTAATCCTTTAGTGATGTTGGTAATATTTGGTTAAGCCTTTAACTAGAAGTGCGCTACCGTAGTTCGCGCGAACCTGCTGTTGGATTCTGGATGATTTTCTAAATGCGTTGTTGTGATACTTAGCCAGCCCGTAATTTATTATACAAAGAACCCAAAATAATTGATTCTCTGCATACCGCTATTAGTCTTATTTGGTGAATTTTGGACAGGGAAGGGGAGAAGATAAACAAAATAAAAAACAGCAATGAAGTTTGTTTGTTTGTTATTTGGAGTATTAGCAACTAAGGCCATATTGCTCCGGGATATGCGGTGGTCATTCTCTGACCTTTCCGCATTCTCCGTATTTGGTGGTGACGGGCTCGAACCCCAGTCTAATCAAGGAGCATATGCTACGCACTGGTGCTCCTTCCCACCTGGCTACGGAGGCGCCTAGCAATGAAGTAAGCAGAATGAAATAACTTTAAATTAACTTGCTGTATACTGTTGCGAGTTATATTCTTTTTTTTTGATTCTGGCTGCCTATTTTTTCTTGACAACTACCGAGAATAGTCGATATTTCCTAATGTTTGTGTCACCTTGTTTGTGGAACGTTAGGGTACGGGTGGGTAGCCCGTTGGTTATAATCACTACCCACCGGCTAGAAAAGGCTCGGGGTTCGAATCCCGTCAGTGACGAGGAACTTTTATGGGTTTTTTTTCTCCCATGATTGAATTTATCGGTTTCAGGCATAGATAGCTAGTCCCCCCCCCCAAACTCGTTTTTTTTTTTTTTACAACATGCAATTTATGGGCTGTTACACATGGGCAGATCAGTTAGTTCTCGGGTGTCCATTAAATTTTTAGCAAAGCTTATTATCTTAGTACTTACCGCTAAGATCCGTATTGGTTAAAATTAAAAATTACATGACAGGGGGTAAAGGTTAAAAAGGGGGTAAAGGTAAACGTTCCATTACATTAATTGATTAATTTAAAAATTTTGAAGCATATCCCTAGGAAAAGAGTGTGCACTACCTTTTTCCTGGTTGTTATTTATGAAAATTGTGTAAAAGAAATTCGCTTGTTGAAAAGCCAAGCTTTTCAACGTGAAGCTTTCGATGTCGTCGTCATCAGTTGTTGAATGACATAAGTTATGAGTAATAATTTATAGTATTGCAGTACCAGGATACATCGCGTTAAACACATGAAATTTGGTTCGTTTGAGCTGCCATATTGGTGATATGTTCGTGGGTAATTTGGTGTTTAAAATTTCGTATGATCTATTTTGGCGAAACCATAGTATAGCAAGGGCCTCATACTGGAACATTTTATAATTCTATTTAAGTTTAATTAGTGTAATTGCGTTCAAACGAATCAAATTGCCGCGTGTTTAACGCGATGCAGCCTGGGTAATGCGATACTATAAATTATCACTCATAACTTATGTCATTTACCAACTGATGACGACGACATCGAAAGCTTCAACTCCAGCTCTTGGCTTTTCAACACGGGAATTTCTTTTACACAATTTTCATAAATGACAACCAGGAAAAAGGTTGGTGCACTCCCTTTTCCTAGGGAGGATATGTTTCTAAATTTTAAATTTAATCAATTAATGTAATGGAACTATTACCTTTATCCCCTTTTTAACTCCCTTTTATGTAATTTTTAATTTTAACCAGTACTCATCTCAGAGGTGAGTACTAAGATACACTGTGCTGCCACTTTATTAGGTACACCCCTTCTGTGCACACAATTGGGTTGTCCCACAACGTTGCAAGTCACATCACCACAGTTGTGGATATAAATGCAGCAGAACAATCTTTCTAGTATCAGTTAAGCGTACAAACCTAACGAGAACAAACCAGATCTAACGAACTTCGAACGTGGCATGGTAGTAGGTGCAACACATGCTGGACAGAGTTTCTCTGAAACGGCAGTTCTCCTGAACTTTTCACGCACCACAGTTTCAAGGATGTATCAAAAATGGTGCAACGAACAGAAAACATCCTCTCAATGGCACTCCTGTGGAAGAAAATCGCTTGTTGATGAGAGAGGTCAGAGGAGGATGGCTAGAATTGTGCAAGTCTAGTTCATGAGAGTAATGGCAGTATGCTACTGTTGCAGTAGCATACTGTCATTACTCTCATGAACCAACTTGCCAACCTTTGTGCAATCTGCATAATTGGTTATTAAACCTGACATGGCTTTATCAATATTATTGATAAATATAGAAAACAACAATTGGCTCAACACTGAATATTATTAGGGGAAACTCCACTAATAATATTAGTTCATGAAGAGCAGTGTCCATTGATTACCCCTCTCTGTCTTCTCCCAATAATCCCTTTATCTGTAGCAAATTGCCCTTAATACCACGCTGCTCCAATTTGTACAGCAGTCTTTTATGTGCAACAGCATCAAAACGTTTCCTGAAATCCAAGCATATCATATATCAAAATTAGTTTTTGCCTCCAGTTCTTTGTGATCGCATCGTAGTATCCATTCAAACTGGCCAGAAACGATTTCCTCTTAACAAACTCATATTTTGTCTAAAGTATAATTGCAGTCTTGTCTAGATGGTCCTGCATTATATTTTTAACCAGTGACTACTATTTTACCTGGAACAGAAGAAAATAAGAAGAGTTTGCAATTATCAGCAAACTGAATCTTTGTTTCTATCCAGATGGAAAAGAGGTGTTTATTTTTTTAAGTGAATCATTGCAATTTGTAAAGTTTGGTTACTCTATGTTTTGAAGCCGACATAAAACGACAGTTTGCGGATAGTGCTATCCTTTATCGCCCAGATCCCCAAGAAAGCTCGATGGGAGGCAAGCCAAATGAAACAAATACAAAAATGGCCACTTCCTCAGGTATTCTTTCCGTTTGTGGGGTTCCCACAAGGTCAGACAGTCAACAGACAATATTATTTTTCATTACTGAGAAAATTTTTGAGACCTCCACTGCGAAAGGAACAGCCAGAACAGCTTAAAATGAGGTCTATTATATGGTGATTGAGTTGTAATAAGAATAAGGAGTTATTGTAATTGTATTTTGTTCTGCTTTAGTAAATTCTCCTTTATGAACATCTCCGAGTATATCGAACTTTTCGACTGACTTCGTATTAACAATAATTTTTTCTCACCTATTGGCGTGTTCGTATTTTATTTGCTATATTTATTACTTAACTTGAAAATAAAATGTGAAGTCTTTTTGAGTTATATATTTGAACTGAAAGAGCTTGTCGATGCACAACGTCATGTTGAATGTAAGAAAGTGCTTGGAAATGCTTAACTTACACGATTTTATGTATAATTATTTCAAATAATTGTAGCTCTCAAACAGAATTGTATTTAAACTGCAATTTTTGTCCGAATTGTTTGATTAGAATAAAAGTAATCCTGTGAATGAATTCACCACCATAAACCACTGTTCTCATATTTGGAACGATGCCTCCAAACAATCTTTCATAATTAGTCGACTCTGTTCAAGAGAGAGCGAATAGATTAGTCACTGGTTCTATGATAAACTACATTCTACTATAATATCACACCGTGGTTCAGTTTCTTTTCGTACTTTGTTGAGTTATTTTTTTTCAGGTTTTTGATTTTGAACTGATAGCTTCAATATGTGTTTTCTTCTGAAACTAATAACACTTGCTTACCACTTTCTGATTTAATCACCCAATCTTTTGAACAACTCTACTTCACACGAATTTCATGAAAATGATAACCTATAGAAATTGAACTCCAATGTTAATATGGTTCTTGCCTTCTGATTTCTAGTGTTGAAACAACATCGTTCCATTAAGTTAGTTTCGTTATCCTTGTTTATTACAAATTGCTTTTATTATTCAGGTTTATCAATAAAACTTAAAAAAAAAACAAGGAAGAAATAAAATTAATGAAAATATATATAAAATAAATTAATTATTGAAAGAAATACAATATCTTTTTCGTCAGGATGGAGTAAATGATTTTTATAAAGGTAATTCAAACAATCTAAACAAGTACCATCTAAAATCAGCATCCAGTTTCTATATCAAATCATTTCATTAGTGATATCGTTTTTAAAATACTTTATTATCAAAGAAATGCTAATACGTACAAGTAAAAGGCTATCCCGGTAGATTCACAATAGATAAGACAATGATGTGAGACTGTTACTTTTCTGTTTGCGGTGCCTAGTCATTCCATCCCTCTTCAATGCATAACTGGCAAGAATGTTCTTCTTTAGGGATTCGCTAACCGTAGGTTGGGTCCCCCACAAGTTGGAATTAGTATCCCACTGAGATGGATCACGGGTGGAATTTCTTTACTGGCTTCAGAAATTTTCTGGCTCCATCAGAGTATCCCTCTGATGGAGTTGCTTAACTCCAAAGCCTGTTTGAAAAAACAATTAGCACATTTCTTATTCCTGCCAAGAGCGCTGATTTATTCAAATATGGACGACAGGGAATGCGTTATTACACAAAACCACAAAGATTTAAGCAAGACGTGACTCAGCAAGTTCAGTATAGACTGTACAATTTGAAAATAGCAGACAGAAGATGATATAACTGGATTTTTCAGGGTTTATTTTAAGCCCAAAATAGGTGGCTTATTCACAGAAAGAGGACATATTTGTTCAAGAAGACAGACTTCGATAATTACTCTGTCTGGTCTGGTGAGGTGTTAGCCGGGCTTAAGAGGTAACATACAATCTTGTCGGCGTAGGCCATAAACTCATTCATTAGCGGAATAAATATCGCTGAAAAAAGCAGTGCCGACAACGATCCACCTTGGGGTATACCGATTTCCACCTGTTTTGTGATGCAGTTATTCCCTGGAAGTTAAGGCACCTCTTGGTTAGCAGATTCCTGAGGAGCTTCGAGACATTACCCGTGAAACCATATTAGTTCTCCAGGAGGCACGTAAGTGGCTTAACTTGCACTGAGTCAAAGGCTGCTTTCAGATCCAGAAAAAAAGCATGCATAACATAGCCTTGCTGCCAGGCTTGAAGGGTTTTTAAATTCAGGGCCTGTGTGCATGTTATCGGCGACCTCTGGGAAAGGATCTAATTGGCAACCACTTTAAACATGCATTTCTCCAGGCATTTGAGAAAGAGGAGATTGAAATAGGCCTATAGTCAGAAATTGAGGTCGGATTCTGCACCTTTGGAACTAGGATGACTCTATAATTTAGCCAACTGTTTGAGAGGACTCCCTGTTGTAAAATTCTGTTAAACAACTTCGTCAGCACATCACTGATGAAGTAGGAGGCAACTTTTAGACAAAAGGTGGGAATAGAGTCACTTCTCATTGTTTTCTGATTGATGGCCTTGATTAGCTCCTCTTCGCCAATCGTCACGTTAGTGAGATTAGTTATGCCGTAGTGGGCAGTGTTCCAGGAGAAAATATATACCGATGAGCAAAAACATTATGACAAGCGAGTCGTTATGCAAATAGAAGCAGTGCCGACAACGATCAACTGCAGGTGAACTACAGCGCGTGCGCGGCTCGGGACACGGTATAAAAATACACTTAATACTGAACTCCGTTAATCAGTGTTACTCTTGTTCTTCAAATGAAAAAGACAACGGACTTAAGCGAGTTTGACAAAGGCCAAATTGTAATAGTCAGACGACTGGGCCAGAGCATATTCGAAACGGCACAGCTGTGGATTGCTCACGGTCAGCTGTGGTTAGTACTTACCGAAAGTGGCCCGAGGAGGGAAAAACCAACGAACCGCCGGCGAGGTGTTGGATGACCACGGCTCATCGATGCTCGAGCTGGGCGAAGGCTCTCCCGGATGGTACGTGGCAACAGAAGGGCGACTGTGGCGCAACTAGCCGGTAATTGGAATGTTGGTGACGGGAGTAATGCATCACAAGACACAGTACATCGAACCCTGCTGAAAATGGGGCTGCGTAGTCGCAGGCCGCTCCGAGTGCCCATACTAACCACGGTTCACTGGCGACAGCACCTACAACGGGCACGCGAGCATCGAAACTGGATCTTGAGTGATTGGAAGAAGGTTGTCTGGCCCGATGAATCACGTTTCCTGTTGCACTATGTGGACGGCCGGTACGTGTGCGTCGTTTACCTGGAGAAGTGATGGCGCCTGGATGCACGTGGAACGAAAACAAGCCGGTGGCGGCGGTGTTCTGCTGGGATACCCTGGGTCCAGTCATCCATGTGCTGGGCGCTCTAACATCTACCACTATCTTTGCTGACCAGGTACACTGGTCAGCAATGATCTTTAGATAGGTGGTAATTTTACATTTCATGGTAAAATCCTTCCCCTCTGGCGGTGCCATCTTTCTGCAGGAGAATGCGCCATGCCACACCACCCAGATTGTTAGAGACTGGTTCGTGGAACATGAGGAAGACTTCCAGGTATTTCCCTGGCTTGCAAATTCCACAGACATCAATCCCGTTGAGCATCTGTGGTTTTTGTTGGAACAACAACTCCGATCTGTGGTGTCTCAACTATGGACCTTACAGGAGTTATAGGATCTGCTGGTTATGTGTTGGTACCAGATACCACAAGACATATTTAGAAATCTTGTAGTGTCCATGCCTTGCCGGGTACGAGCTGTTTTGGCTGCACGTGGAGCACCCATATCATATTAGGTAGGTGGTCATAATCTTTTGCCTCATTGATGTATATCACCTTCAGTCCGCATGTCATCACGTTCGCTTACCTCACTACCCCTTTTCTTTTTTCTTTTTCTGCTTCATCTTAGATTGCTCACACTTTTCTCTGTTTCCGAACTACAACTCCAACTGAAACCCCAACTCAAACTCGAATCCCAACTCTTCATGTCCTCTCCGCCTCACTACTTTTTTTTTCTTTTTCTTCATCAGTTTCTATGATTTTCGAACTTGAACTCTAAACTCCCAAAATCTCCTCGATCTCCAACTCTCGTCCGAACCCTTTTTTTTTTTTAGAAGTTTGGAACTCCTCCCACAGGACTCTCAACCAATCCCACTACTATACTTAATTTTACACTCTTTCCTATTTGCTATAACCCTAGCACGACTGTCTCCCTCCTTGTGCAGCAAATCAAATCCCTCTCTTGTAATTTTCTTATTTATTCGCACTCCACCATTACAACCTTTTCATGTATGCCGAGCTCCCCAAAAAGTAGAATGTTTACACTAAATTTCGACAAGCGTCGCCCCTTACCTAAAAATCGCCACACTGGCACAGCCTTTCGACGCTAACGCCAGTCTGTCCTGGCCCCTGGTATATTCGTCCCGCTTTGCAGCATACATCAAACGTTCTTAATTACCTGCATCTAGCAAGTACCTTTCATGTTATCTGGATGTCAGTTTCACTGCAAATTTCAGCAAAACAATGAAAGCCTCAGCACGATCCAAAATCTTACAGCAATTGCCTTGCTTTTCTCTTAGGAAAACTTGAATGCTTGCTTAATCAGTCTCAGAATTAATTCACTGCTTGCGGAAGCCAATTTAAATTCATCCCTACAATATGGCTTAACACCAAGTCGTGGCTGTGAAGATGCACTGTTTTAAATGATAAAGCTCATAGACGAATCTTCATTGAAATATACTCTAATTTTATTTATAGACTTCAAAGGTGCTTTCGATACACTATGGAGTGGCCTTCGTTGTCTTAGAGTTGCAAATTGCCCTTAGTTATTATACCTTCTCATAAAGGACTATTTTAGTAATTCTGTCTTGATACAAACTAAACATCAATATGTATCCAGACATATTACTGGAGGCTGCCCTCTGGGGTCAATTCTTCGACCCCTAGTGTTAAATTTAGTCCTATATGATTGGCTTTTTTATAAATACAAATATAAATACAATAGCTTATGCCGATGACTTATCCTTTCTTCTCAACGGAAATTCCAGAAGGGATCTATAAATTTCTGCAAACAATATTCTCTTCAGACTATCTGACTGGGCCACTCAAAACAAGCTCACAGTTTCAGAGACAGAAACCAAAATGATGATCTTTAAGGTAAGACCAAATTATGCTAGGCCTCCAGTGGTAAATTTTCAAGGAAATTCTCTTCCTTTAATGTCCACACACACAAACACCTTGGTGTTCTCCTAGATGACCGTCTAGCTTTCTCTTCACACTTATAGCATCTCTCTAAAAGATTAAGAACTTTACATCAATACAGTATACTCTTCAGAATTTCTAGGAAAGAATCGTGACTAAAAAACAGGACTCTCCGTATCTTGTGTCGTACTGTTTTTTTCCAATTTCTATCATATGCCTCCTGTATTTGGTTTCAAAGGGCCAGCTTCTTACTGTGAAATCTCACCTGGAAACAATACAAAAGACTTTTCTCATGGCAGCTATGAACATGCCATACAGTCTCCACGCTGGAACTACAAACTATCGCAGGCACTTTACCCGCTGACTTTCATGTTATTTATAAAGGTCTATGCTATTATATTAGTAAAGGGATACCTATTGCCTTCCTAAATATTACTGTCGATCAAACTCCTAACCCAAAGAAATAAAAAGAGAAATGCTGGAATCTTCTCACCAACTGTTGGCAATCCGGGGGGATCCTTGTCTATTAAAGGCACTGTTACTAAGACGTTAATATCTAACATTTCATTTACCTGTTCCAACCTTCTACAGAAATGGTTCTTCCCAGTCTCTTCCCATCATATTTAATAACAGGACACGGACCATTGAATGAGAAGCTCCTAGAGTTTAATTTCACTTCTACAGAATCTACAGATTCTTGCTTTTGCGGTGCCATCAAGGACTGGCAACATATGATTTATTCTTGCCCGATGTAATTTCAAATAAGGAAACTTTGAAATCTTCCAAGAATTTGAAATGGAAATCTTTAACAGGCGCCGCCAGCTAACCAGCTAACCGGCTTCCTTACGATCAGGATATCCGCCTTTAACTCAGTTGTAATTTCTTGCTCCCGAACAGAACTTATTGATCAACTTTCGTGTTTTTACCCTACTTAGTAAAGAACCTACCATCGTTGACTATATAGGGGCGCATCCGTAGCCAGGTGGTCAGGAGCAGCAGTGCGTAGCACACGCTTCTTGATTAGACCGGGGTTTGAGCCCGTGCCCACCAAATACGGAGGATGCGGAAAGGTCAGGGAATGACCACCGCATATCCCAGAAGCAATATGGCCTTAGTTGCTAATGCTCCTAAAAACCAAATAACAACAACTTGACTATATAAACTGGTGTTCAAAGAAAGTGCATCACCCCTTAAAATTGCAATTGTCGTCCGAATAACGTAAGTATATGGCAATATTTCCTACAGATTGCATCAGATAAGATTGACACGAGTAGGTGATGACGTAATATTGCATCTGCTGTTATTTTCAACTATATAAGCACGCTCTGCAAGAGTTGCAGTCATTCTTTGCTTGTGTCAGGATGGCGAGTTACGTGCAGTTGATGCCACGAAGAAATATTCCTATTGTTGCTCTACCTGAGGATATTCTTCCCGTCATATTGCTTATAGAGTGTCTTGTAATTAGTTGACAGTGAGTAGATTTCTTTCCAAATTCAAGAATACTGGTTCTGCTGATAGGAAAAAAAGGAACCGGATGCAAACGAGTCTCTACTCCAAAACAGGACCGCGTTTTGAAGCGCTTATGCGTAAAGCTTCTTCTCTGAGCTGAAAAGAGAATGGGAAGAACATACAGGAGTGGTAGAAGTGCAGTAACAGTCAGAAGACGCCTCTTCAAAAATAGACTTGTAGCCCGTCGTCCGGGCGCCTCCGTAGCCAGGTGGGAAGGAGCAGCAGTGCATAGCACACGCTTCTTGATTAGACCGGGGTTCGAGCCCGTCACCACTAAATACGGAAGATGCGGAAAGGTCAGGGAAATACCACCGCATATCCCGGAGCAATATGGCCTTAGTTGCTAATGCTCCTAAAAACCAAATAACAAATAACAAAAAGCCCGTCGTCCTGTGAAGAAACCGTCCTCACACAAAAAAATGAAAAAAAAAAAGGCCCGATTAATTTGGTTTAATGAGCATGTCAAATGAACCCCCCCCCCCCCGAGCAGTGGAAGTTAGTTATTTTCTCGGATAAGAAGAAATTCAACCTGCATGCCTCTGATGGGAAACAAACGATTCGCCGCATACGTGGTCCCCTCAACGTGGGCACCTGTACGTGGTGAGGGGACCTCCCAGTGATGCTGCTGGTTTACCAGATTAGCATCACTGGGATCCAACGCCCATACCTTGGTTCCAGGGTTACACCATTGGAATCCGGCGTGTGCAGCCGTGCGCCGCGACCCGTGGAAGCGGAAAGGGGGATCCTGGTGGTTGAGGGGCCCAGCCTTAATACACCACTTTGGCCCCTGCTTCGACGAGACGGGTGGTCCCGGACCGGCTCGACTGGGATCAATCGGCGGGTGGTATTATACTGCTAGGGTCAACTGCGTTCCAATAAGTCTCCCTCCCTATGGTCCTGGGACGGGATAAAGACTTATTGGTAACGTGGGTATGGTGTTCTAAGCGAACTCGGCGTCCCACTCGTGTACGCAGTACCTGCTAGTTCACGAGTGGGCGCCCCCTCGTAGGGCTCCGTGGTGGGTGAGGTACTTAGGCATCAGACATTTTCTTTTTACTCCTATGAGTAATTTAAATCCCAATTCTTCTGGGGCCCCAACAAGGCCCCTACCTAATCGAGATCATGACGCAGATAACACCTCTGCAAAAAGAGCCAGAACTGAGGAAACACCACCACCATCAGTGACACCGCTTTTCCTCATTCTCCATTCAACCGGAGAGCAGTCCATTGGAAAGATGTCACCCTTCTTCATCCAGAAAGGATTAGAAGGGTTGGCAGGTTCACCAAAATCTGTAAAAAGACTGCGTTCTGGCGACCTTTTGGTCGAAGCTTCTACCACCAAGCAAGCGGAAAAAATCATAAAGGCTACATCCATAGGGGGAATACCTATCATCGTAACCCCTCACAAAACTCTAAATTCTTCACGTGGCGTCATATCAGAGTGGGACCTTCTTCATGTTTCTGAAGAAGAGATCTGCTCTGAATTAAAAGACCAAGGAGTGACAGCTGTCAAAAGAATATCGATGAGAAAGGATGGGAATCTCGTCCCTACCCGAGTTCTCATCCTAACGTTTAATACCCCACGGCCTCCAAGTTCCATAAAGGCAGGCTATCTAAACTGCCCAGTGAGGATTTATATCCCAAACCCACTGCGGTGCTTTAGATGCCAAAAATACGGCCACTCACAAACATCTTGTCGTGGTAATCCTGCCTGTGCTCGATGTGGTGTTAAAGACCACGAGAGCAAGGAATGCTCAGCTCCAAAACCTATCTGTGTCAATTGCCAAGAAGAGCATCCCGCCTACTCTAGAGCATGTCAGCGGTGGAAGGATGAAAAAGAGATCCAAAAGTTAAAAACAGAGCTGAATATCTCCTACCCAGAGGCCAGAAAACGTATCCAACCAGTAAATAGCGGGAAACCTTCATACGCCCAGAAGGTTTCTGCTAAGTGCACTATCGGGACACAAACTGAGATGACTATACCACCAAAAGAGTCATTCACCCCGATTGCACGCTATTTATTGAGTTCTCAAAAGCCCACCAAAAAAACACAGTCAGTTGCCACTCCTATATCCGTACCTCCTAGCGCTCCACCACTACCAAAACCAAGTGGTAAAGAGCCTGCAGTAACAACAGAAACAATGGATGTAGAGAACAAGGAGGTACAGGATGAATCTGTCTTGGAACTCTTTGCGGAGGAAGAAATGGACACGGGACAGCGTCCATTCTTCCCCAAAAAAGATAAATCCAAGACTGACAAAAGTAAGCCCTCAGCACCTCGGAAGCCGCCTGATGGACCCACCAAGCCAAAGTAATGGCTAAATTCCTACAATGGAATTGTCGTGGATTCCGGCGAAATACTGATGACATCAAGGCCCTCCTGCAAAAGCACGAGCCAGTTTGCTTTTGCTTGCAGGAGACTTATCTAAAGGCAAATGATGATCCCACCCTGCATAACATCACAATCTTTCGTAAGGATAGAATTGCGGATGGTCCTGCTCATGGAGGAGTGGCTATCCTTGTGGGTAATCAGACCCCAGTTCAGCCCTTGCTAATTACAACCAGCATTGAGGCTGTTGCAATTCGCCTGACAGTGGGATTTTTATTAACTGTGTGCTCTATTTATTTGCCACCTGGGACTGACATCTCCCAGGAAGACCTTGATGATCTTGTATCGCAGTTGCCTCCCCCTTTCTTACTTCTTGGAGATTTTAATGGACATAACACCCTGTGGGGTAGTGCTAACATCAACGGAAGGGGACGAGTCATAGAGCGTATGCTCAATGACAATGACCTTTCCCTTCTAAATACTGGAACAAACACCTTCTTCCATATGCCTACCCGTACGTTTTCTGCCATTGATCTCTCTATCTGCTCCCCTTCTCTACTCGCTTCACTCACTTGGGAAGTGGAGGAGAATCCATACGGAAGTGATCACTTCCCTGTGATAACCCTGTTACACAGTGGGAGACCGTGTCTTCCTTTTAGGTTACCACGGTGGAAGTTTGATCAGGCTGACTGGAATGCCTTCCAACATCAGGCAAATTTTGACCTCAGTACAGTCAGTCAGGAGCCTATCAATGACGCAGTAACGTACATCACAGAAATCATTGTCCAAGCAGCTGCGAATGCTGTTCCAAAAACATCTGCCCGGTTTCCACCATTTCCCAAACCTTGGTGGAATTCCCAATGCACAGCAGCAAAAAAGGCTCAAAACAAAGCGTGGGGGATATTCCGCCGATATCCTACCACTGTTAATCTAATAGCCTTCAAGCGTGCACGAGCCAAAGCACGCTACATTCGCCGTCAGAGTCAAAAGGAATCATGGATCCGTTTTACATCATCTATTAACCAGGCTACCAATTCTAAGGTAGTCTGGGATAAAATCCGGAAAATGAAGGGAAAATATACATCCCACCCTTCTTCAATCCTAGATTATAATGGATGCGCTATTGCAGATCCAATTGCAATAGCCAATGCTCTTGGGGAAACATTCTCTAACATCTCCGCAACATCTTCGTATTCCCCAGAGTTCCTGGTCCTGAAATATAAACTAGAAAAACAGGCACTTAATTTTAAGACCAAGGGCCTCTATCCTTACAACGGGGCATTCACTATAGAGGAACTGAAAAGAGCCCTCACTCTTTCCAAAGCAAGTGCTGTTGGACCAGATGGCATCCATTATGAAATGATTAAACACCTTTCACCAAAATCTATGGATTGTCTGCTCCTTCTGTATAACAGAATCTTTACTGAGGGGCAGTTTCCGGACTCCTGGCGAAAGGCAATCGTCCTTGCCTTCCCTAAGCCAGGAAAGGATCCAAAAGTCACCACCAACTATCGTCCTATTGCTCTGACTAGCTGTCTGTGCAAAATCCTGGAGAGAATGGTTAATTCTCGCTTAATATGGTATCTCGAGTCAAATGACCTTCTCTCCAACATCCAGTGCGGCTTCCGAAGGAACCGGTCCACTTTGGACCATCTTATTAGAATGGAAGCATCCATCCGGGATGCTTTCCTAAAACGGGAACACTTGGTGTCGGTGTTCTTTGACATGGAGAAAGCGTATGACACAACTTGGAGATTTGGCATTTTGAAAGACTTACATAGCTTAGGCCTAAGAGGGCATCTGCCCTTTTTTATTCAAAACTTTTTAGCCAATCGATCGTTCCAAGTTCGTGTGGGATCCTCACTCTCTCGCTCCTTCAGCCAAGAGGAGGGAGTACCACAAGGATCAGTATTAAGTGTCACGCTTTTTGCCATCAAAGTGAATTCAATCACAGAACAACTTCCTCCAACTGTAAACTGTGCCCTCTATGTTGATGACTTTAGCATATTTTGTCAGTCATGCAACATGAGGGTTATTGAAAGACAACTGCAGAAATCTATTGATCGCCTCAACTCCTGGGCTCTTGCTAATGGCTTCAGGTTCTCGCCGGAGAAGACCGTTTGCGTACACTTTTGTCGTAAGCGTAATCTTCATCCTGAACCTGAATTAAAGCTCGGACAACATGTAATTCCAATAGCAGCGGACACAAAATTCTTGGGACTCGTATTCGATAAAAAGCTGACCTTTCTGGATCACATCCGTCAACTCCGCACAAAGTGCACAAGAGGGCTAAATATTCTGCGCTCTCTTTCCTCAACATCTTGGGGTGCGGATCGATGCACCCTACTACGCATCTATCGTGCACTTGTACGATCCAGACTGGATTACGGGTCCCTGGTATACAATTCGGCCAGAGACAGTGTACTTCGTTGGCTCGATCCTGTCCATCATCTGGCTCTCCGTACCGCTATTGGAGCATATCGCACATCTCCTGTCCAGAGCTTATACGTCGAAGCAAACGAACCGCCATTATTGCTTCGACGTAAGCAGTTGTCTCTAAACTACGCTCTAAAACTGAAATCCCTGCCAGACCACCCTACGTGGCTAACCGTTTTTGAGCCACGATGGGAAAATTTGTACAACACCCGTAAGACTGCCAATCGTCCTTTTGGTATTCGTGTCCAAGAGCTACTCAAAGAATTTAATATAAAGGTAGACAGGGTTGCCCAAACACCAAAGCAACCCCTTCCACCCTGGCATGCTCATGTCCCGGCATGTGACTTGTCCCTTAGAAATTGGGGAAAGTCGGACACTCCATCGTCTGTCTACCTGCAGCTTTTTTCAGCACACCGAGCTGAACATTCTGACTTCGCGCCAGTCTACACAGACGGCTCGAAGGCGGAATCATATGTGGGATCTGCTGCTGTCTTTAGAGACAGCACTACATCGGAGCAGATTCCCTCTGAATGCAGCATATTTACTGCAGAGCTGCACGCTATAAAGTTAGCCTTGGATCACATTAGTGAATGCCAATACCATCGGTTCATTTTATATTCCGACTCTCTCAGTGCGTTACAGGCTTTAATATCTGTGAGATATAATGATCATCCAGTTCTGTCTAGCATTCAGCAGAAGATTCGCGTTCTCCATGAACGTGAATATGATATCCGCTTCTGCTGGATTCCCAGCCACATTGGGATTAGGGGAAATGATTTGGCTGACACCGCAGCCAAATCAGCAATCCCTAATAATAATCGCTGCCTGTCAGTCCCCTATACAGACTACAGGAAAACTATACAGCAGAAGATACACTCCCAATGGCAGGATTTGTGGAATAGACAGACTGGGAATAAACTGTATCGTATAAAGCCTGTAATTGAACCGTGGCAGTCTAGTCTGCGCAGGAATCGTAAGGAGGAAGTTGTTCTTGCCCGGACCCGCATAGGACATAGTCATTTGACACATTCGTTTTTGCTGAGGGCTGATGACCCTCCTATGTGTGTGTCCTGTGGCACAATCTTAACAATCAGACACGTTTTAGTTGACTGTACCAGTTTTAGAAATGCTCGTTTTACCGCTTTTAACCATCTGACTGAGCCGTATACACTCAGTCAGATTTTATCCGACAATGACCATGTGTCTGCTATTTATAATTTCCTAAAATCAGTAAACCTTTTTAATCATATTTAAAAATCTTATTATTTTAAGATTTTCCATTGTTACTTATTTACTGATATTTGTCTGTTACAGTTTATACTTGTTTTTATAACCTGACGTAGTGACCTAATTCAGTAGGTCACTGAAACTTTTTTACCTTTTATGACAAGGTTTTGGCGCATTATAGCCATAGTTGCTGATGCGCCAATAAAACTCAACCAACCAACCAACTGCATACGTGGTGAAGAATACCATCTAGACTGTGTGGTGTCTACAGTGAAATTCCCTACCACCCAAATGATATGGGAGTGCATTTCGTATCACGGAGTAGATCACTTGCAGTTTATAAAAGGTTCCGTAAATGCCAATGGATACCTGGCTATATTGGAAGGCAAATTTCTGCCAACCATTAGAGACCATTTCAATCTGCCAAGTAACTGCATCTTTCAGGACGACTCTGCTCCTTGTCATCGGGCGAAAAGTGTAAATAGGCACTTCTGTAGTTACTTTAGCTTAGCTTCATTTCTGCATTAGAGGTTCGACAGTAATGTGTTTAGATTTGTTACAGGTGAAAAAAAGGTTGGAAGAATTGTCCATTACAACTCGTAGCTGGCCAGGAAACAGCCCGGCCGGACCTGAATCCTATAGAGAACTGTTGGGATCGTGTGGAATCTGCAGTTGCCAGAAAGAAACTAAAGATCCTTCGTCAACTTCGGGAAGCCATAATTCTTGTTTGGAACCACGAACTATCAGTTGATTATCTTCAGAAATTGATGTCGTCAATGCCTCGGTGTGCTGCTGTCATCAGGGCCAGAGGCCGTTCAACTAAATATTAGTTTGCACCTGGTGAAATTTTCACTTTGTTTTCTATTTAATATGATAAACTGAAGCAAAGTGATGGCTTCTAATAACATTTTAGCCATAATTGTCGTGTTTACCAAAACTGTTGTATAGAGGTTGCAAATGGTCAATTTGGAATATTTTGAGAACACCTGTCAAATATTACTTAGCTTTGCCTTACCTATTAATAAATATCTTTTATTTATATTTCTATTTGTGATGCTAGTAATCAATGTAACGTACCATCGCGAAAAAGGGTTAGAAATGTAAAATTCCTAGGTGATGCACTTTCTTTGAACACCAGTGTATGTTTTTCCTTTCTTCATATGATTCTGGAATCAATCTGACTGAGTTTTGCCACGTGTCACTCTGGCCAAGTCTACCTGAAATTTTATTACAGAACAACGGCTACCAGGCTTTACCTTCTAATTTCTCCAACCACTAGACTACTGATTACAACCCCCTGACAAGGCTACATGACGACTGCTGAATTCATTTTCCTGGTGGCTTCTTTTTTTTTTTTTTTTTTTTTCTACTTTTTTGTAAATTTTATTTTTTAAAATTTGTAGGTAGTTATTACTTTACTACTTTTATTTTATTATTTACTTTTTTGCCAATTTGATTTTTTTTTATTTGCTTGTATTTTTACTTTATTTTATTACTTTTATTATTATTATTTTTTTATTTTCCTTTTTCTTCTTCTTCTTCTTCTTCTTCTTCTTCTTGCTGGTACCACCGGATTGGGGTCCCAGTGGTACGGGATCTGCTGGCATCCACTGGAATTTATTTTTCCTCAGTGGATGCAGAATTCTTACATTGTTACTTTCGTTTTACAGTACGTGTATTGTTGTGGCCCGCCTCCTCGTGGCGTGGACGGGTACTAGGGAGCAGCCATCCTGGTGATCGCTGTTTCCTAGTAGCTAAGTGGCAGATACAACAGAACAAGAGACACACTACACAGATATAACACTTTACTCGTATCTGGCCATTTTACAGAATTCTATATTCATCACAGTGTGCCATGACGGAGTTGAACTAACGTTTAGGTGCCGCCGTACATAAGACACAACACTTGTCCACAACACAATACAACACACCTGTATGTAGCAGTTCCATTGTTTCCCGCTTCTAGTAACCCTTTTCTCGCTTGTTTGCAAATTGCCACTTTTGTTTACTCTCAGTTCATCCTCTTTGTACTACTTGTTACTTGTTTCCATTTGACTGCTATTTACTTCACACATTTATAATCTCCCTATTTCTAAATCCAGTATTTTCAAACCTTAATATTTACCATATTCAAACTTAATATTCAAATCTTAATAATTCCCAATTTTCTCTGCCCTTCATGCATTTAATTCAGATAAAACAATATTTTCATTATATTTGTAAGAGTGTACTCTTGCGGATTAATTGAGAAGCAAAAACACTCTAAGAAGTAAGCTATCCACTCTCTTCTGTGCTTTTAAATTCAAATTATCGAGTTCAGCACAAAAATCTTGGGGACTCTGATTAACGAGGCGGATCAGTGTGTTTCACTGTAGCTATGAGCAAGAGTAACACTATTTTTATCCGTGTGAGAACATAAGTTTATTGAACCCATTGTTGCTATAGAAATAACCTTGACACCAGTAAAAACAATACATTCAATTATATTACTGGCGACTTTTTTTGGATTCGTCTTAGGAATTCTGTCATCGTGACGAAGGAGAGAGAGAAATTATGGCTATCCAGAGATTGCGACCATCGATGCGCGTTGCTGTGTCCTGACCTGCCGATGTCATGGATGCGCGATGCTGAGACCTTGTTCATAACATCGCGCACCCGTGATCGCAGTCTTTCGAAAACCGAAATTTCTGGCTATCCTTTGGCCCCATGACAGAATTTCTGAGATCAGTCCAGAAATTCTACCCGTGATATAACTAAGTATATTGCTTTTACTGTGTAAAAGGTTTCATAAGTAGATGAAAAACGAGAAATATTTCCCGTCTTGAGTCTGTATTCCCATTTAAACAGTGCTTGAAAATATAGGTTGATCCAGTTATCCTTTGACTTTCTAATGAAGGCAACGAATTTTCTGAATAAGTAGTACCAAATGTAAATGTTCCTGGACGTTTTGTGACAGCTGTGATGATTATGTATCATGGGACCTGTGATACTTTGTATGTTTTTTTTTTTTTTTTTTAATTTTTAAATCACAGAGCATTTTTTTTTTGAACGTCTGTTTTAGAATTTTCAACTACAGTATATCAATTTTCTTATCTTCAGCGTATTCATATAGTGGATATTAATTGAAGTTATCATCATACTTCGTTATTTTCAAATGGTTTTATTAAATAATTTGGTAATAATAACTATGTAGGAATTTGCGAGTATTAATTTAATGTAATGTGAGCCTTGCCGGCATTTTATTTTTGTAGGGCGAGACTCCGTATCGCTAACTGAATAAAATAAAATAAAATAAAATAAAATAACAAAATCCTGAACATTTGCTGGTATTTTAAATTCGAAATATTTTTTATTGTTCTTTTTTTTTTTTTTTTTCTTTTTCTTTTTTTTTGTACAATGGACTTTTTTATTTTTTTTTTTTTTTTGTACTTTTATCAATTTTCTCAATATGTATAGTTAGTATATTGCATATTTCCTGAAAAAATATATAGATATAATTTATATTTGCGTGTTAATGATCCGCAGCTTTATTAATTTTTTTGATTTTGTAGTCTTCGTGAATCATGTTATTAAGGGGTTGATTACTGTGGCATATGTTGGTAATAAAAATGAATGATTATTAGTTTCGGTATATTTCTCGTTTCATTTCATTTGAGCAATGCATGCAGTAGGTCTTACGACATTCTTTTTATCATGAAAGTACTTCTAGTTATAGTAATCATGAAACACGTATTACTGTTCGTTCCGCTAGAGCTTCGAGCATTCCATGAACTGAATACCTCTTTTCCCTTGCCATAAATGAAAGATAAAGTCCTAGTGTGGCCTTATCACTAGAAGATGGAGAATTAATATGTGAAGGGATAGCTCCGAGCTGCATTCGTTATGTCATCTGTGCTCGTTAGTGATCTCATAATGAGGCGTTGTGGAAGAGGTTCGGATTCTGATTCTCGTTTTTATCAGGACAGAGAGATTTAGCGAGGATGTGGGGGTTACAAATAGTCTTTTTTTTTTTTTTTTTTTATGGCTGGTAAAATGTGCAGTTCATTCGAACTGAACATCTCGGACTGTTTCTATTTATATAGTCGTAATCTGTTGCCATGAAAATCAAAAAAGGTTTCTCATATTTGAATTGTGTGTGCGTGAGAGAGAAAGAGAGGTGGGGAGAAGGAAAGAAGAAAAAAAAAAACAAGAAACTGTAGTCTTCATTAATTGCTCATTACACATTTGTGAATGAATCCATACTTTTTATGTGAATGAAAAAAAAAAAAAAAAAACCGTATTGCTTATAATCAGCCTTTACTAATGATTTCTTGTCGTAGCTGAATAAATAATTGTAGAAATTCTGAGATTCGTTGAATTGTATAGAAAGTCGAATTATTTTAATTCGTTATTACTTAATTGACTGTTAATTGCTGTTCCACCTTATTTTCCTCTTGATGTCGATTCTTGAAAAGCTCACGTAAACGTATCTAATGAGCAGTCTCAGATGACTTCGGTAATGTAAAACAGTTCTGGTCAGACATTAAGAGCCTGCCAAATCACTGCTCATCTCATCTATAGCAGCCGTTCCACGAAACTGTACGCTTTTGGAAAGTCATGCAAGTAAATTTCAGGGTGTGGTTATTATCTCTTACTGGCCTCAAACAGCGATTAGATATAGTGTTCGTTGTAGGTGTTAACTATGCTCTTGGAAGAAAGACTGCGTTAGAAGAAGGGGGGGGGGGGAAGAATTGTAATAGAAGACAAATTGTTAGCTAGCTTTGGTGTATGTTGCTATTTTTAACAAAGCTGTTGGGAGGCGTGGCTCTCGCTACTGACACTGTTCTATGTCAAAGTAAAAATATCAGTTTTCGGACCACTATGCTTCATTAGATGACCGCTAGGTATACCGTTTCTATGGTAACAACTTGTCATTTGATGACTCTATTTCGCCCTCCATTAACATTATCTACAGCATTAACTTCTTATCTATAGTTGTGAGACGTTTTCATTTTCTTATAGTTGCTTTCACTGTGAAGCAAACAAAAAAAAAAAAAAAAGAGATTTGTGATAGTTTCAAATTCTTATATGCAGTGCGAACATAAAATAATTTCTAGCGCTAGATTTAAATTTTATAAATAGGTATTTATTTATTTAACTCAGTAAATGCAAAATATTGCGAATTCTGTTGGAAGCAAAGTGTCTACAGTCTCATTTAAAGTGTTCGACATGGCCACCTTCATTTACAATTAATCAGGTGAAACAAAGTTACTTACACAGTTGTTAAAGCACCCTATATAAATATTTATTTTATCTGTTCATTAAAATCGCACCGATTCGGCGTTAAGACTAGAACGTTACTAGAAAGGTCCATCATTCATGATTAGAATTTCCTATTTATCTAATTCTTCCTAGTTTACAATAATTTGTAATACATTTACTTGAATACGATATTCCAGCCTCCATTGTTCTTATAGTTGCTTTCAATACATAGTTACAAAGAAAAACTTATGCCATTATAGCTTATGTAGTTCCCATAAATACAATATTTGCATGGGATCAGTAGGCTAATAGGCAAAAGTAAGAAACGAGAAGGCAACCGTCATGCTCCTCACTTCCTTAAGGGTGAAAGTTTTCTTCAAGCCAAACAGGTAAGCTGACCATAGAATATACGCAATTTACAGGCATAATATACTCACGGCTCAAAGCTTTTTTGTTAGTTTTTTTGGCGAAAAACAAAATAACCGACCAATACTCTTAATATTTTGCGAGAAATGCTACTCAAGCAAAAGAAGAATAAATAAAAAAAAAAGTAATGGAAGTGATAGAAAGAGATAGAGGTATAAATGATAAATAGCAAAAATGATATCGATAAATAAAATTGCGAATTCATAATCATGTTTAGTTAGAACGAAAGTGCAGGAAGAATTTCATAATGTTAATTAAATATCAGTCGCATTTATTTAAAAAAATTGTATCACAACGTTATACAAATAGAAATTGAGAAAACAGAACGATCAGTGAAGATCATTAGAAAACTGAATGAAGTAAATAGGTCAGCCAGCAGCCAGTCTGTTTCTTATATGCTTTCTCATTGCAGAAGGAAACAGGATCACTTCCCGGGCTGTTACGTATATATCTAAAATATTATTCTTTATTTGGTCTCCTCCTTTGTGGATTGTATGAGGTGATGGTCGGCGCGCCTGATTCATCTGTTTTGAACGACAGCAGTTGGCTTGGAGTTTTAATCTTTGTCGAAATAATAGAAAGGTGCAATTAAAGATTTTAAGAGCACTTAACAGCCCTGTTTATCCACTTCATGAGCGAATATTCAATTTTTAAAACATGTTTTGCGTTGCACCGCCATTTTTGGTCTCTAATACCAGTAAGTTCCCAAATTATTGCATTATATTTAATTTTCAGATCACTGAAGTAATAGTTGAAGGTTAAGTTCCGATCTTAGATAAGACTAGTGATGGGCATAATCGAGAATCATAATCGAAATAAACGACTATGGCTAATAAAAGAAATAGGAATAACTGATTATGGCATTTTCATAATCGATTATATGCAAATTTAGGCGATCACGGAGTTGATAAGAAGAAAACGAAAAGAAAAATGACAGAGTCAGTTGAGGGACACTGTGAAAGAGTTAGTAGTTTTTTCTAGTAACTCACTCACAGTCAGGCCCTTACTGAAAGGATGGGCTTGACTGATACTAGCTCCAGTAATTTTTAATATTTTTATACTTTATACTTCTCCTTTTTCTCGATCGTAAAGCTATTAGCGCAATACGAGGGTGATACGAACGGTTCTGCTATCCTTAATCTCTCGCTATCATCGTCTTTTTTATCTACTCTTTCATCCCTTCTCTATCCTCAATTCATTCCCTTGCCGTATACCATTTGCTTGCACTAGTTTATATTATAAACTATAAAAGGAAACCTCCTACCTTTATGTAGGAACAGAATTCTCTCAACAATCATGTTAGAAGGATTATGTGATTATAAAATTATAACTATCCCATATAAATCAATTATGAAAATTACATTAAAATTATATAAATAAATACTTATTAAAATATTATCATGCATTCAATTCTCATTCCCAACATAATGCATCAGGAAAAGCCAGGAAAAGTCGATAGCCATCAAAGCCCTCAAAAACCAAACCAATACCGCATATTAACATGAGAACTGAAAACAGTTGTCGAATTTAGGTTTAAATTTAGGAACATAGGTTAAAATATTAAAATATAAAATTGTCTAAAAATATTTTAATATTTTAACCTATGTTCCTTAAGGATAAATTCGACAATTGTTTTCAGTTCACATACGGAATTGGATTGGTTTTTTGGGGGTATTGATGGCTGTCGACTTCTCCTGGCTTTTCTTGGTGCATTATGTTACTGATGAGAATTAAATACATGACAATCTTTTAATAAGTATTTATTTATATAATTTTAATGTAATTTTCGTAATTGATTTTATTTAATATTAAATATGAGACATTTATTCGCATAATTTTATAATCACATAATCTTTCTAACGTGAGTGTTGAGAGAATTCTGTTTCTACATAAAGGTATGAGGTTTCCTTTTATAGTTTATAATAATAACATTAGTTGGACATATTGAGCTTTATCGCTCTTTCGATCTTAATTAATAACTTTATGTGCATATTCTCCTTAAATTTATTCTAAACCGCATCATTCGCTTATAACCACTTATTTTTGCATCTAGTAAAAAAAGTAAAGTAAAGTGCAGCCATTATCAACCCACTGCAGGGTGGAAGCCTCCTCAACAATTCATGCTGAGGGAAATGGACCATAATCTGCCACGCTGGTCCAGTGCGGGTTGGCAGATCGACCGTATTCAGCAGGCAGGGGCTTGAACCCCGGTCTACTCAAAGAGCGTGTGCTACTGCACTCCCGCTCCTGCCCACTCGGCTACGGAGGCCATTTGCATCTAGGTTGCACTGTAAACACTTATTTTTATTTTAATCTTATTACCACTTTACTTCTTAATTTACCTTAATTTATTTTGTTATAAAACAAAATATATAATATAAATATAAATATAAAAGCATATTTTTGTGCAAGTTATACTGCTTTACCCCCTATTTGATCTCACTCAGTTTTATTCTTAAATTTGCTTTTCTTCCACAGGTATGGACAAAAATAGAAACGCAGTTTTTGATACATGATCAAGTGCAGTCCCCTGATGAAATACCTGATTATGTATCAATGTTTACTTTTAACTAACATCAGATTTTAATTTTATAATTTCTCTACCCCTTTCTTGGACCTATAACCAAAATTGCCCACCCATATCTGATGCTGGCTGTTGCTCCTTATAATAATTTAATCATTTTTATTTAAACCTATTTTGCTTTCCAGTTTGCTTCTCTCTAATTGGCTGTTCAATTCAGCCTATAATTTTGCTTAATTCATTATATCATATAGCGTATTCACATTCCTTCTCTTTTTCTCATGCCTATAACATATCCAATTTCTGCTATCCTTCTTCTCCTATTAGTTTTTGGAATATTGTGTAATTTGCGCATCCATCTTCGCACGTTTTAACAGACTTATTAATTTTATATATATATATATATATATATATATATATATATATATATATATATATATATATATAATTTGTATTAATATTAAATTAAATTAAGGAAGTATAAATGGATGTGAAAGTTACACAAGGTGACAGTAACTATAAGGGTGAGGAAAGTAGAAAAAGAGTATTAGATTAGTGAAAGATGAAAGAATGTTAATATCCTAGAGGTTATGATGAATTAAATAAATTATGGGCTGAATTGCCAAGCCAATATAAAGTGGGGGAACTGTAAAGTAAAATTAGTACAACAAAATATTAATAAAATGCAAATAAAAATGAAAAAAATAAAATGAAAATAAAAATAATTTTTTTTTTATAAATTGGAAAAAAAATGAAATGAAAATAAAATTATTATTATTTTTTTTTTTCATTTTTATACCATTTTTTAAAATTTGCATTTTATTAATATTGTGTTGTACTAATTTTACTTTAGAGTTCCCCAACTTTATATTGGCTTGGCAATTCAGCCCAAAATTTACTTTATTCACCATAACCTCTAGGATATTAACAGTCTTTCGCCTTTCACTAATCTAATACTTTTATTTTTCTACTTTCCTCACCCTATTTTAATATTTATATTAATATTAAATTTAATTTAATATTAATATAAATTACATATACTCTTGCATCCTTTAATGCTGCTTTGCACTTTTAGGTGCATCTGCCACATAATTTATTAATCTTGTTTTCACGAAACCATTTCATCTACTGTTTACCTCTTTGTGACTCTTTAAACTTTTCTTTTGAAGAGTTACATTAAAAACCAAGTTTTAGACAGACAGACAGAAAAAAGGAATGATGAGAATAGGTAGTATAGCAACTAAAAAAAATTAATACATTTTAAACACTATATAGAAATTAATACTTGTGTACAATTATATTGTCGCATGTCGTACAATCCTGGCGTTTCCTCAAGTGTCAACCACCAGAATTGCACGAAAAAACGTGTTCTCTGTTTCTAACGTAAAGTACGTGCCATGGAAAAGTAAAATTAATAAATAGAATTAAGGGAAAAAAGGAGACATTTAGAATCATCCAAAATAAAAATATATGTTAAAATAAGGGTATAGGGTAGGATTTATAGAAAACCGGCATGTAATTTACAGTTGGCACGACAGAAGAAGAAAAGCAAAATATATCAAAAAAAAAAAAAAAATATATATATATATATATATATATATAATAGCTGAGAAACTAAATTAAAACAAAGGACAATTAATGTAGGATAGAGCCCAGAGTAGCAACCAGATTCATTTCATAAATAGTTTCTTGAAATTAATAATATTGAGTGCCTTATGAAAATGATATTGTAGGTAAGGTAGGGGAAATGAATTTTTTAGAGAAAGAATTTCTTCCCTTTTTTTCGCGAACTTTCTTCCCTTTCCTTTTCATATAATTTTTATAGTTGTATTTACCCAGCATTGGCTTGGCTTTGCATTTCCTACATTGGATTGCATGTAACTCTACTTTGCTTCTCTTTTTCTCTTTAAATCATACTTAATTTTTTTTTCATGCTTCCATTTTTAATACTTTTTATTTAATTGTTATGGTTTCGCAACCTGTTAATATTATACTACGTGGGCATAACAATGACACTTTACATATACACAATACACTCATTCCACAGAGCGAATCAGAATCCAAACTACCATAGGATTCATACAGCCTCTCCACATAACTCTGACCTTAAATTTAATACGTGCAACAATAAGCTTTGCCTTACATGCATCCGTAGCACCATTCTGATAACTCATCCGCACGTATCTTCTGTAAATTATTTAATGTTATTTACCTCATTACTTGCCGTACTTGCAATATCAAATATGTCGGGCAAACCAGTAATAAATTACACCCAAGGTTCAACTTACACAGTTCAGACATTACCAACTATGGAAACTGCAAAAATAGTACGTAACATGATATTGAATACCAGCATTTTCAATTTCTTAGGTGTGTGTGTGTGTGTGTGTGTGTGTGTGTGTGTGTGTGTGTGTGTGTGTGTGTGTGTGTGTGTGTGTGTGTGTGTGTGTGTGTGTGTGTGTGTGTGTGTGTGTGTGTGTGTTTGCACATATTCATGATAATGCTTCTCGTTTAAGACAATGAGGAACTCTATATGTTAAAATTCAAAACATTTATACCCATATGGACTCATTATAAATTCAATCATAAATTTATCACCAGGCTCATCACGGACACGTATACTTATGATAAATTCCAAATTGTTAAATTTCTGGTCAAACCGCGAGTTATATCTCTACTTAGATCTCATAATAAATCTAAGATCAGTTTTAAAAATTAAACTACAGACATAAATAAATTAGGTAATTTTTCGTCTGTTCTTAAAGATTGGGACAACGATATTAAAGAACTGCATTTTGTATACAATATACTTATTTGTTTCAAACGGCATTCTTAAAGCTTTACATAAATATGTCGCTACTTTTTACTTTCAACTTTACTTCTACACATCTTTTCCATCTTATAATTGACATTTGTAAATTTATATTAAAATTCCAATATAAATTTATGGATGATATCAACACAAACAAATGCATTCATTTACATAATGATCTTTTGCCTATTGCCAGCCGTAGTACTTGCATTTTTTAGATACAAATACTCTTAAAGCTTTAGGCTTAACAGTTTGTAACTACAAAACCATTGCTTCTAACTTAAGTGGTGATACTTATGACTTAAAAAACTGTATTAGCTGACAGGGTTTACCTATCGTACATTGATCACAATTTTGGTGATATAATTTCTGGAGACTTGGGTATTGTTGCCCATTCTGAACTTAAAGATATTCAATCTTATGGATATAAATTTAGACCTGTTCCAAAAATTAACTTTGTATCTTTTAAGAACAACTTTATCAAAACCTTTTAGATTATTGTATACTTTCGGCCTACAAACACAATACCCCAGTTGAATCCTACCGGATGTGGATTAACAATGTTTTCTACGAACTGGTCAGAAAATATTCTAATATATGGTCTAAATTAATAAATCTTTTAAATACTAAAACTTTACCAATATTAAAATGTAATTACAAGAACTACATAAACATTTTATTATTACTCCTGTTAAAGCATTAGCAATTATGTTTCATCTGCTAAGCTTTTTATGCTTTTACCATAAAAAGAACTTCAGTCTAGTGACACTTATAAACCTATCTTATCTTCCCACAATGTCATTACCAAAAAGTATTGGCTTTAAACAAAATTTTGAAATTAAACATAAATAATTTTAATTTCCCTTATGTATTGTACTTCATACCCAAATTCTACAAAATACCAGTTGGTTTCAGGTTTATCACTTCCGGTAAAAACAGTCATGCCCAGGTTCCCGACAAAACTTTTGAACAACTGCTTAAACCCATTCTGGATATACTACCCAATAGCAATATTATTTTAAATAATCTACCAGTTTTAAATATGTTACACACCAGTCACATTACAGATATACAAGCATTTGGCTTCCATAGACTTTTCACAAGCGTCAATCTGGATAATCTAAATAATTTTTTTCTTAAAATCTATCAGGAACACAAACATATAATCAGATATAATACCATCTTCTGGAATAACCTGGGCAAGCTACGTATTTTTGACAATTATGTCTTTGACGGAAATACCTTTTATCAACAAATTCAAGGTAAACCTATGGGCAGTCCGGCTTGTATTATTGCCAATCTATATCTTTATTATAAAAGATATTTCTTGGCTAAATGCTTAAGAGTATGAAGGAGTTTATTTATGCATGAGTAATGCTCACACATCATTTCTACTACCAAGGTAGTTTTAATGCATTGTTTTAATTATATCTTATGTTGTGAATACTTTCACAACGAGTTGCATAGTATTGCACTACCTCGAATAACACTTCACCCATGGAGAAGACTAACGCTTCCTCGTTGGGGAAGACTGTTGTTACCTATTCGCGGTAACAAGGGCTCCATCAACCAGACGGACCGTTTCGAAGCTTATTGGCTTCTCATCGGTGGGTGGTCAGGTATCATGGTGTTGCAATATTGACAACCCAGTTATAAAGTACAACTCCACAATGTGATGAGAGAATCCTGATGGTGTGCGTGGGTTTAATCTAAAAGAGATTTCTTGGCTAGTGCCAAGCAATTTCTTGGCTAATACTATGGAAACTCGCAGTAAAGGTATTCACAATATGAGATATATAATTAAAACGATGCATTAAAACTAGCTTGGTAGTAGAAATGATGTGTGTGTATTACCCATACATAAATAAACTCCTACATACTCTTAAGCATTTAGCCAAGAAATATCTTTTAGATTAAACTACGCCCACCACAGGCATCCATCTCTCATATTGTGGAGTTGTACTTCATAACTGAGTTGTCACTATTGCAACGTCAGGATACCTGCCCACCCACCGATAAGAAGCCAGTCAGCTTCGAAAGGGTGTCGTCTGGGAGGAGGGCTTGATGGGGCTCTCGTTACCGCGAAGAGGTAACAACGGTCTTCCCCGATGGGGAAGCGTTGCCTCTTCGGAGGATTTATAAGTGGCTTAGTTCAGTGAGGAGTAGCTGTCCCTTTCCTCTTTCGACGGCATTTTTTCCTTCTTCCTCTCCTGCTATCACTTTCGTACACCTTTTTGCTTTCCTAAATCTAATAGGGACAGTATGTGGATAACAGTGTCTTATCCCATTTTTTCAAACGGTGTCGAGAATAAGTAACATTAGTCTTCTCCATAGGTGAAGACAAATACTTATTCGAAGTATTGCAATACCATGGCAACTCGTTGTGAAGGTATTCACAATATGAGATATAATTAAAATGACGCATTAAAATTACCTTGGTAGTAGAAATTATGTGTGTGCTTTACCCATGCATAAATAAACTCCTTTATATCTTTATTGGTTTAAAATTTCCTTTCACAAAAATATCATATTCTTTAGATAGTTGACAACGTATGTGTGTTTAATTATCTAAATTTCTTGAAGACTTTGGGTATCTATATCCCCAAGACTTTTGTTGGAAAAAAAAAAACAATTCCTGTGACCACGCAGCAAATATCTGAATTTGGACACAAGTATTGATGATGAGTCTGCTGTTATTAATACTTTTTTTTTTTTTTTTCTTGTTAGTTGTTGGCGCATCAGCTTCTATGGCCATAATGCACCTCCCAAAGTTTTTGCATTTTACTGTGATCCAAGCCCGAGGCGGGAATCGAACCTGCGAACAACTACTGGGTACCTGGTCTGCCTCCACGGGGCGAAGTGTGGGCAACGTCGGGCCTCAGCTGGGGTCTGGCGGCTAAATGGCCAGAAAAACAACGGTACACGACATCACACACCTCAAGATCCATATACTTTTAAATTTCTGGCCTTTACAGTGAACTGTATCACACCACAATGTAAACTACGCGGAGATGGGGGAACCCCCTGGTGCCATTCGACCCTAAACACACTTTACACTTTACCTTTGGGTTGCCAGGCATGCACTTTACCTACCTGGCTAGCCCGGTCGGCCGATTAATACTTACAGCAAACGCGATACATTTAATTTTTTTAATGTGGTCATCTTTAATCATTCATTGTCAAATATTTCTGAAATCGTCCATTCTAGCATTATTCTTTGTCAGCGTCTGAGAATTGCTACTATATGTAACGATTTTAATTTGCGGCTTGATATTAGAAAATTCTATCTTAAACTCATTGAAAATTCATTTCCCCTATCTTACCTACAATATTATTTTCATAAGGCACTCAATATTATTTTCATAAGGCACTCAATATTATTAATTTCAAAAAAACTATTTTCTGATCAATTTTGTCTTAATGAAATTCTCCATTAGCTCACCTCTTAGTATTTTCAGGTATATTTGGTTTCTTACCTTCTTAAGTAAAGTTCATTTTTTTTCCAATGTCATTTGTTTTTGTGTGTATATTTTGTACATAATACACTCAGTTGCTACTGTATTCTACGGTGGAAAACATGTATGTTCGAATTCAGTTTGCAGAATGCTGCTACATAAATAATGAACACTGTAACTTTATCCACTGGTGTCAAACAGAGGACACTATATTGTCGTTTTGTCGAGAAATTCTGGTGGCTGACACTTGAGGATACGCCAGGATTGTGCGATATGCGAAATATAAGTATATATACGCATTTATATCTGTATAGTATTTAAAATGTATTAATTTTTTTAGTTGCTATACTACCTACTCTTATCTTGCCTTTTTTCCATTCCTTTTTTTTTTTCTTTTCTCAGCAGCTATTATTTATCTATACATTTCTTCCCCCTTTCCTTTCATATAATTTTTATAGTTGAATATAGCATTATATATACCATGTAAAGTCACTTTTATTGTAGAATTCATAATCAACTAATTTGCATATAATTGATTATTTAGATTATTCTCATCACTAGATAAGACCCAGATCCTTACTTGTAGAATTCATAATCAACTAATTTGCATATAATTGATTATTTAGATTATTCTCATCACTAGGTAAGACCCAGATCCTTACTTATATTGTATTTACTGGCTCTTGCAACTGGATCGCCATCTGCTTATACGCAGGGCCTGATTTACGTATAAGCAAAATAAGCAGTAGCTTAGGGGCCCCGGAAAAAAATAAAGAGGTAATAATAAGTGTATTTTTTAGATTTTTTAAAATTAAACTTTTTTTTTGGGAACGGGGGCCCCAAAAATTTTTGTGCTTAGGGGCCCCGCAATACCTAAATCTGGCCCTGCTTATGCGTGAATGTCACTTTCGATTATCCTCTTTGAGAATTTCATTTGGATACATATTTGGGTATTGATACGAAGCCCTATGTAGTGAAGAAATTCTCCAAATTCATCCACAGGATTTTCACTTCCTGATGGATTTAATTGGTAGTGCTTATATTTTCTCTGTGTGGTATCACATCACTTCAGTGATCTAATAACATTTAAGAGAAAAATACTCAAAATGATTAATGAAACCAAATTCCTGGGAATTAGACAAGCTAGGGTAGGATAAACAAATTATCGCCATACGCAACAAGACTTTCTTACTCGTGGTAATCCTTGCCCGTTTCTCCCCCTGGATATATCGTTTTTCTCTTTAATTCGGCCTCACCTCACCTGTGGTATTATCTCATAGGGTAGGAAAACCTGCTAAGAAAAGCTTATGTTGCGCAGGTCTTTTCTCCGTTGTAGTATAAACTTGCTAGGGTTCCAACAATTCTCAGTTATGGTGTGATGTGTCAGTTAGGAATAAATGTTCTTTGCAAGAGTTACACTAATATTTGCATCCGGAGAAACCTGGCTTTCATGTAATCGTCTAGCAGTTAGTTAGGACAAATCCCGTGTTCTGAAAACTAACCCAGATGGACGTTGAGCTAGTCTGCAACATCAAAGATTGCGTTGTGTGATTTTCACCTTTGACTCCTTTCTATTTGATTAGAATCAAAAGCGCCGCCTTAACAGTTCTTTATCAGTAATCCATTCAAAGAAATCATGTGTCATCAGAGAGTAATCAATAGGCAAAAATTAGCAAACAAAACATGGTTTATTAAACATACTAAATTGTTACAAAATACAGTTAGACAAAACAGTGTATAAGGCTTTAGTAAAATAGCCTTGAGCTTTTATACCTTTACATATTTAGGTAACCAACGGATTAATTAATAATGGTATGGGTTTGCAAATTGTTATGTTCTTCATGAACAATCGACAGCCAAAGTGCGTTCATACATCGCGTAGCTGACGAATATTACACCACATTGGTGGAACATGTAAGATTGTAGGCCATGATTAATATTCAGTCTTACTATTTAATTATAATATTCAGTTTTAATGTTAATTAGGATTATTCAGTTTTAATATTTAATTATAATTAATTCTAATTAAATAACGTCCGGTATTCATGTACAAGTTACAGTATCTATTAAATATGAAATGCTAAGTAAAATAACAAAACTCTCATCAAAGTATGAGTGTGCGTGAGGATCGATGTCTTTAAGCACATAAAAAATATATAAAAGGGGGGGATGGAAGTATGTTCGACTTAGCGCAATTAAGTTCCGTTTATAATTAAATAACGAGGGTTAACTTACCCGAATAATTCAGCATCGCCTCAGGAACTGTAGTTACCGGACAGTAGTTCATCTCGATTCCTTCCTATATCTCATTAACGAGTTTTTAGCCTTCTTCTTCTTCCGACTTTTCGTTTCCCCTTCTTAAGAATATTTTCTTCACATTCTAAAAAAGATTATCATTGCGACGGCTCTCTATCTTAACAAAATCCTAACTCAAACTCCGCTAACTGCCCTTACAAGTCACAGCTCTTTCACCGACCAACTCTCACTGTCCAAGGCTCGGCTCCAACTACCTCGAACTCCGACTTCAACTATATCCACACCCTAACTGTTAACCGAACTTCCTTCCCCCCTATTTCCCTTCTAGTTAGTTTCGTCAAACGGAAAAACATCTGGGGAACTGTATTTTTACAGCGTTCAGACTCAACCGAAAATCCGATTTATGAAAGTCGTTGAAAGAATTACATGTTTGTATGAGGCTCGCCCAAAAGCCAAAACGGACATAAAATCGTCTACTCCGACACAAGAAACTATGAAATAATAAACACTCTGCTGATGCCTGAATCAAACACAATACTAGTAGTGTTCTCCGAAAATCTAACTCCCCTGTTTTTCGTCAACAATACGCTTGCCCGCTCTGAACGAGTAAATAACGTACGGCAGGCGTCGGACGGTGGTTTTGGAATTTCGTGGGTGCGGCTCTGCTCCCATGCGAAAGCGAAAGTAATTCTGCCTTCTCCGGCGAGGTAAATATCGTATGACAGATACAGTGCAGCAAAAAAGTATGAGGCCCTTGTGCTCTCTAAGAATGTACCAATACGGTTAAAAATAAATGCATTTTTAACACCCCTCCGCGCCACCAGTAGATTTTGCGCAAGTGAAAAGAAAATTTCACATGCTCAAAATT
This sequence comes from Mastigoproctus giganteus, assembly GCF_048544385.1. Taxonomy (NCBI): domain Eukaryota; kingdom Metazoa; phylum Arthropoda; class Arachnida; order Uropygi; family Thelyphonidae; genus Mastigoproctus; species Mastigoproctus giganteus. The sequence continues at coordinate 90,612,842 of NC_143587.1, read as the reverse complement.
TAAAGCATTACACAAACTCAAAGATTGAGCATGGGGCCTTTAGGGGGGGAAAATCAGACATCTTTCCTCTTACATAATCAAATTAACCTAAATTAAACAAAAGGTGTCAAATATAACACTGTGTTCAACACATAGTGTACAATACATAAATATTGTTGTCTGAGGATAATTACTGTTCATGTTTTTACACTTTTGCACATGACAACCTTACCTGGTTGGAGAGACAACAACAACAATCTTTGCAGCAAAAAAAAAATTAACACAGTAAAAAATGGTAAGTGTTCTTGGAGAATTATGACAGTGTCTCTCTTGGTTTTACTCATTTCTGTTTATTGATTGTGCTGTAGGATGTTCTTTTTGTTCACTATTGTTGGTTCTGGACCATCAAAGTTCTGTCGTATTGGAGAAACTATCTTTCATTATCTGAAGAATCGGTAAGAGTTCATCTCCTCTGGAACATGGAGGATGTAGGTGATGTGTGACATCCATCACCATTCGATGCAGTAACATGACATGAAACAAATAGAAGTACAAAAGTATTAATATCTGTCCTTGTTTCTAATATTGTTTACAAAATATGATGTATATCTAACACAAAACAGAATTCACATCTATGACAATTAACAACCAAGACAGTACATTGTATATATAAATGTTATTTCAACCTTTGTGTAATTATATATTTAAGCTAAATTGAACGTAGATTAGCCATCCCTTACAATACATAGTCAGGGTTTAATACAAAAAAAAATGCTTAAGGAACCAACAATTACAATGGCTACATCCACAAAAATATAAATGAAATAAAGAGTAACATATTAGATTAATTGATAAGTAATTGTCCCTGAGATTATATAACTATTTATGCAGTATAATAATAATCAGTGCATAAATACTTCTGACAGATGTTGCACTTCTGTCAGTCACTTCTACACCTGTTCAGAAATTGTACAATACTAATGTCTGACATTCAATGGTTATATATGTCTAATATATATATATAGAGCTAAGATTACATACATGATAATTCAATACTGCAGTAACATAAACTGGTTACAAACTGTGATTATTATGAAAACATATTATGTAATTGTTCAACATGAACATCTGACAGTAATATATCAGTCCTTATTTATCTCAACATTCAATCTGGTCAGTAGCCTTCTCCAACTTCACTAGTCCTTTAAACTCAAGCTACTGAATGGAGGTATTGGTTGAGTGCACTGCACAGTGCTCCACCAAGCGTTTCCAAGGACACAAGAAAGGGTTGTCTCTTGGTAATGGTAATAGTTCTTTATCTGGGCAAGGAGAAGTCCCTTATGTCTACTACTGTTCTAAAGGGAAGGGTCTCCTGTAGGAATTGTGCTTTTCAACCCCTTTGGTGAGAATTGACTAGCACGGCATAGCAATCAGGTCGATCCATGACCCAGAGGGTCAAGAAGTTGAGAGCTCCTTGCTCTTGAACTGAAACCATGTACTGATTGTCACATCCAATTTATGAGAATCTCCTTTGCTGAGGGTGCATCTTCTTCACCTCTAAACCACAGGATATCAACAAACAACCTGTTGTTGAAGGGGATGATTAACAATCTGCCGGGGTTTTCTTGGGCCGACTGAGCACCAAGGTCTTCAATGGTTTTGCATGGACACTATCTTGGCCCACATCTTTGTATGCCATAGCTCTCCACAGCCACAGCATCCGTGTGAGGAGGAAGGCTCTCAGTTTGGTAACAAAATTTAACACATTCCTGACTAATAATGTTGATGTAACTGCAAGTGGGAAGAGAAAAAAAAAAAACACAAGCAAGGAGAATAATTCCACTTATTCACTCTTTCTCTCCTCACTCTTCCCTTTCAGTCAAAAGATTTGTTTCATTTACGTCTTCTCGTATTATTTTGAATCACAGGAGAGGGATATCTTAGGTCATTTACACTTCTCATTTACTCATTTCATTCACTCTTCCTGTTCTCACTCACAACCTCAAATGTCACTTTCTCGATTTCCTTACATTCCATTTCAGAAATGAATCACTCAATTTATTTGCAAAACAAAACATGTCATGCACGGAAAACTAACAAGATTCCCATCCCAAAAAAAAATACTTAGAAACCATTCTCTTATTTTGAAAATCGCCCCTGATTTTCCTAATTAACACAGTGTTTTATTCATCAGCAGTCTGGAACCTTGAAGGCATGAGCATGAGTACAATACTCAGCAGTCTTGTTTCCGTTTCCTTTTCCATTATAGTTGATATTAACTATGTGTTTGTTCTATATTGACTTATCTACATTCATATGATATCAATCACTCCCTTCATTTCATCCATGATGGAGTCCTCAATAGTAGGTAAACTTTATTTGAAAAAATTTAATTATGGAACTAGAAATCTGATTCGTGTTGTTTCACATCCTTATCTGAGAGTAAAACTGAGAGGTGTTTTTTTTTTTTTTTTTTTTCAAAATAGCACAGGGAGATGGATCCCAAGTGTAGATCTTGAAATTCAGATGTTACCTTCTTTTCCTTTAGTCTTTTCTTCAGGAAAAAGACAAAACAAGTAGTACCTGGGTGGAACCAGCCATTCCCAGGACAATTGCTTCACCTCGTCCCCAAAATGAAAGAACCAAATATGATTTTTTTTTTTTTCTCTGGATCCAATCACCTGAACTTAAATTTTAGCTATGCAATGAGAGAGAGAGAAAACAAAAGTAACCAGGGGCTTACTGGCCATGCCCTAGACAAAATGCACCCTTCCTCTCTGCATTTAATCCTGTATAATTTTTATAAACTTGATATGTTTGTGCAAAAAAAATAATAATGTCTGTTCAATAGAAATATTCCATCACTGGTCATATTTGATCAGAAGCTGTAGTGCTAATCTCCTTTTACTCCCCTTTTCTTTTTTTTTTTCGGATAATGATTCCTACTTTACATGGAATTTAGGTTTTTTTTTTTTTTTTTTTTTCTTTTTTTCCTGTGTTTCCACCATCATCATTCAATACTCTGTGCTTGCTGCTCCATCTATTTACACAACTGCTGATAAAACATACTGACAGAATCCAACAAAAATGATCAATATCTTCACCTCTATGGTTACGTTCTTTGATCCTTTGTTTGCCATAACTTCGCTTATCCCCTTTTTTTTTCTCATTAAGGTAACCTTTTCCATATGGTGAAAACTGGGCTTGCTCACCAGTCAACACACGTCCCACTGTGTCTAACCTGATCCACCTTTACATTGGTGGCATCAAACAGATTCTGTAGAAAATAACTGGTGGGTTCCTAACAATCTACGATCCAACTCTGCTAGCCAATACGATTCGCTGCTAGCCTCTGACATATACATAAGGCCTGCCAATTACACTACATATAAATACAGAAAAGAAATGTCACTCTCATGTGCCTCTCCTGTTCCAACAAAGAAAAATTGTCCTGTTCCTTCAAGACAGAGGAAACACAATAGTGAGCCTCCTCCCACACTGTTCTTTCATTCTTCAGGGTTTCTATCTTACAATTTCTCTCTTTTTTTTTTTTTCTTAATCTCTCCAAGCATCTCTAAGTGCGCCTGCCCAATCAAATCCTTCGCCTTCAACTCGTCGGTTTAACCTCGCTGCCAGTGGCGCTCCTAGCATCCACTGAAAGGTCCTATCCACCATACTTGGTTGTTCATCTGGGTCTGCAGTTCTCTGTTCTTCACTATTTTGATCTGGAGGTTCACTCCTCTGATTCTCTGTTCCTATGGTAGGATAATTTTGTTCTGCCTCATCTCTTCTAACTGGAACTGACTCGGGCACTACTTCATTTTGTGGTGGAGAGATACTAGACACCACAGGAGGGGGGTGAGTCACACGGCTACGTAAGTTGTATGGGTGGGACTGGGTGGGTACCTGTGTAATTCTGTCTGAACTTCCAGACGGCTCTGTCCTCCACTGATTCCTCGATGGGAGAGAAGACAATGGGATTGATACAGGCAAACTCACCGTTCTATCTGGTTGTGGTCTCACAGGTCTGGGATGTATTGGTGGAATCAACGCACATTCTTCTAATATGGGCTCATCAAAGATCCAAGTTTCCTTCGGCACTGTCTCTGTACATGTTTGATCCAGTGATTCATTATCTTCGGGCTCTTCTTCCTCTCCTATTCTAAGTTCGGGAAAAACTTTCCGATCAACAACCTTTGTCAACCGATCCACATGCACTATCTGCCTGTCCTTTGGGTTATACAGATTTTGTATCTCATAATTGACCAAAGAAGTTTGACTAGTTACCCGGTATGGACCTGAGCTTAATCGGGCCAGTTTCTTCGTAGTACCTGTCTTTATCTTAGGTGTGAACAGGTAAACTAAACTTCCAACACGAATATTTTTATCTACTGCCACAGCAGCTCTGCGTTCTTCTTGTTTCTGTACAGCCTCCTCCAAATGTTGAGACACGATCTCATAAGTCCTTTGGAGACGTGCACACATTTGTTCTGAGTAGTTTTCTAACGAGGCATAGCTCCGTCTGGTTTTTCCATGCCATAGGTCAGATGGTAGCACCAAGTCTCTGCCATAGATTAAGAAGTTGGGCGATTCCTGAGTAGCACTATGGGTTGCTGCATGGTACACAGCTATCGCCAATGGCGTCATTTCATCCCAGTCTGATTGAGCCTCATTTATGACATGCGATAAAATATTTGCTAAGGTGCGATTTAGACGTTCTACTTTGGCATTTGTTTGCGGATGATATCGAGACGTATGAATTTGATGAATATTCAACCTCTCACACACTTGTCGTACCAAAGAGGACATGAAATTTGTGCCTTGGTCTGTAAGAATGTACTTAGGAATTCCATGCCTAGCAATCACATTATTAATAAAAGCTGTAGCAACTTCATCCGCTTTTTGAGTCTGCAGTGGGACCACTTCGGCATAACGAGTAAAGTTGTCAACTGCCAACAGCAAATACTTGTTTCCTTTCAGTGTCATTGGGAGAGGTCCCAAAATGTCTAATGACACCCTCACCCAAGGGGCGTTTTCGACTGGGACTCTCATCAGAGCCGCTTTAGCTTTAGGATTATAACCTTTTCGTTCCATGCAAGATGGGCAAGATTCAAGATAATTCCGGATATCTGCGTACATGCCTGACCAGAAAAAGTCCCTTTTAACTTTTTCCAGTGTCTTCTGTAACCCTAAATGGCCTCCAGAAAGTAAATCGTCATGGCATGATTTTAAAATTTCCCCCTTTAGACCTTCTGGAACGACTAACTGTTCATTTGGGTCTTCTCGGGTGTTTCCAGAGCCAGACAGAGTATAGTGGTACAATAATCCATCATTACTCATATAAAAGGAATCTGGCACTCTTGTTGATGCCTGGAGTGTTCCTTCTAGCGCTTCGATTAATTTCCGCAAGATCGGATCTTCTCTCTGTAGAGTTTTGATCAAAGTTCTGGTTTGATTTTGAGGAAAAATCACTGGTTCCTGATTTGCCTCTGTTGATATTGGAGCGACTACCTTCATATTTCTTTGTTTCCTGTGCTTTTTCTGTGACTCATCTTCCTCTAACACAGGTCTAGAAAGGAAATCTGCATTTGAATGAACTCGACCAGGGCGGTAGACAATTTGAAAATCGTATTCTTGCAACAACATGCTCCAGCGGGCTAATCTAGGCGATGGGTTCTTTAAATTAAGCAAAAAACTCAATGGTTGATGATCAGTTATTAGTGTAAAGTGATTTGACACTAGAAAAGGTTTAAATTGCATGACTGCAAAGATTATAGCCAAGGCTTCTTTCTCAGTAGTACTGTAGTTCAATTCTGACTTTTTTAACAGTCTAGACGCATAAGCTACTGGCTGTCTAGAATTCTCATCTATCTGTACTTCTAAGCATGCTGCGACACAATATGAAGATGCATCAGCAGATACCACGAAAGGTCGGGAAAAGTCAGGGTAGACCAACAAAGGTGGGGTGGTCAGAACAGTCTTTAACTGGTCAAAAGCCTGCTGCGTTGAGCTGTTCCAGACAAATGGTGTTTCTTTCTTTGTCAAATTTGTTAGAGGTCTCGCAATCTCCGAAAAATTTGGAATAAATTTCCTGTAAAATCCTGCCATTCCTAGAAAAGATCGCACTTGTTTCGCAGTTCTTGGGGGAACTGCATCTCGAACAGCAGCCACGTTGTCGGGATCGGGGCGAATACCTTCAGAATTGATTAAATGCCCAAGGTATTTTAATTGTTCTTTTAGGAACTCACATTTCTTAGGTTTTAGCTTAAGGTCGTATTCTCTCAGACGCTGGAAAACCTTTCGCAGCTTCGAAAAATGAGAATCCAGGTCGGACGAAGCAATAATTATGTCGTCGAGGTAGGCGAAAATGGATTCCTTCCCAAGGTCATGAAGCACCAAGGAGAGGGCCCTTACGAACGCAGAGGGCCCGTTCTTCAATCCAAATGGCATTTGGGAAAATTCATACAAAGATTCCCCAGTGGTGAAGGCGGTTTTGTGCCGATCAGCTGGGTGCACCTCAATTTGGTGGAAACCACTTTGCAAATCGAGCGAAGAGAAATATCGCGCCTGACCAAGAGTTTGCAGTATTTGATCAATATGGGGGAGAGGAAAGCAATCAGAGAGAGTCTTAGCGTTCAATCTCCGAAAGTCCACACAGAGTCTGTAACTAGCATCTCGTTTCTTGACTAAAACAATTGGCGCCGCATATGGGGAATGGCTTGGTTGTATGATGTTGGCTTCCAAAAGTTCATTTACCTGCCTTCGAACTTCATCTTTTAACAAAAATGGAACTCTATAAGCTGTCTGCTTGACCGGTATGTTATCAGTCAGTCTAATCCTATGCTTTAACACCTTCGAGTTTCCTAACTGAGCTAGTGATTTAGCGAAAATATCTCTATACTCATATAACAAATCAGACAGTTTATGCCTTTGATCATCTGTCAAGTGATCGAGGTCAAAGTCTTGCAAAGTCACAGGAGCTGTAGTTTTCTCATTAGCTTCCTCACCTGTAAAAACAACTGTATTATCCCTAACACCCTCAAGACTAGCAATATTCATCCCTTTGGGAAGGTGGAGGGTTTCATTAGTCAGATTGGCTACAAGAACAGACACTCTGCCATCTGGACCTAATCTGTCTATTGAGCATTTGACTGCTAGGTCATCACGACCTAAGTTAGAGTTAGGTTCTGTCAACACTAACTGTTCGGCAGAAGCAGCAAGATGGTTACAAACAGCCGTTACTACTGTTTCTGATGAGGCGGGGATCAAATGTTTGGAAGTTAATTTGGCTACCGATGGTTTTAAATTCAAATACTGGTCTCTTACGCCTTGCTCCTCGCTACCCTCTTCCCTTAAGCAAATGTTCAAAGGGGCAGAGTGTATAATTCCCTTACCCAAGTCTAATGTAAACGAAAATCGCCTTAAAATATTTAATCCTAAGATTACATCGTACTGGTCCTTAAAATTTCCTGAAGCTACCAAAATCTTATCCCGAAAAGTCGCCTGATCTAACTTAAAATTTACTGTAATTTCTGTATGTATTGGAACCACATAACCTGAGACTCCAGTTACAGTTAAATCTGGACGTCTGGGATTCAATGATCTATCATGCTTAATTTTATTAAATAAATCTGTGCATAAAAGCGATACACTTGCTCCCGTGTCCACCAAAAACTTGGCTGGGATGCCTTGAACGTACCCATTAACTAGCGGCAGTTTGGCATCATTATTTAATATATACACCCCATGTTGTATATTTCTCTGATAGGCATAAGATTTATCGAATCTATGGAAATTCTGGCGAGGGGAAGCGGTTTTATTGCGTTGGAAGTTCCTTCCGTTTCGCACCATGTTCCTTCTTTGTCATAAATACCTCTCCCCATTTTGCCTATAGTCTACATGATTTGGTGATCTTCCCAAAATAGATCTGTGCTGAGTGTTCTCTGGGTGTTCCCCTTCTTTCCCTTGTAAATGAGCTCATATTATCCCTATTTCGATTGTTATTATAGATTTTATCTGTTAATGTATCTCTATTTCTATTAAAATTACTGCTCTTTCCATTAACATAGGCTGTCCCATTTTTTGGCACTGCAGTGTATTCGCGCGTCGAGCGCCAATCATGCCGAGAAGGAGAAAAATTCGGCACCGGCCGATAATTACTTGAACGGCCGCAGCCAGCAAAACGATTCTGTCCCTGCTCCCTAGCGTCTATGTGATTCGGTAACCCATGCTTCCGGTCATAATTCGGTTCTCCATAGCGTCGGTACTCGTGATTGTTGACCCCATTCGTAGCATATCCTAGCAGCGCCCTTCCTGACTGTGAATGCCTTATGGGGAACACTACGCGATCGTAGAAAGGGGGGAATGCATAAGTTTCAGTATTAAAATTTTGGCTTGGATGATACCTGTTATTATCTGCGCTTTGTGTTTTTAAATTATTATGTGTAATATTATTTACAGCTAGTGTATGTAGCAATTGCTGTAGGTCTTTTATCTGGTCCTGTAATGGCTTAATGATTTCTTTAAGATAGTTTTCTTGTTGGTCCCATATTTCTCCATCACTGTTATTCTGACTATACATGGCATTAATTGACCTGTGTTTTGTTTCTGTAATAAGCTCGTTGGTTTCCTCTCGTTTCGCCACTGTAATTGCTTGTGTGAAGGTGAGAGGATTTTGTGAAAGAACCAGCCTCCTGATCTTATTTGAAACGCCCTTGAGAAATTGAGCCAGCATTGCCTGATCTAATATTGATAATGCCTCTGGCGACTCACTTTGCGTTTGAAACGCTAAACGGGCCAAATTTTTAACCCTCGTAGCAAAATTTGCTACGGTCTCATTAGGCAATTGTACAGCATGTGAAAAATTATGTAGACATGTCACACTAGGTTCCGTTTTTTCGAACTGAGCCAAAAATGCATTTTTAAACACACTATAATCTTTTTCTTTACGTAAGTCTACAGAATTTGCGAGGAATTCTGCAGCAAGAGAGCGAACTTTGGACTTACAGACAGCTATTAATTCGCAATTTCCCCAAAGTGCTAATTGTCCTACACTTTCTAGCATTTCAAAAAAATATTGAACAGACGGACCTTCATCTACTTTGCCAGAGAAAACTGGCACTAAACCCAAATAACCAGCAATATTTGCCAAATAAGGTCTGCCCATTTCGGGAGGGGGTTGTGTCTCCTGGGTTCCAAAAGGTGGAACAGAATTTTCTATACCCGAGGTTTGGGGGCTTTGTCCCTCCATTTTTGGCCTAATTAGTGTCTGTGTAAAATTAATGTTCCCCAAAATGGTGTAAAACCTACCTTTCCGTTGAGCTGAAACAGAAATATATTGTTAATAATCAACAATTCTAAAGCAAAAGGTGTTACAACATGTAGCAACTCATTTTATTCTTAATTTTTGATAAATTTTCTAGTTTAAAACATTACAAGTTGCTGCCTGTTGTTCAAATGAGTGTTCCTGGAGACGTCTGTATTATTTGTACTGCTGTAAAAAAAATATGCCTATGACTAGTCTCTGTACACACAAAAATCAGTGCTGTCCCAATCCTTTCTATTAGAAGTACGTTCCTCAGTCTACAACCATCAGAATCATTTACGGGCATTCATATAAATCGGGTTTTTCATCCCGCAAGGACACACTTCAATCCTGGACACAATTGGCACCAGTGTTGCGCAGGTCTTTTCTCCGTTGTAGTATAAACTTGCTAGGGTTCCAACAATTCTCAGTTATGGTGTGATGTGTCAGTTAGGAATAAATGTTCTTTGCAAGAGTTACACTAATATTTGCATCCGGAGAAACCTGGCTTTCATGTAATCGTCTAGCAGTTAGTTAGGACAAATCCCGTGTTCTGAAAACTAACCCAGATGGACGTTGAGCTAGTCTGCAACATCAAAGATTGCGTTGTGTGATTTTCACCTTTGACTCCTTTCTATTTGATTAGAATCAAAAGCGCCGCCTTAACAGTTCTTTATCAGTAATCCATTCAAAGAAATCATGTGTCATCAGAGAGTAATCAATAGGCAAAAATTAGCAAACAAAACATGGTTTATTAAACATACTAAATTGTTACAAAATACAGTTAGACAAAACAGTGTATAAGGCTTTAGTAAAATAGCCTTGAGCTTTTATACCTTTACATATTTAGGTAACCAACGGATTAATTAATAATGGTATGGGTTTGCAAATTGTTATGATCTTCATGAACAATCGACAGCCAAAGTGCGTTCATACATCGCGTAGCTGACGAATATTACACCACATTGGTGGAACATGTAAGATTGTAGGCCATGATTAATATTCAGTCTTACTATTTAATTATAATATTCAGTTTTAATGTTAATTAGGATTATTCAGTTTTAATATTTAATTATAATTAATTCTAATTAAATAACGTCCGGTATTCATGTACAAGTTACAGTATCTATTAAATATGAAATGCTAAGTAAAATAACAAAACTCTCATCAAAGTATGAGTGTGCGTGAGGATCGATGTCTTTAAGCACATAAAAAATATATAAAAGGGGGGGATGGAAGTATGTTCGACTTAGCGCAATTAAGTTCCGTTTATAATTAAATAACAAGGGTTAACTTACCCGAATAATTCAGCATCGCCTCAGGAACTGTAGTTACCGGACAGTAGTTCATCTCGATTCCTTCCTATATCTCATTAACGAGTTTTTAGCCTTCTTCTTCTTCCGACTTTTCGTTTCCCCTTCTTAAGAATATTTTCTTCACATTCTAAAAAAGATTATCATTGCGACGGCTCTCTATCTTAACAAAATCCTAACTCAAACTCCGCTAACTGCCCTTACAAGTCACAGCTCTTTCACCGACCAACTCTCACTGTCCAAGGCTCGGCTCCAACTACCTCGAACTCCGACTTCAACTATATCCACACCCTAACTGTTAACCGAACTTCCTTCCCCCCTATTTCCCTTCTAGTTAGTTTCGTCAAACGGAAAAACATCTGGGGAACTGTATTTTTACAGCGTTCAGACTCAACCGAAAATCCGATTTATGAAAGTCGTTGAAAGAATTACATGTTTGTATGAGGCTCGCCCAAAAGCCAAAACGGACATAAAATCGTCTACTCCGACACAAGAAACTATGAAATAATAAACACTCTGCTGATGCCTGAATCAAACACAATACTAGTAGTGTTCTCCGAAAATCTAACTCCCCTGTTTTTCGTCAACAATACGCTTGCCCGCTCCGAACGAGTAAATAACGTACGGCAGGCGTCGGACGGTGGTTTTGGAATTTCGTGGGTGCGGCTCTGCTCCCATGTGAAAGCGAAAGTAATTCTGCCTTCTCCGGCGAGGTAAATATCGTATGACAGATACAGTGCAGCAAAAAAGTATGAGGCCCTTGTGCTCTCTAAGAATGTACCAATACGGTTAAAAATAAATGCATTTTTAACACTTACTAGAATCAATTCCATTCTCAACCGAGATGTGCATTCCATTTTAGGCTTTACTAGAATGCATCAGTAAACAATTAGATACAGTAGAGTGAGACTCCTCACCGTCTGTCAACCACTCTACAAAACCGAATTGTCTTAGTTTTCACTTCTCTGCTCTTACACCTCTATTACACTCTTCTTTTCAAGTCCTTTTTACTACAATAGACGAATAAGAAATAACTTACAACTTGAGAAAAACGGAGACATGAGCATCTGAGCACCACAGAGAAACACTCCGCAGTGTTTTTCTGTGGTGATACAGGACATGCCTGTAAGTATAAAAACAAAAGTAAACATGAAAGAAACCATTTCAGCTTAAATTAGGAATTCAGTTTGGAGGAAATTTTATTTAGAGTTGGATTTCTACTATTGCTACTACGCTCATGAGCCAAAATATGACCACCCCTGTCTCCACGAGTAAACGCATCCCACAGCACCAAGAAATTACGCCACTCCCTCGAAGCATATGTAGTGACGGTACGTATAGTGCCCCAGTTCGTCAGTACGAAGCCTGTGCAATGGAGAAAGGAAAGGAAAGGAAAAGACCTGACGGAGTATGAAACGGGAAATGACTTGCAAGTTAGGAAGGCGGGAGCCAGCATCTTAGCAACTGCGGGCATTGTCAGCTGTACGATGGCTTCAGTAGTGAATGTATGATGGGGATGGTCCAAAGAGTGACACACATGTGTAGGGACTGGGAGACCACCAGTGGTTAATACTCGAGGTGAACGGCGGTTGGTACGTGCTGTCCGGGACAACAGACAGTTCAGGGTTCTTCAGTTAACGATAGTCTATAACCAAAGCGCACAGAGAAACACTTCCGAGCACACCATCCAGCGGACGCTTTTGTGGGATGTGGCAGATCTCGGCATTCGCTAGTCCACGCCAATGCCTCGCTCCGTTGCCGAACTCTGGGATGTCCTTTTGTCCATCTGGTCCAGGATACCCGAGAACACCTTCTGCGAACTCGTAGAGTCGTATCACCCGGTGCAAGCGGTTATCACGGCGAAAGGCGGCCCAACTTCCTTTTAGCTAGGTGGTCATATTGTTTTGGCTCATGAGTGTACTACTACTACTATCACCAGCATGTTTTCATAAATTTAGGAATCAAGATAAGTTAAAAAAATTTTTGTCAATTAAACAAACCTCACTGGTTCGGGGCCACGAATAATATTACAGTTCAAATTACTATTTTAATGGTGCCTGAGCTAGTCGCATATACCCGTGTAATTTATTGTTCTGTAGAAGTACGTTTTTGCGGTCGATTTGCATGCTGTTTGGACTGAAAAACCCGAATAAATCATGGGGGGGGAACCCTACTCCCTAGTCCCTACGTCTGAGATCGTTTAATACAAGCTTCGAGTGAAGAAATTGCTTTAGTCATCAACAAAAATCGAACCGAGACCTCTCCACTTCAAAATAGTGGCAGACCCAGAATTTTCTCAAGCGTGTGTGTGTGTGTGTGTGTGTGTGTGTGGGTGGGGTAGACTAAAGCAGTGTTTCAGAGAATTATTAAGTTTTAATCATTATGTAATAGTAAAAAAATTACATTATTATGATCATGCAAGTGGAGACTGTTGCCTCTTCAGCTCCTACGTGGGACTGCCACTGCCAGTCTCTGATATATCCTACTGACCAGGCTATCACGGTGGACTGGGATTCATCATTGTTATTATTATTATTATTATTATTATTATTATTATTATTATTAGTCTGAGGTGGCACCTAGACTTCCGTCTATCTCCACCTGATAAACTGAATTTGTGCAGAACCTCTGTAAAACAGACCTGTATGGCAGGTCTCTTCGTCACCAGGGAGCAGCTGGCACCTGCACAGTCGCTCCCTGGTGGCGAAGAGACCCTAATGGCCGCCCATAGTCACTTGGTACTGGGCCTGGTCTTCTATTTTAACAGTGCCTCATGCACAAAAATCCCGCCCCCACCGGAAGTAGTGCTATACCGGTGGGTGCCAGCAATCCCGCTCCCAGGCTGCCCACACCTGAGAGCCAGCAAAAAAAAAAAATAATAAATAAATTTAAAAAAAAATAATAAATAAATTTTATGTATATATATATATACACACACACATACGATATAAACAAACTAAAAAAAAAAAAAAAAAACAGGTAATCAAAATGTATATAACCAAATCTTAATTAGTAATCATTATATTATTCCAATGTCTTCTCCGTTGAAAAACAGTTACACAGAACTCTTGCAGTGCTTGAAATTATCCTGATTAGCAATAAGACCACTTTCACAGCCTCTAACTAGATTACCAATCTTCACTTTTAGCCTTTCTCTAAGTTGAATATACAAACTACAATCATATAATAAATGACCCCAAGTCTCAGGTTGACCGCAAGTACATAAAGGAAAGCTGACTAGACCAAAGTAATGTAGTTTAAAATTTAATGACTCATGGCCAGTTAAAATAAACGATGTTACCATAGAAGGAAAAAACCATTTGTTGTTACTATCATAAGTAAATGTAACTGTTGAAATGAACAATCTAGTCACCTCCCCAGTTACACTAAGATCCCATCTCTGTTGCCATATACCAATCAACTGTGTTAGAACATTTTTCTTAGCTTTAGCCATCTCTATAGTGACATCAGATGTAATATTCATGAAAGAAACAACTATGCCTTTTTTTAAGTAATAACAAAGGGCCCGATACACAATGTACAAGTCTAGAGGCAAATGCCCGCCAAAACCTGCATAGCATTCGTTGAGACTGTTCTTGCCAAACTAGAAATAACATAAAGCATTGAGCGCTGAATCGATAACAATTTCTGTTTAAATTTAACGTTAGTAACTCTGAAGTACCATGCTGATGCTCCGTACGCAACTACAGGTAAGAAGACTGCCTTGTAGTATAAATTTAAAACTCTCCTTTTCAACCCCAATCTGACCTAGTTAATCGAATTATTGCTGCACTAAATTTTTTAACTTTTTCATGTAAGTAATTTAAATGTGGAAAAAACGATAATCTATCATCAATTTTTATACCTAGATACTGGGATTCATCAGAAAATTCCCAAAAAATACCAGCATCGATCCTCCTAACTCTTCCGGTCTGTGGTGGATCTGGTGTTACAGTGGTTTCGCAACTGTCCCAGGACATCCAGCCAGCCAAATCCATGTATCTCATAATGAAAATTGCACCAGGGCTTTAACTCACTGAACCACTATGGGATTCGAATAAATAGTTATCAACCTTAACAGTATAACGAAACAGGCCTACGCGCTCTGGATTCATTGAGGAATTTATTGTAGCTTAAACACAGAGCGTACAGATAAAGCAGATATATTTCTGCTTTATCTGTACGCTCTGTGTTTAAGCTACAATAAATTCCTCAACCTTAACAGTGGCGTAGCTACCATGTAGACAGGCAAGGCAATTGTCTCCGGGCCCTTTAGGGTTCCGGCATCTTTGGTTGTCTCCTCTTTTTGCAATTTTCATTAATTAGGTAGGGGCCCGAACATGTTCTTTGCCTCCGGGCCCGAAAAAGGGTAGCTACGCTACTGAACCTTAAGCTAGAGGTGCCTTCCATACAAGCAAGTTCAATAATTACAAACTGCGGTTTTTCAAGCGTTTGGTCTTCTCGTATGGTCAAAACTTCTGCATCATCATCATCAATCATAAACGTTGCATACAAGTCCGATAGATGGCTCCACCGTACAATTTGACATTTTCAGACTTAGACTTTAAGGAACAATTATAAATTATTTAAAAATATGTGCATAGGATACACTTTGCATTCTTGGTGTCTTACGGCGTAGAAAACTTGTACCCACCGGCTTGCAAATTACAGTGTATCATATATATATATATATATATATATATATATATATATATATATATATATATATATATATATATATATATATAGTTAAATTCATTTAAATTTACTTAAGTTCACGCTGAGGTAACATGCAAATTCAGCTCAGGGTCCTATTATAGGAACGGGTTTGCGATCCCGGGCATACCCGAGCCACAACTTATATCTTGTAATGTCTTTAAACTGTCCTACACTCTTTATTTTTATTTCTCCGAAATTATTAGGGCAATCCGAGGACGTAGGAGAAACTATTTCTTATCTATACCACTATTTTTCGCCTTTGTGTAGTTCAGGTTCTATTATTCCTACTCCTTTAGTTTTTCTTCTTACTATCTGCATGTTTCTCTTTGCGTTAACTTAAATTTAATTATTTATTTATATTTATTTTTACCGTATCCATCACATAGGGGGCACCACATATTATTTTGACGACTATTACATTATGCCCTAGATACGGTAAATATGTAGTATGTATTATATATTTAATCTTATTTTAATCATTAAATTACGTTCTCTGTCGGGTCAATGATGATTAATATATGCTTACATTTATTGTCGGTAAAAAGCGATATTTTTTTTTGCGTTTTCTTAAGTCCCTGATAGTATTATTATTTGATTGATTTACTTTTTCTATTATCCTTAATATTTTATAGACATTATGGGTGTATTGCATGATTGCTTGCAACTGCATTGACCCATAAATATTAGTTTTAACTTTCTTTTCTTTTTTATCACTAATATATATATATATATATAATAAAATTTTAATGTTTTTAGTGGCCGTTTGATTACACGAAAAACATTTTTTATTGCAAAAACAGTTTCTGAGGTATAGACTAACTTTTTTTTTTTTTTTTTTTTTTTTTTTTAAATACAATCGGTATGTCGGGATATTTGGCTGTCGGGAATCTGGCTGTCGAGATTTTGGGCCGCACCGGTTGTATACGTTATGTTGACTTTTCTGCAACACATTAGAAGACGCAAGCAAACCAATTTAATTTCGGCTTATTTAACATATGTTGAAAAATTTTTGAACGAAACGAAAGAAAATATAAATGTAGCCATTCTTGTGAAGAATAACAGTAACTATACTACGTGAATTGTGATAAAGTGAACTTCTTGGTATACCAAAGGTTACAAGCTATACGACTACTCTTGAGTTAGCGGCATTTCTGGATTCTGTGTTGAATTCTGTCATCAGGCCCAGTCAAGAAAGAATGACAGCCAGAATAGCGTGCAAAGGGAAGAAAACTGAGTTCCTCCTCTGTAACCCTCTATACAATAAAATTCACTCTATAACAATCCACGTGTTATGAAGTTAATTACGGTCAGCCTTACTTCACATTAATCGTTTATGGACAACCGCATAATGTCCTTCTTTCAATACAGTAGGTAGCTATTCTTGTTTGCGATATTTAGTACATCATTGCAAGCCAAGTTGTTAGGAGCAAAACTTCTCTGGCGGTTACTAGTTTCACAAAGCAGAATCCCAATCATCAACAAAATATTGTTCAATGGTTTATGCGTGCAAACATAATTTACTCTACATTTTAAAATCAGTTACATCACTGATCTTAAAAGAGAATTAAATACACTTCACATTTGTGTTTTGTCATTTGATATTGTTTAACGAAAGCAATCTGCATATTCTCGTTGGCTGAGGTAAACATGTTTTATTTAATTTATTTTCAAATGTGCATTGCAGAACTACTGTTCCATTTACAATATCTGAAATTACAAGGATGAGCATATAAAAATACAAAATACTAAAACAGAACAAATTAAAACACTATTATAACAAAAGTTTGATTTTTCCTTTAAAAACATGAGACCTCAAAAGGATCAATATTATATATATATATATTCGATTACAGTTAATCCGGATCGAAATATGAAAAATTCTGTTCACAGATTACTTTGAAAGTCACACGGAATTTAGGAAGGCAGATTAGTAACTCTGACTGCGCGCTGATTGACTTCCTGAGAGAGACCGAAAATACATTAAATTGTCTTTCATGTTGTTCAGTATCGTTGTTGACTTATGTACATATGTATAAACGTCTGAGTCGGACATCCGTCCGACTCAGTCAACATATTTTATATAATTATGGGTTCTAAAGAATTAAAAAGTGGAATAAAAAGAAAACACGCTACTTTAACTATCATTAACAAACTCAAAGTGATAGAACAACTTGAAAATGGTATTCCTGGAAAAAAATTGCTGAAGAATTTAGTATTGGCCAACAAACAGGCTGTGTCAGATATTAAAAAACAAAAAGAATCTATAAAGACATTTGCTTTAAAATTCGATGTGGAGAGTGATAAAAGCAGTGTATTAAATAGACAGACATTAAAAAGCCAAAAGAAGTGTTGCTGGAAGAAGCTGTATTTAAGTGGTATTCATAGCAACGATCAAGCGCCAACGCCACTTGATCGTTACTATGATAAATGTAAAAAGACAAAAGACATGTACATTTATCCTTCTATCGGTGGATAAATGTATTTGTATAGTTTTTAAATAAAGGCTGTACAGTGATATTTTATTTATTTATTTTCATCAGCACTGCCTATATCATTAAATTTTCCATTTATTTGTGTTCTAAGTTTTCTTTTGTCTTTTAGGGCTCTCTCTTTCAAAAGATATTTTGAGAGAGAGAGAGAGAAAATCGTTATTGCTTCACTAATCCGGTAGTCCGGATTAGTGAAGGATGACCGGATGACCTTCACCCACAATTAATCCGGATTAGCGAGGGTATATTGCTATTATATTAAATTTGTATTGCTTTTAAAATTTATTTTTTTTAAATCTTGTATAAACAGATATATTCAATTCGTGGTCTGCTTTTAAACAGCAATTGTAGTTTATATCGCATTAAATATTTCTTGTAAAGACGTCTTTGAAAACAGGGCTGTCAACTTTCATTAGAAATTTTCCATATAGTATATTGGTCTAGTCTCTCAGTCTGTTGATCCGGAATTAAATACGAAGTCGACAGTTTACAACCAGAGATAACTCTCAGACAAAGAAACGACTAGGTAGGTGTAAAATACTGATTGATAGGCCAATGTGCCTTGAAACGGACGCTTGCAGTTAGAATCACCGTTCTCCCATACGGGTTGGTAAATGTCTGAGTTCGAATCCCGTCAATGACGCGATGAATTTTTATGCGCTTTTTTCACAACGCTGCTGAGTTAGTCGGTGTCAGGCGAAGGTCGCATAGATTTTTCCGTACAGAAACTCCATGTGTATGTCCACCAGTAAACCGAACGAAGATTAAACCCAATTACAGGTGCCTCATAGACTTTGTTATTTTGGCGCTTAACATCCACCCAATGTAATCTAAGCTTTGGGCAGGATGTTTCTCTCCTTCTTACCATTAAACCCTTGACCTCCTTGGCACTTTTCTGTGCCGAGACCTTATACAATTGTACTGCGATACTGTATTAGGAAAACCTCCACTGATTTCAATGCAATCATTCTTTAGGTGTGCTCTTAACTCCCAAGCGTGACTCGAGTGAGAAAAGTTTGGGAATCACTGGACTAGAGAAAGTTTGAAGATGAAAGGAACCACAGAAGTACCTAAGGGATTTTCACGACTCGCGAAGCTGCGTACCATCATTAATTTTCACAGAAGAGCTGTAGCTAACAAGCCTTTGATTACAAAAAAAAAAAAAAAAAAAAAAACATCGCTGACTGGCATGACGCAAATTCCATTAAACCTAGACTGTGGTTTAATGGAAATCAGTCCTGTGAAAAGTCATGCTACGCGCTCTTCGAGGTAATGAACATGTTTGGTTATGGAATATATTTAGAGAACGCGTACCGCCAGGCTGTGTTGTCCAACTGTGAAGTTGGAAGGAGGAACGTAGTGCCCTCTTCTGGCGGGTTTTCTCGCGGTATGACTGAGTCTGTTGATCTCAGTGCATGAAACCATGAACGCTGAATTTTACAGTAATGTTTTAAATAATTCTGTGTGTTCTTACACTGTGGCAGTTTTATGGAGGTGTCCCTTTTTCTCCTCGACGTGGGCACTTGTACATGGTGAGAGCATCTGCCAGTGATGCCAGTGATCTTTACCACCCAGTGCTCCCAGCACTGGGTGGTAAAGGCCCGTGGAGCTCGTAAACTCTTCAGAGAAGATGTGGATTACAATATCTTT
Source organism: Mastigoproctus giganteus (assembly GCF_048544385.1). Taxonomy (NCBI): domain Eukaryota; kingdom Metazoa; phylum Arthropoda; class Arachnida; order Uropygi; family Thelyphonidae; genus Mastigoproctus; species Mastigoproctus giganteus. The sequence goes on along the minus strand of NC_143587.1, from coordinate 90,593,388 downwards.
CTATTAGAAAATAGTAGTTTACCACGACACAGTGAAACAGTCATTATTGCCAACACGTTACTCGTATTATAAATTGTCAAAACTGTTCTTGAATTTATGTTTGTTTACGATATTTGCCTCGAGTTTTACCTGTACAAAGATAAATAATACATCATTCGATAAGTCCCAACAAGGAACAGAGTTTATGTTGTAAATCAGAATTTAATGAATTAAATTTTAAATACGGAATTAAGTACAGTAACTGATAAATAAACTTATCTGTAATTTATCAATTACAGATAAGTTATAACAGTGAAACTAGTGGTGTGAGAAGTAAAAGAGTTGGATGTGTGTTTTTATTACTTCGAGCACACTTGATCAAATCCAGAATCGTCGTTTTATAATTATTTTTAAATTGATTCTTTTGGTAGAAAAATTGATTGGAATGATATAAATGTGAGATATAAATAAAAAAAAAAGGATGTCAGCAGGAAGGGAATTTACTGATTAAATAAACTAAGTACTGAACGTTTAAACTGGAACTTTATTTTTGACCTCTGTAATCAACTTTCACACCATTCTGCGATCCACTTAGTTCGCAAATATCACAGGCAAGTCTGTGAAGTACTCCAGATTCTGCGTGTCACAGAATCTGGCGTACTTCCGACTTCCAGGTGGAGTGAAATGACTGTTTTTCATATGTGTTGTAGTAAAATAAATAAAATGATTACTTTGCGGTCATGTCTGATAAATGCGTAATCATAGTACAGTACTGACTATTAACATTTATAACTCGAACTTATTACAAAATTAAATTACTCATAAACAAAAAGTTTATGAGTAATCACAAACATCCAGCGGTAATCAGCCAGTCATGCTTGGGCTCTATTTGCTCTGGTACGTCTTTCCCTTGTGGAAATAGTTTGATGGAAATCCCTCCCCCCTTCCCCCAGTGCTAATCACTGACAGCTCCTAGGTTTTCTGGGAAGAATTCCAAATGTCAATCCATGAAATGGATCTTTAAGGACATATTACTTCATAGATTTTGAGAAGCACATTGACTATTTTTTGGTAATTTCCAGCCTGGAAATTTTTCAAAATTTTCAATAACCCTTTTAAGTGAGTTCTATACAGTTCGTTCAGCTTCGTTTAACTGTTCTTCAATATGTTCATCTTTTATCGGTTTTCTTATTTGGGATCCCACAAATGTGCCCACTTGGACTTTGTTCTCACTGACTCGAGTAATTTCTCTTTCAGGTAGAGAAAACCTGCTCCATTTCGATCCATTGCCTTGATAATATTTTTCATTGAACCAGTTTTAATATACAGTGGTGGTAATAAAGCTTTATCAGGAGTAACAAGGTTTGTTTTTCACGCAAAGTTTTAACATGCCTCAGCTTGTTTAAAATACATGAAGATTTTTTTAACACAATGGTTTTCTTATCTCTGCTGTCCCATTCATAAATAAAACAGCAATAATTGGTATAGCCAAGTTGTAGGCCTAGTAAAAGAGCAATCACTTTAAGGTCACCACAGATATGTCAAGAAAACTGCTCATACTTGATCTTGTCAAGAGAGGTTTCATGTTATCATAGTTTCTTTCATTTGTGCAGCATATGCTAAGGGTACTTACTGATGGTAATGCATTTCCGTTATGGAGCAAACTGCTTTCAAACTCGGTGAAGAATCGATGAATAACCGCCATTCAGCTGGATTGTGCAGGTGTCTTAGAGTTTCCATTAGAGAATTTACATCACTTCAGTAAACCAGATCATCTTCTTGAGAAAGTAAATGTTTGCTGACGTTTACGAAAATAGCAATTTTGATATCCTCTTCTAGGAGATTCTGCCCTTTCAGCATAAAGGCCAAAAGTTTAGTTAAGGCAAAATGTTCAGCTTGATTTTTAGATAAGCTCAAGATCACGAAAATGATCATTTAGTTCCTCTTGAGATATTAAATGTAGTTCCAATAATGAATATGTCACTTCATATGTGGGTCACTAAATTGCTGGTCTTCTCGATAGTCATTCTGAGTCCCACCATCAAAATCATCTGGTTTATCTTTATCAAAATTGTAATTTTCCGGTGGTTTTGATACAGATAGTTCTTCACCGTGTAAAACATGTCTCATAGCTGATGGCATATTTTGTTATTTTGCGGTATGTTTACATTTAGAGTAATTCCTGAAATATTTGTTTAAAAAAATAACTATCTGTAGAGTGGTCTTTTGGTTCCCTCCAAATCATAGGAACTGCAAATGGTACATGTCGGTGAGATCCATTTGACCAGGCAGTAAGTAATTTAACACAGCTGAAACGAGAGGCCCAAGGCCTCTCTTGATTACCCACGTTACGTCCGAAATAAAGTTCGTAAGTTTTTACGGAAGCGTAGATTGGGTTCTGTGATTTAAAAGTTAGTTCACCACATATAACAAATACTATTAGAATGATTGATACATTTACGAGGCATCTTAGTTTGTAAATGCGCAGAAATTTAAAAAGCATACACAAAAAGTTTTATTAATTAAAACCCCAAACACAAAATGTATCAAAGCCTATAGTACTTAGTACTGTGCATGGGGTGAAGGAGATGGGTGTGGGTGGAGAAGAAGAATGCCAGAAACTTTGCTCTGGAGACTAAACATGGGTTTCACCACTTCAACCCACCAATCAGCAAAGTGGTGGTATTGTACTGGTTGATGAGAGTCATCAACCACCTAGAAATTAAAGAAAAGAATCGCAAAGAATAATTTCGTTAAGGATGCAGATGCAATTCACCTATCTTGAAAAGAATGGCATTTTGAATAGATACAAACATGGGTTCGTTAAGGAGGTCTTGCCTGACCGATCATTTTTTTATTTATCGCATTAAGCAGTTTTTGCCAAAATTTGGTAACATCGCTGATCTATAGATAATTCAATGTATTCCCTACCCTGTTTTTGCCCAGTTGCAGGGTGGGAAGTATGATATAGTTATTAAACAGTTTGCGGGTATCTAGACTTTAGTAAAGCTTTTGATACTGTCCATTATGTACGCTGATAATATAAAGTGTAAGAAGTTAGTAAGTTAGTGTTATTAGTATGATCCTACGCTGGATCGCAGGCTGACTAAAAAAATATGAGACAATTAAATTGTTAGTCTTCAGAGTAGAAGAATGTAACAAGTGGGATCCCTCAGGGCTCGACGTTGGCCCTTCTTATTTCTAAATTTCATAAATGATATTGACTAGATATCTAAGGGAAGATGCCAATGTTTGCTAATAATTTGAAGGCGCGAAGGGTGATTAACAATTGGAGCCAAGCCATATAGCTTCAAAAAGACATGAATCTGCTGCGTGTGTTTTGACAAATGGCAATTAAAGTTTGATGCTTCTCTAATCTTTAATTCTAAAGTCATTTGAGGCACAGAAACTGCAGTCATATATAAGCTGAGGGGAGGGGGAGCATAAAGAGCTGTTCTTCCGCTTAGATTTGTTTTACGGTAGATATAGCTTGGCAAAGTTCGTGTGTTGTGAGATATGTTTTACTCTGAAAACCTTTAGTTCAGATACTTTTTGTATAAATGCATTTAACACATTGAAAAGGGCAGTGCAGAAAGGAAAAAGAAAGAAGGAAAGATAGCGATCATATAAGTAGAAAGAAATTAGCACGTGTACCATCTTGTGAACTGGAATTAAGATTTACGTTTATTTCCTGTGAGCTAAGAGGGTGTATATCTCTTTTTTACAGTCATGATGCAGGTGTGTTATATACAACATCTACTGCAATTTCCATAGTTATGGTGGAGAGAAGTATAGAAGCATAATCTATGTGGAAAACAGAATAACAAATCATTATTATTTACAAACCATGCTGTTTTGTGCAGATTTATGCACAAAATAGCATGGTTTGTAAATATTGTATCGAAATCCTGGAGCTTTTAGCATTGCGAGTTTTTCACACTGTGTGCAGATACGAATGAATATTTGTTAAAATGGATGATTTGATTAAACATTGGATGAATATCGGTTCAGATGCATATTGGTTAAAACATTATATGAATATCGGTTCAGATGCATATTGGTTAAAATATTGGATGAATATCGGTTCAGATGCATATTGGTTAAAACATTATATGAATATCGGTTCAGATGCATATTGGTTAAAATATTGGATGAATATCGGTTAAAATATTGGATGAATATCGGTTAAAACATTGGATGAATATCGGTTAAAACAGTAGAACAAATATCCTGCTGGACCGAATGCATGAACGTGTCATATGATACTGCTTCATTAGACTGTTATTTCTTCTCGGAAAACCAAAAAACGACAATGTCTTAGGTTTTAAGGTTTCTGATTTTGGAAGTTTGTCGTCTACATATTAATTTAATCGTTTTAAGTTACATTATATGAAAGATGGAATGTTATTATATCAACATATTATGTTAAGAGTAATTATTAAATAACAGAAAAAGTTAAACTAAACTTTTATAAGATCTACGATTACTTTTAACATATACGCTTTGCGAACGATCTCGGTTTAAGGGAGTCAGAATTAGGGGTGCGCTGCTGTATTTAGAAAGGAAATCCCTTTAAGTTTCGAATTGTATGGAATTCCGAAAGTTACGAAACTAAAAATATGAAATTCTTCTAGAAATAGATACATATTCGCACCTTTTGCGTTGTTTTTGAGAACACTAAATGTGCGATTCGAAGCAACTAGAGCGGAAACAGCCCTTGAAGAAATCAGTCTCCTGACCAGAATGATTTAACTGAGGCATGACTTTAACCCAGAAAACTCTCTCACATTTATAGTTTCGGTTAAATTTAAAGTTCATTTATTCTCGTTAGAAGTTTACTTTATGCTCCAGAAAGCATCATGCCAAGTTTTGTTAGTGATTCATTAATTGTCAAGTGTTTTTGCTGAGAATAAGAATTTAGTGTTCTTTATTCGTACAGGACATTTGCTTGTTCTGCATCAATAAAAAAAAATGTTGCTGGATAACTACTTAACAGAAGTAGTTAGTTTTAGACGAAGTAGTAGTACGTTTTGGAAGGGTTAAAACTGAATAAAATAATAATAATAATCGTATAATATTAAGCCTGACCTATAGTGTCATTCTAAATGTTATGTAGTAGTAGTAGTAGAGGCATGTGATGCAAAAGTTTCCCCTCCTACTTATTTCAGTCAGTTAGGGGAAGATTGAAATTACCCGTAATAAGACATTCACACTTGCTTACCCATTCCATCTACGTGTAGAGTCTCTCGTTGTACCCTTCGTAATCTTCTGGTCTGTAGATTACTTCCATCTCATTATACCTTTACTTCCAACTTGCTCACACCACACAGATTCTATGCTGGAAGCAGTAATTTCTGAGACAGCAAAACTTCTTTTCATGATCAGGCTGCATTTGATAAGAGGCTTGATCCCACCACCCCTTCTCTCCTCCCTGTTTTTCCTAAATGCATTATACATGCCGTAATAGAACTCATCATACCCAATTTGCGGGTGGCACCACTTTTCTGTTAGCGCTTTTATGTCAGCATTAATTGTCCTAACCAGGAGTTCGAATTTACCCATTTTGTTGACAACAATCCTGACATTACTGTAGACGCAGTTAATACTATGTATTCTTCTATAGTTTACTACCCTGACACACCCCTTGAAGTTATTTAGGCTTGTTTCCCTATATATATGTTTTCTACTCATCTGAAACGTGGCTACCCTCAGAAAACCTTGCCAACATCGGTTTTTGCGACAATAAATTTTGAGATGTGTGCAAGCATTACTTTGACCCATATCATCAGATAAACGCTTGTTTATACATGTATTACCCTTTTCCATTCCCTCCAAACCAGCGGTGTCTCTGAACCTGCAGGGTACCCTCAGTCATATTATTAAAAACCCTTGCATCACCTTTGTTCCAATTAATACCGTCTCTACAAAATAGATTCTTTCTACCTACAAATGCGGCCACGGTGATAAATTCCTTCTGCCCTATCGTGTATCGGCAGAATTGCAGACACATACACGTTCTGACCTAGCTCGCGTCATTTTTTCAGCACATTCGTATATTTATCCAAGAAATGGCCAGGTTGTGTTCATTAGTCCGCACACGAATAGTAATGTTCTCTTTACTCCCTTAAAATCTGACAATCTGTTGGTGACACCATCATTTGTTGCTCTCGGCAAACACACTCTTGTTCTGGGCCACCTATCTTTATTACAAAAAAAATGTTACCCGTTTTTCTGACAATATAATCTCCCAATGAAACTAAATCGGCTTCAGAGCACTATGCTCTTGACTAATCTTTTCTGGGACCCGAATCGGGGGGGGAGGGGTACATAATTTGGCAGGTCACGAGATAATTCATCCCCGGACGATTTCCCAGTTACATTTGTTTCTAGGGCAAGCACCCGTTTCTTCAGTGGCTCAAATTCTTCTAGTAACACACCAAGTATTAATAAGAATCGTCAGTTGAACTTGGCTTAGTTATTAGGCTGGCCTTTAAACCCATGCCACATACTATACAACTGAGGAACTCATGACTCACAGCCAAAATTCCATCAGGGATATCCGTTTGGGTCATGATATCATGTTCTTGGATTTTGTGCTGAAAGTGGATCTTGTAACAACCATTATTTAGATAAAATTATACCTTAAGAAAAATCGAAAATTTAAATTTACGATATATTACAGAATTTAAATTAGTAAAGTGTTGCCGAAATTAAACTGTTAACAAAACCTTATTCACTTGTGAAGTTAAAATTAAGCTACCGAAGTTACCGGAAAGAGTTAAACTTAGCAGAAATACTTTAGAAAGGTTAAGGATTAAATTTGAAAAATATTGTAGAAATTAATTTCACAAAATTACTGCAATAAAATATACAAAATTACTGAAATAAGATTTACAAGTTACAGAATAAATTTAAAGAAATTTTGAACAAATATTTTGTCAACCAGACACCTTGATGTTAATCTTCTTTAGTTAAGCTGGTGCCAACTTTAAAAAAAGTCTGCTCTCTTCACCTGCCTACAGCAGAAATCCAAGTTATTTCCATATTCGAAAACTGAGAGAGCTGAGGGGAAGGGGATTCCAAAAATGATGCTATGCAAAAGGAGAAAATAAAGGGAGAAAGAAGATAGAAAAATTATATATTTGTAGAGACTATGCAGCAAACTGAAGGAGTGTTCTGGAATGCATAAAGCATAATGCCGTGGAATTTAAGAGAAATTTATACAAGTCTTTAAAAAACAGCTGGCCGACTTGAGTGGCCGAGGTTACCACGGCTTTGCTTCTTTTGGAGGTTGTCCACGATTACCTTTTGGAATAGATTGAAGTACGACACAACAAACTATTCCTTGGTTCTTATTAATTTCTGATACTGTGAAGCACTGGGTGAAGAAAGATCCTTGAAAGACATTGTAGGATGTGATGGATCAATGGAGAAGACGGCTGAATTTTAGTATAAATATATGTAGCATTTGTACATGGTTTAACAGTGTTTTGCTTTATATTAATATCATTTCCTAAGTGGTTTTGTTTCAAGTTTTATTATTATTATTAATATCAATTTATTTCCGAAGAAATGTCCCTTTACAGCTATTCAGCTAGAGAACATGAGTTACATACAGAGATAAAACATAAAATACAGACAAATGCATTGTATACAGAGCCAGATACAATATACGGCCTTAAACAGCCACTGTGAAGATTCAAAAACATAAAGTTACAACAAATACAAAAACATAAAGTTACAACAAATACATAAAGTTACAACAAAAACATAAAGTTACAACAAAAACATAAAGTTACAACAAAAACATAAAGTTACAACAAATAAAAGTGCAACGGATACATCGGAGCGTGGATAGTGCGGCATCACAGAGAGTCCACCTAGAGCATGACTAAAGCATACATGCTTTAGTCATGCTCTAGGTGACAAATATAATTAATTTCTCAAATATAAATAAATAAATAAGAGCAAAAAGTTACGAGTTTTATAAGCGAACCGAGACCATTTCGTTTCTGCGCATCTACCAACCACGCTACCCTTTCATTCCTACAATTAGCGCACAGAAAACAAACATAACAGTATATGGATAGTATGAAAAAATAGTGAAAAATATAAAGAAAGAAAATAACAACTACTGGATTTCTATTGGTCCTTTTTTTTAATGAAATGTGGGAAGGTTGGACAAATCATTCCTAAAGAGAAAAATATAAAATTTTATGAAAATCCATCCGCTAAGAGCTGAGTGACTATATACAGACAGAAATTATTATTGTTATTAATATCAATTTATTTTCGAAGAAATGCCCCTTTACAGCTATGCAGCTAGAGGACGAGTTACATACAGAGATTAAATAAAAAATGACAGACAAATACATTGTGTACAGAGCCCAGATATAATATACTGCCTTAAACAGCCACTGGTGAAGATACATAAACATAAAGATACAACTGATAAAAGCACATACAGATACAACAGAGCGTGGATAGCGTGGCATCTCAGAGAGTCCACCTAGAGCATGACTAAAGCATACATGTCTGCAAGAATGGAAGAACTGTAGGTTCTGTCCTTGCAAAGTTTTTCAACATCTATGGCTAATCTATTAAATATTTGGAAGGAGTTATGTGGAAACATGTTATCCAGGGAGGACATGCTACGCAGCTTCGATCTGTACGGGGAGCTGTTGGACTGGCATCTTCTCCTGTCGGACGGTCTGGTAATGATATCCCATATATCAGGTGAGCTCAGTTTTCCGGATAGAAGCTGAGAGAGGGTAAGAAGGTTCCTAGAGATGATGTGATACCTCCAAGAAAGCATATTAAGATTGGTGACCAGAACAGATTTTGAGATTGTAGGTGTTAGCCCGGCAACCCTATTTAGCCATTTCAAGATCCAGAATTCCAGGGAGAGGAACCTGGCTTGGAATGATGAGGGTGCTGAGGACCATATAGTCGAGGCATATAAAGGAATTGGGAAAATACAACGAAGAATGTATTTTATTATAAGGTCCGGTTTATGGAAGTTGGAGATCTCTTGTTTTACTGCCCATAAAGCCGAATATGTTTTCGTTCGAGTGGCATTAAAGTGAGGCAAGAAGGTGAGATCTTTGTCCCAGGTGAAACCCAAATCTTTATGTCGGGTGACTTTTTTAACTGTAGAGTTCGCTATAATGATGTTCACATCGTTGGTATTTTTCTTCTTGGTAATAGAGTGTTGTGAAATTTTCTCTTTATTAATGGAGAGCCCAATCGCATGAAGGTAGTTTTCCAGTTCATGTAACTGTCGGTTGGAGCTCACAATAATAGACTGGGGGCATTTTGTGATGATTAAGAACTTAATATCATCTGCGTATGTGGTAAAATTAGTACGGTTTGATAGGAAGGGCGGCAGAGAGAACGCTCCCTTGGGGGAGCCCTCTGGAGCAGAGAATGTGGTGATTATGGTTTTGATTTCTGATCTATAGGGTCCTGGACTGAAGGAGCTTCCTAAGGAGAACTAGGATGTTGCCAGAGATTTTGAAGTAGTTGCACAGTATGGTACATAATGCATGGGTGGACAGATTGTCAAAGGCCGCCTTAATGTCGAGGAACACAATATCCAGTTGCTCTTTGTTGCTTAAGGTACTTTCAATTCTGAACAGTATGTCCAAGAGGTTTGTGATCGTGGATCGTTCAGGTAGTACACTATGGAGGTATGGAGGTTTGTGGCCGAACATGTGATGGGTAAGAGCAGGAAGTATGGCTTTTTCCAAGATTTTGAGGAAAGTGCATCCTACGGAAATTGGTCTGTAGTCATATGGCGATTTTTGGTTAGACTTTTTTGGAACGGGAGAAACATAATATGTGTTCCAGATAGCAGGGTAAACTCCTGTTACAAGGACGGAATTGAATGCGTCAAGTTTAAAGATTAAACTGTGCGTCACTGCATAGTTTAATCATGAAAACAGGGAATCCATCCGGCCAGTGGCAGACTTGTTGGGAAGACTGTTGATGATCTCAGTAAGGCGTTCCTTTGTGATGGCTATTTTTTAGTATGTTTCAAGTATTGTACAGTGTTTTAATATTTCAGTGCTGTACTGAAAATATTAATTAGAAATACAGTACCTCTATAAATCTACAGATGATAATATCAATTAACATAATTTGTGTAATAATCGGATGATATCAGCCGATTATTCCTTTGGAGAAATTATGGTTAAGAAGTGTTGAAAAAGGTGAACAGATGGCTTTTTTTTTTTTTTTTTTTTTTTCCTCATGTTAAAACACAATATATTTTCAACCTTGTTAGTTTATGTTCAACGCTTTTCCGTGGTAATAAAGAAAGAGGAAAAATTGAGCGAAGATTAAATATACAGTAGCACACTTCTGGAAAAGGGTTGTTTTCCTTTTTGGAAATTATCTGAGGGTCTTAAAAAATTAATTTGATAAAATTTAACAGACAGTTTTATTTACAATGACCGTTAGCTGAAATTATTCTCCAGCAATACCCTTGTTAACAAATTGGCGGAACACCCATATTCTTATTCTCCAAACTGGCATTTCCAATGAATTGACATGACAAGGGAAGTAGGAACTGACAGCGAAAGCAAATTTTTCTTAACTTGACTGTAGTTGTAGTGGGAAAATTATGGAGTTCGCAATTTATTTTTGAAAAGTAAAGTTTGTTTCACATTAAATACTGTTTCTTGCGTTCAGACAACACAATATAGAAAATCATCTTTCTATGTCTGTCTGATCTACAGAAAAGCGGTGGAGAGGAAGGAAGATGATAAAATTGATTCAGAAGTTTAACGGTCAAATGGTGTAAAATAATTGTATAGCTGACATTCTAAATATTCTGAAAGAATACCTGTGCCATCTTATAATTATTACACTGTTGCTTAGAAGTAAATTTAGATTTTTTTTTAAAATTTGTACTTCGTTTGTTTCTTCAGCAAAATGCGATCAGTGACGCTTATACCCAACGGTATATGATGAAAATAATAAGAGACCATTCAGAATGATAACTGGATGACGATTCTTACTGATAACATTTATTGTTTTATTTTAAAATATTAGAGTTGTCTAATTTATTACCTCATTTTTTTTTTTTTAAGATAGGAATAATTTTGGATATTCCTTTGCGTTCGTTGACCAATTCAGTTCACAAAATGGCTGTGATGTATGATTTCATTTGAATGTTTTGCACTGCTAATGAAACGAAATTTCCAAAAAAAAAAAAATCTCCACATCATAAGTATATTAAACTTCTTTTCTGTTGTATATGTGTATTTGCATTTTGTGATTGGACTACGTCATGGTAAACACTGCACTCATTTCTTGCCAAAACGTTTTATAGTACTGCATGGATATTATGTCACCATTTCTCCAGATTTTTTAATCATAAAGCAATTTGTTTAGAAGGTCACTGTAATATTATGTTTAATAATTTTCCACTTATACTGCGATATTCAGTTGGGAAACATGTTAAATTCCTGCATGTGATAGTATGGAACAGCGTTCCTGCCAAAACGTGGAGCTAGTGTTTTTCTCTAATTGTTAAACAATATCATCATGCTTAGTTTCGACCGATAACATGGCCATGTTCGAGCGCAACTAAGCATCATCGAGCATATGCGGCAATTTTGAACTGTAAAGGCGATCCGCGGTTAGTTCGGAATTCGTTTCGAAATGGAAGTCTCTAAGCCAAGTAACCGTCGCGTAGGGGTGAAATGTTGACTGACAGGAGCATAGCCGATAAGGGAAGTTACCTTATCTCGCCATTAGATGCCTAGAGGAGCTCAGTTCGAAGGTGAGAGGAGCAACACCAACCGGCCATGAATTTTTACTGCTGCCCACAAGCTTTTGATATAAAAAAAAAAAAAAAAATGCACGTCATGGATTGGTGTGGTGTAAGGCGTACCGAACCTGGAACGTGGACCAATGGAAATCGGTCCACGTTCCGGAGCGACGGAACGTGGAGCGACGAATTACAGAATGTGTTCTTTCAGTCTGACGGACTTTGTCCACTGGTTGATTTGCATGGAACCATGAATGCTGCTTTCTATATTGGTGTTCAGTATGTGCCCTGCATTGTGTAAATTTAGGGAAAAAACCCTTAAAGTTTCATATCATAATGTTAAAATTATGAGCACGTGATCTGAAGAGAATAACACCAGAGCACCGCAGTGGCCTGCAGAGGGCTACGACCTCAATCCAACTAAACATTTTTGAGATGAATTGAAACGAAGATTTAGGGCAAGGTTACCTACTCTTCTTGCCAATATTTTAAAGTAGGAATGGAGCACAATACCATCAATTTACTACTAGAAATTAGGTAGAAAGTTTTTCATTGCATTGAACTTATAACGGCAAAAAGGTGCTCTTTTTTTCATTTCTTTGAATAAATACACGTTTTGCTCATAACTACAACTATCCCATCTTATAACTGTAGTTTGTGTAGTCAGCGTTGTAGAGTCTTCAGAGTTGAATTAGTTGTATAACGATAAAATCTGTATCATAGAAACTTACGTTTCCAACAGTAAGTGGTTCTGTAAAGAAAAATTCCTAATACATACGCAGCGGATTATCATAGATTTTAGTGATCCGTCCGCACAAATTCATTCGAGAAACTTGAGGGGGGTCCATATTTTGTCCCATATTTTGTCCCTTCCCTTATTCATCCCTCGTAATTTTCTTATTAGAAATGACGAAGGGGATGGAAGAAAGACAAAAATTGTGTGATAGGAAAAAATATTAGGTAAATACCAAGCAACTTTCTTTTTTTCTTTTTTTTTTTGTTTTCGCACAAAATAACAGTTTTTGATGTTATTTTAAAATAGCGTTTTTCACTTGCTTAATCAAAGGCACTTAGATATTACCTTAGTAAATGACAATGTACATAATATTCTACAGTAATGAATGCTAACAAGTGTGAATGGCCGTTGCGTCCTCGAAGTTGGCGGTGCCTGCAGTTTCTTGGAAGAAACGGGAACAAACGCCTTAATGTTTTGTTTTTTCATTGCATAAACCTTCGTTCAAAATTTAAAAAAAAAAAAAAAAAAAAACCTAGAAGCTGAAAAAATGTAGCCATTCGCACAGAGGTATGACCCATAAATTCGGTCATACTTCTGTAAGCAAAGTAAAAGTACATCATTATCAGGCTGTTACATGGATGCCTTTTCTTTTCATTTTCTGTCCTTTCTTTTTCATTTTGTTTATTTTCTATGCCGCTGATAAACTGTGCCGTAGCGAGACAGCGGGCGGCTGCTTACCCTTGGTTATCGAAGATAGCATATCAGTAGCTACCAGCAGGTACAATTGTGGGCGAAGAAATGGCGAAAAAAAAAAAAAAAAAAAGAAGCAGAAAATATCCATTGATAAACTTGTCTTGCAAATAGACTTCGAATAGTGTATTTCTTCTGACAGATGACAGTAAGTTCTACTCTCGGTTCTATGATAGTAAGAGTGTTGAGCCCGAGTCGCAGCGATAATGTCAGTAAGAGGATGTTATTCTGCTTACTAGTCGGTAAGCAGAATATCATCTTCTCAACATTCTTGCAATAAGAGCAAAAAAATGAAGAGCCATCAGACTCTTCAGATATATGAAATGGTATGCAGAATGGCAAAATAAGGCGAAGTGAAAGTAAATAAGCACAGTATCAAGAAAGAGAACATTGAATATCTCCTGTTATGTTAATAATAGGAGATACAGTATATGTATTTGCTCAGTAGGTATAGATATATTTATGCCATAATAAGTTATATTAATTATAATGCCAGTATGGCAAATAAAATAAATGTATAATGGTGCTTTTCCTATTCACTTCTTGCTGCTTCATATTGAAATATATGAAGCAACATTGCTTCATATATTTCAGGAAATATATGAAGACAGAAGTGAATATATTTCGAGGAGCGGGGTTCAAAAAAGATTTGTATTCACCCAGAAGTAGTTGTGATTAGAAGGTTGAAACAAACACCATGCATTACATAGCTTTTTAAACATAGTCACCAAACAAAATGACACTTTTTTGCCACATCTCAATACACTTCCGCATGCGGCTTCGTAGAAACCCCTCTGACTGTCCTTCAAACCACGACTCGGCGGCAGAAATCATTTCATTATGATCAGCAAAGTGTTTTCCGTGAAAAAAGGAAAGAGGATGACATCTGACGGCTGAAGATTGGGGTAATAAGCAGGATGCAGTAATATTTCAATCCCACATTCGTGGGTAAACTCACGAATGTGGGAATGTGGTAAAGTATTATTCCAACCTTTATAAGAAGGCGCCGACACAGTACAACCCTTTTGAAGGTAATCTGTTAGTATTACGCTTGCTGAGTCCAAACAACTGATAGCATCATCTTGCTAGCAGTTGGTTGCACTTTTGCCTTTTTGGGAGGTGTTGATTCTGCATGTTTCTGTTGTTTTGATATTTGTTTAGTTTTGAATCATAATGATGGATCCAAGTGTCATCCATGTTGACTGGCACGTCTATAATATTTCATGTGCACATTGTGTCCTTTCCTTATTCTGGTAAAGGATCAGAAGTCTGGGACTCCATCTAGTAGACACTTTACTCATATGCAAATTCTATGATGTTCTCAACAGACCCTACATTAATTTGGAGCTCTACAACTACTTTTTTGACGCTACTACAGCGATCTTCTAGGATTAATGCCTTAATTTTTGCAACAATTTCTTCCGTTACAGCAGTTTCTGGGCATCCTGAGATTTCTTCATCATGCACTGAGATTCTTCCACATTTGAATTGTTTATACCAATGTGCAACGACAACATTGCAACCTGGGCAGTCTTCACCATAATATAATAATCACCCCTCTAGCTTACTGTTGGCCAGGGGGTGGCTCTAGAGCAGAGCAATAAACAGATATTAATAATAATAAACAGCGATCATTTCTTCGTGGATTGTTTGTATGTTTTCCCTTGCAGAATGAGGAACCGAATCACTGATCTGTATTTCACTTTATCCATTGTGACACTTTACTTCATTCAGCTGTCAACATAAAAAAAAAAAAAAAAAAAAATGTCAGATAGAAATCAAAATTTGTGTGGTTGGTATAGAGATTTCAAGGTATCAAACAAAAAAAAAAAATTATTTTTCTATCACAACTTCTTCTGAGTGAATAAAAATCTTTTTTTGAATCTCCCCCCTTGTAGAATTGCCATATTTTTACATTCGTGTTCCAAATTGTAAACTACAATTACCATTTATAACGAGTAGATCGAATTTATAAAGCATAATTTTGAAATTTACAGAACAAATGTAATCAAAACTATAGTGACAAAAAATTATTTAAAACGTAAAGAAAAAAAAAAAAATAAAAAAAAAAATAAAAATAGGGAATTCCCTCAGCAAGTGCACAACTTTAGGGATAATTAATCTTGAAGAATCATTTGTGGGGGGGGGTTAGCGCATAAGCTGCTTTGGCTATAATGCAGTATCTTATGTACAAAATTTAACACAGACGTTATCAAAGCTATAGTCACAGTTTTAAATCAGAGGAATATTTTTTTTTTCACGTAACTACAGTATGGCGATGATGGTGAGAGTACTTTATCCCAAGGAAGATTCTTAAAAATCCCGTGGATGTATTCAGGTTATATGCAGCGGTTTCCAATTGCCTTCCGCGCTTGTGTTTATGTCTTAAGCTGCATTTTTTTTTCTCCTTTTTTTTTTTTTTTTTTTTTTCCAACAGAAGACTTCCACGTCTTCTGTTGTGGGGCATTAAAAATTTTCTCCGAAAACATGTACCAATAAAATGAACTTATATCGCGTCATGGTCTATTATTATCTGATGGCATCCGATAATGACAGCATTATCTATAATGACGTAAAACCACAACAAACAGCAAGTCATTGCTTTCATTATTTTGTAATTTGTTTTTATTCATGCGCTAAAGCAGTTAAGTCTATGAAGCGCCAGTGTAAATTGCCCGCATTCTATGGTAGGCTTACCTGTTTTTCTGGATGAAAATATCCTTTGCCGTTTTAACGTATGGGCGCACCCGGTGAACGCCAGGGGCCTCACTTAGAGTTAGGAATGCGACCTAAGAGAGACCCAGAAAAAAATGAAAACAAACTTTAAACTGAATAGGGGCCACATTTGGAAATTCCCGGGGGGGGGGGGGCGAGAGTTCTTAAAACGGCCTTGAAAATACCCCAGTTTCCGTAAGGCGAAGGGGGGACTACTGAGCCCTCAAAACTTTGTCGGCTTTGAGAGGATTCGAACCTGTGCCTTTTTTCTAGTACAGGTGTACAAAAGTGATTTTTCCGTAGTGGTGGTGCACTTTTATTAATTTGCCATGTGAATTGATAGGTGAATACCAGTGACAATATACAATGGTCACCGGAGAAGTATATGCCATCTGAAGCGGTGTGTGTGTGTGTGTGTGTGTGTGTGTGTGTGTGTGTGTGTGTGTGTCTGCGTAAGAATATGTGATTAAAGAAAATTTGTATACAAAATATAAACAGAAAATATTACTTTACATAAATTTTACTATCGTAACTAGCTAATAATGTGTCTGAGAAATCTGGCGGGAGGATTGAAAAGCAAATTTGATTTATAGGCGTAATTTTCAAAAAAGAATATCAGAATGCAAATTAAACATATTTAAATAAAAATGCCTTCCCTGGGACACAGATTAATGAAAAAGCAATCAAAAACGTAATTTGATAACAGGAATAATGGCCATGGGCATAAGGGAATTATTTACCTTAGTTTATTATACATAAATTAGTTGAAATAGCCATCTTATAATAAGTTAATTCCGCTCATGCTAGAATCATAATTCTAGAAGTAGAATGGTGGTTCTAGTGGGAATGATGGTTCTATTAAATATATGAGTAGGTAAGAGGACACTAAAATTGGTTAATAATAAGTTTAGGTACGTAGTGTGTTGAATTTCAGGTACGTTAGCAAATAGCAATAACTCATGATTTTTTATCAAAAAATATAAATAAATAAAAAAGAGCAAAAAGTTACGAGTTTTATAAGCGAACCGAGACCATTTCGTTTCTGCGCATCTACCAACCACGCTACCCTTTCATTCCTACAATTAGCGCACAGAAAACAAACATAACAGTATATGGATAGTATGAAAAAATAGTGAAAAATATAAAGAAAGAAAATAACAACTACTGTACTCGATTTCTATTGGTCCTTTTTTTTAATGAAATGTGGGAAGGCTGGACAAATCATTCCTAAAGAGAAAAATATAAAATTTTATGAAAATCCATCCGCTAAGAGCTGAGTGACTATATACAGACAGAAATTATTATTGTTATTAATATCAATTTATTTCCGAAGAAATGCCCCTTTACAGCTATGCAGCTAGAGGACGAGTTACATACAGAGATTAAATAAAAAATGACAGACAAATACATTGTGTACAGAGCCCAGATACAATATACTGCCTTAAACAGCCACTGGTGAAGATACATAAACATAAAGATACAACAGATAAAAGCACATACAGATACAACAGAGCGTGGATAGCGTGGCATCTCAGAGAGTCCACCTAGAGCATGACTAAAGCATACATGTCTGCAAGAATGGAAGAACTGTAGGTTCTGTCCTTGCAAAGTTTTTCAACATCTATGGCTAATCTATTAAATATTTGGAAGGAGTTATGTGGAAACATGTTATCCAGGGAGGACATGCTACGCAGCTTCGATCTGTACGGGGAGCTGTTGGACTGGCATCTTCTCCTGTCGGACGGTCTGGTAATGATATCCCATATATCAGGTGAGCTCAGTTTTCCGGATAGAAGCTGAGAGAGGGTAAGAAGGTTCCTAGAGATGATGTGATACCTCCAAGAAAGCATATTAAGATTGGTGACCAGAACAGATTTTGAGATTGTAGGTGGAATACTGGATTTTGAAATGGCTAAATAGGGTTGCCCTACAAATCTATTTAGCCATTTCAAAATCCAGTATTCCAAGGAAAGGAACCTGGCTTGGTATGATGCGGGTGCTGAGGACCATATAGTCGAGGCATAGAAAGGAATTGGAATTATGCATCGAAGAATGTATTTTATGATAAGGTGCGGGTTATGGAAGTTGGAGATCTTCTGTTTTACTGCCCATAAAGCCGAATGTTTTCATTCGAGTGGCATTAAAGTGATGAAGTCAATAGGCGCTTTACACATATTTGCTAACGCTCCTAAAAACGCTTTGGTTTGTGTGTTACTGAGAACGAATTGGTGCTAGTATGTTTTATGCTCAGAATAAATACAGTCGGACCTATCTTTAATGAACTTCCATAAAGCGAATTTTTCTATATAGCAAAGTTTTTTGATTTCCCCTTTGTCATTACATTGAAAATAGTTTCTAAAGAGAAAAATATAAAATTTTATGAAAATCCATCCGCTAAGAGCTGAGTGACGAAGAAAATTTCCATATAACTAACTGTTTTCGAGAGACTGGGGGTATGATTGTTTGCGCCTCTGGCCTTTCGTCAATAGAGCTGATGCTACAGAAAACAGGGATTAAGAGTTAAAAGGATTAAGAATTAATCACTTTAGCTTTTAAGTGCTACAGGATTTAATTCTTAAGAGCACGAATTAAGAGCTAAAACATTCCACAATTTAATGGTGCCTGTACAACATGTACAACCACCTCCACTGTACCGAGAAGTCACACTGGTCAACTGCTTTCTATGTTTCCACAGCCATTAGCAAAGATGGAGGCATATTCCCGACGCGGACATTAGCTCTGATCAACCTGTTTTCTACTGTAAGCATCCTATTAGAGAATTAGGAGAGAGTGATTTTCCTTTATCCCGGAAATTCATCTGTTATTTCGCAGAAATGAGTCATCCATACTTTCACTAAATTTCACCTGTCTCTCTATGGTAGGTACAAGTGGTCCCTAAACCAGTTTTGTTTTAGCTGCTGTGCAAGTAACCTTACAATTTATAAGAGGAAATCCTTTAGTGTAGTGGAAAAAGTGGAAGTGCTTAATAGTGTAGATCAGGGTGTTAAAAAAAAAAAGAAATCGCTTTAAAATTTGGTATCCCTGCCAGTAGTGTGTCAAAGATTTTGAAAAACCGTGTTTCAATTCTCAAACTGCTTGAGGAAACCAGACCCAGTCGGAAGCGTGTGAAATTATGAATGCATATAGATGAAGCCGTTTTTAAGTGGGTGAAGTTGATTTTAGACCAAAACATGCCGATATCAGAGCCATTATAAAAGAAAAGGCTATGGAGTACGCATCTTTCTGGGGCATAAAACATTCCAAGCCAGTTCTGGTTGGCTTTACAGATTTAAAAATCGCTGTGGCTTATTCGAAAAAGTTATTTCTGGTGAAAGTGGGGTTGTAATTGAAGAAGACTATACCCATTGGAAAAAAAACAGTTTTGAAAAATTATAGAGGACTACGAGCCTAAAGACATATTCAACGTTTATGAAACAGGTCTATTTTTTAAACGTTTGCCGAATAAGACACTGACTTTTAAAGGTGATAAATGTTTAGGTAAAAGTAGTAAGAAGAGAATTACAGTCTTGGTTGGTGCAAATATGGCTGGTAATGAAAAACTGAAGCTTTTGGTAATAGGCAACCCCGATGTTTCAAAGGAGTAAAGTCGTTAGAGTTGGACTACAACTACAAAAAAAAAATCTTGTATGACAAGTGAAATTTCTGAACAGTGGATTTTAAATTTCGATAGAAAGATGACGAAAGAAAACAGACAGAAAACTGGTGTTGGTCGTCGACAACTGCCCTGCCCATCTTTACTTAGTAATATCGAAACTTAAAGTGTGAAGCTTGTTTTCTTCCCTCCGAATACCTTGTCTAAACTGCAGCCAATGAACCAAGGCATTATCAAGGATTTGAAAATGCACTACAGGAGGCACATACTGAAAAAAAGTTATACTGAGAATAGAAGCCAACCAACCTATAGATTTGCGGATGTGCATGGACATGTGGACATGTGGACATGTGTGTGTATAGGTAGGGTGGCTCCTAGAACGTCCGTTCAAATCCACCTCGTTTCTTTGTACGTTGAACAGACTCTGCAAAACAGGCCAGCGTGTAGTAGTGCAATGTTCGTGTAGTTTAATGCATGTTATGTTGTTGTGTTATGCTGACCTCTTAGCTACCGAGAAGCAGCTATCACCAGGAAGGCTGCTTCTAGATACTCGTCCACACCACGGGAAGGTGGGCCAGTTCCAGTAGATGGGACGCATAAGGTCTCAGGTTATGAGACAACAAAAAAAAAAAAAAAAAAAAAAAAAAAAAAAACCCTCTGGGGGCCCAATCCAGAGCTTAAAAAAAAAAAAAAAAAAAAAAAAAATAATAATAATAATAATAAATAACACACGTGTATATATATATATATATATATAAAATAATAATAAAAAATAAATAAATAAAATAAAAAAAAAATAATAATAAATAATAATAAAAAAATAAATAAAAAATAAATAAAAAAAAAAAAATAAAAAATAAATAAATAAATAAATAAATTAAAAAAAATAATAAAAAAAAAATAATAATAAATAAATAAAATCCTCCTCATCATCACCAATAGTCTCTTGGGCATTCTGGACCCACTTCAGTATTCTTTTCAACACACTATTCTGGTTCAACTGTTTAACAGGCGTTTCCTCAGTTCAAAGGCTCCCTTTGCAAAATCCTGGAATAATTGAAATACACTCCTATTAGATACAAACACCTCTTCCCGACCTAACTCATTTTCAGCAATGATTTCCCTGATTATTTCCCTGACATTATCGTAAATTGTACACACATATAATATATGGTGCCAACTTTCACTCTCACCACAAAAACAGAGATCTGTATCCGAAAGACCCAACTGAAATAATTTCGCTTTCATCGAGCCGTGACCTGTTAGTAAAAATGATGTTTGTAAACTTGGCGTAAACCAACTTCGAACTGTTCTGTCACTTAAAAAGGTAACATCCGGAATAAATTTCTTTGTCACTCGACCAGTAGATACAGTGTCCCATCTTGTTTGCCACAAGTTAACAATCTCATTTAAACATCTTCTCTTCTCCCTCTTAATATCAGAATTTATGTCAACTTCTATGCCAACAAGTCTAGTAGATATTTTCTTCTTAATGCCATAGCACAGCCCTCGATAAGCCACGAACAAATCCAAAGGGACTGCCCCAGCCATCACTGCCCCAGCCATCACTTCTATACTGAGAATAGAAGCCAACCAACCTATAGATTTGCGGATGTGCATATCAGAGTTGGCGAAAGTATGGAGTCAAGATGGGACCGAAACAACGATTAAGAATTGTTTCTCAAAAGCAGGTTTTGCTTAAACGCCAATTAACAGCGATGAGGGAGATGAACTACTGGAAGATATTGAGTAATCTTGAGAAAAACTCCCAAGCGAGTAGTATGATCAGTGGAGAAACTGTTCTTGACGAATGTTTAGGAGTTCATAATTATGTCATAGTAGCTGAGTATCCGAATGACTCCAACATTTTGGAGAGTATTCAGAGAACTAGTGACAATATCGACCATGAGTTTGATGAAAATGAAGACAACGAGGGCAATATTAAACCCTCCAAACATGAAATCCTGGCAGAATTTTAAACTTTGCGTCGAGGCCTGCAATGTGAAGATGTGCCAGAAAATATATTTGAGTGTTTAAAAAAATTCGAACAATTTTATGAACGATGTACAATAAAATCCAGTTTACAAAAAAATAAAACAAATAACCAAACATTTTACGAAATAATTCTTAAAAGTGTACTAATATATTGTGCGGAGCATGTAAGTAGTCATTTCTTAATATGTATGTATTGATAAATTAATTGTTTTAAAATGTTAGAAAATTTATTCATTCCCACTTATTTCCGATTTATTTCCCATCTTTTACTATATTTCTGAATGTTGAATTACAGTATTTGTCATCGTTGAAAAGGTCATATTTCTTTATAAAAAAATTTCTGTTTAATGATTTTTTTCAAGCGAACGATCGAGTTCCTTATATAGAGGTCCGACTGTATTTGATATATAATAAAAAACATTCATTGTGTGAAATAGTGTATTATTCTATTTTCGCCTTATGAAATTTCTGGCAAGTGCAATACATAATTTTTCTTAATTAGTTTGATAAAACTTTGACCTTGTTTAGCCTTAGTGATATCCAGTGCTCTCTTACAGTAATCCGTACATAATTAAGGCATCCCATTCTAAAAATCATTTTATTCATCCACATATGAAAATTGAGTTATCACGATGATCTTATTATTATTATTTTTTTTTTTTTTTGCTCTATGGGAATTTTAAGTCATGGTAGGCTTAAACTCATTCAGTGAACTGCGTTTAACGTACGAGTCTTGTTCCAAAACTTTCCTTGTCAAACCCTCAGGGGCTCACATCTGGTGAGTATGGGCATGGAAGAACACCCAGGTTCTGAGCTGGATATCATCATTCTTCTCTTTCATGGCGATTCCCTTATACTCTCTCTCTCTCACGGTAATTCAGATGATTTTTTTTTTTTCGGTGCAACATAAGCCTCAAGGCTTCCTTGCACCATAAGGCTAATAATAATAATAACAAAGTACTTCCGTTTCAAAACTCGCTACATCCATCTGGCCAATGGCATGCCCTCTTTTCTCTGACGTTCCACATGACGTTTTTGTGTCTTCCCTTAACACACTCGTATCAGTTAATTTGTTGACTATTTCTGTATATGTGACTTTATCGTTTTCTGTGTGTTTTTATAAAAGCAGTTATTCTGAGTAAAATCAGTAGTAGTGTCGTGCCTGAAGTGTAGTAGTAATGGATGCGCAGTTCTTCATCCATAGGGTCGTGTCGACTCTCCCAACTATGTTGAAAAGTAGGGAAAATAGAGCAGATGGTGATGTTTTGATTTCGCAAAGAATCGCTGAAAATTATGGATTATTTAATTTTGGGTTCTTGTTGGATAACTATCGTAGCTGTAAGTTTTTTTTTTTTTTTTTGTTTCATAATTTTCTGGAAATTATGTTTAGATCTTTTTATGCAAAAATAATGATAAACTTAGTTCTCTTCTCCTGCTTATTTTATTTTATTATTTTTTTTTTTGTTTTGTTTTTTAAAAATTTATGACATTTGTATCACATACAGTTTTTGGTAGTTTCAATTGTTTTGCCAAATAAATTATCCACAAAACCAATTTTGTTAATTACTCCAAAATTTTGTAAACGATGGAATACCGAATAGATCGTAATTAGAGTGGAATCTTAATAGAGTGGAATTTATCGTAATTATGATAAATATTTCTATTTCTTCTTTACATTTTAGTTCATAGACAATATATATATATATATTTCTGCTCCCTGAGAAATTCTGAAAAAATGGATAAGGCGAGTTTTGGAAAGGAGTGCTTCGGTTAATAACGCTACTTGCTGCGCGTTGAAGGAATTGACGCTAATTTTTTTTTTTTTTTTTTTTTTTCAGAGGAGGAGTTAGATAAAATGTTATCTGACAAATGTTATGTCATAACATTTTAACATAACAAATGTTTTGTTAAAATATTATAATCTAAAATGTTATGCGTTACAGTGGGACTGAAGTTACTTTCGCAAATGTTGCATAAATAAAGGATATGATTATAATTTAAGATTTTTGTTAATTTTGCTCCCTTCTCGATTATAATAGAGAACGGGACAATATTGTTATGAGTGGAGGGGAATTCAGAGTTAAGGGAGAACTAGATAGCCCCAGACAATGGATAAAAACGGATATTATTGAAATCTGACATTTCGGATAGATGACGGTCGTAGTTTACAATTAGTCTATTGATTCTGGGATACCATTTGCACAACTTTATAGAAAGTTCGTTTAACTATCTCATTGTGACATTGTAAGTTTAGTCTTTGCAGTCCCATTTGACAGATATAAGTAAAACTTAGCAGCTTAGTACATCAAATCTAGTAAGTGAAATTACTTATAGCATGCATAAACATATCTTACGAATCGTGAAAACGTTAATATTTTACGAAAATATTAAACATCTTAATTGGACAGCTACCAAAATAGCTGTCCAATTCCGCTTTGAGCTTTACCGAACTCTCCGCCTCGACGAAACGTTATCCGAAACTAAATTTCGTGAGATCCGGTCTTCTGTAACTTCCCAAAATATTCATTTGTGCTGCTTGCTTCTCTCGTCTACCAGTGAAAATATACCTCTCTCGTTCATTTTACTGACCCCTTCAGGCCTTAATATGCCTCTATTAGGTTCTCCCTAAGATGTCTAGTTGCCAAGGTTCGCACCTTCTAAGCTATTCATATGAATATTATCGATTAGCACCCTCACCAGTCTTGCTTTTCTTCTTTGAACTCTTAAAAGCTCTGTGTATTCCTTCAAGTCTTGTCCCCAGACCTGAAAACGATATTCTAAATGCAGTTTCACCATCGTCTTATGCAAAGGGACAGTGACATGTTTTCTCTAGTTGCGAAGGCCCTATACAACTTAAACAGGACACTATGACTTCCTAGCCTTCTAATTACACCACATGGAAAATTTCGAATAGCTCAATCGTAACCCTAGTCTAATCACAGGAGGACACCGCTTAATACACTGGTCCGCCCTGATGAATGTCACTTTATGACCACTTCGTCTCCTATCTTTTAGACAACTTTTAGACAACGAAGGATCTTACCAGTAATCCTAATTTACTCCAATTTTTACAATAGCCTTTCGTGGGGAACGGTATCATTTGTGGATTACCTTAAGACTTGAAGAACAGGGACTTTGCAAGGCTTTTGAGAAATATATAGCGGCGTTTCCCGCACTTGTAGGTAGAAGGTACCTATTTTGTATGCGGGATACATTTGAACAAAAGTGGTGCAAGGATTTTTTCCAGTAACATTGAGGATACCTTAAGAATTCAGGGAAACTGCTAGTTAGGGGAAACAGGAATAACATAGATTAATATACTGTATATGCGTTTATCTGTTATGTTGGTGAAAGTAATAGTTCTTGATTGTTGCCACAATAGCCGATATGGCAGGATTTTCTGAGAGTAGTGACGTTTCAAATGAGCAGGAAGCTCATTTCAACTTGTTTCTAGGGAAACAAGCTTAAATAACGTCAAGAGATATGCGAGGGTAATACAAGAACCCGTAGTCTTAACAGTAATGTCAGAAGTGTCTTCAATTTAAAAAAAAAATGTTTATCAAAAGCTTTACAGAAATAATGTCAAAATTGTTTCTTGCATCTAACTGCTTTATGACTTCGTCATAATAATTAGCTAGATTGGTCAAGCATAACTTCCTTTTACAAACCCATTTTGCAATCCATTAAGGTACCGTTCCCATTAAGAAGGTCACTGGTCACAACAATATGGTTGCCATATTTGAATTAAGCAACGTCAAATCTTCAAGAATCGTCCTGAATTTTAACAGAGAGCGAAAAACATGTTTTTTTTTTTTTTTTTTTGTTGTTTTCCTGACCAGTGATATAGCTCTTCAACTCACCTGCTTCTGCTAGGCTTTCTATTACTTATAGATAATGACCTCTTTATCCCTGCTAGCAAAATTCATGTGTATCATTGACAAAAAAACCCTATGAGCTGGCCTGGCAGTCCGTCCGCACTGTTAGAGAACTTCATATCTGACTGCACAATTATCCCCAGGTCTTTTTCATTCTCCACTACCACACAGTTGGTACGTTACTCTGTGGTTACTGCTAACCATATGCAGTACTTTTCATTTGTCAGTGGTAAACCTTAGTTGCCACTGCTTAGCCCATCTGCCTAACTTTTATAGATCGTGATGTAGTAGTATACTGTCATTGCTGTCATTATCAATCAAGGTGGGTGATATTATTAATATCAATTTATTTCCAAAGAAATGTCCCTTTACAGCTATCCAGATAGAAGACACGGGTTACATGATAATAATGAATAAATATTGCCATACTCTTTGCAATCTATGTACAGAGTACTCAAATGAATTGATACAATACATGGCCTAAAACAGCATCTGATTACATAAATACATTATCGTAAATTTGTACATAAATACAACAATAAGTGAATAATATAGCATCACAGAAGTTATATCGCCTAGAGTTTGACCAGGGCATACATATTTGCTAGAGAGGCGGATCTGTACGTTTTGTCCTTGCAGAGCTTCTGACAGTCAATGGATAACCTGTTATATATTTCCATGGAATTAAATGGAAACATGCTATCCAGAGAAATGGAAACGTGCTATCATGCTACGCAGTTTGGACCTGTATGGCAGTGAGCTCTAGTATGACTTCTATTACGATCTGACGGTCTGGCAATGATATTCCAGATATCAGGTTAGCTTAATTTTCCGGAGAGAAGCTGGGCGAAGGTCACGAGGTTCCTGGAGATTATATGATACTTCCAAGGTAGCATATTTAGATTAAGAGAGCATGACAGATTTTGATATTGTAGGTGGTAGGCACTTATTTAGCCATTTTAAAATCCAGTATTCCAGGGATAGGAGCCTGGTTTGGTAAGATGGACGTGCCGAGAACCATATCGTCGAAGAATACAATGGAATTGGGGTTATGCAACGGAGAATATAGTTCATGATAAGATGCGGATTATGGAACTTGGAGATCTCCTGTTTCACTGCCCATATACCTGCATATGTTTTTTTTTTTTTCCGAGTGGCATTAAAATGAGGCAAGAACGTAAGGTCTTTGTCCCAGGTCAGGCCCAAATCTTTATGCTGGGTGACGTTTTTAACTAGGGTGTTCCCAATCATGATGTTTAGGTTTCTCTTTTTAGTTATAGTAAGTTGAGCAGTGTTTTCGTTGTTAATGGAGAGCCCGATTGTGTTAAGGTAATTTTCAAGTTGTTATGACTGTCGGTTGGAGATCATTGTGGTATATTTGAGAGACTGGTGGCATTTTGTAACAACAAAGAACTTTATATCATCAGCTTACATGGTAAAGTTGGCATGATTTGCGAGGAATGGTTCAAACGATGCGGCAAAGAGGGCGGCAGAGAGAACACCCCTTTGGGGAAACCCTCTGGACCAGATAATTTGATGATGATGATGATGATGATTATGATCTCTTATCCATAGGGTCCTGGTCTGTAAGAGCTTCTTAAGGAGATCTAATAGATGACTAGAGATTTTGAAGTAATCTCCCAGTATGGCACATAGTGCATGGATGGATGACAGATTGTCGAAAGCCGCCTTGATGCCAAGAAACCCAATATCGAGTTTCTCTTTGTCGCTTAATGTATGTTCTACTCTGAAAAGTGTGTCCATGAGGTTTGTGATAGTGGATCGTCCAGGTAGAACACTATGGAGGTATGGAGGGTTGTCGCCCAACATGTGATGGGTGAGAACATGAAGGATGGCTTTTTCCATGATTTTAAGAAAGATGCATCCTTCAGCAATTGGTTTGTAATCGTTGGGTGTTTTTGGATTAGACTTCTTTGGGATGGGAGAAACATAATATGTTCCAGATGGAAGGGTAAGCTCCTGTTGCGAGGATGGAGTTGTATGCATCAAGCAGAAGGTCGATGATGTATGTGCTGCATAATTTGATCATAAAAACAGGAAATCCATCAGGGACGGTGGTGGACTTTTGGGAAGACTGTTGATGACTTCAATCAGTCGATTCTTGGAGATGGCTATTTTATCCAGTGGTGTTTGGTTTGGTGGTGGATTAACTTGTATTAAAGGAATGGGAGCAGGCAGGGGGTTTGGTTTCGAGTGACTTGATCCACTCGTGGAAGGCGTCGGTCATCATGGAGAACCGTTGGTTCTCGTTGGTGTAGATTCTTTTCTCTAATTTCATTCTAAAGGATATCCAATCATTCTGTGCTTTTCTCCTTTTGCGTAGGAAATGTGCTCGGTGTTTTTTATAGAGCCGGTAGTGGGCTGAGTGTCGCCCATTTCGGATATAGTTTCTATTTAATGATGAAGGCGCATTTCGCGTCACTGGTGAACCAGTTCTTGGTTCTGGAGGCGGACGGATTTGGAAGCCCATTCACTGGCGTTTCAACAAGTTAGCTAAATTGGTGAGCGTTCGATCAGGATGGCTAGCAACGATTTGGTTCCAGTCTGTAGATCTTAATCTTTGTAGGATGATATGTGGTTTTATGTTCTTTATTGAGAAGATCCTCAGTTGAGTTTCTTTATGGCTATATTGTCAAAGTTGTTGGGGACAGCAAAGGTTTTCGCAATCAAAACGCAATTGGAAAGTGATCCGATTCGAACTTAAAAACCGACGTTGTGAGAGTGAGATTGTCCAGTTTATGGAACAGAAGGTCAAGGTGTTGATGTCGTCTTGTAGGGCGCGTATGGATCAATGAGAGAGGCCTAGAGATCAGAAGGAACGTGCGAGGCCACCTCATGCCTTGGGATGGCACGTTGAAGTCTCCTAAAACGAAGGTGTACGTGTGAGGCTTGAGGTGAGTTATAATCCAGGTAGTTTGCTCATCCCTTGTGTCGGGGTTTTGATCTGGAGGTAAGTAAACAGACAAAATCTGGGTCCTTACATCATGGACCACAAACATGGCAGAGATGGGTTCAAATGCTGGCGAGTCACTGAGTTAGCATTAGCATTAGCAGAGGCATTTGATGCAAGAAAGCAAGCTTATGCAGCATCAGCCAAAAAAAAAAAAAAAAAAAAAAGTAACATAAATAAATAAAAATAACCACTTCCACTTCACCCCTCTGTTCGTTCGAAATACTTGTCCAGCTGAGCCTTAAACTTATTTAGGCTATCAACTTCCACGACAAGGGATGGAAGTCTGTTCCACCTACCAACCGCCCGCTGGCTAAAGGCAAATTTCCGCACATCTATCCTACATCTGTCTTTCCTCAATTTGAATTTATGCCCTCTCAGGTGATTATTCTGAGCAAGAGGAAGAATCCCATCAGCATTGAGCATGCTCAAACCATTCAAGGCTTTGTACACCTCTATCAGATCACCTCGCTGGTGCCTAGTTTCCAGACACTGTAATTCGCAAAACTTAAGCCTTTCTTCGTAAGAGCACCCCTTTGTCCCATTCACCAATCTTGTTGCCCTTCCCTGAACTCGTTCCAGCAGCTCTACATCCTTCTTGAAATGAGGCCTCCAGGCCTGTATACAGTACTCTAGGTGTGGCCTGACCATTGCCTTATACAAGGGAATAATCACCTCCTTGTCCCTGCTAGAAAAATTCCTATATATCATTGACAATACACCATGAGCTACTCTTGCAGCCCGTCTGCACTGCTCAGAGAACTTCATATCTGCTTGCACAACCACCCCAGGTCTCTTTCATTCTCTACCACTGTCAGTGTAGTACCACAGAGTTGATACGTTGCTCTGGGGTTGCTGTTTCCCATATGTAGTACTTTACATTTGTCAATGTTAAACTTCATTTGCCACCTCTCAGCCCATCTGCTCAACCTTTCCAAATCCTGTTGCAGCAGCATAGTGTCAGTAGTGTCCTTGACACTACTGACACTATGCCGGGTTCATCTTGTTCAACTTGTGAGTTGTGCACTCACAAGGTGGTGGATGTCTTTGAACAAGATGCAGCCGCCACCTCTACGTCTGTGGCCGCTGCCATCGCAAATATTTCTGTTACTGTGTGGGTAGCGGCCATGTGAGTAAGTTGTCTTCCTAGTTAAGACAGGTTTCCTGGATACAAATGATATCGTGTTTATCGAGAAGGAGGAGGGACTGTAAAGGAGTCCCTCCTCTGGAGTAATTTGTTGACAATACTGCACACATTTTGCGAGAAAACCCTGAATGTGGGACATAAATGGTGGGTTTTTGGACTCGGTGATTGCTATCGCAGAGGACGAGTAATAGGGGTTGCCAGCAGTATGGCCTTTTTTCCTCGGAGAAAGGTCTGATAAATATGCCTTGGTGCCAGAAGTCAGGATCAAGAACTTTTTGGTTGGCAGAGGTGGACATATTACTAGGATTGAGGCATAGCCCGTGTGCCGAGTTTTAAGCTTGTTTAAACTTTTTAAGTTTTAAGCTGGGATATCACTTCAACTGGGATATTGCGTTCCACATGAAACATTCTTTTAATGCATTCGGGACGCTTAGAAGGCCCAAATCGGGAGGCGAAACCTCTTGGTTCTAGTAAGAGCTACAGAGATGTCATATTTCTTTGCCAGTGTCTGCTTACTACGGTGATTAGTCTTTAATAGTTTCTTGTTAGTTAGAATTGTTGGAATTTCTCGGTTGCCTTCCAGAAGAGGGAAAGATGGGATGGGGTCCTTGCTTCCCGTTTTGCTTCTCCGGTCGATGATCATCAGTTCCTTAGCTTGGTCATGCCTGTTGTAATGGAGTAGATCGTCTTCATTTCTTTCATGATAGTGTGGCAACTTATTAGGGCTATTAACGGCGTGGTTGGCTCCGATTGTGTCCTGCAGCCATTTGTCAATTCGTTTCATTTTCGTCTTCTCATCTCCCTTCTCTAGAGATTTCCGAAACTGACAGTAGTCGGAATCTTTTAGGAGAGTGTCTAGGGCGCTTTCGTTTTCCCTAGTCACCGTACTGGAGTTCTCGTGTTTCTTTCCGCTATGAATAGGCAGCTGGCCACACTCCTGGGGTGTTGTTTGAGTGGCTACATCTCGTTTTGTGACGTGCTGAGGTCATGAGGGCAGCCACATCGTTCGGTACGTAATTCTTGTAGGGTGCTGGCAATTGTCCTGGCTTCACACAATTTCCTAGTTGCTTGCCGAGTGATATTGGTTTTCTCTTCGAATCAGCCTCATGCACCTTCAGTTCAGCGAAATCCTTTTCTTTCTTTGCCACATGAGATTTCAATGATGATAGGTGGTTTTGTATCATCATTAAGCTGGGTAGTTTGCTTGCAGTTGACGCTGTGCATTCCGATGCAGTTGTTGTTTTAATAGAGAGAGAGAGAGAATTCTGGTTTGGCTATTAAATTTCAAATTATTATCCTTTAAGAGTAAGGGGGGGTTATTGCAATCTGGCTTTTTATTTCGGTTTTGCTGCGGGTAGTCTTGAGATTGCGACTCATTCTCGAGCGTTTCATGCAATTCACGGTAAATTCCGAGACTTCGTTCTTGTGAGATGATGTCATTGAAATATTGTGGCTAGCGATAGATTTGTTCTCTTCAGTGGCGTTATCGTTGCTTCCGGGTATGTCGGGATGGCTGCAGTTGGGGATCACTGCGCTGCTAATGCCTGGCTGGCGCTTCGCTGCCTTTCTCATATTGACGGACAGGGCTGTTATTGACTGATCGATGCGTGCAGGTTATACATTCTAGAAAATATTAAATTCTGCTAAGTCACGACTCTCAAGGGCAAGTATATAGGGTCATCAGCATTAGAACAATCGTCCCACGCAGTGAGGTGCAGTTCGCACGAGCGACCTTGAGAGGGGATTAAGATTAGGGAACACACACAAGGCACTTTAATAGTTGATTAGTTTCGATATTACAAAAATCATAAACATCTGTTTACCTTATATCTTCTTTCTTGAATCGCTTATAAATCTGGATAGATGGCTTTGATCTGCGTCGGAAGGTATGAACTGAAGCCATTGTATAACTATGGCACTGAAATATTACACATTATTGGAGGAGCTCTTTGACGGGCGTCCGCACTCGACCCAACCCTGTCAACTTTTGTATCATCTGCAAACCTGATTTGATTTCTTTTTATATTTTTATTAAATATGTATTCAAGCTGCCTTTATATTAACACAATTAACGATGATAATACTGTATTACTTAATATGATTTCTCAAACAAATAACTTCATAACCTAAAATTAGAGCAACTCAAGGCATGTGATCGAAAATTGAAACTTAGATCTTAGGAAAACTTGTTTCGAGCGCTATTTTAACGATGAATAGTTTAAATCTACTTTTCTCTAAAATTCGTGATCCTTTCGCAATATGAGCAGCATAACTTTCGGACCTGTCGCATAATTTCTGATACATTTCGGCATACAGCACTTGTAAATCATTTTGGTGGCATAAAGGTGACAAAATGATTTGCTGGCAAAAATTCAGAATTAATTTTAAATTAATATGTATTACTAATTATAATAAAAACAAAATATTCTCTAATAAATGCGAAATATTAAGAGCGACATTTTAGTATTAGCATTAGTTGAGGCATATGATGCAATAAAGAAAGCTTACACAGCATCAGCAAAAAAAAAACAAAAAACTTTCCATTTTCCCCGCCCATCCAGTCACTCCAAATGTTTGTCTAGCTCAGGCTTAAACAGTGACAGATGGAAATTTGTTCCAGCAATTAACCATCCGCTGGTTAAAGTCACATTTACGCACATCTATTCTACAACTGTCTTTCCTCAATTTGAATCTATGTCCCCCCTTAGATTCGTAATCTGAGCAAACGGAAGTATCCCATCAGAATTCAGCGTGTTCAACCCATTCAAGGCCTTATACACATCAGTCAGATCACCTCGCAGGTCTTAGTCTCCAGCCGCTGCAATTTGCAGAACTTAAGCCTCTCTTGGTAAGGGGAACCCTTCGTTCCCCTCACCAATCTTGTTGCCCTACTCTGTACACGCTCAAGCAAATCTACATCCTTCCCAAAATGAGGCCTCCAGACCTGTACTCAGTACTCAAGGCGTGGCCTGACCATTGTCTTATACAAAGAGATAATCACCTCCTTTTCCCTGCTAGCAAAATTCTTGTATATCATTGACAAAAATGTCTGCATTGCTCAGAAAACTTCATATCTGACTGCACAATTACCCCTAGGTGTTTTTCATTCTTCACATTCCTGAGTGTAGTACCACACAGTTAGTATGTTTCTCTGGGGTTACTTCTACCCATATACAGTACTTTGCATTCGTCAATGTTAAAACTTCAGTTGCCACTTCTCAGCCCAACTGCCCAAATTTTCTAGATCCTATTTAAGTAGCACACTTAAATATACCTTCTTCAATATTATTGAAGAAGGTATATCAGGATAAATATACAAAACAGCAGGGGCCCAACACCGAACCCTGTGGGACTCCACTAATAACATTAGGCAACGAAGAGCAGCGTCCATTGATTACCACTCTGTCTTCTACTCAACCCCCCCTTTATCCATTGTAACAACTTACCCTTTATACCATTCTGCTCCAATTTGTACAGTAGTCTTCCATGCACAACAGTTTCAAAAGCTTTCCTGCAATCCAAGTATATGATATCAAAAGTTATTTTTTGCTTCCAGTTCCCTTGTACCCACATCATAGTATCCAATCAAATTGGTCAGGCAAGAACTCCCTTTAGCAAACTCATGCTGTGTCTGAATTATTGCAATACATCTTTAACTCCATTATTTTACCCGGCACAGAAGTTAAACTAACTGGTCTGTAATTACTCATGTCACTCTTCGTTCCCCTTTGTAAATTGGGGATACATTTGCACATTTTCATTCCGTGGGGACTTACCCTGAGTCCAAGATGGAAGTCTGTTCCAGCAATCAACTACCTGCTGGCTAAGGGCCAACTTCCACACATCTATTCTACAACTGTCTTTCCTCAATTTCAAACTATGCCCCCTCAGGTTCCTAATCTGAGCAAGTGGAAGTATCCCGTCCGCATTGAGCCTGTCAAACCATTCAACGCCTTATACACCTCAATCAGATCACCTCGCTGGTGCTTAGTGTCCAGATGCTGCAACTTGCAGAATTTAAGCCTTTCTTCGTAAGTGCGCCCTTTGTTCCTCTAACCAATCTTGTTTCCCTTTTCTATATGCGTTCTAGCCACACTACATCCTTCCTAAAATGAGGCCTCCGGACCTGTACGCAGTACTCAAGGTGTGGCTTGACCATTGCCTTATACAAAGTGGATAATCATCTCCTTGTCTCTGCTAGCAAAATTCTTATATATCATTAACAAAATTCCATTACCTGCCCTGGCAGCCCATCTGAACTGCTCAGAGAACTTCATATCTGACTACACAATTACCCCTAGGTCTTTTTAATTCTCCACCTCCCTGAGTGTAATACCATACTGTTGGTACGTTTCTCTTGGCTTACTACTCATGTGCTACTCAGTAGTTTGCGTTTGTGAATGTTAAACTTCAGTTGCCACTTCTCAGCCCATCTGCCTAATTTTTCTAGATCCTATTGCAGTAGCATAGTCTTTAGTGTCATTAATAACTCTGCCAACCTTTGTATCATCTGCAAACTTGGAGATTAAACCTGATATATCTTCATCAATATCATTGATAAATATAAAAACAGCGATGGGCACAGCATCGAACCCTGTGGGACTCCACTAATAACATTAGTCCACGTAGAGCAGTGTCCATTTATTCCCACTCTCTGCCGTCCCTTTATCCATTGCAGCAACTTGCCGTTAATGCCATACCGCTCCAATTGTACAGCAGTCTTCCATGTGTAACTGTATCAAAAGCTTTCCTGAAATCCAAGTATATGATGTCAAAATTATTTTTTGCTTCCAGTTCCTGTGTATCCATATCATAGTATCCAATCATATTTGTCAGACAAGACTATCCCTTAACAAACCCATGCTGTGTCTGAATTATTACTGCAGTCTTGTCTAGATGATCCCGCAATGCATCGTTAATCAGTGACTCCATTATTTTAACCGGAATAGAAGTTAAACTAACTGGTCTGTAATTACTCGTGTCACCCTTTGATCCCCCTTTGTGAATTGGGGATACATTTGCACATCTCCAGTCCACGGGGACGTCCCCTGAATCTAAGGATGCTCTCATAATTATGGCTAAAATGATGACAGCTGCCTGCGAAAAAAATGGTGGAATTCAGTATAAAATGAATGTCGAACTCCGGTACGCCGTAACATTAGCCGGCGCACGGAGAGGCCGATTTCCTAATTGCCGAAATTGTCGCTAGCAGCGCTTTGAGTGATGGCATGGCCTTGGTTCTAGGAAGTGTTGTACCAACGCACAGTTACCTGTGCTTCTGAAACAGTTACATCACAGGATGATTCGTCATAACCAAGTATTCATAAATAATATAAAATATACTATACATTTTTACATACTTTTTTGTTGTAATAATTATGATCATTTTTTCAATCAGGCTTCATTTCTTTCATCATTTTTTCAAACAAGTAAGTGCACCGCATACCTTGAGTGGAACGCGTACCGGCTGTTGGCTGCAACTGGCCCAAACCATTTCCGATCGTCAGAATACTTCATTTTCTTTGCAGACTATTATATTTTCCAGTTCTCAGTTCTTATGGCTAATATAGCTGGCTGTCTGAGTTCAACCAAACAATTTCGATACACTTATGCCCTGGTCCATCATAAGCAACAGATTGGAGTCCGTCTATAGAATCAGCTACATATCAGCCGTCTAATATCTTTTTCCATCTTTCCTTTTTCATTTTCTTCAGCTTCCCCCCACCCGCCTTTCTCACTATATCACATCATATAAATTTTTCTATTTATTATTAACTCATTGTCACTGTTACCTCTCACTATTAACACATCTTTCACTCCTCTTTTTTTATTGAGGCAACTAAGGTCGGCTTGTCCTAGGCACGATATGCACGCTTTAAAACTACATCTTCGTTTCTCAAATTTAAAGTGCCAACTGCATTTCACACCGTTAACTAGGTGATTCCGCACAATGATTTTTGGTTGAAATTTTTCATATATTTTTCTCTGGAATATCATAAATCTTCCTTACATATTATAAATTGTTCTAATGAGAACTGTCATTTTGGAGTCCGTCCCGTTTTTATTCCCCACCATTCCATGTCACAATTATCCATACAAGGTACGGCCAAAAAGAAACGAGAAATATTTTCTAA
Organism: Mastigoproctus giganteus; assembly: GCF_048544385.1. Taxonomy (NCBI): domain Eukaryota; kingdom Metazoa; phylum Arthropoda; class Arachnida; order Uropygi; family Thelyphonidae; genus Mastigoproctus; species Mastigoproctus giganteus. Next base: position 90,557,697 of record NC_143587.1, on the reverse strand, counting down.
ATCATTTATTATTTTAAATATAACAATTTCAATTTTATCCCGTTCAAAGTACTTTCCATCCGTGCTTACGCAGCGCTTCATTAGCGATTTCCAGATTCTAAAAAAAGCAGTGGAAGTCCTCAGAATTTATCGCCTTTAATTGATGTGTTGTATTCTTCTGAATGCCGGCTAAATCCTCAAATCGTTCTCCTTTGAAGTGGGTTTTAATTTTCGGGAATAGAAAAAAAAGTCGCATAGCGCCAGATCTGTCGAATAAGGCAGGTGCTCCAGTGTTGTGATCTTGTTTTTTGTTAAAAAACTCTCTCACTGAACCATTCGCGCACATCTTTCTCCATGCCCAACCGCTCTGTCAAAATTGTTGTTACTGTTTTTTTGTAAATGTGTAACTGTTCTGAGATTAGTCGGATGCTCATAAATTTTAAAAAAAATTTAACAATTCTTTGCTCAAAATTACGATTATCCATTTTTCCGTCGAAGGATTAAAACACTGATTTACTTAAGAGAGGCACAGGTCAATCAAAGTTTAACCGATTGCAACGAAACAGAAACTGAACTGTACAGGGGAGGGGGAAAAAAGCTACAACATGATTTTAGTGTTGTTGACATGCGCAGTAGAAAGGCGTTTGTAAGCAACGATTCTCGTTTCATTTTAGCCGCATCTTGTATTTCTTGTGTACTGCACATTTTGTTTGTCGAAAGTCTTTTCTCATGTTTACTTCCTTAGCGTCTTCCCACGATGACCATTCTTCGATCTTCCTCTGTCCCTTGCGGAGCTGCCTGTTCTAAAGCTGATTCCTCAAGGAGGCCCTTGTTTTATGTACTTCGCCCCCGCTATATTAATTTCCTGTGCGGCTGCATCCTGCCAGTAGCTGTTTAAGTGGTTCTAGAGAGTCCTGTTTTGTTCTCTGCTTAATCCTATATGTTGTTATTTTAAAGTTAAACTTTCCGCTTCCTTTCTTTGTTTAGCTGTTTACTTCTACTTAAATTTAAATATTTCCTGTATGTCATACGTTGTACATGTACAGATATATGTACAGGATATAATAATGATAATATATTTTCCCCTTCTATCTTATTTAAAACATCTACTTGTAGACTAGAAATCTTATAAGTTCAGTTCGCTCAGCGCCTTTCTAGCAGTTAAAAAAAAAAGTGGCTAGAAGGTTTTGTTTCCCCCCCCCCCCGCATTTTTAACTATTTTGGGCATAGTGCCTCATATGGGAATTTGACTATTTTGGGCATAATGCCTCATATGGTATGCTAATTGTGAACTATATCGTGTATTACTTTATTAGTAGACTTGGTCCGGATTTCATGTTGGCACTAACAGCACCGAACTAGTGGTTAATAATGCCACGTACCTTCTGAAAAATTTGATCAAGGCGTGGTTAGCCTCTTTTCAAGGGAATACATGGTAATGGGCTACTGATAAATCATGGAACAATTAAGTTATCTAAACTGTTTTTTCAAAATGTATGATGAATTTAAAATTCTATGGGAAGTTCGTAGAAGAGGTATTGTTAAATGATTGATGTGTTTATTTATTTAGAAGTAATACATTGCTTGCATGATGTGACCCATTACCATTTTCTTCAATGAAATGTATGATAACAAACAATTGTACTGATGCAATAATGAACATGAGGAATGCGTACAATTACGAGAGTGTATAAAATATGGTTTTATACACTCTCTTTGTATCTTTAAGCAACAAATCGATTTATAGTATCAAACAAAACGTGTATACTGTAGATGTCTTAGTAACAGCTACTTTAGTAAATGCCAAAAGATCAAGGGAACCAGAACTTTTCTGCATCGGCCAAAAAAAAAAATATTGTATATCTCCACTCTTATCATAGTTTTCCCACTCCCGGAAGATACCCATCAAGCTGCCTCTTAAATTTTACCAAATTATCAGCGCGTAGTCGAATATTCCAGTGTTGGACAACTCGCTGATCCCACGTAAACTTGAGATCCCGTCTATTAGTTTCCTCCAATAGTTTGTAATAATGCTCCCCTGGCTTTTTTCCCGTTTGAATGTGAGAATTCCATTCTCGTTCATCCCCCCACCACCAAAATCAGATTCCCTCAATACGTGTAATTTTTATCAAGCTGTGTACCCCCATACCTTTGTAAATCTCTCTCTTCATGTGAATGACCTTTCCTTCTCTCATCGGACTAATCGCGTGTCATTGGACCCTTTCAGGATGCTCAATGGCTTTCATTAGATGTGGCATCCAAATTGAACACAATATTCTAAATGCAGTCTCATCATTGATATGTATAACTGGACACTTTAACCCCTTCACTCTAAATGCAGTGGTAGTGTAAATTTATGAGGCACTTGCTGTAACGTACAATCAAATTTTCTACTGCGACAGACAGTTAAGCAGTTCTTAGCCGCCATGTTTTAAGGTGATCCTGGAATTTATGTGCTGTATCAGGCTGCGCATTGTCATGAAGTAGTACGACACCCTTTGAAAGCAGACAGTCTTTTCTAGCAATTTGCTACTTTTAGCTTTGAAGCAAGCGGTTTCAATACAGTAAGCTAGTAAAAGTGTGGTTTAGGCACCAGGACGTAGGTTCTATTGCAGTGGTATGGAAAATTTGATTGCACGCGGTGACAAATGTTTAAATAAATTTGGCTGTTGTGAGGGAACGTAGTTTTGTGTCGAACTTACTGTATCGAACAAAACACGCCGTGTTTTGTTCGATACAGTAAAGCAATTTGCTGGTAAAATGTAAGGATTTTTTCTGATACATCTCATGCAATGTGCATAAAAATCGTATAGGTTAGTTATCATATGGTTACGATTTTACGATTTAGGTCAGTTATCATATGGTTACGATTTTACCATATGGTTAACGAAGTTTGTGAGAAAAAAATCGTAACCATATGATAAATAACCTATACGATTTTTTTCTCACAAACTTCAAGGTATATGTTTATATTAATAACGTAGCGTGGCATTAAAAGGACATAATGCGAGAAGGTATAAAAAACGTTAGAAAAGTTATAAATCAGCTTAAAAAGTAAAGGTGAAACAAAAGGCAGCACAGAAAACTGAAGAAGCATTTGGACTATGCGATTTTCACCACATGCAGTATCGATAGAAGTATTGCTAAATTATTATTATTAAATATTTGTCCTTCATTTATTGCATAATTTTAATGTTTTCTGTTTAATCACTTTTTTTCCCAACCCAGTACAAGCCTTAGAACTTATCCAAAAACAACCCAAACCAACTCAACTTGTGCTTTATCTGTTTTGTTGAATTTATCTCTTTTGAAATATTCAGTTCATGGCTTTCTGGATGTTATTTTGAGTATTGATCATGTACTCCCTGCCGAAAACGTGACACATTTATAAATATCCATGGTTGCGTTAACGCCGATCCGAGGAATCTGATCGTATAGCTAGATCTGTCAATTTGCCTTCTGCTTGCAATGACTTTAACGTGAGTTGGTAACTGTCTCTCTGAAAGAACGTGAATGATAGCTTTTGCGTGCGTCAGTGCCAGCAGGCATGGACTAATCAGTTGGCAGCCAAAATCCCCTATCTCGCCTTTCTTACTCCTTTTATCGCCAGTCCTAACGGATCGACAAAACACAAAAGGTATACTGTATCATGTTTCTAAGATGTACAATAAACCTTGAACAGTGAAGGGCATTGTAAGAATAGATATGAAAACATTCGATTATTTTATTGAAAGATAAGTATTCTCGTTTCGAACAAGATTAGCAGCAGTTCTGTTTTTCAGTATACGTACATGGATTGGTAGTGAAGGGTTGCTTTGGTGATTCATGTACTTCAACAGTAGATTCTACGAGGGAAGCTTTTAAGTACATGAGGGGGAAAATGATATAGGATCAAACAAGGATCCGAATTCCTTACTTGAGTTTTATGGAGTATCTTAAATAAAAATAAATTTTCTGTTTATACTCCAGGAGGATCACGTATGGTCAGAAAAGTTTATAAAAAGAGGAATGGAGAATACAAGAACGTTATCGTATTTAATGGTCATGTGTGTTCAAACCATGATCAACTCAAATGCGTAAACTACTAACTGACTTCCCTCTTGACTACAGGAAAAGGCCACGTCTTTTCCTAATTTATCTTGAAAATGAAATAATAAATCCATGACTTTGCTTGGATAAATAATAAATTGTCATCATGTTGACTTATAGGAAAATGTACTTTTGTTGTGTTGTTTCTGTTTTTTGGCACATTCACAAAGGCATAAGCGCTTATTAGTTTCAGCATGTTCAATCGTCCATATTGAAATGTTGGAACTGGTAATGAATGGCAACTCGTGGCTAGAATGGTGATTACAATTATCATTCTTTCGTACTGTGTGAAGAGGACTGACTGAATCCCATCAAGAGGAATTTTCACGAACTTTTTGTCACACCGAAGTCGAGTGTTTTACATGCAAATAACACACAGTGTACCGACACCTCATGACCTCTGCTGACTCGGCGCTTAATACACTCAGCAACAACAACAGTGAATGGATTTTCATGAAATTTTATAGTTACCTTTTGGAAACACATATCCAGCCATTCTGGGTTTAATTAAAATCAGATGAACAGAAATCTAACATTTTTTAAATAAATTTTTTAAAAATAGATAACTTCGGTTATCTATTTTTTTTAAACATACAGTTGAAACTTTTTTTATGTACAATGTATGTTCATTAAATTTCATAACTCATGTATTTCATAATGCTACATAATAAATAAGAATAATTAAAAGTTGTATCTTTAATTAAAAAAAATCGAACACACTTGAAATGGTTACTTTACACAACTTTACATAAAAGTTACACTTAACTTTTTACCTACATTACATAAAGGTTACATTAACTTTGTAGGCGCCTCCGTAGCCAGGTGGGCAGAAGCAGCACACGCTTGTTAATTAGACCGGGGTTCGAGCCCGTGCCCACCAAACACGAAGGATGCGGAAAGGTCAGGGAATGACCACCGCATATCCCCGGAGCAATATGGCCTTAGTTGCTGATAAAAAACCAACCAACCTAACTTTGTATCTACATTACATAATTTTTTTAATGTTAATATTAAATTAGCAAAGGCTTAAAATTTTTAATCAGAGCTTTTTTTATTACGCTGAGAAATTACTAATCAAGCATTACTGGGATGACAAGTAAATGTTTTACCGGATAGATGAAAAATGTGAATTATTACTTTTAAAAGTAAACTAATAAATAAAATTAAAGTATCCATTTTCACACATCTCAGCATGGTTCGTATACATTTTTCTAGATTTTTTTTTAAAGGTTATAGCATATCCGTCATTGGCGAAAATTGAGTTTAAATGACTTTTTAGAGATCTTTATGAGACTATTCTTCAGAACTTAAGAAATATATTTATATATGGTATCAATTGCATTACAATACCTGTTTCGGGTATGAAGGTATCACTTTTTTCTCCTCTCATTGAAAAGTTTTTTGATATATATATATATATATATATATATATCAAAAAACGATTGTGGTGGTTGAATATATAAAGCTCCTCAGTTGGTGAAAGCATTAACATGAAGATTAAAATCGTCGATAGTTTTAATAGATAGCACTCATTTCCATCATCAAAAGATGTATAAAGTTTGTTTCGGCGAAGAGGGGGGGGGGTGGAAACAGATGATAGGCACTATATTGGCGAAATCTCTGCCAGTTTCATTAAAACTAATACATGTATTAAATATTAAATATTAAAACTTTGTACAAAGTTTTAATATTTATGGCAGTTTTTGTGGCCGCCATTTAATAATTGATGACTCTTCATATAATTGGAAAATAGATGGAAGATTTCCTAGAATTATAACTTGATAAGTTAATGATGTATGCTGAAGTGCGCGTGTACTAATTCTGATTATATATGGAAATACGTAGGAAATTTGCAGGAAATTATCACAATACTCCTATTGTGATAATATGCACCATTTCCGAAAATACAAGGAGGATTGTGGTGGTGCTTACGTATTTACCATTTCTATCCTTCCAAAATTAAATATATGTTGTTTAAATCAAGACTGGACCTATTTTCATAAATATTTATTAATATGGAATATATACACCGATGAGCCATAACATTATGACCACCTACCTAATATGATGTGGGTCCTCCACGTGCAGCCAAAACAGCTCGTACCTGGCGAGGCATGGACGCTACAAGATTTCTAAACGTGTCTTGTGGTATCTGGTGCCACCACGTAACCAGCAGATCCTTTAACTCCTGTAAGGTCTGTGGTTGAGACGCCGCAGATCGGAGTTGCTGTTCCAACACAAACCCAGATGCTCGATGAGATTGCTGTGTGGGGAATTTGGATCCAGGGCAATACCTGGAAGTCTTCCTCATGTTCCACGACCCAGTCTCGAACAATCCGGCTGGTGTGTGACGCATTATCCGGCATGGCGCATTATCCTGCTGGAAGATTACACCGCCAGAGGGGAAGACCGTTGCCATGAAAGGGTGTACCTGGTCAGCAATGATCTTTAGATAGGTAGTAGATGTCAGAGTGCCCAGCACATGGATGACTGGACCCAGGGTAGCCCAGCAGAACATCGCCGCCACCGGCTTGTTTTCGTTCCACGTGCATCCAGGCGCCATCACTTCCCCAGGTAAACGACGCACACGTACCCGGCCGTCCTCATAGTGCAACAGGAAACGTGATTCATCGGGCCAAACGACCTTCTTCCAATCACTCAAGATCCAGTTTTGATGCCCGCGTGCCCGTTGTAGGTGCTGTCGCCGGTGAACCGTGGTTAGCATGGGCACTCGGAGCAGCCTGCGGCTACGCAGCCCCATTTTCAGCAGGGTTCGATGTTCTGTGTGTTGTGACGCATTACTCCCGTCACCAGCATTTCAATTACCGGCTAGTTGCGCCACAGTCGCCCTTCTGTTGCCACGTACCATCCGGGAGATCCTTCGCTCACCTCAAGCATCGATGAGCCGTGGTCGTCCAACACTTCCCCGGCGGTTCGTGGGTTTCCCCTCCTCGGACTACTTTCGGTAGGTACTAACCACGGCTGACTGCGAGCAATCCACCAGCCGTGCCGTTTCGGATATGCTCTGACCCAGTCGTCTGACTATTACAATTTTGCCTTTGTCAAACGCGCTTAAATCCGCTGCCTTTCCCATCTGAAGAACAAGGGTAACACTGATTATTAGGTATTAGGTATTAGGTATGTTCGGGGTCTGACGGCACCTGGGATTTCTCCCATCTCCGCGTATGTTCTCTGTATCGGACAAGCCAGAGATTTAAAAGTGTGTGGGATATGTACTGTGTAGTTTGTTGTGCCCATTGTTCGTCCGGCCTGTTAGCCGCCGGGCCCCTAGTGAGACCCGACGTTACCAATACCTGCCACAGGGAGGCCGGCCGGGTGTTACCAATATTTGTACTCTGGCTGGTCTTGCCACTTACTTTCCTGGGATTTTAGTGGCTAGGACCAAAAAAAAAAAAAAAAAAAAAAAAAAATCGAGGTTGATATTAGTGATACAAGTTAGTATTAATATTGCGCGACGTGGGGCTGTGCGGTGAAAGTGAGTTTTAGAAACCAAATAGGTTCGGGCAAGAATTTTGATGTTCTCTTTTGATTTTGACATGTAGGGCTAAACGCTGTGCAAGACAAAAGTTTGGGGGGAGGATGAAGACTGGGGGGAAGAAATTGGAAATAAGGGGCCGACAGAGTAGATGGCCCCTGCAGGTAGTGAGGCATGCCCGTGCCCCACCAGAGTGAAAAAATTGGGGAGGCAAGGAGAGGCAAGCCTCTCCTCCCCAGGAGTTTGGAAAGAAAGATCCGCTCAAGAGAGTGCGGATTTGGGTCGCCAATAGGCTGTTCCGGCGGGAGAGTGCCACGTATGTCGTCTCCATCAGTTTGCAGGCCCTAAAAAATTGGCCGTTGAGTCTCATCTAGGTGGGACACTAATAGGGGATTAAATCTGGATGTCATCCTTCCAGACTGCATGTGGTCTGGGGCTTATTTTCTGGTCATTATCTTGGGGTCATAATCAAGTCTACTGGCTGTCATTATGGGGTTTTATCCCTTCCGTGATGTTTGCTAGTCCTTACACTACCTTTTGTCATTATGTAGTGGGTCTATGCTGCAAGGTCTTGGGGCAGTGTCCCTTTGTTCTGATGTCACGACTATTTAAAGGTGTTTTTTCGCTTCTATTGGCGGTAATCATGACTCTTGTAGTTCGACAATCTATTGTCACTTGTCTTTTCCTAGTGCATTTTGTAGTCAGTCCAAGGTCTGTATAGTCGGTTCCTCTGTGTCGTCTCGCAGCTATTTGCAGTTTTGTTTTGTCTCATTCCGTTAAGGTCTTCGGTATATGGCGGCTAGTGTTTGGCGCCTGCTAAATAATCCCTGGGCAAAATCAGTTAAGGCTAAATATTCTTCTTGTGTATCTAGTAGATGTGACTCGAGATCCCTCGGTAAATAGTGAACTCTAGTTATTAGTCTGCATCTAAGGTCTTCGTATTGGACACACTCAAACATAATGTGCACCCAGCTTTCTTGTTCCCCGCAAGTACAACGCGGATCCTCCACTATTCCCAATGCTGTAAGCTTTGCATTGAAAGCCCCATGACCCGTAAGGAGGTAGGTCGTGTAAAGTCCGGGTTGCAGCCAGGTTGGAAGAATGGGGTATACTCTGTCTACGTCCGGGATGAACTTTTTGGTGATGTTCCCTTTTGTTGTGTTTGTCCAGCGGTATTGCCAGGTTTCTTTTAGGTATTTCTGCAGCCTGTTCTTTTCAGCCTTGTGGGTTGCATTGTTATCCACTGTGTAGTCTTGGTGGGTGCAAGGCATTCCTTTGGTTATATAATAGGCTATTCCAGTACGTATGATGTCCAGGTCAAGGGGAAGGGCTCCGGTCAAGACCTGTAGGGCAACAGTGCTAGTGGTGCTACAGGCTCTGGTAATGGTTAACAGGATAGTTCTATGGATTGAGTCGATTATGCGTCTATTTACGGCGGTTGATGCCTTGTGATACCAAACCGCAGAGGCGTATGTTATAGCTGGTAGGAATGTCGTTTTATAATATAAGGAGAGCACGCGACGTTTAAGTCCCCAGTCCCGACGAACCACACGTGCTAACAGTGCAGAGTACTTCCTTATCTTTGTTCTTAAATGTGTGAGATGCTGCTTGAAGGAAAGATTACAATCTAATATCACCCCCAGGTACTTAAGCTGGCTTTGGAGTTTCACTGTGGTGTTGTTCACCTTTATTTGAGGTGGCCTGTGCAGGTCAAGGGAGCCTTTCAGTAAAATTGAGGATGTCTTAGTTGGTGAGATTTTTAGGCAGTGTAAGATGGTCCAGTCCTGTAGTATCCTGATGGCATGGTTTGCTTTTACCTCCAACTGGGTTCTACTGTCGGCAGCAATTTTCAAGATTAAGTCGTCGGCAAAAGCTTGGGTTTGGACGTCACCAAGGTCCATGGCCAGGAACTCATCCAAGACAATGTTCCACAACAGCGGCCCCAGGACAGAACCCTGGGGGCAACCCCTGCAGACACGGCGGTTTACCCTACCATAGGGTGCCACGACACTAATACTCCTGTCGGTAAGGTAAGACTTGATAGTGAGATACAAATTGCAGGGAAGGTTGGCCCGCCTTAGCCTTGCCAGGACACTTGGCCACCAAATGGTGTCGAAAGCCCCGGCAAAATCTATGGAGATGATTAGGTAGTATTTACTGTTGCAACTGGCCACACCGTGCAGCAGATGTCTAAGTGCCTCTACTGTCGAAGACTCAGGCTTAAAGCCGAACTGGGTAGACATGTGCAGTTCAGCACTCTTGTAATGTGTGTCAATTCGGGCATATAGCATTCTCTCAAATAGTTTGCTGATCACTGGTAGCAAAGCTATCGGTCTGTAAGTGGTTGGCTGTTGTGGAGTCTTCGTGGGTGTTTTTGGGATCAGCTTCAGTCCCGCAGTCTTCCAGTTTCTTGGGAAGATGCCTTGATGTAACACTGATTAACGGAGCTCAGTATCAGGTGTTTTTTATACTGTGTCCCAACCCGCGCACGCGCCGTAGTTCACCTTCGATTTGTATAACGACTCGCTGGTCATAATGTTTTGGCACATCGGTGTATATACACGTACTCTTTTACTTGGTTTTTACAGTTTTTAGTTGGTTTATAGTAAAATTAGTGAACTTATGTACTTCGTCTACAAATTTTTTTGTGACCTTTTGTTCGCATATCGTATGTGCTAAGCTCCTATTGTCTTCACCATGTCCATCTGCCCGCATATAACAAAAGGACTCCTAATGGACAGATTTTCATGAAATATTGTATTTACACTTGTTAAGGATATTTGTGGAACCCAACCAAATTTCATTAAAATAGGCCAATCCTGCACTTATTATTTCTATTTTCCATACAATTTGTATGGAAAATAATAAATTAAAAGAATAAAATTTTAAAAGAAAAGATAATGATGAATTAAATGTAGTTTTAATGCAGTATTGTTAGCTTTAGATAATCCGTGCACACTTCGAGTGTATTTTTATGCAAGACTCGTGAACGTGGTATCGCTTGTGAAGAGATACCTATATACAAAGATAAAAGAGACTTACAAATAATACGGGAGGAGAGTAATAAATATTAAACAGTTATAATTCAACGAAATGGCTAGTTTAAATAACGGAAACCGTAGAATTCTTGTCAGTTTCTGTTGGCTTCCCGCATTCCAAATGAGCTATTTCCAACCACAAGATATCCTTTGGTTGGATGTTATTTGGTTATTAGCCCAATCTCGATACACTTGAGACACAGTCTTCTGTGAAAACATAGGACTGTGTCTCAAGCTTCTTTTGTTCCTGAATACTCTATTAATCCTACTCAAGTCCTATATTGACTCTGGGCTGCCTGTTTAGTAATGTAACCATAAATATAAATATGATCCTTGACTTATAACTATACACTTAATGCAATTGCTATTTTTCCTGCCCTGCCAACTTTGAGGAATATCTTTTTAAGTTAACAAACCTAACTTTATTGAAAATTTAAAAAAAAGAACAGTCTTGCAGATTTTGTTAGGCTTCATAATCTTCTACCTAAATTTCATTTTCGTTTCTTTTTCCAACCTGCCCAAGTTTTCATTCAATTCAAATATTGTAACCATATACTAACAGAATGAAATTTCATTAAAATATAGTTGGATCAATTTTGAATCAATTTTAGCAATCAAAAAAATAATAAATAATAATAATAATAATAAATTAAACAAGAACTTCATAGGCATTAAGATTATAACTAAAGTTCATTTGTTAGTCCTTTATTTTATGTATTAGTTTTTGACCCCTTACGGTTAAAATTGGTCCGGAAAGTTCTCCGTTATACATAGACCACAGCATGAAAAATTGTCACCCAATCACGATTTGATTCCTCATATATTACTCGTAGCAGTTAATGAAGACTCCGATGTGTGAGTACAGCTTCCCCTTTGAGTTTTACGTTTGTATCTAATTCAAGCAGGATAGATAACACAGGATGGCTCTGATAGTTCTGATAAGTTCTGTTACCGGCGGAAATAGCGCTTAAATATCAGAGGAAACAAGTTCAGAGGTGTACTAGAATTACTTTCACTAATAATTTTTCTATCTGGGTGGGTTTTCAACTCAACACAAGTATCTTTGGAAGATAGGACGCACCCTACATATAAGCATATGCACTATGAATTTTTTTTAATGCATTTTTCTGATGTTTTGGATATGCGATGCATTTCTTATATATATATTTTCGTTTTATTTTCAAAAAAAAGAAAAAAAAAAAAGGAACAGCTACTCTTGGTACATAGAATTAGGGGGGGGGGTTGACCTAATGAAAACCGTAATTGCACTCATGACGTTACGTTTTTATTTTTTATGTTACTCATGATAAGTAACATAAAAAAAAAAAATGCACTGAAGACAGAAAATTATATTCAAAACATACCCCACCAGGAAGCCACACAGTTCAATTTTAACTTCAACTTTATGCTAAGTCCAACACAAGCTCCAGGGATCTTCAAGACCGGCTATCTCAAATGAATCAATCGATGAAGACTGTATGGCAGATTAAATCAAATCTATGCAATAATCAGTCCCAACAAGGGAGGTCGGTAACGATTATAGCTTCCCACGAAACTAAGCTAACATCCTCTTCTTCAAGGTCATCCACCGGTCAAGCTCTGCATACCAGAGATGTGGATCTATCTAAGTCAGAAAACAGCTTTGGGGCAATGTTAAAGAACAACTTTCACATTTCTTATTCCTTGTTAAGACTGCACAAAGTACATGATTATCCCGCAGACGACAACAAGGAATTCTCCAGTGTATGTAATCACACGGATTCAAGCTTTTTTCACTCCCTACAAATAAATTGATTAGAGATCTAACTTTTGAATCCCAGAAGGCCAACACAGAAGGAATGCGAAGGTTATTCAAGATTGCTGCTCTAGAGGGCACAACAGGAAACCTTTGCTTTCCTGATGGCCACCTTAAAATCCAATACTCCAACCGAGAATCAACTTAAATTTCGATGATGCAGCAGATGAACAAAAAAGCGTCGACCCAGATATCACAAGCGGCGGAATATAAAAAGAAAAGTACTTCGTGATAATTTCTGCTCAGTCACTTTGGCCTTATCCGATTTAAAATTCCAGTACGTCCCTAAAATTTTCACTTTCACCTGGCTGAATAAGTATGCGACTCCGTTAGAGTTCGGCATAAATGAACACCATGAAAAGGTGTACAGATATATCACCTCTTCTTCCATAAATTAAGAAGAATGGAGATTTTAAATCTGCGTACGTCGGCATCACTGAAGAGACGCTGACAGGTTCAGTTCGTGGAAAAGAAGATGCAGCAAACTTTAATAGCCAGTGATTATCGCTAGAGATGCCCATCGTTCCAGATACCAGGCCAAATTTTTCGAATGGAGCTAAATAATTTTTTACTTATTTACCCAACAAAAACACCTTATTCTGCACTTACCACAAATCTTTAAACTATTCCGTTCCCTACCGTTTCAGCCGCCACACCCGCCCATTCACTTCCATGTCGATTACATTCTGTTTTTTCACTCCTGCTCCTGCTCCTTTACAATAATACTTCCGCTTCGCTCTCCACGTAATAGTGAAGCAACTGTTTTGTTTACAATCCTGGGCGTCTCCCTGCTCTTTGCTAGGAACTCTATAGGCTTTCTACTGCTAAGACTTCAACCCATTTAGCACGAAGATAGAACAAACAGAAACACTATTCCTGTAATTTGATTTGTAGTGACTGTGGTTGTCTTTCAATGTAGTTCAATGTGACTGTGGTTCCTAAGAAAACAGAAGATGTAAACAGGAAATGGAAAGAGTTTTTCGAAGGGATCATAAATAGTGAAACAGTCGCTGGAGAAGAACAGGAGCTAGACGGCCATGATGAGGACGTTGAGTTTTGCTAGCATTGCATGTATGAAGTCAAGGAAGGCAGCAGGGCCTGACATGAAACCCGTTGAAATTGTCATGCGGTTATGACAGAGAGGAGTCCCATTTATGACGAGGCTAATGAATAAAATAATGAGAGCAGCCAAGATACCAGGTGCTTTGAGGGAAGTCTTATAGTACCGATATATAAAAGGAAAGAAGACATACAAGACTGCAACAACTATAGACCTATCAAATTAATGAGCTAGATAATGAAGTGGTTAGAGAGTTTTGTCGAAAGAAGACTGGGAGCTAAACTGCAAGACCAGATTACCGAGAACCAGCTTGGCTTTGTAAAGGGGAGAAGCACTACCGATGAGTATTTATAGCAAGGGTCCTGCAAGAGAAGTGTAGGGAGAAACAACAAGCTCTCCACTTAGCCTTCATAGACCTAGAAAAGGCTTATTACAGAGTACCTAGGCGTCTTCTGTGGAAGTGCCTGAGGAAGAGGTGTGTTCCTGAGACCTACGTCAAGCTTATCCAGGATATGTACCAGTATAGTAGAACTAGAGGACGTAGTCAGCTGGAGTTAGTGATGCCTTCACTGTTAACGTCGGCTTACACCAGAGCTCTCCCCTTAGCCCGTTTCTGTTTATCATCATAATGGACAAACTAACCAGATATTCAGAGCAATGGCTCTGACAATTTACTCTTTGCAGATGACATCATGCTTAGTAGCTAATCGCGAGAGAGAGAGAGAGAGAGAGAGAGAGAGAGAGAGAGAGAGAGAGAGAGAGTACAGGAGAAGCTAAAGAGATAGGTAACAGTTCTAGAGCGGGAAGATCTAAAAGTCAATAGTAACAAGACAGAATACATGGAATGCTTTGGCAACTTTGGCAACGTACAGCTTAATAGGATTAACAATTACAAATACCTTGGGTCAGTTCTAGACACAAATGGCAGCTGTGAACAGGACGTCCGAAGTCGAATAAAATCTGGATGGGCCAAGTGGCGGGAGATGTCCGGTGTTTTGAAAGACAAGACGATGTCAACTAAACTGAAATCAAAAATTTACAAACAGGTAATAAAGCCATGTATGTTATATGGCTCGGAGTGCTGGGCTGTCAGAAGAAAAGAAGAACGAGCTTTAATGTCAGCAGAAATGAGAATGCTAAGGTGGAGGGTGTTTGGGAATAATCCATGAGAGATAGAAAGCGAAATGAAGATGTAAAACTGGAGATGAAAACTGCATCCATCAGCTTGAAGATTAGGGAGAACAGACTTAGATGGTGGGGCCACGTCCAGCGCCGCTACTTTTACCCACGTTACCAAGCATGTGCTTAGCTGCCAAGTGCCAGGTCGGAGGTGGAGAGACAGGCCGAAGATGACAATCGAGAGCAGAGTGAAGTAAGATATGCAGGAACTAGGGCTAACTCCAGCAGACTGTGCCAACCGTACTAAGTGAAAGCGTTCCATCCATGTCACTGACCCTTAACCGGGACAAACAGCGCTGATAAAGTAAAGTAGGTAAGTGGTTGTCTTTCAATGTTCATAGCATCCCAATAGTTTCGAATACAGTTAACCAGATTATTAAGACCACTTCTTTAAAAGGGAATTTGTGTCTTCACTTTATGTCTGGTTGCAAGTATGTATATGAATAAATTCTTAAAAAATTTAACTATTCGTCTACCTCTTCCCGGTGTATGGTTGTGCACCCGGTGTAGGTTCTTCACTGAAGAACAATTATACTTGAGAAAGGAGAAAGGGTCGGTCCTTAGATGAGTGCAGTTGGTTCAGTGCAATTTGGCCTCTGGACCATAAAGGTCCCAGATCTCATCAGAGGTGCACGAAAAACTCCTTCGGTCTTTTTCTCCAACGTTAATTTCCCTGGATCCTAAACTTTAGAAACTGTCCTGGAGAGAAGGAAGCAGAGATATACACCGATGAGTCAAAACATTATGACGTTATGACCACCTACCTGATATGATGTTGGTCCTCCACGTGCAGCCAAAACAGCTCGTACCCGGCAAGGCATGGATGCCACAAGATTTCTAAATGTGTCTTGTGGTATCAGGTGCCAACACGTAACCACGTATCCTTTAACTCCTGTAAGGTCCGTGGTTGAGACGCCGCAGATCGGAGTTGCTGTTCCAACACAAACCACAGATGATCAGTGAGATTGATGTCTGAGGAATTTGGAGGCCATGGCAATACTTGGAAGTCTTCTCATGTTCCACGAACCAGTCTCGAACAATCCGGCTGGTGTGACATGGCACATTATCCTGCTGAAAGACGGCACTGCCAGAGGGGAAGACCGTTGCCATGAAAGGGTGTACCTGGTCAGCAATGATGTTTACATAGGTGTAGACGTCAGAGTGCCCAGCACATGAATGACTGTACCCAGGGTATCCCAGCAGAACACCGCTGCCACCAGCTTGTTTTCGTCCCACTGTGCATCCAGGCGCCATCACTTCCCCAGGTAAACGACGCACACGTACCAGGCCATCCGCTTGGTGCAACAGAAAACGGGATTCGTCGGACCAGACGATCTTCTTCCAATCACTCAAGGTCCAGTTTCGATGCTAGCGTGCCCATTGTAGGCGCTGTCGCTGGTGAACCGTGGTTAGCGTGGGCACTCAGAGCGGCCTGCAGCTAGGCAACCCCATTTTCAGTAGGGTTCGATGTACTGTGTGTTGTGGCGTATTACTCCCGTCACCAGCATTCCAATTACCGGCTAGTTGCGGCTAGTTCCAATTACCACAGTCGCCCTCCTATTGCCACGTATCATCCGGGAGAGCCTTCGCTTACCTCGAGCATCGATGAGCCGTGGTCGTCAAACACCTCGTCGGCGGTTCGTGGGTTCCCCCTCCACGGGCCAATTTCAGTAGGTAGTAACCATGGCTGACCGTGAGCATCCCACCAGCCGTGACATTTCAGATATGCTCTGACACAGTTGTCTAGCCATTACAATTTGGCCTTTGTCAAACTCACTTAAGTCCGCTACCTTTCCCATCTGAAGAACAAGAGTAACAGTGATTAACGGAGCTCAGTATCAGGTGTTTTTTATACCGTGTCCTGAACCGCGCACGCGCCGTAGTTCACCTGCAGTTGCTTCGATTTGCATAACGACTCGCTGGTAATATTGTTTTGGATCATCGGTGTACATATGATGAAATACTTAAGTGTAAAAGTTAAGGATTTAATATTTCCACTGCTTGAGTTAAATAAAACCTGGAGAAACATATGCTATATTGGAATAAGGCATGTTCCACTCTTTTTTTTTAACAATTTCTGGTTCTAGCAGGTCTGGCACTGGTCATTTATTTCCTCTGATAGTTGATGCCGCTGCAGTTAGCTCCTCCCTGGTGAAAGGCATTTCCATTGCTTGGTTATTGTAGGTCGCATTATCTTGACACATTTTCTTCTGAACGTCAGTCTGCGGTTCAGCCGGTGGTCGAAAGACCACGTCAAGAATATTGTTTATGGTGCTTTCCCAGTTTGTAGTCATGGCACCTTGTGGAGTTCTAGTAGTAGCGACAACCTCCCCCCGAGGAAGCTTGTTTGTGGTGATCTTGTAGACCATCCCCCAGGGATCGTTATTGCCAGTAGTTGTGACCAATCGCTGCCAAGTCTCCTGTTTGCAATGACGTATCTGCGCGGTAGGCATTTCTCGCTTCTCTGTACCGCTGCTGTAAGGCCTCCCTCCACTTCTGCAGCTGCCCAAGATCTTCTGGTCCTTTGAAAAGCCTTGCGTCGGATCTGAATTTCCTTTCTAAGGTGCTGCAGGTACCGGTTCCACCAAGGCATTGCACCTGGGGTTGGGTGTTTCCTAGGTATTGCAGCTTCACAGGCCTGAGTGATGAGGGCTGCTGTCTTCCGCTGAAGGAGTTCCGGGTCTGGAGTTCGGCATTATGTTCCTGTAAGGCAACTGAGATTTCAGTCTGGAAGGTGTCCCAATTTGCTTTCTGAATAGCGTACCTGCTGCATTTGTCTTGGTACTGGGTTCCTAGTTAGTGAGCAGGTAAGCTGGAAGGTTATGGCACTGTGATCGGAGGTGGTCCAGGCATCTTGGACCGACCACCCAGTAATATTGCTGGCTATGTTTCTGGGGGCCATGGTGACATCTATAGTTGACTCCCACAACGTATTGCAGAAGGTCGGCAGGTTGTGTGGGATGTTTAATACCGTTACTGGTGCGTTTGCCCGGAACTCCTCTAGTTTTTGACCGACCGCTATATCGATCAGATAGATAGCCATTTCCTTTTTGTCGATAAGGGATATATCTGGTCTGTTATGTAAGATTGTTATGGCCGTTATCGCTGGGTCCCAGTATAGTTTGTGAGTAGGGGTCTCTACTACCTTAGGTTATACTTGTAATACAGTATACTTTCTTTGATCAACTGATAATTTTGCGCTAGCTTCTGCTGCTGTACTATCATGGGAACTTGGTCGTGTCTCTGAGTGTACTCCGTCTGTGTGATCAGTGGTAATATGCTGGATTGTTTCTGGAGCCAGGTGGCATCGTCGGCATGTGTCGTCTATCACTCCGGGGTCCTTGCTGATATATTTCTTTTAGTTCCTGGTGTTGATTATCTGGTCTTGAATGGCGAGCATGGACCGTAGGTCTCGGCCAGGGTCTCTTTGCCCGAAGGTCTCGGGGAAGAGTCGCCCATTGGAGTTTTTATTCTGAAATTGTTTTAAAATATTGACATCTTTGTGGCTTAAAATTATATTTATTGCTGAGTTTAGCATTTATAATAAAAAAATTATCTATTAGGGTTGATTACTGTATTAAGATATTTTTTGAAAAAAAAAAAATTAATATTATAATTAACAATGTTCAAATTTCTGTCTAATAATGTAGATCTAATCCACTAAGATGGTTTAGTCCTAGCTGGAGTAAAGAACCTAGTACAAAAAAAAAAAAAAAAAAAAAAATAGAATTACGCCATTTCTGAAGTAGTAATTCGAAGAAGCGAATCTCCTTTCGTCTTGCATGTAAATAAGATCACTGAATGAACTTCCTTTAGTATCAGAACAGGCAAAATAATTATAATTGAGATTTTTGGATTATTGAACCATACATAGTTTTCCATTATTTTAGAATAAACTGTCTTTTACACAGTATTTATACTTGCAACCTTTAAGGAGATGATAATGGATCTGTTTGTAAAACACGATCTTTGCGCCTCATGTTACTCAGTTATTTCTGCCAAGCAACAGTTCAACTTTTATTTTTCTGTTTCGCTGCTTTTGGCTTTTATATAGTTTCGATTAACGATTAAACTTTGGGTTTCCTGCTCATACAAGATAATCATTCCCCTTTGCAGCAGTTTAATTTTTTTTTTTTTTATTCTGCCCAAAGCATCTTAAGATTATTGCTAGGGAAGAGTAATTTCTCTCCTCCAGTAGTGTTGTGTGATCTCCTCCAAATTTGCTCTATTATTGTTCTCTCTTGATACCTGTTTTTTTTTTTTTTTTTTTAAAGTAACAATGCGCGTCGTTATAGCTTCATTTTCTCATCGTTACCGATGTGCTTCTCGATTTTCATAACTCACCAGGTGATTCACCTCTAGTTCCGTCCACCATGAGATTTCTATTAATTCGCTTGCTTCATCATACGCCACCCAAGGAGCAGGCTTGCTTCATTCTGACAGGAAATATTTCTTAAATAACATATTAGTTATCTTTTAAACATTTGATCCGTAACGAGAATAGTTTCTTCATTCTTTTTTGGAAATATCATCATTCGAGCAATCGATTCTTGTACATTTATATTGCAAACTGTTGCTTAATGAAGCATCCTTTTGCAATAGGTACTAATCATTTGAAGGACGCAACAGTTGCAAGATCCAACAGGAAGTAGTTTACGCAGTAAATGAAGTACTATATTTAAATTTTTCAGTTGGCGTGTTTTTCGTTATTAAACAGCATCTATTGCTAAACGGTTGCGTAGCCGGTTCCACAAAATATGGGCAACAGAAACAACAATATGGAACAAATAACTAGCAAGGTATATAGACACAACGCTCATACAAACGTACGACCGCAGGGAAATATTGTGTCCCGACGTGTGACACTGCCTAAGTAACGTCATCGTTCGTTTGTACCTGTACTTGTATTATTAAGCAGTTACAAACAGGTGTTTGTGTCCATACTATACGCATATGTATGTATATGTACTACTAACCTATTTAGAAAGTTGATCACGTGAATTAGGTACCGGGTGAAAAATGGCTGGGACGTAGTTCCTGACTCATTTGATACTTTTGTCTACCGTAAGCGACAGGTTAGAAAATTGATTCGGTGTTATTTCAATATTGTCGAAAATATATTAGACGTCGGTTCCGTTTTGCATACTTGTGTTAAGTTACCACCATACTTAGTGATTTAGTACTGAACGAAAGAAAACCAGAAAGAATAAAAGGAAAGGATATCACTTAGCAGTTAGGTGTTCTTTAGTCAGCCTCTTGGCTGCTAATATACCTATGCAAACAACAAACGTCTTGGGAACACCGGGAAAAGCTTAAACAATCCAGGCTTCTCTATCGATCGCAGCACGCGCATTTGAGACAGTTCTTTACATTTCAAGGTCTTGCTTTAAATGTCATGTCCGAACCGAGCTGAACCAAACGTGCGCAAAGCGGATTTGAGGGTAAGTAGGACAGCTCATAACTCTCACCTATCTACTTCTGGAAATCACATGGTTTCATTTCACTTAAATAAACAAAGAAGAAAGATTCTTATTTTATAGTTGTAGCCACCCGATTGAATTATTTTTAAAAATACCTACTCTTATTTTTGTTTGTGTCGCTTTGCGGATGTATAATTTTTGAATATTATTGCGAGCTGTTTTATACTAAAGCGAAATTAGGAATGAATTTTGTCAGACGTGTCAATCTACAAAGTTTGCAGTTAGATAAACTGGTAAAAAAAAAGAACACTTAGGATTTTTTTTTTTAAATTTAAGTAAAAACAAATAGAATGCCTTAAATTAATTGCTTAGTTTAACTTGTAAAATTGTTTTAATGACGGTTTAAAGAGCTAGACACAGTGTATCTGAGCTCCAGATAATGAGAACAAATAACAAGAAATTGCTTTTATATTGATTGAGACAATAAAAACGGTCTAATGTAGATATATATTATGTATTGTTAGATTTACTAGCTGAATTATTTATTAATTTGCATATAACTTGGCTGCAGTCATGGAGTAACGTATGCGGACACAATTTCTCACACTGCGAGATCAATCCTCTCCATCGCTGCTACAAAAGAGCCGTTATTAACTGTTACGCTGGTAAATCGCCTACTATAAAAGCAGTTACAATGAAGTTGTAAACTCTCATCAGTTGGCAGTGCATAATTTTGAAGTTTGAAATTTCTTGTAGGCAAGTTTGCAGTACTTCTTGGTATCATTAAAGATAAAGAAATAGATAAAGCAGTGGATGATTTGCAGCATTAGTTTTTTGTCAGTTACAGTGCGAGAAGGAAGCTTGAAATATGATAAATTTTCAGTTATGCTTGGCATATAAACGGTTTCTCCTTGTAGTGCCGAGTAGGCGATATTTAGCCTGGTGAAAAAATTGCGTGGTCGGACGAATTCCAGTTCATGCTGTTTTATGTTGATATAAGCAGCAGAATAAGGTGAAAACAGCATGAATTCATGGGCCCATCCTGCTTGTTGTCAATAATATAGACTGGTGGCGTGGCGTGGTGTGGCGGCAGTGTAATGGTGTGGGGAGTATTTTCTTGGTGTACGATGAAACTCTTAATACCAGTGGAGAAACACTGGTATCAAGAGTTTCATCGTACCATTTAGCATCCACTGGAGAAACCAGTGGATGCTAAATGCTATCTGGAAATTGTTTCTGATCGGTGCATCTCTTCTCGGCTGTGGTGTATCCATGTCACAAATTATATATAGCTAGTTCCAGGAACACGAGGTTGAATTCACCCTACTGTGGTGGTCGCTAGTGTCACCAAATCATAATCAAATTGAACATCTTTGAGATGAAATTGAACCAAACTATCCAATTTGTAATAACTGCTGAAAGCAATGGAGTAAATACGGCCAGTGTTCTTGTGGCGCCTCCGGGACGCAACCAGGCTGTTCTGTAGCCAAAGGGAGATTACTCGCTATTAATTAGGCATACCTAATAAAATAAATTGGCATAACTTACGCATACCTAAGTTATGCCAATCAGTGTATAAATATTTATTTTTTCTTTTATGTTTTACATTTAATCTCATCGCTGTACATTTTTGTTGGGGTATTGTTTATTTATTTATTGTATGAAGCGGTGATTTTTCGATCTCACAAGCGAATATTGTAAATTACAGACATTATTATGATTAGTATTATAAATCAAACCATGTAACACAGGGGAAATAAAATTAATTTTGAACAAGTAAATTAACTGTTAAAAGAAGAATGTCTTAAATTGCAAGTAAGAATTTGAATTATAAAAGGGGTAATGGATCTGCCCTAAGAAGTGTGTCATCTTTTCTAACTCAGCTTGTCTTAAGTTGTGCTGACTACGGGTTTTTCGAGAAATTGAAAATGAGAAAACATGTTTAGAACAATTGCCATGAGAATTAATAGCATGACTGTTCAGAAAAGAGTCAGTTTTAGATAAAAGGATTTACGTGTCTGATAGGAAGGCATCCTCAGTCTGAATACCAAAATATTAACTGGAATTCTGCAGTGCAGGTTGAACAAAAACACTACATTTAAATAAATAAAATTTGTTATTTATAAAATTAAAAATCAAAGGTTATAAAATCCTTAAACTTGCTGTAGTTTAACAGCTTTTGTACTACATAGGTCAGAGGAGTTTACAAAATCCAACCCCCCTTATATATAATCCTTAGCACTTTCATTGGTTTATGACGTATTTGTTTTGTTTATTTGATTTGGGAAGTTCCATCAGGTGTGTGTGTTAAGTGTCCAGGCAACTAAAACTATGAGGCATCGGGATATTGCGAATCTAATTGTGTGCATTTTTGGGACGAAAAAGCCCATTTTAGGATGAAAAACTCATGCAATCCTCGTCAGAAATTGATTTACTCAACTGTGTTGTGAAAGAAATCCATAAAAATCGCTAGCTTCATTTCCAGGATCGAACTTAGAGCATTTTTTACCTGGTGTGGGAGGACTGTGATTATAATCACTGTGCTAATGGCGAGTTTTCTAGCGCTTCTATTTCTTCGGTCGTAGCGCGCTAATTGTGTTAGTTTTTTTTTTTTTTTTTTTTATTTGCATAGAAGTTATGCCACGCAAAGGCGAATCATGCCTTCCTGTTTATGGGGATAGAGGTGGGTATCAGCATACGAAAACAAGATATACCCAGTGTTGGGGGTGGGGGAAGTAGAGATAATAGATTATCCCCAATTACTCATGGTCATAATTGCCTTGACGTCAAGAGCGTATCGGTATGTCGATGAGGCGTCAGTATATGCGAAAACCGTACTCTCCGCACTCGATTTATGGGTTTGGTGATTTGTTTTTGAAATAACTGTTGTTGCATGTGACACTCCATTAGATGGCACTACTGTGTCTGTAAATTATCTACTCTACAGTCAGTGTCTGTTTGTGGAAATGCTGTCCGAATACCTCATAAGAGAATAAGCTGTAGAGCTTTTGTCCATTGTCTGCTAACTAGGCTGGGGTATGATATGAGCCCACAAAAGTTCTCAATATCCCGAAAGAATTTAAAAACAGATCCCCCCCCCCCCACATGAAATGGAAGAAGAGCAGTTGTGGCTGTCGTCCTAGATGTGAGAACTTTGGTTTTTGTCACAATTGTTTGCCATAAGTGTCAGTATCGAAATCAATGTTTTCTTTATTGCTTGAAAAAAGTTCAACTTTTAAACATTTCAGATAAAACAAATATGAACATTTTAAAGTTAAGAATCAGTATTTCTGTTGGTGAATGATAAAATTACGTAATAAAGTATTTTTTTGTTTTTAATTATGGGTAAGTTAATGATAAATATACTCGTATTTTCTGTTTATACTCCTGGACGACCACATAGGGACAGAGGAATTCACATTAGAGGTGTGAATACATTTATTTTAATAAGAATTCCTTGGTTCTGGGAAATACTTCCATTTAACAAAGAAAGAAACAAGGTGAGATTATTTTCTTAATCTCACCGTAGACGTTCTTCACCGAGGCTGTCTTAGCCGAGGGATCAAACGTGAGGGTATATTGGTACAAGTATTTGAATTGATTGTGGTTTTCCCGCGTGATTGCTGAATAGGATGATGTCCCTGTACTATTTCTGTCTTCTGAACTCCTCTGACCTTATGTAATCATCCCAGAGTACAAACAGAAAAATTCGTTTATTTTATTTAAATTTTATCGGAATTAAAGCTCAGTATAGTGATTAATATTTATCCCACTTATAAGTGCTTAAATGTTAAAAAGCCTTCATTGCAGGTCGTGAAAATGTGTTCTAGTGTTTTCTGGGATGCAAAAGGTGCAATTTTTATTGATTTTCCTACTGAGCGGAA
The DNA here is from genome assembly GCF_048544385.1 of Mastigoproctus giganteus. Taxonomy (NCBI): domain Eukaryota; kingdom Metazoa; phylum Arthropoda; class Arachnida; order Uropygi; family Thelyphonidae; genus Mastigoproctus; species Mastigoproctus giganteus. The sequence continues at coordinate 90,533,757 of NC_143587.1, read as the reverse complement.
GGCTGTTAATGTTGATTGCCATTGCAGATTATTGCAGGATAAGGCGAATTCGATAATATTGTCAAAAACAGTGAGTCATCTGTTTCCTTTAAATCAGTATTTCGTAGTAAATGAAGTGTGATGACTTTAAAAGTAGTTTGCGAAGTTATAACTCAGCTTACTAAATAAACGAGTTTGCCAGCGGTTATTTTAAAGTTCCAGGGGCCGACAATCTTTCCCATCATGCAAGTTACCTTCAAAATAAACAAGGTCTCGGTATCGTTGTGTATCACAATTTTTTTTTTTTTTTTACTTAAACCAAAAAAACTAATCAAGCAAAGAATTAATAAGATTTCTAGCATTAGAATATTAATATTTGATTATACATGTTTTAAAAGCAAAAAAGTAGTGAACAGCACTTACACAACCCTTAACAATATGATTTACTGTATTATAACACTACAGTATTATATATTTTTGGAAGGCGACTGGCAACGAAGAACGGCAATGCGATACTAATGGAAATAAGAAAACATCACGCTGCAGCCGGTCTGCGAAACGTGCACTTTGGAACGACATCTCTAGCTAATCGCAGCAACTCGTGTGTTATCTCCACTCTTGGATGTGGATGATGGCACTCGATCTCCAGAATTGCGCGTAATATTTAATACTAATACACAAACAAAATTTTGTAATACTTACAAAAACTTTGATGTTAATATTTGTGGAGTGTTCGGTTTACGTTTTATGTGTATATATAATTTTTATTTCTGTTCACGACGATTGACTGTTTGCCGGCCTCTGTTTTAAGTTAAATTGTTTATCCTTTTGTGGCCTAAATTCAGAAACGCCTAAATAAATAAGATATTTATAAGCATCAGTATCTGTTCATTGGCACCAGTACAGTGACACTTCATTACTTAATATTCATGACGTGTGATTTTTACTCACTAATATTATAGTAAAATTATTCATAGTGAGAAACGTGTGACAGAAAGGGAGACTGTTTTGTTTACCCTCATTTTGTGCTTATTTTGTCAAGACTTTGAAGGAAATTAAAACCACATTCTGTTCAGGTTTCAGCTTTGTTTCTCAAATTGTTAAAAATATAATTATTAGAGAACAATTGTTAAAAAATGTTTAAGGAGAAAATTGTTAAAAGCAATATTTAAGGAGCAAATTGTTAAAAAATAGTTATGGAACGGTGTCAAATAGACTTGACTAGGGTGATTTACCAAGAAAGGCTAAGTTCTACAAATTGCAGCGTCTGGAGACTAGGCACCTGCGAGGTGATCTGATTGAGGTGTATAAGGCCTGGAATGGGTTGAGTAGGCTCAATTCTGATGGGATTCTTCCTGTTGCTGAGATTACGAACCTGAGGGGACATAAATTCAAATTGAAGAAAGACAGTTATAGAATAGATGTGTGGAAATTTGCCTTTAGCCAGCGGGTAGTTGATTGGTGGAGCAAACTTCCATCTCTCGTGGGAGTTGGTAGCTTAAATAAATTCAAGGAGGAACTGGATAAACTTTTAGAGGGAATGGATGTGTAAAATGTTTTTTTTTTTTTTTTTTTTTTTGGCTGATACTTTGGCAGGCCTTTTGTAGTAGAAGTAGTAGTAGAGACATCACAAGCCTATACTACTCTACTACTACAAAAATGTAGTAGTAGAGTAGTAAATGTAGTTGGACAGTAAAACACAGAATTGTTTAAATACTAATGAGAACTGATATTGCACTCAGTGGTCAATAAACATAAGGTAAAGGTAAGCAATGGATGAAATAAACATTATTTAGAAAAGTTATTTTAAGGACGTCAACTTTCTTTAATCAGCATCTAAAACACAGGATTTTCTATTTCACTCTCGGTGTTACTTTTCCTCTAAACAGCAACTCAGTCTGTAAAAATTTCAAATCTACCCTACCATTGAATATTGTGACCACATCTGGGGCGGTTCTCCATAACTTTTCTCAGGCTTCTAGAGTCCAAAAGAAGACAGTTGGGTTAATTAATGACCCAAGTCTTACAAAGGCTCTCCACGCTCTGTCTCATATACGTAGTGTTTTTGCTGCATGCCTTTTCTATAGATATATTCATGGACACTTTTCTTCTGAATTGGCCTCTCTCTCTCTCTCTCTCTCTCTCTCTCTCTCTCTCTCTCTCTCTCTCTCTCTCTCTCTCTCTCTCTCTCTCTCTATTCCAAACCTGTCTGAAGTTTTGGTGCGCAACTTCAAACTCACAGAACCAACTTTTCTTCTTCGTCATTTGTTTGTTCAACTACCGTTTTCTGGAACAACTTTCATATGTATTTCCTGAAAATTACACTCTACATAAATTGAAGTCTAATATCAACAAGTATCTTCTTTTTCCTTCTGAACCTTCAACTCATGAACCGTACTAAATACTGTAGGTTCTAATACCTCTCGTGTTTGGGGTTTTCGTAAAAGAAAAAAAAAAGTATATGAAAAGCATATCATCCCGAACAATTTAAAATATTTAGTTTAAAAGTACAATGCCATGCGAAAATGTTTGAAGTGACCGGGTTCAGCCTGATCATATACCTGAACACTAAGGTATATTAAGGGGAAGTCTTGTCTGACAAATTTGATTGGTTATTATGATGTGGTTACAAAGGAACTGGGTGCAAAAAATAATTTTGATATCATATATTTGGATTTCAGGAAAGCTTTTGACACTGTTGCGCATGGAAGACTATTGTACAAATTGGAACAGAATGGTATTAAGGGTAAGTTGCTACAATGGATAAAAGGATGGTTAAGTGGGAGAAGACAGATGGTAGTAATCAGTGGGTGCTGCTCTTCGTGGACTAATGTTATTAGTGGAGTCCCACAGGTGTTGGACCCACCGTTCTTTAGTATATTTATCAATGATATTGATGAAGGTATATCAGGCTTAATGTCGAAGTTTGCAGATGATACAAAGGTTGGCAGGGTTGTTAATGACAGTGTGCTACTGCAACAGGATCTAGATAATTTGGGCAGATGGGCTAAGAAGTGGCAACTGAAGTTTAACCTTGACAAATGGAAAGTACTGCATATGGGTAGAAGTAACCCCAGAGAAACGTACCAACTGTGTGGTACTACACTTAAGGTGATAGAAAATGAAAAAGACCTGGGAGTAATTGTGCAGGCAGATATGAAGTTTTCTGAGCAATGCAGACAGGCTGCCAGGGCAGGTCATGGGGTTTTGTCAATGATATATAGGAATTTTGCTAGCGGGGAAAAGAAGGTGATTATCCCTCTGTATAAGGCAATGGTCAGGCCAAGCCTTGAGTACTGCGTACAGGTCTGGAGGCCTCATTTTAGGAAGGATGTAGATTTGCTTGAGCGTGTACAGAGAAGGGGAACAAGATTGGTGAGGGGAATGAAGGGATTCTCTTACCAAGAGAGGCTTAAGTTCTGCAAATTGCAGTGGCTGGAGACTAGGCACCTGCGCGGTGATCTGATTGAGGTGTATAAGGCCTTGAATGGGTTGAGCACGCTGAATTCTGATGGGATTCTTCCACTTGTTCAGATTACGAACCTAAGGGAGCATAAATTCAAATTAAGAAAAGACAGATGTAGAATAGATGTGCGGAAATTTGCCTTTAGCCAGCGGGTTGTTAATTGCTGGAACAAACTTCCATCTGTCGTTGTGGAAGTTGGTAGGTTGAATAAATTTAAGGAGGAACTGGACAGGCATTTGGAGGGAATGGTGTGATTTTTTTTTTTTTTTTTTTTGGCTGATGCTGCGTAAGCTCATACACATGCTTTCTTGCATCACATGCCACTACTACTACTGCTACTACACATGAAAGACCTGCAGATGCTACTAAATTGTTGAGAAATCAACTGAAGATATAATGTCCGATCTAGAAGCGTTCATTCTTTTCTGCTCGCCTACCCACCCCAGAAATTGTATCTCTCTGCAGAGAATTTTCACAAATAATTGCAGAATAAATAAATAATTTTTACTGTGAAGGTAACTTTGAGTACAGTATATTTGAGTACATTATCCCAAGAACGTCAGAGCTTTACATAACATTAGTATAAAGATTGGATTGGATAACATAACGCAGTATTAGAGGACAAAAGTAATTATGTGTAGTTGATCAGTCAAAGTAGTTAAACATAGGATATCATTAATTTTCCAGTAATTTATTCATAGACAGCATGTCACTGTCCTTAGACATCGTGCTATAAGGTTTCGTCAGTCAGTCTTACATTACATCTAGTTTATTCACTTTCACATCTGGCGTTGCTACAGCATTATCTACGGAAGGAGGGAGGTTGAGAAGTTTGCTTCTCTACCTCTTATTGGTGGAAAATTTTAGGTCATCATCAATGCTTTGTAGTATGGTTGGCAGGAATCGCTCCGATTAGTGAAGCTTATGAGTTGGTGGCGATCAGCACAGACGTGTCTCTTAGGGGTTGGGAACGGTGGAGAACTCACCAATCCTAGCACTGAACCAGGTAACGACTGTACTGTGGCCCGATGTACCCCTCACCCATTGGAACACCAGTAGTGATTTTACGGTACCTGGTGGCGTGGTTGTAAGACATCGGTGGCCCTCTCTTTAAAAAGGATAGTCAGGAATAGCCATTCGTTATCTTTGCGGTGAAGACAAGTCTTCTTTCCCTGGCCAAAGTTACTAATCTTTCTTTAGCGCATTGCGCAGTAACCATCTCAGTAACCAGTATTCTGTCATATAGATTCACTTTACCCTGGTTGGCGCAGCAGATGCCCAGGTTTCAGCACCTTAAAGGATTACTTAATATTCACAAGTAAGAATATACGATGTTATTGGTTCAGGACCACGGACATGAATCAGTTGAGTTTTTTTGTTAGCCAGCGGAGCCGATGCACTTCAATCTGAAGCTTGTGAATGTCTGGGTGTTCCTTTGTGTTAGGAGTCATGATGCAGCCAATTGATGTTTGCGGTGAGAGAAAGTGAGGGGAGTTTTGCCTGAGCGGAAAAACTATATGCACTTATTTGGAAGAATTAATATTTTTAAATGTTTCAAGTAATTTTCTAGGTTGGTTGGTGTTTCTGGCTGGCGAAAGCTGCTGATCTGGTTAAGGTCTGTCCCTGATTCTATCATCGTGAGCACTTTGTCGTATGTCGTCATCACAGCAACTGGTATCTTCCGTATTCATAATAAAGGGCCAAGAACCGTTGTAAACAGGATCCCGATAGTACACTCACCTAGTGAACCAGTAGTGATTTTACAGGACTTGGTGACATGTTTGTAAGGCATATCGATAGTACTTTTTTAAGTAGGATAGACAGGAACCTAAGAATGTCTCAGGCCCTCCATGTATATTTTTTCCATCTCTGATCACAAACAGATGGAAACGACTTTTCCTGAAAAATTAGAAAAATTAATTAAAACTACAGTAACCCCAGAGTAAATTATCAACTACGTGGTACAACACTCAGTGTTATAAGTTATAAGGGCTGATAAGTTACTGCCCAACTTCAGGTTGATAAGTTACTCTGAGGTTACTGGTGTTAATTTATTAATTAGAATAAAAAAAATAGTAATAATCCTAACCAGCATAGCAAACCTTGTAAATAGTTTACAACTCCAAATATTTTAAAACCAGTGTCGTCATTTGCCTTTTCAACTTCATTCCATGGCTGAGACAGAGACTGGTTATAACCAGTGTCTTCTTCCACTTAACCATCTCTTTATCCATAGTAGTAATTTCCCCTTAATGCCACATTGCTCCAGTTTGTACAGCAGTATTTTTTGTGCAACAGTATCAAAAGCCTTCTTGAAATCCAAGTATGTGATGCCAAAATTATTTTTTGCCTACATACAGTGAGTGACTTGGTCACTCACTGTATCATAGTAGCCTATCAGATTCGTTAGACAAGACTGCACCTTAACAAATCCATGCTGTGATTTCAGTATAATTGCATTCCTATCCAGATGGTCCTGCATTAATTCTTTAACCAATGATTCCATTACTTCCCCTGGAACAGACATTAAGCTAACAGGTCTGTATTTACTCACGTCCGCCTTTTGATCCCCAGTTATGACTTGGAGGTACATTTGCACATCTCCAGTCCATAGGTCCTTATGGACTGGAGATGTGCAAATAATTGAAATAATTATAATTAATTAATTAATTATTTATTTCATTATTATTTTTATTATTTAATTATTAAATAGTTATTATTTCATAATAACTGTATCATAATTATGACTAAGGGTTTGCTTACCTCCTTTGCTGCCTCCCTTAATATAATTGAATACATTGCTTCCACCCAGGTGCCTTTTTTATGTCCATCATCAACGATTTCTCCTCCGCTTTCCTTTCAGTTATCACAAGTCATTTAGCTCCTCGTTAGAGTTTAATAAACTTCTAGCATCTCCTTCCCTAAAGTATTCCTCATGTGTGAATGTAGATGCAAACTACCTGTTCAGTTTGTCCTCAACCTGAGCAAGGTCATCAACAGTTAACCCATATTCATCAACTGGCCCAATATGATTCGACTACTTTCTTCTACTGTTAATTGGAAAACGAAATGCACAAGGCATAATTCTTGTGGGTTTTGCTAATTAACTATATAGTATCGGTGTAAATACACCATAGTTAACCCATAAATTTGAACTACGTAAGTAGTGTAGAAGGCATCGTTTTAATTGTATCTCATACTGTGGTTGCCATCACAACGAGATAGCGATATTGCACTACTTCAAATAAATAACGCTTCTCTAGTAGAGAAGACTACTGTTATTTATTTTCAGAGGATACCACCACCCAGACGATCGTTTCGAAGCTATTGGGCTTCATCATCAGTGGGCGGGCAGGTACCCTGGTACAGTTAATATAAGCATAGAAGTCTTTGCTGTTTTTCTTTGCATTCTTTGCCAGAGACTTCTCTTAATCTGCTTTAGCTAGCCTAACCTCCTTTGTGAAGCCGGTGGACTCCGAACTTGTCCCAACAATTTAAGGAATTTCAATCCGCACAATACAAAAACCGCCAGAATGCTGCAAACCGAGTATTCTTGACATATGTAGAACGAAATTCCAGGAATATATGTAATTGGCATTAATACGACTGTTAATATGCATTAATAAGTCAAATTAACATTTTTCATTGATATATTTTATTCTGGCCGTAAATTCGTAATATAAGCGAAGTATTATTCCTTGTTTGATATGCAAAACTGGCATTTCTGACGGGGAATAAATTTAGCCAGCATGTTTGGTTTTAGAAACATCCGTAAAAACGGGCACATTATCTTTCAAAAAAAAAAAAAAAAAATTAAGTCGTTTAAACAAAAAACCTACCAGAAAAAATAATGTTATGGAAGTGACGTCATAACAGTGCTTTAAATCCAAATCGTAGGGAATGCCGTTGTTAAATATTTATCTCCAAATTCTTCAGAAAGTATTATAGTTATTGTTTTGTAATAGATGAACATAAGTGAGGTGATTCAGTAGAGGTGAAGAATGCAATTTATTAATTCCAGTAATACAAAGTAAAAGGTAAAGAGCTGTGCGGTGAAGACATATAGATATAAGCACTTGTGAGCAAAGTGAAAATTGTAAAAGTTGAATAATAGAGGTGAGGTATTTCTGGGTCGGATGTGGTCTGGATAAAAGATGAAAGATGAAAATAAACTTCTGGTACGCCCTAGGAAAGTTAGAAAGATGTGAAGCTTCTGGACTGTCCATTGCTATTTAATCAACTGGAAACATTACCTAATTTCGTAACAAGTCATCTATAAATTAATTTTATTGATGCATCGTGGATGCCAAATATGTCTGGCAGTTGCTGGGTTCCACACACCATTCTAAAGTCATTGCCCGTGCACATCCCTGTGAAATCCATAAAACTGTTCCTACATGCCTACAGTATTTTCCTTCTGATTATCCTGCTCCTATAAATGTTTACTCTGAAGTTGCTTTGGACATTTTTAGCATACATCGTTTGGAACTTAGCTTCATCTACATCCACAGGTACATGTGCCATCATATTTACACATATATGGATGAATGGTCTTTATTGCACATTAAAGGGAGTACAGGAATTTAGTATATAGTACCTGTCATGGCAAAGTTCCAGAGGTTTGTTTGTGGGCTTTACGGTACAAGGGCAACATGGCCATGATGCGCCTAATTATGGTAAAGTTCAGTGTTCTGTTTTTTTATCAATATTGATTGCTGTTGAAGTTCAGAGTGCATTATAGAGTTGTATCTCTTTGAGGAAAGTAAAGATTTTGTCTACGTGTTGTGTATTTGCTAGGAGATGGGCAATACTCAGTTCGTTGTTGAAAATGAGACAAAGACAATGAGACACTTTTGTAAACAGGGCAATCAATGAGTATAGGCTGGACTGTAAGGTGGGTGTTGCTTTTTGTCCACTGTGGTGGGTTAGTGGCCGCAGGCACATGTGTCAGGTGTGTGTGTGTGTGTGTGTGTGTGTGTGTGGTCTATCCGTAATGGGATAGACTACACACACACCTAAGAGACTTCTTCATGTTGGTTCTCACATATACTAGATTTCCATGGTTTGAGATCTTTTTCATACTGAGTAGCTTGTTATTGGCTTTACTCTGTCAGGTGTGTTGCCATTGTTCAAGACATCGTTTCTTTATAATGTAGTTGTAGTCAGATGCAAGTGTAGTAAAGGATTTGTCTGTAGGATTAGTAGCAGTTTTGACAGCTAGGTCGGCATGCTCGTTTCCAGTAATTCCAGCGTGACTAGGGATCCAACAAAAGAGAACTTGTTGTTTCTTCTGGTTTAACATAGAGTATTCCAGATCTGTCTAAGTATGGGGATATCATTCTTCGTATTCTGTTGTACAGCTTGGATAGCACTAATTGAGTCTGTATACAAAGGGTACTAGGAAAGTTTTGCAATACAGCTTTGTTTATTTAATTTTTTCAAAGTAATTTCCTCTACATTCAATACACCTCTCCATCCTCCGAAACCAATCTTTAAACCAGTTCTGCCAAGTTTCACTAGGGAGTAAAGCACACTCGTTGTCCCAAGCCCGTAGAAGGTCCTCATCACTGGAAAACCGCCTCCCTTTTAGCTTCATTTTCACATGCGGGAACAGTGCAAAGTCGCAGGGAGCAAGGTCTGGACTGTAGGGAGGGTGCTCGAGAAGTTTCAGTCCTGTCGTGGTCAAATATTCGGTGTAGGCTTTGGCACGGTCAGTTGGAGCATTATCGTGATGGAGGTACCAGGTGTCCATTCTTGACTTTGGCCGCAGGTTCTTCATAGATCCAATGACTTTAGGCAGGCATTGTTCAGTATACCACTTAGCTGTGACTGTCTTCTGCGTGTCCAAAACGACACGTTCCACAATTCCACTCGATTTGAAAAATACAGCTATCATTTTCTTCTTTACAGATCGGGATTTTCTGACAATTACGGGTGTGTCGTCATCATCAAAGACCCAAACTTTGTTTTGAGCCTTGGTTGGCAGATCGTAATAGTACAGCCAAGTCTCGTCACCTGTCACGATGTTGTTCACATACCGAGATTATCCCTTATCAAACTTTTTTAACATCTCCCGGCACCAAGTCACACGTTGTGTCATCTGCTCTTCAGTCAGTTGATGCGGCACCCAGAGAGAACAAAGTTTCTTCACGTGCAAATGATCTTGCAGAATCGAACGAATTGCTGGTGCATTTAGGCCCAAAGTATCCTCTATCTGTTGGTAGGTCACTCGCCTGTTTTCGTCAAGCATTTTCCTCACAGCAGTAACGTTTTCCTCCGTAACTGACATTCGTGGCCTTCCTGGCCTCTCAGAATCCTCCAGAGTGAAATTTCCCCTTTGGAATTCTCTATACCACCTGAATATCGTTGTACGATGTGGACAATCATCATCTAGTGCAAGAGTCATTTCTTCTAAGCACTGGTCTATGGTTAAACCACGCACGAAATTATACCGCAAAACTGTCCTTATCTCATTTCGTGACCACGATGCCATCGCAAGCACTTTACACTCTCGCTACTAATGAATAACTGAGCCCATCGACTTGGCGCGGTGGCTACTATGCACGTATGAACATGTCTCAACATGCAGCAACAAGCAGCTTCCTGTGATTCATTGTTGCGTCATATTGCAAAACTTTCCTAGTACCCTTTGTATATAACACTGTGCAGTATGGTTGTTAAGAGTGTGTAATTTGAGGCTATGTAGATAGCACAGGGTTCTGCAGTATAGCTGCTTCATTCAGTACGGAGTTTCTTGGATATGGTAATGTTGGAAAATAATGCTTCTGCACCAACATAATTGTTAGTTTTAGACCCATCTGCGTAGATTGGTGTGTACTGGCCATGCTGGGTTCCCAGTGCGGCAAGTGTTTGCAGTATACTCTATCGGGACAAGGTGTGTTTTCCCCATGCTGCGAATGAAAGGTTGCACAGCTGTGTATGATACGTCCGAGCTGGGATTGTATGAGAGGCAGTAGGCTGTATCTTACTAAGGTCAATTTGCCAGTCAGTGTGCACTGAGCAAAGACGTAACCAGTTGGTGGGTTTATAGATGAATAAGCCCTGTAAAGGTTTTCCCAATTAGGAGAGAAAAGTCCGGTCCAAGTTTGGATGCCCTTTGAGTTTTACTGCGTAGTTTGATAAAAGCATTTGTCCGCGTAGCTGCAAGGAGGTTTCGTGTGCTTCAGCATACCGGCTCTGAACTGGTGATGTACGGTATGCCCCCAGTGCAAGACAAAAAGCACTGTGGTGAACATGATCAAGCCAACGTAAAGTGCTTGGTCTAGTAGAGCTATAGACTTCAGAACCTTAATCTAGACGTTACCATATTAATGCATGGTACAAATGTAGTGTGTAACAGTCGGCTACCCATGTTGTGACTAATAGAATTATTAAGATATTTAGCTTTTTAAGACAGGTAACCGGAGCGTTTTTATATGTTCAAGGAAGGTGAGTTTTGTGTCAAATATCACACCAAGAAAGTGGACACTAGGGACCACTGGTATGATTTGATTTTCTAGTCGAAGTTCCAGGTGTGGATGTAAGTTACGCTTCCTAATCGGGTTTTTTTTTTTTTTTAGTGCAAGAGGCGAAATCCATTGTTTTGCTACCATTTAGTTATTTTGTTGATGGCTCCTCGCAACTGTAGTAGTAGTGGCATGTGATGCAAGAAAGCAAGTTTATGAGCTTATGCAGCATCAGCCAAAAAAAATCACACCATTCCCTCCAAATGCCTGTCCAGTTCCTCCTTAAATTTATTCAACCTATCAACTTCCACAACAGATGGAAGTTTGTTCCAGCAATTAACCACCCGCTGGCTAAAGCCGAATTTCCGCACATCTATTCTACATCTGTCCATTCTTAATTTGAATTTATGCCCCCTTAGGTTCGTAATCTGAAAAAGTGGAAGGATCCCATCAGAATTCAGCGTGCTCAACCCATTCAAGGCCTTATACACCTCAATCAGATCAGATCACCGCGCAGGTCCCTAGTCTCCAGTCACTGCAATTTTCAGAACTTAAGCCTCTCTTGGTAAGAGGATCCCTTCATTCCCCTCACCAATCTTGTTGTCCTTCTCTGTACACGCTCAAGTAAATCTACACCCTTCCTAAAATGAGGCCTCCAGACCTATACGCAGTACTCAAAGCGTGGCCTGACCATTGCCTTATACAGAGGGACAATCACCCCCTTTTCCCTGCTAGCAAAATTCCTATATATCATTGACAAAACCCCATGACCTGCCCTGGCAGCCTGTCTGCATCGCTCAGAAAACTTCATATCTGACTGCACAATTACTCCCAGTTCTTTTTCATTTTCTACCACATTAAGTGTAGTACCACATAGTTGGTACGTTTCTCTGGGGTTACTTCTACCCATATGCAGTACTTTGCATTTGTCAAGGTTAAACTTCAGTTGCCACTTCTTAGCCCATCTGCCCAAATTATCTAGATCCTGTTGCAGTAGCACTGTCATTAACAACCCTGCCAACCTTTGTATCATCTGCAAACTTCGACATTAAGCCTGATATACCTTCATCAATATTATTGATAAATATACAAAACAACAGTGGACCTAACACCGAACCCTGTGGGACTCCACTAATAACATTAGTCCACGAAGAGCAGCACCCATTGATTACCACCCTCTGTCTTCTCTCACTTAACCATCCTTTTATCCATTGTAGCAACTTACCCTTAATACCATTCTGTTCCAATTTGTACAATAGTCTTCCATGCTCAACAGTGTCAAAAGCTTTCCTGAAATCCAAATATATGATATCAAAATTATTTTTTGCAGCCAGTTCCTTTGTAATCACATCATAATATCCTATCAAATTTGTCAGACAAGACTTTCCCTTAACAAACCCATGCTGTGTGTGAATTATTGCTGCAGTCTTGTCTAGATGATCCTGCAATGCATCTTTAACCAGTGACTCCATTATTTTACCCGGAACAGAAGTTAAACAAACTGGTCTGTAATTACTCCTGTCACCCTTCGATCCCCCTTTGTGAATTGGGGACACATTTGCACATCTCCAGTCCGTGGGAACCTCCCTTGAGTCCAAGGATGCTCTCATAATTATGGCTAAGGGTTTGCTTAGTTGCTTTGCTGCCTCCTTTAATATAACTGGATAGATCCCATCAATCCCAGGTGCTTTTCTTATGTTTAACTTCAACAATTTCTCTTCCACTTTGCTCTCAGTTATTACAAAATCATTAAGTATCTTGCTACAATTTGATAACCTTCTGCCATTTTCAAATTTAATAATTCCTCATATGTGAATGCAGATGCAAAATACTCATTCAGTTTGTTTGCTATCTGAGCAGGATCATCAACAGTCGAACCATCGATGTCAAGTGGACCAATCAGATTCATCCCCTTCCTTTTAGAGTTTATATAAGTAAAGAAATCCTTGCTGTTTTTCTTAGCATCTTTTGCCAAGGATTTCTCGTAATCTGCCTTCGCCTGCCTAACCTCTTTTGTGACCTGATTATAGACTAGCTTATATCTGCCATAGGCTTCTGAGTCGCTTGATAATTTATATGCATCCCATGCATTTTTCTTCTCTGTCACGAATCTCATTAGTTCATTTGATAACCATTTAGGCCTAAACCTTGAATAATATTTCTTAATAGGTATGAAACTTTTAGTAGCATCCACGATTAATTCCTTGAATGCTTCCCACTTAGAATTTACTGTTGGTAACATCGTCAGTTGATCCCACTGTACAGAATTAAAAACTTTCTGAGACCACTGTCTTTCTACCATTCGCATATTACGCGAATGGCAGGCGATACTGAAGTAATCGGCGTGCAGGGTAGTAAATACTGTTTGTGTAAGTCCTGTGTTATTGCATTCAATATTATATTAAAGAGAGTAGCACTTAGCACTGATCCTTGTGGGACCCCTTCTTCCTGGATAAACTTCGAAGATAAGTGGTTGTGAACGCTACATTGAAATGAGCTGGTGTAGGAAATTTCAGATACAGACTTAATATGTACTGTGAAATATGGTCTAAGTTACCGATGGGCCTACAACAGTGCTTATTGTAAAGTGGATTGGAAGAAGAGGGTAGATTTTCTTGCCTGTTGGAATCCCTTCGATAACTTAGAGATTGTTTTCCCAGAGTGTATTACTAAGCACTCATCGCACAGATCAGCTCCCCCTCATCTGTGCGATGAGTGCTTAGTAATACACTCAGGGTGGACAGAAATAAAATTCACCGTATTATGTCTCTATATTTGTTGTAGTCTGCTTCTGGTTTTTTAATATACGACGTCATCAGAGCCATGCCGTTTAATTAAATTGCGGAACGTTTAAGCTCAGTGGATGCATTTTTCGACACGTACGTGTTTTGTTGCCCTTTCATATGGAACTAAATGGCATACCCATTCCAGTTGTCAAAACTCATAGAGATCTGGGAATAACATTTAACACGTTCACGGCGCATACTGAAATGCTTGTAAAGAGAATGAATATTTACATTAGACAACCAAACAGCACCTCTTGCTGTTTGGTTGTCTTGAAAAAAACTACAACAACCGCACGATATATAAGAACCATAGTGTATTCTGCCATATTGTATGGCGCTGAATTGTGGGCATCAGCCACCTCTCCCCACATTAGGAGAATATATGCTACTGAATTATGGTTGCTGAAGTGGGCAAACAATAAACACCATCACCCCATCAGTTAAGGACCACGCAGTTTGAACAACAGCTGAAACTGCAGCGTTTATCAGACATCATTGCCTGGAAACGTTTGATAACGGCAATAAAGATGATGACTGGTGTGCTATCAACACCATGCTTCCGTCAGTTATGTGAGTGGCACATCTCGCCATCTGCCTTAAGAAGCACGAAATCTCTGAGGATGAAAGCCAACAGACTGAAGATGGCCGGTAGGTATATACCAGCCAGGGCGTTGGTATCAGTCCAAAGCTTATCATAAAATGGAATTGAACTTGAAAGGCTTGTAGAAGATGCGAACTACAGGACACAAATTGCGATGTGGTTCGCCCAGGCTACTGTTGCTTAATAGTTGTCTGCTTATGTAAACAACTGTGTGTACTTAATTGTGTGTGCTTATGTGAACTAGTCTATACCATGTGTATAGCGTATTTCATTGGCTGTGTTGTTATACTGAACTTTTTGTACATCTGCCCGGACTCTAGACAGTAATGTAATGAGAATCTATTGATTACATATTTTATTATGTCAGTCCTCTAGCATTGAAAGGAATTTGTCTCTTACCAATATACGAATATATTTCTATTTGGTAGGACAAATAAAGATTTATTTATTTATTTATAAGATAAGTACGGAATTAAGTAATTATAGTGGTTTAAAAGCATTACCTATAACAATTATATAGTGGCGGACAAAAAAAACTGCATCACTTGTGAATTTTGAAAATAATGTGTTTTGCGCTACATTGCGGGTTGCAGAAATGTTCGAAATGCATTTGTTAGATGAGATATATATATCTCTGTGAATGAAATCCAATGAAAAGACTCCACTTGATATACACAACGGCATAAATTGCAAAAATGCGTAATTACAGCAAATATAAGAAACCGCGCAAATGGCAATCATAACAACCAAACATACATTGTATTGCATTTACGTGTACAAACTGAAATGACAAGTTAACGTAATAGTATTATGTACTGTAAATCAGCAAAATAAGTCTCAATATTTTTTTATTCCTCCTCGAGCTGAAATTACAGCCTTGCAACGATCTGGCATAGAGTTAATCAACTTCTGGATACGGTTGCCCAATTTCGTGGTACCACACCCTTACACTGCTCTCCTGCAGCTGAATCTTACTTGTTGGCTTCTTCTGAGCAATTACAGACGACATTATGTACCAGCAATTTTCAATAGGGTTCAAATCTGCACGGATTTGCCAGGCCAATCCAACACTGTAATGTTGGACTGGCCTTAAGGGAGAAAAATGAGGGAAAACATTGGTGTAAGTATGTTTTAACCCTTAAGAGACAAGACCACAAACTCATCATTAAATCTAAATAGCATAAAACTTACCAATTTTCTGCTGAAGTCCTGTTGAAAATGTAGTTTTGGATGTCTTTTGTGATCCCTAGTAACGAGTTTCAGGCACTCCTCCAAGGTAGCAGTGTAGGTTTCTGCATTCACCATTCCTTTAATATAAACTTAATTCGCCCCACCCTTTGCTTGTTATGCATCCCCAGATCATCTGACTGGCGTTATGTAGTCAGGATGGTATGCCTCCGATTTTCGTCTTCTTACATATCGCTTGCTTCCCATTCAAGCCATGCAGGTTGAATTTTGATTCGTCAGAAAAGATGACGGTGTCCCATTGCTCTTTTGTCCATGAAACATGCATTTTAGCCCAAGCAAGTCGCTTCTTCCTCATTCGTTGGATCAACAAAGGCTTCTTCTTGGGCCGATAGGCATGCAGACCACATTCCGATAGCCGTCTTTGGATAGTTTGTGCACTTGTTTCAACACCAGAGGCCATCTCAGTTTTAGTTTTAAGTCCAGTTTTAGATCAGGAGCACTAGCATGGCGATTACGAAGGCATAGCCGTTTCAGATATCGATCTTGGAAAGGCGTAGTCACTGTCTTACGGCCTGATCCAGATCTTTAATTATATATTTATTGCAGGCAGTGATTGGTTACATGATTGCCTGATGCAATAATACCCACGACAGCGACAATCTTCTCTTCACATCACCAGTTTCACGCTTTAATTTAGGGCTCCTCCGTAGCCAGGTGGGAAGGAGCAGCAGTGCGTAGCATACGCTTCTTGATTAGACCGGGGATCGAGCCCGTCACCACCAAATACGGAGGATGCGAAAAGGTCAGGGAATGACCACCGCATATCCCGGAGCAATATGGCCTTAGTTGCTAATGCTCCTAAAAACCAAATAAGTAACGCTTTAATTTCAGCACCCGGGATACTGTTGACTGGTAGCAGACTATTTTATCAGCAATAGCACACGTATAAGCCCTTCCTGGGACAGAGCAACAGCTACACTTTTTTTTTCTTGGTATCAACTGAACATGTGGAGCCATGCTTACACCTCCGCAAAACAGGATACTAATACGCGTGTATACCCTTCCAACGCCGTATTTATAGAAACGGCTGATGTAATACCTTGCAATTATTGTCTGATGCACTAGAAGCGTTATATGACGAGATACCTTTGCTTTGCGACAAACAAAATGACTGCAATCAAGTGGTGTTTCACTACAAATGTTACTTTTTTTTAAGGTGATGCAGTTTTTTTGTCCCCCACTGTGTTTGAAATGAGAATGTTTCAATAGTAAAAAGGCAAGTTTCAAACATCACTTCTTATACCATCAGCCACCACTGGTTTTCTGGGATATTGGCAAGAAAACGTGGGATAGAGTGTGTAGTTGGCAAGAAAACGTGTGTAAAGGATAGAGTAAATCTCTCCCATCATTCCTATCTGCAAAAAGTAAGATGTTGCAATCACTCTCGTTGATATTGTGATATATGCCTTAATAGGTCAATATCACATACATGGTATTTGTTAATAAAAATTCATTTGCCACTCGACTATTAAAAACTTCATGAGATGTGGTATTCGTTTATTATGCAAATACCACATATCAGTGATAGGGTGTGCTATTTAGGTACTATTGTATATAAATTCGAAGGCAACAAAGAATTTTTTATTCACGCGCTGTTCAGATGTTATTTGGTTGGAGAAACATACCAGATAGCAGTTTCAAGGGAAATCATACGTTCACCACCTTCATTACAGAGAGTGTTCTCTAATACAGACCGAAATTACCTCGGAATAATCGCACAACCACCCCGCCTAACTAGGAGAAAGTAGGACACTTAGTGGAATGAAGCTGTCACTGTAGATGCAACACACCATATGCGTGCAGTATGTAAGGGATGGCATTGGTTATGTAATACAGACTATCACTAGCTTGTGTGTATGGGACCTAATTACAGAAAGCTAAGTACAAGGTGGTCACATGAATAATGATACTACTGTTGTCTTTCGATGCCTTAGACTGATACTTATCGGAAAAAACAGCTTCTGAAAACTGGGTGGGAGTATTGCCACTTGCAAGAAGGAGGTATATCTATGTTTACAGTTATACTATTAGAGTTTCATACATGTACTTTTCATTGCTTTTAAATTTAATATAAACAATTACTTTAAAATTTAAATTAAAAATGCTTAAAAAGTTTCATATGTAAGAAAAAATAACTTCCAGTGTTTTCTAATGCAAATCTTGTCTTTTTTTTTTTTTGTATAACTTAGATAACTTAGGGATATACGAGTATGGCCTGTTATTCTTAATATAAGTAATTACAGTAAACTCTTTAAAACCCTGCACTCCCAGATTGAAGGCTGCCAATTTTAAAATTTGGGTTTTTGAGAGAGAAATTGTTCAATCACTAGGTATACACCTAGTGATTAAACAGTTTTGGAGAGGCACATTTCGGTGAATAACTAAACTTCTAAACTTATTTATATCTGTCCTTTACAGATATAATTGTAAACCTATAATAAAAAACTCACAGCAAATGTTCATGTAATACCAATTTTCATAGTGTGTGTGTGTTAAACGTGTAAGCACCGAATTTGGAAGTGAGCGGGTTATTATTATTTTATTTATTAAATTTGTTTTGGCAATCTAAGCAGGTTTCATCTGGGGAATATTGGATTATCATAGCTGGTGATTGAAACTGTTAGGATCCGTCATGGACAAAGTTGGAATTGCTCACCCCACAGTGCGAAATAGGGGTGTTTGCTTTTTTTAAAACAGATCTGTTCGGAGTGTAGGCTAGTTTCTATGTGAAGTACGTTTACTCTCTTATCTCATGGGGCAACTGGTAGGTATTCAGCCATTAGATATTCTGAAAACAACCGAGCCCTATTCATTCAGTTTCGTGGATGCTGTTGTGTTTACGCTTTCCGTTCAAGATAGTCCCATACGTTCTGTATAGGATTTAAAACAGGTGACTTGGCTGGCCAAATTAAATACCCTACCATTTTTTTCCCCTCGTGTTAAAACAGTAGAGGCCATGTGAACAGGATAATTGTCATTCTGGAACACAGGAATATCGAAATCATGAGTGTCTCTCAAATATTCACTAAAGGGTGCAGCCTGGTCATCCACAATATTTGCATAGCCAGCCTGATTCATTCTGGTTGGTATTTCAAGTTGGGAGACTCAGTTCATAATATTTAAAACATCCCCAGAGCATCACTAGCTCACCATAAGCTTCTATGAAACCTCACACAGTCTGGATGGAACGTCTCCTTGTTTCTCCTGTGAAGTCGGTGTCTGGCTTTCTTAGTTATAGGCAAAATTTGGATTCGTCAGACCACATCACGGCTTTTCAGTCATCAACAGTCCAGATTTTATGCCTTTTAAGCCGGTTTGTATATTTAGCCGGTTTGTTTTGCGCAGCTGTTAACATTGGTCGTTTTTGGGAACCATAATTATTATACAATCAGTTCTCTTCGCAGTATTCTTGATGAGATCCTTGGTTAAACGTTCGCAGCGGATTTTGTCTTGTTTTAACGTTTACTTGACGCTGTATTCGTTGTCGATAACGATCACTTTGCATAATCTTTAGACCACAATTCTGATTTCTGGTTGATTTCAACCCACACCATTACTTAGAAACTCTAATTACTGTTCTCTCTGAAACATCAGAAAATTCAACTGCGTCTTTAACAGGATATCCTTAGATCTGCCAGATGCTATCACTCCTTTTTGTCGCCCATTAACATCTTTTATGTCTCCTATCTTTCGTGATGAAAATCCTTGCTTCGTCTGTAACGGATGGTATACCTGTAAATAGAGAAAACTGGTTGCCTAGTACTCTGTTTCAATACTGTAAGCAAACAAGTGTAGAATATATGTGTTCAGTCTGTAATATGAGCTAAATACCACAAGTGATTATTTTTTGTCCTGTATTTATAGTGAGCATTTACAGATAGAAGTATTTATTGAATAAATACGTTACAAAAGTGGAATTTAGTAAGCAATATGGCTTCCTCTGGCTGCAATGAGTTGTTTCATTCTATTTGGAATAGATTCCACCAGTTTTTGACAAATTTTTGGTTTACATTTCTGGATCATGAAACGAAACTTGAATTAAGGATTGAATCATTTTAACTTTTGTTGTACAGTCCATTTTTCTCAATTTTCGTTTACAGATTACTGTCATGTGAATCAAGACATATAATGCCATTTTCGTATATGAAAGCTTTAAGCTCTGGAAAAATGGCAAGGTGTGAGATCCTGCTGGAAGGTACCTGTGTCGCTCAATGCGGGAATAACACGTGTTTCCAAAATTTTCAAATATTTTGTACTGTTCATCAATCCATCAGCAGGAACGACGTCACGGGGTCATTTTGCTGAAAACGAGCCTCAAAACATTTTTAAGGATGTTTAACTATTCGTTGAATATGCTTCACAGGAACCAATTCTCCAGCTTGTTTTCGAGCATAACAAGAGCGCATGCATTGAACAATAAACTCAGTAAACTGTTCAATTGTCCATCCAGCATATTTCTTCGCCCAGTCCAATTGTTTTTCTTCATATGGGTTAAAGTTGTTTTGTTGGAGTTTCCCTTGCCTTTCGATCACTTTCCAAGAGTCTGCGACTAATTGTGGAGTTGTAGACATGAATTTCAGCATCGGCAAGTTCTTTTTTGAAGATAAAAATTTTTCTGTGGGCCAATCTTAGATTTTCTGAAAAGGATTGCGTCATCTCTGACTGTAGTTTTCGCTTTTTCCCATAGGTTCCTTTTCGCTTCGGAGACACCGACCCTGTCTCTTTCTTGCCTTGTAAATTATTTACAGCACTCACACTCACTCCACATGTTTTTGCTATTTCTCTTTGAGTCATTGGTGTGAGTTCAGACAACGCTACAAGTTTTTGTTGTTTTCTTTGGTGTGATGTCTGTAGCTGAAGCATAAAAAAGCAGTATTTGGTGTCGTAGCCATAGCTGAAACATGGAAAAAACACAGTAAACAGCAAATACATTTCAAACCATTAAACCGAAAAACTTCTATTAAAATGATCCAAATGATCTCGTATATAATTTCCTTCCTACAGCTTTTCAACACATAAAACCAACATTTTCTGCATTACAAGTGCTTGTTTCCATTAATTTGCACACTACTGTATATCTTTTAACTTTATGTTGCTTAGGCCATATTAAGCCAACTAACCTATGTTGCTAGGCCATAAATTAAGAGTATGTCGGTGCATTTTAGTGTTTTATTACTGTACAACGGTGTGTGTTTCGTCAAACGAAGAGGATTAGGAAAGCTTCACTTGGGAAGGTGTACAAGCATCTTCCCTACACCATTGATCTTTCTCTGTGTGGTTACCCATGTTTGCGGCTTAAAAAAAATCATCGAAACGTAACTTTCTTTTCCACATGGACATGATTTGAAGACTAGAGTAACATGATTTAATGTACATTTCCCAATATTGCTATTCTCCTCATCTTCAGATAAAGAATAAGTAAGTTCCTGTCTGATTTTCGCAGTTTGAGAACTAAATAACTTAAAAATTTTAATTATCGTATTCACCTCAACTCACTTGTCATTTAAGGCACGCGCTCCACAGTTCGAGAACTTTTAGTGAACAGCTTAAGTGTGGATTTATTTATTCAGTTTTGGCATAAAGAACTAAATACTGCGGCGAAAATGCCATACCATTAGTCCGCCACTGTGGAGATGGTGGGGGGGGGGGGATGGTCGAAGAGTCAAGGATTAGTTTTTTTTTATGGTTGTTAAAGAGCAAAGGCGGTCTGTTCGAGAATTTCGTCGCAAAGAACATAATTTGTAACTTCTTTATTGTCTGAATACCTACAGTTGCTGTTTTGAAACAAAAAGTTAAATCTGCAGATTTCTGTGTTTCTTTTTTATTTATCGTCACAGTTTAAAAACTTGAAAATTCAAGAAACAAGTTTATATTTCTAGATTTTTTTTAAAATTTTAGTTATTCATGACCTCAGCTTTCGCCGTTTCAACAGGTTCCTTCTCATTTCATAACTTTACCGGTTAAATAACACAAACATAAATGAAGATTTTGTAAGCACTGAATTATTTATTAGTATTAATTTAACTGCATCCGGTTTTTCTTCATATGAATAGCTTTCTGAGAAAGCGGAACTAGGAGGTGTTGATTATTTTATATATTACGATAAGTTCATCCTATTCATCTGTGTACGCCGCGTCTAAATCATAATTATGCAATGCTAATAGATTTTACTTCGTGGGCAGTACTACTTGACGACCTTCAAACTTCTTTGGGAGTGGAATTTACTCGTACAGTTGTCTCTCTGGCTATCCTTCATTAGCAGAACCGTAGAAAAATGGCTAAACTGGCTTCACCATAAAAAAAAAAGTAAAAAATGTGGGAAGAACCATCTCGCCATCTCTTCCAACTCATTTTTATACTCATTTCTTGGGAGGAATCCATTTCCCCATGAAATTCCTTAAACATAATAATACCTTGAAAGTAATCGGTTCAATATATCAATTACTTTCAAGAATGGCTTCGATTTTGAAATTAAACAACAAAATGCCACCCTTTATTTTTTTTTATTGTCCGCACTAATAAGTAATGATACTGATTGTATAAAAGAATCCGATCATAATTTAGTTAGTCTAACATTAATCATGAAATCTTCGATACATTACGGAGCTATACACACGAGTTTCATGTCAGAGATACTGCTAACAAGCTACACCTTACACTAATGACCACCAGATGTTGTTTGCAGTGTTGCTTAGTCTATCGTTCTTGTATTCTTGTACCATGGAACAGTGAAAACAGGCGCTACGGAGCGACAAATCGTTACAGTCTTTGGATCAAACGGTAGTGTGTGTGTGGGTGCGGAATGCCTGGGCAACCTCATCTAGAGCAGTGTATTGGGCCCATAGTGAAGTTATGAAGAGACGTAGCCATGGACTCTGCCATTTGATTGTAAAAACCAACAATTCCAATTTGTGCGTTGACATCTTCGATCCATTTCTATGTAAATGGGTCCACACTTGACGTTCTAACAGAATAATAATAAGCCATTTCATACAGTGATCATTGTAAAATCTTGATGTGATGTGAAGAAGTCCAGCAACTCGCCTGGCCGGATCAAAATCTGAATTCAATGTAACACCTTTGGGATGAATTGGAATGCTGGATCAGAGCTTAGCCTGGTGCACGTAACTGGTCAAAAGTGTTCCACGACGAATCGATGTTATTGTGGTCTAAAGGTGAACCTACACATTATTTAATTGTTCATAAAAACATGTGTTTTTCCAAACCTGATGATATTCGAATGCTTTTTGTAATGTACATAACATTGTAATGTTTTGCATTTCACTACATGAAGCTTCAAAACCAATGACAGATTAAATGTATTTTAAAGTTAATTAATTCATAAAAAACGTTCGTTATGCGGACATATATACCCGCCATTATATATATTTCAATTAAATGTATATATAACAGTGTATTTCGGGATGATTTTGGGACCTATATGGAAAGAAACGAAATTAGAAATTAGGATTGTAAAGAAAACTTCATGACGTTTGCCCTGCCATATACTAAGGCAATATCATCATCATCAGCCATTTTCAATCCACTGCAGGATGAATGCCTCTCCAGCAACTTTCCAGTTCCTTCTGTTTTGTGCAATAGCCATCCATTTACTACCCAAAAACTCATGAATTTCATCTGTCCATCGCTGTTGTTGTCTTCCAGGTTTTCTCTACCTCCTCTTGGGTACCATTCTGTTATTTTCTTAGTCCGTCTCTCATCATGTCTTCGAGCTATGTGTCCTGCCCAAGACCATTTTAGTTCTTTAGTTTTGATAAGAATGTCCTTTACTTGAGTTTGCTGCCTAATCCATGTGTTTCTCTAAGGCAATAATCGCCCTGCAAAGGTGAATTTATGTGTCTTAGAACCAGTATCATTTATAAACGTGAAAAATTTCAGCTTCATTCATTTTGCTATCTCCTCTCGGGGCCTTATAGTCCTCGATCAGGTTTCTCTAAAGTGCCTAGTTTACCTGTAGCTCGATATTCGCAATTATTTCCTCATATGAGCGCCATTTTGCTGTTTTCACCATACGCATCCTGTTTTTGGAAGCGTATGTTTTTTTGCCTTTTTTTCTTTTTTAGGTGAT
Source organism: Mastigoproctus giganteus (assembly GCF_048544385.1). Classification (NCBI taxonomy): domain Eukaryota; kingdom Metazoa; phylum Arthropoda; class Arachnida; order Uropygi; family Thelyphonidae; genus Mastigoproctus; species Mastigoproctus giganteus. The sequence continues at coordinate 90,510,122 of NC_143587.1, read as the reverse complement.
TTCCATACTCGTACGCAGTACTCAAAGTGCGTTCTCTCCTTTGCCTTATACATTGAGGATTATGACCTCTCTATTTCTACAAGAAAATGTTTAATAAATTATCTATAGAATGTTATGGGCCATCGTTGTCGCTTGCCGGCACTTCATAGATGCCGGTACTTTATACCTGCCTGGATTATAACTGTCAAATTCAACCCCCCCCCCTTTTATCAAAAAAAAAAAAAAAAAAAAAAAAAAATTCCCTGTTTATAGCCTGATATGATTGCAAGGGGTTTACAACTGGTTATGTTGACAAGAATGTTATCATTAACTGTATTTATTGGTCATATGGAATCGAACCTGTTAACTCAAATGGGTGTATTACTGTACTTCCCTTTGATCACTACGGCATGCACGAAAACGATGATGGTCAGTTGAAACGAGCAAGTTCAGTTACTCTCAGACCTTTTCCCCCAAAATAAAGAGTAGTAAGAATGATAGCCACAATTCAGTTTAATGAGTTCAGGCTGCATTTCCAACTTCACACTGAATATTTTGAATAGTTCTGTAAAAGCTCAGCTGTAATACGCATGCTGGGGATAGACAATATAAAAATAAGTTTATATCTCGGTAGTTATGCTCATTTTTATTAAATGTGCTTAGAGTGTACTAAGTGAAAAGAGATGTGTGCATATATATTTATTCGGTTACTTCTATTTTTTTTTTTTTTTTTTTTTGTTAGTTGTTGGTGCATCGGCTTCTGTAGCTATAATACACCTCCCAAAGTTTTTGCATTTCACTGCGATCCAAGCCCGAGGCGGGATTCGAACCCGCGACTTTTGGGTTGCCAGGCAGGCACTTTACCCACCTGGTTAGCCCAGTCGGTGGCTACTTCTTGTATTAAGGTTTCCTGATTACTGTACGAGTTACTTATCGATGTGTTTTTAGGAACCATCGATCAGATATCCATGCTGTATCGAAACATGTTTTTTTTTGTTGGAAAATTTATATAAACAGAGGATGAATTCCTGTGAGATACTAAGATTGTTCATTAAAGAATGATTAAAATTTATTTTCCAAACGTACTTTACCCACCTGCACTAAGTGAAAAGAGGTGTGTGTTTATGCGTTCATTTGGTTTTTTCCATGTGTGTGTGTATATATATATATATATATATATATATATATATATATATATATACACAGCTCAGGGTCCTACTATAGGAACGGGTTAGCGATCCCGGGCATACCCGAGCCACAACTTATATCTTGTAATGCCTTTAAGCTGTCCTACACTCTTTATTTTTATTTCTCCGAAATTATTAGGGCAATCCGAGGACGTAGAAGAAACTATTTCTTATCTATACCACTATTTTTCGCCTTTGTGGAGTTCAGGTTCTATTTTTCCTACTCCTTTAGTTTTTCTTCTTACTATCTGCATGTTTCTCTTTGCGTTAATTTAATTTAATTATTTATTTATTTTTACCGTATCCATCACATAGGGGGCACCACATATTATTTTGACGACTATTACATTATGTCCTAGATACGGTCAAATGTAGTATGTATTATATATTTAATCTTGTTTTAATCCTTAAATTACGTTCTCTCTCGGGTCAACGATGATTAATATATGCTTACATTTATATTTTACTTATATTTCTTACCTTTGATTCTAATATTTCAAAATTTTTCTTAATTAATTATCTTCATTCGATTTATTTACATTCGATTTATATTCGGCCTATACTGGTTTATATTTGGTTTAGATTTAAATTACTTAGCATATATTGATCATCACAGAAACAGAGAACTTCTTGTCGTTTTTTGCCTTCATTCTGGGTGGTTGGCCCCAGTTGAAGTCATCTAGATTGTCGGTAAAAAGCGATAATAATTTTTTTTTTTTTTTTTTTTTTTTTTTTTGCGTTTTCTTAAGTCCTTGATGGTATTCTTATTATTGGATTGATTTACTTTTTCTAATGATATTCTATATATATATATATATATATATATATATATATATATATATATATATATATATATATATACTGTAAATCATCTATATTCATCTTTATTTTGATGGTCCTTTTCAAAGTAGTCCCCATAATGAAATACACTTACTCCAACATTTCTGCCATTCTTCCAAAACCTGGTGAAATCCATTTTTTGATATGCTTTTGAGAATGGCCCCTATGTCTACTTATGACGACTGAAGACGTTTTCTTTGCAGCTTCTTCTCTAACTTTGGAAATAAAACAAATCGCAGGTGAAATGTCAGAGCAGTAGGGCTGATGAGGAACACATTTGACAATGATGCTGGCTAAATACTTGATGACAGTATGAGCCATGTGCGGTCTTGAATTGTCGTGATGCAGCATCCACCCACCTGCGTGCAGTTGTGGTTGTTTGCGACGAATGTGATCCTGCAAAGTGTGCAGTCGTATGATGTGGCGCAACATACTAGTAGACCATTCCTTGAATGTAAAAAAAAAAAAAAAAAAAAAAAAAGAGAGAGAGAGAGAGAGAGAGATGACCATAACCTTTCCTGCAGAAGCTGCAACTTTTTTTTTTTTTTTTTTTTTTTTTTTCGGCGTTGGCGATGACATAGACTTCCAAACAGATCTTTGTTGTTTACTCTCAGGGTCGAAATGATCAAGCCATGTCTCTTCCACCGTTATCACCTTGTGCAGAACATCACCATCTTTAATAACCGTCCGTTGCAACTTCTGATAAACCTCCATGCAAACTTGCTGTTGCTCAGGTGTCAGTAGCCTTGGGATCCAGCCTGAACAAACACGTGTCATATGCGAATGGTCATGGAGAATACTGTGCGTGCTTCCAACTGATATTCTCAACAACTCTGCCAGTTGCCTTACTGTCATACAGTGATCTTCTCTCACGATTACAGAAACAGTGTTTATGGTTTTTATGGTTATAGCAGTGGTTGGAGCTCCAGGACCGCTGATTTTTGTGATTGAATCACATCCATCTTTAAACGTTCTAAACCACCTGCGAGCTGTGCTATATGGAAGTGTAGATTCACCATAAGCTTCATTTAAAATTTTATACGCTTCTGATGATGTTTTCTTGAAGCGAAAATAAAATCTGAGAGCAGCATACTGTTACTCCCGTGTCACGTTCGTTGTTACGTTGGCAAAACTGAACAGGCATAAACTTGACCGATCGTCAAGGTCACATCGTGCGCCGAGTCAACTGCACAGTTGCTCTGCGATGCAGCTTGGTTTGGCCTTCGATTCCGCAGCTAATCTAGAAACAGTAAGCAGTACGGTTATTCATGAAAAATTATGATCAATCTTTGTTGAACAGCTCTGGTGCTATCCCACAAATTTAGCGTACTGAAAGTCAGTTTTCGCTGTCGGCAGTAGCTTACGATTCTGGGTAGCAAACATTCAATGTAGCAATCCCTCCTATCTCTGTTGGCTGTGAAGTTGAGTTTAAGGGAAAAAAATAAAATAAAATAAAGCACAGTCTGAACATTATCAGCTAGATCCTCCAACTCGAGGATGTCCAAATGCATTATCTCGAGCGGACGAAGTTTGTTACTCTAGTTTTTCTTCAACGAACGCAGAGAAATGTGAAATTATTTAATTCATGAGTTAACGTTATCACACACACACACACACACACACACACACACACACACACACACACACACACACACACACACACACACACACACACACCATATTGTTTCACAACTTGATATCTTAATTTTGGTGTCACACTAAGGTAACTAAGGAGACAAAATTAGGATTACGTGCTCGGAAAGGTTCCAAAACTGCATCGAAGAGAATTGTTGAAAGCACACTCCCTTACGGGATGCCCATGGTGACGTCGAAAATTACCTGGAAAATAGTTGACAGTAACAGACAGATGTCTGAGAAGTAGGATGGACTTGGGTTGCATCCGAACCCTTCCAAATCTGCTCAACTACTGATAACAAAAAAAAAAAAAAAAAAAAAAAAAGAGTTAAAAATGATGTTCAAATCTAATCTTCGTTGGCGGGGAAAGGGTGCAAAGGGTAACTTCCCACACAGACCTAGGCCTCACCTGGGATGTTCGACTCACCTTCCAGCCTTACTTTGTCAGAATGAAACAGAAGACGTACGCGGCACTTTGGGCAGTGCGTCAGTAGCTCGTTAGTGTGCATCAGCCAGCGCTGCTTTGTCGGTACATTCTGAGGTGCCCTCTCTACGCATCTGAAATTTGGTCATCTGCTCCTGCCTCCCACCTAAAAAAGTACCCCAGTCTGGAATATTGGTTGCTCAGATGGATGAACAGGGTGGTGGGTCACCCTTTTACTATCTCTAGATCCATCCTCGAAGCTAATCTAAGGACCACTCCCTGGAGACTTCTCATCACGACAAGAAATGTATTCATGCTAACTCGGCTTATCACAGGCCGAATAGATGCTCCATCTGTATCCCCGTTAATCTCTGGCCCAAAGAAGACAAGATGTGAACGACGCGACTCCTTTCACCCTCTGCGGTTTGCACTTACACAGATTCTCTTAGGGGCATGTTTCCGGCCAACTGCCTCCAAACCTACAATAAACTGGGCACCAACCCTGATAAATTCTGTGAGGACAAGCTCTACAGAAAGAAATGCCCCAAGAACTGTTGCCAGCTATTGAACCTGTGACGTTCACCTACACCTGGACTTTTTGCCTGCTGCATTTTTTGTTTATTTATTATTTCTTTTTTTCTATTTATTTATTTTTTATTTTTATTTTATTTTATTTTTAAATTCTGATGTCTATTAACTTTGTTTTATTTGAAGCGTATATAAGTTCAATTATGTAAATATTTCGGGTCGAGCACGCATGTACTCTTGTACATGTGGGTCCCCGCACCTCAGTATGTAAATCTCTCACCATCCTGGCACACTGCCATCCCGGGGTGACCCACAGTTTCTTGTGGTTAATAAACGGATAATAATAATAATTCTCTAATTTTCTCATCTCGCTAAAGAGATTGCCCTCTGAGACCTTTTCGCCAGCGCACATGTACTGGCCATTTTCCACACATAATTAAATGGTTTTGGCGATCTGAGTAACATTTGTATACTGTTATTGTTTCAATGAATAGCAAACTGACAACGAATTACCGCGCACTATTGCACAACATTTAACTCTTTATAGGGGCACAACATACTTTGTTTCGCTGCCCAGAGGTGCATTCCTGTGAGAAATAATTCTGTCACATCTTCCACTTATGATATTGTTGTTGTAGTCGAAATTTGAGATTCATATCAAATACTACGTTATGAAGCTGATGTCGTTATAGCGAAGCGACTTAAATAGAAACAGCGTAAAAAAAGAGGACCATCTGCATTGAAACTGCATTTTGTAGGAGTTTTGGGAGATTTATCCATTTTATATCTGAATACTACTTCACTTTACTACTAGTATTCCATTTTGAATTATTAAAGGATTAATCATTTTATTCTGAATAACTGGTAAAATTTGTATGTTGCTTTTCTTGTGTGCTCAACCGAATGTGAGTTGGGTACTTAGTGGTATAAAGCACAATATCGTTTTTATTTTCATAAAAATCTGATTCAGTTGCTTTGCCCATTATACACCAATATTGAAATTGTACAGTTGCTTTGCCCATTATACACCAATATTGAAATTGTACAGTTGCTTTGCCCATTATACACCAATATTGAAAGTTATCTTTGTGTCCTTTTGCGGTCTTAGAATAAGTCTGAAATAGTTTCGTCATCTTCACACCAAAGATACTGGGTACGTTCCTATCTCTAAGCTGGCATTTAAGTCTCCCCCCCCCCCCTCCCTTTTTTTTTTATAAGCTGGTTTTGTATATCTGGGTGTGGTCCAGTTTGTGCTATTAAAACGCATGCTGAACAAAACAAAGACGTTCTGCAGTTTCCGCCTTTCTCTTTCCGGTTTGTGTGCTTGTGTGCGTCCGTGTAATGTTTCTTGTTTAAAATGTGTTCCTAGAATAAACGAGCCCCGTAAGTGAAACGATAGTCACGCGGTACCAGGAATGCTGTAAGGGATAGCGTAACGCTTTTCAGACTGAGTCAACCAAACACTTCCTCACATTTGAAGTCATTAGGTAGCTACTCTACATTAAAAAAAAAAAAAACCGGTATACCTGGAAGTTTCTCTATACCTAATTCATAAAGTCTTGGCTCCATTATTTAATTAGAGATAAAATGCCACGTGTGTTATGTTTTTTCGCCACTTATTTTACTTTTATTAATTTGTTTTATTTCACAATTGCTTTGGTAACAGTACTAGTCTGTTCATGAGGTTACTATTATTTGTTATTCACATTTTCGCAACATCACAGTTTCATCACAGCAATTTTTGTTTACGATGCATACTACCGACCAGAAGTATTCAAACACCATTATGTTTTAATGAACAAATTAATAAAGCGTAGGCCCACCTTTAATCTTAATAACAAAAACGATCTGTTGTTGTTGTTGTTACTGAGGCCAAAATTTCTACAAATTTCTTTGTAGTAGGTAGGAATTTATGTCCATTCCTCCTTTGATACAGTTGCTAGTTCACCTGTAAAAGAGGGGAGTATTGGATGCGCCATAATTGATCGTATTGGGGCCTGAACTTTGTTTCTCCAAACCAAGTTTTTACGTTGCTTGTCGTATGGGATGAAGCATTATCGTTCTGGAAGATGGAGGGACCATTTCCACAGAACTGCCAGATTTTGAGCAGCAGCAGAGAGTGGTCCAGTATATCAATATGCGAGTTGGCATTAATGACGCTGGACAACAAATTTCAAGCTTTAGATTTTAGATTTTTTTTTTTTCTCGAAAGACGTTTGAAGTCGCATGTTTCTTGGTATCCACCAAGCAATATGCAACTTCAAAGATATAAAGAAGAATGCAGTTACGCTTTTTGAAATTTTTAGTGAAATTATTAGTACTACAATAAACGACATCATAATTTTTTTAGAAATTATGATGTCGTGGCAGCATATATAAGCATAAGCGCGTATTATCTTCATTATGTACGTCCGAACCGCTAGGTTAGCACAGTGATTATAATGACCAACCTCCTACACCTGGTGGAAAAAGCTCTGGATTCAAATTCCGTCAATGGTGTGAGGAACGTTTATGGGCCTATTTCATTCTGTGGCTGAGTTAGTCGGTCATCGTTTATGGGCCATTTTTACTCTGTGGCTGAGTTAGTATGTCTAGTGAAGACCGACTAACTCAGCCACAAGGCGTACTTTTTCGTCCAGCAAAAACAATGCAATTTATAGATATGTTATACAGGAGCGGATGATTAGGCGGATTTTCATGAAATTTATGTTTGGTTCATATACAAATATTTGTCTATCCATCATTCCAATTTTATTAATATCCGACAAATCCGGAATTATTATTTTTTTCCATACAGTTTGTACGTACTGTATATATATATATATATATATATATATATATATATATATATATAAAAACAGTTTGTATAGGTATATGTGAAAAAAAGCCCACATATATATATATTGCATTTTATTTCAGGTAATTTGTTTTTTTAGCATAAAGGTACCCTCAATTCTTCCATGGTTATTACACCTGATAGCTCAGCTCCCCTACAAAATACACTGATAATAACTTTTATGTCTATATATATATATATATATATATATATAGAAAAAGGAAACAGTTCAATTAATTTAAAAAAAAAATAGAATGTGCCTGAATTGGCGCATTCTTTTTTTTTAATAATTTTTCTAATAACTTATCCGTTTTTCAGGGATACTAAATTTTCCACTGTTACGGAATGTAATCGTGAACTAGTTCAATACGTGAGTAATTTATATAGATCTATATGAATTATTCAGGTCTCGAAAATAGTAGTTGAATTACACATTAATAAATGTGCAACGTTTTGCACTTTGTAATAGTAACTCTAAATTAATACGTTATTTAGGCAATTTTATGTTGATAACGTATCAACATAAAATTGTTGATACGTTATCAACAATTTTATGGCAGTCCAAAGAAGAAAAAGATTTGGAGGTGATGATGATTAATGAATCGCTCATGATGGTTATAAATACTGTAAATAACTTTTCTGTTTATACTTTGAGATGGCCACATAAGGGCAGAGGAGTTTACTCGACAGAGAGGATACGAGAAGAGCGCCGTATTTCGCAGCTACGTGGGTTTGAACGACTGTCAATGAAACATGTGTATTACTGTACCCTCCCGTTTGACACTCTCATGATGGATACCTGATTTATTCATGGTGGATAATTAGTCACTCATGTGAATAAACTGATTTTAATAATAATAAAGATAGAAAAGCGGCACACACCGCTCACCCTTAACAAGGAAACCCCACTCACACAGACAGAAGAAACAAAAAACAGAAAGATGGGCAAAGAAGGCATCCCATGGCAGACATTACAATGTCTTTCATCAAGACTACATAGATAAGATGGTTTCTAATGCATGGCTCACGAGTGGGAGGCTCTTCCCCGAGACTGAAGGATTTGTGCTCGCCATCCAAGACCAGATAATCAACAACAGGAACGACAGGAAATGCATCGTCAAGAGCTCCAGGGTGAAAGATGACACTGTCGATGATGCCACCTGCGCACAGAAACAATCCACCACATCACTGCGAAATGCAAGATCACCCAGACGGAGTACACTCACAGACACGACCAGGTTGCCAGAATAATATGTCATAAGTTAGTGCAAAAGTACAAGTCAATCAAAGAAAGTGAACCGTATTACAAGTACGAATCCCAGGCCGTTCTAGAGACCTCTACTCGCAAACTATACTGGGACCACGCCAGAGAAGTAATGACCATACCAATCACCGTGACATCGTCATGATGCTGAAGAGGCTCCCTAAGAACCTAGCAGCAATAGGCCTTGCGGAAAGCACCTGCATGAAACCCTAGAAAGCCGCGTTCCTGAACACCAATAGGATAGTTAGAGAGACCTCTACTCGCAAACTATACTGGGACCACGCCAGAGAAGTAATGACCATACCAATCACCGTGACATCGTCATGATGCTGAAGAGGCTCCCTAAGAACCTAGCAGCAATAGGCCTTGCGGAAAGCACCTGCATGAAACCCTAGAAAGCCGCGTTCCTGAACACCAATAGGATAGTTAGAGAGTTACTCGACTAATAATAGTAACCGAAATTAACAACAACCATACGCAACAAATGGGTTTTCCCATCCCGTCGCGAGATGGGAAAACCCATTAGGAGAAGAAACACAAAAATGGCGACAGGTTTTCAGCGCCAGAGGTTATACCAGTGATTCATAAGAACTGTTAATTGAAGCAACAAATTACAGTTGTGCCCCCCCGTATCCGCTGATTCAGTTACCCGCGGTTAACCACTGAAAAAAAAAACGAAAAAACTAACACGTACTACTCGCGTGTCCAATACGATGCTTCCCTTTATTTTTTTCGATGTAGATTTTAAATCGAATAGCTTCCCTTTATTTTTTACGATGACGCGTATGGTTTTGCTATCAACATTATAATGGTTCTTTAGAGATTTAACGGATGCGCCGTTTTCAAACTTTTATTCCCGAGTTACCCTAAGAGGGGGAGAGAAAGAGAGAGAGAGAGAGAGTCAAAAGGGAATTATAACGCCGGTTCTCGTCGCTTATTTACGGCTTGCAAAATATCTGTTTATACCTTGAATTTTGATTTCTGGTTGATTTTTTTTTTTTTTTTTTTTTAAATTAGGAGTCTTGAAGTGTCCCGGTTAATCCAATCCCGGTAAATCGAGAGTCTGCTGTAGTTTATTATTATTACAGTATTTAATGTTAGTAATGTCTTACTGTGTGTTTAATTTATCAATTAAACTTTATTATACGTACGTATGAAAAGAAAATCTCGTTATATATGGAGTCAGCAGGTGTGCGCTTATATCCGCGGTTTCAGCCATCCACGGTAGGTCTTGGAACGTATCCAACGCGGATACGGGGATCTTACTGTATTCAGTTGCATAAATGATACATTCTCATATCTGAGGTATAGTGTACAAGTCAGGAAGTCTCATTTCCGGAATGATGTGCATCTGCTTTCTGTGGTGAAAAGTGGAAAGAAGAGCAGTAAGACTGGTCATCGACAACCAAACATATTTTTACAAATAGAGACTGTAATTTTATGTTACAAATTTTGGAAATCAAGCATCTATTTCAGGTCTTGTTTGAGACATACTATCTTGCAAAAAAATCATGGGATACTTATAGTTATGAAGAAAACATCCGTTCGTACAAAGAAGTTAATAGACATTGGCCACCATTTGTCTATAATGTCCGATCCATTACTTCTCCGTTAAATCATTCGTGAGCTTTAATGACGAAGAAGAGTTGCCTTGGCCTTCCGTAATTCTGCGTTCCAGCAGTTTCTCATGAAGATGTTCAGTTGACTTGCGGTCTGTGCAATATTTCAATGCCATTCTCTTAAAACAACGCGTTCACAATCATTGGTTTTGTTGTTGTGTTTAAAGTTTTAAAGATCGCTTCCATAAAATTTCTGCAGTGTGGGGCACTGAGAATTGTCCAGAAAGTCACTGTAAAACACACCATTCATGGTTCCACATGTTAGTTTCCTCGTGGTATTGAACTAGATCCAGTACGACTAGTGAACCTAGTACTTACCACGACACTTCTTCCTCCTCCCAACTTCAAGCTTGGGATACCATACTCACGTAATAAGCGTTCTCCAGGCGTCCTTCACACCAAAGACAAAACCATTAGCTTGGACGAGTGTCTAGCGGAACTCCACAACACAGATTTCCATTGAATCATAGTCCATGTTTGTTGTGGCATGCCGATTGACAGTACGCATTTATATATATATATATATATATATATATATATATATATATATATATATATATATTTTTTTTTTTTTTTTTATATCTAAGACGTATGGGTTGCAGTTCTTCCTTGAAAATACATGACTTGCAGCTCTATGTAACACTTACAGGTCTGTCTATGGCCTCACGCGACCCCAAAACGCAGATTCTGTAGCATATGATGGCAAGATGAGGTAAACAGCCATCGGTAGCCAGTATTTTTCGCCTACCAGGTAGTTTTTTAGGCTCTGTGTTGCATCTGGATTTCAATTTCTTCATCACTTTGCCGAATGTGTACGTGAGAATATTTAATTCTTAAGCAGTAGCACGCACAGACATTTCTCCTTTTGAAATTCAGTCTGAAACACTGTTGACTTTTTTTGTGTGTTTATCATTCGGGATTTAGGTTTGAAGTGGATTCTAGACTAATCGTTACTCGCCTTCATAGTCCAAAATATTTGTAAATAAATTTCGTAGTCACACACAGTTTCTTATAATCCATGGAGTTTTACATGTGTTCTGTCAGAACGCCGTCCTCTCTGCACCTGATGGAAAAGACCTGAGTTCGAGTTCCGTCGATGATGAGAGGAATTTTTATGGGCCTTTTTGACAACGTGATTGTGAAAAAGGCAATTTACAGACAGCATACACGGAACAATTATGGCCTTAGTCGCTGATGCTCCTAAAAAAAAAAAAAAAAAAAAAAATCATGTCTTTTAATAGGATCGTCTTTTAAACAGAGTAAACTAAAAACATTGGAACTCTCCCTCTAAAATGACGCAAAGCGGACAATAGAGGAGAATATAATAAAATAAAAAAATGTAACCTGAAAATTAATTTCAGTGAAAGAGTAATTAACTAATAAAAGATGCACCTATTCTTCAAGGAAGAATTAAGTTTTTGTATTAGTTTTCTACCCAGTTTTTCTTTAAATTTAAGATCGAATTAGGGCAGATGTTTCAGTTTCCTTGTCATATTAATATGAAAATGAATTAATTATACCAGTTTTTGTAATTTTTGAACTCTGCTTAATAAAAAAAAAATAAGCTGACGATTTTTCTTTCTTTCTCTTTTTTTTTTTTTTTTTCCCCTTGCAGGGTGTGGTAGATTTGACTGAAAACAAGGTGGCTTATAAGTAAGTCTCTTTTATACTTCAATTTTTTTTTATCCTCATTTATTAATATCTTTACCTGTTTTCATTTGTCATTTGTTACCGTCTTGGTAATTTTTATGTACTTCCCGACTATTGTGTGGATGATCTGGCTATGCGCAATAATGATCTTCATATTTTTTTACAGAATGCTGGAAATTCCTTAATCAGTAGTTCTCAAACTTTGTGATTACGTGACCCCACTTAAAATGATAAATGAAATTCTGCGACTCTCCATGAATAAAACTAACAATTTAATATAGCTCTGAGTCGTTTACAAATATTAAGCTATGGACATTTTTTTAAACGTAACTGTGTATTTTTTTAAAATGAAATTTGCTGTTTTTATTTAATCTAACAAGCGAATCCCAGAATGACGTATAGATGATATTATACTACAGTTTAAAAAGGCATATGATTTAAGTTTTACTTTTGTAGAATACATTGTACACGTTTAGAAAGTTTAACTTGATAAACTGCTAGTCATTCATTGGATGGCTAGTAGCTATCAAGTTATGGAATAGCAGTCGGAAACAGAGATAGCCTGAGCTTTTAAAGTGTCAAGGATGGAGTGTACTCTTTTTAGAATTCACGTCCAAGGCAACTAAGGCCACGAAGCGCAGCATAATTTGTCTGGAAATTGCGTCTGTAGTCTGTGAAGCGAATCTTCACGAGCACGAAAAGTACATTCCCACCCATTATAGATAAATGCGCGATGAGCTTTTAAAGCAGGGATCGCCAAACTTCTTTGACCTTCGACTCCTTCAAGAGTTTCTTGACTTTTTATCGACCCCTCTATTTTACTATTACGTAATTGTAATAGGACAAGCAAAAAAGACGCTTATGTGAGTTTTTAGATTGTTTATTTTATGGTTACAGTGTTTAATCTATTTATAATATAGTATATATTATTATATTGGCTTAACATCAAAGGGATACGTTTTTGTTTTTGACGTCCTTCTTAACATTACATATTTGATAGGAGGGATAAATAATATATGAAATATAAAATTTAATTATATAACAAAATAACAATAATACAATCTTCTTTATATATATGAAAATAAGACTTTTATTAACTTAGTATACAATTTACTAACGTTGTCAATGTGAAGGGTGTGTTTGGTGACTCTTGACAAGATTAGCAATGTTGAGTTAAAAATTTGTAAGTTTCAGCCTTAAATTGCCACAGAATTCTATATCTAGCTTATTTCTTTGTTTTGTTAAAATGGAATTAACATGGCTGAAACCAGCTTTAACCATGTACGAGCTTGGAAATGCAAGCAAAAAGGGGAGTACGACTTCAGAAAGTTTTGGATATTTTTCTACAACATTTATATTCGTTCAAAAGTAACTTAAAGTCCTATTTTTAAAAAACGTCTTAGCTTCAAGATCAACTGACAATTCAATAAGTTCATCTTGTAAGTTACATTCGATATTTTCAATATCTGCAGGAAATGGCATGATAATCCAATCTGGAATGTTCATGTTTTCAAAATCTGCAAAGCGCAATTTAAAATCATCGCTCAAATTTTGAAGATGTTTTGTGTATATCTCTAAGTCATCTTTTACTTCTAATTGCCCTAGATTCGAAAAGTACTGAAAATCTTTTCGTTTTCGTAACAATGATGATTTAAATAAGGCTAATTTAGCTTGGAAGCCTAAAAGAATCGTCCAAGCTTGAATAATCGTGACATCTTTACCTTGTAGACGGGTCTGTACGTCATTAAATTTTGAAAATAAGTCCGCCAAGTAGAAAATACGATTCTTATTTCTCTTCAGTTCATCACTCAAAAACAAATTAACATCTGTAATAAACTCTAGGGTTGAGTAGAACAACTCAACAAATCTTTGTAGACTTGCGCCTCTAGACAACCATCTTATTTCAGTATGCAGGAGTAATTGGTTTGATGCTTCATCATTTTTTTTCACAAAGTTTGGCAAACAATCGCGATTTAAGAGAATGAGCTCTAATTTGATTAATAGATTTAATATACACTCTTAAAGTATCATGCAGTTCGTCACTGAGAGTTTTTGCCACCAAATGGTTTCGTTGCAACACACAGTGAATAGTACGCACACTATGAATTTTTTCTTTCAGAAAGGCAGCAAAATCTTGATAACGGCCCACCATTTCAGGTGCGCCATCTGTGGCTACTGCTGTTATATTAGTAAATGGAATATCATACTTATTTAAATATTCCTGCCATCGCTGAAAAATTGTCAACCCCGTTCCATCACTTTCAAGATATTTTGCAAATAAAAATTCGTCAATAATTTGATATTTGTTTTTACTATAATATCTTACATAAGCCATAAGAATAGAAGAACTATCGAATGTAGGATGGAGAACTTACTATTTTTGAGTTCTGATACTACAGTTTTTTCTACATCTCCAGCCTTTTCACCAATACGCCTTTTCACGGTATTAGCACTCAATGGTAAGCATTTTAAAACAGGGCCAGAATCTTTTTTCAATTATGGTTTCAATTACTTCTTTGATTGCGGGTATAACAATGTCCTCTGCAATTGTATATGGTTTCCTTTTTTTTTTTTTTTTTTTTTTTTGCTATATTAAAAGAAATATTCTAGGAGGCTGTTAATCCTTGTTTATTGTCAGCTTCGGCAGGTGCTTTCATAAATGATTTTATAGTTGGTCGATGTGTGTATTTCTCTTTCAGTTTTTAAAAAAGTCAAGATCTTTATCTTTCTTATTGGGATGGAGTCTTTGAAGATGATCTTTCATTTTTGCTGGTTTCATTGCCTCGTTACTAAAAGTTTTTTCACAAAGAAGACACATAAGCCTCGTTTCGTTTGTTAAATATTACCCGTACAATGATGTCTTATATTTTTCTGTCGACCCCCAATCGATCCCTAACAATGTTATATCGATCCCTGGGAGTCGATATCGACCACTTTGGCGACCACTGTTTTAAAGTGTCAAGGATGGAGTGCACTCTTTTTAGAATTCACGTTCAAGGCAACTAAGGCCACGAAGCGCAGCGTAATTTGTCTGGAAATTGCGTCTGTAAGTCTGTGAAGCGAATCTTCACGAGCACGAAAAGTGCATTCCCACCCATTGTAGATAAATGCGCAATGCGATCATCTTATTTAGTTCAAAGAAACATAAGTAAACCCTGACAACCATCTTTGGGATGATAGTTGTCATCATGTCTGTACAACGGCTCACAAAAGTATTCCATTCGCAATTCAACGAGTCCAACATGAGTGTGGATTGAATCCCCTCTGTTCTGCGGTTTGGGAACATACTCCACAAATTTTTTCATCCGTTTTCATTAGATGGGTGAATATATGATTTGTTTCTAGACAAATATTGTGATTTGTCTAGAGAATCATTTTATTTCTTCAGGCTTTTACTCCAATGTGCTTGCTGTAACTATTGTTATGCATGATGATTGTTAGGCATTGTTTCATGGTGAAAGGTTTTGTGGGTCGCATCTGATCCTGAAACCACTTAGGATGCAACTCTATGTACAGTGTTTGCACACTGACACCCTTGTACCTTCTTTGCGCCTTCAGTGATTCCCTGAATCAGATCGAGGTAATACATATGTTGAATCAGTGTTGTGTGAAATGAATTGCAGTAAACGAAAGAGGATAGTGGTCGGTATTTATTACAGGCTAAATGATTCGGAGGAGTGTGACAAGTAAGTACGATTGTCTCCTTACGTGCTACTTTAAGCTACCTCGTATAGAGTAGAACACTTAAATCGGAAATAAAAGAGAGAGAGAGAGAGATAATCTTTAATGCCCTTCACGGCCAAAAAGCCAGGGGTTTACATTTGTACAACTTCCCGAAACTTCCGGGAAAATAGAACAATTAATTTACAAAAACAGGTAATTTTACAAAAGAAAACATATTTTATACAAAGGAGAGAACTCCTTACGAGAGTTAGGTCTGATTGAGCTGACTTAACATCGAGATAAGAGCACCAGCTCAATCAGACAGGAACAGATGCAAGGTACACATGTCAATGCAGATTAGTCCTACTAGACATAATTTTTTTCCTGTAAGTCCGGTCAATAGCGAATTTGTTCAGGTCGGCGTCAAGTGCCTGGGTTTGCTTGAACATCTGCTGAGGAAGGAACCTGTCCGAGAGATGGAGTCGCGCTGAATGCGAGTAGAGCTCGGGATTGGCCCTAAGGGCAGCAGGGGGGATCCTCCAGCCACAGGTATCCCAGAATGAAGGTGTTGCGATTATGCCTGTTATCATCTTGACTGTTGCTAGGAGGCGTTGGTCTTCGACTAAGGTGGGAAGCCGTGGAATCCCGAGAGAGTTGGCAAGCTGCGTGGTGTGAATCAGAGCTGGAAGGTTGTGCTTCCTGTTGGCCCACTTTAGGAGCCAGAATTCTGTGGCAAAGAGTGGTTTCTTTATTGATGGTGCCGCTGACGCCCATAAACTATATAGTAACAGAGTTTTGAATGAACTGGATGGTTGCTACTTATTCAAGCATGTCCAAGAGCTTTGAAGGGCTCTAATATCCTAAACGTGGTTCTCATTAAGGAGCTTAACTGTGTCAAAAACTTGATAAAGTTAAGTAGGAGATCCAATAGCAGGCAATAACCACGGTACTGCCTGCTGTTGAATCCACATTGTATTTTGGCACCTTACGTTAAAAAAAAAAAAAAAAAAAGTATGGGACAGTTACAGTATGTATTCCAGGCCAAATCAACCTAAGCTATAAGGCGGCAGTATTCTGTGGTCGATTTTCCTGTTTGCTGAGTTTAACAAATATTTTTCAACAATATTTGCCGTATAAAGCATGTGAAGGAGTCCAATTGCCGCAAAAAGTGATATAATGATCTTAGAGAAGCGTTTGTTACAGAAGCTGTTGATGTTAGAGGATGGCAAGATTCCAAAAGGAGATGGTATTTATATTCAATTGTAATTAAAAAGGCTTGCCTATGACAGAAGTCAAACTCACTGGTTTATAGTAAGTTTGCCTTTTGGTAAGAAGGATTGTGGTGTTGTGAGTTGTGAATGCGATTCAAGACCACCTCGTCAAGAATGTTACCTTGAATAGTTCCCAGCAAAGGTCCGTTCGAGGTCATGTCAATCTGGTAAATTACTTCCATGTAATCATTAAACAGTTGAATTTTAAAAATTTGACAATTGGAAGGTAATAATTTGACAGTATATTTTTAGACTTTAGTAAAGCTTTTGATACTGTCCCTCATGGAAGGCTGCTATATGAATTGGAAGAAATTTAGAGTTACTGGTAAGATCTATTATTATGCTGGATCGCTGGATGGATAAAAGATAGGAGGCAGAGGGCTGTCATAAATGATCCGTCTTCGGGGGTAGATCAGAGTAACAAGTGGGGTTCCTCATTGCTCGGTGTTGCGTTTCTTTCTGTATTGACATGAGTATACAATGGGAGATTTAAAATTTTCCCGATGACTTATTTAAGTGAGAAGAGTGGTTAACAATTCAAGCCAGGCCACGTTTCTTCAAAAAGGCTAGGATGGGTTACATATATTATCCGAAAAGTGGCAACTAATGTTTAATGATTCCAAATGTAAGGATGGACGAACAGAAATCATGGAGCCACGAATAACCTAGGAGGAGAAGAGCTAAAAATAATTCAAGACGAAAAAGACTTACGTGTTATGATTCAGTCTGACATAAAATCTATGTAGTGTAAACATACGGACCTTTGCTAGTTGGGAGGAAAGACGTCATTATCCCACTATAGACGACACATTAGACGAAGTTGCATTTGGAATATTGTATTCAGGTGTTGAGATACCGTATCTAAAAAAAAAAAAAAAAAAAAAAAAAAAATAGAAAAGAAATTCTAGAGAGGGTTTAAAGCAGTGGTTTTCAACTGGGGTGCCGCAACAGCATTTTAGGGATGCCACGTAATTTGGGTTTAAGTTACTTAAACTTATTTTTTTTTAAATTTATATCGTTATAAAAAGGTGTACGGTATCTTTTTAATTTTGTGGTGATCTGTAATTGATGTTTACTTTATACCCTCTATATAAAGAATAAAATTTATATATATAATTTGTATTATGAATTTTAATTTTGTTTACAGTTATATTATTGTAATAATTATAATATAACATATTTTTTTAATATTAGATATATATATACAGAGAGAGAGAGAATCAAATCTAACATGCATAAAATTGTGTAGGGGTGCTACAAAATAAAATAAATTACTTTGGGGTCCCATTATTAAAAAAAGGTCGAAAACCACTGGATTAAAGAATGGGACGGAGGCATTAGTGATGAGTGTAAATCGATGCAAATAGTTAGCTTAGAAGTTAAGGACTGCACTTTCACAACTACATATCTAAGGAAAGATCTGATATTTTGTAAAAGACGTGAAGGGGTTGAGTAAAACGAATGCTGAAGGTTTATTTTCTCTTGTAGGCGAGACAAGAACCAGTGGTACACGTAAAACATCTCAGGGATGACATCTCAGTTCTTGCAACAGAATCTCATTAAATAAAGTATCGTGTAAAGATATTGTTATTGCAAGTAATTAACCTGTTCCATGTGATTAAGACTTTATTTAAGAAGAGAATGTTTCACCTTAATTTACAAATGCCTTTTGTTGCGTTAGATTTTGCAACTTAATAAATTCAAACTTCGCATAATTTTATTTAGATTTTAATAAATATAAATGCAAATTAATTTTCTGTGTTATGATGCTAATTTAAAAATAAATTAATAGTGCCCTCATTTGGTACTACTTTTAGGTTTACTGCCACTTCAAAGTACTTGTGAAAAATGCAAAAATTTCAAAGGGATCTAGAAACGTAAAAAAGTATAAGGATGAAATTATCATTAAAAAGTGTTTTCTTCTTACTTGAGAGAAATGTGCCTTCTCTATTCCCTTTCAACACTGAATTCACTCTCAAGTATGGAGGTTACGCCATAGCCCTGTAATTTATAATTGAAAACAGAATGCTTCCATCAGGAAGTATCCTACTATCAGATACTTTGCATGAAAGGCTTCCAATCCTCCTTTTGTTTGTTTATTTTGGCCTGTAAATCTGAAGAGCTATGAAGCGATTCTTGACGATGAAGCTTCCATTCTTAGCGATCCTATAATAGCCGGACAGTATGATTCACTTTCCATTGTTGCCTGTGATAAGCATTTTAGACAGGAAGGGAGTTCCTAAGATATAAATAATCTAAGTGGATACACTTGGCCCATCTCCGCTGTGTACGCGACCTCGAGGACATTGAATTGTTGAAACAGTCCAAGTCGTCACGTTTCCCACAGCTAACTGCCAGGCTATTATCTGGAGTCCTTGAATTAATCTCGTTATTGAGGACAGAAGATACGAAAACAAGCAAAAAACCTTATTGTCATTTTTAAATAAATTGTGGGAGCTTATTAGCTTGGGGGGGGGGGTTGGAGTTCCAAACATTACTCAAATAAAATTTTCTCAGAAATGTTTTCCTCATCACTTATCTTTGGTTATTATGAACTCATTTGAACTTTCGTATAGCTCTGTTATTCGGCAGTGGACAAAATTTTTACATCTTTTTCATTTTTAGATATCTGGAAAAAATGGCGGTAAGAAAGAGCAAAACGAGACTGAAAATTAAATTTTATTAATAGTTTAATATAAATTTACAATTTACAAAATGTCAGGGTACAGCATTAATAATTAGTTCAATTAGTTCTCTATGTGTCTCTTGTAGTAGACGATCTATTTAGGAAACTGCTTTTTATACAGCTGCCTTCAGCATCAGTTGGATCCTGACGACCTAAAAATCGGTTGCCTGCTTTAGAATTGCTATGAATGCTTGAAAATTTCTATAAAAACCGATGTTTCAAGTAATCCCATAAGAAAAAGTCCGCAATATGGCAGATCATGGATGCAAAAATTATAGATTGATAATGTGATCGAAAGACCGATTGTTGCTCGTACTTCTGAATGCAATCAAAAGAAGCATGTTCGCTTAATGCTGACATAATCTTAGCCTGTAAAAGGCTCAAATATTGATCTCTATTAATTGTGAAACTTTTCAACCTTTTGCATTCTTTTCAGTGAAGAAAAGATCTGGTAATAATGGTTGATGCAGTTACCTTAACTGGGTGAAATAGTTATTCAGTGCGTTCATGGGGATTTTCTGTAGTCCATTCCGCATAATTTCTGTTACTACAGAACCATTTAGAAACTGAGCATTCGTGCGACCTTGTGATCGCATGAATGCTCAGTTCCTCTTGAGCAACGTAAATCGTCGATCATGTCTGATCACGACTTTGATAATCACGTAGTACCAACTTACTAGGTATTTATTCTAATATGGTATATTAATGCAAATTGACCCATAATTAGGTTTGAAGAACGCTACTCAAAGGAATTCCGGTAACTTGAGATCTGTGAAAGACTCGATATTATCGAGACATTGTTTTCGGCTTGTTGAATTCGTACCACTTCGATATTGTGAACCGTATACTATGCACTTGATAGACAACCACTTCTATATTTATGAGTGAGAGTGCCATCTTTTATAAAACGCTTAACAATATTCAAGACAGTCCTTGAAGAGAATGGACTTTTTTACTTAAAAGTATGACATAGTTTTACAGATGTTCAACATATGTAGTATGTTGAAAAAATGAACCTGTGATCATCGCATACATCTTGTTCTTGTAGATAGGTTTGCAAAACAAAGAATTTGATGTGTGTGTGTGTGAGAGAGAGAGAGAGAGAGGGGGGGGGGAGGGGGAAGTAGATTACGTTATACAGCAGATATAATCTTTTAAGGGCACAAAAAATGATAATGTTTTAACAAGTGCAGGGCAAGGGTGAAAAACAGTCGCGAGTTAGGGTTAAATTTGATATTGTCTGCATTTCCTGCCCAGACATGATAAGGGAGTATACATGATGAAAGCCTTATCGATCAATTCGACCCTGGAGAGATTGTGCAAGAGATTATGTCCCAGCCAGGTCCCTGCTTGTTAACAGGAGGGACTGCTTCTAGAGAGACGGCATACACTTAAATAGAAAGGGTGCAAGAATATTTGCTGATGCTATCAAGAAATTCTTAGGCTGATTAGAAACCTGCTAGCTGGGGTAGGGATACACCGAGTAACAGATTAACAAAAGCTGAAGGAAGAAGTGAAAGTGATTCTCGCACCGCTTCTACTGGAAGCAGCCTGGAAAGAAAGTTACCGGGAATTTCAAGGCCTGCAGTGAGCTATTATGGAACAAGGAAGTACACTGACTGGACAGAAATAATAGGATACTTATCTAGTAACGGGGAGGCCCACCTTTCGCCCGGATAAGGGCAGTCACACAGCGAGGCATTGAATCCACTAGTTCAAGAAAAAGCGTTCCACAGGCATTTCCATCCATACTTGCTGAACCACTGACCATAATTCCGTCGCATTCCTGGGTGGAGGATCCAAAGCTCAAACGGACCTTTCCACAGCATCCCAAAGATCCGCCACAGGGTTCATGACCGGTAAACGGGGAGGCTATTCTTTGTTGGTAAAATCTGCGGAATGCTCTTCGAACCATGTATGTTCAACACAGCTCTGTGGGGAGGCGCATTGTCCTGTCGGAAGAGTCCAATGCCTTCTAGATGCACGATGATCATGAAGGGATGCAGATGGTATGCAAGGATGCACACGTAACCTGCGCCGTTCAGAGATTCGTCTAGACATACCAGAGGTCCCAACGTGTGCCAGTTGAACACGCCCCAGACCATTACCAACCGTCCAATTGCCTGAACAGTTCCTTGTTGACATGATGGGTGCATAGCTTCGTGCGGTTTATATACGCACCCTCCTGACCGCTTGAAATACTGGAAATGGAACTGCACCGTTCCGAGATTCATCTAGACATACCAGAGGTCCCAACGTGTGCAAGTTGAACAGGCCCCAGACCATTGCCAACCGTCCAGTTGCCTGAACAGTCTTTGTTGACATGACGGGTACATAGCTTCTTGCGGTTTACGCCAGATACGCACCCTCCCGTCCACTTGAAATAACTGGAAAACGGACTCATCGGACCAAGAGACCCGTCTCCAATCATCCAAGGTCCAGTGCCGATGTTCTTTCGCCCAGTTGAGGCGTAGAGTCCCGTGGTGTCGTGGTGTTAGCAACGGGACTGGCGGGTCGGCTGCATCCATAATCTATTGCAGCTAATGATCGCCTGATCGTGTTGGTGGAGACGTTTCTGGTACCTTCCTCGTTGAAGTCGGCGGTGATTTGTGCCACTATCGCTCTCCGGTTGGCTGAAACAATAGGAGACAGACGTCCACGGCCACGTTCATTCATCACCTTTCTCCCCCCACAGCGCTGTCCACTATGAGTTGTTATTCCGGAAATGGCATCTTCCCGATACACTCTTGATACTGTCGAACGTTGATAGTGCAATTTCTGTACCACCTCCGCGATAGAGTGACCCATGCATCCACGCATGGGTCACTCTATCGCGGACACCCACTATCATCCCTCTTTCAAAGTCGGTTAACTCAGGGCATCGTGCTGACATCGAATTATCATCTATGTGAATGCAGTGCACCTATATACCTGCCAAGCTGTGGGTTCGTCCAGTAGCAAGAGGAGTAACAGCGTCGCGTTGTCCAGGAATTAGGTATCCCATGAATTCTGTCCTTCCAGTATACATTGGCTGTGTTAGGATAACTAAGAGTAAGAATAGATGCATGTAGACCTGCATGTAAACCAATTCTAGGAGCACAGTAAATAAATTTAATGAACATGAAGTGCTGATCAATTCATCAAGCAGACATTGTGGGAATACCAGAGACGAGGTATCACTCAGATATAAAGGATGAAGAATTTAAATTTGAGGAGTACGATGTATACAGAAGGGAGAGACAAGACTAGAAAGGGGAGGGGGGTGCTGTGCGTTAAGAAGCACATAAAATATAAGGCTGTAAGATCCAATCTTACAACTCCAGAAAAATAATAAATTTCTGTCTTTTTGAAATTAATTATTTTTAAACAGATAGGGTTACGCTAATGGGTTGTGTAGTTGATATTTCCACAGTTGTTTGTTTGAGGTAGAGCGCGGATTAGTGCTGTCAATGGGGGTCAGTTCAGACTAGAACAGAATAATAGAAATGTCAGTTGGAGACTGTTCTATTCACTTGTAAATATAACGGACGCTTCCCACAGGTATGGCCGTAAGGTTAAGTTGGGAAGGAAAAAAGACACCGTCTCCGAATTGATAAAGCCAGTAAGTGGTTGTCTTAGAATAAATCGTGGTACGGTACACATAAAAGAATGGATAGTTTAGGATTGACCGCTGAGGCAAAACGCCCTGCCAGAAATGGTCTGTACTTCAGGGGAGAAAATGAGCCGCGACTCTTATAATGGAGGACACCTTAAGTGTTTCGGTAGATACAAAGTGACACCGTTGAAACTGAAGGGCGGCTAGGTCGGGCGAAGAGCGTAGATAAAAGGGTTAAGGGATTAAAAGAGAGTGATCATTAAGTAAAGTAGCCGATGGAAGCAGCTCCGAAAACAACACGTGTACTTCTGCGGAAGGATGGCTTGTCCATATAGAAAGTTTCCAAAACAAAGAAGATAGACCTTAGCGAATAAGAATAAAGATGCAGAATGAGAAATTAATGGTGATTGGTCAAGGAAAGGAGGGAGAGGAGGAACAAAAAGGAGAAACATGGAGAGAGAAAGAGATGTTTGAGAGATATTTGGAGGACGGAGACAGATTTTTGAGGGAGGGGAGAATGAGAACAGGGCCGGCGGAGTTCAGTGGGGAATTAATTGAAGTAAAGTGATGGATAAGGTTAAGAAAGAAAATGTTATGAGAAGTGCAAGTGCTTAGGTGTAAAGTATGGAGAAGCGAAGATAGTTGCTAGAAAATGTGAAGAGAGTCTAAATGGATGGCCAGAGGAGTGTTCCAGAAGTAAGAGCCTTGTTTTATTGAGGGAAATAGCAAAGAATGCAGTCCAAGAGCGACTCCATAGATGTACGTCTAGTGGACCAATAAGCAGAGACTAAGGAAGATGACCGTTTGAAAGAAATCGGGAGCCAGGAACCTTATCAAGGCAGTGGGAAGAAAAGTAAGGAGAAGCCAGTGAAAGTAAGTTTCCTGGCATTGATTGTTTAGAAATTAAAGTATGAAAAGGACTGGCGGACTTTACTGCATATAGAGATTGTACTAAATTATGTAGTATTGTAGAAATAACTAATAGAAATAAAACTGGGGAAACCTTGTTAATTAATAGGGAAGAGTTCTAAGAGAGATGTGTAATCCTTCTGTGATTCCAAAGCATTGTTAGAACAAAGGTTTTGTAATTCTATGTTTACAGAAAGGAATCTTTGGTAAAGAGTAAAATTTATGTTCTAGCTAGTATTGATGTGGTTAAAGTTATGCAAATATATATAGGCATGCTTAATTAATATTGTATCGTATTGTTCATTGTTTGAGGAGAGATGTCAGAATACATGAAGATAGTATGCTCAGGTCTGAAAGAATGTATAAAGAGAATATACACATAAGTGCTGATTAAATTTTGTATTGCTGAGCATAAGAAAGGTAATTGGTTCTTTGACTAAGGGAATAGCAGCCAAAGAGTTGGTAGTTAGCCTGAGAAGGCCACTAAAGCAAGAAAGGTTATGTATATTAATTATCATATATAGTGGCAGACAAAAAAAACTGCATCACTTGTGAATTTTGCAAATAATAATAAATAAAAAATAAATAAATTTTCTTTTATACTCCGTAACGACCAAATGGTCAGAGTAGTTATGTATTTTGCACTGCATTGTGGGTTGCAGAAATGTTCGAAATGCATTTGTTATATGGGATATGTATCTCTGTGAATGAAATCCAATAAACAGATTCTACCTGATAAACCTAATTGCCATAAATATCTTCCCAAAGGGTAAAATGCGTAATTAATGAAAATATGGGAAATCATGCAAATGGCAATCATGACAACCAAACATACATTTTATTGATTTACGTGTTAAAACTGAAATGACGAGTTAACGTAATAGTATTATGCACTGTAAATCAGCAAAATAAGTCCTCAATATTTTGTTGTTCCTCCTGAAGCTGCAATTACAGCCTTGCAACAATCTGGCATAGAGTTAATCAACTTCTGGATATACAGTTGCCCAATTTCGTGGTACCACACCCTTACAATGCTCTCCTTCAGCTGAATCTTACTTGTTGGCTTCTTCTGAGCAATTTTAGACGAAATTATGTACCAGCAATTTTCAATAGGGTTGAAATCTGACTGTTGCCGGGCCAGTCCAACACTGTAATGCCAGCATTTCTGAGGTGTGACTGCACCTCAAGGGAGGAAAACGTTGGTGTAAGTATGTTTTAAGCCTTATGAAAAAAAGAAGACAACTCATTCTTAAATCAAATAGCACAAAACTTACCAATTTTTCTGTGTGGAAAGGTGCTAAGTCCTGTTGAAAAATGCAGTTTTGGGCGTCTCTAATGATCCCTAATAAAGGGTTTCAGTCACTCCTCCAAGGTAGCAATGTAGGTTTCTGCATTCACCGTTCCATTAATAAACTTAATTCGCTCCACCCCTTTGCTTGTTAATCATCCCCAGACCATCTGACTGGTGGGGAACTTTACAGTCGGTGTTATGGAGTCAGGATGGTATGCCTCCAATTTTCGTCTTCTGATATATGGCTCGCTTCCCATCCGAGCCATGCAAGTTCAATTTCGATTCGTCAGAAAAGATGACGTTGTCCCATTGCTCTTTTGTCCATGAAACATGCGATTTAGCCCAAGCAAGTCGCTTCTTCCTCATTTGTTAGGTCAACAAAGGGTTATTCTTGGGCCGATAGGCATGCAGACTACATTCTGAAAGCCGTCTTTGGATAGTGTAAAGTGTGTTAGTTGTCTGACGGCACCAGGGGTTCCCCTCATCTCCGCGTTGTATTATTTGTGAGTAACACAGAACTCTGTGGAGGCCAGAGATTTAAAAAAGTGGGTGGAGGGTTGGTCTGTTGTATAGCGTTATGTTCAGTTGTTCCTCTGACCATTTAGCCGTTGGGCCCCTATTGGGGCCCAACTTTGTCTCGTGGAGGCTGGTCAGGCACCCAGTAGATTATTTAAATATTCTGGCAGGCTCTAACACTTAGTTTCCAAGGATTTAAGTGGCAAGGCCTAAAAAAAAAATAATTAAATAAAAAAGGGGTGAACACTAGATTTTGGCCAAAAGAGATTTACAAGAAAACGGTAGAATTTAGATGTTGATTAGAATTTGACTCCATTGTTAACGGTTGTACTCGGTTTAGTTAGAAAGGGGGAGAGACTGAATACTGGGGGGAAACAGATAGAAGAATAGGGACGATAGAGTAGGCATCCCCAAAGAGGTCAGTGGAGACAAGCCCCACCAGGCGAAGTATGGGGGGATAGGTTATGAGGAGAGGAGGCAGAGTCCTGTCATCTCCCTCCCCTGCTCGGGGATGGGGTTTTAAAGGGAACCGGGTTAGGGTATCCAGTTCAGATCGCCAATGGCGTGTCGGCAGCAAAGTCGCAGAATGTCTTCGTCGGTGATGGTTGTCATGTCCAAGTAGTGTCGAATCCAGTAGGAAGGTCAAACTGCCCATCCCGCTCCGGGGGTGTGATATGTTAGTGGCAGTGGGGAACCCACCAGGCGAAGGGCAGGAGAGACTCACATTTACTTCATTCATAATCTGGCCGTCTTTGGATAGTTCGTGCACTTGTTTCAACACCAGAGACCATCTCAAAGTCCAGTTTTCGATCAGGAACACTAGCATGGCGATTACGAAGTCATGGCCGTTTCAAATATTGATCTTGGGAAGGCGTAGTCACTCTCTTACGCCTGATCCAGGTCTTCTCTTAACATCACTGGTTTCACGCTTTAATTTCAGCACCCGGGATGCTGTTGACTGGTGACAGCCTATTTTATCAGCGATAGCACGTGTAGAAAGCCCTTCCTGGGGCAGAGCAACAGCTACACTTTTTTCTCTTGGTGTCAACTGAACATATGGAGCCATGCTTATACCTCCGCAAAACAGGATACTAATGAGTGTGTCCAACACCCTATTTATAGAAACCGCTGATGCAATATCTTGCAATTACTGTCTGAGGCAATAGAAGCGTTATTTGACACAATACGTTTGCTTTGCAACAAACAAAACGACCAATCAAACAATATCTTATACGTTTCACCACAAATATTACGTTTTTTAAGGTGATGCAGTTTTTTTGTCCACCACTATATGTCTGTTGAAGAATTGAAGAGATTTGATACTGGAGCCATAATCTTTTTACTTGAAGTAGCGATTTATGCGTACATATTTTGTAAAGAAAAGTGGTAAATATATTTGTACATATCATTTAAAAGTGTTGTAATAGGTCTCTTTCTCCTCTCCTCCCTGCCTATCCCCCACCATACTTTGCCTGGTGGGGCTCGTCTCCACTGACCTCTTTGGGGATGCATATTCTATCGTCCCTATTCTTCCATCTGTATCCCCCAGTCTTCAATCTCTCTCACCAGCCAATGTAAAACACCTGGAATTACTGCTGTGAAGGGTCTATTGTATATACCACGTTTGTATATAATAAAGATTATATATATATATATATATATATATATATATAGTACTCTGTGTAAATTTTAAGTATTGCAAATAAATCTCTGTTATGGTTACAATAGCATTACTATTAGCATTAGCTGAGGCATATGAATGCAAGAAAGCAATCTTACACAGCATCAGCCACAAAAAAAAAAATCTTCCCGTTTCACCCATCCGGTCACTCCAAGCGTTTTTCTAGTTCAGTCTTAAATTTATTTAAGATATCAACTTCAACAACAGCAGATGGAAGTCGGTTCCAGCAATAAACTACGCGCTGGTTAAAAGCAAACCTCCGCACATCTATTCTACAACTGTCCTTCCTCAATTTGAATCTATGCCACCTCAGGTTCTTAATCTAAGCAAGCGGATGTATTCCGTCAGCATTAAGCCTGCTCAGACCATTCAAGGCCTTATATACCTCAATCAGATCACCTCGCTGGTGCCTAGTCCCCAGATTCTGAAACTTGCAGAACTTAAGCCTTTCTTGGTAAGAGCACCCCTTTGTTTCCCTCACCAATCTTGTTGCTCTTCTCTGTACTCATTCTATCAACTCTACATCCTTCCTAAAATGAGGCCTCCAGACCGGTACGCAGTACTCCAGATATGGCCTGATCATTGCCTTAAACAAAGGGATAATCTCCTCCTTGTCTCTGCTAGCAAAATTCCAATATATCAATAACAAAACTCCATGACCTGCTGTGGCAGCTTATCTGCACCTCAGAGAACTTCATATCTGACTGCACAATTACCCCCAGGTCTTTTTCATTCTCCACCTTCCTGAGTGTAGAACCATTCTGTTGGTACGTTTCTCTTGGGTTACTGCTACCCATGTGCAGTACTTTGTGTTTGTGAATGTTAAACTTCAGTTGTCACTTCTCAGCCCTTCTGCCTAACTTTTCTAGATCCTGTTGCAGTATCATACTGTCTTTAGTATCATTAACAACCCTGCCAACTTTTGTCTCATCTGCAAACTTGGAGATTAAGCCTGATATACCTTCATCGATATCATTGATAAATATACAAAATAATAGTGGGCCCAGCACTGAACATTGGGGGATTCCACTAATGACATTAGTCCACGTAGAGCAGCATCCATTTATTACCACTCTCTGCCGTCTCCCAGTCAACCATCCCTTTATTCATAGCAGTAACTTGTCCTTAATGCCATACCGCACCAATTTGGACAGCAGCCTTCCATGTGCAACAGTATCAAAAACTCTCCTGAAATCCAAGTATATGAGATCAAATTTTGTATTCGGTTCCTTTGTGACCACATCGTAGTATCCAATCAAATTGGTCAGACAAGACTTCCTCTTAACAAACCCATGCTGTGTCTGAATTATAACTGTAGTCTTGTCTAGATGATCCTGTATCACCTCTTTAACCAGTGACTCCATTGTTTTCCCCAAACAGAATTTAAAATAACAGGTCTATATTTATTTGTATCACCCGTTGAACTCTCCTTTGTGAATTGGGGATTCATTTGCACATCTCCAATCTATGGGGATCTCCCCTGACTCTAGGGATGCTCTTATAATTATGACTAAATGTTTGCTTACTTCCTTTGCTGCCTCTTTCATTATAACTGGATAGATATGGCGGTCGAGGTGTTCTCGTCTGGGTTGGCGTTATTTTGGATGGACGTACACAACTCCAGATACTGGAAGGCGGTACTGTAACCGGTGCACGCTACTATACTGAGGTAATCCTTCCCCATGTGCGTCTGTTCCGAGGTGCCATTGGCCCCGAGTTCGTGTTTATGGATGATAACGCCACACCCCATCACACTGCAGCTGATATGCTTTTGGAAAGTGAGGACATGGATTTGCCTGCCCGTTCCACCGATCCAAATCCCATCGAACACATGTGGGACGCTCTGAGAAGACGCCTAGCGGCAAGTCCACATCCACCAGAAAATGTTCAGCAGCTGAAGATGGTACTGACAGAGGAACAGACGAGGTTACCGCAAGAACTTATCAACAACATTGTTGTAAATATGGACAGGTAGTGCAAAGTCTACATCGACATTAGAGGTGGCCATATCTCCTACTGAGGACCACCTCTTCCCTCCTCTTTGGGAATCTTTGGCAATGATAAATCTGTATCATGGCAGCCACTGCTGTGTGTTGCCATTTTTGAATAAAGTCCCTCTGTACCGTTTTGTTTCCGTTGTTCTGTCGATGTTGTTTTCTTCATCATTTCTGTACCTCACGAGGTTACTTTGGTATGTTTTTCCCATATCCAGGACACTCCTATGAGAAGCTGCAGGTGGAAGTCTGACTTGTCCTTAAGTTTTGCACACCAATATATGTCTCTGTATTGAAGAGAAATAAACAGCCTTATAAAAAACAACCACTGAGCTTATCCTGTTTGGAGAAAATAAAAGAAAACCTCATAACTGGGAATCTTTTGAGACAAGGAAAGTTAAATAAAATAAAAATAGTTGCGCAGTCAGATAGCTTGTGGGCTTTGGAGGATTGAGGTGCCAGTTGTTCACCTTTTGAAAATTAAAACAAAAAACTAATTTGGGTTCCAAAGTATACGGGTATTAGAAAGGATAATTATATGGTTAACTAATTAAAATAACTATAACAAAAGAGAAAGACCCAGTTCCCACAAGGCAGTGCATCCACTTAACATGGGTGGCCAGTGTAATGTCAGTTTAGTGTGACATAAGCATTGGGAAAGTGAAAATTAGAGTGTGAATGTGTTATAGGCCTAATTACTCTGCTGAGTACAACGAATAACTGTACAGAGAAAAGGTGGGGGGCCAGTAAATTAGAATTTCTTATAATGGGTGATTATAATTTTTCAGTTATTGACTGGACCTAGTGACTTGGTCGCTTGACAATGGCAAGACTTGTGTGGATTTATAGGATAACTGCTTTGTACAGCAGCGTGTTAGAGAGGCAATAAGACGGAATAACGCTCTTGATCTGATTATCAGCAGTGATTATCCGTGCATTACGAATCTGCAAATGAAAGAACCAATAAGTGACAGAGATCGCAGTGTATATCGATTTGGGATTTACTTAAACAGTAACACATGTAACTATCATGTAACTACCATCAAGGATAAAGGGAACGGTTTTTGCTTTTTTAAAGGTTACTGCAGTGGTCTCAGACAGCTTTTAAATTCTATATAGTGGTACCAACTGATGATGCTACCATTAGCAAATTTTAAATGGAAGCATTCAAGGAATTAATCATAGGAACTACTAGACTTTTCATACCAACTAAGAATACTCTTCGAGGTATAGGCTTAAATGGATGTCAGATGAACTGATGAGACTCATGGCAGAGAAGAAAAATGGATGGTGTGCATAAAAATTATCAAGTGACACAGAAGCCTATGGTAGATATAAGCTAGTCTGTAATCAAGTCACAAAGGAATTTAGGCAAGCGAAGGCAGATTACGAGAAATCTTTGGCAAAGGATGCAAAGAAAAACAGTAAAGACTTAAAACAGTAAAAACAGTAATGAATCAGATTGGCCCAGTTGATATCGTTGGTTCGACTGTTTGCGATCCAGTTCAGGTTGCTGATAAAGTGATTGAGAATTTTGCATCTACATTAACAAATGAGGCATTCTCTAGGGAAGGGGATGACAGAAGTTTATCAGACGGGGAATCAAACGGTTACACGAGTAATTGCAGACCTGTTAATTTAAATTCTGTTCCAGGCAAATTAATGGAGTCACTAGTAAAACTAGTAATGCAGGATCATCTAGACAAGACTGGAATTACACTTGAGGCAGCGCATAGGTTTGTTAAGGTGAATTCTTGTTTGATAAATTTGATTGAATACTGCGATGTGGTCAGAAAGGAACTGGATGTAAGAAAAAATTTTGATACCATATACTTGGATTTCAGGAAAGCTTTTGATAATATTTTTCATAAAACTACTGCAGTACAAGGAGTAGTGTGGCATTAAGGGAAAATTGCTACTATGGATAAAGGGATGGTTGAGTGAGAAGGTTCAGCAGTTAGAGAGTGGTAATCAATGGAGCTGCTCTTTGTGACTAATGTTATTAGTGGAGTTCCCCCTGGTTGGGTGTTGGGCCTATTGTTGTTTTCTGTATCCTTCATCAATGAAGGATATAGAATATATCAATAATGAATACAGAATATTAATATGAATATGAATATAGAATATATCAATGAAGGCAATGAAATATCAATGATATGTGTCAGTGATATTGATGAAGGCATATCAGGCTTAATGTCCAAGTTAGAAGATGATACAAAGGTTGGCGGTGTTGTTAATGAAGGTATGCTACAGCAACAAGATCTAGAAAAGTTAGTCAAGTTAGAAAAGTGAGAAACAGAAAACTGTAGTGTAAGATTGACAACGCAAGGTGCTGCATATGGGTAACAGTAACCTCAGAGTAACGCACCAAATGTGTGGTGCTACTGTCAGCGTAGTGGATAATGATAAAAGACCTAGCATAGTTTTGCAGTTAAATATGATATTCTCTGAACAGTGAAGATAAGCTGCCAGGACAGCACATGGCATTTTTTTCAATGATGTGTAGAAAGTTTGCTAGCAGGGATAGGGAGGTGATTATCCCTTTTACAAGGACATGATTGAGCCGCATCTTGAGTACTGCATACTGGTTTGGAGGCTTCATTTTAAGAAAGATGTAGAGCTGCTGGATCGAGTACACAGAAAGGCAACGAGATTGGTGAGGGAACAAAGGGGTACTCTTACCAAGAAAGGCTTAGGTTCTGCAAATTGCAGCGTATGGAGACTAGACTCTCCTGCGAAGTGATCTGATTAAGGTCTTTAAGGCTTTGAAGGATTTAAGCAAGCCCAATGCTGATGGAATCCTTCCTCTTGCTTGCTCAGACTGCACACATTAGGGGGCCGCCCAAATTCAAATTGAGGAAGAACGGTTGCAGAATAGATGTGCAGAAGTTTTCCTTCAGCGAGCTGGTGGTTGATTTGTGATACAAACTTCCGTCTGATGTTCTTCCATCTGCTGTTGTGGAAGTTGATCGCTTAAATAAATTCAAGAAAGAACTAGACAATCTATTGGAGGGGTTAATATGTGAAATGGGAAGTGCGTTTGCTATTGCAAACTGTGTGATACTACACTCAGGGTAGTGGGAAATTATGATAAGGTAATTTTGCCGTCAAATGGGAAGCACAGACACGCCGCCAGTTCAGATCATGGGATATTTTCAACGATATACAGAAATTTTGCTAGCTGAGATATAAATAAAAAAAAAACAAAAAAAAAAAAAAAACCCAGTTATACTGTAGCCGTTATCAACCCACTGCAGGATGGAAGCCTCCTCAACAATTCATGCTGAGAGGAATGGACCATAATCTGGCACGCTGGTCCAGTGCGGGTTCGCAGATCGACCGTATTCAGCAGTCATGGGCTTGAACCCCGGTTTACTCAAAGAGCGCGTGCTACTACACTCCCGCTCTTGACCACTCGGCTGCCGAGGCCGTCTAGCTGAGATAAGGATATGATTATTCCATTGTATAGGACAATGGTTAGACCGCACCTTGACTACTGCATATGCCTCATTTCAGAAAGGATGTAGAACTGCAGGAATGGGTGCAGCGAAGGGCAACGAGTTTGGTGAAGGGAATGAAAGGGTGGTCTTCCCAAGAAAGGCTTCAATTGTAGAAATTGCAGTATCTGGTGATTTCACTGAGGTGTTTCGGCTCGGCTTTGAGCGGATTGAGCAAGTCAGTGCTGATTTATTCTTCCACTTGTTTAGACTACAGACATGGGGGGTGACTGTAATTCAAATTAAGTAAGAATGGTTGCGGAATACATGTATGAAAGTTTGTCTTTTTGTTGTGAAGTGTTTAATTAATAAATATTTCAAAGAAGAACTAGACACACTGTTGGAGGGGATGGACAGGTGATGTGGGAAAGGTTTTTTTTTTGGCTGATGTTGTATAAGCTTGATTTCTTGCATCATTTGTCACTACTGATACTAATGTAGTCCTGATACCCAGCTTGCTACACTGGCTTTAATGGATATCCTCTGGGATGATGACAATCCTGATAAACGCTTTACTTTCTTAAAGCTGAAACTTCTGTCACCTAGCATTGGCATCAGCATCAGCCATACCGTGGGTCCGATCTTCGAATAACTTTAGTAAGGTTCTTGAATCATCTGAAGAAAACAGTAGTGGCAAGAAGCAAGAATCATTTTTCTACTACTTTTATATCTCCTTGACTCCATATGTATGCAACGTTTTGCGCAAAGTTTTATTAATGCAGTATTGTTGGGCGTACAGTCTATGCACGCTTCGCGTGTATTGTTATGTATGTTCGCATGAGACCATGTGAACATGGTCTCATGCGAACAGATATATATAGAGAGAGAGAGAGAAAACAAGTATATGAACATATTTAAAGACAGTAAATATTATACAGTTGTAATTAAACTGAATGGCTAAGTTTCGATAACGTAAAACTTTAGAGTTTTATTAAGTATTCTATAAAGTTATAATTTTAGTGATTAATTGATAAGGAGATAGCTTCATTTATTTTTCCCTTCTATTAATCACAGAAAAAAAATCAATTAATTTAAGAAACAAAAAATGCAATGCGCTTGAAATGTAACGCACTGCGTTCATTAACTGGCTTGTTCCAAAGAGGCGCTTTACCAACAATGATGATTAGATAATAATTAGAAAAAATTGGTCTTTTTGTAGGCTAAAAAGTAGGATTTTTTTTAGGCTCAAAATCTCGTTTTCAATGCCTATTATCCTGTTCTACTAACCGAATTCCATCACGTAGTGGCAGTTCCTTTGTTGTTTTAGCATTTGAAAACCTCGCCTAGTCATTCTTCTGAAAATAACAACTACGTGAGAGCAGAACATAGAGGTACATAACGTTATTGTATTTCCTATTTAAGCAATACTATTGTATTCCAAGTAACATCATTACCAGCTCATAGTGCTGTTGCAGTGGTTTTTTCTGTTTACTAATGCAATTAATATGGATTTTTGTTGATTCCTCCAAATGATTCCTCCTTGATTTCTTATGAACCAAATACTGTGAATATAAGTTGATAAATTTATCTTTCAATCACAGCTCTTCTTAGAAAGGAAGAGTTACATGTTTCTTGCATAACGAGGAGCACATAGAAATGTACCG
This sequence comes from Mastigoproctus giganteus, assembly GCF_048544385.1. Classification (NCBI taxonomy): domain Eukaryota; kingdom Metazoa; phylum Arthropoda; class Arachnida; order Uropygi; family Thelyphonidae; genus Mastigoproctus; species Mastigoproctus giganteus. Next base: position 90,475,453 of record NC_143587.1, on the reverse strand, counting down.
CTGCCAATAAATCACATAATCGCTTTCACTGATTCCAGTACTGGACAAAATTGCAACATCAAAAATCATGTCTTACATAGGTGGAACTTCATGGGTGTATTCAGTTATAATGCGGATAGAAATGATTGATCACGAATTTTATTTTTGGACATTCTTACATGCTTAAAGATGCGGAATTTGTTAATACTGGATCTGTGTCAGAAATTTAATTCAGTACTGCCCTTTGATTTGTATAGGGCAGTATTTCTCAAATATTTGTAACATATTGATTGGAGTTCCTTTTAGCTTGAAAAATTTTTCGCAGATCCTCAAGCTAAGCAAAATTCTTTCTGTGCTTTAAATTCTTTCAGTTTTTAAATATGTAAAAACTGAAATATTTTTATTATTCATTATTCGCAGATACGGAGTCCCGATGATCCACAGACTGCAGTTGAAGAAATGGTGGTATAGGGCAATTAAAAAAGAACCTAGAAGAAATCCATGTTTTGTCAATGAAATGAACCAAAAGGATTTCAAGCCAAAAATCATTTAACAATATCCAAAAAACTTAGATAAATATGCCACATAAAAGCAGAAGAATAGATGGAGAAAATATAAACTGGCCAGAAATTCAGTGGTATCGCTCTAAACGTTCCGAACCACATGGGATAGTGCTCTACAAAACCACTTTAAAAGAAGTAATGCCATTTAGTCAACTTGACTTAAAGCATGCAATCAGAGGACGACCAAGAAACTTATCTACTGTGAATCAGTTACAGCTTTATGGCAACACATGACTCATCATTTCTCAGAAAAAGAAATATGTTGGATCTCTTTAAGTTTATACCACCACGAATACTTCACTTCACTTCACTGAAGACGGATGAAGAAGTGAAGTATTCTTCATCCGTCATCATTAATAATACTGTGAATCGTCATCTTCATCAGCAAGTGGTCCACTTGAACTACTTTCCGATGAAGATGGTGACTGATAATATTATTAATTATTATGATACTAACGCTGGAGCCTTGCCGGGGTCTTAAATTTCTGCCATATGTCTAAAAGACATAAATTCTAAACTGCAGGATTGTATACAATAAAATTAGCCTTAGACAGGATATCAAATTGGCAATTTACCCAAGCTGTAATATATGCTGGCTTTTTAAGTGCATTTACTTCCATTCAGTCTAATTTCTCTTCTCATTCTGTTCTGAAGCAGATACGATCTAAGATGTCATTTCCAGGATTGAATCAATTAGTCACCTTCTCTGGATACCAAGTTATTTTGGTGTTCTAGGGGTAAAAACTTACAGGCTGTACAGCCAAACGTCCTGACACTACTTTCTCAGCAATTTCTGGGTCTTTACACTTATTACAAAATCTTCTAAAAGCATCATGCAGAGCTAAGTATTGAACTATGGCAAACAGAAGTTAATAAAAAACTCGTGCAGATCAAATAAGAACGTGAATTATGGACATCTAGCTTCAGACAAAATCGAAAAGAAGTGATTCTGGCTACACTTCATGACACTCTGATTTAAAACATATACTGTATATATACAGTATTTGGTAGAATTGCCATCTTCCGCACACCTGGTGGAAAAAACCTGAGTTCGCTCCGCACGCCATAACACGACCCCAGGGCGTGCAGAAAGACGTTCAACAATGGCTCTAGGATCATTGCATTCCCAGCCCTCGTGGGTAGCACATTTTGTAAGATTGCTATCCTCCCTACACCTGGTGGAAAAGATCTGAGTTCGAGTCCCGTCAATGACAGAGGAATTTTCATGGGCGCCTTTTTCAGAACGTGGCTGAGATAGTCGGTCTCAGGTGAGGGTAGTATGGGTTTTTATCCCGAAAACTCGGATTTTCGTGCAACAAACTGAAAATCGACCACCGAACACACGCAAATTACAAATAGCACACACAGAACAATACAGCCTTAGTCGCTGATGCTTCTGAAGCCCTACAACAACAACTTAAGGACCAGCCAGGTTTTCACCTGTAGCTTCTCATAGGAGTAGCCTGGATATGGGAAAAGCATACCAAAGGAACCTCGTGAGATACAGAAATGATGAAGGAAACAACGCCGACACAACAACGGAATCAAAACGGTACAGAGGAACTTTATTCAAAAATGGCAACTTAGCACTGCCTGCCATGATACAGATGCATCACTGCCAAAGATGGAACAAAGGGAAGAGGTGGTCCTCAGTAGGAGATATGGCCACCCCTAATGCCGATGCAGGCTTTGCACCACCTGTCCATACTTACAACAATGTTGATAAGTTGTTGCGGTACATCGTCCACTCTTCTGTCAGCGCCATCTTCAGCTGGTAAACATTTTCTGGTGGGTGTGGACGTGCTGCTAGGCGTCTCCTCCAGAGTGCCCCATATGTGTTCGCTCCATTTTTGCTTTGTTAAAGCCAAGAAAGCTCCAGATTCTGACTAGCATTTCTCCGCTTGTTCTCAAAATCTTTGTTCCTGACCTTTTTACCGCTTTGTGTCGCTTTTTCACACTTTCTTATTCTACTATTGTTTATCCTTCTGTGTGGAAATTTGCTGATATCCAACCATTTCCTAAAAAGGGTCAAATTCGATTTCTTCCAGTTATCGTCCAATTGTACTTACTTGTCCTCTTTCCAAAGTAATAAAGAAATTTAACTGCCAACCTTTAAACTATCTCTGAGCTTTCCAATGATTAATGAGAGTTAGCATTAGTAGAGGCTATGATGCAATAAAGCAAGCTTATGCAGCATCAGCCAAAAAAAAAAAAAAAAAAAAATGCTCAGATTTCACCCCTCCGTTCGTTCCAAGTACCTGTCCAGCTCAGCCTTAAATTTATTTAGGCTATCAACTTCCACAACAAAAGATTGAAGTCTGTTCCACCAATCAACTACCCACTGGCTAAAGGCAAACTTCCGCACATCTATCTTACAACTGTCTTTCCTCAATTTGAATTTATGCCCTCTCAGGTGATTAATCTGAGCAAGAGGAAAAATTCCACCAGCATTGAGCATGCTCAAACCATTCAAGGTTTTTATTCACCTCAATCAGATCATCTCGCAGATGCCTAGTCGCCTCTGCAAAACTTAAGCCTTTCTTCGTAAGAGCAACCCTTTGTTCCATTCATTAATCTTGTTGCCCTTCTCTGTACTCGTTCCAACAGCTCTACCTCCTTAAAATGAGGCCTCCAGACCTGTATACAATACTCAAGGTATGGCCTGACCATCATCTTATACAAGGGGATAATCACCTCCTTATCCCTGCTAGAAAAATGCCTGTATATCATTGACAAGATACCATGAGCTACTCTTGCAAACCGTCTGCACTGCTTAGAAAACTTCATATCTGCCTGCACAATTACCTCCAGGTCTTTTTCATTCTCTACTACTGTCAGTGTAGTACCGCAGAGTTGATACGTTACTCTGTGGTTACTACTTCCCATGTGTAGTTAGTATTCCCATGTGTAGTTAGTATGTATTGTATCAGTGTTGATATATTGGTTTGTTATTCATCTTTGGGAGAGTTCGATGAAACTCGAGCGATTACTCTGGACATTTTCAAGACATCTCATCTTGATCGTGTTTGGCATAAAGGTTTTCAAACAAGCTCACACCTGAGGAATTTCCACCTGCTTTGTGCAATTGGACAGCTAGTTTTCTCTCTCTGACCGTTCACTGGTGATGATGGTAAGTAGCTCCCTGTCTACCAACTTCCCTACTAATGCTGGTGTTCGCAATGGTTTCGGCCTTACTCCCACTCTTTTCTTTTTGTATATTAATAACCTTCTTCCATTCACTGCAAATCCTATTCTCACTTTTGCTGATGATAGCACAATATTCTTCCTTCCAGTTTCAGAAACGTTGCTAAGTGGTTATGAATATTCGAGAAGTAAACTTCTCGAATAACTATCATCAATTAGCAAGTTTAATAAATAAATAAATTAGTTAATATAATAAAATTTGTATATAATTGCAATTCTTGCATTTTGTACACCCTTCTAGCCGGTCGGCTCTGTGTAAGGGGTGAAAGTAAACACTTGCTATTTTAATAAACGGATTTTAATAATAATAATAATAATAAAATAAAATTTATTAATAATTATATTAATTAATTAATAATTAGCAAACTTAAGAAATTGTTGGTAGATATCCGAGAAGTAAACTTTTAGAATATATACCGCCAATTTCTTGAATACTGATCTTCAGTAATTCTCTATTGGGAAAAAAAAAAAAAAAAAAACCGTAGTTAACTCTAGTCGTAAAACTCGGTCCTGTCCTGGTTATCCGAAAAAAAGGATCTACTGCTCCTATGTTCACTTTCGATGATACTCAGATTTCTAGACAAGATCAATTATTTCTTTTAGGGATTTCTAATATCAGTTTGCATAAGCACATCGCAAATATTGCTTCCTCTGTAATCGGGAGAAAAAAAAAAAAAAAAAAAAAATCCCCACTGGATTTTCTTTTTCGCTCTCAGCGTTACTTTTCTTCTAAACAACTATTCTGTAGAAACAGTAAATCAGATATTATTTTCAGATACTCCCCAACTCCATTCAAAAATCGGCAGTCAGATTAAGTAATGACCCATCCTCCTTTACAAAGTCTCCACTCTCAGTTTCATAGACGTTCAGTTTCTCCTATACGCTTTTCTATACATATTTCCACCGATGTTGTTGTTGTTCTGAATTGGCAGCTGTATTCTTCCCCTACCCAACTCTGTTCCAAACCAATCCGAATATGTACCCCAAGCAGTCAGCATCCATTTACCATCCACCTCCAAAATCACAGGTGCAACTTTTTCGCTTCCTCATTTATTCCTTCTACTTCTGTTTTTTTTTTTTTTTTTGTTGGAACAACCTTCTTTTACAAGTATTTCCCAAAAAATATAATCCACAGAAATTCAAGTCTAATGTCAAAAGTACTTTCTTTCTCGATTTCAACTCACCACGATACTAATACTATAGATTCTAGTACTTCTCGTGTTTCGGCGTTTCATAAAAAAATATTAAAAAATCAGCGTCTTGCAGCATACTAATGGTGGATATTGCGTGCGTGTATTTTATATTTTATCGGTGACTTGTGGGATGTTCTCTACGTCTAGTGAAAACACTTACATGTTTGCTTGTGGTCACTCGCTTATCCGAACTAAGATTTTGTTGCGTCTGATAGTGAGATAAGGTTACCAGGCAGGTCGCCTCCTGTCTATTAGTACTTCACGCTTTCCCTTCATTTCTTGGGCTTAATGTCACCTCTGGACCTCGATTTTTTAGAACAGTGCGAATTGTCGACTTGAGAATGCTTAATTCCTCAATAATAGCGGTGTCAAATGTGGGAAATGTTTAAACATTTTTCAACATTAAGCTCATTCTCCTCTGAAACTCTACTAATAAATGTACTCATTGTTCGGTGTATACGTTTGGAATGATGCCGTAATAACCGGCGATTACTTTTATTAAGTCGAAGTATTTGAATATTTCGTTATCATATTCAGTTTCTTGTAATCAATGGGATTTTCTGTGATTTTTGATAACCATGAGTAGTGAGACAGTAAGCCGGTTGTTCCTAGAAGAAAGAAAGAAAGTAAGCCTGTTGTACATAGAAGAAAGAAAGTAAAAAGGTAAATCGGTTATATATAGAAGTTTTTTTGTTGTCTGATGCAGCCTTACAAAATTATTTCAAGACATTGCGTAGACACTAATTAGGCATTAATACAATACACGACAAAATCAACAGAACAAAATAGTTTTCATTAATATTTTATTGTGAACAGTGTCGCTGAAGTCGAATATTTGTTATAATAATCATCCTGGCATGCAAATTCCGAGTATCCAACAGAAAGACGGAATCCCCTATGATGTCCTGTCATAGGGGTTGAAGATGCTGAGGCCACATGTTTATATGTAAAGGGTGGCTTCTAAAACGTTTGTTCAACTCCGCCTCGTATCTCTGTGAAGAACAGTATCACTTCAAATGGGCCAGATATGTGTATGCCGTCGATTTGTGTGTATTATATGTGTTCTGTTCTGGCCGCTTGGCTACCCAGAAGCATCAGTCACGTGGACAGATGATTCTGGGTACTGATCCACACCACGGGAAGGTGAGCCAGTCCATGTAAAGCACGTACTGTCTCAAAAGAGAAACTCTGACCCATCTGACGTTGCCAGAAGGTAGGCCAGGATCCTTTGGGGGCCCATTCCAGAGGGAAAAAAAAAAAAAAAAAACATCACCCATGGTGCTGGATATGGAACCGAAATGAATAAAAATGAAGCAAAATGTGGTATAAAATAAAACATATATAAAAAAATAATAATAAAAAAATAATGATAATAATAAATAAATAAAAAATAAGTAATATGGAAGAAGGTAGTGGTGTTGCTAAAAAAAAAAAATAAATAAGTGGTGCTTTTTTTTACCATATTAAATTTAAAAAAAAAATGTAATTTAATAAATAAACAAATAAAAGAAAATAGTGGTGCTCCTAAAAAAAAAAAAAAAAGAAAAAGAAAGAAATTATAATATTAAATAAATACATAAAAGAAAGAATGATGCTACTAAAGAAAAAATTTTGTCTGCAGGCCGAGGAAAAATTTCACTTCTTGAGCATTTGAGTTTATATATTATTAAAGGAGATCTAACCAGCTATGCATCAGCAGGACCATCGTGCTGCATTCTGTTGATATCTGTCGACACTGAACGCCTTCGAAGAAATATGCCTTGAGCGAAAGCCTGAAGAATCTGATATGACTCCCAGCTTTGAAGCAGAGACGACTCCTGTCCTGGTTGAAAATTACTAAGTGCTTGAAGAGGAAGTCTGAGATCGTCATACAGGGAGCAATGAAACAAGATGTGATCCCAACTCTCTGGTGATCCACACGAACAGATGTCTGTTTGTGATAAATTGAACCTAAAAAGACTCTGGCTCATCGATCCATGTCCTGTCAACAGGTAGGACGTGAATATGTCCATGCAGAACCACAATCGAACACGCTTATCAAGGAGAAATGAAACTTGTGGTATAAATTTTCTCGTTGTTGCACTAACGGGAGCTGTATCCCATAGAAACTGCCAGATGTCAACTCGTTCCACAGTCTCCTTCTTTTTCTTTTAGTATCATCTTGAAGGTTGATGGTTATTCCAAGAAATTCGGTCTCAATCTGGTTTTTCAGTATGTATAAAAATCCTCTATAAGTAACTTCAAGTCTAAAGGTAATGTTCCGGCTAGTACTTGCAGAGTTTGCGTCGAGACTGTCCTGCATGCCTTAACTAAACACCACAAGATGGTTCTCTGCAATGAGGCGAGTTTTGCTTTGAAGTGTTTGAGCCGTGCCCTGTGAAAGCATGCACCGGCAGCATACGTGATCAGAGGGAGGAAAACTGCATTGTAATAGATTCTTAAAGTTTTTCTGGAAAGCTCCATTCAACACGGGACTCCATAACAATTGCACCAGTAAATCTACGCATTTTAGATGATAAGTTTGTCAAGTGAGGAATAAAATTGAGACTGGAATCAATTACCACTCCTAGAACCTTGTACTCTTTAACTATGGGGAGACGAATGTTGTTGATCTTGACCAACGGAAGACGAGAGATATCCAACTTTGATCCAAGAATTATCATCTTTATTTTCGACAAGCTGATTTTAAGCTTATTGGCCACAGTCCAATCGTAGAGATCCCGGAGAACAAAATTTGCAGTAGTTTCAAGATCGGCCCTAGAGTTACCATTTACCAAGATGATGAGATCGTCTGCATACGCTATTATTTTGACGTTATCGAAATATCGGGAGAGCCACTGCTGCAACACCATGTTCCATGTAAAAGGACCCAAAATAAAGTTCTATGGGCACCCTCTAGATACTGATCTTGATACTTGGCTATGTTTAGCCTTAACTATTATGGTTCTATTGGCAAAGTAATTAAGGATTAAAAGGTAAAGGTGGTTTGAGCACCTAGCCGATCGCAGACGCTCCAGGACGCTCTCCTACCAAAGGGAGTCGAAAGCGCCCTCGAAGTCGATGAAAACGGCCAGGGTATATTTATGTACCGAGTTTTGAACTGAAGAGACAAAGTACACAAGAGCATCCTCGCAGGAACGTCCGGTACAGAATTCATATTGACTCTTTGAAAGCAGGGCCTGTTCTACCAGTAGGGTATTCAATCTAATGGCCATTAGTCGCTCTAGCAATTTACCCAAGTTAGCCAGCAGAGCGATCGGCCTATACGATCTAGCCGCTCCAGAAGGCTTATCCGGCTTTCTGATCAACTTAACTAGAGCGACCTTCCAAATTTCTTCCTGAAGGCATCTGTTCAATAAGTTTAGAAGAACATAAGGTTTTAATTTCAAGACTCTGATAATAAAAATGTTTTCTACAAGATCTAGTCCTGGGCACTTCTGAACATTAACTTTATGCGAGACAGCTTGCATTTCATCCAACGTAAAAGGTTCGGTGGTTGTTGAGGACACATAAGATTCATTGTCTGATCGGATTTTAGAATGAACAGCTAAGTCTGAGATAGGATCATCCAACGGAAAAATAGCATCCAAGATTGCATTTGCAGAATCATGCTAGTTCAGTGTTTCCACGGAGTCCGCCACAATTGAGCCAAATATGTTAGATCCAGAGGTTTTTCCTCTTACAATCTTGTATAGAAGACCCCAAGGGTTAGCATTTCCAGAGGTGTGAACGAAATTCATCCACGTTTCACGCTTTTGAGAGGCAATGGCCTTCACGTAGCTTTTCCTCAATGAAGAATACTGCTGGTAAAAACGATTCAAGTCAGCTTGGGGCCAGTCTCTATGCCTTTGGTAATACCTACGGGCTCGATGAACTTTCCTTCTTAACTGGGATAACTCCTGCGTCTACCATGAACATTCTGATTAACCGTTTTTTTCCTAGAAGACTTATGTGACGCTTTTATTATAGAATTTTGAATATAGTTCACTTGATGAGAAATAGATGAGGTTTCAAAAGAAGCAAGTTTCTGTTCGTCAAGGTTCAGAAGAATGGAAGAGTCAAAAGTATTCCAGTTAATATTTCTGATGGAAAAGCTTATTAATTCTGGCTGTGAGAAAGTGTGTGAAGATGGAACGGCAGAATCAGGGGAAAGCATATAATAGATGACTCTATCGTCACTAGTGCACTAGTCCGTATACACAGTCCAGTCAGTAAGCCGAAAATCGAAGTGAGAGTTTGTCATCGTTATATCTATATTAGATTCTCCTGCACAACTTGAGAAAGTATGAGGGTGGTTAGGCTGGATGTGAATTGAAAAACAATGATTAAATTATGAACTCCTCCAAGAGAAGGCAACGTGCATCTGTAGAAGAGCTGTGCCAAAAGTTTGATTTTGCGTTGACATCCGATGAGATCAATATATTGCTATTCGGTCCCAAAGTATTTATCACAGTCTCAAGGTAAGCTAGAGAGAGTGATTAAAGTCCTCTGATGGAGGGCAGTAGAGACAAATTAAGTAAAAATTCATTATGGAGTGTGTGACAAGAACGCAGGTAGAGAACTGAGTGCAAAATCCATAAAGAACCGTGATGTCTAAAGAGTCATTAAGAATTAATATACAAGATTTGGGATTCTGGTGAACAGGTTGTATTATTCTCATTTTCAATGAGTAACCCAGGATTTTAGACTGTGGTCCAGACTGGACGCGTGCAAAATAAGGCTCTTGTATAGCGACAATGTCAATACAATTTGTCTCGGCAGAAAGTCTAATCTCGTCAGCTACTGCCCGAGATCGCTGCCCGTTTATCTGCATAATACTCAGACGGCCTGTCTCCCTCACAGACGAAACTGGCGTAGAATCGTTTAGAGAGGTAGTGTTTATATTATGTACAGAGTGATGAGTCAAATTACTCATAAACGGTCCTTATTCTTGCGGCTTCTAATGCTCTTTTATATTCAGGACATTCACAGTCCTTTACAGAATGGCTGTACTCCCGTTTACTTCGCTTGCAGTTTGCGCAGCAAGCCGCCTCTTCCTTATGAGGGCATTCAGAGAAAACATGACCACTGCGGGAACAGTGACCGCACGAAGGGGATTCGTGGGAACAAAACTGTGTAGTGTGCCCATATCCTAAGCAGAGGTAACACATTGTTACAATTGTAAACCGACGAAATTTGTGAAAACTCCAAGATAAGAAAATCCTTTCTTGCGACAGAAGGCGTTTGTACATTCTTGACGAGAAGCTTATTTCCCAATTCACAAGTGACGACGATCTTGCACGGGTAGTAAATCTGAGAGCAATTTCCTGTTTACATTCCTCTAAGGAAAATCCATTGTCAGCCAAGTTTTTCACATGAAGATTTTCGATTATTTCGTCTTTAATTAAATCCTTTGGAATGTCGTAAAGAAGCAAAGACGGGTTTCCCCTGCGAGGGCGTCCGAGAGAGACGCCAGTCGAAGTAAGAGACTCAGAAGCAGATAAATTTTCTAAGTCTATCTTGGTAGCAGTTTCTATAATAACTCCTTTATTTCGTATCATGCATAGGGACTTAATTTTAACAGTCTTAAGATCAGACTTGAGCGTCTTAGTAACGAGATTTTTAACATCGCCACTTGTTTTGCACTCACTGGTGTCTGAAGCTCGAAGAATAATAACATTATTAGTTTTAACTTTCGGTTGTCCGGCCTTTTGTACCGAAATTCTAACTGTGTCTGCATATGATCTAGGAAAAGGAGAAGCAGGTAGTAACCCAGAATGATTAGGTTCTGAACATGACAGGTCTGGCTCCCTTATCAGCTGAGAAGTGGTAACCTCGGATCCCATCAGATCCTTTGATTTCGCTCGTCTGGCCGCATCTGGATTTATCACAAAGACCGGGCAGGTATTTATAATCCTATCAAGGAGATCTGTTCTATTTTGTACCTCGTGATTAAGTGCCTTTAGTTTTTCGTTTTCAATGAGAAGTGACATTGCCACGGTTTCCAAATTGTGCCACTTTTCTCTTAAGATATTACCAGCTGTTTTAGTAATCTTGTTTCTTTCTTGGGAGATAAACCCAGAAAAATCGTTATGCAGTTTAGATATGGTTCTCAAAATGACAGGTGCGTCTATTTCATTTAGCTTTGTTTGTAAGTTCAGTTCACCTTCGGAGCCTGTATCCAGTTTGTCATTCTTTGGCTTCCCCCTTGAGATATCACTGTCCAACTCTGACTGTATATTTTTAGCTAGTGTTTTTTGCGCTGCAGAGTTCTGCAATGAGCCATCCAATTCCATCTATTCAGTGGAAAGAGATTTCTGACGAAAAGTTTCATCTTGCAAAGACTCAGAATCATCCTGTCCCTCGAGGGCAACTTGTGGATTTAATAACCCAGAACTTTCAGCCGTAGATACTGACGGAAGAGACTCCTCAGTATTAGGAAGTTGTTTGTCATCCATGTGTAGGTTTAAGCGATTTAAATAAAACACACGAACTACTGTATACGCAGTTTAGTCAATATCCTTTTCAGATGTCTTCCAGCTATAAAGTTTGTCCCTTAAAGGCACACAAAAGGCCACAGATTCCTAAAATATCTCACAGCAAAGCAACTTCCTGCCTGTGAGAATAATAGAAGAAAAGTACGGTTGGGTGGGGAGGGTTTAATCCCTAAGTTTGTCGCCACGTGACGTTGTCCTTGACCTTGTAAGCACCGTATTGTCTTAAGCGACTATTGCCGCGTTCCGCTGTTGAGTCATATATAGACTGACTGTTCATTACAACAAAAAACCGAAGCATGCATGCCTAAAAATTAAATAGTAACATATTACATGTTCAGGATTCCTTTAGCGGACTCTATATCCAGATTCCGGTCATCATAAGCCCTCTGTCAATATGTAATTCGTGTATAATCCTGTCAGGTTTACTTTGATATTTGAATATTTTATCAGAGCACTGAATTCAATAACTCACTGTTCATCGCCACCTAGATGCTGAGGCTACAAGTAAAAACATTTCCAACCAGACTGTGTTAAGAAGACCCAATTCAAAGAAGCCAGTGGTCTGTATCCCATTAACCCCAAACCACAGCAGGGCTCGTCGAAACTGGTGTCATAAATATGTGACTTGGAGTCCTGAAAAATGGGCTACAGTTCTGTTCTCTGGTGAGTCCCGTTTTAGTCTATAAACAGTCTAGCCGTTATTTCATCTGGAGACAACGAGGAATGCAGTACCATCCCTCCAACATCAGAGAAAGGGACACTTAAGGTGCAAGCGGTGTTCCTGTGTAGGGAGCTATAATGATCAACTTCTGCACCCCTCCATGTTTTTGATAGGGGTACCGTAACTGCTCAGAGGTACCGAGAACAGATCCTCGAACCCTATGTGCGACTTTTTAGGGATGCGATTGGCCCAGATTTTCTTTTCATGCACGACAATGCCACTGCATGTAGAGCTCAAGTGGTGGAGGAATATCTTGAAACTGAAGATATCCAACGTCTTCCTTGGGCAGCACGATCAGCAGACTTAAATGCGATTGAGCATGTGTGAGACACCATTAGGCGTCACATTGTATGCCTACATCCAACTCATCGGTCACTTTGTGAGCGAGGAGTTGGATGTCGCTGGTGGAAGAATAAGATTTGCTGCCAGAGAATCTTAGACACCCTTATATCGAGCATGGTTCACTGCTGTCAAGCCTGTTTAGCCGTTGGAGGGGGATTATACGCCATACTGATGTCATGTGACCTAAGTACGGGGTATCAATAGCTTGTATCGACTACTGTAATGTGACCTTTTTGGTAATTCCTATACAACCCCTATAAATGTCCCTTATACCTGTCCGAAATTTCTTGCTGTCTCCTCATTTCATCGTTATTCTATGGTGCACCACATTTTCTACGTGTTCTATTAAATTTGTCCAGAAGTGTAGTAAGGAACACAAGTAACATTCGGTTAAGAATTAATATAGTGTAACGTGTTCAAAATAGTGTAATTGCTTTCCTTCTCATTAACGCTTCCTTGCATATTTTTGCGTTTACAAATATTAATTTCGTTGAGTTGCTTGCTCATAGCCTGTCGATTGTAGACATAACCTTCAATTTTGTTATATCTCTGTGCTTATCTTATTTAATAACCAAATATTTGTATAATATGCGCTTAAGTATTAGTGCCTAAACGTGCTTGATAAGCCTGTTTTTAATATTTTAAATGATTTTAGAGCGATCTAAGATAACATCTATTCAGTTCGAGCTAATTGCAGAAATGGACTAGTAACAACCATGATTTTATTGATGAAATTCCATCCATGTGGAATTTGCAACTATTCTTCACGTGAATCTATTCTCCCCTGTGACGATTAATCTACTCCAAATATCCAACTCATTCTCAATTCTGAACTTTAAAAAATTTCTTGTAATGAATCACTAAATTGCATAGCCTGTATTTCTTTGTTTATTGACTATATTGCTGCTTCGGAATCAATCGGGTCTTAAATTTTTTCTTGTTCGACCGGTTTCAGAAACAAATCTATATTAGTGGTCCGCCAGTGTCGTAATTGCCATTAACTAACCCTTGGGTTAGTTTGCTTCCGACTTAATTTCAGTCTGTCTGCAAAAATCAGTACTATATCACCAAATGTAACCGAACACCTACATGTTTCAAAAAACCTGTTATTGATATAATATTTAATAACATGTCTGCCCATCTTTGGCGTTAATTATATACCTTATTCCCGTCGATTTGACTCCTAACTAGTGTTTGATAAATAGAAAGGTAATATTGTTGTCTATTCTTCCTTCTACACAGTGGTCAATTCAGCTACTGATTGTTTATGTATTGGCCTTTTTTCTTTTTTTTTTTCTTTTTTTTTTTTTTTGTTTGTTGTTGGCGCATCGGCCTCTGTGGCCATAATGAACCTCCCAAGGTTTTTGCAGTACTTTGATCCAAGCCCGAGGCGGGATTCGAACCCGTGACCTTTGGGTTGCCAGGCAGGCACTCTTACCCACCCGGCTAGCCTGGTCGGCCGTGTGTATTGGCCTGGACGGAAGACGTTCCACTGGTTTTCTGGCATATCCGATGGATCTTTTACACGCTCACGTCTTCAAACAAGTCACTACAGGCTGTACAGTATGACATTAGTATTAGTCATATAATGCAAGGAAACGACAGGCTGTTGTTGCACCCGCTAATGTGCCCTCGTGGATAGCACAGTTGGTATGATCAGCGTCCTCTCCACACCGGGTTAAAAAGACCTGCGTTCGAATCCTCTCAATGATGTGAGGAATTTTTATGATCCTTTTTTACACTGTGGCTGAGTTAATCGGTTTCAGGCGAGAGTAGAATGGTTTTTTCTCTCGGAAACTGGGTTTTCTTCCAGCAAACACCAAATCGACCATAGAACACACTCAGTTTAATGACTTATTATATACTGTGTAATATCTCTTAGGTTACTGATGTACATAAAACCTTACAACAATCACCCTGCACCAACCAAAAAATAAAATAAATATTGATAATTATAATAATAAAATACTAGGGGGCTTCGCTCCCTGCTCGCTTTGTTCGCCCACCCCTGCGCTCGCTTTTCTATGTAAAATATAGAGATATGGAGTAAGTCAAATATTTTCTAAGTAAAAGAGAAGCCTGTCGAAACGCATTGATCGATATCTAATCAGAAAATGACCTATGTAATTATTTACCAGTGCATTTGTAGTGCGCGGCATTCTGAAGGTGGAATAAACATCAGTATATAATTGATTACCTGCGTTTACATAGATCACTTAGGAAAGGGCCTTTGGCTTCGGGTTCCATAATGCATGAGGAATATTGTTGCATCCGAAAGAGCAAGACTAAAATACTTGCATCATTTTACGTTTACAAATATTAATTTTGTTGAGCTGTTTGCTCATAGCCTGTCGATTGTAGACATAACCTTCAATTTTGTTATATCTCTGTGCTGTATTTAACTGAAATATTTACAAACTATACAAATGTTTAAAATGTTTACAAAATACTTTAAACCATTTACAAATATACAGTGTTCATTAATATACAAAAAACGTTACAATGGGACGTAAAATGTTAGAGGGTGAAGCACGTGCACGAGGTTGGTGAACGTTATGGAGGAAGTTGTCAATAATTAATTGCATTTGTAGTGCCGTAATTGCCACGCCCTCTTCTCCCATTGGCTCGAATAAATATCACTAGGAGTAAAACTTTTTTAATGTACAGAGAGATATAAAAAAAAATAAAATAAAATATCTTTCTCTCCTCACTTAGATAACTGTCCAGTTGACCTTTGAGTTTGCCCAGGCTGCCAGCCTCAACTATTCTACTTGGTTGTTCCAGAGTTTTAGGCGCATCAGCAACTTAAGCCATATTGCGCCGTATATAAATTGCTTGTGCTCTGTGGTCGGTTTTCTGTTCGTGGCTGAGTTACACCGACTAAGTCACTTTGTGAAAAATGCCGAGAAAAATTCTTCGCGTCATTAACAGGAATCGAACTCAGGTCTATCCCACCCGGTGTGTGGAGGACGGTGATTTTAACTACTGGGCTACCTACGAGAGCCCTCAACTTCGCAAGGACGTATTCCAGTAATTACAACCCTTTGGCTAAAAGTAAACTA
Source organism: Mastigoproctus giganteus (assembly GCF_048544385.1). Taxonomy (NCBI): domain Eukaryota; kingdom Metazoa; phylum Arthropoda; class Arachnida; order Uropygi; family Thelyphonidae; genus Mastigoproctus; species Mastigoproctus giganteus. The sequence continues at coordinate 90,459,913 of NC_143587.1, read as the reverse complement.
CTTACATTCCACTTAAATCTCTTTCTCCGTGTTTGAAGTTATTGCCTACTTAGTTCTGGAGTCATCTATAAAAGTGAAAATTTCGCCTTCATTCATCTTACTATAAACCTCAGCCAGGTCGCCTCTAAGGTGTCTGATTTCCAAGCTCTGAAAGCTACATATTCAAAGACTTTCCTCATAATGACGCCCTTTTACAAATTTCACCTAGGGATTGCCCTTCTTTGAAACCTTTCAGAAAGTCCGATGTCTTATGTTAGGTGCGGTACTTGCACACAGTGTTCTCGTAATTGCCTTAACACAGTAGGGTTATGACATATGACATCTCTGTTTCTACAAGTATGTTCAGTTAATCATTGAAAGTTCACCATTGTTCTTACTTACCGGATGTTTACGTTTCTCGGAAAACTTCATATCCGCCCATATTGTGACTATCAAATCCCTTTTTTCCTCTATTATTTTAATTCACCTCCACAAATTGTATAAATTGTTTTGGGGTTGCTGTTTTCTAAGTATTTTGTTTCTCGTGTTTATACACTAAACTTCTCGTGAAGTTTGGTGTATAAACTGTGCATTTTACTGTATAAGCTCCCCATACGGTTGCCACATTGTACGAAGAGCAGAATTGTCTAGTGTACTGCATGGAATTCAATGTTCCAGGAACGGTGACTTATAGATTTCAATCAGGTCTCCTGTAAGGTGCCTGATTGCCTAGCTCTGGCAGCCCAAAATGAAACAGTTCCAGCCGGTGACAGTCATCATCATCATCCATTTTCAATCCACTGCAAGATGAAGGCCTCTCCAGCAACTTTCCAGTTCCTTCTGTTTTGTGCAATGGCCATCCATTTATTGCCCACGAAGTCTTTAATTTCATCTGTCCATCTCTTTTGTTGTCTTCCAGGGTTTTTTTAGCTCCTCTTGGGTACCATTCTGTTATTTTCTTTGTCCATCTTTCATCATGTCTTCGAGCTACGTGTCCTGCCCAAGTCCATTTCAGTTCTTTAGTTTTGATAAGAATGTCCTTTACTTGAGTTTGCTGCCTAATCCATGTGTTTCTCTTCTTATGCAATATTCTGATTACTAATATAATTCATTCCATTTTTGCTGTGTTTTCAGCTTCTCTTCCATTATTTTGGTGAGTGCCCAAGTTTCACTTCCACAAGTCATGATGGGGAGTATACATTGGTTCATTATTTTACATTTCAGATAAATTGGGATATTGCTCCTCAGTATGTGACTATATTTCCTGAATGCTATCCATCCAAAATTTATTCTTCTTCTCTTGACTTCCAGCCATTTATCATTATTACAGCTAATGACTTGTCCCAGATAACTATATGAATCCACCTTTTCAATTACTGCTTTGCAATTACTTTTTTTTTTTTTTTATGAAAACTCCAAACACGAAAGGTATCAAAACCTATAGCACTTATTACCGTGCATGGGTTGAAGGAGAAGTATGGGGGGAGGGGGATGCCGGAAACTTTTCTCTAGAGACTAAACATGGGTTTCACCACTTCAAGCCTCCAATAAGCAAAGTGGTGGTATTTCACCGGTTGATGAAAGTCATCTACCACCTACAAAACTGCTACAATGATTATATCCCTTTCTGTGGCCTACTTGTTCATCTTTACTAACTCTGCATAACTGATTAAGATTTTCCTCTAATTCCTCTAATTCTTTGGGATCATGGCTTATGATCACAGTGTCATCTGCAAATCGTAAATGGTTTAGGTACTCTCCGTTCACATTGACTCCTTTCTGCGACCAGTCTAATAGTAAACAACTTCGGAGATATTGTGTCTCCTTGTCGAACTCCTTTCTCAATTTTAAATTTGCTGCTGTCTTTGTCTAGTCTAATAAAGGAGGTAGCGATCTCATATATTTTCTTCAAAATCATAATGTATATGGGGTATCTGTGCCTTTTTTTCCATTGCTCGTAATACTGCCTTAGGCTGTATGGAGTTAAATGCCTTTTCATAATCCATAAATGCCAGGCATAATGGTGTTTTATGTTCATTTGCATTGTCCATTAGCAGTGATAATACGTGAAGATGATCGATAGTTGAGAATCTTGTCCTAAAGCCAGCTTGCTCTTTCGGTTGATTCTCATCAAGTATTCTTTCTAATCTGTTAATAATGACCGTTGTGAACAACTTGTAGATGCGGAATAACATGCCGGTGACAGTATCTCTGTCAAACTTTACAGTCGAACAACACTCTACTAAATATCCTTCTGTGGCCATCCGTCAGATCCAACTCATCGTAATTCGTTCCTGGAAGGAACGAATTACGATAGATTGTGTACTAGGCAAGTTGACACAGTGCACTGTGTGGTCAATGTTTTTTTTTTTTTTTTATGTGCTGCAGCTCTTCCATAAAATCCCATGCAGCGCTAATTATACTAATATCAGTTTCTGTGTCCGCTTGAGCATATGGTTGACAACAGTATTCAGTGAAGTCTAGCGAGATCTGTGTACCAATCTTTCTGAGCACCGCCCGGTGTCTTTCCGTACATTTTGCGGTTTACCCAAAGGTCTCTCTGCTGTAGTAGCACCACAGCGTTTCCATCTGGCAATTATATCAGCCACCGTTTATATACTGCAGTGATTCTCAAACTTTTTAGCTGACAACGCCTTAAAGTTATGCACTACGATTTACTGCACTTTTTTTTTTTTTTTTTAAACAGAACTATGACTTGGGCAGGGTGACACAGGCTCTCAAATTGACGATTGCAAATTTGTTGCAGTACAACTGTGCCACATTTTTACAATACATCTGGGTCTCTTAACTCAACTACTGTAAAAGAAATTCTGACGAATTTCTTTTACAGTGGTTGAGTTAAGAGATCCAGTGTCTGAACTGAAAAGCCTTGCGGTGAATTCCACAAAGGTTGCCTCTCAAATCAGGCAACCGTCTCAGAACGGAGATTCATTTACAGATTTTTCTGTACCGATTGTTAAAATAAGTTTATGCATTTATCGAATCCATCAAAAAAATAGACTTTTCTAGAAAGTTCGTGGCATTCCTGCGAAACATATACGCATCAATGGCTGGTTGATGACATTGGTATTGTACTTTTCTTTTCTTTCTTTCTTTTATATTCGATTTTATTCCATCGTTTTCGTGAGTATTTCTTATTTTCTGATTATATTGTGATTATATTTATTTTTTTATTATTATTTTTTTATTATTAAAATCAGTTTATTTCCCAAGAAACCTTGGGTCACCCCGGGACGGCTCTGTGCCAGAAGGGTGTGAATATTTACAGACTAAGGTGCGAGGAACACCATGTACAATAAACAAGAGTACATGCGTGCTCGACCTGAGACTTTTACAGGATTAAATATACAATAATGTACAAAATATACAGTTATATACAAAATATATGATTGCATGAAGACAAAAAGTCTTTGTCATATACAAATAGGCAAGTAAAATAAGCAATTTTAGGATATGGTTACTTTAGTTCACGGCTCGGAATGTATCAAACCCCATTATAATGCTGTTCCGGTTCGTCTCACTGATCATGGATGTCATGCACTTATTTTATTATTAACTTCTGTTTCGTAATATTTTCCATTTTCTGTTTTGGCGCCTTTATGAATATAACTTTATTACCTCTTCATTAACCTTTCTTGCATTTATTTGCTCGTTCTGCCTTTATTCACGGTGTATCACGTTATTGTTCATTAATGTCTCGTGCGATCATTTGCTTACAAATTACTTACTTTACAGTTTTAGTATAATTCAGAATCTGTAGTAATAATCATTATCTATAGCATTAGTGAAATAAGCTGATTACCGTTAGAAAATAGAAAATTTGTTCCGCATACTCACTGAATCATGTGGCCATCGAAATACTTGGTACTTCCATAAACCATTCTGTAGCTTCTTGATAAGATAGGATGTGCAGTGGTTGATATTTATATTAATTTTAATATTATTATAAAATATATATAAATTTATTTCCCTAATTCGTTTAACCTTATTTACAGCACGATTTGTGACAGGTAGAAGATTTATATACCTCTCTCGGATCTAACTATTTAGAGCGTGGTAAATATTTCTTAAATTCCTGCTAGAATTAACATATTGTATTTTACAGTACTATAATAATACAGATATGTGTGTGTGTGTGTGTGTGTGTGTGTGTGTCATTAAGTATAATTTATATATAAAAATATTTTGGTGGATTTTTTGCCCCTTAATTTAGGTTGGGATTATTAACTGATTAAGCCTGCTTGGAAATTCTCGTTTGACGTCAGTCACCAAAACTTTTATTGTAATTTTATTGATCCTGTTTAATTTTATTGAACTGATGTTCATATCATCCTGTATTAGTTCAAGCACAGTTTATCATGCATTGGATAAATTCATATGTTAAAAAGTTCCAATTAAATATTTATATCTTGTTTTAGATAACTTAAATAATCTCTCTAAAATTAAGCATAAAATCTCAGTTGCATCTAAACTTCACCTTTTATATGTTTCTTGACTGATTATAAGCATCACAAATTAAAAAAAATTAAAAAGCTTCTTTTCGGTGCTGCTTGTTCTACCCATCGTCCTATTGTAAATGTTTGAGGTTTGATTCCTGCCGCAGAATGGAAAAATTCAGTTAAGGTTGTTTTCATTGTAGGATTTAGTTAGCTTGTCATAGGAGAGGAAACTGGAGACTGGAGTTTTTCTTCCCACATAGCCTTATACACAATTTCCGACCCCAAAACATAACCTCACCTGGCCATAATTACCTCGATGCTTACCTTAAACAACCCAACTCTTGAAATTCATTGCGGGATTAAGATTCGCTTAACATTATGCAAATTTCTTAATATACATTTAGTGTATGTAAGTAAAAATTAATTGATAACGACCAACGATAATAATTTAGTAATACAATATGTATGAGCTAGTTCAAAATGCTTTAGACAAAAACAGCATATTATAATGATATAGAAAATCATTGTGTTTGTATACTATGGTTGTATATTTGGTGGATTTTCGACTGAGTTGTAAAGCGTCACATGTTCTGGGAATCCCAAGAAAAAAGTTCTGTATAAGAATTTTTAACATTTTACTGTTATTATATGTCATCACGTGTTTCGTGCGCGCATGCACACACAGAGAATATTTCCTCAGCGTTTTTGACTACTATGCATTCACATTGAGGGAGCATTATATGATGTTCAGTTTGCTCTCCAGGAAGCAAAAATTGTCCTTTGAAACAACAGAGACTTAGCCAGTTGCCTGACATTCGATTCTCCCCTGCAGCTCTCGAAATAGCAGCTGCCGGTGCACGTTGCATCTTCCTTTGGTTTTGTGAGACGTCAGCTGGAAGGGGTGTCCTGGAATGCAGTGGATTACGGAGGAAGATGCACGATGTCGGCGTCTACAACACACACTTTCTCTGTTTGAAACTGGAGAAGTTTGTTATAAAAAAGAAGGTAAGTAGAAGGATAATTTTTTTTTCCCTGTCGCTAGCATTTTTACATTTCGGTTGTTTTGCTTCCATTAGAGGTTTTTCAGTATCATGTGCTATTTTAGGTATTTGTAAGTGGAATATGTTCGTGAAACTTGACTTTAGCTTTATAGTGAGAGTAGGACAACAGACCATGCCATTTAAAAGTTAGCACACACTTGTATATTTACTATTTATCTGTCTTACTAGCATTTATTGAAAAATATTTTCATCGAGTAGATACTGAGTTCATTTTCGTATTTTTGTAATCATAAGGCTATATATATCAGGTTTGAATTTTTTTTTCACATTATTTTGACGTATTTACACTTGCATTTCGATCTTTGACCAACTTTGTTCCATTTATCGCTTGTGATGTATTGACCGAACAGTGTAGCGTTTCGAAGTCAATTTCTACACCCGTGGACCACGTAACTGAATTAAAAAAAAAAAAAAAAAAAAAAAACACTGTTACACCACATTATAGAGTTTTAAATGTTTATTGAAGTGAATCACGTCAATTTATACTTAATACTTTGGCGCCGATTCGTGGTTTAACTTAACCCCGTCATCAGGCCTATAGGGGAAGTTAAAACATGAAATAAATCAGATTAACAATTGTAGGATTACAACAGGATTGCATTATGGAGTTAAATGAATGAATTTTAATACAATATTGGCATTCAGTTTAGATAAATTATTTTAAATTAAAAGTGTAATAGTGTCTTTAATTTCTTTTAAATCATAGAGAGCATTTTTTGTAAAGAATTTAATTTATATTAATTTTATCTTAACTTAATGCCAATATTGTATTGAAATTCATTAAAATTCATTAATGTAACTTCATAATGTAACCCTGTTGTAACCTTACAATTCTTAATTTAATTTATTTCATATTTTAACTTCTTCTATATGCCTTATGGCGGAGTTCAGTTGAGTTTCAAAACTTTGCCAAAATATTAAGTGTAAATTGATGTGATTCACTTCGATAAACATTTAAAACTCTCTCACGTGGGTAACAATCTTTTTAATTTAATTTAAAGGTAAAGGTAAACTGCAGTCATCAGGTGGTTTTAACACGAATTTCTTAAATATTCTTATCAACTCAGTTTTGCAGTATGCATTCAAATTAGCATAAATGTGTTTTTGGAACTTGCGGGCATACGCCTCCTAAGTGATGAGAATATCAACTCTCTGTACATCAGGTAGGAAGAATACGTTATTGGGTTCTATTTTTTGTCTTTAGCTCAGAAAAGCATAAAACTTCCTTCCTATGTTGAGGTAATTCGAAACTATGCTTTTTCCACAAGGTTTGGAAGCACGGGGATATTTGTTCAATATATAGCAAATAAAAAGTTAGTATCTTTGAAATGATACACATAATTTCTAATTATTCAGCTGGTTGCGGCAAATTCCATCCCAAGTTTCAGGGTTAGTTCTGAATACTGCTTGAAGAATTGCGGGATTTCTATTTCTCCGATTTTAATGAAATTTGGATGGCTCGACAAATCTTTCTAAAGGAACTAAATATAAAATTTCATGAGCATCCGTCTATCTACTGGGAATTGAGTTATCGCATGCGGACGGACGGACAGACAGGCGATTAGATATGGTAAAGATAATAGGCGTTTGGCATATACTGTGTACTGTATATGCGAACACCGCGTAAAAACGTAGCTAGTTGCCTAATATGTGTTCCCCGCACGCGTAAGCGGTATTTTTTTGCTCCTGTGATTATTTGAAAGAGCGCGATTCATTAATAATTGTTTAGTTAGTGTTGCCAACTTTAATTTCAGTAAATCTGGACTTTCTTTGAAGCCAACCCCACGATTACTTTGTTAATTTTTCCATCGAAAGTTATTCACACGGAGAATATATTTTCCTCTCTTAAAATTTCCGGATAAACGTATAAACCAAAATCAAATTTTCTGATTCAAAGTCGTACCTCTGCCCCAGTTGTCTGGATCCGCCACTGTTATTGACTCACTTTACTCAAAAGAGTATTACTGTAAAAAATGGAATAGATGACGCACTTTTTTTTTTGGAAAAAAATAAAAAATTCTAACTTTGTTCAATAAACATTTGACAACAACGTTTTGACGTTTAATAAATTAATTTTCATATTATCCGAGTTTTATTTTTAAAAAATAATGACAAACTTATTCATTTTAAACTAAATGAAATCTTAAAAAGGCCCTCTAGTCGTTTATGTTCATATGAATTATATGAACTATATATGAATGTTCATATGAATTATATAAGATACAATAAATATTCGTATTCGTAGTTATTTTTTCCGCTTATGCTGTACATAATATATCGGGGAGAACAAAAGTGATCTATTTTAAATTCCAAAATAATGAACAATTACGCTTTCGTCTCCGAATTGTGACGGCGATTTTTCTTTCAAAACCATAGTCTTATTCTGTCTTATGAAAAACTCATCAAACTAGATAAAATGTTTATGTTTATTTTTATGTTTATTTTTATGTTTATTTTAAACAACACTTATGTTTATTTTTGAATAGTATTTCCTATTTCTTAATCCACTTGCATCTTAATATTCGAAGAGCGAATGAAATTTTGTAATAGTAACAGCTTTTTACTGCCATGAGAATGAGTTTATAATTATGATAGTGTAATGCAGGTCTAACTTTATGACTGACATGATTACTACACAGTCGTAGCTGTACGTAGGGATGCATTTCTACTTTCTGTCATAGTCATTCCCACTTTCGTAGTCATTTGCCCCCTTCTCCCACACTGGGTGACTAATCATAATATGGGCCACATGTCTTATGTCTGTATAACGTGATGTTCACTGTGCGATTTGCATGTTGCGTGAGCGGTAGAACCTAGAATAACTCTCGGGAAAAACCCTGTTTTCTCCGTCTCCGATTGAAGAGGTCTAAAGGATCTCTCTGGTCGCAGACCTCTCCAAACAAGTGGCAGACGGCGATGTGCTGCGAATACTAAGCTGTCATGGAGGGCAATAACTGTGTAGAAAATATAAATTTAAATTTATAAGTTGCAGAAAAATGAGGATAATATTAAGTATACTGGTAACAACATATTACCGTAGAATCTGATTTATTGGAAACAGGGATTTTCGAGTATCCGATTTTTTTTTTCGGATAATCGGATAATCGATTTCAGCACTCTATATATAAAAGGGAAATAGAAAAAATTAATGTGAGAAAATTTACATTAATTTTTTTATTTTTATTATTATTATTATTATCATGCATATGGTGCAAGGAAGCCTCAGGTTTATGCTGCACCAGCCAAAAAAAATTTTTCTGAATTACCCAGAGAGAGAGAGAGAGAGAGAGAGAGAGAGAGAGAGAGAGAATCGCCAAGAAAAAGAAGAATGATGATATCCAGCTCAGGACCCTGGGTGTGCCAAGCCCATACTCACCAGATGTGAATTTGCTTTTATTATTTACACATTACATACCGAAAATAATTGCCAGTGTTCTGCTGCTGCTGCTTGAAGGATGCTTTATTTTTTATTCTTTTTTTTTTTTCCTTTTTTCTTTTTTTGCTGCAAGATTCTCTATTTTCATCAAATATAAATTGTTGCCCATTCAATTTTTCTTCAAATTTGTTTGATCTAATAGCAATCTGAACGTTAAATGCTTTACTGGCTGTTGGTTTTGGTGGTGTCTATTCATCATCACGTTCCCTCTTCATTTTCAATTGCTGTGTGATTCGGATTAATTACTATTTGATGATGAAACCATTTCCTTATCTTTTAAAAAACTGTAACTTAGATCGTTACAAAAAAAAAAAAAAAAAGCCTGCTGTTAACACGCGTTCAATATTTATATGTAGTTCTATGCATTTTATTAAAATTTCCAAAGAATGTATTACGGAGTTCAAACTGTACACAGGACATTTCCGTTTACAGAAAGTTAAATTGAAGGAAATTGAAAGATAAAAGAAAATAAACAGATGAAGTTTTTTTTTTTTTTTTTTTTTTATGTGAACCCCAAACACGAGAGGTATTAGAACCTATAGTACTTAGTACCGTGCTTGGGTTGGAGGTTGAGAAGACGAAAGAAGATATTTGTTGACATTGGACTTGAACTTCTGTAGATTGTAATTTTCAGGAAATACGTATGAAGGAAGGTTGTTCCAGAAAACGGCAGTTGAATGAATAAATGAGGAAGATGAAAAGTTGGTTCTGTGGGTTTGAAGTTGGACAGTAAATGGATGTTGGCTGGTGGCGGCACGTGTTCGGACCGTTTTGAAAGAGAGAGCGGGAATTATAGAAGCCAATTCAGAAGAACAGTGCCCATGGAAATATCTGTAGAAGAGGCATGCAGCAGAAACAGTACGTCTATGAGAAAGCGAGTGGAGAGACTCTGTTAGAGATGAATCATTAATTAACCTAACTGCCCTCTTCTGAATGGAATCAAGAAGCCTGAGAGAGGTTTTGGGGGCACCACCCCAAATGTGGGAACAATATTCCATGGCAGGGCGGATTTGCGATTTATACAGAGTGAGCAGCTGTTTGGAAGAAAAGTAACGCTGAGAGCGAAAGAGAAAACCAAGTTTTTTAGATGCAGAGGAAGCAATATTTGTAATGTGCTTGTGCCAAGAGAGATTAGAAGTCAGGGTAATCCCCAAAAGAGATATATCCTTTTGCCTAGAAATTGGAGTGTCACTAAAGATAAGCATAGGAGCAGAAGAATCCTTTTTGCGAGATATAAGACAAGACTGAGTTTTAGAAGGGTTGAAATCAACTAAGTTGTCTTTGCCCCACTGGAGAATTACCTGAAGATCGGCATTTAAGGAATTGGTAGCAGATTTTCGAGAAGTTGAAGCTGATTGAGCAGGGCAAGGTTTCTCAAAATGGAAAGTTGAATGCAATGTGCTATCATCGGCAAAACTATGGATAGGATTTCCAGTCAATGGAAGAAGGTCATTGATATACAAGAGGAAAAGAGTGGGGGAAAGAACTGAACCTTGGGGGACACCGGCATTAGTGGAGAAGTTAGAAGACAGAGAGCCATCTACCATCACCCTCAGTGAGCGATCAGAGAGAAAACTGGATAACCAATTACTAAAAACAGTTGGCAAACCATAAGATGGAAGCTTGTTTAGAAGACCTTTATGCCAAACACGATCGAAAGCCTTTGAGATGTCAAGAGCAACTGCTTGTGTTTCACCGAACCTTTCCATTGAATTAGTCCATAAATGGGTAACATAAGCCAGAATATCACCAGTGGATCGACACCGACGGAATCCATACTGGCGATCGTTGATCAGACGGAAGGTTTCTAGGTAGTTTAAGAGTTGGCGGTTAATTGATTTCTCCATTACTTTAGAAAGAGTAGAAGTAATTGCAATGGGACGATAATTGGATGGGAGGGATTTGTCACCCTTTTTAGGAACTGGCTGGATATGAGCAAATTTCCAAGCAGAAGGAAAAACACCTTTGGAATAAGAAAGTGAAAAAAGGCGGCAAAGAATAGGAGTAAGTTCAGGAGCACAGATTTTGAGAACAAGTGGAGAAATACCATCAGGACCTGGAGCTTTCTTAGCATCAAGATTCATCAAAATCCTTCTGATATCCTTTTGACGGAAGACCACAGGAGGCATTGAATGGACCGTGTTGGGAATGGTGGGAGGTGTTTTACCAAGTTCATTAATACATGAGCTGGAAGAAAAATGGGATGCTAGCAGGTCAGCTTTATCCTTGGCTGAAGTGACAACAGAACCATCTGGTTTGTACAGAGGTGGAAGCAGAGATGGGCAAAAGTTGCGGCCAATAGCTTTGGCAAGAGACCAGAATGCTCGGCTACCATTAGGGCAAGAAGCAAGTTTTCTACTCTTAGCCTGTTCACACTCTAGTTTGGACTGATTAATAACTGCTTTACAATTGTTGCGAGCTTTGGTGTAGGCAGAAAATGAAACTGAAGAATTAGAAACAAGCCAATTACGATATGCAACATTCTTCTCTTGAACAGCCTTAGCACATTTATTGGAAAACCAAGGTTTAGATAAAGGACGAGATTTTAAAGTGGAGTGTGGGATAAAGGATTCCATTCCTGCAAGAATAATTTCACTGACACGATCTGAGCAAACGTTGACATCAGGAGTTTTGAAACAGTAATCTGACCAAGGAAAAGAAGAAAAGAAGTCTCGCAGGTCATCCCATTTTGCATTCTTGTAATGCCAAACAACACGAGGTTGGGAATAGCCATGAGATAAAGGTTCCATTGGAGAAGAGACAATCACCAAGTTGTGATCTGAAGTGCCTAAAGGACCTCTCACTTCGACCGTGTACTTAGAAGGGTTGTTTGTGAGAAAAAGATCAAGCGTATTGGCTGTATGATTCGGATTGTCCGGTATTCTTGTAGGTAAATGAACAATCTGTGCTAGGTCATTAGTAATTGCAAAAGCCTCAGCATCTCGACCTGCTGGGTCGGTGTGACTAGAAAACGGAAGCCAGCTGGAGTTGTGAACATTAAAATCACCAAGGAAAATTACCTCACTGTTAGGAAAGTTGGACTGGAGAAAGTCAAGTTGCAACGAGAGGAAGTCAAAGAGCTCCAAGTGATTAGTGGAGTTGGGAGAACGGTAGAGACAACAGATGAATTTGACACAATGAGGTAGAGAGATTTTAAGTCAGAGAAGATCAAAGAGAGGAGATTCCAAATTGCCAAGTCTCTGACAGGGAATATCAGAACGGACATATGCACAAGTACCACCTTTGAGGCGAAAGGAATCATACAGCGAATAATTTGGGCATCTGAGATGAACAGTAGTTGAATCAACCGATAACTGAGATTCTGTCAGAAAAAGTACATGGGGTTTGGCAGACTGCAAGTGGAAATGGACATCGTTGAGATTAGAATTGAGACCACGTATATTTGTGAAATGAATTAGGAAATCTTCTCTATTGGCGAAGCGTTACTTACTCGAAGTATAATTGGATAGTAATCCGGTTATATATAAAATTGTTGTGAAGGTATTCACAATATGAGATGTAATGAAACGATGTCATTATAATAACTTCAGTTAGTTTAAAGAGTTTAAAGAGTGTTTAAAGAATGAGGCTTATTAAAATTATGAAAATTTAAAAAAAATTTAAATTATTTTCAAAATTAAAATTATGAAGTATGATTGTCTGACAAGGAACGCCAAACAGGCTGGGTGGATTGTCCATGCCATTTCTGTATAGCACCAATCACATCGATGTTATTTATAAATAAATATTTTTGCGGAAAAATGTCTGCTAACTGACTTATTTTGCAGTAGCGATTTCTAGGATTTTTTTGTATGTTTTTTTACTGTGAAGTTTTTATTCACATTATTGGTATCATACAAAAGTGACATGGATGAAATGTATTCTTCTTTGCTGCATTCATAATGCTTATGTAAGTGTAATTGATTTTATTATAATCACATGATAGTCTTGTTTTCTACACATAAATGACACTTTGAGTGGAATTAGGGGTGGGGGGAGAAATAAACAAGAAAAATCTTCGAAATTTTTTTTCGGTTAATCGAAATTTCGAATAACTAGTATTCTTATCCTAAATGATTACTGTGTTAAAGGAAAATTTATAATTGATTAAAATGAAGTTTATACTATAATAATATACCGTAATACGTATAATAATAATTATATTGTAAACAATATAATTATTATTACACCTCTGTTTTATGCAATATATAATATGTGGTATAATTCATACATTATATAAATATTTTGAGTAGTGTTTGCGTTGAATCACTGAAGAAAATAATTCATAACGAAAATCCTAACGTTGCGACTGGTCGGATTATATATATTATTAAAATGCAGGATGGCTATATGTCAGTTTACCGAGAAGAGATGCAATTTACTGAAAAGTAAATTAGTGAAAACAGTTTGAACAGGTTGCTTAAATATCACAAATAGCATCGTATAATTTTAATATTAATATTAATAAGAAAATTTATGTAAAGATTTAAATTATACAAATTATTTCTTGATAAAAGGACATATGTCTGTCTCAGGATAAACAGGTAAAGTGAAAAAAGTAAGGGTTCTAAATTTTTATGTTGCATTTCCCCATCCCCAGGAGTGGAGCACAAATTCAATCAAGGATATCGCCTCCTGCGAAGATCAAAGTTCGATTAAAGACTTCACATTCCTTGAAATCTAAATAATAAGTCTCCCTAATCTTAATAATTTACTTATTTATTTACCAACATATAAGTTTGTACAAATGCATCATGTCTATATGCATTAAACTAACTGAAGTTATTATAATGACATCGTTTCATTACATCTCATATTGTGAATACCTTCACAACAATTTTATATATAACCGGATTACTATCCAATTATACTTCGAGTAAGTAACGCTTCGCCAATAGAGAAGACTGTTGTTACTTATTCTTAGTGGATACTACAACCTAGACGGCCGTTTCAGGGCTATTTGGCCCTTCATCGGGCGGTGGATAGTCCTGAAACGGCCGTCTGTGTAGTGGTATGTACTGAGAATAAGTAACAACAGTCTCCTCTATTGGAGAAGCGTTATTTATTCGAACTATAACGGGATGGGCAACTCGTTGTGAAGTATTCACAATACGAGATGAAATAAAACGATGCCAACGATGCCACTCTAATAATTTCGGTTGATTTACTCGGTATAGACATGATGCATTTGCACTAACTTATATGTCTGTAAATTTTCCCGCAGTCTGAAACTTTAGCCCTGACTTTTTATTATTTCCCATCAGTATTCTTTTCTCCTGTGAAAATAGCATATTGAGAACGTAGAGAAGTGCCTTCCCTTCGGATTGTGTCCGATTCAGGAATAAAAGAAGAATAAAAGAATATAGAGATTTTGTGTGTGTGTGTGTGTGTGTGTGTGTGTGTCGCCACACTTTGGTCGATTGGTCGAATTACTCACACTCGGGCGTGGTGCGGTGTGGACTGCATAGGTTTTTTCTCCCTCTTACAGCAAAGTTTTCGCTTTTTTACACAAACCGACCAAAGAAAACCCGCTATTATACAAATGCGGAGTATACTCGTACTTCTGTCTCATGGCCTTGGCAGCCGTGATGGGGTTGGATTGGAAACAATACACATACCTTGCATAATTATGTAAAATTGCATAAGAACTCATTGCGTAATGTAATAAAACAGCTATGGAACCGCAGTAAAAACATCTGAATCTGCGATATAATAAATCGAGAGAATACCGACTTCAAATTAACCAGTGAACATCATATACAAACATATCGCAAGAATTATTCTGCAATAAAATTAATAAATCTTCATCATAAAACTCTCATAATAAAAAGTTTTAAATAAACGATTTTATTTTAAAAATAAAATATGATAAACCTTAAATGGCATTATTAAATAATATTTAATAAACCAATTGAGGATCCGTGGCTTCTTTATCATTTAAGTTAGTCTCTGTTTAAACGTACGTTAATTCTGAAATTAACGTAAGTTTAAAAATGAAAAGTCTGAAAAAAAATCTTTAAATTCTTCCTTGAAATTGAATGAGAATGTTTGCGTTCTTCACTTCCTTCCGGCCCAGTTTGGGAGATGAATGGGTCAAAAGTTTGTGTACAAATAATCTACAGCGTTTCTTGGTATGTAGAATTAAAAGAAGAATATCAATTATCAGCGATAAATAAACGAAACTTTGTATTATTTTTCGTGTGTGTGGGTGTGCAAGAATTTAAAGAAGAAATGTGCAAGCAAATGCAACAGAGATTTTATTTAATGAAAAATAATTCCGCATATAATTATTGGCTTTTTATATCACGTGTGGTCGATGTCCGTGGTATTCTGTAACTTAATTTAAAAATATATATTTTACTGGAAGGTAGAAATTTCTAAACTAAACATTTCTTTTTATAAATAGTGATATCACCTGTTTATCATTTGTTTAGGCAGGAGTATTCTCTAAATATATAGAATTCGATGTTGATTGAGATGGTCTGAATGTAATGTACGTGAAAAGTACTTTACAATGAGATATTCTTAAAAAAATTTTAAACTATATTGCCGCAGAGATAAGATTGTATGTAGAACTTCTAGAATAGCACTTTACATTGGTTAAAATATGAAATGCAGTACAGTACATGAAATGGTCTGAATGTTGAAATACTTGGATGTCCTCCAGTAAAAAGGCCAATGAAATGTACGAAGATAGATGGACTGTTATGGATGTGTAATGAGAAGTCTCAACCGAATAGCAATCGCTCGAGTAGGGTGCCCACTGTTAGAAGGCTGAAAGGATGTGTCATCACTTTAAAGACAGATAACTGACGTAATTGAGGATAGGTGTATCTCAGCATTACGTAACTAAGATGTTAACTGTGCACTTTAAATGAAATAGGGAAGGCTTTGTGATACCGATTCAGTAGTTTGTTTCAGTTTGTTGGCGTTATGACTGCAGACGTATGTACATGTGTGTGCGTGTGCGTGCGTGCGTGTGTGTGTGTGTGTGTGTGTGTGTGTGATTTTCATGTTGTACTGGCTGAAAATTCTGAAATAACGCAAAAGAAAGAATCCTGCTTTCTCTGCCTCAGATTGGCTGCCTACAACCCCTTATGAAGAGTCCTCTAAAAATTTCTCCGGTATCCGACGGGTTCAAACCCTGACCTTTATAAACGTGTGACATAAGGAGAAACCCACTGCACACTGACGGTGAACTCGCTGAGCTGTTTCTTAACTGGAAAATTTATTCACATGCCACTAGAGATGTATTAAGTCTATGTTTGTCATGTATTTCTTTGATTCAGAAACTTGATAAAAAAATAAAATAAAATAAATAATTTTTGGTTTATAAACGTTTACATTGAAAGTGGTTTTGATTTATCACAATATTTATGAAAAAACAAGTTAGTTATTGTACATAGTACGTTATATTTCATACATGTTACAAAATAGTAATAATTCATGATATGATATAACAATTTAAAAAAAAAAAAAACGCTCAAAAAGCCATGACTTCTGTGCACGAACCGAAAACATTTTGTGTCTGCGCATCCGTCGTATTGACCATTCATTCCTCCAATCAGCTCACAGAAACATGTAATATCCAGTGCTTCAGCTACAATATACGGTACATGAATAGCCTATGTGATATGCCGGCAAAAAAGAAATAGTAATTACCGGAAGGCTGTTCCAGGAAACAGAAATAGAAGTGATAAATGAGGAAATAAAAAAGCTTAGTTCTGTGTGTTTGGAGTTGAATAATAAATTGGTGCTAACTACTTTCGGCACGCGTTGGGACTGGTTTGGAAGAGAGTGGAGGAGTTATAGATGCCAGTTCAAAAGAACAGTAATGGAAATATCTACAGAAAAGGCAGCAGGAGAAACTGAAGGTATATGAGACATAGAGAGGAGCGACTTTGTAAGAGATTGGTCATTAATTAACCTCACTATCCACTTTTGAATAGAGTCCAGAAGCTTGAGAGAGAGAGAGAGAGAGAGAGAGAGAGAGAGAGAGAGAGAGAGAGAGAGAGAGAGAGAGAGAGAGAAAGAGAGAGAAAGAGAGTTGTTGTTGTTGTTGTTGTTATTTGGTTTTTAGGAGCATTAGCAACTAAGGCCATATTGCTCCGTGAGAAAGAGAGAGAGAGAGAGAGAGAGAGAGAGAGAGAGAGAGAGAGAGAGAGAGAGAGAGAGAGAGAGAGAGAGAGAGAGAGAGAGAGATTTTCCGGGCATCACCACCACAAATGTAGGAATAATGTTGCATGGTAGGGCGGATTTACAATTTGTACAGTGTACTTGTTTAGAAGAAAAGTAACGCCAAGGGCGAGAAAAAATAAGTTATGTTCTGCAGAGGAAGCAATATTTGTGGTGTAAATATGCCACCAGAGATTAGAAGTCAGGGTAGTCCCTAATAGGGATAAGTAATCTTCCTACAAATATCATCCAGGATGCAGGAGCAGTAGACTGTTTTTATTTGCGAGAAATAAAATAAAAATATTAGAAGGATTGAAGTTAACTAAGCTTTCTTTGTCACATTTGAGAATTGTCTGCAAATCGGCATTTAAGAAATTGGTGGTATATTTCCAGAAGTTAACTCTGCAGGAAAAGTTTTCTCAAACTGAAAGGTGGAATGTAGTGTGCTATCATCATTAAATCTATGGGTAGAATTCCTAGTGAGTGGAAGGTCATTAATATATAAGAGGAAAAGAGTGGCAGAACGTATTGGAAGACAGAGCGCAGTCTGTCATCATCCCCAATGAGTGTTCCACAAAAAAAATTAGCTGCTCAATTAAAAAAAAAGAAAAAGAAAACACAGTGGGCAGGCCATAAGATGGAGCTTTTTTAAGACCTTTTTGCCAAAAACGGTTAAAAGCTTTAGAAATGTCAAGAGCAATTGGTTCAGTTTCATTAAAATTTCCCATGGAATTTGTCCAAAGATGAGTAACATAAGCCAATATAACACCAGTGGATCGACACCTAAATAAAAATAAAAATATTGATGATCATTAATCAGATAGAAGGTTTCGAGATAGTTTAAAGGTGGCGGCTGGTAGATTTCTTCGTGGTTTAGAAAGAGTAGAGTAAGTGCAATGGGACGAATTGAAGGTAAGGATTTGTCGCCCTTTTGAGGAGCTGGTTGGATATGAGCAAGTTTCAAAACAGAAAGGAAAACACCGGGGGAATAAAGTAGTATGGGTTTTGAGATGTAATTGTAAGAAGGATCATTAATTAACCTGACTGTGTTTTTCTTTTTTTTGTATAAAATTTAGTAGTTTAAGCTAGCAGTTCGATGGAAACCGTTGTGGAATATTTCATGTTGTTCCGCATCTGGTTAGGTACAGAATGGAATATTGTTCCCAGATGTGGCATATTTGGCATTTGGGTATACGTGAATGTTAACTAATATTGCAAATTAAAATATTTGAAAATTGTGTATTTTTCTGTATTATCATTTGTTTCGTAATTTTATTCAATTTTGACTACGAATGATCCCTCCTCCATGGTAAGTTTGTGATTTCTCTAGGAACAATAGAATCACATTATCTAAAATTTTCTTTATTTATTGCAATGTTTTGTGTTGTGATTGCTTCAATGTCACTAAAGTATATTTTCCCTCCTTCAACAATTTGTGCCGCATTCCACTATTAAATACGCGGAAAATTACTCTCATATTTCAATCTGTTAATCATTCCTTTCAGCCAGACATTTTCCTTGTTTGACTTATCTTTTACGTTTGCTATTAAAATTAAATATGTAAGATGTGTACTTTGCCCAATTTATTACTGCAGAAACTTAGAGAACAGTTGCAGTAGAGCATCCGCTAATCTGAACCAACAAATCAGAGAGATGGCAGATGTCAACACACATGTGTGTTCTGTACAAACTAGTTATTTTTTCATCACGTAAAGCATTTTAGCAGAGTTAACTTATAACTACTCAGAAGATTGGAGTTGACTTGTTTAGCAGTATCACGTGTCAAAACCCAAATGTGAAATGACTTTATTCTTAGGAATGGGTTTTTACCAACGGCGCGTAACTTTTTTTAAATATTGCCTCATAGGTCGTGTATGGAGCCAGTGCAGTTATACTGCAATTTATTTATGGCATCGGGAAAAGTGTTTGTTCTTTTGAAGATATTGCGTGAGATTTGTAAACAAGAGTAATTTTTTCTTCTTGGGAACTTCGCTTATAAAAAATGCATTCGGTACCGTGAAAAAAGAATACATAAGTTATATCTCTTTCAGTTCATTAAAATGCGGCGAAGACTCGCTGTGCTGTAATTTGCTTTAATTGTGACCAAGCGAACTATATCTCGTTGAACCACGAAGAGGCTGTTGTTGAGGTCGAGAGTAAGATACATAAAAAAATCCTAGTCGATGCCAAACAATTAGGGAAAAAAATGTATATTAGGGTTACCCGAGAATAATCTCGTCCGCCCATAATTTGCGTTGGTTCTCTGGTCAGGTTACTTTTTTAATGGTTAAAAAACTCGAGTTGCCGGCAGAAAAAAACTTTACTGTCCTCGCCTGAAACCGATTAACTCAGTCACAGAGCTGGGGGGGGGAAGAAAAGAAAGCCCGTAAAAAGTTCTTCGCGACGGGAATCGAAGCTGGGCCTTTTGCACTGGCGTGGAGTGGACAGTGATAATAGCCACTGTGCAAGGACTGACCAAATGGAAAATAAAATTTGAAAAAGACAACTGAGACTGTCTTGGTCAACAATAGGCCCGAAGTATATCAATGCACACGCGTTTTGGTTGACCGTGGGGTTGCCACAGGTCGGCAGAGACTACCTAATACAATAAATAAATTTTAAAAAAGACGATATATACTGCTAAATACGGTTAACGATTGCATAAATGACTGCTAAATACGGTTAACGATTGCATTCATTGTCGAAATTGTAAACTTCTCTGACCTAGTGATCGTTCTGGTGCATAAATAAGATTTTTTTTTCTAATTTTAAGAAAAGAAAATAGACTCCGTTATATGCTGAATAGCCACTTTATTAGGTATGCCTGCCCTTTACATGAAATGGAGCGCTCCTTCAGTTACAGCATCGTGTGGTTGTACCATATGATACAAAGCAGGTGGGCAGATACTAAGGGACGTTATATGTGTCAACTCAGTGCGAGAATGAGTTAAACTAAGACTTAAGTGACTTTGAAAGCGGCATGATGGTCGGCAGCAGACACGCCGGTTTGAGTATCTCAGAAACTGTGACCTTGCTGAGTCTTCACTTATGGCTATATCTACAGTGTATAAAGATTGGCCTAATAACGAAAAAATGCATCTGGCCAAACGCGATCCAGGGTTTCGAAACAGCTAATTGATGCAAGACGCCAAAGGAGACTTATAAGACTTGGGCAGAAGGCTACAGTCAATCAAATAATAACCAGGTACAACAATGTTAACCAAAGAGACATTTCAGAACGCACAACGTGTTGCTTGTCATGAATGGGGTATCACAGCCGACGCCCGAACCGTGTTACCCTACTGTAAACAAAAAAAAAAAAAACAAAGACGGTACGGTTACAGTAGGCTCGGGAACACCAACAACAGACATTGGAGGAAGGAAAAAACGTTATGTGGCCTGACGAATCTCGATTCCTGTTGTTTCACACTGATGGGAGGACGGAAATATAGTGAAAACAGCATGGGTTTTTGGAGCCATCCTGCCAGTTGTGAATAATATAGTCTAACCAGGAATCAAGTTTATGATATATTAACCAGAATTTAATGAGTTAATTTTTACAAAAAAAAAAAAAAAAAAAGAAAGGAATTGATGCGTTTAAGTAAATGACTAACTGAGTAAATGATATCGTTTTGCTTATGCAGAACGATAACAGTTGAACGAGTAGTGTAATGAATAAAAGAGTTTCATATTTGTTATTTTATTATTACCGTATACATGATCAATCCATATATCGGCATGTTTTTTGTTACCACTGCTTAATTCTTTTAACAGAAAAATTGGACGACGTGATAATAAGTTTTGTTTAATAAGTAATAAGTTTTTAATAAACTTATTGATTAAAGTAAGTTTATTTTAATGAACTTACTAATTAAATACGAGTAAACTAACCCCCGAACAATAAACTGGAATGTGTTATTTCTGACCTTTGTAACCAACCTCCACAGCATTCTACAACCCAATTGAATCACAAATAAGTCGATCACAGAATCTTCCAGATCGGCCGTATTTAGCAGTCAGGGCCTTGAACCCCGGTCTACTCAAAGAGCGTGTGCTACTGCACTCCCGCTCCTGACCACTCGGCTACGAGGCCGTTTTCTGGCATGCTTCTGGCTAAAGTAAAATGGTTACTTTGTATTGTAGAAGTATATTAAATATGTATTATATTATCTGTATTGTAGAAGTATATTAAATATTAAATATGCAGTCATAATAGTAACTTTTAACATTTATAACACGTATTGCCAAATATCTTTGAATGCAATCGATTTTTCAAAACATTTATTACTAAATGAAATGATTACATGGTAGTACTTGAAATCTTACCTGGCAGTATGCCTGGTTAAATCATCTTTTTTTAAAATTTTATATATAATTAATTTGCCTTTTCTTTATTTATGATTTTTTTTTTTTGTTTAATTTTGAGTTTTGTAGCCAATTTACGTTCAGAATCATTACCAAAGAATGAAAAGCATTTCTAAAGTAGATAGAGCAATGTTCGTAAACATAAATTATATATAAACTTGGCAAGGTTTCAGAACGGAAACAAAGAAGTATTATGGAAAACATCAGACTGGCTGCATTTTTCTTCTTTGCTGTAATTAAACTGTGCATGACTGACTGTTATTTAATCGTCAGTAACTAAACTTAAGGCAGAAATGTAAGAGATTTGAAAATGAACTAGCAAAAAGCATACGTGGTGAAATAACATTTGCTAATAAATGATAAAAATATTAGTTATTTGGATAGTATAACTATAGTATAAGTAAAAATATTAGTTATTTGGATAGTATAACTATAGTATAAGTAAAAATATTAGTTATTTGGATAGTATAACTATAGTATAAGTAAAAATATTAGTTATTTGGATAGACACATCAAGAAGTAAAATTAGCGAAACCTAAAATAATTGGCGCTCGTCACACTGTTTGGGAAAGGCCTGAGTACGATTTCCGTCACGGACTGAGGCTCAGAAGTAATTCCCATGGGGACAGGAGGAATTTTTATGCAGGTTTTGCACGCCGTGGCCGAGTTAATTGGTTGCGGGTGGTGGTTGCAGGGTTTCCTCTTCGCGAAACAGGGAAATCGAATATAGAATACACGCAGATTGCTCATGGTGATGCAGGATATGGGGCTTCACAATGGATCGAGTTCAACGGTATGAACATATACAGACGCTGTTCATGACGAAGATTGAGTTCATAACTTATGCGACAATGTAATGACATTATTCTGTGGGTTTTGTTGTGTGACTGTGTGTAGACCTAATGGTAGCTCCTTCAGCTACAATAGTGATTATATCCGAGGAGCAGCTCGTGGAGCTGGTGGGACTTTATTGGACTCTATGATCTGGGTCTCTACGATCGGGGGGAGCTTAGAGGGGAACAGGTATCCTGTGTGTTATCAGACACTCAGCCTAAAACACTGATGGATCCAATATATCTCTATTACAGAAGATTTAGGAGAAGTCCGGTTGGCCTGCCTCCCTAATATCCACTCATGCACACCTTCTCGATGGTAAGCCCTGTTACGTCACTTAGGTGGCAACGAACGTGTAGAGTGGTTCTCTTCAAGACGCCTGGTCAGCGTGAAGAGGAAAAGACCAACCCCTCCAGCATATGACAGCACAACAATACAAATGGCCCTCAGTCCCCGGCAGCTTTCACTCTCCATCTTACGGCAGCGAGAGGATCAGAGTGGAAGCAGAGGGTGTTAAGAATCTCTGGGTACGACCAGGCTGCCATGCACGGAAACTGAACTTGGCCTGTTATAACGTACGATCACTCATCGGTGAAGACAGGATATTAGAACTGGAAAAGGAATTAGAAAATGTGAATTGGAATATCATCGGTTTGGCTGAAACAAGAATCACTTATAAGTTTATCAAGTGGAAATCTGCTATACACCAATGGAAACAGTGAAAGGAGTGAAGGTGGAGTTGGCTTTCTGGTCCATAAAGATTTTTAAAACAACATTTTGGAATTCAAAAGTACATCACCAAGGGTGTCAAGACTAATACTCAAGATTTCTAAGAGGTACAAGCGAAATATTATAATGATTTATCCACCAACATCGAGCCATGATGATGAAGAGGTTGAACAAATGTACACCGAAATTGAGAGTCTTCTAGATGAGCAGAAATCCCACTACACTATTATTATGGGGGACTTCAATGCTAAGGTTGGAAAAAGGCAAAACAGCGCAGAAAGAGGAACTATAGGAAATTTTGGAATTGGTGAAATAAATAAAAGAGGTGAAAGACTTGTGGAATTTTCAGAATCTCAAGGACTGTCAGTAATGAACACTTTTTTCAAGAAAAGGGTGAACAGAAAGTGGACATGGAAGAGTCCAAATGGATTAACAACTAATGAAATCGACTTCATCCTCACTAACAGAAGATATATTGTGAATGATGTTACCGTCCTGAATAAGGTAAATGTTGGAAGTGATCACAGAATGGTAAGATGTACACTTGATATAGATGTAGGAAAGGAAAGGAAAAAACTGACTCGAGTAAATAATACAAAGGTCTTTGAGATAACAGAGGAGGAGAAAAAAGCAGTATGTACTGGAACTTAAGAACAAGTTTGAGCTTTTGCAGACTGCTCAGGACCAAGATATCGACGAGGAATATTACAACTTTCTGAAAGTGATAAAGCCCAAGAAACCTATAGGGAAACAGAAATCCAAAGAAGAAAAAAATAGTCAAGAAACACTTGTCATGATGAACCGAAGACGACAAATGAAGAGCAAGAAAAACACTGACAGGGAGAAAATTGAGTATACTGAGTTATGCAAAGCCATTAGAAAGAGACTCAGAGAGGACATAAGAAGATTTAACACAAGAAAAGTAGAACAAGCATTAAGGGAAAACAAAGGATTTAAATCAGCAGCCATGAGCAGTAATACAGAAAGACAAATGATACTGAAACTGAAGAATAGCGATGGTGTACTTATACACAGCAGAGAAGGCATAATTCAAATAGCAGAAGGCTACTATAGAGAATTATACAAGGAGAGGGAATGATACCAGCAGTGGGGAAGTTGGATTGCAAAGTAGCAACACATACGACATACCCGATATTCTTCCTGATGAGGTAGAACATGCATTGAAGAAAAAGAAGAATCGGAAAGCCCCGGGGGAAGATGAAGCTACTGTTGAATTGTTAAAATTGGGAGGAAGAGACATAACACAAAAACTGGCAAGGCTCCTCACAAAGTGCATTAGAAAAGGTGTGATGCCTAAGCAGTGGAATAATGCAATCATAGTTTTGCTGCATAAGAAAGGAGATAAATCAGAAATTGGAAATTATAGACCAATTAGCTTGTTATCCCACATCTACAAGTTGTTCACAAGGGTCATTACTAACAGATTAGAAAGAATACTTGATGAGAATCAACCGAACGAGCAAGCTGGCTTTAGGACAGCATTCTCAACTATGGATCACCTTCACGTAATATCACAGCTAATGGAGAAAGCAAATGAATATAAAACACCATTATGCCTGGCATTTGTGGATTATGAAAAGGCATTTGACTCCATACAGCATAAGGCAATGTTTCGGGCACTGGAAAGACAAGGCATAGATACCTCATATATTATGATTTTGAAAAAAATATACGAGAGTGCTACCTCCTTTATTAGACTAGACAAAGACAGTAGGAAATTTAAAATCGAGAAAGGAGTTCGACAAGGAGACACAATATCTCCAAAGCTGTTTACTGCTGCCCTGGAGGAAGCTTCAGAAGATTAGACTGGTCGCAGAAAGGAGTCAATGTGAACGGAGAGTTCTAAACCATTTACGATTTGCAGATGACATTGTGGTCATAAGCCACGATCCCAAAGAATTAGAGCAAAATCTTAATCAGTTATGCACAGTTAGTAAGGATTTTGGACTAAAGATGAATATGGCTAATTCAAAAGTAATGATGAACAAGTATGCCACGGAAAGGGAAATACTGATTGAAGGAGCAGTAATTGAAAAGGTGAAGTCATATACTTATCTGGGACAAGTTATTAGCTGTAATAATGATAAATGGCTGGAAGTCAAGAGAAGAATAAATTTTGGATGGATAGCATTCAGGAAATATAGTCACATACTGAAGAGCAATATCCCAGTCTGTCTGAAACGTAAAATAATGAATCAATGTATGTATACTCCCCACCATGACTTATGGAAGTGAAACTTGGGCACTCACCAAAAGAATGGAAGAGAAGCTGAGAACTACACAGCGAAGAATGGAACGAATTATATTGGGAATCAGACTGTTAGATAAGAAGTGAAACATATGGATTAGGCAGCAAACTCAAGTAAAGGACATTCTTATCAAAACTAAAGAACTAAAATGGTCTTGGGCAGAACACATAGCTCGAAGAGATGATGACAGATGGACTAAGAAAATAACAGAATGGTACCCAAGAGGAGCTAGAAGAAAACCTGGAAGACAAAGGCGGAGATGGATAGATGAAATTCATGAGTTTTTGAGTAATAAATGGATGGCCAGTGCTCAAAACAGAAGGAACTGGAAAGTTGCTGGAGAGGCCTTCATCCTGCAGTGGATTGAAAATGGCTGATGATGATCTAGGTAACACATTCCAGTCAGAAACCTTTTTTTTTTTTTTTAACTGGTGTTTATTTGAATGATTCTGTGTACACACGTTGGGGTTGCCACAGGTCGGCAGAGGCCACCTAATACAATAAATAAATTTTAAAAAAAAAGACGATATATACTGGCATCTCATGCCTTAATTGCCCCTGCATGTTCTAGTAGCCCAACTCTGGACATTTTAAATACCCGCCGCTAGTTAGGAGGTGACCGTTAAGATTTCACTAGTGTCCGAAAACTTTCAAATGAATTTGATAATGGAGCGCAAGAGTTGAGAGCCGCACCAGCATCTTCAGATGTTCATAGGTCGCACACTTATGTGCGCACAGCGTGCATTAATGTGGAATTATTAGTATTAGTAATGGCCGCATGGTGCAAGAAAGCCTATGGCTTATGCTGCACCAGCCAAAAAAAAAAACTAATTATTAATAAAAGAAAAGGAAATTAAACCTATCATCCTATGCGTTTCCCTCAGCAGAAGGTACTATCTAGATGTCCTTTGAATTTCCCCAAACTGTCAGCCTCTACCACCCATGTAGGCAACTTATTCCAGTAATTTATAACTCGCTGGCTAAAATAAAACTTCCTGCAGTCCAATTTTGGTTTTTGGTTTTTTTTTTTTTTTTTTTAAGGAGCATTAGCAACTAAGGCTATGTTGCTCCGGGTTATGCGGTGGTTATTCCCTGACCTTTCCGCATCCTCCGTATTTGGTGGTGACGGGCTCGAACCCCGGTTTAATCAAGAAGCGTGTGCTACGCACTGCTGCTCCTTCCCACCTGGCTACGGAGGCGCCTGCAGTCCAATCTAAATATCTCTCCCCCGTAGTTTGAATTTATGTCCCCTAGTTCTAGCATAATTTATAATCTTGAAATTAAGGCTCTGAGAGGCACCATTTTACTGATGCCTCTCAGAGCCTTAAACACCTCAATCAAATCTCCTCTAAGGTCTCTAGTTTCCAAACTCTGCAACCTACATATTCGAAGTCTTTCTTCATAAGGACGCCCTTTTGCCGATCTCACCAGGCGTGTTACCCGTCTCTGTACCCTTTCAAGAAGCTCGATGTCTTTCTTTAGGTGCGGTCTTTATACTTGAACACAGTATTCCAAGTGTGGTGGCGCCTCCGTAGCCAGGTGGGAAGGAGCAGCAGTGCGTAACACACGCTTCTTGATTAGACCGGGGTTCAAGCCCGTCACCACCAAATACGGAGGATGCGGAAAGGTCAGGGAATGAGCACCGCATATTCCCGGAGCAATATGGCCTTAGTTGCTAATGCTCCTAAAAACCAAAAATAACAATAACCAAGTGTGGTCTAACAAAAGCCTTATACATGTATAATGGGATTATCACGTCCCTATCTCTACTTGCAAAAGTTCGATAGATCATCGATAGGACGCCATGGGTCTTCCTTGCAACCTGTTTACAATGCTCAGAGAATTTCATGTCTGACCGTATCATAACACCCAAGTCCCTTTCGTCCAGTACTGGGTTTAGTTGAACTCCACCAAGTGAATAAGCTATTTTGGGATTACTGTTTCCCAGGTGTAATACCTTACACTTTGTTGGATTAAAGCATAGCTGCCATTTTTCTGACCATTCCTGAAGTCTATCTAGGTCTCTCTGAAGAAGCTCAGCTTGACAGTGATCATTAACTACTCTACCAATTTTAACATCATCTGCAAATTTAGACATTACGCCCTCTATCCCTTCATCAGTGTCGTTTATGAAAATTAAAAATAACAGTGGTCCTAATACTGATCCTTGGGGAACCCCGCTTCTTACATCAACCGAATCTGAGGAATAGCCATCTATCACAACCCTCTGCCTCCTGCCCTGAAGCCATCCAGCTTTCCATCTAAGGATTTTCCCAGTGATTCCAACCTGTTCCAGCTTATAAAACAACCGCTCATGTGGGACTGAGTCAAAAGCTTTGCTGAAATCTAAATAAACAATGTCGAAATTATTCCTTAAATCTAGCTCATGAGCGACTTTTTCAAAATAACGAACCAGATTTGTTAAACACAGTTTTCCCTTTACAAAACCATGCTGAGTGTCCTTGAGAATTTCAATTTTATCCACATGATCCTGAATTCCACCCTTGATCATGGCCTCCATGATTTTCCGTACCACTGAAGTCAGACTGACAGGTCGATAATTTCCCGCTTCACTCTTAGAACCACCCTTATGTATGGGAGATACGTTGGCACTTTTCCAATCCAACGGAATTTCCCCAGAGTCTAGTGATGCTCGCATAATTAGCCTCAATGGTTCAATGCACTCACTTGCCGCCTCCCTTAAGATTATAGGGTATATTCCATCAACTCCAGGAGCCTTACTTAGGCTCGAAAGTTTTTTCATTAAATAATCTTGCGAAATTTCAATATTATTAATTACATATTTTTCGACATCGCCCCCCACAATTTCCCATTACCACAAAAGGTTTTTCATCTGTAAATATCGATGCAAAATAACTGTTGAGTTCGTCTGCAACGGCAGCTGGTGTATTTAATACTATCCCCCTTCCCTTACGTAAAGGTCCGATCTGGTTTGTCCTACTCTTCTTAGCATTTATATATGTGAAGAATTCCTTATCCCCTCCCTCTTTGCTCTGTTTGCTAGTGTTTTTTCATAAACTGCCTTTGCTTGTCGAACCTTTTCTGTGGCTCTGTTACAGATCATCTTGTAGCTGTTATAGGCTTCAGTACTTTTTATTGCTCTGTAACTTTTCCATGCCACCTTTTTCTGCTCAAGTAATGTGGCAACTTCACTATTCGTCCAACTTGCAACCCTCCTCGTGGAGTATTATTTTAATGGTAAATACGCCTTCAAGGCATCTGTGATTAATGTTTTAAAAGCATACCACAGTTCAATTGCATTCATTCGCTGTGCGATATCTACCTAGTTAATAGAGGCCATGTAACACCTTAAGGCATCATAATTTCCTTTTCTGAAATCATAACCCATTCCTTTGCCTTTTACTACTGCTACCTTTCTCTTCATCATCCATCGTAGAACTCCGTGATCACTTTCTGCTGCTGGTTCCTCTATTGTCAGACCTGTTATGTTATCTGATTCATGGGTGATGATGAGATCTAGGATATTCTTTTCTCTAATACTTTACTGACATGTTGATACAAATAATAGTCGTCTAGTTGATTTAAAAATTTTGTTCCTCATGTCGAGTTTCCTCCCCATTTAGTCCAATCAATTAGAGGCAAATTGAAATCATTTGCCCGTTCATTTGCATGTAGAGGCTTTCGTCATAATCTTCACAATCACCTGGTCTGTAGATTACTCCTACTCGCATTACACCTTTGTTTCCAACTAGGAAACAAAGGTATAATGCAAGTTTCGGCAAAGGAGACCACACATATTTGTGTGTGGTCTCCTTTCTCTAGAACAGCTCTTCTGAGAAGTAATAGATGATTCCTATAAGTCATGACTATTTTTAGACATTATTTAAATTTGGTGTGTACTATTGAGTATCATCATATATCGTCGTTTATGCATAGGTGTAGTACTAATTATTTAGCGCTAATAATTGGGTTGCGCAGCAAACGGTTGAAGGTTGCCTAAACGTTTGCTGTTCAGCCAAACATATTATGCGTATGTCCCACGTGTTGAACATGTGTGCTAGTACGAATTATATAACAAAAAAAAAAAAAAAAAAAATTCGAAATAAAGTATTACTACCAGAGGCATAGAATTTTCAGGACACAGAGGCATAGAATTTTCATCGATTTCTTTCGGTTGCGATTGGCTGCCCGCCATTCCTGTTATTAATGATTCACATTTTATTTCAAGTCTTGTGGAATAATCGTTCACCAATATCTATGGAAATGAGAAAAGAAAGCAGCTGCAAGCTTGCTTCCACTTTTGTATTCCGTTCGTGTTCTACAGAACCCTTTTGGTCGATCAAATACAAACTCTTTTGCGTAGTTGAATGTCTCACGTAGAAACCGCACCTTTCCTCCATACTATATATATCCCTAATAATATAATTTCATACACGACTGTCACTGCCTCCCTTTTCTGCATAGGCTAGCTTTGTGGAAAGACTTAGCGCCACCTGTAAAAAACTGAGTCGTAATAGAGAAGAGAAAAGCAGATAACTGGAATCACGCCTAGTTTTACCGGGAAAAAGAGGGGGAATGCGCGCAAGCGAGAGAGAGAGAGAGAGAGAGCGCGTATGTGTGTGTGTATGACACAGAGAGAGAGAGAGAGACAAAGGCGTTCTCCATGTTCTAAAAATAGCTCAGCTTTGGGAGATCGATATAAATAAAAACCTCTAGGCGTTCTTCTCCACTCCTCTTCCTCCACTTCCCTGTCCCTGCGATACCACCCCTTATGAGTGCATTCGTAAGATATTTTTCTGTTTTTCAAACTAAATGTTAGCATAAAGTAAAACAAAAGATTTCATTGCACCTTCGAAATATTTGGTTACAAAATTTATATGAAAATTCTCCACTTTGTAACTTTTGTTTAAGAGGTCACTGTAGTTGACAGTTAGTAAGTTTTAAAACGATTTTGGTTTACTGCACACCAGATATTAAGCATTGAATACTAAGTATTGAGATAACATTTTATCTTTGAAATCATAGTTAATAAAACGAGCTATACACCCGATAATAAGCCTTCCTTTTTTTTTTTTTTTTTCGGACATTTTATTTTTGGTATCATAATTCCAAAAATAAAATATCTTTTCAGTTAGGATTGTGCTCAGTCGGGAGCTACCGCTGAGGGCGTACCTTGTCTCTCCCCTTGAGTTATTACTGGTTTTTAGACCGTACGGGTTGCAAATCGACCTTTGACTATACTCTTATAAAAAAAAAACACAAGATAAAGAAAGTACCTGCGCGATGACTAAAGTACTCAATGCTACAGTGTATCCCCAAATCCATGATAAAGATAGTACCATACGAACCTGTACTGTGGCTTAAAGTACTCGATGCTCCAATGTGTTTCCGAACAGTCCGACGCAGACTAGGCAACTTCTTACATTTGCTGGTGACAAGAACCCAGACGTCTTCCACACTAAAGAAAGCAACGAGTTCTCCCGCTCGTTGCTTTCTTCAGTGTGGAAGAAGAACTTTTACACACACACTTAGCTCTCCCGCAACGAGCGGGAGAGATTAGTGTGTAATAAACTAAAGTTTGCAAAGAAAAATCTTTCCATAATGATATTGAAATCAAACAGCAACATGAGAGAGAGAGAGAGAGAGAGAGAGAGAGAGAGATGTTAAATTAACGCCCAAGAAAGAAATGGCTTTATCTCCCCCCCCCCCCTTTTGGCGTCCTTTACTGTGGCCGGGCTGTTTTTCTTATGAGGAAAATTATGTGTTTACTGTTTTATTTATTATTTTTTTTTTTTAAGTTCAGTTATATCGCCAGTCCACTAATAAGCAGTGCGCTGGCCATATAACCGCAATTTAAAAATAATAAAATAATTAAATAAGCATAACAGACAACCAAATAAGCTAAGTTAATTTTAAAAACTTTCTAGATTAAATTCTTCACGGTTACAAATGCAAATGTTATTTTTTGCAGTTTATTTACAAAACGTCTACCTGCGTTTACCTATGGGTCTCTAGTTCTATAATATTTTTGTGAAGAAACTGTTCTCCATCCTATCTGTATGCTGTTCCCCATTCTTTACAGCTACGTTAGCATATACTGAGTTGTCTGTTGTCTTCGCCATGTCCGTCCGCATGTAATAACTCGGCTCATAATAGATGGATTTTCAGGAAATTTTATATTTGAGCCGTTTAGAAAACGATTTGTCAGATTTCTCTTCCCAAATTTCATTAAAATCAGACCAATAGAAATTCGGCAATTATTATTTCTTTTTTTTCACACAAATCACATAGGCTATCCGTATACTGTATATTGGCTCGCACATAAAGAAATTCATTATTTTGTTATCAGTCTGCCAAATATAATGTATATACATACATCATGAATTATTATTATTTGCCATGTAAAGCGTACTTTACATGCACTAAACATGTTTTAACATATTTAACCAGAAACCTTTTACTCTTGTCTGATAGCTCAGGGTGCTGCCAAAGTCTTTCTGTGCTTTTATATTAGAGAAGTTTTGCTGAGAGTATAACGCAATTTGGTACGATAATTTTATTTTTGTATGTGTACCACTGATTCGAATATCTAAGTTAGCTTTTTTTCTTAAAATTTCCAAATGGCGTAATAAACAAGCCTATATTATTTCTTATAGTTATTAGCCATATGGTGCAAGGAGCCTGAGGCTTATGCTGCACCAGCCAAAAATAAAAAATAAATAAATAAAAAATAAAATCTGAATTACCCGAAGAGAGAGAGAGAGAGAGAGAGAGAGAGAGAGAGAGAGAGAGAGAGAGAGAGAGAGAGAGAGAGAGAGAGAGGGGGGGGGGGCGGATCACCAAGAAAAAGAATCATCCAGGGGCTCACTAGATGTGAGCCCCTGGGGTTATAATGGAGATACGTTCGTAGATTTTCTATTTCAGTGTTTTCCAACTCGTGTTCCGCGTACTTTTTTGTATGTGTACCACTGATTCGAATATCTAAGTTGACTTCTTTTCGCTACACACTGCACATGTTTTATTTTCATACTGAAACAAAAAACAGCTCTCCCCATACTGCTGCCACAATGTAGGAAGAGCAGAATTGTCTAGAATGTCAATTGGCATTTAGTATTCCAGAAACGGCAACTAATGGTCTAAAGTCAAACCAGGAGAAACAACCCAAGCAGTGACAGCCTCTGCAAAGCTTCACAGTGTGGACAACATATTCTGATAAATAACGTTCTCCGGGCATCCGCTGTACCCATCCATGGCCACCGGATCAGGAAACCGTGTACTTTTGATTTGCCACTACATGACACAGATTTGCAACGTTCAGAGGCCAATTACCATGGACTGTGCACCAGCCAAGTCGACGCTATACTTTGCGTGGCATAATATTTTTTGTGTTCTGCAGCTTTTCCGTAAAACCCGATGCAGTACAGTTTCCTACATATCTTCCTTTTATTAATATAAGTTCCTGTGGCCTCCCAGAATTTCTGGTTGATAGTATTTGATGAGGACTGATAGGATTTCCGGTCTTTCTTCGTCGCTATTTGCGGTCTATCCATAACGCTTTCCGGCTGTAGTAGCACAATGTTTCCATTTAGTGATTACGTCAATGTTAATCTAAGATGTTACAATTTTACAGCAATGCTTTTAATATTAAACTAATTAAGCTATTACTTTAATAATAAACACAGTATTTGTTCCCATTTACTCAAGCTGTGAGAGGGCGATCATCCCAAAAGAAATTGATTGTTAATGTGGAATCCTATAATGGCTTCCCATTTGAAGTCGCTAAGCTCATCACCTCGGTACACCTACTGTATTTCTTTATATGATTACTTCTAGCAGTTGCTTTTATATTTCCCCTCGCGGGTAGCACAGAGGATATAAACACCGTATTTTTTACACCGGTGAAGAGGTCAGGATTCAAATCCCGTCAATGACGCGACGAATTATATATATATATATATATATATCCCCCACACACAGTGTTGCTGAATTAGTCTGTCTCAGGTGACAGTTGCATAGTTTTATTTCTCGGAAACTCGGGTTATTTTGTCCAGCAAACAGGCAAATCGACCACAAAATATACACAATTTACAAACACAACATACTGACGCCTCATAACGCCTACTTACTTTGGCACTTAACACGCTTCTTTTTTTTTCTTTCTTTTTTATCTATTCCTGACATATTAGCATTAGCATTAGTAGAGGCATATGATGCAAGAAAGCAAGCTTATGCAACATCAGCCAAAAAAAAAAAAAAATAAATAAATAAATAAAAAATAACCACTTCCACTTCACCCCTCTGTTCGTTCGAAATACCTGTCCAGCTGAGCCTTAAACTTATTTAGGCTATCAACTTCCACGACAAGGGATGGAAGTCTATTCCACCAACCTGGACTCTGCTTATGATTCATTTTTTTCCAAAATCCCAAATCCTTTTGACAATACAGTGTACTCATTGCTGTACTTTGTGCTTTAAATAGAAAAAGTGTTTTCATCCTGTTAATTCACACGGTTAGCATGCTGTTTATGGTCATTGTTTCTTCACACCATGTGCAAAAAGCATAGGTTAGACTCCCGTTATGATGGCCTTGACGAGTGATGCAGTGGATATAATTACCGTCCTCCTCAAACTTTCTGGAAAGTTATGGCTTCTAATCCCATCAATGACACTAGGGATATTAGCATTAGAGGCATATGATGCAAGAAAGCAAGCTTATACAGCATCAGCCAAAAAAAAAAAAAAAATCCTTCCCATTTCACCCATCCATTCACTCCAAATGTTTGTCTAGTTCTGCCTAGAATTTATTTAAGCTGTCCACTTCTACAACCACAGATGGAAGTTTGTTCCAGAAATCAATCACCCGCTGGCTAAAGGCAAATTTCGGCACATATATTTTACAACTGTCTTTCCTCAATTTCAATTTATGTCCCCTCAGACGTTTAATTTGAACAAAATCTCATCAGCATTGAGCTTGCTCAAACCATTAAAGACCTTATACATCTCAATCAGATCACCTCGCAGGTGCCTAGTCTCCAGACACTGCAATTTGCGGACCTGAAGCCTTTCTTCGTAGGAGAACCCTTTGTTCCATTCACCAATCTCGTTGCCCTTCTCTGTACTCTTTCCAGCAGCTCTACATCCTTCCTAAAATGAGGCCTCCAGACATGTATAGAATACTCAAGGTGTGGCTAATTACTGCCTTATACAAGGGGATAATCACTTCCTTATCCCTGCTAGAAAAAATCCTGTATATAATTGACAAGACACCATGAACTACTCCTGCAGAATGTCTGCACTGCTCAGAAAACTTCATATCTGACTGCACAATTACCCCCAAGTCTTTTTCATTCTCCACTACCCTGAGTGTAGTACCACACAGTTGATATATTATTCTGGGATTACTGCTACCCGTGTGCAGTACTTTATATTTGCCAATGTTAACCTTCAGTTGCTACCTTTCAGCCCATCTGCTCAATTTAGTTGTAGTATATATTATAGGCATGTTTTCACAATGGAGCTGAGTTAGTTGGTCTCAGGAGAGGGTTGAATCCCCCCCCCCCGAGAACTCGAGCGTTTCATTGGAAAACAAAAAGCGTTTACAGAATACATGCAATTTATAGACATACATAATATATTGACGTATCACAGCCCTTATTTGTTTTGGCGCTTAACCCAACAACAACAACACCTTTAGGATGGTTAGAATTTTATAGGGATTTTTTTTTTTTTTTTTTGCACAATGTTTAGTTAGTCGGTCTCGAGCGTGGGTTTTTCAAGTTTTTCTTTCAACAAACAGGCAATCTGAACACACAAGAGCAGACTGAAAAGTAATGTATGTATGTATGTATGTATGTATTTAACTGTCGAAGGGTGGCACCCGGACATACATCCATCTCCACCAATTTATCATATAATATCATATTCTCATAATGGCCTGTTAGTGTAA
Source organism: Mastigoproctus giganteus (assembly GCF_048544385.1). Taxonomy (NCBI): domain Eukaryota; kingdom Metazoa; phylum Arthropoda; class Arachnida; order Uropygi; family Thelyphonidae; genus Mastigoproctus; species Mastigoproctus giganteus. The sequence goes on along the minus strand of NC_143587.1, from coordinate 90,424,676 downwards.
GTGTGTGTACACGTGTGTGTAATGTGTTATAAGTCAAACAGGCTACTCTGCCACCAGGTGATAGTCCATTGGGCAATTACCACCTGGTGCCCATCCCTGGCACGAGGAGCTATGCCTGGATCTATTAATTCTGGCTGTGCATATTGCAGCTAAATCCCGCACCCACCAGTAAGGGTGCAAGACTGGTGGGTGCCAGCAGTCCCGCTCCTGGGGTGCCCACACCCAAGAGCCAGCAAAAAAAAAAAAAAAAAAAAAAATGCACCAACTAGGAGAATACATCTTACTAGTGAGTGCAACAATCCCACCTCATGGTCATTCCACAAGGCCAGCCAAAAAAAAAAAAAAAAAAAAAATTCTCCCCGCCTCCAAGACAGAATGCCTATCCATCCAGAGGAGGGGAAAAAAAAAACAGGTCTTTAGTCAGTATTAGTAACAACATGTATACTCCTCCTTTTATTAAATGTCAACCTGCAAAACCGTTGAAATTCAACAAAATTCCTTTCATTAGACAGCCAAATTAATTCAGAACCCCTAATAAAATTAGGTACCAAATTAAATAAGTCTAATCTAAATTCATCATACAAATTGCATTCATATAAGATATGATCCCATGTTTCCAACCTTCCACAAACACAGTAAGGATCTTCCACTAAACTAAACTGATGCAACTTACTTTTTAAGGAACCATGCCCCGTAATCAAATATGAGCATTCCATACTTGGATAAAACCAGCGATGCAATTTGTTATTAAAATTAAATTCAACACTAGGTATAAATAAATAAGTTACTCTACCAGTACTACTGGAATCCCAACGGTCCTGCCATAATTTAATTAATTTCACCAAAATTTCTTTCTTCTGTTTGCTGACTGCAGAAGAAACTTCATTAGTAATCCCCAGAAATGTAATTTGTATTCCTTTTCTTATAAAATAACAAAAAGCTATAGAGCTTTTTGTTATTTTACACGACTGTAAAATATTTTTACAGTCGTGTAATTTTGTTTATACACGACTGTTAAATCCAAAGGCAATACCCCCGCAATCACCTGTAGAGCATTAGTCGAAACAGTCTTACAAACACGCAAAATAGTTAACAACATTATTCTTTGTATTGATAATAGTTTTTGTTTAAATTTTACATTGACAGTACGAACGTACCAAATTGATGCAGCATACGACACAATCGGAATAAAAATAGCTTTATAATATAGATACAAAATGCGTTTACCTAATCCCCAATCTTTTCTGGTAACCCTAACTATAGAAGCAGTGTAATTTTTTATTTTCTTACTTAAATAATTCAAATGTTGGAAAAATAATAACTTGTCATCCAAGATAACCCCTAAATATTTTACCTGGGAAACAAGAGGAATTTGTTTACTGTTTACTAATAATCGAGGTGGTCTGTTGTAGTCTAATTTTCCTTTTAATAACATCATGACAGTTTTAAAAGATGAAATTTTTAGTTTATTTAATGTAGCCCAATCAGTCAAATCCTGAACAATAACCTCCATTCTACTTTCTAATACTGCTCTAGATCTTCCTGTCACGCACAAAACCAAATCATCAGCATAAGCCACCTTATAACAATTAGGGACTGTTCTACTTAACCACGGTTTAAGACCAGATTCCATAAAATAGGACCCAACACAGATCCTTGTGGACAACCGCGATCAATAATTCTATTAAAAGTTAAATGTTGGGATCTTATAATAATCTGTCTATCCATTAAATAACTTTTAATAATTTGGTATAACAAATTGGGACAATTTAATTCTCTTAATGAAAAAAGCACACTTTGATACCATACAGTATCAAATGCTCCTTCAAAATCTATAAATAATGCTAACACATATTTCTCACCAGAATTTACACTAAAATTAATCAAATCGCGTAGGGCATCCTCTGTTGAACTATCAGGCAATCTGGCAACAACAACAAAAACACCTTCAGGATGGTTAGAATTTTATAGGGATTTTTTTTTTTTTTTTGCACAATGTTTAGTTAGTCGGTCTCGAGCGTGGGTTTTTCAAGTTTTTCTTTCAACAAACAGGCAATCTGAACACACAAGAGCAGCTGAAAAGTAATGGCTCTTATTGCAAACTACAACAAGTTAGTTAATGTACGCAGCGTGTTATATTTCAGGCGTGTTAGCGACGAATCGTAATAATTCGCGATTTTAAAAAAAAATAATAATAATAATTGCCGAATTTCTGTTAGTCCGATTTATTTGGGGAGGTTCGATAAATTGTCCTAAAAGAGCCATATATCAAATTTCATGAAAATCCATTTCGGACGGACAAAAAAATAATAATTGCCAGATTTCTATTGGTCCGATTTTTACTACAAAATTTGGAATGTTCTGACAAGTCGTTCTAATAGAGCGAAACGTAAAATTTCATGAAAATCCGTATACTGGGAGTCGAGTTATTAAATGCAGACAGACATATATGGTGAAGCCAATAGGAACTTTATGCATATTTGCTAACGCTTTTTTTTACATATAAAACTGTTGTCTTTAATTTTGTGTATTATTTTGTACATACTTCCTACTGAATTCTACATTTTATCTGGCGCTTAAGAAGTTTTTGTATACTGTTTAAGTAAAATTCTTTTGGCTCAGAGGCTGCTTTAATTTATTTCTTCATCAGAGCTACATATGTGGCTTCTGTGATGTTCGTTAAGCTTTGCAAACGAAAAACGTCGTTTAGAGCCAAAATAGGAACCAACCATGCAGAACATATTGAAATTCTTCCCATTGTTGTACTGCCTCAGCGAGATCGCTCGTTATGGTGTCAGGCCTTACTGTTTTTTTTTTTTTTTTTGAGCTTGTCCAACATTGAAATTTATCGGACCTGAAATTATTGTATTCCTTTTTCCAAAAATCCAGCAACTGAGTAACTACACGTTGTTCGAATTTCGTATTAACAGATGTTATCGATTTCAAGAAGTATAAATTTTCATTTATACTTCTTGAAATCGATGGATCCTAATGTAGGATGCACGGCAGCAAGTTAACTGGAGAACCCAGTTAGAACTTGCCACCATTTAGTGCTGGGCTATTGAACTATGAGGCTTTACTCTTCATTTCGCCCTCATGGAATAAACGCAGTCAGTTTGCAGTCTCAATACACTGATTACTCATAGTCTTAGTTGCTCTGGCAGTAAAACCAAAGAATATCTTGCGAACTTGCTTATTGTCGATATGTTTATAATAGCAGCGTATGAGGAATGAATGGTAAATATCCTTATACTTAGCTCGTTAATTATTCCAGTTGTTGTTTTGTGGATATTTTCGTACGACTACTTTGGTGCTGTGCTAGTTCATGTTCCTTATCGTGCATTATACTTGTACAAGTGTTCTTGTTTATACTCCGGCACGACGACCAGGTCAGTGTAGTTTACAATAAATCAATCAGTATAAATGTTAATCGTATTTAGCAGTCACGGGCTTGAACCCCGGTCCACTCAAAGAGCGTGTGCTACTGCACTGGCTCTCTGACCACTCGGCTACAAGTGTTTGCATGACTATGCCATTGTTTCGCTATGGGAAAACTTTTATGCTATAAACTAGCCAGGTCCCAATTTATTTTCTTTTGAAAACATTTTATTTTCATCTCTTTCCATCAGTTTCTGCAGTATACTCTGACGTTTCTCGGCTGTAGTGATAACAGGATGTTTCCATTTGGTGATTACATTGTCGATCTGATCTAGGGTTGGTGTTGCGGTTTCGCTGCATGACACTTATTCATTTATAAGGTGAATGAATAGTCATAGTTGAATCTCGGGAAAAAAGCTAAAACTATGAAAGCTATAAAAAAATCATTATGCATATCGGGCATAATCTCTTTTTGTACGTAGCTGTAGCTAACTGTGTTTGAAAAAGTTTTATGTACAGGTTTTAAAAAGCAGTATACTTCTCCATTGGAGTAGTACTTTTTGTTTAGAGTAATGCGATATGAAGGAAACTCATGACAGATATGAGATCGATAGGGTATCGATCTCCAGAATATGAGATCGATGCACTAAATAGCAAACGCTGCTTTCTCGCAGCTACGTTTAGAAAGAGGCTATGCCCGACATGTATGGTGAGTGAACCGTGATTAACTCCTCATAACTACTGGCTGATAATTTTAGTTATATCGTGAAAGAGGCTATCTTTCCGAAACATTCAGCATTCGTTGCTAATGGATTTGAATTAGGCTCATTACCATCATAGCAAGAGAATCTAAAAGTCCATTTGAAATGCTAGATCAGTATGCTATGTAGTAGATCCCTGGTCCGGCTCAAAGTGCCAAGAGTGGTGTATCTGAACAGTGTCGTTGTACAGAAGGCTGGCTGAAACCAGCTAGTTTAATAAATAAAAAAAATATAATAAAAAACTTTCCGGAACACAGGGTTCATGAAAATATTAACATCACAGCCAGATACGAAATAATACATTTTAAATTCAACAAATTGTTGAAGAGAACAGCAAAAAAGTGTAAAATGCAAAATATAGGCTTATTTCTTCACAGTACAAAGGTAACTTATAAAGTATCCATCCAAAGTATACCCTCCTGTCTCTTTCCATCAGTTTCTGCAGTATACTCTGACGTTTCTCAGCTGTAGTGATAACATGATGTTTCCATTTGGTGATTACATTGTCGATCGTTGATCTAGGGTTGGTGTTGCAGTTTCGCTGCGCGACAGGAACGGATTAATTTCTAGTAATTTTCGAAGTAATTTGCACAGGAATTTACAATCGCAGAGCCATCCACCAAGGGGGGAAAAAACAAACTTTTTTTTATTTTTATTTTGGCGATGTCTTTTGGATGTCGCCACCCCGATCTAGCATAAACGTATTTCTCCGAGCATAACGTATTCCTGGTGTTTCTCACTACGATATAGGATTAAAAATGTCTTATTTGTATATTTTTCTTTCTACTTGAAATTATTGACTAATAATCGAAGTAGTTATACTGTTTAATGGTTTTTTTTTCGGAACGTGGCATGGGTTGTAACTATACTAAAAATGGTGATTATATTGTCGAATCTTGTCTCTTCCTTGAATTTATTCAAAGAATAAATTCAAGGAAGAGCATAAACTAATGCCTAAAATGTTTTTAAATTCGAGCATTAAAAAAAAATTCTAAGATATATAATCGTGTAATATAATAAAATATTTAGAAAGGAAAATCAATCATAAATATCGAAAAACTCTAAAAAATTTTAATTTTTGGAATTACCACTCCATACCACGTGGATAATGCAAAATTAGTCTGTTAATTAGATGTTTGATCTACTAAACTTATTACAAAGGTGAAGTTTCAGGATCCTTGCCAGATCCCATCATCAGAACAGCTCACAAGCCAGGGTGAGCTGTTAACAATCCTGTATGATCTGATGATAGGATTCTGACATTTCAGGATTCTGTCATCTTATTAAACTTGTAATAAATTTAGAAATTAGGTCGAAGCACTTAATTAATAAACTAATGAATTAATAAACTTTTGCATTATCTGCCTGGTACAAGAGTGGTTCATTTCAAAAATTAATCAATGGATAATCACCACGTTTTCTCATTTCCAAATTATATTAGGTCAATTTTTTATTTTAAAATTATTCATGAATTCCTAAGGCTATATATATTTATTAAAAGGTGGGTATAAACAAGTTGAAGAGTTGTTATTAAGAAAGAAAGAAAGAAAAAGGCAGATTTAGTATTTTGTGACCCTGTAAAGGGTCGTTGTTTCTGCTGTGCTAATATTTAAGATGCGTGATTCAGCTGGATAGCTTGAGAGATGCTAACGAAGTGTGTGTTTCTTGTTATTCAAATTTGTATTTTTCTTGAATGTGCAAAATTATGTTCTCGTAGAAATCACTAAAAGTTCAGCCGTATCGCTTTCTCTACATAAATTCTTTTATGTTAGTGGCAAGTTATAATATCTACATTCATTAATGTTTTTAAAACTCATCTCCAATGAACCAATATGCTTCTGTACACCGGATATTTGCTCCAGCAACAGGTCTACAAAACAAATTATTGAAATCTAAGCTTAACGTTACCTCTCACTAAAGAACAATTTCGATCATATCCAGTGCTTCTCGTTTCTTTTCGAATTAAACCTCTATTTTGAAAATATTCACAATGTTACCATTACTGCTTATCTGAGCTAATCTGAAGACATTCATCATCAAATCAGGAAAAACAAAGAACTTACCCATGCAGGACGAAACAAAGAACGCACAAGCAGAAGAAACGAAGAAGATATCGTGTTTAGAAGAAAGAAAGAATGTACACAAACGATTTTTTTTAATCTGTGGCCGGGCTGGGAATACCAGTGCTCCCTCTCATCTCTCGCTCAGACAGCACTCGAAAATATTTATTAAAAATATTTTTATGCTCATCGGGGCAGCAACACAAAAGACATCAGCACTTTTCTCTTTTTTTAAAAATAATATGTCCGTATTAAATTTTATATCAAATCTTCCCACGCTGTAGGAAGTTTTATATAAATATGAAAATGAATATAAATGTTTTTAACTTCATGAATATGAACACTAATGTAAATAAATTCATGCTTTTGTCATATTTATGAGTTTTTCTTTCATTTTCGGGTTATATGGGAAGATTTATTTCTCAATCATCACATTTAATCGGCACTCCGTGAATGCAGTTGTTTTTATTTCTATTCCTGATACGTGGATGTATGGGTGTGTATGAGTTTTTCCCAGATCAAAGGGATGTTTGGATTTATATATAAAAATCTGAAAAAAAATGCATGTGTCCTCTTCCAGAATATAGAATATGCTGATGAGATTCTTCCTCTTGTTCAGACCACACACACATATATAACGGGACACAAATTCATATTGAGGAAGGACGGTTGCAGAATAGATGTGCAGAAGTTTACCTTTAGCCAGCGGGTGGTTGATTGGTGGAATAAACTGCCATCTGTCGTTGTGGAAGTTGATAGCTTAAATAAATTCAAGGAAGAAACAACTAGATAAATTATTGGAGGAAATGTATAGGTGAATTTTTTTTTTTTTTTTTTTTTTGGCTTATGCTGTATGAGCTAGCTTTCTTGCATCATTTGCCACTGCTAATGCTAATATACCTCCCTGTGTAAAACAAATAGCGTTGATAAACCTACAACATATGCTTCTCACAGTCACTTCACTAGTCCCAATTAATTATCAGTCAACCTTTTTCACAAAAGATGATGCACTGCCTTTGTGTTTGTAGCTGCTACGTTCCTCACGACCACTGGTGTTGCTTTTCAGTAGTACAGTATAGTAGTACTTTTCAGTAGTACAGAGCAAATGCTTGTGCAGGCCCTCCCCGAACCACTAACATATACGAACATGTTATTTTTTTTTATTACGAATGAACTGTCTTTTGTTTTGTTTTTTTCTCGTTAAATACAAATGAATAAAAGTTGCTGTATTGATTTTTATTTATAACCAATAATTTAAAAGTTGTTTAGAATGTTGTTAAATGTGTTCGTCAGCCTAATACTTCATGTATGAATCGGGGAAGAACCTAAACGCTTTATTCTCCCGCTGATTATCGATTATCAACGAACCGATAATTTTGTTCAGAATTTAACCTTTGATCTAACAAACTTAGTTAAAAAAATTAGTTATAACAAAATGAAATATGCTTTAATTGCCAAGAAACTCTATTATACATTACTGTATTGCTTACTTCAAAGTGGTTGTAGTGAGCTAAAAACTTTTATAGCTATGCAGCAAAATCTCCTTGCACGACCGGATCTTATGCGGTGCTTGAACGATTGACCAACCTGAGAACTAAATTTGGCGATTCTCGACTGGTTTCATCCATTAAACTGAAAATAGCCGGAAAATGGGTGTAAAATGGATTTACCGGTTTGGATATGTCAGCTATACTTACTCAACTGTCTGCACACGTAGTACAATGGCATCGTCGCTGTCCTTCACATATCGGGTGGAAAAGGCCCAGGTTCGAATCCCGTCAATGACGAGAGGAACTTTTATGGGCTTTTTACACTCCGTGGCTGAGTTAGTCGGTCTCAGGTGTAGATAGGTCCCCCCCCCCGAAAACTCTGGTTTTTCGTCCAGCAAACAAGGCAAATCGACCATAGCACACACGTAGTTTGCAGACATACACGGCACAGCAGATGAAGGCTCGGCTAATATGACTTTTTTTTTTTTTTTTTTTTACTTACTCAGCTGCGACCTTTTAAATTTGCTGGATTCAAATTTGAAACATTTCATCTTTCCTTCCTAATTAGGAAAATGCGCAGTGTTCCGATTTGAGTTTTCCACAGATAGTCTCAGCTCATTTAAATTGAAATTTATATTTATATTTAATATTTGTTTATACTAAAATGTATATTCAAACTCAAGGCACATTACATGATTTATGTTTAGCACAGAGGCTTTGCTAGAGTATAATACTTGTACCATGGCATAATTCAGCTATCTCGACTTTACAGGTGCTTTATATCATCTGTAGAGCAGTCCTTTACGCAAATCTTGAAGTCATCCCCCCCTCTAGAGACAGTTAATTGCGTCGAGAAGCCCTCATCCTCTCCTCACTCAGAGTAGCTTCAAACAGATTAAACGTCTTCCAAACACTATTATCATTCTGTCAAGCCCCGATAACACCAGAAGAAATCAATCAGGTTACGCTTTATGCTTCTAATATTGTCTGCTAGCTCCATTAATCCTTTTAATAATGTTTAGCTGATATTGACAAGCATAAATCCTTTTTGGAACTTACAACCTAATCCAGCCTTATAAACCTACAATCTAAAACCTCTCTAGAACCTTTATTTTGGTACCTGTATTAAGAGAAAATAGTCGCGAATGGATGATGGCACGTTACGTGATTCCTTCTGTTTGAACCTCCTGGTTGCTTCGTTCGGGGTGGGGGGGGGACACCCTTTAAATCAGTGTGTGCTATTTTTTTTTTTTTTTTATTTTATTCGTATGCATACAAAGGATTGTTAATATGTTTGTAGAATCTCAATTGAGGTTGGCCTTGCGGAAAAGATTTCTTCACCTTAAACCGAAAAAATTCTAAAATTGGAATTATAAAACTGAAAGCGAAAATGATAATGTATTCCATTGTTAAGTACAAGAATTTGTTATGCCGCATTAATAAAAATAAACAACTTACAACGACGTTGTACGTTGTATTTGACCTACAATGTGGAGTGTAATATATTTTTCATTACCATTTTTTAATTAAAACTACAGCATTTTCCGCTCTCGTTGATCAAGTCGAATCAGCTGTCAACAAGTTTTAATGAACGTGCCTTCATATAGTATTTGTTCACTCTGTATATCCTTTTTGTGGCGACATCGCGTTCTCTTCAGTGCTCAGTCATGTCGAAATGCCATCGTTACACTTTGTCCATAATTGGAAGTAATATCCTTCCACTTCTTCCTTTTGTTGACACTTACCCTCACGAGTATCATAGTGGTTGTAATGATCGTCCTCCCACACAGGGTGAAAAAGGCATGAATTCGAATACTGTCAATGACCAGAGGAATTTTTATGGACCTTTCTCACAACGTGGCCGAGTTAGTCGGTCTAGGAAATGGTTTCGTTGGGTTTTTCGTCCAAAACTGCAAGCCGACTAAAAGATGCATGCAATTACACACACACACACTGACTCCCAATTGCCTTAGTTGCGATGACGTATTAACACATATCTAACCTAAGCACGACATTCTCCGACTTAATCTTCATTTTTGTCGTCCGTGATCACCCAACTTTTGTGAAGCAATACGTGATTGTTTCAGAACTCGCTGCATTCCAGGAAGCCATTTTATACTTACCGTTTACAAGACATTCAGTGTCTAGGGTCTTTTTCTCTGAGGAAGCAATTGCCCTCTGAACTAATTTCCGTTCAGTGCTTAGCTCACTGAATGGATCATGCGGAGTTAAAGATTCTGTAATCTGCTAGTGCAGTTGTAGGGAGTTTGTTGTTTTCGGTTTTCACTATCATGGATGACTTCAGATCATTCTCCATTATGTATTATGCCTGCACAAGTGTGAGGTCACATTTGTCATGTGCAGATTTGCATGTTGCGGGCTGATAAATCAGATTTAGCTCAAGGGGAGGGAACCTTATTCTCTCCGTCTGAGCTCGGCTAACTACGTTCTCGATTGAAGAGGCCTATCGATTTTCCTTCAGTCACTGATGGGATTCGAATCCAAAGATCTCCAAACGAGTGACAGTTAGCGAAATCACTATATTTCATCGAAGACTTCACAGGGAGGAAGATCATTTTGGTATTCCTTATAAATATCGTATCCGATGGTTGGGAAATTTTGAATGCACAAATTGTTTCTAAGAGCACTATGTATAACGTACTCCACACTGAAAATGAAGGTGCATCCACACATGTTATTCATTCCATTTATGAAATGAATAACATTCTGATATTTTCTTAAGCATTTACATTTATGATCGATAAGTCTGTTTGGAGTGAAAAATTAAAGGGAAAAAATTATATATATCTATATTTTTTTTATATAAGAAAGCAACAGTTTAAAATATTATTAATTATTTTTAATTATGCAGAAAGTACCCAACGACTATAATGGCTACATAAGTTTGTAAATAGAGAAAGGCAAAGCACTAACGTTACTGCACTGGTCATTACGGAGGACAAAGGTCTAACCGAACAGAAATTGCAATCACGTAGAACAAAGATGGGAGCGAAGGTAAAAAGAAGTACAGTAATAAGAATTACTTAATGCCGTTCATCCTGTGACTTCAGCGCCTTCATCGGGGGCCAGCTGCCGAAATCAAAGGAGGAAACGGCAATAATTAAGTAAAGCCTCTGTTTCTGAAATGAAATATACTCAGCACGTGGTACACGTGAAAAGTCGGTAAAGTATATTAGGGTTAAAATTTAATTTTAAGTCATAAGGCATGCGTATATTTCATGGCTGACCCATCTGGGTCGCATTTTTTACAAGGGAAAATACGTGAAAATATTTAATATATTTCTTTTAATAAAGCTGTACTTGTGTGTGCTGCGTGGACACCAGTGCAGTCCACAAATTCCTTAGAGCCGTTGGTCCAGTCGCGAGAATTTCCGAGGTTGACACTCCTGATCTAGAACTTTTGTTTATTTTAAAGATATTATGAATAAAAAGTTTTGTAACAAATGGAAGCATCATCTTGATCGTTATCTGTATACCTACCTTCGAAATAAAAATAATTTTGTAGTATAAATTTTTATAATGTGGCTGAATTGTTCAGTCTCAGGCGAAGATTGCATGTTGTTTTTTCCCCCCCAAAAATTGGGATTTGTCGTCTAGCAGCACAAGCCTGCATCAAGCCTAGCATCAAGCCTGCTGTTTCAGACACAATATACTGATGCCTCTTAGCCTTAGTTGCTGTGGCGCTTAACACGAACCTAACATAACATAACATAAGCTATTTTCTAAATATACCTCTTGCTCAGACGACGTGCACGAGGAGCATAAATTTAAATTGAGGAAGGATGGTTGTAAGATAGTTGTGCTTTCAACTAGCATAGTTTATTGTTAGAACAAACTTCCATCTGGTGCTGTTGAAGTGGGTAATTTGAACAAATTTAAGGAAACTAGGAACATTTTAGAGGGATCGGACAAGTGATGTGGGAAATGTTATTTATTTATTATTATTATTATTTATTATTATTATTTTTTTTACTATTTTGGCTGATTCTGTACAAGCTTGCTTTCTTGCATCATTTACGATTATTAATACTGATACTTATATTTTTTGCGTGGCAATTATTTTTATTCCTGTTTGACTTGACTCCTTAACACGGATATCTTATAATTTATTTAATATCTCTTAATATTTCTTTACTTAATATCTGTTGATATCTCTTTACCTAATATCTCAATAATCAGTAATTCCATAACTTTGGAATTACTATAAATGAGATCCAACTTCCGTTCTATCCATGCATTTTAAACAAGGACTAGGTAACATGAAGACGTGGGAAAAATAAAATTGAAGCTGAAAGAAGAGTGAGACGAGGCACTGCGCAAATACTGCCAGCTGACGAAATGAGACAAAAATCTAGTGCCTCTGCCAAGTAACTTGGGAGAAAGAACCAGAATAATGGTAATTGCTCAGTCTTTCGTCTCATGAAATACACTTCAGTATTTTCAAGAATTTTAATTCTTTACTTAGGTATTAATATTTATCCTGTAAGCGAAATAAACACTATTGGCTAATCGATAATTTTTTATTTATTTGAGATTCGTTTTCTGTTGCAAGAATAGTTAACAAGAATTGCTAGATTTTTTCACTACATGTGTGCAAGATCAGTGTCAATGAGTGATGAGATCATTAATTACACCGGTCTGCATTTTAAGAGTTCTCTGAAATATTACTGCTGAGAAGAAATCTGAACTACATTTTTTAATGAAAATTTCGAGTTACTCGAGATTTGTTCTGTCACTTCAGAATTTTTTTCACATAAAAAAAAATATTAAGATATTGATGAAGATGCTTATAATGCATTTTACAAATATTACAAATAGATTATTTTTATATAAAAATACTGATAAAAATGCTTAAAAACAGAAATATTATCTATCTATACATTAAAAAAGTTTTCCTCGTAATGATATTTATTGGAGCTAATGGGAGAAGAGGGCGAGGCAGTTATGTCACTACAAATGCAATTAATTATTGACAACTGCTTCCATAATGTTCACCAACCTCGTGCACGTAATTCACTGTCTAACATTTGATGTTCCATTGTAACGTTTTTTGTATATTAATAAATATTGTATATTTGTAAATACTGTGGTTAAAAAATATACGGTGGTTTAAAATATTTCAGTTAAATATATTAGTCCTCTTTCGGATGCAACAATATTCCTCGTGTATTATGGAACCCGATGAAAAGGCCTCTTCCTAATTGACCTATGGAAACGCAGGTAAATAATTACATAGTGATATTGACTGACATACACCGGCAGATACAGACACTCCCCGGCTTACGTAATACTCGACTTACGGAAATTCGACTTTACGTAAGTTTCTGCCTGCCGGTGCAAACTTAAAAAAATCTTGGAAACGTATTTTGCATCATGTAGGAATAAATGGAGGTATCGTGAAAATATCGTAATGTGAACCCAATAACACATTGTTTTATTTGGTAATTCGTTCCAAGACCTCATAAGTTAAAATTTTTGCTATACAACAAAGCTATTTATCTCCCTAAAAGGTCATTTTTATAATGGAAATTGTACTACACTTTCATCGTTATCACATATGCCGTTATAAGAATCAATTTTGAACGCCTTTGTGATATTTTTCTAAAACACATTTCTGGAGGTCACTACCATAAAACAATAAAAACAATTTGCACTTTCCGGTTTATTGGGCTTTTCTGTTAGCGCAATCTATTATAAACGGATAGTAAACTCGATCTTATTGCATTTGCGATAATACCGTGTAAGATATAGATCTTACATGAGAATAAGTGTATGGAGTATATAAAGGCCAGGTAAAATTAATAGAGGGTAAGGTTTTGGCGGATACATGTATAAATTTTTTTAAGAGGGGATGGTAAGGAGTATGAGGCACATATCTTACGGGATGTTTTTATTAAGAATACGATGAGAATGTTTGGGGAAGAAAGAGTGACCCCATCGGTAGCAGATAGTAGTAGTAGTAGTAGTAGTAGTGGCATGTGATGCAAGAAAGCAAATGTATGAGCTTATGCAGCATCAGCCAAAAAAAAAAAAAAAATCACACCATTCCCTCCAAATGCCTGTCCAGTTCCTCCTTAAATTTATTCAAGCTATCAACTTCCACAACGACAGATGGAAGTTTGCTCCAGCAATTAACCACCCGCTGGCTAAAGGCAAATTTCCGCACATCTATTCTACATCCGTCTTTTCTTAATTTGAATTTATGCCCCCTTAGGTTCGTAATCTGAACAAGTGGAAGAATCCCATCAGAATTCAGCGTGCTCAACCCATTCAAGGCCTTATATACCTCAATCAGATCACCGGGCAGGTGCCTAGTCTCCAGCCACTGCAATTTGCAGAACTTAAGCCTCTCTTGGTAAGAGGAACCCTTCATTCCCCTCACCAATCTTGTTGCCCTTCTCTGTACCCGCTCAAGTAAATCTACATCCTTCCTAAAATGAGGTCTCCAGACCTGTACGCAGTACTCAAGGCGTGGCCTGACCATTGCCTTATACAGAGGGATAATCACCTCCTTTTCCCTGCTAGCAAAATTCCTATATATCATTGACAAAACCCCATGACCTGCCCTGGCAGCCTGTCTGCATTGCTCAGAGAACTTCATATCTGACTGCACAATTACTCCCAGGTCTTTTTCATTTTCTACCACCTTAAGTGTAGTACCACACAGTTGGTACGTTTCTCTGGGGTTATTTCTACCCATATGCAGTACTTTGCATTTGTCAAGGTTAAACTTCAGTTGCCACTTCTTAGCCCATCTGCCCAAATTATCTAGATCCTGTTGCAGTAGCAGACTGCCATTACTGTCATTAACGACCCTGCCAACCTTTGTATCATCTGCAAACTTCGACATTAAGCCTGATATACCTTCATCAATATCATTGATAAATATACAAAACAACAGTGGACCTAACACCGAATCCTGTGGGACTCCACTAATAACATTAGTCCAAGAAGAGCAGCACCCATTGAATACCACCCTCTGTCTTCTCGCACTTAACCATCCTTTTATCCATTGTAGCAACTTACCCTTAATACCATTTTGCTCCAATTTGTACAATAGTCTTCCATGCGCAACAGTGTCAAAAGCTTTCCTGAAATCCAAATATATGATATCAAAATTGTTTTTTGCATCCAGTTCCTTTGTAACCACATCATAATATCCTATCAAATTTGTCAGACAAGACTTTCCCTTAACAAACCCATGCTGTGTCTGAATTATTGCTGCAGTCTTGTCTAGATGATCCTGCAATGCATCTTTAACCAGCGACTCCATTATTTTACCCGGAACAGAAGTTAAACTAACTGGTCTGTAATTACTCGTGTCACCCTTCGATCCCCCTTTGTGAATTGGGGATACATTTGCACATCTCCAGTCCGTGGGAACTTCCCCTGAGTTCAAGGATGCTCTCATAATTATGGCTAAGGGTTTGCTTAGTTGCCTTGCCGCCTCCTTTAATATAACTGGATAGATCCCATCCATCCCAGGTGCTTTTCTTACGTTTAACTTCAACAATTTCTCTTCCACTTTGCTCTCAGTTATTACAAGATCATTAAGCACCTTGCTACAATTTGATAACCTTCTGCCATTTTCAAACCTTAATAATTCCTCACGTGTGAATGTAGATGCAAAATACTCATTCAGTTTGTTTGCTATCTGAGCAGGATCATCAACAGTCGAACCATCGATGTCAAGTGGACCAATCAGATTCATCCCCTTCCTTTTAGAGTTTATATAAGTAAAGAAATCCCTGCTGTTTTTCTTAGCATCTTTTGCCAAGGATTTCTCGTAATCTGCCTTCGTCTGCCGAACCTCCTTTGTGACCTAATTACAGATTAACTTATATCTGCCATAGGCTTCTGAGTCGCTTGATAATTTATATGCATCCCATGCATTTTCTTCTCTGTTACGAGTTTCATTTGACAACCATTTAGGCCTAAATTAGCGGGACGAATTGATATAGGGGCGAATTCATCGTTGAAAGAGTGGCTAAAGAGGGAGGAAGAAAACTATAGACGCCGAACTGCAGACGGCATACACGGAGAGAACGGTCACTATTATTGGGGGGGGGGGGGTAACGAACTGAATGAGAGTGATACAGAAACACCCGAAATTTTGTCAGAATTTGAGGTCTGACAAAATTTTGTGCTTTGATTTTTAGTATGTAAGCAATGGGAATTCAGTACAAACATACTTGAAACAATTTCCTTCTTTAATTAGGGCTTGGATAAACTGTTTCATTAAACCTAGCTTTATATGCAGAGGAAGTAACTATACGTTGTTTCGATCCTCTATTGGCTCGTCTGTTCTTTGAACCTGGTGTGAGACCGTCTCAGTGGTCACATTTTACTTTCCCTGTGTTTACTTTTTGCTCCACTCGCACAGAAAGAAAGGCATTTTTGTGTAACCAAGTGTTTGCTGAGTAGCAGACCAAGAACTTTAAAATGTGCACTCACTAGTAACCTATGGTTCTTGTACTGAATCTTTTTTAAAACGAAGCTTAACATTTTCGTAGTTTTCTTTTAAGTGTGCAGAATGGTCTACAGGAATGGATGCATACTTGTTTCCATTATGAAGAACTCCTTTGAGGTTTTGCTTCGATGAGTAAATAAATAGCCTCCACTCTGTTGATTGGTAGAAAATTCCAAAAAAAGTTCATGACTGCAAGAATGTTTTTGCAATATATCATTTAGCCTTCTTCAGAAAGATGAGGAACCGATTGTTTTTCATAAGACCTATACCATGAAAAGAGTGTTCTCAGGGCTAGCAGATGCTTGGATTTCATAAGACCTATACCATGAAAAGAGTGTTCTCAGGGCTAGCAGATGCTTGGATTTGAAGAGGGTCTGCAGAGCTTTAGGATCAATCTTGCTCCTAAAGCTCTGCAGACCCTCTTCTTCTTTTTCCAGTCACATAGTTCCGTGAGGAGCTGTTGTGACCATTAACAAATTCCTCCAACTGCATCGATTATGTGCTATACGAGCGGCATCGCTAAATGTTACGCCCAAAAGTTCACTGATCCCATCCTTCCACCTAGTTGCAGGTCTTCGTTTAACAGCAGTTTTTGGAGTTGGTTAAAATCTCCCCCTTGGGAGATTTTAATTTCTCGCTAGATCGTCCAGTTCACTTTGTGTAAACAGCTGTGGTCCAGATTTCTGAAATTCTTCGTCACAGTTGTTTATATGATCCTCTAGATCACAAATGTCAGATTCGAGATTTGATGAGATATATGTTCAAGAACAGCTGGTGGAGGTTACCATTAATAAATAAATAAATAAATACATTTTCTGTTTATACTCCGGGACGACCAAACGGTCAGAGGAGTTCACAAGATAGATAGATAGAACACAAGAAACAGCACCTTTCAGGTTTAGTTCATTAGTTCAGGTCCATTGGAACACTGGCCTTACTACTGAGGTAACCTTGGGCATGAAATGCTCTGCTTGTAGTCGCGTTGTTACTTACTACATGGCGCTCCGTAGCCAGGTGGGAAGGAGCAGCAGCGTAGCGCACGCTTCTTGATTAGACCGGAGTTCGAGCCCGTCACCACCAAATACGGAGGATGCGGAAAGGTCAGGGAATGACCACCGCATATTCCCAGAGCAATATGGCCTTGGTTGCTAATGCTCCTAAAAACCAAATAACAAACAAACTTACTACATTTACGGAACAAAAGTAGCAATCATATGATCCCAAAGTTCCTCCCACACCATGGGGATCGCAAATGTCATGGCTTTCTTTTTACATTCGCACATGTACGGCACACTTTATGTGGGCCTAATCTTTATTTTGGTCATCTAATTTAATTCCAAAATATGTGGCATAAATATTTTTTCACAAATGACGTTGGATCCATGCTTTGTTTCGCCACAGCATAGTTACCGCAAATGCAAAAAAAAATGATTTGGATTTTTCACAGATGCACGAAGCCCTCATGGGTAGCACAGTTAGTAGGATCACCGTCCTTCCCACACCGGTGGAAAATACCTGAGTTCGGGAGGAATTTTTATTGGTCTTTTTCACACCGTGGCTGAGTTGGTCGGTTTCAGGCGAAATTAGCATGTTTTTTCTCCCAGAAACTCAGGTTTCTCGTCCAGCAAACAGAAAATCGACTTCAGAACATGGGAAATTTGCAGATAATAGACGTTGAGCAACATGGCCTTAGTCGCCTATGCTCGTAAAATCCGATAACAGTAACAAGAGCCACGAATTGCCACTGTCAGGCACAGAATATGAAAATCACGTTTGAAGCAGATACCAGTTAGCAAGACTGCACTGGGAAACAACTGAATGAGGAACTGTGGGGGGTGGAAAAAGAAGAAAATGATTATATTTGTTATATTTAGTTATTTGTTTCTTTATTTTTATTTCGTTTTGTTTCGTTTGTTCCCTTTTAATGTTTATCCACTTTATTCTTAATTCCCCCACTTACGTATCTGACCTAGCTTCACAGAAGAATTCCAAATTCAAGGGAACTTCTCGATTAATTATAATTCCCTTCGGAAATGCTGTGGTTCATGAATGACAAACTACACACACAAATATATAATATAACGTAGTTTATTTCTGCCCTATTCGTCCTTCGACTTTTCTCTTTTTTTTTTTTTTTTTTTATAATATAACATAGTTTATTTACATATATATACTACATAAAAAATGGACAAACTGAGGCGTGTACTATTAATATTCAACTTTGTTTACTTAGTATTAGTTATATATATATAACTAAGTACATTGGTTATACTCTATTAACGTTATCCTTTCCTTTACAACACAAACAATATTAGTACATCAACTGTTATAGTTTCTTCCTTGCACATGATCCATAATTTCCTTACAAGCTCCATAATTCTTACCTTATACACTGGTCTAGGACTTTACCCTCCCCTTCCAAAATGCTAATCATACCTACATTTTTCAAGAAACAACTTATGACAAATATTCCCTTTCTCTCCTTTGCTTATAACATAACATATGTTTTATTATTAATCAAAGCCACTACTATCATTAACACCCTTTTCTTCTTCTTTAGTTCCTTTCACTAATTACAAAGTTATACCTGTCAAATTTCTATTATTATTACCTAACTTATCTCTCTCTACATTACGTATATATTTTTATACATGTATATATCTCTCAATATCTTAAATCTCCACTAATCTGTTATTAGGGTCCAAAAGTCCTTTAAGGTAACGAGAATACTATGTTAGTCACTTACTTAATTTCTTCTTAGTCGGCTTCGCTGTTTTGGATCCTCCCACTCTTAGTTGGAAATATCATCATCGTATATCAGGGCATGCATTCTAGAACTCCTAGCGAACTTTCTAATGAGGATCACAATACTGGTATTCTGATGGACTCACTGTACACCTGAACTGGGCTGGCACGTTGCATACTATCATACTCCTTCGATATGGGGACTGCTATCTTCATCCTGAGGCCTTTTTCCAACTTACACGGGCTACTTCCATTCGCCACTTTATCGAGCTACTAATTCCGAGTTTTCGCTCCTTTCTCTCGAGCTACTGATTCTGCGGATTTCGCTCCCTTTCTCTCCAACTTATTAAAACCTTTCACAAGGAAAAACTAATAGGGTGCTACCCTCGTTTTCCCGCTCCACCTATTAAAAAACACTTTCAAGGAGAAGACCTCATAGGGCGCTACCCTGCTCTTTTCCCACCATGACCAAACACTCAACGGTTAACTGACACATATTTCCTGCCACAACAGAACCCTCAACTGTCGATGTTACTAACTCATCTTCGCAAAACACTCCCCAATTCTCAACTGTGTGTTGTGTCCCAACTATCTCACCCAACTATCAAACATCGACAAAAACTCAACTTAGTATAACATTAACCCATTCCCATTAATACCCACGTCACTCCATTCTGTCTCTAACTCACATTTGTACAAAACCACCACAAGAAGGCTCACCTTCCACATAGCTCAACTCAGGCATCTCCTTCCTACTCACATTTTATAACACGACTAAAAACTCAACTCTCAGTCTTAACTCAATTTTCCAAACGCCGACAAGAATCTAAACTTTGTCTCCCCCTAACTCATTTCCACACACCCCCACATACTCAACTCGGAGTCCTCACTGTTTCTAACTCATCTTCATAACCACCCACATAAAGCTCAACTGAGGGATCTGTCTTCTCACATTTTCTAACACGAAAAAAACTTCAAACTTCAAACTTTAACTTATTTCCACACACCCCCACATACTCAACTCGGGGTTCTCTGCTCGTGTCTTCCCCTATTCCTTCCTTTTTGTTCATCTGAATCACGTACCGCCCTTGTATGTCAGGTCTGCCCCTTTTTTTGTTCTATAACCAATCTTCTCCTTTTCTTCGACTTTCTTTCTGCCCTATTCGTCCTTTGACTTTTCTCAAGCTAATTTTACTGTGTACAATTCAACCTCTTATTTTAATAAATTATAATTTTCCCAGATTTTCTGTTCCTTTGAAGCGCGCCGCTACTTTGTTTGTGCTTTTAACGAATTTGTTTTTCACTATCTTCTAACCTTGCGATCGCCGACAGTCGGACGCCAATTTTAAAATCTCACTTGGGCATTTGACCCTTATTTACTACCTGGCTGGTCTCCGGGGGTCTTCGATCAAAAGGAATGTCCGACCGATTGTGTCCTTCTCGTATGTTCTGTCCTAGCCTAAATTGTTCGCACCTCCTCGCCAGTAGCTAATTGCTACGTTCGGCCAGTAGTCTCCCACGCTAACTTTTACTGTTACCTTGTCTACATTTAATCTCTTTGCCTGTGACCAATTATCTAATTAGTATTTGTGACCAGTACTGTTCCGCTGCCCCATATTGCCATTTCCTAAACTTTATTTTAAGTAAATCTCACTCTTTTCTAAAATATTAAACATGTAAGATTTTACATCTTACAGAACAAACACTTTTCAGGTCTCGACATATGTCTAAACGTGTCTGGGAACGTCATTCGCAAAGGAAATAGTACTGTACGCATATCGCGTACTACTGGATATACATATTCAATGTAGATACATATGGAATGTATATCTTTTTTACAAATAATGAAAAAAAAAAAAAAAAAACAGTTCTTATCTTTGTAAAAAAAAAAAAAAAAAAAAAAAAGCTGTATGTAAAAACGGTTTGGTGTTTTGTAATTAGCACTCTAAGTACACACAAAAATACCATGTATTTTGAAAACATCAAAATTTGTGCAGACCAATGTTAAAATGAGGACGTTGGTTGGATAAAACTATATAAATGTTCACTGAATTATGACCAACCCTATGAAAACTGAATGCGATCCGTTGACCACGTGAGGTGTAAGGTGGCGAGCATATCCCAACGGATATGCTCGCCACCGTTAGCATCACCAGGAAGCAGCTTATAACTGCTATAAATGGATTGCCACCCACCGCAACTGCAGGCCCTGACCTTGTGCCACAATTCATGATCAAGTGTCTCAGCACGTTTATCATCGATCCACTACTCTCAATTTTTAACCGTATCTTAACGCAGCACTACTTTCCCCCTCTCTGGAACAGATATGCTGTGAGACCACATCCTAAATGCCAATCTGCATCACTCATTAAACAGTTCAGGCCAATCTCTCACTCTTCCAGCCTCTTGAACTTATGGAGAAGGCATTACTTTCAACCATCACCAATCAAATCATGCCGCACAAACCCCCACAAATTCACTATGCCATTCCCGGAAGATCCACCGTCACCAATTTAACTTCCATAACCAGCACCATTCTCAGTGCACTAGAAACCAAAGCAGAACTTGCTGTTACGTATGTCGACCTGGAAGCTGCCTTCGACTCAATCAGCATTCCCTCACTCGTTCACCTCCTAGAAAATTACTTCCATATAAAAGGTGACTTGTTGTGGTTTTTAACAACCCTGCTATCAGACAGAATCATCGTTCTTACAGCGGATCAAGATATAATCTCAAGAAAAATCACTGCAGGAGTTCCCCAAGGCGGAGTCCTCTCCGGAGCATTATTTACTGCACTCATTATTCCGTTTGTTCAAGAGAGAGAAGACATAATCTGCTATGCTGATGATATTAAGTTACACACCCAGATTAACCCTGGGGAACATATCTCAAAAATTAATGAAAAGATCAATCAAAAGCTACACGACTTAGAATCCTATCTCCATCAATTTGGACTACTTATTAATCCTGCAAAATCAGCCCAAAGTGTCTTTTCGTTGAAGCACCAACCCACTGAAGTCCAAGTTTCTCTAAATGGCATTCTCCTTCCAGTGGTAAATACTCATACAGACTTGGGAGTAGTTTTCGATTGCAAACTGACCTTCAAGCCCCACATTGACAAGCTCATAACAAAATTCTGCAAAATGCGGGGGATTACCAAACAACAACTACTCCACGTTAAGGATCTGGATGTGACTCGGTGGTACGTATACACCTCTGTATACTCCGTCGTGTTATACGCCTCAGAAATATGGGCATCTGCAGCCCCCACGAATATCAAGCGTGTGTACTCCTCCGAATACTGGCTCCTTCGTTGGGTCACACATAAACATCATCGTCCACCACAGCAAAGAACAACTGCGATGCCAACCGCACTGAACTTTGCCCGACTGCCAAATCTTATAATGGAAAGACGCCTCACCCTAACTGTCAAAATGACTACTGGAATAATCTCGGAGCCAAACATATGGGAACTGTGCAGCTGGAGGATCCCTCAACCCGGACTGAGATCAGCTCCAACCCTTATAGCCAACCATAACAGACTAGCCCTTAGCGACCGCTTCCTCCCCAAGCAGATGCTTATCACAGTCCAAGCAATCGAAGGCGACCTCTACAAATTTGTCAAGGACCGCAAATACCGGAGGGAGATTCTTGATGACATACACTCAACCAGGCAAACTGCACAGTAATGTCGCAGTATAATAAATTTAAATAGGATATCTGTATAATATTGTATATAATGTCAAAAATACTGTATAACATTTTTATGAATATTGTGAATAATTTAAGTGAAACGTATTATATTGTTGGCCCTGGGGGATGAACCCGAACTTCGATGTGGGCCCCATCCTCAAGGCCTTTGGACACCAGCCAATGTGAGGCCCCTGGCATTCCTGCCGTGAAGGGTAAATTGTATACATCCTTTGTACACAATAAAGATTATTATATATATTTAGTGTCAGACGGCACCAGGGGTTTCCCCCATCTCCGCGTTGCTTTCATTGTGGGTGTACCAGTTTGCTGGAAATGCCAGAGGTTTAAAAGTGTATGGATATTGTTTATGTGTAGTGTCATGTACCGTTGTTCATCTGGTCCTTTAGCCGCTGGGCCCCTGCTGAGGCCCAACGTTGCCCCACCTTCGCCCCGTGGAGGCAGAGCAGGAACCCAGTAGTTTGTTTCACTCTGGCAGGTCCTGCCACCTAATTGCCTTAGATTTCAGTGGCTAGGACCTAAAAAGAAAAAAAAAAAAAAAACGCACGCGCCTTTTATATGCACGTACGTACAGAAAGATCCATATTATTCGATACATATATCCATCATCGTCGGTTTGATGATCGTTAGGTGAGGGGGATAATGCTTGCATAATAAAGGCCGAAAAAAATGGGCGAACGGTAATTTTGACATAATTAAGTTTTTGTGTGTGGGCATTCGCTGGCATAAAGACAGAGTGGGTGGGAGACTGAAGGCTGGGGGGTTAAGGCAGAAATATGGGGATGATAGAGTAGATAACCCCAGAAGTCAGTGAGGCAGGCCCATTCCTCACCAAGAGAAAGTAGGGGGGCACCGGGGGGACCGTGCCACCACCGTCGCAGGGGGGGGTTGAAAGGCAACAGGAAAGGGAGCCCGGTGCGATCGCCAACAAGCGTCTGCAGGAAAACTATACAATGACCCTGTTGGTGGTGTCCAATCTGGTGTCATATCCGAGTTGTCATCCTTGGGATGGGTCCCGTCCATGTTAGTCCTTTACCTTAGTGTGGTTTATTTCCTAAGCCTTCCAGTTCTCAGGGGTGTGTCTTGTTCACATAGACCCAGCTGGTGGGGTGTCTAAGTTTGGTAGTCATCTCCATTTGTCTTTCATGGGACATGGGTCACGTCCATGTTAGTCTGTTTTGGTATAGTTTGTTTCCTGAGTTTTCTAATTCTTGGGGGTGGGTCATTTCTGGTGTCCCAGTCCAAGCGAGCTGAAGAACAGATGTTCTTTGGTTATAATGGTAATGGGTTGTGGGCTGCGGTCATTTGGTTTCCCCTCCTCCTCCGATAAGGACTTGTGGTCCTTCTCGGAAGAGGAGAAGGACTAGTGGGTTCTGGTGAGTAAAACACCACGTAGGTCTTCATAGAATCTGCAGTCATTCATGAGATGCTGCCAGCTCTCCAGCCCCCTGCAAGTGCAAGTTGGGTCAACCTGGATCTCAAGTAGAGACAGTTTGGCATTATTCGCTCCGTGTCCAGTTAAGAGGTACGTTACTTGTAGACCTGGGGAGAACCAGTTGGGTGAGGTTGGGTAGTTTTGTTCAATATTGGGTAGAAATTTCTTTGTAATCTCTCCGTTTTGAGATTTGCTCCACCTTTCCTGCCATGCCTGTTGCAGGTGAGTTTGTATCCTCTTCTTTTCCACATTTCTGTTGCTGGTTAGATCAATAGTGAACCCCAGAAAAGTCTGTGGGGTACCTTTGTCTAGGTAGTACAGTAGGCCGCGTTGTATGATTTATAAGTCCAGCGGGTTACGAGAGTGCGTAGTTAGTCGACCTACGTAACATAGATAAGGTGTCGGTTGTTCGGATTAGTGGCATAGTATTTTGGGTCAGGCGCCACCGGTGGTTTCCCACATCTGCGCCTGATTTATCGGACTTTGATAAAGGTCAGATTGTGGGAACTCGTCGAGCTGGTGCCTCGATTTCCCGGACGGCTGAACTGGTGGGGTGTTCGAGAGCTGCCGTTGTTAAAGTGTATCAGGATTGGCATCAAAATGGTCAACGACTCGACGGCAAAACTGCACAGGTCATCGAAAGGGTGATGTTAGGTGAGCGCCGGGTCCGACGACTCGTACTGGCAAACGGGCGCAGCACTGTTGAAGAGTTCACTACCCAATACAACATGGGCCACCCCAGAACAATATCTGGCATGACCATGCATCGCACGCTCGCACGTATGGGCTATACCAGCAGTCGACCCCTACGGCTTCCTCTCCTAACCAAGGTTCATCGGCGTAAAAGACTCGCCTGGTGCAAAGAGCATGCAAGTTGGACATTAGAAGACTGGAAGAAGGTGTGCTGGTCGGATGAGTCACGTTATTTACTCCACGCCGTGGATGGTCGTGTACGAATTTGGCGTCAACAACATGAGGCTCTTCATCCACCATGCATGATAGCAAAAGTGCAGGCCGGTGGAGGCGGTTGTATGGTGTGAGGCATGTTTCGCTGGCAGGAACTTAGAACCCTGGTGCATGTGGAACAACGTATCACTGGTCTCCGCTACGTCAACTGCTTGCTGTCTGTGTACACCCCACTATGTTACACTTTTTCCTGAATGGCAATGGTGTCTACAATGCGACGAGCCATCGGGCACTTGATGTGCAGGAATGGTTTGAGGAACACAGTTCTGACTTCCAGTATACCGATTGGCTTCCGAACTCCCCCGATATCAATCCCATAGAGCACTTGTGGTACACTATGGAAAGACATATCAGGCGTCTGGGTACACCAATCACCTCCATACCTGCATTGCTAGCCGCATTACATACAGCTTGGTTGGCATACCTCTGGAACGCTTCCGACATCTTGTTGAATCAATGCCACGTCGGATAGCTGCTGTACTGAGGGCAAAAGGAGGACCTATGAAGTATTAGGTAGGTGGTCATAATTCAATGATGACTTAGTGTATATATTCCATGCTGTTATGCTTAGCTTTACATGTGTTCTATTACTCGAACAGACATTACAAATACGTCTACAAAATTATAGCTCTTCTCTTTTACGTCCTCGCAGCTAGTATAGCGTTTCTAATCGGCATCCGTTCACATTTTCTGGGAAGGTCATGTTTGAGTCGCATTTTGATTGGAAGAACTTTTGTATATTATTTATTTATTTTTTTTTTTTTTTTAGCCAAGTTACAGAAACTGTGCAATATATTGTGCCTGTAAATTTGTAAATTTTGTGTATTCTGTTTTATTTTTCTGCTTGCTGGACGAAAATCTCGAGTTTCCCAGATATAATATCATGCAACTCTCTCATGAGACTATCTCAGCCACATTGTGAAAAAAAAAAAATAATAATAATAATAAAATAAAAAAATCCGTTGCGTCAGTGATAGAATTTATCCTACCCAGGACACTTTCGACCAGTTCTTTATAGCAGGCAGCAGAACTTGCGTCCATTCTTCCTTGAGTGCAGCTGTCAGTTCAGGGACCGCGTGAAAACTTTTAACTGGCCTTCATCCTTTGAGTCGCCAGGTGAGTTGGTAGGCTTCGTTTTCCTCAAATAAAGTTTTTAAACTGCTTATGAAGAAGCATTATCATCTTGAAACGTAACTTCGAATCAGGCAGCAGAGTATGGGAATTGCAACTATCCATGTCAGTATACGATTTGGAATTCATTGTTTTTGGTACTAGAACTAATCTGAGTCTAGACCACAGGAAGCAGTTCCACACCATTATCCTGCCTCTGAATTTCATTGTGTCGTAATACACTACATGACGTTCCCCTATTTGTTGAAAATTCTTATTCCAACTCTTGGCATCACTTCACATTTCCCTAACCAGAATATATCGTATCCACGAAATTACCGATGAAACTGACATGTTGACAGGCTCTGGATTACCGAAAATTACCATGGTCGAGTTAGTAGTTAGTGTCACGACCACAATTCACTGTTCAGAGTCCGACTACAGAGTTAAGCCGTCGCCACCGCATTGGCCGACCGGGCTAGCCGAGTGGGTAAAGTACCTGCCCGGCAACCCAAAGGTCGCGGGTTCGATTCCCGCCTCGGGCTTGGATCAAAGTACTGCAAAAACCTTGGGAGGTTCAATATGGCCACAGAAGCCGATGCGCCAACAACTACCAAATCAAAAAAAAAAAAAAAAAAACCACCGCATTGTTACGGTGGCAACGTTAAGTATCCACGTGATCCCTTAGAACGTGTTAACCTTTCTTAACATTTTATTATTGTCAGAAGTGTATAAGACTTTGCACACCTTTAGAGTTAGTTGAACATTCGTTAAATCTTTATTGCCAATTCCTTAAATCTTTATTGTACATCCAGACATCAGTATCCTCCCATCGGGTTTAATAGAGTTATTATAGAGTTGTGAAAATTGAAACAGTATATACCCTTCAATATACCCGAATGCTATATTAACAGAATTAGCAACTTTTGCAGGGATGAGATCTTTTAGTCACAATAATTAGAGTTTGACTGAATTTTAAAGCTGACTCTATTAGAGCATAAGATGAGCTCTGTCTTCTAAGGTTTTTCGGCGATACTTCTTATTGGTAGCGAATTTATAAAGGTTTTCACATGTACATGTGGACATATTTATATGTAAGGGCACCTGGAACGACCGTTCAAATCCGCCTCGTGTCCATGTTAATTGAACAGACTATAAAATAGGCCAGCCGTGT
The DNA here is from genome assembly GCF_048544385.1 of Mastigoproctus giganteus. Lineage (NCBI taxonomy): Eukaryota > Metazoa > Arthropoda > Arachnida > Uropygi > Thelyphonidae > Mastigoproctus > Mastigoproctus giganteus. The sequence continues at coordinate 90,397,355 of NC_143587.1, read as the reverse complement.
ACAGTATTAATGTCATGTTTGTGTAATCAGCGTGTAGTTCTGGCCTCTTGGCTACCCATAAGCAGCAATCATTTGGAAAGTTGCTTTTGAGTACTCGTCCACACCACGGGAAGGTGGGTCAAGTCTAATAGATGGAACAGATGAGGCAAAAAAAAAAAAAAAAAAAACACTCTGGTGGTTCACTCCAGAGTTAAATAAAAAATAATAAATAAATAAAAATAATAAAAGAAAATTAAAAAATAAAGAAATATATTTAAAAGATAATAATAATAATAAATAAAATAAAATAAACTCAACCAATAAAATAAACTCAACAATAAACTAAACACCTCGACTACAGTCTCTCCATCATAATGAACCCAAACGCTAAGTACGTAAAATTGCCATTAAATATCTTCTATGTCTGAACACTGCTTTTGAGAATTCTTGATAAAGTTCAAAATTCTTTTGATCAGCCAAAAATAATCCTTCCTGGCCTGGTATTAGATCCTCCATTATTCCTCAAATTTGAATCATTAAGTTCTCTTAAATAGCACAATCATAAAATATATCAGGGGTGACCAACTTAATTTGTGTTGCCATCTACCTTTTTTCTACAAAATGTGCCGCGATCTACCATCTCAAGAATTTCATTGCACATGGTTAAAAATTTTAATCAACACATACTGAAAAATGTTGTTTATAAATTTTAAAATTAAATACAATTCAGAATTCTTATTTTAAATTCACACGTATTTAAATTTGTAATTTATGTGCAGTTTGTGTCTTCATGTCATCTGCCAAGTTGTCAAAATTGGGAATATACAGTACTGTGATAAGAATCTTCTGTATTAAGTCCGTAAGAGTAGAGCGATTCTTCGTTTTTGTTTGTTTCAAATATGAAAAGGCCGATTCACATAGAGATGTGGAACTAAAACATGAATTTAAAAGTTCAGTTCATTTTTTTACATTTGGGTACTTTTCTCGGCAAACATTTCTAAAAGTCTTTTTCTGATGATCTGACTTTTAGGAAGATATCGTTTCGCAATGTAATAATTTAATTTTCAAGTAATATTTTCTCCGTATGAAAAATCTCAGCGATTTTTTGTGCAATTTTTTTCGTATCTTAGTCGACCTTAAATGGACAAGAAATATATCGAACAATATCTTCAATTGTTTTAAAATCACTGAATCTGGTTTCAAAATCATTCACAACTTTCTCAGTTTCAGAAATATATTTCTCACTATTAAATTCAAAAACAGAATATTTTTGGAAATGATCTTAATATTTGCAAAATGATCGATTTTTTTTTTCTTTGAGATCTTTAGCCATTGCGAAAATTGATATTTATATGCAGAAATACTACTAATCATTTTTATTATTATATAAGAAATACTACTAATAATAATCACCCACATTTTTATTTTTTCCTTGTAATTCCAAATTCAGATCACTTAATTTACTGGTGAAATCTGCCAAAAAAAAAAAAAAAAAAAAAAAAGATCACACAACCATTCCGTATCTTTTGCTGTTGATAATCTCCCCTTTGATCAAGAAATTTTTTAATTTCATTCAACAAATTTCGAAATCTCTGTAGAAACTTACTCCCACTCAGCCGCCTCACATCTGTGTGTAATATCAGATCTGGTTCGTTTTCATCAAATTGCATTTTGAAAAGTCTCCTTTATCCTCTGATGGAATTCACGATATTAAAAACTATGTCCATAACACTTTTAGTATTTAATCTTTTGCTGGTTAACACTTGATGGTGGATGATACAGTGATAACTCAAAAAATCTGGGAATTCATTGGGTACAATGTGATGAATCCGTTAAGATGCCCCGTCATTGCTTTAGCTTCATCTGTCGTTATTGATACGAGCTTAAATAGTGGCAATTTAAGTTGTTCAATAAAATTTTTGAATGCATTAAATATATCAAGACCTCCAGTTCTTCCTTTTAATGAAACCACATCCAGCAGTTCTTCTCTAGTGGCAGAATCATCAAACATCATACGAATGAAAACGAGCAATTGAGCTGTGTCACTGACGTTTGTAGATTCATCCAGTTGTAAAGAAAAGGACACAATTAGCAATATGAGCACGTAATTGTTCGCTCACATTTTTACTAAATTTTTCGGCGCGTCGAAAAATTTAGATCTTGAAGAGCACTTTTAATTTCATTTTTGTTCTTGAAATTTTCAAAAAGAGAATGTTAAATCTAAAAATGCGTCTTTGATGAATTGACCATCAGAAAATGGTTTGCATTTTTTTGCAAGACGGCTCACTTCAAATGATGCTGCAGTTACTGCTTTAGATTGTAAATGAAGAAATTTTGTTGTGCGAATAATCTGGTTTTAAATTCTTTTAATTTATTTTTTCAATAGGTCACTATTAGGCGGATAATCCGATTGGTGTTTACCATGGAGTGTGTTGAAGTGCCTTTCTAAATTTTCTTTTTTTGGGTATAGCCACGGAACTATTGCAAATCAAACAACAACATTACAAAAAAAGTACTGTATTCTAGTTCCCACCCTTGATGAAAATGACACGTTTTACTCTATTTCGTAGTATTCAATTTAAATCAAAAGGTATTAAATTAACGTATAAGTACTGTCCAGTTATTAATATTAAGTAAGCTAAATAAGAATTCGACACAAACACGATGCTCTCCACAACGTAACTGCGTGAATTTTCACTAGACAAGCGTAGTGGCTGCGTGGCGACAAGAGTTTTTTTTTTTTTTTTTTGATTTGGTAGTTGTTGGCGCATCGGCTTCTATGGCCATATTGCACCTCCCAAGCTTTTTGCAGTACTTTGATCCAAGCCCGAGGCGCGGGAATCGAACCCGCGACCTTGGATTGCCGGGCAGGTAATTTACCCTCGGCTAGCCCGGTCGGCGCGACAAGAGTAGTCACTTGGTTCAGCGGATTTGTAATAAGCTTATGCAGTGGTGCACATAATAATAATAATAATAATAATAATAATAATAATAATAATAATAACATTTAGATTTTGACTAATAAATTTTTTATATATATTTAAATTTCGTCATGATCTACCGAAATTGAAGCCGCGATCGACTGGTAGACGCGATCGACTTGTTGGCCACCCCTGAAATATATGGTCCCGATTTTCCTGAGCATCACAAAAACATAAATCAGTGTCCCACAATCCCAGGCAAACAACTTAGCATTAAGTGACCTGTGTCCCATCATTAAAAACAAGGATTCCAAATTTGGTGTAAACCATATTGTAATCTGCCCACTGTTTAAAAATGCGACTTCAGGTATAAAAAGCCAGGAAACCCGTCCAGCCTCAACATTATCCCACCTATGCTGCCGCAATTTAAAGATTTCATTCAAGCATCGGTTCTTTTCTTGTTTAATACCAGCATTAACATTTAACCCTATATCCAAGATCCTTAATGGGCATTTGTCTCTTTATATAGTAACAAAGACCTCGGTACACCAAGAAAGTTATGGCTCGATGGTCTGAGGTCCAATTCGATAGAAACCTAGCAAAGAACCTGGTGGAGAGAGTCACGTCAATCGTGGCTTCCCAAAGTGAGCTGGAAAACGTCGGCAGGTTGTTGGGCCTATTAATGACTTCCAGACCGCTATTGGCCAGGACCTCCTCCAACCGCTGCCCATTTGTAGCACCTCTACGCCCTGGGGTTTCACTGTGCAAGAGCGCGGATCGGCAATTTACGTCGGCGCTGATGACAACCTTTGCACCCGCCAGTTCTGTTAAGACGTGTTGTAATGTACTGGACTGCAGGTAAGATGTCCTCTCCCGGCCTGCAGTACAGGGAAACGGCGTAGAAGTCGCCCAGAGAGGAGATGATGTTGGCGCATGCGTCCCATAGAGAGCAGAGATGAGATTTCTGCATCACAGTCAAGTGAAGATTCCTCACAGCAATCGCCGCCCAGGATGCCACACCAGGAGCTTGGACAACTTTGTAGGGACAAGTTTTCCTCATCTGCCTTCTGTCGAAGTTGTCCCACAACGGCCTTTGCTCGCTGCGTGTTTATTTGCAGGAATCTTATCTTGTTGCTGTCATACTGTTTATGCAGTGTCCCCACCATAATTTATCCGTTGTTGGTGCATGCTCTTGGCCTTGATGTAGACAGGGCATTTATTATCCCGAAGTGAGTGGGCATGAGGTAGTTTCTGACTTTTACAGTTACATGTTCATGTTTTACTTTTACATGTTCCTTGTAGCGGTGGGAGTCCCAATTTATGTACACTCGACTGTGGTGGGTCAGTATGTACCAAGCTTTTGATGCCAGTTCTACAACCCAGTTGAAGGAATTGCCACTTCTAGACTTCGTTTGGCACTTTGGCTTTATCAGGTTAGCTGGATCCTCTTTTAGGAGTGCGTGCTGGAGGTTACGCCTGTACAATTCATCTCGTATGGTGTTGGGGTTCAGGCCCTTGTCGATGTCGATGCCTTTTTCCTTGTGGCCTCAGCTAAAAGGTCCAGGGTCGGTATCTTTATGGTTGCAGTGTACAGGTTCCTTGCATCCCGGAAGTTTTGTCTTAGTACCTCCACTTCCACTGCCTGCCAGGAGCGCCTTGCCCGCTAGAAGAGTTTCCTTCTCCGCACCTGCTGCCTAAGCCTCTGTAGCTCTGGAGACCACCAAGGTACAGCCCCTGGGGTTGTACCCTGGTGGTCTCCAGATGACGGTCGCTGGTCTCCAGTGATGAGACCAGCGACATCCGTCATCTAGTGCTGATCCGGGCTGAGTCCAATGAAATTCAGAGATCAGGTTGCTGTGGTCAGTTTGGCTCGGAACAGTGTCCAATCCGCCTTCTCTATGGCATATCTTGGCTGTGCCTGCTTCCCTGCTTGGTGTCGGTTAAGGGAGCATTGGAGCTCAAACGTGATGGCCCTGTGGTCCAACGTGGTCCAGCTTTCTTGGACAGTCCACAATGTTAGGTGGCCAGCAAAGAATCTTGAGAGAGACATCGATTGTTCCTTCCCCCATCGAACTAGGTTGTTTGCCAGGTTATTTGGTCGGTTGAGGACTGTGTATGGACTATTCGCTAAGTAATCTTCAAGTTGTTGCCCGTTCTGTACTCCACGTCTATCCGGGGTCTCACTGAACCACGCCGGGGACCTGCAATTCACATCTGCTCTCACGACAATTTTACTGTTTGGGAAGTCTCTCTGGAGGATCCTCAGATATCTGGTTGCTGGTAGTATATCTTCACCTGGGTGACAGTATAGTGGTACCGCATAAAATTCACCCAGGGGCGTGATAATATGGGCACATGCAGCCCAAGATGTGCAGTAGTTGGTTAGTTTTGTTATTTTGTTATGCTGTTATATTTGGATTCTGAATCAATATGCAGGCCCAGGGTGTTTCTTTGCTATCCTGCACTATCTTATAGCTTATACCTGTGCTCAAACAAGCAACATCGGAAACACTTATTGATAAATACGTGCTCCCTAAAGCGGTGACTGCCCCAGTTTATAAACACTCTGTCGGTCTGGCTAAGCGTGCCCCTGGCCGCTGGTGACAACTCCACGACACAGTGGTAAGTGTTCCCCTTTTCTGGCTTTCGTCTTGAACTTGGGAATGATGAAGTTGGCGGGTTCGTCTTCCAGATGTGCATACTGGAGGTTTCTGCAATATGGCGCCTCCTGAGAGCAGTTGGTGTCAGATCATTGTCAAGGTTATATATCCTTATGCTAGATCCTTTGCGTCTAGGGAGCAGGGCTTCAAGTCCGAGTGTTTGAATTTTCTCATTTTGTAGGATTTTTGTTGCATCCTCTTTCGTTTGAGTCTTGTTGATAATCCATACTTTTCGAGTCTTCCTTACCGATTTTATTTTGATATCTCTGAAGCCGTCTACCAACTTTGTGACCACCAGATTTTTGACCTGCTCACTGGTACTGTTTTCGTCTGTGGAGGTTCGGGTGCAGTATTACCAAATCGGATGTTGGCAGGAGGGTTCTTCATTTCATGGCTGTAGTCGCAGTTGGAGTTGGGTCAGCAATCGGTCGGGTCCTCAGCGCTTGCGCATACGAGAGAGAGCGCCGTGTAGTATTTGGTCTGCTCCCACGGATTGGAGGGCCTCCAGTTTCACTTTATCTGTTTCACACTCTAGGTTGGTTTGGAGTAAGACTGTCTCAAGCTTTGTTAGTTGGACACGATTTTTCCTCGAAGTTCTGTAGTTATTGTGTTGCTGGTATCTTTGAGGAGGTTCTCTAACGTTGTTCTGAGGGAGAGAATCTTTTCCAGTACCGTCCCTTCTGGGAGAGTCAGATCTGGCGACTCTACGTTTTCGTCCTGCTTTACATCGTCGGTATTTTCTCCTTGAGAACAGAGGACGTTCTGACTTCCTCTTGTCCCTTGCTGGCTTCTTGTCTCTCTGTCGCTCTGTTCGACTGCCTTTGTTTATTATTTTTCCGCTTGGTTGCGGAGTTCGTTTCCTCTGTATACTCAAGCTGCACAGTTTCCAATAGAGTACTGCCTGCTGTTTCCTGCGGAGCAGTGTTTCTTTGGGTGTTGTTTCTATCGGTATCTTGTGGCATCTTGCACCAAAATTCGGATTACCGAGCTATTCCAGAAATACGAATGTAATGCATACTGTTGTGGAGAATGATTTACAAGATGCAAATGATGTTGACTACAAGTTCGTAACACAAGTCCAAGCCGAAATATGGCGTGTTAAAGTTTCAGCAAACCCACACAGGTCACTGGGGGGGGGGACACCAGATTTCAAAGTTCACCCAGGGAGCTGGGACTACTTTTAGTAGGTTTGGGGTCAACAGATACAACGGTGATGTTATTTCTGTCTATGGTGCATGGTTATCAATCACGTCTTTAACATTTTAGGTTCCACGTGGGGTGGGAGGGGAAGCACATTAGAAATTTGTTCAGTAACTGTAGCGGTAGTAAATTTCTTCCATTCGATGACTAGAGGAGAAAGTATGCAGCAGTGGTGGGAGTGCGGGAGGAACAATCCCTAACCCTGTCGCCACTTTACCTTGTCAGGAGGTTAAGTGACATGTTGCCTTAAGCAGAATATCGCTTGGTTCGGCTGCGCTGAATCAACATTAAGCCCGCTATTGGATTTAACTATTAATTAACTGGAATATGAATGCTTAAAATTTAGATTAAACATATTTTCATTAGCAGACACCATCTACAGGCTCCAGTTCCCTCAAGCTCTCCTTCAAATTGCTATTCAGTATATAACCCAGGGGATGTCGCCCTCCCCAGTCAAGAGTACAGTTCAAGCACGGTGGAAGAGAAATAACTGGAATGCCACTCTCTCCAACACAAGAACAATGCCGTCATGGTGAGCCGACACATTGTTGCCAGCTTTGAATAAAAAACGCGTTGAAATGCACTGTCACCCAGTATGAAAACAAATCAGTTTTATTGGGTGACATAGTGATCCACTGATGTAGGTAAATTCTTGAGTACACAATTTAATTAGCATACTAAACTTAAAACGCATAATCCAGACACATTTTCACGGAGCGATGAACAGCACGTGTGACGACCGAACTGGTGACTGCGTTCTGGGATGTTTAGGTAAAGTATAAAGTGTGTTTAGGGTCAAACAGCACCAGGGGTTTCCCCGAACTCCGCGTATTTTACATTGCGGTGTGATACAGTTCACTGTAAAAGCCAAAGATTTAAAAAGTATATGGATCTTGAGGTGTGTAATGTCGTGTACCGTTGTTCCTCTGGCCATTTAGCTACCAGACCCCTGCTGAGGCCCGACGTTGCCCACACTTCGCCCCGTGGAGGCAGACCAGGTACCCAGTGGTTGTAATTTACTCTGGCAGGTCCTGCCACCTAGTTTCCTGAGATTTCAGTGGCAAGGACCTAAAAAAAAATTACGTTTGCGTGGGTTGAACGCTAGATTGAAAGACTGAAATGTGGTCGAACGTAATTTGGATGATATTAAATTTTGACCTGTGGGGTATACGCTGGCGTGCAGATAGAGACGGAGAGAAGACTGAAGACTGGGGGAGGGGGAAAGACAGAAGAAATTGGGTCAATAGAGGAGACGACCCCATTGTAAGTCAGTGGGGCATGCCCATGCCCCACCAGGAGAAAATCTGGGTTGGCAAGGAGGGGAGGAGGCAGGAGGGACTGGCTCCTCTCCTACCGCCAAGGGAGGGGGAAAGAAAGATGGGCCCAGCAAGTGTGCCGGCACCGATTGCCATTATGGCTGGCATAGACAGAAAGCTCTGCGGTCTCATTGGGCTAGTTGGAATTCAGTGGAGTAGAAAGTCACTCATGAGGCTTCGTCCCGTCCGGGGGAGGTCCACATATCGGGTGTGGATGTTTAGGTAGGTGGTATACGTCAGAATGCCCGGCACATGAATGACTGGACCCAGGGTATCCCAGCAGAATATCGCCCAAAGCATGACACGGCCTCCACCGGCTTATTTTCTTCCCATAGTGCATCCAGGCTCCATCACTTCCCCAGATAAACAACGCACACGAACCCGGCAGTCTACATGGTGCACAGGAAACATGATTCATTGGACCAGACAACCTTCTTGCAATCACTGAAGGTCCAGTTTTGATGCTTGCGTGTACCCATTGTAGACGCTGTCGCCGGTGACCGTGATTAGCTCGGGCACTCGGAGCGGCCTGCGGCTATGCAGCCCCATTTTCAGCAGGGTTCGATGTACACAGTGTACTGTGTTGTGACACATTACTCCCATCACCAACATTCCAATTACCGGCGAGTTGCGCCATAGTCGCCCTTCTTTGCCACGTATACCACCCGGGAGAGCCTTTGCTCACCTCGAGCATCGATGAGCCATGGTTGTCTAACACCTCGAATGTGGTTCGTGGTTTTTCCCTCCTCGGACCACTTTCGGTACGTGCTAACCACAGCTGACAGTGAGCATCCAACCAGCCGTGCCGTTTTCGGATATGCTCTGATCCAGTCGTCTGGCCATTACAATTTGCCCTTTGTCAAACTCGCTTAAGTCCACTGCCTTTCCCATCTGAAGAACAAGAGTAACACTGATTAACGGAGCTCAGTATCAGGTGTTTTTTATACAGTGACCCGACCCACGTACATGCCTTAATCACCCGCAGTTGCTTCGATTTGCATAATGACTCGCTGGTCATAATGTTTTGGCTCATCGGTGTATTAATCTTAACTTTCTTTATGACTGCCAATAATTCTTCAAGTAAAAATGGATCTATAGCAGTATTTGTTCCTTATTCACGACGTTCATATCTAATAATCAATTGTAATTGAGTGTCATATGTGGAATCATCCTTTGGCAATAACTGATTTAATATAACTTCAATGGAATGTTTCCAACCAATGATCTCATGATCACCTTCCATAACTGTTCCAAAAACCTCTCCAGTTCGCAGTTTACCTCTAGTTATTTTATAGAGTAACCCCCCATGGGGTAGCATTCGGTTTTCACATGGAGTGACAGCAATTTTTTTGAGCATTGCCCAGAAAGAAATCTATCAGTTATTGTGCAGCCTGTTTCTGTTGGTGGCTAGGGAAGGAGTCGCCGAATGGTACAGAGTGGAATCCTCCAGTGAATATTATTCCGGAAATCAGGAGAAGAAATATGTCCACTGAGCATATTTAGCTATGGAGCTTTGGGATATTTAGGGATTGCTCTAGGGCTGTTGTACTACTGAGAGAAGGCATACCATGTTTATGAGCAGCCAGTATTTTGAAGCTTATAGTGGTTTGAGTATAGTGAGGCCTTCCAAACAGTGGCGGATTTAGCACTTGAGAGGCCCAGGCGCAATTCAATTTTGAGGCTCCCCCCCCTCTAAATATTTTCGGTACCACTACAGTGTGCATTCTACGCGCACGTTTTTACTATAGCACGCGCTCTAGATTTGGTGTTGCGGTTTAATAATTTTGGTTGCGCAATTCTTTCATACATATTTTAACTAATGTTTAAATGAAAAAATGATACTACTACCATCCCTCCCAAATCTAACATTAATACATCAAATTAATACATAAAATCTAGCAATTAATGATACTATGTATTCTACTTCAGATTCATTTAGTCCGCATAGATATTTCATATAATATGTGGGGATATTCGCATAATAGTTTACTAACTTCTCATATTAAATTATAGTTTTATTCAGTAACGGTAATAAAGATGAGTGTAAAAATTTAAAATGAAACAAATTTTTTTTTTTTTAAGACCTGAGATTTGAGGCCCCCATCGATTTACGAGGCCCTGGGTGCGCGCCTCGTGCGCCTGTGCGGAAATCCGCCACTGCTTCCAAAGCCTATGATTCTCCACCATTGACTAACTGAAGTGGCTGCTTTACTAGAGACGTAAACAAATGAAGAAGTTACCATATTTCCTTGATTTCAGCATTCCAGAGGAATTGATCCCACTTAAATTCATTACAGAAACTGTCAGCTATGTATAATCCAAGATAGAAGTATGATTTCGCGCAATCGATTCAAACAAGGCTGAATAAACCCACACTGCTGTCTGCACACGACAACGGTTATGGTTTTGTGGGGGGGGGGGTTCATGCTCATGCACATACACATTTCCGCTTTTGCCCCTTCATCCGTTTGAGTCTTTCAGAACATGCAATATGGCAGGAAGTCGAATTAATGACGGTGAAGTTAAATTATATGTTGAAACCTTGTTGAAAGGGAATGTCCCTGATTTTTATGACAGAAGTTTGTTTGGTTGGTTTTTAGGAGCATTAGCAACTAAGGCCATATTGCTCCGGGATATGCGGTGGTCATTCGTTGACCTTTCCGCATCCTCCGTATTTGGTGGTGACGGGCTCGAACCCCGGTCTAATCAAGAAGCATGTGCTGCGCACTGCTGCTCCTTCCCACCTGGCTACGGAGGCGCCGTATGACAGAAGTATGACTGCACTCGGGGCAAGTATCTAAAAGTGATTTTTTTTTGTATTTGGATAAAAGTAGTGTAACTAATGTTATCTTAGTTTATTTGTCATTTCATTGTTCTGTGATTAAATGTTTTTTTGTAAAATCATTTTAGCTTACTTTTCAAGGCAGCCCTCGTAATTATCTATCTATACAAAACTTAATGCTAATGATATATTTCATTTTTTTTTTGAAGTACATGAACTGATATTTTTTTACAAATAAAAGGAGAATAAACCCACGATAATCTCTGCTTTTGTTTTCCTTCGGTTCAAGCAGATTTCAATGTTAGTGAGAAATGCAGTGTTAAGACATTTCATTTGATTTTAAAATTTTGTAGCATCTCTCCAGTCCACCATTAACTTTTTTCTAGCTGCTGTGTTGTGACGTGCTTGTTTTCGTTATTGATACAACAGTTTTATAGGCTAAACAGATTCCAAACAGTCTTGTGAAATGGATATTTCGCAGTATCATCCTTTCATTTTACACGTTGCCTCACGATACCTGTTTATAACGGCTTAGGGTTTACATCCTGTTTTTCCTTGACTTTTTTTTTTTTTTTTTTTTTTTTGTTATGTAGCAATAGTGGTCAAAACTTATCGACGTAGTAATTTTAAAGTAATGGTTTTATGAATTTAAAACAGAATAGATATTTTTACTTTTAGTGTGACATATTTCAAAAAAAAAAAAAAAAAAAACTGCAAGCCAAAAACAAGGCTAACATTCCCCCCCCCCCCATTAATGGTGTGTGTGTGTGTACTAGAACGATATACATTTCGTACATAATAATGCAGCAATAAAAAGGTATAGTCGAATGACTATGTAGCAACTTTGTACATTTGGCGAATTAAACGAAGTGCTGTGTACAATATAACAGATTTTTTTTTTTTTTTTTTTTTTTTTATGAGGGACGTTCAATAAGTAATCGACGTTGACAAAAAAATAAGCTTGATATATTAAAAAACTGTAGTTTTTATATTATCTGTCTCATAAACCTGTATTTTATTTGCGCAGGTTCGGCTCAATGTAAGAAAATAGAAAAACAGAAAAGATTTAAGGTAATCCCCGGATTTCATCAAATTTTTGACAAAAGAATGGAACGGAAATAAATTTATTCTTCAACGCTGAACGCTGTGTGTGGTTTTGCTTTCCCTTTGGAATGCCAGATAAAATTTTGATCTAAGCAGTTTAAATGGGTTCGAGAATCCATAGAAGATAACTCGGGACGACCCACGGAAGTGACAACTCCAGAAATGTCCCAAAATATTGAAGACCTGGTTATGCAGAATAGGCGTGCCTATGATTGCCAGACAATGTAATATTTCTGAAGGCTTGGTACTGACACACACACTCCATGACACGTGGCCATGTAAATGGTCAGTTTTCTGGGTGCCAAGAATGTTCACGCCTCTTCAGAACGGCGCCTCCGTAGCCAGGTGGGAAGGAGCAGCAGTGCGTACCACACGCTTCTTGATTAGACCGGGGTTCGAGCCCGTCACCACCAAATATGGAGGATGCGGAAAGGTCAAGGAATGACCACCGCATATTCCGGAGCAATATGGCCTTAGTTGCTAATGCTCCTAAAAACCAAAAACAACAACAAAACAACAGCCTCTTCAGAAACAGTGCAAGGCTCAAAGTTGTGAGGAAACTTTTACACATGCATTATGTAGATCCACAAAGGTTTCTTTCAAGAATTGCAACTGGTTTTGAAATGAGAGGATTAAGTCCTGAATTTGCAATAGAAACACCACTGAAAATTCAGGACTTGATTCTCTACTTGAAGGACCGTGGGCAACATTTTTTTTTTTTTTTTCGGTGGGGGGATATGGAAGGAATTCTTGGTCAACATGCCACGTATGGAAGCAGTCTCTGAGATTGTTATGCTACTGTTCTGAAAAATTTAAGCTGGACCACAAAGGAACAAAGAAGAGGGAAATTGATACGAGATGTCTTGCTTCTTCATGACAATTCTCCTCTATACCAGTGCTTTTTTGGTCGCGCACCCTCATTTTACTTAAAAGGACTGACGCGCACCCCGGAAGCAAAAAAAATAATTAAATATATAAATTTGATTTATTTTTTTATTTATAGATCATTTACATGAATGGCATTGTATCTAAAATCACATATAATTTTAAAAGATCAACAATAAAAAAAAACAAAAAAACAAAATTAAATTGAGGTTCAAGTACAAAACAATAAGAAATCATTAGTGTAACAAATGTAGTAAATGTAATGCAATACTATTTGTTTTATTTGGAAATAATTTACATGGCATGCATTATATCTGGATTATATATCAGTGTGGAAAACAGCCATCACGATTTTATTGAGGATTATCCCGCGCACCAAGAGGGATGTTAAACTACCCGCATTACAGTCCAAGCCTGTCCCCCCCCCCCAATTATTATTCCCTCTTTAGAAATCTGAAGGAATACTTAGATGACATAGATGGACAGTGCAATTTTCAGTCAGTTTGGTGTGACATAAGCACTGGGAAAGCAAAAATGAGCGTAGGTGTGTGTTATATGCCTAATGACTCTAATGAGTACGACGAACAATTGTACAGAGAAATAGAGTGGGCCAGAAAATCAGAATGTCTTATAATGGGGAAATTTAACTTCCCAGGTTGACTGGCACTTGTAGTTGGTCACTTGAACCCTAACAACACTTTTGTGGATTTATTGGCTGATTATTTTCTGCAGCAGCATGTTCAAGAGGCAACATATACTCTTTATCTGGTTATCTGCAGATAAATCAACCACTAGGTGGCAATAATTACAGTGTACTGATGTGAGATTTACTTAAAGATGTAACTACCATTGAGTGTAAAGGGAAGTGTTTTCGCTTTCGTAAAGGGATTACAGTGGTGTCTCAGACAGTTTTTAAATTCTATACGAGGCCAACTTATGATGTTACCAACAGCAGATTCTACATGGGAAGCATTCAATGAATTAATCATGGAAGCTACTAGGTTTTTCATACCGTTTAAAAAATACTGTTCAAGGTTTGGGCCTAAATGGATGTCAGATGAACTAATGAGATTCTTGGCAGAGAACAAAAATGCATGGGATGCATATTAATTATCAGGCGACACAGAAGCCTTTGGTAGAGAGGCCGCCGTAGCCTAGTGGTCAGGCGCGCGGGTGCATAAGTACACGTGCTTTGAGTGACCGGGGTTCAAGCCCGTGACTACTGAATGCGGTGCTGTTTCTTGTATTCTCTCTATCTTAGGGACTCCTCTGACCGTTTGGTCGTCCCGGAGTATAAACAGAAAATTTATTTTATTTATTTATATAAGCTAGTCTGTAATAATAATAAATAAATTTTCTGTTTATACTCAGAGGACTTCACAAGATAGACAGAATACAAGAAACAGCACCGTATTCAGCAGTCACGGGCTTGAACCCCGGTCACTCAAGGCACGTGTACTTATGCACCCGCGCGCCTGACCACTAGGCTACGGCGGCAAAGGAGGTTAGGCAAGCGAAGGCTTGCCTAACCTCCTTTGTCATTGGCAAAAACCTTTGGAAAAAGATTCTAAAAAAAACATCAAGGACTTCTTTACTTATATAACTCCAGAAGGAAGGGGATGAATTAGATTGGTCCACTTGATATCGATGGTTCGACTGTTGATGATCCTGATCAGATAGCTGACAAACTGAATGAGTATTTTGAATCCATATTCACACATGAGGAATTATTTAGGTAAGTGGAGGACAGATACTTATTAAGCTCTAACAGGGAACTTAATGACTTTGTAATAACTGAGAGCAAAGTGGAGAAGAAATTGTTGAAGTCAAACAGAAGAAGGCACCTGGGGTGGATGGGGTCTATCCAGTTAACCCTTAGCCATAATTATGAGAGCATCCTTGGACTCAGGAGAAGTTCCCATGGACTGTACATGTGCAAATATATCCCCAATTCACAAAGGGGAATCAAAGGGTGACACCACTACAGACTTACAGACCTGTTAGTTTAACTTCTGTTCCGGGGGAAATAATGGAATCACTGGTTAAAGAAGCATTGCAGGATCATCTAGACAAGACTGCAGTAATAATTCAGACACGTATGGGTTTGTTAAGAGAAAGCCTTGTCTTACATATGTGATTGGATATGATGTGGTTACAAAGGAACTGGACGCAAAAAATAATTCTGATATCATATACTTGGATTTCAGAAAGCTTTTGATACTGTTGCACATGGAAGACTACTGTACAAATTGGAGCAGTATGGTCCAATTTGTCCCCCAGGGTTCGGTGTTGGGCCCACTGTTGTTCTGCATATTTATCAATGTTATTGATGAAGGTATATTAGGCTTAATGGCCAAGTATGCAGATGATACAAAGGTTGGCAGAGATGTTAGTGACAGTAAAGGAACTGTGCTACTGCAAGAGGATCTAGAAAAGGTGGGCAGATGGGCCGAGAAGTGGCAACTGAAGTTTAACATTGACAAATGCAAAGTACTGCATACGGGTAGAAGTAACCCCAGAGAAACGTACCAACTGTGTGGTACTACACTTAGGGTGGTAAAAAATGAAAAAAGACCTTGGGTGTAAGTGTGCAGTCAGATATGAAGTTTTCTGAGCAGTGCAGACAGGCTGCCAGAGAGCAAGTCATGAGGTATTGACAATTATGTACAAGATTTTTGCTAGTAGGGAAAAGAAGGTGATTATCCCTTTGTATAAGACAATGATCAGGCCTCGCCTTGAGTACTTCGTACAGGTCTGGGGGCAAAATTTTAGGAAAGATGTACAGTTGCTGGAGCGTGTATAGAGAAGGGCAAGATTGGTGAGGGGAACGAAGGGGTTCTCTTACCAAGAAAGGCTTAATTTCTGCAAATTGCAGCGTCTGGAGACTAGGCACCTGCGACGTGATTTGATTGAGGTGTATAAGGCCTTCATTGGATTGAGCAAGCTCAATTCTAATGGGATTCTTCCTTTTTTCTGAGATTACGAACCTGAGCGGGCATAAATTCAAATTGAGGAAACATAATTGTACAATAGATTTGTCGAAATTGGCCTTCAGGCAGCAGGTAGTTGATTGCTGGAACAAACTTCCATCTGTCGTTGTGGAAGTTGGTACTTTAAATAAATTCAAGAAGGAACTGGACAATCTTTCAGAAGGAATGGATATGTGAAATTTTTTTTTTTTTTTTGATGCTACATCAGCTGATACGCTTTCTTTTTTGCATCACATGCCTCTACTACTACCACTACCTGTGTGGGCATTGATTTTCAAGTGATGACCATCTGAAGGAAGATGTAAATGGCTTTATCAGAGACCAGAACAATGATTTTTTTTTTTTTTTTTCAGGTATTTCCTCTTCTTTTCCCTCAAAATGGACGACGTGTATCCAACTCAATGGGATATACGTATATCGATAAAAATCTAGGTTACGCTGTTTTTCTATTATTGAGGTAGATAAAATTTTGAGTGACCCTCATATTAATGAATATACATTTTCATGAATTAAAGCATCAATAAGTCATAATTGTGTGTTTTTGATAAAATATTAAATTATCAAGAAAAAGAAAAAAAAAAACATACGTGGAATTATCACCCGATATTTAAATTAACTTCAGTATTGTTTCCCCATGAACATATTGCTGAAACTACAAGTATTTTTGTTTACTCAAAATAACTGTTGCCTATGCTTAAACAGAAATCTAAAAAATCAATAAAGGAACTAATTAACAATCGAAATTAACGAAGTAATTTCAGTTTTTAATTAATTCCTTAAAAATTAAAGAACAGAATAATAAGAATTAATCCTTTAAAAATTAAAAGAACAGAAAATAAAAAATCCACCTTCACCACGGAAAACACCTTGCACATACCCCTGTAATGGCGCGACTACTGCCTGTAGTCCAATCGTAACACAACAGAAGAATATCCCGCTGGCTAATGCAAATACCTCAATATAGGAACTCCCCGACTTACGTAAGGGTTGCGTTCCGCGGTATGCTACGTAATTCGAATTTTACGTAAGTCGTGGAATTTTGCAATGCTTGTGCACTACAGTACTCGCAACTGTGTTCGCTGAATTCATTGACTTAAAAAAAGAAGTGCTCGACGAACATGTAACTAAAATTATTTATTGTATTAATTCAATTTTTTATCTAATGCGCAGGAAAAATTACAAAAACGTGCAATTTAAAAAATTTCAAAATTATAAAATTACAAAAAAAGAGAGGAGAGAGAGACATAATATCAGTAAGTTTTATCTCTCGAGCATCGTTGCCAGAATCGACGTCTTCAGTTGATAAGTACGCCGCTTTGGAAGTTGAGGGCTGTGGAGATTTAGAAGCCGCTCAACCTTACGAAAGAACATATTAATGGATGACTGGACGGTGGCTTTTTTCTTTTCATCGTAGATTTCTTTGTAGCAAGCAAGCATATCATTCACCCCTCTGTTAACTTTTAAGAATCGTTCGCTCTCAGGATCCATCTTCTCAAACCTCGCCATTGCCAATGCAATTGGACGAAATGCCATTGCCATCTCTCTGGTGATGAAGCGTCTCGGCTCCTCATTTGGTTAATCTTGTGCTTCGTCAGCATTTTCTTCTTTCACTTTCGCTGCCTGCAAGTCAATACGTTCTTCGTTAGATAATTCCTTCTCTTCTTCCTCTATTAACTCCTCCACGTCTTTGGCATCAACCTTCAACTAAAGTAGCTCTGCAACCTTTACAATCTTATCTGTAACCTCTTTATGTGATTCGTTTTTTTTCAAATCCTTCGTAGCCTTTTACGTGCCGTGGGCATATTTTCTTCCATGCGCCATTTAAGCAACTTTTATTAATTTCGGCCCCCAGGCCTTATTAATGTTTAAGATGGCGTGGTAAATATTGTAAGATTTCCCAAAGTCTCTTAACGTAAAATTTTTCTCAGGGTCTACTGCAGACAATGCCTGAGCAAATGTTGTGCGTAAATAGTATGCCTTTAAATTCGAAATAACACCCTGATCCATAAATTGGATGAGTGAAGTCGTGTTTGGCGGTAGAAATATGACTCTCACGTTCGAATTGAAATCATCTAGATGATAGTATGTCCAGGAGCATTATCTAATAGAAGCAAAATCTTGAAAGGAACGTCTTTGTCTTTACAATAATTTTAACCTTGGGAATGAAGCAGCATTTAAACCAATCCTCAAATACAAATTTGTTATCCATGCTCTCTGGTTCAATCGGAAATGCACGGGTAGGGTGGCTTTATTGATGCCCTTAAATGCACAAGAATTTCCAGAATGGTACAGAAGCAGTCGTTTTAATCTGTAATCTCCCGCAGCATTAGCCCCAAGCAATAGCGTGGCCCCATCTTTTTACGCCTTGAAACCTGGCATTGTAATTTTCTCTTTGGCACTGTTTGTTAGATCCGGCATTTTTTTCTAATACAGAGCAGTCTCGTCAACGTTAAAAGTATGCTGCGTTGAATAGCTGCCTTTATCAATAATTTTTTCCAACACATCACAAAATTTCTCTGCAGCTGCAGAATCGGCATTGGCGACTTCACCGCATACTTTAACGTAGTCGAAATCAGCGCGATGCTTGAACCTATTAAACCACCCGTTTCTTGCCACGAACTTGGCTTGGGGTTCGTCGTACTTATCCTTAATATCTTCATAAATTCTTGCTGCTTTTGCTCGAATTTTCATTAGACTCAGGGGCACTCGTTCTGAATCTGATTTTCCATCATTATTAACAGATCTTCCATCTTCGATATAGCACCTGAACGCCATATTGATCTTAAGTGCGTTGATCCTTTGACATGTTCTTTTATACCCGCACTGTCCTTTAAAATAGTATTCACTGTTGAATCAGCGAGACCTAATTCCCTTGCAATAGATGACAAACTTTGTCCTGCAACAAAATTCATTTCTAAATGAATTTTGTTTCGTTTCCTGGCACTACCACCACTTGCAGTTTTCGTTGGTCGCTTTCCCTTCATCATTGTAATACGTAAATAGGAATGAAGAGAAGTTTCTAAAAATTTGAGTTTTATATGATTGAAGATTTCAGTGGAGGGGAACACATTTCACCATAATACAGTAAAAACCCACGCAAATGCAGTAAGATCGAATTTACTCCCTGTTTATAATTAGATTCATGAACAGAAAAGCCCAATAAACCGGAAAGTAAAAATTGTTTTATGGTCGTGACCTCCAGAAACGTGCTTTAGAAAAATATCACAAAGGCGTTCAAAATTGATTTTTATAACGGGAACATATGATAACGATGAAAGGGTAGTGCAATTTCCATTAAAAATATATGTTAGAGAGATAAATGGCTTAGTAATATAGCGAAATTTTCAACTTCCAAGGACTAGGAACGAATTACAAAAAAAAAAACAATGCGTTATTGGGTTCACATTACGATATTTTCACGATATTTATTCCTACGGGTTGCAAAATACGTTTCCACGATTTTTTTAAGTTCGAGTATTACGTAAGTCGGGGAGTTCCTGTATTAATGAACTAAAAAGATAGGAGAAAGGATAAGGGCGACAGGTATGATATCCTCGGAGAACAAGTTAGTACTTTCTTGTCTCTCTCACTCTTATGCCATAAGTCGTATAGGAGCACCAATGGACCCCTGGTTATTAATCAGCAGTTCACAATGAAAATGCGACCTTTTGGGAACAAGAAGCACGATTTCTTTAAGGAGCACTCTTAAGGAGATCGTGCAGGCTCCCCTTTATCTTTCCTTCTCAAATTTTAGTTTAGTTCGGTAATTTTGAGATATCCGCATTCGGTGGTGGGAGGCCTATGGTGGTCTTCTACTTGGATTGCAGGCAGAATTTGCTCCAGTAGAGCGGCGTTCGTTAATTTCAGTTGAACCCCCCCCCCCTTTTTTTTTTTTAGTTTTTTTTTCTGTTCGTAAAGGCAGCAGTGGTATCCTAGCAAGCAAAATTACTTGCTGTAATTTCAGAAATGTTCACATGAAAAAAAATATATTGAAGTTAATTTAAATATCGATGAATCACTTCCTCCATTTCACTCGGTATCCTTTTTCAGCAGTTGAGCGAAAATCACATTCATTGAATCGCTTATTTCAAATGAAAAGAGGAAATATAGTATGGGACCTTTTATTCGGCGCCACCCTCTGTTTGGAACTCTCCGAATACCGGCGATTTCATGAGCTCTAACTAGAGTATGTAACTGATCAAGACAGTGGCGGATTTATCACTTGAGAGGCCCCAGGCGCAATTCAATTTTGAGGGCCCCCCCCCCTCTAAATACTTTCGGTACTACTACAGTGGACATTCTACGCGCACGTTTTTACTATAGCACGCGCTCTAGATTTGGTGTTGCGGTTTAATAATTTTGGTTGCGCAATTCTTTCATACATATTTTAACTAATGTTTAAATGAAAAAATGACGCAACTACCATCCCTCCCAAATCTAACATTAATACATAAAATCTAGCATTAATGATAATATGTATTCTACTTCATATTCACATAGTTCGCACAGATATTTCATATAATATGTGGGGATATTCGCATAATAGTTTACTAACTTCTCATATTAAATTATAGTTTTATTCAGTAACGGTAATAAAGATGAGTGTAAAAATTTAAAATGAAACAATTTTATATTTTTTTGAGACCTGAGATTTGAGGCCCCCTCAATTTAAGAGGCCCCAGGCGCGCGCCTCGTGCGCCTGTGCGGAAATCCGCCACTGGATCAAAAATTTTCTTTGTATTGAACTCATAACAAACCTCATAATATGTCTGCTGTTGTAACACAGCGATTTTAATCACAGTTCTCCCCACACCAGGTGGAAAAGCCTTGGGTTTGAATCCCGTCAATGGCGCGAGTTTTTTCACTCCGTAGCTGAGTTTTATGGATTTTATGGGTACATTTTATGGGAATTTTCACTTCGAAACTGAATTAATCGGTCTCAGGCAAGGATAGTAAGGTTTTTTCCACATATATTTGGGTTTTCCGCCCAACAAAAATAAGAAGATCGATGGAACATGCAATTTATGGACATAATACACCTGGTCTTATAAGTTCGGACTTGAGTAACTCCATTAAGACAGTGTTTTTATTTTTTTAAACCTTATACTGTACATTTGTTCTACGTGACAGTGCAGTGGTTTCATCACTTGTCACAGAGGTCTGGGTTCCAGTCCCGTCGACGATTGGAGCAATTTCTAAAGACCTCTTCGATCAAGGCTGTAGTTAGCCAATCTCAAGCAGAGGGGTTAGTGAGTTAAATCCGGATTTTTCAGCCTGTCCCATTGGCCCGTAAACACCCATTTCTACAAATACAATACAGGGACACGGATATGGGTTATGGCCGTTAAAAAAATTATAAATAATAATAATCTTTTACATTTACCATCGCAAGTAGCACAGTGATTACAATCACCGTTCTCCCCCATACTGGGTAGGAAAGGCCCAGGTTCGAATCCCGTCTATGACGCGAGGAACTTTTATGATGTGTTTTCACTTCATGGCTGAGTTAACCAATTATTAATTTTAGGCCACCCGAATAATTAAATTCATCTACCGTGCTGTGTGTCTTATGTCTATTTGTTGCGTGTGTTCTATGGTCGATTTGTCTGTTTTGCTGGACAAAAAAATCCCAGTTTCTGTAAGGGCGGGGGGGGTTCTGAGTGTTCACCTGTTTCCGGGCCAGTCTAACACTGTAATGCCAGCATTTCTGAGGTATGACTGCACCTTAAGGGAGAAAAACGAGGGAAAACACTTGTGTAAGTATGTTTTAAGCCTTGTGAGACAAGAAGACAAACTCATCATTAAATCTAAATGGCATAAAACTTATCAATTTTGCTGTGTGGCAAGGTGCTGAGTCCTGTTGAAAAATGCAGTTTTGGACGTCTGTATGGTGATCACTAATAACGGGTTTCAGGCACTCCTCAAAAATAGCAGTGTAGGTTTCTGCATTCACCGTTCTGTTAATGAACTTAATTCATCCCACCCCTTTGCTTGTTATGCATCCCCAGACCATCTGACTGGCGAGGAACTTTACAGTCGGTGTTATGCAGTCAGGATGGTATGCCTCCGATTTTCGTCTTCTGACATATCGCCTCCCATCCTATCCATGCTGGTTGAATTTCGATTCCTCAGAAAAGATGACGGTGTCCCATTCCTCTTTTGTCCGTGAAACATACGTTTTAGCCGAAGCAAGTCGCTTCTTCCTCATTTGTTGGGTCAACAAAGGCTTCTTTTTGGGCCGATAGGCATGCAGACCACATTCCGAAAGCCGTCTTTGGATAGCTCATGCACTTGTTTCAACACCAGCGGCCATCTCATAGTCCAGTTTTAGATCAGGAGCACTAGCATGGCGATTACGAAGGCATAGCCGATTCAAATATCGATCTTGGGAAAGCGTAGTCACTCTCTTACTGCCTGATCTAGATCTTCTCTTCACATAATCGGTTTCATGCTTTAATTTCAGCACGCAGAATACTGTTGACGAATCAGCTTATTTTATGAGTGATAGCATGCATAGAAAGCCCTTCCTGGGACAGAGCAATAGCTACACTTTTTTTTCTTGGTGTCAACTGAACATATGGAGTCATGTTTACGCCTCCGCAAAGCAGGATACTAATGAGCGTGTATTATACCCTTCCAACGCCGTATTTATAGAAACGGCTGATTGCATACCTTGCGATTACTGTCTGATGCAATAGAAGCGCTATCTGACGCAATACCTTTGTTTTGTGACAAACAAAATGACTGTAATCAAACATCTTTTACGCTTCACTACAAATGTTACTTTTTTTAAGGTGATGCAGTTTTTTTTTGTCTGCCTCTGTAAGTTAAAGGATTGTTATGTCGAGAAGTCCAGTCCAGTTGTTGGGTGAAGAGGCAGTTGAAGATTGCATTAGTACTGACAGTGGTGTGCCAGTGACCATCCAGCTGACAGACAGTGAAATATGAAATACTTGGCATTATATTATAATTATATAATGTATGTTTATAACTCAAGAACTTTCGCTAAAATAAAATACCATAAAAAATTGTTCTTGTTTATACCGCAGTACGAACACCAGGTTAGTGGAGTTTACAATAAATCAATCAATACAAATTTTTAATCGTATTTAGCAGTCACGGGCTTGAACCCCGGTCCACTGGAAAATCGTGTGTTATTGTACCCGTGATCCTGACCACTCGGTTACGTTATAAGATTATTTATGTTCTTCACCTCCCCGTAGCTTGGATTTGCACAGCTGTTCCAGATTAGCCAGTTAGCCTTGATTATTTCCAGATTATGATGCCATGTACTGTATTGATGTGAACCAACTTTTCAAATGAGGAAATTCACCATTTCTTCATTTGAAAGCAGAGTAGTTAAAAAGAGACAGGAGAGTTAATAACATGGTATTCTTCATTTTTCAAATTTTTTTCTTGTGTTTTAGTACATTTTAGGCTTGACTCTCCAAGTGCTGGAAAAACTTAGTATCCAGAAATTCTCAGATCCCAAGCCTCTGGAATAAGAGTCTCATACTTTATTCATTTTAGTTATTTGCGCTTCTTTGCAACATTCTGATGCGGCTTATTACAAGTCTATGAATGCTTCTTCTCTAAAAGCGTCTATGAATGCTTCTTCTCTAAATTCCTTTTTTTTTTTTTTTTTTTGACAGATGTAGTTCTTCCGCGATAATTCGTGGTATGTTTCCCTCTCTCTTTCTCTCTACGAATCATGGAAACACAGGTTTGCCTGTGGCCGCTCTCAATCCCAAACACTGATTCTTTAGGGGTAATGGCTAGTTGAGATAATACAAAAAGTACCTTGAGGAGTCTAGGATCCTGTTCAATCAGTATTTTGCTTTGCATTTAACGTCGCTTCTGGAGTTTCATTTCTTGAGCACTTGAAAGAGAAGATGAGAGATTCTCTTTCTGTATGCTTATCTTTTAGCGTGCCCGTTAGAAATAGAATTTCAGATATTTGCTGATAATCTTTATATGCTAAAATATCTGCACAATTTCCTTTAATCTGAGGAGTTTCGCCCTCGTGGGTATCACAGTTGGTAGGATCGCCGTCCTCCCCCACACCGTGTGGAAAACACTTGAGTCTGACTTCTGTCGATGACGGGAGGAATTTTTACGGGCCTTTTTCACAACATGGCCGAGTTAGTCGATCTCAGGCGAGGGTAGCAGGGTTTTTCGTCGAATAGACAGAAAATCTATATCAGAATACGCAATATACACTGAACAATATGGCCTTAGTTGCTGATGCTCCTAAAATCCCTACTATAACAACAACTGAGGAGTGTCCCGACACTTTTGACAGCATAACGTATTGGTAAATAGCAGCTAAAACAGTTAAAATGTTAACAAAAGTAAAATGTCCGTAACTTGTTTAAGTTATGGAGATTTTAAGTTGTATATCAGTTTGTGAGCCTGCTTTTATTTGTTTATTTAGGAAATAAATTTTAAAAACATTTGAGAGATTTTTTTGACTTTTGTAACATCATGGAGATCCAGTAGGCATTGCCATATTCAGTTACCTTTCTACAAGATTAACTGGCGCCTCCGTATCCAGGAGCAGCAGTGCGTAGCACACGCTTCTTGATTAGACCGGGATTTGAGCTCTTGACCACAAAATACGGAGGATGCGGAAAGGTCAGGAAATGACCATCTCATATCCCCGGAGCAATATGGCCTTAGTTGCTAATGCTCCTAAAAACCAAATAACAACAAGATTAACTCTGAATGGTTTCCAAATTTGCGTGACTAATTGAATTTAAGCAGCATGATTATTTTGAATAATTAAAACTGCAGTGTGCTCCTGATTAATTCTGACTAATTCAAAGTTTGGCTGAATAGATTTTGGACTTGTTTCTTGAGGTTGCAGTTGCTGTTAAAAATATAACAAAATAACAGTTACAGCTGAAAATATAACAAAATAACAGTTACAGCTAAAAAATATACCAAGATCGCATTTAATCCCAAAATTTATACCCAAGGAAATCTCAATGGTTATAGGGAGGGTCGGGACATTAATTACTGGAAGGAGGTTCAAGAAATACTCGCTGGGCTCGAGTATTTCTTGTGCTTTATGTACTGCAATTATTACTATATGCTATTTTACGCCAATACATTATGGGAAGTTTAAGAGGTTTATCCTGAAGTCCACAAAAACATTCGTTCCATTTGTGAAGTACAGCAAAAGGATGCCACATTGTATGACAAGCGCTAAAAGTTAATTGAGCAAAACGGCAAAAAAAATTGCATTGGACGAATTACATTGGCGATGACCGACTAACTGGTTACCGTATGAAGCAGTATCGCTCGATTTAACCCCAGGGGCTCACATCTGGTGAGTCTGGGCTTGGCAAACCCAGGGTCCTGAGCTGGATATCACCATTCTTCTCTTTCTTGGTGATTCCTTGCTGCTACTCTCTCTCTTTCTCTCTCTCAGGGTAACTCGGGAATTTGTTTTTGGCTGGTGCAGCATAAGCCTCAGGCTTCCTTGCACCATATGGCTAATAATAATAATAATAATAATAATAATGTTACAGGTTATCGAGTGATACTGCTTCGTATGGTAACTACACTGCTCGACACAATTAAGAGAACAAAATGTTTTTCATGAATATTTTATTGTGAACAGTGTCACCGAAGGTGAATATTTGATATAATAGGCATCCTGGCATGCAAATTCCGAGTATCCGACAGAAATCGATCCATCACTTCACAGTGCTGCACGTTATGAAAATTATCCATGCCTATAAAAACACGGATTGCGACCACATTACTTCATTCCTGTTTATTGGCTTGCTCAGTGGGATAGCCACATCTCCAGTACTTAAAGTGGAAAGTCATCATCGTTTAGATGATTCTTTGGGATCGCTTGCCTTGGACGACTTGAAGCAGGGCAGTCCAGGCAGAAGTGGCACGTTGGCTTAATGTGTCATGGGCAGTGTCGTCTCGGCACTATGGAAGAAGTTATGGGAGACAGGAACCATTATAACAAGGGCAGGCCAGGATCGAACGGGGGCTACATCAACCAGAAAAGAGCACTGTCTGGCTCTAACAGCAAGACGAAACCCTACGATGTCCTGTCACCAACTGTCTCTTGAGGTTGCTATGGCCACAGGCAAAAACATTTCCAATTGGACTGTGTTAAGAAGGCTCAATTTAAGCAGATTCTACATAAAAAAGTCGGTGGTTTGTATCCCATTAGTCTGAAATGCCAGGCGCCATGCAGTCAATGTACAGCACTCAACACCTAACATAACAAAACACACACACACAGTTGCTGGCCTTGGCCTAGCGCCTTCAGAAGCTACAGCGGCGTATAGGGGAAATCCTGGAGGCCGCAACAAAGTACAAAAAATAAAATAATAATAAAATAAATAATTAAAATAAATCCCATTAGTTCTTGAAAAACTGATTGTTGTCAGATTTTGGAACTATTACTCTGCTAAAGACCTTTGGGCAGCTGCTCAATTCTGGTTCACTAGAACATCTACTGGGAATGCTATAAGGAAGGCCTTGGATTCTGTTACATCTGATTCCAGATATATGTCCTTGGCTTCTTCGTAGGCTTCAAAGAGACACTGACACCTTATGGTGGCAAAGCATCCTGGTGTGGTGGCAAAGCATCCTGGTGAGGTTTAGGGAGGCTGGGGTGTCAGCTCCACTATAGCATCACTTGGGTACCTACCCACTCACTGACGAAGGGCCAAATAGCCCTGAAACAGTGCTGTCTGGGTGGTGGTACCTATCTGAGAATTTTTTTTTAAAAGTAGGCCGCCGTAGCCTAGTGGTCAGGCGCGCGGGTGCCTAAGTACACGTGCCTTGAGTGACCGGGGTTCAAGCCCGTGACTACTGAATACGGTGCTGTTTCTTGTATTCAATCTATCATGCGAACTCCTCTGACCGTTTGGTCGTCCCGGAGTATAAACAGAAAATTTATTTATTTATATGGCTTAATTATGGTTTATTTTCAAGATAGAAGTCTCATTGTATCTTTGGGATCTTGTGAGATCACTAAACAGGTCATTAGGGGCTGTCCTCAAGGATCTGTTCCTGGTCCTATCTCATCCAAGTTTCTTGTGATGACCGACTAACCGGTTAAAATAAATTTATTAAAATAAATAAATGATATGTACATGAGATAAAACAGAGATGTAAAAGTATTAAAATACAATTAGATAAAATTAAAATACATAGAAGTTATCAAGATGAAATGCCTCTTCATCAGCTAATTGGTGAATGGTGTATTTCTGTATATATTGATGGTTACAATAGCAAAAGTCAGCTGGGCATGATCATGTATCATGAGTCTGGTGTCGGTAGAACAGAATTATGTACACATGATGACTGCCAGTGCTCATCACACTGCAATACAGTACATTCTATAATAGGGTGTAAGTGCCCTCCTCTCGTACGATTCATAGTACTATTATTGATAGCTATGTGCAGTGCTTCAAGCCATGAGCGCTGGCGGTAATCACATGAATAGTCGAGGATTTCAATATCCCTTTGGGGATCAAGGTTGTGCTGCTCAACCCAATAATGCTCCACTACTGTGGAGCGTTCAAAATTATTGGTTCGCAGAGCCACCTCATGCTCAGAAACCCGGTCTTTCAATCTTCTACCAGACTCACCTATATAACCCTCCCCAATATAACACCCCTCCCCAATCCAGACACATAACGCGGTATACTAAACCACTCTGTAGGAACAGGTGTTTTCACCTTAGAAATAATAGACTGTAATTTCCTCCCTGGAAGTTGTACATGCCGTATATGATGGAGATGCAAAATTCTAACAAGGCTTTCTGATACGCCCGGATAACAGAGGATGTAGGCAGTAGAGATAAATTTGTTGACCTGAGGAGGGTTAGATTGTGTAACAAATTCATGAGCCCAAACTCACATTTGTGAGCCATGAAGCTCTCATAGGTGTGTCCTGTATTTGGCGAAAAGAGTCATTGAACATGATCTATGTTCAATGAATCTGTTTGGGCTATGGGTGCCCCTGTTATTCCTGTATTGGCCAATATCGCCATGGAGGAGCTTGAGAGTCAGATTTTCTTGAACTTGCCTATTCCTATCACTCTCAGGTGTCATTATGTTGATGATATCTTCACAATTGTCCCACAGGGATCGAAATCTTGACTACTGCAATATCTCAATTCCCTGTCGCCAATCATTCAGTTTATGATTGTACTACAGGTTGATAATACTCTTCCTTTTTTGGATATGTTAGTCCAATGTGTGGATTCGCGTTTAGTTACTTCCGTTTTTAGGAAGTCAATGTACACAGGTCAGTTTACTAATTATGGGTGTGTGCTTGCCCCTGGTCATTTGCGTAGCACTTCTTGCCCTTTATTCTCTCACACTTGGATGCACTCTCTTTCGACTGGTGACAGGCAATTGGAGATTTACAAAATTAGGGCAGAGCTTTCAAATTGCGGCTATCAACCTCATGTTCTAGATGTGAGCTTCAGGCTCATGAATTTGTTTCGCAATCTAACCCTCCTCATGTCAATGAATTTATCTCTACCGCCTACATCCTCTATTATCTGGGCGTGTTATATAGGTGAGTCTGGTAGAAGGTTTCTGAGCATAAGGTGGTTCTGCAAACTGCAAATTTTGAACACTCCGCAGTAGTGGGGCATTGTTGGTTTGAGCAGCACAACCTTGATCCCGACGGGATATTGAAATCGTCGACTATTCACGTGATTACTGCCAGCACTCATGGCTTGAAGCACTGCACATAGCTACCAATAATGGTACTATGAATCACACAAGGGGAGTATATTTACACCCTATTATGGAATGTACTGTATTACAGTGTGATGAGCACTGGCTGTCATCACATGTACAAAATTCTGTTCTACCGATACCAGACTCGTGATACATGATCGTGCCCAGCTGACTTTTGCTACTGTAACCATCAATATATACTGAAGTACACCATTCATCGACTAGCTGATGAAGAGGCACTTCGTCTCGATAGTTTCAATGTATTTTAATGCTTTTATTATATATAATATTTTATCTTATTGTATTTTAACGCTTTTATTATAATATTTTTTCTTATTGTATTTTAATGCTTTTATCTTATGTATATATCATTTATTCATTTTAATAAATTTATTTTTACCAGTTAATTGGTCATTGCAAGAAACTTGGATGATATGCAACCGATGCACAAGCCGTTTTCTAAAATCGGTCCTATCTGTCGGAACGTGGTCCTTGATGGGTGACTTACCACGGTACATCACAGGATGCAGAAAATTGCATATGCCGATGACCTGACCATATTAATTTTTGGAGACTCTAGACCAGAATTGGAAGAAAGATCTAACAGTCTTACAAGACCTGCTGCATTCATGGTGTCAAATACACAAATTGTAAATTTCAATTCCCAATAAAAAACAAATGTTATTAAAGGGTCACTTAAATGTAAACCAGGCTTCCACTATTAAATTGAATAGATAGGTGGCGCTGACCAAGTATTGGAAGGCAACATGAATATAGTGCCCCGTGAAGTTTTGTAATTTTTTACTAGTTCAAACCATTTCAATTGGATATATTTTATGTTCCTCATGTTCTCCAGGTGATGGTGAGTCCACAGAAGTTTGGCTTATTTTATGCCGGACGTCTAAGGCATTCAGTTGATATGGAAGTTTTCAAATCCCTGTATCACGATGTTCGATCTAGCGGTCTGCACTATTGCAACGTCATATAGGTTCGGCCATTGGTTTAAATTGAAATTTTTGTGATTGATCTACATTGCTTTTAATTATTTGTACTAGTCTAAACATTGCCTAGAACATTAGTCCGTTATTCCGATTCAAAAATATATATTTTTATGATGATTGCATTTTCTATTCTTGATTTATGGCTGATTGACAATTTCAGCAGTTTAATTATGTCACATGGAGGCAACCATTGCTTCCTCCTCGGCTGTTGACAACAAAGGCGTTGTTGTTGTTGTCATTGTTGTTGTTGTTAGGTCACATGACCATAAGAGCATAAGAAAAACAAGTAAGGAATGTGAGTCCTAATAGAGACCGAAACCAGGCAAGACATAAATAACATTATGACAAATACCAAAATTGCAATGTGGGACTCACGGCTGAGCCTCCGAAAAGGCGAGGTCCCTCGATCCTGGTCTTCGACGTGGATAAAGACATCACGGTTTAACAACTGGAACATGAGATCATCACAAGGAACCTGCAAATGCCTAACTCGGGAGACGAACAGGTGAAACTTGTAGAGCCAAAATATTACACAAAGTCAAGGACAGGCTCGAATCACAACAGGATTGTGGAGCTAGCCCCGGTCGCCTGGCAAGTGTTGAAGAGCCAGACAAGACTACATTGATTGGAGCAGTCATAGATTTGGGAACACGTGGCCGTACCTAAGGGCTATAAATGCTGCAGGTTTGGTCACACCTCCCATGCATGCACCCAGGCCACACAAACCTGTGGACACTGCTCATCCAAAGGGCATGAGTATAAAAACTGCCCCAGCAAAGAGCAACAACCGATTTGCGTAAACTGCAAGTCCCTGAAGCTGGAGCACT
Organism: Mastigoproctus giganteus; assembly: GCF_048544385.1. Classification (NCBI taxonomy): domain Eukaryota; kingdom Metazoa; phylum Arthropoda; class Arachnida; order Uropygi; family Thelyphonidae; genus Mastigoproctus; species Mastigoproctus giganteus. Next base: position 90,366,959 of record NC_143587.1, on the reverse strand, counting down.
CACATTCTATTAGAGATCTGAAATGTCCCACCTTTTTAAAAACAAAAAGCTTTTACCAGTCTAGAACAAACTATGGCTATATGAGCTAAAAGGTATAACACAAAAGGTTACTAATATTCCAACAGAATGTTCAGTGGGCCAGCACAGTGCCCGAACAACTCATAAGAAAGGCTGACGTAGAAAATGCCAATATCTTAATCATACAGGAGCCATACACCAACACAAGACAGGTGAAGGGATACCCAGGGATGTACAAAATATTGCAAACTGAGGAGGAGAACCCATGGGCTGCATTACTAGTACGAAACCCCAACCTGACAGTCACAAAAATAAGATAACTATGCACGGCCTGGGCTACTTGTGCACACATCATTTCACCACTAAGCCCCTTTTATGTTGTATCCTTGTACTGCAGGCCAGGAAAGGAGATTACCCCTGCAATCAGTTACCTGCAGACACTGCTGGATACACTTCCCAACCAGAAGACCATCATCAGGGCAGATGCCAACTGTTGATCCCCGGCCTGGTACAGTCAAACATGAGATAGGAGGGGCACACATAATGGGCGGTAACTCGAGGAGTTCTTGATAAATTCTCCTATAGTAGTATTAAATCAACCATTCCACTTACCAACCTTCTGTAACACTATGTGGGAGGCCACAATAGATGTCTCCTTGGCAACCACCAATGTGGCCGGACATATTGTGGACTGGGCAGTCCAAGACTTCTGGACAATGTCAGACCACAGAGTGTTACCTACCAAATCAGCCGGACAGTTAGCAGAACTCCAGTAGTCAAACACATGATGAACCCTTTTGCACTTAACAAGGCTGACTGGGAACTCTTTGGTAGGCTGCTGCACCAGGCGGCTGGGCATTGGATTGAGGCTGACCAATGACTTGACCCAAATGAGATCCAGATGAGTGTCACAAAAATTATCACTAATACTAGCAAAACAGCCATGAAGAGGAAGATTCCAACCCTGGGCGTGGTCACCTGGTGGACCCAAGAAATTGAAACATTAAGAAAGCAGGTCATAAAGGCAAGAAAAGAGTTTCGAAGGGCGAGGTGTATCTGGCTAGAGCTGGAAGTAAGACTGTTAAGGGAAAGATACAATATTGTTAGGAACAGCTACACAGACCTGATATGCAAAAGCAAGAGGGAGGCTTGGGAGCACTTGGTCAACACAAATGGAAACAGCAATCCCTGGGGAGCAGTCTACAAAGTTGTTACTAGCAAACTCCCCAGAGGAGAAATCATAAATGTGACTTGAACCCCACAGGGCACACTAGCCACTACCTGGGAACAATCTATCAATAACATACTCAACCAGTTGTCCCAAACTTACCGGAACAGGTAAAGATATGTAGAGAAAATGAAGCATACAAAACACAGCAAACACCCCTTCACCATGGAGAAATTGCATGCTGCTGCTGCAGCCCTCATAAGGAATAGAAAATGTCCCGGCCCAGGTCTTCTGGAGCCGGAAATTATAAAAAAGGTAGTAGACACCACCCTGGAACTGCTCCTTAGATTATACAACGTATGCCTAAGAACAGGAACTTACCCAGCCGACTGGAAACTTGCAACTGTAAAGCTCATACCCAAGGATCCTTCAAAGCCTCCAGAACAGCCAAACTTTTATCGGCCAATTGCCCTGCTCCCATTGGCAAGTAAGCTATTCAAAAAGCTAATGGGTAAAAGAAGAACTCACTACTACGAAACAGCTGGACTAACCATGCAAACAAAATACGGATTCAAGCAAGGAACTTCGACCTTCGACACCCTGAGTGGCCTTTTGAGGGCGGCAGTGGGGTGTGAAAACAAAATTTCCTTGCCATCTCAGTCGATTTTGCTGGGGCATTCGATGCCATTTGGTGGCGGAGTATCCTAGCTAGACTGAGAAGGGCAAACGCACTTATGAATTTGTACAAAGTTATGGAATTCTACTTAACCAACAGAGAAATTCAGGTAATAACACCATATAATAAGTTGACCAGATCGCTCTACAGGGGCTGTCTCCAGAGTTCAGTTCTATAGCCACTGCTACTCTGGAATATGATCCTAGATATATTCCTGGCCCTGCACCTTGGGGAAGTAAACTCACAGGCCTTTGCGACGATCTAATACTGACAGTCGCTGCTGAAAGCTGAGCACAGATGGAAGTCCAAGCAATTAAACTCCTTCAAGACTGGGCCACTGTCCACTTCTTAAAAATATCAACTACAAAAACTAAATCTATACCATTGAAAAGCAGCCTAAACTTAAGAAGACCACCACAAATTAAACTCCATAGCCAGACAATCAAACTAGTCGCCGAACTGAAGCACCTTGGTATCATTCTAGACACCAACCTGTCCTTTCACCCTCATCTCAAATACTTGAGAGAAAAAATAAGAAGATATGCTGGATTAAAAGCCAGAATAACAAGAAAGGACTGGAGACTCAAAAAACTCATGCTAACACTGTACTATAAAGCCTTCTTCACCCTGGCAATTACGTACACTTCCCCCGTGTGGTTCCATAGAGCCACAACGGTGATTAACAAAAAGATCTTGGACACCATACAATGCACAATTCTCCTGGTCATCAGTCGTACTATTAGTACACATGCCCTCCAAGTCTTGGCGGTTGTCCTGCCCCTCGACCTATAAGTTATATGCTGCGGAATGACGTACCACTTGACCAAAGGATTACCCTACACTCTGGGGTAATACACCATCAACCTAGCAGGGAATAGAAGAGAAGAAACGACCAGACTTGAGAATCATGTGCAGAATCTTTCTTGGTGATTCCCTTCTCTCTCTCTCTCTCTCTCGCTCTCTCTCTCTCTCTCTCTCTCTCTCTCTCCTCTCTCTCAGGGTAATTCAGAATTTTTTTTTTTTTTTGTCTAGTGCAGCATAAGCCTCAGGCTTCCTTGCACCATCTGGTTAATAATAATAATAGTAGGCATGGCAGAAAAGGTGGTCTGCTTCAACAAAAGGGGAAATTACCAGGAAGTTCCTGTCTACAGTCGGACCTGTGTATCCTAGAGGTTCATTCCACCTCTAGGATACACTCTAGGATACACTCTTGGTTCCACCCAGGTCTATTTACAACATTTCTCCTGACGGGCCATGGTGCCTTCAATGCCAAGTTAACTTATTTTCGAATAACGGAAGACCCTCCCCCCCCCTGCACACATGGAGAGGCACAAACATGGTCTCACATTATGTACAGCTGCGACCATTATGAGGACCTCCACTGTTGACTTATGACGAACTCACTTATCTACCAGCAGGACTGGAGCATCACCTTCTAGACTTGAGGGAGAAGTTCCTGGCCTTCACAAAGTTTGTGCAAGAGGGGTTTTCTAGGCGAAGGGTACTTGGCTCATATCTGGTGAGTATGGGCTTGGCACACCCAGTGTCCTAAGCTGGATATCATCATTCTTCTCTTTCTTGGGGATTCCCTTCTACTTCTCTCTCTCTCTCTCTCTCTCTCTCAGCATAAGCCTCAGGCTTCCTTGCACCATCTGGTTAATAATAATAATAATAATAATTGCTATTCATCACAACTAAAGCCAGTAATTGAATGAAACAACTCAACTTAATTAAACAGAAACATTTAAATGGAAAGATTGAGCTAACCACACTAAGGACCTTCTGCAACAGGACCAGGACGGGACACGGAACTGACGCAGTCCACTGCTCACCTGTCTCAGGATCCCTCTGCATTGGAAGACACCAGTGATCACCAAGTCAGACTTGATGATCACCAGTGATCACCAAGTCAGACTTGACTCTACACATCTCCTGAACCTGACACCAGTGGCTGTGACCTCCGAGACCAACTCACTGGACATGACTATTGCTGCAGCTTGCTGCCAAGGCCATTGGCCTCCACATACCAGTGCACTCTTGCACAATACTTTCTTCTTACTTCCTGGGTGGGAGAGAGGCAAGATACTTTCTTCCTGTTTCCTACTTCCTCGCCACCCGTTTCCTTCCCTCTGGTGGGGCATGGGCATGCCTCACTGGGGTCGCCTTCTCTATTGACCCCACCTCTGTCTTACCCCCCCAGTCTTCAGTCGCCCCACCCTCTCTCTAACTTTGCAACCACATCTAATGAAACCAAAAATTATTTCAAACCAACACTCACAAACTTAAGGCAACCATGCAACAACCCTGTTACGATTCGGCCTACTCCCTTTCAGCGTAAATTATAGTAACTTTTATTTATTTTATTTTTTTAGGTCCTAGCCACTGAAACCTCAGGAAATTAGGTAGCGGGACCTGCCAGAGTAAATATAACTATACTGGGTGTACCTGGTCTGCCTCCATGGGGCCAAGTGTGGGCAATGGTGGGTCTCATTAGGGACCCAATGGCTAAAAAGTCAGATGAACAACAGTACAAAACATTACATATCACAATATCCATACACTTTTAAATCTCTGGCTTTTACATTGTACTGTATCACACGACAGTAATGGACGATGTATGTGGAGATGGGGGGAACCCCTGGTGCTGTTTGACCTGAAAACACTTTACACTTTATTAAATTGAATGGTCAGTCCATCATATTAGAACGCACTTGCAGGTATTTGGGTATCATGTTGGATGATAGACTGAATTTTGTATCTCATGACAAAAATATATTCTACCTAAAATAAAAGCCATAACAGGTAAAATTATTAGAATAATCATGAGTACTTGGGGAATTAAATTGTCGACATTAAAATTATGCTATAAGTGTATATTCCTCTCCATTATTTGTTACACTGGTGGGGCTTGGGGTCATAAAGTAAATCATCTCACAGTTAGAAAATATTTAACTGAAGCACAGCCCTTTTTCTTATTAGCAGTATCATGAACCTGTAGAACTGTATCAATTGCTTTGCAGGTTTCATAATGAACTGCAATTTGTAAAATTGCAGTTCATTATGACATTATGGCTCAATATTTTTTATACCAAAGGCGTAAAACTTTGCTTGCTAGAGTAATCACGAATTAGACCCGAATGTCTGTCTGCATGGGTAGCACAGTGGTATCATCACTGTCCTCCCCACACCGGCTGGAAAAGGCCTGGGTTCGAATTCCATCGATTATGCAAGGAACTTTAATGGGCTTTTTTAGCTGAGTGACTGAGTTAGTCAGTCTCAGGCATAGATAGCAAGATTTTTTCCCTGGATACTGGGATTTTTTCGTCAAGCAAAACAGTCAAATCAACCAGAAAACACATGCAATTAACCTGAATTTGAATTCAGAGACCTGAATGTCTCTGAAAAGTTAGATATGGTTCGTATCAGGAATGGGTTTAGGCAGGATGGGCATCACTGCCTACCTGGCTAGGTAGACTTACAAATTTATTCCGAATGTTTTTGACTTTAACAAACAAGCTAAATGGTTTTATCTTGGATTTAATACTACATTCCTACTGATCGGACATGGTAAAAAAAAAAAAAAAAACCCTCCTATCATACTCCTCCATTCGTTCAAAATGCCTGTCCAGCTTGGCCTAAAATTTATTTAGGCTGTCAACTTCCACAACAAAAGATGGAAGTCTGTTCCACCAATCAACCACCCACTGGCTAAAGGTAAATTTCTGCACATCTATTCTACAACTGTCTTTCCTCAAATTGAATCTTTGCCCCCTCAGGTTCTTAATCTGAGCAAGAGGAAGAATCAGCATTCAGGTTGCTCAACCCATTCAAGGTCTTATACAACTCAGTCAGATCACCTCGCAGGTACCTACTCTCCAGGTACTGCAATTTGCAGAACTTAAGCCTTTCTTGGTAAGAGCACCCGTTTGTTCCCCTCACCAATCTTATTGCCCTTCTTTCTACATCCTTCCTAAAATGAGGCCTCCATACCTGTATACAGTATTCTAGGTGTGGCCTGATCATTGCCTTGTACAGTGGGATAATCACCTCCCTGTCCTTGCTAGCAAACTTCCTATATATTATTGAGAACCTGCCCTGGCAGCCTGTCTGCACTGCTCAGAGAACTTCCTATCCGACTGCACAATTAACTCCAGGTCTTTTTCAATCTCCACCTTCCTAAGTGTAGCACCACATGGTACGTTTCTCTTGGGTTACTGCTATCCATATGCAGTACTTTGCATTTGTCAATGTTAAACTTCAGTTGCCACTTCTCAGCCCATTTTCCCAACTTATCTAGATCCAATTACAGTAGCATACTTTCTTTACTGTCATTAACAACCCTGCCAACCTTTGTATCATCTGCAAACCTGGACCATTAATCCAGATGTACCCTCATCAATATCATTGATGAATACAGAAAACAACGACCCCCCAGCACCTAACCCCGAGGAACTCCGCTAATAACATTTGTCCACAAAGAGTAATGTCCATTGATTACCACTCTCTGTTGTCTCCCACTGAACCATTCCTTTATCCATTGTAGTAACTTACCCTTAATGCCATACCTCTCCAATTTGTACAGCAGGCTTCCATGTGCAACAGTATCAAAAGCTTTCCTGAAATCCAAGTATATGATATCAAAATTATTTTTGACATTCAGTTCCTTTGTGACCACATCATAGTATACACCTAAATTGGTCAGACAAGACCTCCCTTTAACAAACCCATGCTGTGTCTTAACTATCACTGCAGTGTTTTCTAGATGATCCTGCAATGCTTCTTTAACCAGTGACTCCATTATTTTCCATGGAACACAAGTTAAACTAACAGGTCTGTAGTTACTTCTGTCACCTTTTCAGCCCCCTTTGTGAATTGGCAATACATTTGCACACCTCCAGTCCATGGGGACCTACCATGAGTCCAAGGAAGCTCTCATAATTATGGCTGAAGGTTTGCTTATTTCCTTTGCTGCCTCCTTTAATATAACTGGATAGATCCTGTCCAACCCAGGTGCCTTCCTTATGTTTAACTTCAACAATTTCTCCTCCACTTTGCCCTCAGTTATTACAAAATCACTTAGCTCCCTGTTAGATTTTGATAAACGTCTGGCATTCCGCTCATTCAATAACTCCTCGTGTGAATGTAGATGTGAAATACTCATTCAGTTTATCAGCTACCTGAGCATGATCATCAACAGTCGAACCACCAACGTCAAGTGGACTAATCTGATTCATCCCTTTCCTTCTAGAGTTTACATAAGTAAAGAACTCTTTTCTGTTTTTCTTTGCATCCTTTGCCAATGATTTCTTGTAAAATGCTTTTGCCTGCCTAACCTCCTTTGTGACTTGATTACAGAAAACAGCTTATATCTGACATAGGCTTCTGTGTCACCTCATAATTTATATGCATCCCGTACATTTCTCTACCCTGCCATGAGCCTCAATAATTTTTCTGACATCCATTTAGGCCCGAACCTTGAACAGTATTTCTTAGTTGGAATGAAAAACCTAGTAGCCTCCAAGATTAAGTTCCTGAAGGCTTTCCATTTAGAATTCAACGTAGGTAACATCATCAGTTGATCCTACTGTACAGAATTTAAAAACTGTGTGAGACTCCAGTAGTCATCTTTACAAAAGCAAAAGCCCTTACTTTTAGCCTTTATGGTAGTTCACATCTGGTGAGTATGGGCTTGGCACACCCAGGGTCCTGAACTGGATATCATCATTCTTCTCTTTCTTGGTGATTCCCTTTTGACACTCTCTCTCTCTCTCTCTCTCTCTCTCAGGGGTAACTCGGGAATATTTTTTTTTGGCTGGTGCAGCATAAGCCGCAGGCTTCCTTGCACCATATAGCTAATAATAATAATAATAATAATAATAATTTTTAAGTAATTCCCATATCAGTACATTGTGATCACTGTCACCCAGTGGTTCCTTTATCTACAAATTCTTATTGCATAAATAATCACTGTTGATAATCAGATCAAGAGTGTTACTCCTTCTAGTTGGCTCTTGAACATGCTGCTGTAGAAAACAGTCATCCAATAAATCCAAAAAAGTCTTGCTAGCGTGTGAGTCACCAACCCACAAGTTCCATTCAATATTTGGAAAGCTAAAATTCCCCATTATAAGTCATTCTGATTTACTGGCCCACTCTATTTCTCCGCACATTTGCTCCTTATACTCATTAGATTCATTAGGCCTATAACACAAACCTACTCTCATTTTTCCTTTCCCAGTGCTTATGTCACACCAAACAGTCTCAACATTGCATTATCCACCAACATCAATTGGATGCACTTCCTTAGATTTTATGCGTTTCTTAACTAACAGCATAACCTCTCCTCCTTTCCTGTCCTGTCTATCCTCTCTGTACACATTTTACTTCCGATATTCCAATTCTGCACTGCTTGTATCTCAGTGACACCATGTGTGTAATGTCCGAACAATATCTGCCTTTGATGTTTTGATTAGCACTTCAAGCTCATCAAATTTATTAACTTTACTCCTAGCATTGGTTTACATGCTAGTATACATGCACCTGTTTCTACTTTTAGTTACCCAAACACAGCCCATGTATTTATTTGTTGCACTATGACTCCCAACAGTCCTGGAAATCTCAATTGCCATGGTTTCCATGCTGCTGCTCATTCTAATAGAAGCAGTGCAAGAATCACTTTTGCCTCTGCCTACAGCCGCTGTTAACCTTTTAGTCTGTGTATCCCCCCAAGCTAGCAGTTTTCCAACCCACCTAACACTGCCTTGATAGCATCAGAAAATATTCTTGTACCCTTTCTATTCAAGTGTACCCCATCCCTGTAGAAGCAGTCTCTCCTGTTAACAAGCACAGACCAGGCTGAAGAAAATTCTACCCCTTGAGCCTTGCACAATCTCTCCAGGGCTGAATTTATCGACAAGGCTCTCATCATATACTCCCTCCTATTGTATCTGGGCAGAATTGCAAACACTTTCATATTCAACACTAATGCGTGACTTTTTTTCAACATTGACCTGTACGTGTTGAGTAAATCTGCAAATCTCTTACTGTTAATGTCATTAGTTCCAAAGTGTACAACAGTACCACCTTTTGTGCCCATAAAAGATGATATCTGCTCTACAACATCACCTTTTGTCCCTGGCTGACATACCCTAGTCCTGTTCCAACTATCCTTCTTGCATAGTATATCCGCTGTCTCCCTGACAATAGAGTCACCAACCATAACTGGTTCCTGTGGGACCAGCGCATTCTGCCTTGGAGATTGCCTCTGTGTAGCCTGATGCACAGGAATAAGCTCTGACTTTGCGCTGGCAGCTGAAAGCTTGACGGACTCCTCATATTAATTTTCTTCCAGGGCATTTACCCTACACCTCAAGCTCTCATAGATGCCCACCAGAACGTTGAGTTGGTGCCTAATTTCTTGACACTCTAGGCATCTAGCACACACAAAGACATCCTTCTTGGCTAGATAATGTTCTGTTTTAGAAAGTTCAGCAAACATTTCACATTTTTTGAGACTGTGATGTGTTGGAGAATTGCCAGCTTTGTTTCTCCCCCGAGTCATAGTACTCTCACTAGTCTGTGATCTTTGCTTCGCAGCTCTAGTCTGGGTCACTATTTCTGTTTAAATACAGTTTACTTAACAATGAAATTTAATAAGATTAATAAATATTTTTGATTAATTGATAATACTATACTAAGCTAACAGATTCCTAATGCACAGTTTGATCACTTTTTTATATTACATTATCTAGTTTTACGTTATATCTTATGCTATCAGTTTTAGATATATATGTTATGCTTCTTCTTATCGTATATTTCTTATTGTATATCATATATCCTTTCAATATGGCAGCTAGTTGAACAATATTGGCGCGAACACTGGGAGTTATAACTTCCAAAAATTACTACTTAAATTCAAAATAAGAAGCTAACGAATGCTACTAAACCTATTTAATATCTTTGTAAAACCTAATTTAGTATGTTAATTAACGAAAAATATGGTAAATCTATCAAAAATACTTATCCCTTTACAGCAGGCAAAAATCCACCGACTGTTCTCTTCTGCGACCAGAGCGTCCTCTCAAATATCTTTTGTAGGACAAAATGCTCACATAGTCATTTATAAGGGATGAGAAACAAGATCCTGAGGAATCTGAATTTGGCCTCTTACCTACCGTTATATTTATAATAGGTTTATATATATATATTGGTTTGGTCAATATATTTATAATAGTGTATATATTTCAAATTTGATAAATTTATCAAATTTGATAAATTTGATGTATATATTTATTTAAGGATTCAAACACAGGTTATAATTAGTGTGTTTTAATCACAGGGACCTAGCACAGTTGGTAATCAATAAAGAAAATTTCCTTGCTTTAGCAAATTTTGCAGATAGGCTTTTTAAGAGGACAAAAAGAATTGTAAATACTGACTTGGATGTTTATACTTGATGACTGTCTGGATTGACTTTATATCCATGATATAAAAAAAAAAAATTCTGTCTACTGAGCTCCCTAGTTGAGCCCTAGCAGTTATTTGGTACAGTTAATTAATAAGTTGAGAATTGTTGCTGAGTTGTAGAATGGATCCTGAATGCCAGTTCTAACAATTGTTGATCAAACATGTATGCTATGTATGTTACGAATAGAATTTGACCAAACTGATTGTCTTCATTTCATGGTGGTGAAAATAAAATATTTGTGATGGAAAGTTTAATGAGATAAGAGATCATTGTCTTTTGAGCTACAAAGTTTGTTGCTCTATCTATAAATTTGATGTAAATAGTGCATATATTTGGTAATTGACAATGATTACTGGAACATTCTGATAGAAACTTGGTTAACTGAGTCATTCGACTAATGTGTTTTTAGTTAAGTAATGGTGAAGATTGTGGATAATTCTGATTGGCATTAGTCAATAATTCTGATTGGACTTGAGGTATTGGTGGCCTTTGATTTTTGGTTGGACTGACTGATAACGCTTGTTAATAATATAAATTCTTGAATGGGTTGTGACGCTTATCAATACATGTACTTATAGAATTGGGTGTTGATGTTTAATTGTAATATAGGTGATATTGTTTGGAAATAATGGATATAGTAATTGATGTTAAAGCTGAAATTATATATGCTTGGTATAGAGGTAACTAATTATTGCTGATATACAAAGGTACTAATATTAGGTTAGTGTTTATTCTCTGACTCAGTTCTTTAAGATGGCTGGTAAATCCTGTAGGAGTTCAGTGTCTTATAGCATTACTTGGTGAATGACACAGTTGTATTAGACTTAATTGTGGATTTTGTATTAGATTTAACTGTGGATATTGAGGTGTGGTTACCTCTGCATTAATTCTATACATAAATTGTGTATATTCCAGTCATTTATTTTTTTTTTAGATTTGATCTAGGAGTTAATGCAAGGAGAAGCTTATTAATGTCTCTCTCTCCAATGTGCGCTGGATGAGGAGATTGAATTTTTTAAATAAAATTCTGTAATGTAGCGTATTTTGTGTAGGGTATTTATTAGTTGTTTTGCTGTCTGCTTGACAGCTGGTTTTGTGTTTCTAATATCCAGTCGGGATTTAGTAATATTTTGCGTTGTCCTGATGAGAGTTATACTTTTCATATTATGTTTCAACATCCATAAGTACTGGATACATAGATTTATTATTATAATGTTTGTAGATACTATTATTTTTAGGCCACCCAAATAATTAAATTCATCTGCCGTGCTGTGTCTTATGTCTGTTAATTGCGAGTATTTTATGGTCGATTTGTCTGTTTTGTGGACGAAAAACCCCGGTTTCTGGGCTAAAGCCTTGCTATTTACGCCTGAGATCCGACTAACTCAGCCACATAGTGAAAAAAGTCCATTAAAGTTCCTCGCTTCATCAACGGGATTAATGTTTGTGGATAGTAGTAGTATATGTATATATGTCTACGGCGGAACCCAGTAGACATATATACATATACTATTAGACATATATACATATATGTCTATCTCCACATGTATAATCTGTATTACATGCATGTACATGTATGTGTGATTTGTTGTAACAACAACAACAAAAAAAAAAAAAAAAAAAAAACAAGTAGCACCAGGTAGCCCTAGGATGGTCTCCGGGTACCAGACACCAGCTAGATGTCTTCCACCCGGTGCCCATCCCTAGGCACATGGAGCTGGGCCTGGGTCTACTGCACTGTGTAATTCTCACTATAATCCCACACCCACCGGAGTCGGTGCAGGATTATAGATTCTGCTCTCAGGCTGCTCAGACCTGGAAGCCAGCAAAAAAAAATAAAAATAAAAATAAAATAAAAATAAATAATAATAAATAAATAAACAAAACAAAAATTAAAAATATAATAAAATAAAAAATAAAATAAAAATAAAAAATAAATAAAATTTAAAAATAATAATAAAAAATTTAAATGAAATAAAAAAAATTAAATGAAAGTCAACCATGACTAAGACTGAAAGCCAGGGGGAGGGAGAAGAAAATAAAATAAAAATTTATCTCAATTCCTTTGCACAGACAATAATAACCTAGACATCTGTTGTCTTTTCTTAAAACCTGCCCTTGCAGAGTCCTGCAATGCATCATACCTATTTCTATTTAAAAGGCATACATGTTCATTGCCATTTATCAAATTTGGTATAGCATTCTTTAAAGTTATTCTAAGTGGCTCATACATTAAACAGTCATGCAACCCCCCCCCCCCAAGGGGCTCACATCTCATGAGTATGGGCTTGGCACACCCAGGATCCTGAGCTGGATGTCATCATTCTTCTCTTTCTTGTTGATTCCCTTTTACTTCTCTCTCTCTCTCGGGCTAATTCAGAATTTTTTCTGGTGCAGCATAAGCCTCGGGCTTCCTTGCGCCATATGGTTAATAATAATAATAATAATAATGTGGCACCAAGACTCTTCGCATGAACAAAAGTACAGTGGACTATCCAACAATCAAAATAACACTCCTTAAAATTAAATGAGCCACGACCTGTAAGCAAATAATGTCTCCATTTCCAAAAAAATATATTTCTTAATCTTATCACCTGAAATAAAAGAAACCTTAGGTATGAAGTGTCTTGTCACCAAACCTGTATCACTACAATTCCCTCTATTCTGCCAAACATTTATCAGATAACTCATAATTTTCTTTTTCTGTTTATTATGGTCTACAGTTGTGTCACATATATAATTAACCCCAGGGGCTCACATCTGGTGAGTATGGGCTTGACACACCCAGGGTCCTGAGCTGGATATCACCATTCTTCTGTTTCTTGGTGATTCCCTTCTACTTCTCTCTCTCTCTCTCTCTGGGTAACTCGGAAATTTTTTTTTTTTTTTTTTTTCTGGTGCAGCATAAGCCTCAGGCTTCCTTGCACTATATGGCTAGTAATAATAATAATAATAACCTATAAAATTAAGTGAAATACCTTTACTTAAAAATAACAGAATGCCCTGTACACCACAAATAGATCAAGTGGCATGAAGCCCGACAGAACCTGCAAGGCACTGGTGGAAACAGTTCCGCAAATTCAAAACAATGAGAGAATCATTTTTCTTTGACTTGACCATAATTTTTTCTTAAATTTAACATTAATAACCTTGAAGTACCAAATAGGTGCACCATATGCAACAATTGGAAGAAAGATTGCTTTGTAATATAATACCAAAATATAATTTTGGTATTATATTGCTTTGTAATATAATGCCTTCTTCCTCAAGCCACATTCTGTTCTTGTTATTCAAATAATAGCAGAAGAAAACTTCTTCTTAACTTTTTCTCCTGTATATTCTAAATGAGGTAGAAAAGTCAATCTATTTTCTATATTCAAGCCCAGGTGTTTACTATTACTGACCAGTAGTACCCAATATCCCCCAATAAAAACTACTGGGGGTCTTCCAATGTCAGATTTACCCTTGAATAGCATCATAACAGTTTTCTTACTGGATATCCATAATTTATGTTTGCAAGCCCATTGAAATGTTTGTGGATAGTCTACTAGCTGTCTTTTTATTCTCTTCTCTTCTATTCTCATTATTACTAGTTATTCTTCTTTTTCTGGAGATGCATTTTCTTTCATCGGCCATCTTTTCTAATACTTTCCCATCCTTCCCTCCTTTCTTTACTTCTCCAACTATTATCCCATTTCTTTTCATAATTTACCTTGGGGTTTCCAGGCAATCCCTGGAAGCTCTAGTACAAGACTTTTAGTTTGGGGATCTCTGGCTGCAAAACGCCAGGAGCCGGCACTCAACATTCAACAGAACAACACATACACTACACACATTGTCACACTTTCCAGCTTTGGCTCGTGCCTTACAGATGCAATTGTGGCATATAGGAGAAACCCTGGAGATCTCCAAAACATAAAAATTATACTTGAATATGTACTAGAATCCCATTGGTCCTTTTGCACGGGTAGCACAGTGGTATCGTCACCACCCCACCAGGTGGAAAAGGCTCGGGTTCGAATCCCATTGATAATGCGAGAAACCTTTTGGTTTTTTCCCTCCATGGCTGAGTTAGTCGGTTTCAGGCGTAGATAGCAAGGCTTTTGGCCTAGAAAATCTGGGGTTTTTCGTCAAGCAAAAGGTAAATCGACCAGAAAACAAACTATTTTCTGTTTGGCCTGACGTATTCAAATGGTCAAAAGCACGAGTGCAGTAGCAGACACTCTCTGAGTGGCCGAGGGTTCAAGCCCGTGACTGCTAAATATGATTAAAGTTTGTATTGATTAATTTATTGTAAATTCCACTGACCTGGTGATCATGGCGGAGTATAAACAAGAATACAAGCAATTTACAGACACAATACACAAGGGTAGTTGAAAGTAATTTTCCAGGTGAGCCAAATATATTATAATTTAGTTTATTCCATTAGTCCCAAACCACTGGAGAGCTCGTCAAAAATCATGCTATGAACATGTGACTTGGACATCACATTGCAGACTTACAACCAACTTCTCGGTCACTTGGTTGTTGTTGTAGAGGGATGTTAGGAGCATCAGTGGCTAAGGCCATATTGCTTTGTGTATATTGTCTGTAAATTTGCGTGTATTCTGTGGTCGATTTTCTGTTTGATGTACGAGAAACCCGAGTTTCCGGGAGAAAAAAAACCTTGATATCCTTGCTTGAGACAAACTATCTCAGCCATGTTATGAAAAAGCCCATAAAAATTCCTTCTTTCATTGGCTGGATTCGAACTCAGGTCTTTTCCATCGGTGTGGGGAGGATGGCAATCCTACCAACTGTCCTACCAACGAGGGTCAGTCACTAGGTGAGCTAAGGTCTGTGCTGGTGGAAGAATGGGATTTGTTGCAACAGAATCTTATAGACATCCTTATATCAAGCATGGTTCACCGCTGTTAGGTTGGTTTAGCAATTAGAGGGACCATATTCTGTATCGATGCCATTTGACCATATTTTCGAGCATCTTGTTTCAACTTCTGTAAGGTGATCATTTTGGTTTTTGTTATACAACCCCCATAAATGACCCTTATACCTGCCCAACATATCTCATTGTCTCCCCATTTCATCTTTATTGTATGGTATACTAACATACCAAATTTTGTCCCATTTCATCCCAAACTGTACTTGTACTGTGAATTTTGTTGAGTAGTCTATATGCAGATATGTAATAAAACCAGTGTTTAGGTAAGGCTTGGAAAAGCTGAGTATGAAAAACAGTAATTGAACAAGATTGAATCAGCATTTTTGGCAAAAAGATTCAACAACGCATAATAGTTGAATTCTATTCAAAGTTTTATTCAAAGTTTTATTCATGTAGGAATATGACATCATATGTGCACAGTGTGCCATATGTAATAAAATATTAGCAACACTTCTTTGGCTCTCGCTAAACTTGTGTTTTGTAAGTGTTCTGTGAATATGTTGTGAGACGAAAAGTGTTTCATGACTAAAAAAGTTTGGGAAATGCTGCTGTAATGTATGGACTTTGTAGTGGTCTTTCATGCGCAACAGATGGGTGAGAAATTCCCCATAGTCGGCAGTTTTGTGCATTTACAGCCCCATGAAGAGTGAAATGTGCCTCATCAGACCACAAGATCATTTGAGCCCATATATCATCAAGTTCCATATGAGCCAGAAATCGGATCAAAGTCTATTCATTGTTGCTGATCACAAGACTTTAATTTGCACTATGTGAATCTTATACGGGAACCAGCGTAAAATTATTCGAAGAACTTTATGTACAGTAGACCAAGGAATGTTCAATCCTCTGGCACTACTGACTGGAGACCATTGCAACTGCCACTTCATCTGCTACCTCTGTTTCGATACATGGTTGTCCCCTGCCTGGAATTACACCTAACGTCCTGGTAGCTTCAAATTTCTTTATTAGTGTTCGAAGACACACTGACATCATAGGTCCTTTCAGCAAACCTTTAAGTTTCCAATATTCACGTAGTGCTGCATCAGCATTACTGTTATTCCGGTAGAACAGTTTTACTAAAAGAGCACATTTCTTTTTTCTAAGAGCCATGATGGTTTTTGACTGTGGCATTGGCCTTTCTTCTTTTATCTAACAGGATGTCATTTCCGTAAGCAGTGTGTCTTGAAGTAAATGACAACTTTTATATATGGGCAACACCGTTTTTCCCCTGGAGGTGTAAATTTTAACTGATTTTTTTTCTTCTACAAAAATCACTTCCCCATACCCTAAATTGCATATCCACTGATTTTCACAGCACTAACTCTAACCGTTTTAACAAGAGGGGCTCCTGAATAGGGAAACTTTTTAGCATTAGCATTAGTGGAGGCATACGATTCAAGAAAGCAAGCTTATGCAGCATCAGCCAAAAAAAAAAAAAACACTCCCATTTCACCCCTCTGTTCATTCCAAATACCTGTCCAGCTCAGCCTTAAATTTATTTAGGCTATCAACTTCCACAACAAAAGATGGAAGTCTGTTCCACCAATCAATTACTCGCTGGCTAAAGGCAAACTTCCGCACATCTATCCTACAACTGTCTTTCCTGAATTTGAATTTATGCCCTCTCAGGTGATTATTCTGAGCAAGAGAAAGAATTCCATCAGCATTGAGCAAGCTCAAACCATTCAAGGCTTTATACACCTCAATCAGATCACCTCGCAGGTGCCTAGTCTCCAGACACTGTAATCTATAAAACTTAACCCTTTCTTCATAAGAGCAACCCTTCGTTCCATTCACTAATCTTGTTGCCCAACCAACTTATTTTATAACCACCCGGTATATATATATATACTGTATTTCTTCAATTCTAAGATGCCATCAATTGTAAGACACTTTAATTTCAGTGCCACCAACAGAAAAAAAGCTTTGATTCTAAGAAAAAATAAATAAATAAAATAAAACTCTAAAATAAATCTAACAAATATTTTTATTATAATAGAATTCAATTTACTAACAACAATAGTATTTATCAGTGGGTATGTTATTCATCACTTCCTTCTGAATCTTCTGAGCCGTCAGTATCTGAATTAATATCAGAGTCTACTTCACATTCAGAGTCTGATTCTTCTGAGCCATCAAGAGCATTGGTGATGCAACATTTTTTAAATGAGTGCTGCGCTATTCTTTCTGGGATTAGCTTCCGAGCTGTTGATACCCATTCTGCCAATTTGTAATGCCGGCACTTTCTAAATTTTTCCGGAATGTGTCAGCGGAAGGTTGTCAGTCAACAGCCAGGATTCATATTCCTTTCTCAAGTAATCCTTAAATTGTTTGTTGACTGAAACATCGAGTGGCTGCAGTTGGCTAGTCATGCCACCAGGAATCACAACCAAGTCACAACGTTTTTGCAAGATTTTATTTTTGACCCATTCAGACAAATGTCCAAGAAATGCATCAAGTACTAGCATGTTAGGTGGGTTGTGAAGACTTCCAGGATGTCTATTCCACACAACATTTAGCCAGTCTTCCGTAAGCTCTGCCGACATCCATCCATTTTATTGTGCACGCATAATAACATCTTTTGGGAAAATTTCATTCTTCAGTATGGTTTTTTGATTTAAAATTAAATATGGTGGCAACATTCGACCATCAGTGGTGATGCATAGCATCACAGTGATATGCTTCTTTTCATAGCTCATGCTTATAATCTTGATTTCTTTAGCACCTTTAGCATTTCTGGTGTGATTTCGAGGTATATCGAAGAAGACCGGGCTTTCATCAGCATTTCCAATTTGACTAAACTCAGTTTTTTTTTTCTTCTTTAATTTCATCACCTTTCGTTGAAAGTTAATCAGCTTCTGTTGAAAGTCTGCAGGAATTTTTTGGCAGATAGATGTTCGGCGCCTTAACGATAATCCACTACGACGCATGAGTCTGTTGCACCAGCCACGACTGCCTTTAAAAATTGTTTTCTCTCTTCCAAGGGATTTGGCAGTTTCTCTGGCTTTCAATTGCATGGCTTGTCAAGTGATGGGTAATCCTTTTGCGTGTGTCTCCGTTACAAAATGTATCACAGCTTCATCGACTTGTGGAAATCTTCCTTTCTTAGGCCCTGTAAAGCACTTGGTTGTTGCTTTGCATGAAAATATGGAATTGCAATCATTTCTCCAATGACAAATATTAATTCACTAATGTCAAAATGTCGACCCGCAGCTCTATTTCCATGTTCTTTTGAATACACAATAACTTTTCGTTTCAAAACGGATTCATAGTGCAGTCTTTTTGACAACATTTTAATGTTCAATAAGGGATCAAAATGAATGAAATACAATAACTCCACTTCTCTTCGTATGTACTTTCAAAGATACAAACAAAACTTCCTCGTTTTCACTGAGTGAGCTCCACTATAATGAAATAACGGTGGCTTCACATTTCGAAAGCACATGAAAT
Organism: Mastigoproctus giganteus; assembly: GCF_048544385.1. Taxonomy (NCBI): domain Eukaryota; kingdom Metazoa; phylum Arthropoda; class Arachnida; order Uropygi; family Thelyphonidae; genus Mastigoproctus; species Mastigoproctus giganteus. The sequence continues at coordinate 90,348,241 of NC_143587.1, read as the reverse complement.
TACCCACGTCACTTTACTCTCCAATGGAATTAGAGACTGTGATAATGGTCAAACTTGGAGGCGGGGGTTTCCGCGTAAAAACAAAACATGCGGTGTCATGTGCAAAGTGTGGGAAATTTCGAAAACAAAACTAGAATTGTCAGATGCCATCGATTCTAAGATGCACCCGTTTTTAGAGACGTTTATGGGGGGGGGGGAGTGCATCTTAGAATCGAAGAAATACGGTATATATATATATATATATATATATATATTTGATGATAGAGAGCTATTAAGTGCTTGATATTTCCTATATTCTATTATATTATGAAATCAACAGGGATTACCTTTAGTTTTGATATAGGATGTTTCTTTTCCAACCAACTCTCCTAGTCAAATGTGCTAACAATTCTTTGTGAAGGCGATATAAATTTTATAAAAAATGTGAAACATCTTCCCCACTGTCAGAACAGTAGTGTTCCCGACCCCTCGGTCTCAATATTGAGCACTCAACCCAACTTCTGTCTACAAACACCATACCTCTGCCAGGAAGGAAAACATTATGTAGATTGACATTAAAATTAAAATTTAAAGGTCTAAAAAGCTTAATGAATATGGGCAACACACAATAGTGTGTGTTGCTCTTATTCCTGTGAACATGTTGCTTTGAAAAGTTTTAGTCCGACCTAAGGAATGAAGAGAATAATTGCCCCATATTCATTAATCTTTTTAGACCCCTAAATTTTAATTTTAATGTCAATCTACAGGAACAAAGAGAATAATTGCTCCATATTCATTAAGCTTTTTAGACCTTTAAATTTTAATTTTAATGTCAATATATGTAATGTTTTCCTTGCTGGCAGAGGTGGTGTTTGTAGACAGAAGTTGGGTTGAGGGCTCAATATTGAGACTGAGGGGTCTGGAACATTACTGTTCTGACAGTGGGGAAGATTTTTTTTTTATGTAAACCCCCAAACACGAGAGGTGTTAGAACCTATAGTACTTAGTACATTGCTTGGGTTGGAGATTGAGAAGACAAAAGAAGATATTTGTTGACATTGGACTTGAACTTCTGTACACTGTAATTTTAAGGAAATACGTATGAATGAAGGTTGTTCCAGAAAACGGCAGTTGAATGAATAAATGAGGAAGACGAAAAGTTGGTTCTGTGAGTTTGAGGTTGGACGGTAAATGGATGTTGGCTGGTGGTGGCACGTGTTCGGATTGTTTTGAAAGAGAGAGCAGGAATTATAGAAGCCAATTCAGAAGAACAGTGCCCATGGAAGTATCTGTAGAAGAGGCATGCAGCAGAAACAGTACGTCTATGAGACAGCTTTGTTTGTTTGGTTTTTTTTTTTTTTAGGAGCATTAGCAACTAAGGCCATATTGCTCCAGGATATGCAGTGGTCATTCCCTGACCTTTCCGCATCCTCCGTATTTGGTGGTGATGGGCTCGAACCCAGGTCTAATCAAGAAGCATGTGCTACACACTGCTGCTCCTTCCCACCTGGCTACGGAGACGCCCTATGAGACAGCGAGTGGAGAGATACTGTTAGAGATAAATCATTAATTAACCTAACTGCCTTCTTCTGATGGAATCAAGAAGCCTGAGAGAGGTTTTGGGGCACCGCCCCAGATGTGGGAACAATAATCCATGGCAGGGCGGATTTGCGATTTATACAGAGTGAGCAGATGTTTGGAAGAAAAGTAACGCCGAGAGCGAAAGAGAAAACCAAGTTTTTTAGATGCAGAGGAAGCAATATTTGTAATGTGCTTGTGCCAAGAGAAATTAGAATTCAGGGTAATCCCCAAAAGGGATATATCATTTTGCCTAGAAATCGGAGTGTCACTAAAGATAAGCATAGGAGCGGAAGAATCCTTTTTGTGAGATATAAGACAAGAGTTTTAGAAGGGTTGAAATCAACTAAGTTGTCTTTGCCCCACTGGAGAATTACCAGAAGATCAGCATTTAAGGAATTGGTAGCAGATTTTTGAGAAGTTGAAGCTGATTGAGCAGGGCAAGGTTTCTCAAAATGGAAAGTGGAATGCAATGTGCTATCATCGGCAAAACTATGGATAGGATTTCCAGTCAATGGAAGAAGGTCATTAATATACAAGAGGAAAAGAGTGGGGGAAAGAACTGAAACTTCGGGGACACAGGCATTAGTAGAGAAGTTAAAAGACAGAGAACCATCTACCATCACCATTAGTGAGCGATCAGAAAGAAAACTGGATAACCAATTACTAAAAACAGTTGACAAACCATAAGATGGAAGCTTGTTTAGAAGACCTTTATGCCAAACACGATCGAAAGACTATGAGATGTCAAGAGCAACTACTCGTGTTTCACCGAATCTTTCGATTGAATTAGTCCATAAATGGGTAACATAAGCGAGAACATCACCAGTGAATCGACACTGACGGAATCCATACTGGCGATCGTTGATCAGACGGAAGGTTTCTAGGTAGTTTAAGAGTTGGTGGTTAATTGATTTCTCCAATACTTTAGAAAGAGGAGAAGTAAATGCAATGGGACGATAATTGGATAGGAGGGATTTGTCACCCTTTTTAGGAACTGGCTGGATATGAGCAAATTTCCAAGCAGAAGGAAAAACACCTTTGGAATAAGAAAGTGAAAAAAGGCGGCAAAGAATAGGAGTAAGTTCAGGAGCACAGGTTTTGAGAACAAGTGGAGAAATACCATCGGGACCTGAACCTTTCTTAGCATCAAGATTTGTCAAAATCCTTCTGACATCCTTTTGATGGAAGACCACAGGAGGAATTGAATGGAGCATGTTGGGAATGGTGGGAGGTGTTTTACCAAGATCATTAATACATGAGTTGGAAGAAAAATGGGATGCTAGCAGGTCAGCTTTATCCTTGGCTGAAGTGACAACAGAACCATCTGGTTTGGACAGAGATGGGCAAAATTTGCGGCCAATAGCTTTGGCAAGAGAGCAGAATGCTCGGCTAACATTAGGGCAAGAAGCAAGTTTTCTATTCTTAGCCTGTTCAAACTCTAGTTTGGACTGATTAATAACTGCTTTACATTTGTTGGAGCTTTGGTGTAGGCAGAAAATGAAACTGAAGAATTAGAAATAAGCCAATTACAATATGCAACATTTTTCTCTTGAACAGCCTTAGCACATTTATTGGAAAACCAAGGTTTAGATAAAGGACGAGATTTTAAAGTGGAGTGTGGGATAAAAGATTCCATTCCTGCAAGAATAATTTCACTGACATGATCTGAGCAAACGTTGACATCAGAAGTTTTGAAACAGTAATTCAACCAAGAAAAAGAAGAAAAGAAATCTCGCAGGTAATCCCATTTTCCCTTCTTGTAATGCCAAACAACATGAGTTTGGGAATAGCCATGAGATAAAGGCTCCATTGGAGTAGAGACAATCACCAAGTTGTGATCTGAAGTGCCTAAAAGACCTCTCACTTCGACCGTGTACTTAGAAGGGTTGTTTGTGAGAAAAAGATCAAGTGTGTTGGCTGTATGAGTAGGATTGTCGGGTATTCTTGTAGGTAAATGAACAATCTGTACGAGGTCATTAGTAATTGCAAAAGCCTCAGCATCTCGACCAGCTGGGTCAGTGTGACTAGAAAATGGAAGCCAGCTGGAGTTGTGAACATTAAAATCACCAAGGAAAATTTCCTCACTGTTAGGGAAGTTGGACTTGAGAAAGTCAATTTGCAAAGAGAGGAATTCAAAGAGCTCCAAGTGATTAGTGGAGTTGGGAGAACAGTAGAGACAACAGATGAATTTGACACAATGAGGTAGAGAGATTTTAAGTCAGAGAAGATCAAAGAGAGGAGATTCCAAATTGCCAAGTCTCTGACAGGGAATATCAGAACGGACATATGCACAAGTACCCCCCTTGAGGCGAAAGGAATCATACAGCGAATAATTTGGGCAACTGAGATGAGCAGTAGTTGAATCAACCGATAACTGAGATTCTGTCAGAAAAAGAACATGGGGTGTGGCAGACTGGAAGAGGAAATGGACATCGTTGAGATTAGAATTGAGACCACGTATATTTGTGAAATGAATTAGGAAGTCCTTGGGAGGTTTAGATCTTTTCGCAGATAAGCTTGCTCTATTATTTTGACAATTCATGGTGTATTCAATAGTAAGAAAAAGTGGGTGGGACATGCTGTATGAAGTAAGGAAATTTTTGGATAGGGCGTACACGTGGTAAGAATATACCCAGATCCTAGACATAACGTGGCCACGACAATGCTCCCCGCATACACACTACTCAGACTCCCTCCAGTCACTCTCTGGGGTGCCTCCGTAGCCAGGTGGGCAGGTGCGGCAGTATGTAGCACATGCTTCTTGATTAGACCGGGGTTCGAGCCCATGACCACCAAATACAGAGGATGCGGAAAGGTCAGGGAATGAGCACCGCATATCCCCAGCTCGGAGCAATATGGCCTTAGTTGCTAATGCTCCTAAAAACCAAATAACAACAACAACCATCACTATCTGGCAGAGCAGAGGTAGCAAGATTATACACTAGCTGATTTGGAGCCTCCTAGAGAGTTAGTACACTAGTTAGTACAGTTAGGCCACTAGTTAGTACACCGTTTTAGAGCTGTACCCTCGAAATGTAAGGAATATTGGATCTCACCACAATGTTCATCATAACCTCAAAAGTCATCAATCATACTGCATGATGGAAGAGATAGGGAAGGGTTGACTGGAGATGTTTCACATTTTTTATAAAATTTATATCGCCTTCACAAAGAATGACTAGGAGAGTTGGCTGGAAAAGAAGCATCCTATATCAAAAATAAAGGTAATCCCTGTTGATTTCATAATATATATATATATATATATATATATATATAATATTTAAAAAAATGTTATATGTTAGTTTTAATAATATAATTATAAGGATGTACCTTTTATAATGATATAAATACTTAAATTTAAAAAAAATAAGTTTAACTTAAATGCAAATTATGTGGCAACCCTGTAATTTTGCTGAAGCACCCCGGTTGAAATCCACTGATCTATATTATTGAAACTACATCCGTGCAAATGGGAATAGTGAAGCTGACTTGAGCTGTTGTGAAAAAGTAATACAGTATAATGCCTATGTGGAGTTCCACAGATGGAAGGTATACATCCATTTATACTGAAGAAAACTGCATGTGATTGCATCCAAGCATTAGTAATGTTAATGAGATCATCATTAGATTCAGAGATTATTGCTTTTTACTAGAGTTGTGCTAATATAACTCCAATCCATAAGAGAAAAGAAGTGATGTGCAATTATAAACTACTCAGTTTGTCTTTTGTGGTTGTTAAGATTGTGGATTCTGTGATTAAAAAACCCAGTAAAAGACTATGTTTACAAGAATGGCATCCTCACTGTCTCAGCATGGTGTCGTGAAGGGGAGAAAGATCTTACCATTAATCAGGTATATTACTATGACGAGGTTATAAAGCAGTTTGTTCGAGAAACAGCTTTCACATTCTGGATTGGGTATTGGAAATCCTGTGGATGAGGGATTGATTGAAGAACAGTGGATAGAGGGTTTTCATAAATGGGTATTTTTTAGTTAGTTAGCATTAGTAGAGGCATATGATGCAAGAAAGCAAGCTTATGCAGCATCAGCCAAAAAAAAAAAAAAAAACGTTCCCATTTCACCCCTCTGTTTGTTCCAAATACCTGTCCAGCTCAACATTAAATTTATTTAGGCTATCAACTTCCATGACAAAAGATGGAAGTCTGTTCCACCAATCAACTACCTGCTGGCTAAAGATAAACTTCCGCACATCTATCCTACAAATGTCTTTCTCCAATTTGAATTTATGCCATCTCAGGTGATTATTCTGAGCAAGAGGAAGAATCCCATCAGCATTGAGCATGCTCAAACCATTCAAGGCTTTGTACATCTCAATCAGATCACCTTGCAGGTGCCTAGTCTCCAGACACTGTAATCTGCAAAACTTAAGCCTTTTTTTGTAAGAGCAACACTTCGTTCCATTCACTAATTGTGTTGCCCTTCTCTGTACTCGTTCCAACAGCTCTACATCCTTCTTAAAATGAGACTTCCAGGCCTGTATTCAATACTCAAGGTGTGGCCTGACCATTGCCAATGGGATAATCACCTTATCCCTGCTAGAAAAATTCCTATTCCTGTATATCATTGACAAGACACCATAAGCTACTTTTGCAGACCATCTGCACTGCTCAGAAAACTTCATAGCTACCTGCACAATTACTCCCAGGTCCTTTTCATTCTCTACCACTGTCAATGTAGTACCATAGAGTTGATACGTTACTCTGGGGTTACTGCTTCCCATATGTAGTACTTTACATTTGTCAATGTTAAACTTCATTTGCAACCCCTTAGCCCATCTGCTCAACTTTTCTAGATTCTGTTGCAGTAGCATACTGTCTTAGTGCCCTTACAACCCTGCTAACCTTCGTGTCATCCTGAAACTTGGACATTAAGCTTGATATACCATCATCAATGTCATTTATAAATACAGAAAACAACAGTGGACCCAACACTGAACCCTGAGGGACACCACTCAGGGTTCAGTGTTGGGTACATTTGTGTTTTCTCAATGTCTTCTCCCACTCAACCATTACTTTATCCCTAGCAGCCATTTGCCTTGAATCAAAAGCCTTTCTAAGATCCACATGTATGATATCAATTTATTCCCTGTATTATTCCCTGCATCCAGTTCCTTTGTGACCACATCATAGTATCTAATCAAATTGGTCAGACAAGACTTCCCCTTAACAAAACCATACTGTGTCCGAGCTAGAACTGAAGTCTTTTCTAGATGATCCTGCAGTGCTTCTTTAACCAGTGCCTCCATTAATTTCCCCTGAACAGAAGTTAAATTAACCGGTCTATAATTGCATGTGTCGTCCTTTGATCCTCCTTTGTGAATTGGGGTCACATTTGCACATCTCCAGTCCATGGGTACCTACCCTGAAGTCTTGTCTAGATGATCCTGAAGTGCTTCTTTAACCAGTGCCTCCATTAATTTCCCCTGAACAGAAGTTAAACTAACCGGTCTATAATTGCATGTGTCGTCCTTTGATCCTCCTTTGTGAATTGGGGTCACATTTGCACATCTCCAGTCCATGGGTACCTACCCTGAGTCCAAGGAAGCTCTCATAATTATGGTAAGAGGTTGCTTACTTTCTTTGCTGCCTCCTTTAATATAACTGGATAGATCCCATTCACCCCGGGGGGCCTCTTTTCTGATCCACTTTACTCTCAGTTATTACAAAATCATCTAGCTCACTGCCAGATTTTGATTCACCTCTGGCATTCCCCTCCCTGAATACCTCCTCATGTGTGAATGTAGATGCAAAATACTCATTTAGTTTGTTAGCCACCTGAGCAGGATCATCAACAGTTGAGCCATCAATATCCAATGGACCAATCTGATTCATCCCTTTCCTTCTATAGTTTACATAGGCAAAGAATTCTTTGCATCCTTTGCCAAATATTTCTCATAATCTGACTTTGCCTGCCTAATCTCCTTTGTGACTTGGTTACAGACCAGATTATATCTATCATAGGCTTCCATGTCACCCATTAATTCATATATATATATATATCCCATGCATTATTCTTCTTTGCCACATATCTCATTAGTTCATGTGAAACCATTTAGGCCTAATATTTCTTAGTTGGTATGTAAAGCCTAGTAACTTCCAAGATTAATTCTTTGAATGCCTCTTATTTTGAATTTGCTGTTGGTAACATCATCAGTTGGTCCCACCGTATAGAATTTAAATACTGTCTCAGACCACTGTAGTCGCCTTTACGGAAGCAAAAACCCTTCCCTTCATCCCTGATGGTAGTTACCTCTTTGAGTAAATCCCACTTCAGTACACTGTGATCATTGCCACCGAGTGGTTCCTTTATCTGCAGATTCTTAATGCATGAAGAATCACTACTGATAATCACATCAAGAGTATTACTCCCTCTAGTTGCCTCCCGAACGTGCTGATGTAGAAAACAATCATCCAATAAATCCACAAAAGCCTTGCTAGTGTGTGAGTGACCAACCCACAAATTCCAGTCAATATCTGGGAAATTAAAATCTCCCATTATAGGACTCTCTGATTTACTGGCCCATTCTATTTCCCTGTACCATTTCTTATTATACTCATCAGAGTCATTAGTCCTTTAACACACTCCTATGCTCAATTTTGATCTCCCAATTCTTATGTCACACCAAACTGACTCGACACTGCACTGTCCAGTGATGTCAACTGGCTGCACTTCCTTGTATTTTATGTGTTTCTTAACTAATAGCATAACACCTCCTCCCTTTCTATCCTGTCTATCCTTCCTGTACACATTGTACTCCCCAAATTCCAGTTCTGAATTCCTTATATCTGTGTGACACCACGTCTCTGATATCCCAGCAATATCTGCCTTTGATGTTTTGAGCAATACGTCAAATTCATCAAATTTATTTACCAAACTCCTAGCATTGGTGTACACGCAAGTATACATGCACTTGTTCCTATTCTTAGCTACCCTAACACAACCCATGTGTTTACTCGTACCGCAATGACTCCAGCAGTCTCTGAAATACTCTGCATCTTGTTTTTCAGGCTGCTTCTCATTCCAATAGAAGCAGTGCAAGAAACCCTACTGCCAGTGGCTACTGTTAATCTATTAGTCCTTGTATCCCCCAGAGCTAGCAGTTTTCTGACCCACCTAACACTGTCTCGATAGCATCAGCAAATATTCTTGCTCCCTTTCTATTAAGTTCTTTAAATGCAGAGTTATTTCTTGCAAGCAATTTATCACTAGCAGAGGTATAGTGTAGTAATAATGTTGTAGTAAAGTAGTAATAATGATTTGATTAATTAAAAGTGAAAAATTCAGCAGTGAAAGAACTGGTGAGTGATATTTGATAATTGTATCTGCTTGTACAGAGCAGGATTTGTAGAACTGGAAAGTTGAATGTGTTGTACTGTCATCAGCAAAATGTGGACAGCATTTCCAGTCAGTGGAAAATATTTCTGTAATATCTCATCTCCTATTATTGATTTGTAATCGGCCTAATTGCCATTGTTAAAATACATCCACTGGCCAAAAAATTAGAAACCTTTTGTAATTGGCTTCAACAGATAATTAAACATAATATATACTAATGTAATTTGTGACAAGGCATGATTACAAGTTCTTTGGTATCAGACAAATACTGTAAGCTTTCCTGGAGTTTCTTTGTTGATTCCGTCATGGGTAAAATAGGCAATCTTTCTGATTTTCAGCAAAGTGTTATTGTTGGAGCACATTTAGCAGGATTCACAATGAAAATCACTGCTGTGTTGAGTGAGAGCAACCATTTCAAAAGTATACAATGAGAGGAAGTGGAAAGGGTAATGCAGCTCTAAAAGAAAGAAGTGCGACAGAAAGTTCGCACTCCAAGATCGAGACTGCACTAATTTAAAGCAAATTGTGCATCAGAATAGAAGGTCCAGTGTGAAGCAAATGACTAAAATATTAATTTAGGTGAAATGATGCTAATTTAGGTGAAATGACCCATTTTCAGCTGAACTATGCTGCAGTAGTTGAAGAATATGGGATTTGGTAGTTGTGTACCGCTTCTTTCAGTAAAAAACAAAAGATTCAACTGAATTGGTGCCACCAATGCCAAGACTGGACTACAGAACAGCGGAAAAGATAATATGGTCTGATAAGTGTAAGTTTACACTTTTTTCACATTAACAGTTGGTGAAAGTGTAACATTAATTTCATGAAACCATGTATCCAGCCCTCGTGGGTAGCATAGTTGGTATAATCACCGTCCTCCCCACATTGGGTGGAAAAGACCTGAGTTTTACCCATCAATGATGTGAGGAATTTTCATTGGCCTTCATGGCTGAGTTAGTCAGTCTCAGGTGAGCGCAACATGGTCTTTTTCTCCCAGAAACTCATATTTTTCGTCCCACAAATAGAAAATCAATGAGAGAACACACACACACAATTTACAGGCAGTATATACGGAGCAGTATGGCCTGAGTCGTGGATGCTCCTAAAACCCTATTACTCCATATATAGTACAATGTATCCAGACTATTTGGTGTCCGCCACTCAAGTGGCTAGAGCTGGTATCATGGTATGGGATATGTTCCCTTAGTATGAACTATGTCCGCTCATACTGTGAAAGGTGTTACTTCCAATGAACTTCTCTGTGTCTTATCAAACCAGCTTTACCTTGCAGGCCTTTGGGGATTGTGTGGATCTTTCAAGTTGACAGTGTGCAAAAATTGTATCTAAATGGCTCGACATACATTCCCATGATTTCTAACATCTACCCTATCCACTTAATTCTCTAGATATAAGTCCAATTCAAATGTGTGGAATATGTTCAGTCTTACAATTGTCTGTCATCACAATACAGCTGCTGACAGATATCTTGATGGAAGAATGATCAAATCTTGAGCTGGATTCCCTCAGATATCTAGTGAATCCATGCTGCAATGTGTATGGGCTGCAATTTGGGCAAAAGGTGGCCCCCAATAAATACTGAATAAAGGTTTCTAATTTTTTAGCCAGTGACTGTACATACACAACCTGAGTTTTCTTGAGTTTATGCTACAGGATCACATATCAAGTTATATCAGATGCTGCTGTGGTTAGAACAATATATTCACCATCATTCCACACTGATTGAAAAAGCTTGGGTTGGAAAATTAACCGAACAATACATGCAGATAGAGACATGATATACCGACTTCATAGCCTGAGTTGCTTTAGTGCTTAATACACACATAATCTAACCTAAGTGACATTAGAACCCTTTCATGGTTATTACTTAATATGGATTTATTACTGCAGTGTTATTTCTTGCAAACTACTTAAACGTTAGCAGAAGTATAGTGTAGTGTAGTGTATATAATTTAATTAATTAAAAGTATAAGTATAATCATTGATGTCTACAAAGACTGACATAACATACGACACATGATCCAGGTTGACATTAGGATAGTAGTAAAAACAGTTAATTATGACAATTCAGAATTAACATGATTAACGTTGAAATTGTTCTACCTCCTCTGTTTATTAGGGGATCTGCACTGTTCTAGGATCATTTTAGTATGCCACTGTATGCTAACATTGTATCTGACACTCCATTTATATGATGATGAGCAGAGAGGAGTCAGTGCCACCTGCGTACATAGACGTCAAGATGAAGAATGAAGAACAAGGCTCAGAGAGATAAACTGAATTATGAAGAGAAGTTAAGTTGATAAGGTAATATAGATTATGAACATGTTCAGTTACTTAAGTGAAAACAAACGTTAATTATACTAGACACAAAGTCTGAATGTTTAAATGCAGTTGACATTTAAAGAAGATGTCTGCATGTTTAAATGCAGACATTTAAAGAAACAAAATCAAAGCATGAAGTAAAATATTCCGTTTTTTAATTAAATGAGTTATAGGTTACTTAACCTACACAAGTTTTAACCATACTGTTTGGACCCTCCAGCACCTTGACTTATGTTAGCACTTATTGGCCCCTCATCTGAGAGCAAGTAGCTAGAAAGATCCTCTAACCCATCCCAAAACCTTTTTCAATGCATTACCGGTAGATAACCTGGACAGATGGTATTTGTTACCAGAGGTACAGGAAATATCTGAAAAATAATACTGCCTTTTATTTACTGAATAACGGTTACTGATCTGTCGTGTAATCTTTAGAAAAAGAAATGTTTACATTTCTCGCCACTTTTGGGATTGTTTTAAGTAATTAACACAAAGGGCTGTTTGCATGACAATCAAATACTGCAAGTCAGCAAATTGGAAACCATTGGATAGATGGAATGATTTTTCTACAGTGTTTAGTTTATACCTCGGGTCAGAGGAGTTTACAGTTAATCATTTCGACAATGGATTTGTTCTTACTCACCCTTTATATAGTTCACATTAGGCTCTTTTATTTGTTTGGACTTTTCAGTAATGCTCTACGGAACAATGCTATGAATATGACTGTGTGAAGACAATAGTTTTCACACAACAGTTCATTAAAATGTGAGAGCTGGAAGAAGCTTCCTATCGTGAGAGCATAATGGTACAGCTTTTAGGTAGAACATAATGGAGACTGAGGGAGAATAAGTGTATATACATGTTTCTTGCTTGTGGGGGGAGAAATTAGGATCATTCATTTTGGATGATTCTTGTATCAATTAACTATTCAGTAATTAAAATATCAACAAAAAAATATCATGCAGGCCCTTTAAAAATACTGTGTCTTATTTTTTTGTTCCAAAACAAATGATCCTAAAAGCTGTTTGCGCAAAGGCGCCTTAATATCAGCGCCGGCCCCTTTGTGCAAACAGTTTTTCGGCATCCCTTCAATGACCTAATTTAAGCCCTCAGATCCAGAAGCTATAATAGTCACTGTTTATGAAGGACAAAAAGGAAAGATATTGATACTACATACATACATACATATAACAACCTTTCCCTACATAAATGCTTTAATAACAAAAATAATGAATAGTTACCAGAAAAATAATATCATTTTTTGTACTATGATTATAAAGATATTTCTAACATATTTTTAATACAATATTGTAACTTTTCTGGCCTTTAAACTAGCAAACATTTTAATTATATTACTTAAATCTAATTATTCTAATACTTCACTCTCTATAGAAATTGTTGATAAATTAGATAATATCTCTTGAGACATTGAGGATCTTAAATAATTTTTTATTTTCTTCAATTTTGAAAATCTTCATTCGGCAATAGCAACTGTTACCGGTAATGACAAGTATATTCTTAAAGAAATAGCAATATTTGGAAAAGAATCAACTAAATGATTAATATAAATAAAATTCAAAACATCCTTGGGTGTAATGTTTTTATTTAAGAAACATTGCAAAGATTTTATTTCTTCATATAGAGATATACCATCTATATCACTACTCTTATTTGAGTAAACTGTTAGTTTTAGCTGTAAATCTTTACAATGTGTTAGGATTTCACTTTCATCCCAATCCATTAATGTACTTAATTTCAATATAACTTTAAACATGTCATTATATTCTTCTAAAAGTTTAAATCGCTCACACACATTAAAGCAGAATCTATTAATACTAAAAAAAAGAATGTTTTAAAATTTAATTTTGGACCTATGATACGTTCGTCTGTTGATCTGTAATCAAAACATCTTTACTTTTCTCTTTGTCTTGTATTGACAGGAAACGTTGGTTCGATATCTATGTTTTCTGCGATTTGAATTGCACAACTTATGATAGATTCAAATGATTCGTTTAAATCATATTTAATTTTCGAGAGCTTCGCTCAAGTTAAAATCGGGACTCTGTAGCATTTTGCTAACAACATTAATTTTACTCAAAATATCATGCCACACAATAATGGAACAAATAAATTTAAATGATGTTAATTTTGATATCAGTGTGTTAGCATGAAATCTTGTGTCCATATCTTTTGTTGAATCATTTGAAATTTCTTTTAAGGCAAGATATATTTCTTTGGTCTGTAATTTTAAAGGTCTAATCACTTCGATTTGACTTTCCCATCTCATATTAGATAATGGTTTTAGTGTTTGTTTTTTACATATTTAATAAAATACTCCATTGCTTCGTGGATATAGAAAAGAAATTGTAAAATTCTTGAACTACACTGAAGAAATTAAGTCTCAAACAAAATTTTTGCAGCATCATTGACGACTAAATTAAGACTATGGACTGAGCAAGGAACATAAAAAGCTCTAGAGTTAGTTTCCAGTATTTTTTGCTGTAGCCCGTTGTATTTACTCTTAATATTAGCCGTATTATCGTATCCCTGTCCGCAAAGATTTTGAATGTCCAATTTTAGTATATAAAATAAATCATACAATCCCTGTCCAGTTGTGTCATCTACAGGACAAAAGCCTAAAAAATTTTCTCCAATTTCATTTGTGCTTGATAATTTATTATGTACTGTTAACTTATTATAATGTAATGTACTCATTCTGTTAACTTATTATAATGTGCGAAACAGATTATAAGTGCCATTTGTTTGATGCAATTTACATAAGGGGTTGTGTCCAAAATAATGGAATAATATTTTGCATCTTTGACCATTTCTATTATATTTGGCTAATAGCATCAGAAAGTAGTTCAACAATTTCATTTTGAATTTGATGTTCCAAATAATGAGCAATGTTTTTTGAAGTCGAGCTTTGAATAAGGCATAAATGTTCTGCCATAACTGCATCAAATTTTGAAAAAGTTTCTGTTAACTTCAAAAAATTGCCATTATTAATTTCATATAACTATTCAGATGATCTGCAGAAAGCTGTAGATTGTCGGGCTAAAAATTGTATTGCATGAATTATGCGTTCAATTACCTCATCCTTTTTTTCTGTCTCATACAGAAAAAAAGGATGAGGTAATTGAACTGTTCTCGAGAATCAATTGTGATATTTTTTGCTAAATTTGTTCAAAGTTGAGCAAAACTACTACTATTTTTGATATGAGATTCACTTTTTTCATGTTTACTTAAAATATGTGACAAATGTTGCCAGTCTTTTATTATTATGTTGCGATTTGCCGACTCCGAAAAGTTTGCAATACAAACAAAATACCAAATCTCTAGAAACTGAGTATACTAGCCATAATCTCAATACTTTTTCTTCTCCATTTGAAGTAACCTACTATAATAAGAAGTGGAAAATTTCCTTTCTAAATTATCTTGGAAAATCCCATTTGATTATTTGATAAGGAAGATGTTCGACTAGTCTCTTTGTTTCATTGTTAAAAATTTTGGCCACGTACCTTCTAATTGGGAGAAATTTTTAGAAATGTCATCAATTTCTGTTTATTTAATCGATTCTGGAAGAGTAGTTTGTTATCACATTAATAAAAGGGTGTGGGTAAGCCTCGTATTTTGAAAAGGATAATCATATATTAAAAAAAGAGAAAGAAAGTATGTGTTAAAGTGTTGCTGTTAATAATTCAGATTACATAAAACATAGGTGCCTCTGTAGCCGGGTGGGCAGGAGCAGCAGTGCATAGCACACGCTTCTTGATTAGACTGGGGTTCGAGCCCGTACTACAAAATACGGAGGATGCGGAAAGGTCAGGGAATGACCATCGCATATCCCCGGAGCAATATGGCCTTAGTTGCTAATGCCCCTAAAAACCAAATAACAACAACAACAACATAAAACATAAACTTCAAAAAAAAAAAAAAAAAACCACAGCAGGTAGGTACACTCAAAAATCATAGTGATGCTATTGGTGTTTTTCAGTTAGAAAGAACCACACTTCCTGAAAGTGAAACTGTGAACTATGCATTCTGTTGAGAAGGTCTAAGTTGTAATGCATGATTGCGTTAAAAGGACATTGCCACCAACAGTGGGAAAATAGCACCTAGCTCAGGGACATATAAATTTGTGGCCTTGTGTGCCCTTAACTGAATATCTCTATGGTGGCAGCTAAGAGTATAAGAAAGTAGTGGTTGCAACCATGGATATTTTAGCATTAGCATTAGCATTAGCATTAGTAGAGGCATTTGATGCAAGAAAGCAAGCTTATGCAGCATCAGCCAAAAAAAAAAAAAAAAAAAAACCACTTCCACTTCACCCCTCCGTTCATTCAAAATACCTGTCCAGCTGAGCCTTAAACTTATTTAGGCTATAAACCTCCACCACAAGGGATGGAAGTCTGTTCCACCAACTAACCACCCGCTGGCTAAAGGCAAATTTCCGCACGTCTATCCTACATCTGTCTTTCCTCAATTTGAATTTATGCCCTCTCAGGTGATTATTCTGAGCTAGAGGAAGAATCCCATCAGCATTGAGCATGCTTAAACCATTCAAGGCTTTATACACCTCTATCAGATCACCTCGCTGGTGCCTAGTCTCCAGACACTGTAATTTGCAAAACTTAAGCCGTTCTTCGTAAGAGCACCCCTTTGTTCCATTCACTAATCTTGTTGCCCTTCTCTGTACTCGTTCCAGCAGCTCTACATCCTTCTTGAAATGAGGCCTCCAGACCTGTATACAGTACTCTAGGTGTGGCCTGACCATCGCCTTATACAATGGAATAATCACCTCCTTATCCCTGCTGGAAAAATTCCTGTATATCATTGACAATACTCCATGAGCTACTCTTGCAGCCCGTCTGCACTGCTCAGAGAACTTCATATCTGCCTGCACAACCACCCCCAAGTCCCTTTCATTCTCTACCACTGTCAGTGTTGTACCACAGAGTTGATACGTTGCTCTGGGCTGGGGTTGCTGTTTCCCATGTGTAGTACTTTACATTTGTCAATGTTAAACTTCATTTGCCACCTCTCAGCCCATCTGCTCAACCTTTCCAGATCCTGTTGCAGCAGCATAGTGTCAGTAGTGTCCTTGACAACCCTGCCAACCTTTGTATCGTCTGCAAACTTGGACATTAATCCCGATATACCATCATCAATATCATTTATAAATACAGAAAACAATAATGGACCCAACACTGAGCCCTGAGGGACTCCACTAATAACATCAGTCCACGATGAGCAGTGTCCATTGATTACCACTCTCTGTCTTCTCCCCCTCAACCACCCCTTTATCCATAGCAGTAATTTGCCTCCAATGTCACACTGCTCCAATTTGTGTAGCAGTCTTCCATGTGCAACAGTATCAAAAGCCTTTCTAAGATCCAAGTATATAATATCAAAGTTATTCCCTGCATCCAGTTCTTTTGTGACTGCATCATAGTATCCAATCAAGTTGGTCAGGCAAGACTTCCCCTTAACAAAACCATGCTGTGTCTGAGCTATAACTGAAGTCTTGTCTAAATGATCCTGCAGTGCTTCTTTAACCAGTGCCTCCATTAATTTTCCTGGAACAGAAGTTAAGCTCACAGGTCTATAATTACTTGTGTCAGCCTTTGATCCTCCTTTGTGAATTGGGGTCACATTTGCACATTTCCAGTCTATGGGTACCTCCCCTGAGTCCAAGGAAGCTCTCATAATTATGGCTAAGGGTTTGCTTACTTCCTTTGCTGCCTCCTTTAATATAACTGGATAGATCCCATCCACCCCGGGTGCCTTTCTTGTGTTTATCTTCAACAGTTTCTCCTCCACTTTACTCCCAGTTATTTCAAGATTCTGTAACTTACTGCTAGAGTTGAATACACCTCTGGCATTCCCCTCGCTGAATAACTCCTCATGTGTGAATGTCGATGCAAAATATTCATTTAGTTTGTTAGCTACCTGAGCAGGATCATCAACACTTGACCCATCAATATCAAGAGGACCAATCTGATTCATCCCTCTCCTTCTAGAGTTTACATAAGTAAAGAACTCTTTGCTGTTTTTCTTTGCATCCCTTGCCAAGGATTTCTCGTAATCTGCCTTCGCCTGCCTAACCTCCTTTGTAACTTGGTTGCATATCAACTTGTATCTGTCATAGAATCATTTGAAACATTCTCAAATATCATATCATTTGAAACATTCTAGTTTGAAAAATCATAATTGTTCCCTATTAAACAATACCTATAATTGTTATTATATCAATTGTCTTAATTTATTTTAAAATGAAACTAAAACTGAAGAGCATATACAAAGTTCCTCTTGCTCAGAATAATCACCTGAGAGGGCATAAATTCAAATTGAGGAAAGACAATTGTAGGATAGATGTGCGGAAGTTTGCCTTTATCCAGCGGGTAGTTGTTTGGTGGAACAGACTTCCATCTTTTGTTATGGAAGTTGATAGCTTTAAATAAATTTATGGCTGAGCTGGACAGGTATTTGGAATGAACAGAGGGGTGAAATGGGAGGTTTTTTTTTTTTTTTTTTGGCTGATGCTGCATAAGCTTGCTTTCTTGCATCATATGCCTCTACTAATGCTAAAGCTACTATAGCCACGTGACTCTCCATTTGTTTTTCTGTTTGATGGCACAACAAAGCAGTACATGCGTAACGAAGCATTCACTGACATAGATATTCTTAAAGCCAAATGAGTTACATGAAGCCTAGACTGCTACGTGCATGGAAATGCCATTGCGCATATCTGTTAAAATGATATATAATTATATATCAGTTTCATTTAATTAAAAAAAAAAAGAAGAAGAAACTAGTGGTTGAGCAAACCTGCAACTGGAAACGTGCCACCATTGAAATTCTGTATATGCATATATTTGGTTGGGAATCGTCACAGGTAGTTTAGTGATTATGATCGCTATCCTTCTAAACTGTTATTTCAGATTCTTTGGAAGATAGGAGCAATTTTTTTCAAGTTGTGACAAAGAAAGGTGATCATGAGCTACCATTGTGCCCCTCCTCTTTTTAAGATAAGCATAGAGTTATAAATTTAAAGTGTCGCCTGGCACTCTAAATTTAGTTATTTTTGATCTTTTGTTTTGTCATTATGATAATCTCAGTAATGATGAAGGTCATCTGGATTCAGCAACAGCACTTTCTTCATGCCCCAGCATTTTAAATGCAGTATTGAATCTACTTTTCTGATGCACTCTATCTCATCTGCAGTATCTGTCAGGGATTCCGAGCATGGGAGTGGACGTACTTCTGCTTCATTAAATTTAAAATGACTTTCAAGTCCAGTGATTTTTTTTTCTAGTTAAGCCAAACTTAAAAAACGAACATTCTTCAGAGTTCTTGTAGAACTCTGAAGAATGTTTGTTTTCCGAGACTTATGCAAAGATAGGCAACCCAATCTCTGTGAATACATATTTCTACCTTCTTTGCCCTATTCACACTTAAAACTATCACAAACCCATCAGGTGAATTATCATTGTGTGTACTTATCATTACAAGCAACATTTATCCCATTTAACCCTCCTCCTTCTTCCCTGGAATATATATATAATGAATACATATTCATTATATATGTTCCATTTTGGGGTAAATGTGATTAAAATTACGTCACAACCAGAATTAATATTTTTTGTTGTATTTTTGCTTCTGTATAATCGTTTTTTTTTTTTTTTAAGCTGTGCTCTTTCAATAGTTAGCATTAGGTGGTGGTGCAAAATTGTGTAATATTTCTTCAGTCCATTATTAGGCCTATCAAGAAAATCTTGATAGGCCTAAGAGTTTGTGGTGTAGGCTTATTGCATGGTGTTGTTAGATTTAAGTTAAACTTAGATGTTATGCATAATGTAATGTATTTTTCATGGATTCTTCACTCTAGGAACCCACTTTTGATTGACTTTTCCATAAATCTAGGCATTCTGATCTTTCAGTCATAACAATAAATGAAACACATGTAATTAATAAATAATACATTCAGTTTTTTTATTTTTTATGTCCTGAGCTGTACTACTTTGAACTGTGCTGTGCTATCTATAATCTTATGTTCCTCTAATTAAATCTTTTCTGTGTAATTCTTCAACTCTTAGCTAAGCTTTAAATTGGGATTTTATCGGTATCATCCCCCCCCCAATTCTTATCGTTCACTTGTCAAGTATACAAGTTGCAAGCCAAAAGTTTTCAGAACGGAACCATAAAATTAATTTAGACTTATGTTAGTTAAATATTGGCATTGTTCCCCTCAGAGTAGTCCCTTCTAGAGTTTGTACATCAATCACTAAATACTTCAAACAAAAATGTGATTAAAGTTTTCAAAGAGTGGGAGAAGCACTGGCATGCTTCTCCCACTGTTTGAAGATTTTAATCACATTTACCCCAGTGCTTCTCCCATTGTTTGATGCATCTCTTGTACTCCTGTTTTGTGTGATGACCAACACTTGAATTCAGTTTAAATCACTGCAATCAGCTCGAATCGCTGCAATGCTTTCCACCCTTCATCTTTTTAATTAGATTTTTACTTTGGGGAAGAGGAAGAAATTGGGAGTGGCAGAATAGGGAGGGTGTGGGCTCATCACCATTTTGTTCTTGGTTAGCAAATGTTGAAATGACAAAACCATGTGTACTGATGCATTGTCGTGATGCAGAAGCAATCCCGAGTGCACCATTCATTTGGGCATTTTCTCCCCCTATCCTCTCTCGGATGCCTTAGGATCCTAATGGAGAACTGGTGATTTGCAGTTTTGAATGGCAGGAAGAACTCCTGATAAAGAATTCTCACATTATGATGGGCTTACTTTTTGATGTTTGATCTGACTATCCTTTTAGTGGAGTTGCTCAGGGTTCAGTGTTGGGTTCATTGTTGTTTTCTGTATTTATAAATGATATCGGTGATGGTATATCAGGCTTAATGTCCAAGTTTGCAGATGATACGAAGGTTGGCAGGGTTGTTAAGGGCACTAATGACAGTATGTTGCTCAGCAGGATCTACAAAAGTTGAGCAGATGGGCTGAGAGGTGGCAAATGAAGTCAAGTAACATTTACAAATGTAAAGTACTACATATGGGAAGCATTATCCTCAGAGTAATGTATCAACTCTGTGGTACTACACTGACAGTGGTACAGAATGAAAAGGATCTGGGGGTGATTGTGCAGGCAGATATGAAGTTTTCTGACAGTGCAGATGGGTTGCAAGAGTAGCTCATGGTGTCTTTTCAATGATATACCGGAATTTTTCTAGCAGGGATAAGGAGGTGATTATCCCCTTGTAATAAGGCAATGGGCAGGCCACACCTTGAGTACTGTATACAGGTCTGGAGGCCTCATTTTAAGAAGGATGTAGAGCTGTTGGAACGAGTGAATTAGTGAATGGAACGAAGGATTGCTCTTACGAAGAAAGGCTCAAGTTTTGCAGATTACAGCGTCTGGAGACTAGGCACCTGCAAGGTGATCTGATTGAGGCGTGTAAAGTCTTGAATGGTTTGAGCTTGCCCAATGCTGATGGGATTCTTCCTCTTGCTCAGAATAATCACCTGAGGGGTATAAATTCAAATTGAGGAAAGACAGTTGTAGGATTGATGTGCAGAAGTTTGCCTTTAGCCAGCAGGTAGTTGATTGGTGGAACAGACTTCCATCTTTTGTTGTGGAAGTTAATAGCCTAAATAAATTTAAGGCTGAGTTGGATAAGTATTTGGAACGAATGGAGGGGTAAAATGGGAGTGTTTTTTTTTTTTTTTTGTTTTTTTTTTTGTTTTTTTTTTTTTTTGGCTGATGCTGGATAAGCTTGCTTTCTTTCGTCATATGCCTCTACTAATGCTAATGCTAAAAATAGTATTCACTGTTGAAGCAGTGACACCTAATTCCCTTGCAATAGATGACAAACTTTGTCCTGCTTTGTACTTCTTAATCATTTTCATCTTCAAATTGAGGAAAATTAATTTTAATTAATTTTAATTTTAATTAAATTAATTTTGTTTCATTTCCTGGCACTATCACCAGTTGCACTTTTCATTGGTCTCTTTTCCTTCATCATTGTACCACGTAAATGGGAATGAAGAGAAGTTTCTGAAAAATTGTTTTTTATATGATTGAAAATTTTAGTGAAGGGGAACACATTTCACCATAATAGCGTAAAAACCCCCGCAACTGCAGTTATCGGGATTATTGCAAATGCAAAAATATCGAGTTTACTACCCGTTTATAATTAGATGCACTAACAGAAAAGGCCAATAAACTTGAAAGTGCAAATTGTTTTTGTTTTATGGTCGTGACCTCCAGAAGCGTGGTTTAGAAAAATATCACAAAGGTATTTAAAATTGATTCTTATAACGGGAACATATGATAATGCTGAAAGGATAGTGCAATTTCCATTATAAATATCACATTTTAGAGAGATAAATAGTTAGTAATATAGCAAAATTTTCAACTTCCAAGGACTTGGAACAAATTACAAAAAAAAAAAAAAAACACAATGTGTTATTGGGTTCACATTACAATATATTCACAATACCTCCTTTTATACCTACCGAATGCAAAAATATGCGTTTCCACGATTTTCTTAAGTTTGCACTGGCCAGCAAAAACTTACATAAACTCGAATTTCCGTAAGTCATGTATTACTTTTGTCGGTGAGCTCCTGTATTGAAATTACTGGGCTAGTGATTCCAGCTTTTAAAAATCTGACAATCAATTAAGAAATGTCTTAGAACTACATTTAGTAACAAATTCATTTTTCTGTAAATTATTAATTCTAGGGATGGGCTTGATGACATAATACCAGTTTCTCAATGTCCGGTTTAAAGTTGCTTAGAAGGAGTCTTAAATCACTATGTTCAGTAATCTGGAGTCGATTTCTTTGCCTGGAAAGAAGTTGGACGACCACACTAAAACTACTTAACCACTGTCCATAGAGCAGGATAGTATTTAAAAATTTCTTCTACCAAAACTCTTGATGAGGTTTCTTAAACTTCTCTTTCAGCCCCAACGTCCTTAGTATCCAAAAATGGATTGATGACCTAATCTGGAATTTCTATTAAAAGAAGATCCTTAAATCGTTCAGACATATCTTTAGGCAGCATATCCAAATGGTCATAAAAGACTTGCAGATCATCATCCTGTATCCACGAATCTTTTCTACCTTAGACAGAGAGGGAAAATTGATATAGCTCGCGATAGCCTATATTGCACTTGAATAAAGTTAACTTTGAAATAAAAGTGAGTACTACAGATTTGGCCTTAATAAGGTTCATATCATTTCATTGAACTTTGCAGATAGTTCGGACAAATATGCAGTGTCATACCTGATACCTTTAAGCTTATCACTGAGAAAAGCATCTTTCTCTTCAAAAAACTCCAAAACAGAGTCAAAAAAGTTATAAAAGCTCTTATGCAGTTGCCTTTTGATAGCCAATGAACTTCAGTATGAAGCAACAAATGTTGAAAATCTTCATCATTCTTAACACAAAGCTTCTGGAAGCTTCTGAGAGCATAAACTTTGATTTTATTAACACCAATAATGACTTGTGAAGGCGATCACTGAGGTTTTTTGCAACCAGATTTGCCGATGAATGACACAATGAATGGTAAAGACATTTGGTACAACTTCCTTCAAGTATGCAACACAACCATGGAAGCAACAGGTCATTGATGGAACTCCATCTGTTACAAGAGCAAGTATGTTGTTGAGCAGTATGTAGCATACTGCTCAACAAAACAAAATATTGACTCACCTTTAGTATGTTTCTAACTGCCTTGCAAACAACTCTTGAACTAAACTTTCATCTTTTATAAAGTGCACATATGCTAGAAGCAAAGATTAATTGCCTGGCAAAGTTGACTCATCTAGCTGTAGTCCTTAGTATGCTACACAAGATATCTTCCAAATTCTCAGCCATTTCATCTATGCTTCTTTGAACTGAATTGTTGCTTAGAGGAATACTGTACTCTTAATTACTTATGTGGTGACTATGTAAAACAGTACTCAGAACCCTCACTGACTGCTGGTAAGATGAGTTCTTCACCAATTGATTCTATTGTCAGGGAAACAGGGAACATACTGTGTAAAAAGGATAGGTGGAACAGGACCAGGGTATGTCTACCAGGGGCAAAGGTTGATGATGTTGTAGAGCAGATATCATCTTTTAAGGGCACAAAGGGTAATATTGTTGTACACACTGGCGCTAATGATATTAAGAGTAGGAGACCGGTGGAATTACTTCACAAGTACAGGTCACTGTTGAAAAAAAGCCGTGAATTATAGTTGAATTTGAAAGCATCTGCAATTCTGCCCAGGCACGATTGGAGGGAGTATATGATGAGAGCTTTGTCGATCAATTCGGCCCTGGAGAGATTGTGCAAGGCTCAAGGAGTAGAATTTCTCTCAGCCTGGTCTGTGCTTGTTAACAGGAGAGACTGCTTCTACGGGGATGGGATACACTTAAATAGAAAGAGTGCAAGAATATTTGCTGATGCTATCAAGGCAGTGTTAGGTGAGTCGGAAAACTGCTAGCTTGGGGGGGATACACGGACTAATAGATTAACAGTAGCCGCTGGCAGAGGTGAAAGTGATTCTTGCACTGCTTCTATTGGAATGAGCAGCAGCCTGCAAAAACAAGATGCAGGGGATTTCAGAGATTGCTGGCAGTCATTGCGGTACAAAGAAACTCATGGGTTGTGTGTACACAGGTGTTAGGAGTTTGGTAAATAAATTTGATGAGTTTGATGTGTTGGTCAAAACATCAAAGGCAAACATCATCAGAGACGTGGTATCATACAGATATAAGGAATGTAGAACTGGAATTTGGGGAGTACAATGTTTACAGGAAGCATAGACAGGATAGGAAGGGAGGTGGGGTTATTCTATTAGTTAAGAAACACATAAAATCCAAGGAAGTGCAATCAGTCAACATTGCTGCACACTACAGTGTCGAGTCAGTTTGGTGTGACATAAGTACTGGGAATAACATATTCCCACTCTGAAAATAGAGAGTGGGAGTGTGTTATAGGCCTAATGACCCTGATGAGTATAATTAACAACTGTACAGAGAAATAGAGTGGGCCAGTAAATCAGAGAGTCTTATAATAAGGGATTTTAATTTCCCAGATAATGACTGGAATTTGTGGGTTGGTCACTCACACACTAGAGGTTGTCCTTGAGGTTGTCACAGACATTCTCTCAGATATGCCAGACAAGCTGTTCTTGCTACCTGGGAGTCTAAAATGCTGATGGAACTGATATTCGGGTGACACTCAAGTCAAAGTGGACCCAATTTCGGCGAAGTCCGGACGGTCTATGACAGCCAAATCCTCTGCTTGCACCTTCACGATGGTGGGACTGTTAGTAATCTTGGGTATAACCTTCATGCACAAGTACATGGTGGGTGACCACCCAGGTGTGAACCAACGTAAGCAGGGGTCGAGGTGTGGCGCCCACACCACATGTAGGAACGCCGCCCCTCTATGTTACCAGGCAGTACTAGGTGGTAGATGACTCTCATCAACCGGTGAAATACCACCACTTTGCTTATTGGAGGCTTGAAGTGGTGGAACCCATGTTTAGTCTCTAGAGCTAAGTTCCGGCCAACCCTTCCCTATCTCTTCCATCATGCAGTATGATTGATGATTTTTGAGGTTATGATGAATGTCGTGGCGAGATCCAATATTCCTTACATTTCGAGGGTACAGCTCTAAAACGGTGTTCGCAGGCCGGCTGCTAGTTAGTACACCGGACTGAACCTATTGGTAACTCTCTAGGAAACTTCCGGATCAGCTAGTGTATAATCTTGCTACCTCTACTCTGCCAGATAGTGACTGGAGGGAGTCCGAGTAGTGTGTATGCGGGGAGCATTGGCGAGGCCACGTTATGTCAAGGATCTGGGTATATTCTTACCACATGTACGCCATATCCAAAAATTTCATTACTTCAAACAGCATGTCCCACCCACTTTTTCTTACTATTGAATACACCATGAATTGTCAAAATAATAGAGCAAGCTTATCTGCGAAAAGATCTAAACCTCCCAAGGACTTCCTAATTCATTTCACAAATATACATGGTCTCAATTCTAATCTCAACGATGTCCATTTCCACTTGCAGTCTTCCAAACCCCATGTACTTTTTCTGACTGAATCTCAATTATCAGTTGATTTAACTACTGCTCATCTCAGATGTCCAAATTATTTGCTGTATGATTCCTTTCGCCTCAAAGGTGGTACTTGTGCATATGTCCGTTCTGATATTCCCTGTCAGAGACTTGGCAATTTGGAATCTCCTCTCTTTGATCTTCTCTGGCTTAAAATCTCTCTACCTCATTGTGTAAAATTCATCTGTTGCCTCTACCGTTCTCCCAACTCCACTAATCACTTGGAGCTCTTTGAATTCCTCTCCTTGCAACTTGACTTTCTCCAGTCCAACTTTCCTAACAGTGAGGTAATTTTCCTTGGTGATTTTAACATTCACAACTCCAGCTGGCTTCCATTTTCTAGTCACACCGACCCAGCAGGTCGAGATGCTGAGGCGTTTGCAATTACTAATGACCTAGCACAGATTGTTCATTTACCTACAAGAATACCGGACAATCCTAATCATACAGCCAATACGCTTGATCTTTTTCTCACAAACAACCCTTCTAAGTACAAGGTTGAAGTGAGAGGTCCTTTAGGCACTTCAGATCACAACTTGGTGATTGTCTCTTCTCCAATGGAACCTTTATCTCATGGCTATTCCCAACCTCATATTGTTTGGCATTACAAGAATGCAAAATGGGATGACCTGCGAGACTTCTTATCTTCTTTTCCTTGGTCTGATTACTGTTTCAAAACTTCTGATGTCAATGTTTGCTCAGATCGTGTCAGTGAAATTATTCTTGCAGGAATGGAATCCTTTATCCCACACTCCACTTTAAAATCTCATCCTTTATCTAAACCTTGGTTTTCCAATAAATGTGGTAAGGCTGTCCAAGAGAAGAACGTTGCATATCGTAATTGGCTTGTTTCTAATTCTTCAGTTTCATTTTCTGCCTACACCAAAGCTCGCAACAATTTTAAAGCAGTTATTAATCAGTCCAAACTAGAGTTTGAACAGGATAAGAGTAGAAAACTTGCTTCTTGCCCTAATGGTAGCCGAGCATTCTGGTCTCTTGCCAAAGCTATTGGCCGCAACTTTTGCCCATCTCTGCTCCCACCTCTTTCCAAACCAGATGGTTCTGTTGTCACTTCAGCTAAGGATAAAGCTGACCTGCTAGCATCCCATTTTTCTTCCAGCTCATGTATTAATGATCTTGGTAAAACACCTCCCACCATTCCTAACACGCTCCATTCAATGCCTCCTGTGGTCTTCCGTCAAAAGGATATCAGAAGGATTTTGATGAATCTTGATGCTAAGAAAGCTCCAGGTCCTGATGGTATTTCTCCACTTGCTCTCAAAACCTGTGCTCCTGAACTTACTCCTATTCTTTGCCGCCTTTTTTGACTTTCTTATTCCAAAGGTGTTTTTCCTTCTGCTTGGAAATTTGCTCATATCCAGCCAGTTCCTAAAAAGGGTGACAAATCCCTCCCATCCAATTATCGTCCCATTGCAATTACTTCTACTCTTTCTAAAGTAATGGAGAAATCAATTAACCGCCAACTCTTAAACTACCTAGAAACCTTCCGTCTGATCAACGATCGCCAGTATTCGTCAGTGTCGATCCACTAGTGATGTTCTCGCTTATGTTACCCATTTATGGACTAATTCAATGGAAAGGTTCGGTGAAACACAAGTAGTTGCTCTTGACATCTCAAAGGCTTTTGATCATGTTTGGCATAAAGGTCTTCTAAACAAGCTTCCATCTTATGGTTTGCCAAATGTTTTTAGTAATTGGTTATCCAGTTTTCTCTCTGATCGCTCACTGAGGGTGATGGTAGATGGCTCTCTGTCTTCTAACTTCTCCACTAATGCCGGTGTCCCCCAAAGTTCAGTTCTTTCCCCCACTCTTTTCCTCTTGTATATCAATGACCTTCTTCCATTGACTGGAAATCCTATCCATAATTTTGCCGATGATAGCACATTGCATTCAACTTTCCATTTTGAGAAACCTTGTCCAGCTCAATCAGCTTCAAGTTCTCGAAAATCTGCTGCCAATTCCTTAAATGCTGATCTTCAGGTAATTCTCCATTGGGGCAAAGACAACTTAGTTGATTTCAACCCTTCTAAAACTCAGTCTTGTCTTATATCTCGCAAAAAGGATTCTTCTGCTCCTATGCTTATCTTTAGTGACACTCTGATTTCTAGGCAAAATGATATATCTGTTTTGGGGATTACCCTGACTTCTAATCTCTCTTGGCACAAGCACATTACAAATATTGCTTCCTCTGCATCTAAAAAACTTGGTTTTCTCTTTCGCTCTTGGCGTTACTTTTCTCCCAAACAGCTGCTCACTCTGTATAAATCGCAAATCGGCCCTGCCATGGAATATTGTTCCCACATCTGGGGTGGTGCCCCCAAAACCTCTGTCAGGCTTCTTGATTCCATTCAGAAGAGGGCAGTTAGGTTAATTAATGATTCATCTCTAACAGAGTCTCTCCACTCGCTTTCTCATAGATGCACTGTTTCTGCTGCATGCCTCTTCTACAGATACTTCCATGGGCACTGTTCTTCTGAATTGGCTTCTATAATTCCCGCTCTCTCTTTCAAAACAGTCCGAACACGTGCCGGCACCAGCCAACATCCATTTACTGTCCAACTTCAAACCCACAGAACCAACTTTTCATCTTCCTCATTTATTCATTCAACTGCCGTTTTCTAGAACAACCTTCCTTCATACGTATTTCCTGAAAATTACAATCTACAGAAGTTCAAGTCCAATATCAACAAATATCTTCTTTCGTCTTCTCAACCTCCAACCCAAGCACGGTACTAAGTACTATAGGTTATAATACCTCTCGTGTTTGGGGTTCTCATAAAAAAAAAAAAAAAAAGGCTTTTGTGGATTTATTGGATGATTGTTTTCTACATCAGCATGTTCGGGAGGGAGTAATACTCTTGATCTGATTACACTGGTTTACAGTGTATCTGGGGTTTGAGTAAAAGTATGTGGCAGTTATTTATGCATGTTTACTGATTACTAAACCGAAGTCCGTTTGTTTCTATCATGTAATGGGAAGGGAAGGGATATAAGTAAAGATTTTTCACAATTCATTAACAAAATATTAACCTAAGTATTGTATGCAAATGTTTGTTTGTTATTTGGTTTTTAGGAGCATTAGCAACTAAGGCCATATTGCTCCGGGATATACGGTGGTCATTCCATGACCTTTCCGCATTCTCCATATTTGGTGGTGACGGGCTCGAACCCCGGTCTAATCAAGAAACGTGTGCTACGCACTGCTGCTCCTTCCCACCTGGCTACGGAGGCGCCTGTATGCAAATGTGTACATAACTATAGTTTCTGCACTGGTTTACAAGTTTTGTATCCCTATATTCGTAATTAGTATAAAATATTTGCCTCAAATACAATTGTGCATGTTTAACCCGTAACTACACACACTGCAAGGTAGCTGACCTTGACCCAGGAAGGTAGATGGCCCCCACCCCACTCTTACGGCCCATCTGTGATTCCCAGAATTTTATTTTCCAAGTGGAGCCTGGGACACTCCTGTGTGTAGTTACGGGTTAAACTTGTCTGAGCATGCACTCACTTGTTTGTACAGTCCACTCAACCACAGAGTCTGTATAAGTGGCACATCCCTTATGCAGTCACAATTAGTATTAGTATTAGTATTAGTATTAGTAACAGCCGTATGGTGCAAGAAAGCCCATGGCTTATGCTGCACCAGCCAAAAAAAAAAAAAAAAAAAATCCGAACAAAACAATGATAAAAACAAAAATTAAATAAATAAATAAATAATAATAATTAATAAATAAATAAAAATAATAAAATGAAATTAAAAATTAAATAAAAAGGAAATTAATCCTATCATCCTATGCGCTTCCCTTACCCGAAAGTACTATCCAGATGACCTTTGAATTTCCCCAAACTGTCGGCCTCTACCACCCATGAAGGCAACTTATTCCAGTAATTTATAACTCGCTGGCTAAAATAAAACTTCCTGCAGTCCAATCTAAACATTTCCCCGCGTAACTTGAATTTATGTCCCCTAGTTCTAGCATCATTTATAATCTTGAAAATTTTGTCCTCATTCATTTTACTGATGCCTCTCAGAGCCTTAAACACCTCAATCAAATCTCCCCTAAGGTGGAACAATACTCCTGTAAAACCCATTGTGAGCTCTCATTGTGTGTTAGTTTTCTTTTAGTATGGCAACCAGAAAGTGTATAAACAGTCCCAACATATTTTGTTACATGTGTGGTTGTTTTGTTCCTGTAAAGCAGAGGTTAAATATTACCGATTTTGTAAAAAAATCGTATTATGGATACTTTGACATAAAACTAGGCAATCAGGATAAATCGTGGGCACTGCATAAAGTATGCCATACATGTGTCGAACATCTTAAAAAATGGAGTAAAGGAAAAAAGGTGTGCTTGCTATTTGCTATTCGTATGGTGTGGCGCGTGCCAATAAGCCATGCTGAATGTTACTTTTGTGTATGTGATGTTAAAGGTTACAATTCAAAAAATAAAAAAGGACATCAAATATACAGATCTACCGTCAGCCAGAAGACCGGTTCTGCATGGACCTGATCTGCCTGTAAAATCTCCACCAGAAACTTTGGAGTCCACATCTTTTTCCACCGAAGCAGAAGCTAAAGAAGTTAGATAAGAGGAATGTTATCAACCAGAAAATGTTTTAACACCACAGCAATTCACGCAAGTCGAACTGAACGATTTAGTAAGGGACGTAGGTCTTCCAAAGTATGCTGCCAAAATTCTGGGATCCAGACTTCAAGTGAAGAACTTACTTGCTCCAGGTACATCATTTTTCTGGTACAGAAATCATGAAAGGGAGTTTATACAGTATTTTTCACAAGAAGGCCTTCTCGTATATTGCAGTGATATCGCTGGTTTAATAAGTGCCATAGGAGCTCCATCATATGTTCCTAGTGAATGGAGACTATTTATAGACTCTTCTAAGACTAGTTTAAAAGGTGTTCTCTTGTATAATGGAGATAAGTACACATCTGTGCCATTTGCTCATTCAGTCTACTTAAAAGAGACTTATGACAATGTAAAGTTGCTTCTGGAGAAAATTAAATATCAAGATCATGAATGGCAACTATGTGGAGACCTAAAAGTGTTATATATATTGTTGGGGCAACAGGGTGGGTACACTAAAATGCCATGCTTTATTTGTGAATGGGATAGCAGAGCTAAAGCGCTGCAATGGACAAAGAAGCAATGGCCTCGGATGCACAATCTAACACCGGGGTCAAAAAATATTGTGCACGAAAGTTTGGTGAAGCCAGATAAAATAATTTTACCTCCACTGTATATCAAGTTAGGCATAATGAAGCAATTTGTTAAAGCATTGAATAAGGATGGCAACTGCTTTAAGTACCTTTGCAGTAACAGTAGCCACTGGCAGAGGAGAAAGTGATTCTTGCACTGCTTCTATTGGAATGAGCAGCAGCCTGGAAAATAAGATGCAGGATATTTCAGAGACTGCTGGGAATCATGGGGGTACAAGTGAACACATGGGTTGTGTTAGGGTGGCTAAGAGGAAGAGCAGGTGCATGTATACTTGCGTGTACACCAATGCTAGGAGTTTAGTAAATAAATTTGATGAATTTGAGGTATTGCTCAAAACATCAAAGGCAGATATTGTTGGGATTTCAGAGACGTGGTGTCACACAGATATAAGGAATGCAGAACTGGAATTTGGGGAGTACAATGACTACAGAAAGGATAGACAGGATAGGAAGGGAGGAGGGGTTATGCTATTAGTTAAGAAACACAAAATCCAAGGAAGTGAAGCCAGTCGACATCGCTGGACAGTGCAGTGTCGAGTCAGTTTGGTGTGACATAAGCATTGGGAGATCAAAATTGAGAGTAGGAGTGTGCTATAGTCCTAATGACTCTGATGAGTATAATAAGAAACTGTACAGAGAAATAGAGTGGGCCAGTAAATCAGAGTCTTATAATGGGGGATTTTAATTTCCCAGATATTGACTGGAATTTGGGGGCTGGTCACTCACACACTAGCAAGGCTTTTGTGGATTTATTGGATGATTGTTTTCTACATCAGCATGTTTGGGAGGCAACTAGAGGGAGTAATACTCTTGATTTGATTATCAGTAGTGATTCTTCATGCATTAAGAATCTGCAGATAAATGAACCACTAGGTGGCATTGATCACAGTGTTCTGAAGTGGGAGTTACTCAAAGAGGTAACTACCATTAGGGGTAAAGGGAAGGGATATTGCTTTCGTAAAGGCAACTATGATGGACTGAGACAGTATTTAAATTCTATACAGTGAGATCAACTGATGATGTTACCAACAGCAAATTCAAAATGGGAAGCATTCAAAGAACTTATCTTGGAAGCTACTAGGCTTTACATACCAACTAAGAAATATTGTTCAATGTTTAGGCCTAAATGGATGTCAGATGAACTAATGAGGCATATGGCTCATTAGTTCATCTGACATATTTTTTGGCTGATGCTGGATAAGCTTTGCTTTCTTGCATCATATGCCTCTACTAATGCTAATGCTTATTGTATGTGGCTTTCCAGACTTAGTAATCAACAATGAAATATTGTATGATACACACAAACCATCAGTTGTTTTGTTGTGAGGTATTACATTACAAAATAAACTTGACATTGTTGGTTGCTTTTGCAGTTTAACATGAAGTAATTGAAAAAATGTTAAATTCTTGTCTGACATGTCAGGATGTGCCTTTAGTTTGAAGATGATAATTCCTGAAAATGCTGTACTCAGACAAGCGTGTTGATTTATAATTATAATTTGAGAATGGAATCTTGTCAGGTCTGCACACCATTCGTGTGACACTCTGTGTAATTACTTAACAGATATACATAAATATTCATGCTATGTGCTAATCTGAACAATAGTAAATAAGCGATCAAACCCCCCCCCTGCTTCCCCATATGCAAACCCACTACCCTGGGGGGCACTACCCACTTAGAGAACCACTGATCTAAAATATTATTTAAATTATAGAAATTCTGGGATGTAAGTATAATTAAATATAAGATTGATACTTAAAAGTTATAACTGAGCAACAACTTACAGCAGTCTGAAGTCAAGTAGCTTTTAAACTTAGTATAATTCTAGGCGCCTCCGTAGCCAGGTGGGAAGGAGCAGCAGTGCGTAGCACACGCTTCTTGATTAGACCGGGGTTCGAGCCCGTCACCACCAAATATGGAGAATGCGGAAAAGTCATGGAATGACCACCGTATATCCCGGAGCAATATGGCCTTAGTTGCTAATGCTCCTAAAAACCAAATAACATTAGTATAATTCTCTTTATTTTCTCAGAAGCATTTGAGTCCATTTTAATTCTGTCTCCAAAATCCGGTTATTGAGTTATACAGAATGGGTTGATAAGGCTAACATTAACAGTAGGCAGGGGCTATAGTTCAGGAAATTGCTAAGCGTTAATCATCATGTAACAGTAAAAAAAATCCACATTATTTTGACCATGCGGGGTACCATAGCCCATTTAGCCCCTACCTGTGACTGCTTCTTCCTGGAAAGACTAGAAAAGGAAGAGTATAGTTGGGAACAACAAGGTTGAAAGGATGAGTCTCTTGCAGTAGGCCCAAGTTGATGTTTTGAATTCAGATCATGTGTGGATTTGTTGGAGAAGATGGGGGGGTTATCATAAATCATAACTGCTTAACTGGGACCTTAGATATATAGTAGTAATAGTCCTGGAGTAGAATTATCAGGGGATGAACAGCAACTGAATCAAAGTAGCCCGGATATCAAAGAAAAAGTAGTGAAGATTCTTCTTTTTCATTTAATTTAAATGAAGAAAATGAGTGGCAGAAGGCCACTTTTGATCAAATGAGGAGAAATACCACAGTGAATGGACATTGGCCTAGATGCAAAAATTTTCTTGGAAAGTGGTTTCAAGAGGTTTCTGTCTGACAGTTTTAGTAAGTGGAAGCAAATAAGATAGGCCTGAAGTCTCTTAGCAGTTGTGAGTTTCAAAACTTGGCGACTGAATTCACCCTGTAGCATTCCCACTATAATCATCAGATCTCAACAATCAGACTACAAGGATTTAATTGTACAGATTTGATGGGATATCCAGGTGGAAGAAATTACTGATTTTGAATCAGCAGTTAGAGATACCATTATGCAGATTTTAGATAGTACGATGTAACATGAATAGTTCTCAATCAATCATGGGCATTGTACTGGTGGCAATAAGGCCAAATATGGTAGCAAGACTAGAGTTAGTTTGTTTGTTTGTTGTTTGGTTTTTAGGAGCATTAGCAACTAAGGCCATGTTTCTCCGGGAATATGCGGTGGTCATTCCTTGACCTTTCCGCATCCTCCGTATTTGGTGGTGATGGGCTCGAACCCCGGTCTAATCGAGAAGCGTGTGTTATGCACTGCTTCTCCTTCCCACCTGGCTTCGGAGGCGCCCACTAGAGTTAGACCTTTAGCTGGAAGTCTTATGGGATGAATGAAGTGTTTTGTGAAAAGATTCACTTTCCTTTTTCAGATTGCACATTAATGAACAGGGGTTAGGTTTTTTGCTTGGTGGTGCTAAATAGAAATTGGTGAACTGAGATATTAATATATATCCTATGAGAGGGCTGCTTTCAGTAATTCAAGAATGCTTTTTGCTAATTAAAAAAAGATGGATAAGTAGATGTTACACCACAGCTGGTTTTATGACGAGAATTTGTATGATCTAGACTGATACATATTTAAATTTTTTAATATATTTATATATTTTATTGTTTCACAGATATTTTTTTGTCCAGAAAATATATTTGAATAATTAAAACTTTTAGAGTACATTTAAAATTATTTTGTAAATTTAGGCTTCTATTTAAATTAGAAATAATACTTTTAGGTCAGCTCTGTGTCAATACTGAAAAGATTAGTGCTGTTGGAAGAAGGCTTCATGACGTAATATTATTGAAAAATGCAGATTTGACAACTTCAAATGTTTCAGGTAAGTTAGAGTTTGGATTTTAAAAATACTGTAATAACCATGATAATAAATACTTAATTTTTGATCACTCATGCTGTCAATTTAACAAAGACACTTGTACAGCATCCGTGAGCTATCAGATTCTTTGTGACGATGGTCCTTCTCTGCTCCACTATTTGCTGTTCAGTGACCTGAATAGCTGGGAATTGTTCCAGCCACTTGGTATGTAACCTTTTTGTTTAATTATAAAAAAAATAAATATTAGCTTTTCTACTGAATTGAAAAGTATAATCTATTAATTATGATTTGCTAATCCCAATTAAAAATTATTGGATAAAAATAAACAAGAGAAACCAATAATAATAATAATAATAATAATAATAGAGGAAGATACCAGGAAGATATCAGACCACTTGGAGAGCCAAAACATAATGGCCGAACAGCAGAAAGGATGCAAGGAGCAATTAACCATAGATGCCGTGCTTATGGAGCAAGTCTACAAGAAGCGCCACAACATGTACACAGCCTGCATCGATTACCGCAAGGCCTTTGACTCCATGCCTCATAGCTGGCTAATAGAGGTGCTGAACACCTACAAAGTCAATTCGATAGTGACAAACTTCCTAGGAGAAATAATGGCGAAATGGAGTACCACTGTTAAGGTCAAAAACATCACAACCAGGCCAATCCCCATCAGGACAGGAATCTTTCAGGGAGATGCCCTAAGCCCATTATAGTTTTGTCTAGAACTTAACCTGCTATCTGCCATGCCCAATAGTAGCAAGTACGGATATAACCACCTGATGTACATGGATGATATCAAGCTCTAAAAGGAAACCGAGAAGCACCTTCAGCAACTACTTCAGATCACTGAAGAATTCAGCAATGATATAAGAATGGAATTTGGTCTAGACAAATGCAAGACCAACAGATTGCACCAGGGAAAATCAGTCAACCAAAATTACCAGCTGGAGACTGGTAAAGAGATCGAAGCCATGGCAGAGGGAGAGGCCTACAAATATTGAGGATGATGCAGGCTCAGCAGTTACAGCACAAGGAAATTAAGGCCTGCCTGGCTGAAAAATACCATCAGAGACTCAGAAGCCTGCTGAAAGCAAAGCTCAATGGAGGAAACACAGTTAAAGCCATGAACACCTATGCAGGCCCAGTGCTAACATACTCCTTCGGTGTTATAGATTGGACTAACACCGAGCTGGAGGATATCATGAGAAAGACAAGGACAATGATGACCAAGAGCCGCCAACACCACCCAAAATCTGTCGTGGAGAGACTGACAATTGCCTGGGAAGAAGGAGGAAGGGGCTTGATAGACCTCATTGAGCAACAGAAGACAGCGATAGTTAATCTGAAGGATTACTTCCAGAAACACACAGTAGCACTCCACCAGGCCATAAGGAAAATAGACAAGCGGTATACCCAACTCACCTTAGCGAGGAGTCCCTGCCCAACCAGGAGGTACAAATGAAGCTAGAAAGATGGGCAGAGAAGGAACTCCATGGCAGACACTACAATGATCTCCATTAAGGTCACATAGATAAAATTGCTTCCAATGCATGGTTCACGAGCGGGACGCTCTTCCCCGAGACCGAAGGATTCATGCTCGCCATACAAGACCACATAATCAACACCAGGAACTATAGAAAATACATCGCCAAGGAACCTGGAGTGTCCGATGACACATGTACTAGAGACCCCAACCCACAAGTTATACTGGGACTGTGCCATAATAATGGATAAGACCATCCCACACAAATGACTGGACATAACACTTGTGTTTGTGGCACCTCCATAGCCAGGTGGGCAAGAGCAGAAGTGCGTAGCACACGCTTCTTGATTATACCGGGGTTTGAGCCTGTGACCACCAAATATGGAGTATGTGGAGAGATCAGAGAATGACCACCACATATCCCCGGAATAAATATTACCGGGGTTTGAGCCTGTGACCACCAAATACGGAGTATGTGGAGAGATCAGAGAATGACCACCACATATCCCCAGAATAAATATGGCCTTAGTTGCTAATGCTCCTAAAAACCAAATAACAACAACAACATAACCCTTGTGGACAAGAAGGAAAAGGCTACCTATCTGATTGACATAGTGGTACCCAACACTGGCAACCTGCAGAAAACCCATAGGAAAAAATCAGGAAGTACATTAACCTAAGACAGATTAAAGAGATGTGGCATATGCAAGAAGTAACGACTATCCCGATCATCGTGTCAGCCACAGATATGGTGTGCCAAAGACCCTTCATAGCAGCCTAGCAGCAATAGGTCTCCCAGTGAACACCTACAAGGAACTCCAGAAAGTCGCAATCCCAAACACGTGTAGGAAAATCAGAGAGTTCCTCGACCAACAGTAACACCAGACATAACAACAACCATCCTGTGTACTTGGTAGCAATACCCATCATGAGGTGGAATGCCCAATCAGGGAGAAATAATAATAATAATAATAATAATGGGCATGATGGCCCAGTGGTTACGACACTGGATGAACCTGGGTTTAAGTCTCGCCTTGCCTGAAGCAAAAGCAGCTCCATCACGCTGGGAGACGGTATAATAATAGTAATAAATTGGAATAATAATAGTAATAAAAAAAGAAAATAAAAATGAATAAATAGACATTGTGAAACTTGCTCCAATGGACCTACCTACCTTAAGGTCGGAGTGACAGCTAAGGCAGACCATGGCGCCATATGGTGTCATTCCCAAGAACTACCATTGAACATAAGCTGAAGGTAAACAGGTCCACCTCCATAAATGGATGATACTGCAGAGAAATATTAATCATACTGCACTGAGTCTGGCGCACAATAAAGTCACTCGTGTTCAGGCCTTAAGCAGTGGGGGTTGGCTTGAAAAATCAGAGACGGTCTCCCGAGGAAGACAATGGAGCCAGTGGTGCTGTCCCTCATATGGCTACCACAAGAGAAGGGCAAGACCATCCATCCCCACAAACTGGAAATGCTTTCTGCGCAACTGCACTAGTGACCACCCAGGAAGGAAGGTGCATACAGGCCGAGACTACATACCAAGTGGATTCCAGATTCTGGGAATCGTTCCCAGAGAAGGACTGTCATCACGAAGAACCTGACACCTCCTGCAATCTTGGAAAAAATCAAGCAGGACATGAGCGATCAACTACAAAGGATAAAGAATATGGAACCAGAGGAGGAAGAACATACAACCACTGAACCGGAGGAGGAAGAGCAAGAAGAAATAAAACCCACAGCAGCTGAAGTGGAAAGAGACAAGGACATGATATCCAGAATAGAGGACAAATGGAAAAAGGCCATAACAGAATTCGAAGGACTGGACCCTACAAAGATCCATGTGATACAGAAGCAGAGGCCCAATAGAACTTTCTGGAGAGTCACAGACCCCCTCAATACACGGCCATCCAGATAGCCGTGTATTGTGCTGCCATAGCAGTGAATAGGATTAATGGAAGAGAAATGAGAAACCAGCATCAGCAGAAGAACCGAAAACAGAAGGAACTGCCATATAGGCCAATTGACCGAGTACCAATGGGATAATAGAAGTAAGAAATTGATTGGAAAAGTGAAGAGCATCCTCAAGAGAGACAGCATCCACAACAAAAATGAGACAAAAACTCAGAGAATAGGAGTACTTGGACACACTGAAGCAGAACCTCCTCGCACTCAGCAAGAGACTACACCGATACAAAGAGAGCTCCCAGAGGAAAATAAACAACCAAATCCTAAATGAGAACCAAAGAGCCTTCTACAGGAGTCTCGGAGAAGACAGGAAAGAAGGGAATGGACCACCTGAGTAGAAGATGAATGATCAGTTTTGGGGTAACATATGGAGCAGGGAAGTAAGACATAACAGCCGAGCCCCCTGGATAAAACTAGAACACAAGAATACCAAGGACGTACAAGAGATGAGAGAATGATAGATTCGGGAAGAAGAAGTAAAACAGATGATCAAGAACCCTCACAACTGGCAAATTCCAAGAATAGAAAACGTCCACAACTATTGGTACAAGAAGCTCACTTGCACACAAGCACCTGGCAGAGCAGTTCACCCAAATGATAAGGCACCCAGACAGTGGGGTAACTACCCTTTTTTCGGGCCCTGAGGCAAAGAACACGTTCAGGTCCCTACTTAATTAATGAAAATTGCAAAAACAGGAGTAAAAAATATAAATACGAGAAGATTAAAAAAAATCGAAACCATCATAATTCCTCCTCTGCCTCTGTAGACACTGTAATAAATATAATGAATACATTTTTGAAGGTACTGTATAAATGATGTATTAAATATACATCATTTATACAGTACCTTCCTTTTCATCTGTCTTCATCCAGCATGGGATATTCCTATGTGCTATGTGGAATGAATTTTTTTTTTTTTTTTTACACGACACGCATTGGCCTTACCTTAACAGAGTCTGTATAAACTGAACAGAGCAACGAAGCGGAGATGAACTTTTGTTCTAGGAGCCGCCCATACAAAAACACAAAAATAAAAATAATAAAAAAAATTAGCATTATAGCTCTAAGTCAGCTTCATCTTAGGATGCCGAAGTTCTAATAAGGCCGATTTTGATCTGGTGCGAATTTGAATGCAAATGACTACGGTTACTTTCTTTCGAGTGACCGTATGTTTTCATCTTGTACAGATGTTTTATTGTGGATACTTCCTTCCAGCAAAATAATTAATAGTAGTAGTGCTTTATTGTA
Source organism: Mastigoproctus giganteus (assembly GCF_048544385.1). Lineage (NCBI taxonomy): Eukaryota > Metazoa > Arthropoda > Arachnida > Uropygi > Thelyphonidae > Mastigoproctus > Mastigoproctus giganteus. The sequence goes on along the minus strand of NC_143587.1, from coordinate 90,309,174 downwards.
CTAAAGTAATTCGTTATGTTGGGGGAAAAGGTTTTTGCTCCTAATTGATGTAGCACTTTCGAATTTTCGCAAAGTGGATCATCTGAACACAATGTAAATTAGAAGGACAGTAAAAGAGTTGATAATTGGTGCCATTGGTGGGCAGCATTCCGACAAACAAATTTTCTGTTTATACTCCGGGACAACCCCGGTCAGAGGAGATTCGAAAATAGAGAGAGAATACAAGAAACCCCACCGTGTTTAGCAGTCACAGATTGATTGTGTGAAATTACATAATCTGCCAAAAACCACAGTAAAACAAGAGAAGTGATGGGGAGAAAATCTATTTTTCAGCGGGGTTTTTCTTTTTATTACAGCTCAGAACAGTATATGACCATGGATTTATTCGGCTTCTGTACTAAAACTGAATTTCTCCCTTTGCAATGGCATCAAAGCGTAACAAACAAATATTTTTTAACGATACTTTTTGAGTAGCCGTTAGTCGCAGTCTGTTAGCTTTGTATTGTTAGAAATCTTGCAGTTTTGTGAAGAAGACACATTTCAAGAAACAATCCGTTATTCATAGCGGATGATGTTTTTTTCTTCTTTTGCACACTAGTTTTCGAAGTTTATAACGCAGCTATAAATATAAATATTAAATATTTTCTTGAAAATTCGTTAGAAGATCAAATATACATCCAAGGAAACTGCTGTTTCGATATTGTTCCCTTAAAACAATTACAATAAAGCAAACTTTTTTTTTGATCAAATGCGCATTGCAGTGTTATCAGTTTTACACCAGTTTTTCCCGTTTCCAGAAGATGAATTTACTTGATTTTCTGTTAAATACCTTTCTTATTTGTTTTCCACACACAAACACATAACTAAGGAGGTTACAAATTAATATGAAAACAATTAAATAAAATTAGCCAAAGATGGCAGGCCCCTAAAAAGCCCAGGCCCAGAGGCAATTGCCTTGCCTGCCTACATGGTAGCTACGCCACCACACCCAGAGACAATCCCGAAATTTCTCACTCAAGGAATCACATATCTGAAGCCTAAAGATGAAGATACAAGAAACCCAGCAAAATACAGGCCAATCAACTGCCTCTGAGCAATGTACAAGATCCTGACCAGCTGCATAACCAGGAAGATATCAGACAACTTAGAGAGCCAGAATATAATGGCTGAACAGCAGAAAGGATGCAAGCGGCTGAGCTATATAACTGCAGCATCTATGGTTAATTGCAAGGAGCAATTAACCATGGATGCCGCGGTTATAGAGCAAGCCTACACTGACCATTAGCATTAGCATTAGCATTAGTAGAGGCATATGATGCAAGAAAGCAAGCTTATTCAGCATCAGCCAAAATAAAAGAAAAAAAAAAAAAAAAAAACAACCACTACTCCCATTTCACCCATCAATTCGTTCGAAATACCTGTCCAGCTGAGCCTTAATTTGTTTAGGCTATCAACTTCAACAACAAGCGATGGAAGTCTATTCCACAAACCAACTGCCCGCTGGCTAAAGGCGAATTTCCGCACATCTATCCGACATCCGTCCTTCCTCAATTTGAATTTATGCCCTCTCAGGTGATTATTCTGAGCAAGAGGAAGAATTCCATCGGCATTGAGCATGCTCAAGCCATTCAAAGCCTTGTACACCTCTATCAGATCACCTCGGCGATGCCTAGTCTCCAGGCTCTGTAATTTGCAAAACTTAAGCCTTTCTTCGTAAGAGCAACCCTTTGTTCCATTCACTAATCTTGTTGCCCTTCTCTGTACTCGTTCCAGCAGCTCTACATCCTTCTTGAAATGAGGCCTCCAGACCTGTATACAGTACTCAAGGTGTGGCCTGACCAATGCCTTATACAAGGGAATAATCACATCCCTGTCCCTGCTAGAAAAATTCCTGTATATCATTGACAAGACACCATGAGCTACTCTTGCAGCTCGTCTGCACTGCTCAGAGAACTTCATATCTGCCTGCACAATTACCCCCAGGTCCTTTTCATTCTCTACCACTGTCAGCGTAGTACCACAGAGTTGATACGTTGATCTGGGGTTACTGTTTCCCATATGTAGTACTTTACATTTGTCAATGTTAAACTTCATTTGCCACCTCTCAGCCCATCTGCTCAACCTTTCCAGATCCTGTTGCAGCAGCATAGTATCAGTAGTGTCCTTAACAACCCTGCCAACCTTTGTATCGTCTGCAAACTTGGACATTAAGCCTGATACACCATCATCAATATCATTTATAAATACAGAAAACAACAATGGACCCAACACTGAACCCTGAGGAACTCCACTAATAACATTAGTCCACGTTGAGCAGTGTCCATTGATTACCACTCTCTGTCTTCTGCCACTCAACCATCCCTTTATCCATAGCAGCAATTTGCCTCGAATGCCACACTTCTCCAATTTGTGCAGCAGTCTTCCATGCGCAACAGTATCAAAAGCCTTTCTAAGATCCAAATATATAATATCAAAGTTATTCCCTGCATCCAGTTCTTTTGTGACTACATCATAGTATCCAATCAAATTGGTCAGACAAGACCTGCCCTTAAAAAACCCATGCTGTGTCTGAGCTATAACTGAATTCTTGTCTAGACGATCCTGCAGTGCTTCTTTAACCAGTGCCTCCATTAATTTTCCTGGAACCGAAGTTAAACTAACAGGTCTATAATTACTTGTGTCAGCCTTTGATCCTCCTTTGTGAATTGGGGTTACATTTGCACATCTCCAGTCCATGGGTACCTCCCCTGAGTCCAAAGAAGCTCTCATAATTATGGCTAGGGGTTTGCTTACTTCCTTTGCTGCCTCCTTTAATATAACTGGATAGATCCCATCCACCCCGGGTGCCTTTTTTATGTTTATCCTCAACAATTTCTCCTCCACTTTCCTCTCAGTTATTAGAAAATCATCTAGCTCACTGCCAATGTTTACTTCACCTACGACATTCCCCTTCCTGAATAACTCCTCATGTGTGAATGTAGATGCAAAATACTCGTTTAGATTGTTAGCCACCTGAGCTGGATCCTCAACTGTTGAACCATCAACATCCAGTGGACCAATCTGATTCATCCCTTTCCTTCTTGAGTTTAAATAGGTAAAGAACTCTTTTCTGTTTTTCTTTGCATCCTTTGCCAAGGATTTCTCATAATCTGCCTTTGCCTGCCTAATCTCCTTTGTGACTTGGTTACAGACCAACTTATATCTATCATAGGTTTCCACGTCACCCATTAATTTGTATGTATCCCATGCATTTTTCTTCTCTGCCATATGTCTCATTAGTTCATCTGACAACCATTTAGGCCTGAACCTTGAACAATATTTCTTGGTTGGTATGTAAAGCCTGGTAGCTTCCAAGATTAGTTCCTTGAATGCTTCCCATTTTGAATTTGCTGTTGGTAACATCATCAGTTGGTCCCACTGTATAGAATTTAAATACTGTCTCAGACCAGCATAGTCTCCTTTACGAAAGCAAAAACCCTTCCCTTTACCTCTGATGGTAGTTACCTCCTTGAGTAAATCCCACTTCAGCACACTGTGATCACTGCCACCCAGTGGTTCATTTATCTGCAGATTCCTAATGCATGAAGAATCACTACTGATAATCAGATCAAGAGTATTACTCCCTCTAGTTGCCTCCCGAACATGCTGGTGTAGAAAACAATCATCCAATAAATCCACAAAAGCCTTGCTAGTGTGTGAGTGACCAACCCACAAATTCCAGTCAATATCTGGGAAATTAAAATCCCCCATTATAAGACTCTCTGATTTACTGGCCCACTCTATTTCCCTGTACAGTATCTTATTATACTCATCAGAGTCATTAGGCCTATAGCACACTCCTACTCTCAATTTTGATTTACCTATGCTTATGTCACACCAAACTGACTCAACACTGCACTGTCCAGCGATGTCAACTGGCTTCACTTCCTTGGATTTTATGTGTTTTTTAACTAATAGCATAACCCCTCCTCCCTTCCTATCCTGTCTATCCTTTCTGTAGACGTTGTACTCCCCAAATTCCAGTTCTGCATTCCTTATATCTGTGTGACACCACGTCTCTGATATCCCAACAATATCTGCCTTTGATGTTTTGAGTAATACCTCAAATTCATCAAATTTATTTACTAAACTCCTAGCATTAGTGTACACGCAAGTATACATGCACCTGTTTCTATTCGTAGCTACCCTAACACAACCCATGTGTTTACTTGTACCGCAATGACTTCCAGCAGTCTCTGAAATATCCTGCATCTTGTTTTTCAGGCTTCTGCTCATTCCAATAGAAGCAGTGCAAGAATCTCTTTCACCTCTGCCCGTGGCTACTGTTAATCCATTAGTCTTTGTCTCCCCCCAAGCTAGCAGTTTTCCGACCCACCTAACACTGCCTCGATAGCATCAGCAAATATTCTTGCACCCTTTCTATTTAAGTGTATCCCATCCCTGTAGAAGCAATCTCTCCTGTTAACAAGTACAGTCCAGGCTGAAAAAAATTCTACCCCTTCAGCCTTGCACAATCTTTCCAGGGCCGAATTGATCGACAAGGCTCTCATCATGACCAGCTGCATAACTAGGAAGATATCAGACAACTTAGAGAGCCAGAACATAATGGCTGAACAGCAAAAAGGATGCAAGCGGCTGAGCTCTATAACTGCGGCATCTATGGTTAATTGCAAGGAGCAATTAACCATAGATGCCGCGGTTATAAAACAAGCCTACAAGAAGGGCCACCAAATGTACACAGCCTACCTTGATTACTGCAAGGCCTTTGACTCTGTGCTTCATAGCTGGCTAATAGAGGCGCTGAACATCTACAAAGTCAATCTGATAGTGACAAACTTCCTAGGAAAAACGATGGCAAAATGGAGTACCACCATTAAGGTCCACCTTTCTCAATCAACAGCAGCAAGTATGGATATAACCACAAAGAAGGAAGGAAGAACCTGTACACCCTCACCCACCTGATGTACATGGATGACATCAAGCTCTACGTGGGAACTGAGAAGCAACTCCAGCAACTACTCCAGATCACCGACAAATTCAGCAATGATATTAGGATGGAATTTGGTTTAGACAAATGCAAGACCCACGGATTGCACCAGGGAAAATTAGTCAACCGAAACTACCAGCTACAGACTGGTAAAGAGATCGAAGCCATGGCAGAGGGATAGGCCAACAAATACATGGGTATGATGGAGGCTCAGCAGTTACAGCACAAGGAAATTAAGGTCCTGCCTGACCAAAAAATATCACCACAGACTCAGAAGTCCGCTGAAAGCAAAGCTGATTGGAGGGGACACTGTTAAAGCCATAAACACCTATGCAGTCTGAGTGCTAACATTCTCCTTTGGGGTCATAGATTGGCCTAACACCGAACTGAAGGATATCATGAGAAAGACAAGGACAATGATGACCAAGAGCCGCCAACACCACCCAAAGTCATATGCCTCTACTAATGCTAATCTGTTTTCCTTTAGCCCCATTTAACACACACAGCTGAAAATTTTGACTCCTTGCTTGTTTACACAGATGGTCTGAGGTCAGAATCATGTACAGAATTTGCTGCCATCTTTCCACACACTACTATATCTGAGCATATTTTCCCTAAGTGCAGCATATACACTGCAGTTAGAGTTAGCCTCACACCAGAAATTTTGTTTAGAGTTAGCCTTGGGTAACATCAGAACTTTTGTTTAGAGTTAGCCTTGGGTAACATCAGAACTTTTGGTTAGAGTTAGCCTTGGATCACATCAGAACTTTTGATTATCAACAGATTATTATATATTCTCTGATTCTTTGCATATATTACAGGCTTTATCATCTTTGAAGTATGCTCCTCATCCAGTCTTGTTTCAGGTTCAGCAGAAGGTACATTCTCTTCATGAACATAAATTTGATATTCACTTCTGCTGAATTCCTAGCCACATTAGGATCAGGGGAAATAATTTGGCTGATATAGCACCAAATCAGCAATTCTCACTAATCGTCATGGCCTGTCAGGCCCCTATACAGATTATAGGTAAATAATACACACCACAAGATTCATTTCCAGTGACAGAATTCATGGAATGAAAAAACTTCAAATAAATTACATCAGATAAATCCTGTAATCAAACGATGGCAGTCTAGTCTTAGCAAGGATGGTAACAAAATGAAGTAGTTCATGCTTGGCTCTGCTTAGTACAGAGTCATTTGAAACAACCTTTTTTTGCTGAGGATTGCTGATCGTATGTATGAGTTCTGTGGCACCATTTTATCCATTAAACATTTTAATTGACTACACAGATTTTAATGATACATGTTTTACTGCCGTTACCCATCTGACTGAGGCTCAGTCAGATTTTATCTGAGAATGACGTGTCAGCTATTTTTAAAAATTTGATTGATTAATTCTGATTATTCTTTAAAATACATATAAAATTACATTTGATTACAAATTACATATGTACAAATTAAGTACATATGTATTTAAAATAGTGAATATGTATTTTTATTCCATGTACTTATATAACCTTTTAACAAGGTAACCTCTTTCAGTGGTGCCTATAATTCATTTTTAATTCTCTCTAAACTTGTCTTGCCTACGTTGCTAATGTACCAAAAAAAAATCATAAATTGCCAAACCAAACCTTACTAAAATAGAAAGTATGGAAGAATATTTGCTGATGCTATCAAGGCTATCATGTCCAATGGGTTGGAAAACTGCTAGCTTGGAGGGGGGGGGGGATATACAGAATAATAGATTAACAATAGCCGCAGGTAGAGATGAAAGTGATTCTTGCACTGCTTCTATTGCAATGAGCAGCAGACTGGGAAGTAAGGCACTGGGAATTTAAGAACTGCTGGGAGTCATCATGGAACAAATAAATACATAGGCTGTGTTAGGGTAACTAAGAGTAAGAACAGGTACATGTATAATTGCATGTATACCAATCCTAGGAGCATAGTATATAAATTTGATGAATTTGAAGTGCTGGTCGAGACATAAAATGTGGACATTGTTGGGATTATAAGAGACTTGGTTTCACTGAGATGTAAGGGATGCAGAATTTGAATATGGGGAGCACAATATGTACAGAAAGGATAGAGGAGATAGAAGTGGAGGTGGGGTTATGCTCTTAGTTAAGAAACACATAAAATCGAAAGAAGTGCATCCAGTCAACATGGGTGGCCGGTGCAATGTTGAGTCAATTTGGTGTGACAAGTCCTGGGAAAGCAAAAATGAGCAAAAACTTGGATGACTGATTTCTACAGCACCATGTTAGAGAGGCAAAGAGAGAATAATACTCTTGATCTGATTATCAGCAGTGATTATTTATCTATTAAGAATCAGCAGATAAAAGAACCACTAAGTGGCAGTGATAACAGTCTATTGATGTGGGATTTACTTAAAGAGGTAACTACCGTCAAGAGTAAAGGAAAGGGTTTTTGCTTTCATAAAGGTGGCTACAGTGGTCTCAGGAAGTTTTTAAATTCTATATAGTGGATACAAATGATGATGTTACCATTAGCAAATTCTAAATGGGAAGCATTCAAGGAATTAATTATAGATGCTACTAGGCTTTTCATACCAACTAAGAATGGATGTCAAATGGATGAAGGCCCAAATGAACTGAGGCTTGTGGCAGAGAAGAAAAATCCATGGGATGCACATAAATTGTTACATAACACAGAAACCTATAGTAGATACAAGCTAGTCTGTAATAAAGTCACAAAGGAGGTTAGGCAGGTGAAGGCAGATTTGAAAAATCTTTGGCAAAGGATGCTAAGAAAAACAGCAAATACTTCTTTACTTCAATAAACTCTAAAAGGAAGGGGATAAATCAGATCGGTCCACTTAATATCAATGGTTTGACTATAGATGATCCTGCTCAGATAGCTGACAAACTGAATGAGTATTGTGCATCTACATTCACACATGAGGAGTTATTGAAGGAGGAGAGGGCCATATGTTTATCAAACTCTAACAGGTAGTTAAATGATTTTGTAATAACGGAGAGCAAAGTGGAGGAGAAATTGTTGAAGTTAAACATAAGAAAGGAACCTGAGGTAGATGGAATCTATCCAGTTTTATTAAAGGAGGTGGCAAAGAAAGTAAGCAAACCATTAGCCATAATTATGCGAGCATCCTTGGACTCGGGGGAAGTACCCACGGGCTGGAGATCAGCAAATGTATCTCCAATTCACAAAGGGGTTTCAAAGGGTGGCACAAGTAATTACAGACCTGTTAGTTTGACCTCTGTTCCAGGGAAGATAATGGAGTCACTGGTTAAAGAAGCATTGCAGGATCATCTAGACAAGACTGCACAATAATTCAGACACATCATGGGTTTGTTAAGGGAAAGTCTTGTCTGACAAAAAATTGATTGGATACTATAATGTGGTCACAAAGGAACTGAATGCAAAAAATAATTTTGATATCATATACTTGGATTCTAGAAAAGCTTTTTATACTGTTGCAAACGGAAGACTACTGTACAAATTGGAGCAGTATAGCATTAAGGGCAAGTTGCTACAATGAATAAAAGGATGGTCAAGTAGGAGAAGCCAGAGTGTAATCAATGGGTACTGCTCTACGTGGACTAATGTTATTAGTGGCATCCCTCAGGGTTCGGTGTTGGACCATTGTTGTTTTTTATATTTATCAGTTGTATTGATGAAGGTATATCAAGCTTAATGTCAAATTTTGCAGATGATACAAAAGTTGGCAGGGTTGTTAATAACAGTATGCATGTGCTGCAACAGATCTGGAAAAGTTGGGTAGTGGGCTGAGAAGTGGCAACTGAAGTTTAACATTGACTAATGCAAAGTACCGCATATGGGTAGCAGTAACCCCAAGAAATATACCAACTTGGTGGTGTTACACTCAGGGTAGTGGAGAATGAAAGAGACCTGGCAGTAATTGTGCTGTCAGATATGAAGTTTTCTGAGCAGTGCAGACAGGCTGCCAGAGTAGGTCATAGGGTCTTGTCAATGATATACAGGAGTTTTACAAGCAGGAATAAGGAGGTTATTATCCCCTATATAAGGAAATGGTCAGGCCACACCTTGAGTATTGCATACAAGTCTGTAAGCCTCATTTTATGAAGAATATAGAGTTGCTAGAACGAGTACAGAGAAGGGCAATAAGATTGGTGAAGGGAACAAAGGGGTGCTTTTATGAAGAAAGGCTTAAGTTCTGCAAATTGCAGCTTATGGAAACTAGGCACCCGCGAGGCAATCTGAATGAGATGTATAAGGCCTTGAATGGATTAAATAGGCTGAATACTGATGGATTCTTTCTCTTGCCCAGATTACAAACCTTAGGGGGCATAGATTCAAACTGAGGAAAGGCAATTGTAGGATAGATATATGGAAGTTTGCCTTTAGCCAGCAGGTAGTTGATTGCTGTAATAAACTGTTGTTTTGGAAGTTGATTGTTTAAATAAATTGAAGGCACAATTAGACAATCAATTGGAATGAATGGATCAGTGAAATGGGAAGGGTTTTTTTTTTTTTTTTTGACTGATGCTGTATAAGCTCTTGCTTTCTTGCTTCATTTGCATCTATTAATGCTAATGCTAATGTTAATGCTGTTCAACCCAAAAGCTGATTGAGGAGAAGGGATATAAACCTGAACAGGTTTTCAATGCTGATGAGACAGCATTATTCTAGAAGAAGATTCATCTACATAGATGTGCTGAGGCACACCTATTTAGATGTTGAAGAGAAGAAGGCCCGAGGATCCAAGTTGGTATGAGATCGGGTTACGCTGCTAGTTTGCTACAATGCAGCAGGCAGGCAGGCCATATGATAAAGCTTGGCCTAATTTTCTGGGTGCAGAACCAAAGAGCTCTTAGAGGATGTAGCAAGAATATACTGCCTGTGTACTGGATGTAGAACACAAAATCCTAGACGATGAAGAACCGCTTCCTGAACTGGTTCCACCACTGCTTCATCTCCAAAGACAAGAAATTCCTGGAGGAAAAGGGGCTTCCATTTAAAGTCCTCCACATGCTGGACAGTGCCCCAGGACACCCAAGTGATGAACAAGACTATGCAAATGAAGGCAACGAGGTGCTCTTTCTACCACCTAACACTACCTCCCTTATCTAGCTGCTTGTCCACGGGATAATCAACATTTTTAAGGCAAACTACACGAAGAGGTGTATGGACCGAATCATTTAGGCCATGGACAATGACGGCATCCTCAACGTTATTCAATTTTGGAAAGACTTCACCATAGCTGATTTTCTCTTCCTAAAAACATGCGCTGGTAGACATCAAGGACAAGTAAAATCTTATTGGAGGATCATGTTGCCCGAGGTTGTGCATGACGTCAGTCCAGATGAACTACGAATCATTCCAGATGAATGGCGCAAGAAAACCATTGCAGAAACAAAGTAGTTGGCCAGGAGAATAGGAGGCATATGTTTCGAGGACTTGGAGGAGGAGGACATCAATGATTTAATTGATGAACAGGCAACAATGCTAACGGATGATGAACTCGAGGAGCTTGTTTGTTCCACTCTGAGGATGAGGACAAAGTTGAGGAAGAACCACACAAAGAGAAGTGTGACTTGGAAAGCCTAGTGTAAGCAATGCTTGGTGCCAAATGCCTTGTGGACTTCTTCCGCGAATATGATGACAACATGATTCGTGCAATGAAGTTCAAGGAAAGCCTCGACGATATAAAATAAATAAATAAATTTTCTGTTTATACTCGGGACAACCAAACGGTCAGAGGAGTTCACAAGATAGACAGAATACAAGAAACAGCACGGTATTCAGCAGTCACAGGCTTGAACCCCGGTCACTCAAGGCATATGTACTTATGCACCCGTGCGCCTGACCACTAGGCTGCGGTATACCACATTTAACACCGTACACAGCCATGTTCAACAAGTTCAAACAAAAGAAGAAGCAGCTTCCCATCACAATGTTCCTGAAAAGAACAACTTCTACATCAACGCCTAAAACTCCTTGTACCCCTGAACTGGAAGTCTCGACAGCATCCAATTCTGCTTCTTCTACAGCCTCTGAGACCCCAACTACTGAGGAGTACAGAATCCTGTGGTGAATATCCTGGTGCATTCCGTGTTTTTAACTATGTAATAAAATTTTAATACAGTATTTTTGAAACATGGGTCTAAAATGTTACTCATTATTGTAAAACACAATTAAAACCTTTTAAACACATGTAAACATTTCTCTGTTAATTGTAAATGGTTGTGTAAGTGTTTAGGCTTACATAGAAAACATCTGGGGCTATTTGGGCGAGAGTACAGATTTTCGTGGAATTTCACGTTTTTCACGAAAAGTGTTGACACATAACCTACGCAAAAATAGAGATCGGACTGTATATTGCTTACATATGTAAGCAAAAATTTGCAGCCAATTTTATTAATTCTGCTAAAAATTAAAAATAAATAAATAATAAATAAATCATGAAATACAGTCGGACCCCCATATAACGAAATCAAATGTTCCCTTGAAAAAATTCGTTAAACAGAAATTTCGTTATAACGAAATATGGGTAATCCTGCACTTTAGCATCATGAGTCATGGTCAGCCCACAAGTCACCGCCAGCTCCAACCTGTTGTGAATCGTATTCTGACGGAGCAGTTCTGACTTGACTGAGCATGCGCGACACTCACTATATGTGTCGGTCTGTGTTGGGAATTGTCACTGCCAGCTCCAGCCTGTTGTGAATCGTATTCTGACGGGCAGTTCCGACTTTCTGAGCATGCGCGACACTCACTCTATCTGCCGGTTTCTGCTGTATCTGCCAGTCTGTTCTGGGAATTGTCATGGAGCATGCACGACACTCTCCGTATCTGCTGGTCAACATATTCTGATGGAGCAGTTCCGACTTGACTGAGCATGCACGACACTCACTATTTGTGCTGGTCTGTGTTGGGAATTGTCACGGAGCATGCATGACACTCACTGTATCTGCCGGCCTGTATACTGGCAATGTACTGTGTACTCGGATTTTTTTTTTTTTTTCCTTTTCAGAAAGAATAAAAACAATTTCCTGACTACATAAGAATTTGATTATAAAAATACAAGTAGATAGTTATAAAACAATATTTTGTATTGCCTGAAAATAATAATATGAGCATATTTTGTGATTATCTGTATATATTATTACAAATATATTTGTAATAATTTATGGATTATTACACTTGTGAAAAGGTGAATTAAATAAAAAAATACATATAGTACTTAATCCTATAGATCCAATGATTTTAATTTTCTATCTATATAAAACTTTCCAAAAAGTATGGTGGTACATTTGTTAAAAACTATTTCAAGTGAAAATAAACTAAACATGTGCAATGAAGATGTATTATTTTAAATTGACTTTTTCTCCCTTTTGCTGATGCGAAATCATCACATCAATAATTTTATCCTAATTTATGTTTTGTGCAACTTAAGTTTCAATGAATACAATTCATATATTGGTTAGTCGTTCTTCTCCAGTTGTTGATCTAAGGTGATTTTTAATCAATTTGAGTTTACTCGAGGGCCTTTTACAAGAAGTATTACAGGCAGGGTAAGAAAAATTCTTAATGCTATTTCTGTGTTTGGATAAGTTTCGATAACACAATACTCCTGAATCAATTGGGGAAGATACATGTATGTATATATATATATACATGGAATATTATTAGAAAAAGTAAATCAATCCAATAATAATACCATCAGGGACCTAAGAAAACACAAAAAAAAAAAAAAAAAAAATTATTATCGCTTTTTACCGACAATCTAGATGACTTCAACTGGGGCCAACCACCCAGAATGAAGGCAAAAAACGACAAGAGGTTCTCTGTTTCTGTGATGATCAATATATGCTAAGTAATTTCTTTCTTTCCTTTTTTATCACTAATATAATTATATATATACATGTAGATAGATAGAAAGTTAAAATCATTGGCTCTATAGCATTAAGCACTATATGTATTTTTATTTAATTCACCTTTTCACAAATGTAATAATTACAAATATATACAAATAATCACAAAATATACTCATTATTATTTTCAGGCAATACAAAATATATTACCTGAAAATAATAATTACCTATTTCCATTATCATTTTTATAACTATCTACTTCTATTTTTATAATCAAATTCTTATGTAGTGAGGAAATTGTTTTTTATTCTTTCTGAAAACAAAAAAAAAAAAAAAATTACTGCACGTACGTAGTACATTGCCAGTATACAGTCAGTGTCGTGCATGTTCAATCTAGTCGGAACTGCCTGTCAGAATACTATTCATGCCAGGATGGAGCTGGTGGTGACTTGCAGGCTGACCGTGACTCACAACAATAAAGTGCAGGATTATTGAAATATGACCTTTACAATAATCAAAAATATTGTAATTCAGCATTCAGAAATATGTGAGAAATAAATCTGAAATAAGAAATGGGAATGAATAAATTTTCTAACATTTTAAAACAATTTACTTAACACACACACATTAAGAAATTACTATTCACATTAGACACAACATGGGTTTGTTAAGGGAAAGTCTTGTCTGACAAATTTGATTGCATACTATGATGTACTTACAAAGGAACTGAATGCAAAAAATTATTTTGATATCATATAATTGGATTTCAGGAAAGCTATTGACACTGTTGCACATCGAAGACTACTGTACAAATTGGAGCAGTATGGTATTAAGGGTAAGTTGCTACAATGGATAAAAGGGTGGTTGAGTGGGAGAAGACAGAGAGTGGTAATCAATGGATGCTGCTCTTCTTGGACTGATATTATTAGTAGAGTCCCCCAGAGTTCGGTGTTGGGCCAACTGTTGTTTTGTATATTTCTCAGTGATATTTATGAAGGTATATCAGGCTTAATGTTGAAGTTTGCAGATGAAACAAAGGTTGGCAGGGTTGTTAATGACAGTAATGTCAGTGTGCTACTGCAACAGGATCTAGTAAATTTGGGCAGATCAGCTGAAAAGTGGCAACTGAAGTTTAACCTTGACAAATGCAAAGTACTGCATATTTGGTAGAAGTAATCCCAGAGAAACGTACCAAGTGTGTGGTACTACACTTAGGGTGGTAGGAAATGAAAAAGATCTGGGAGTAATTGTGCAGTCAGATATGAAGTTTTCTGAGCAATGCAGACAGGCTGCCAGAGCAGGTCATGGAGTATTGTCAATAATATACAGGAATTTTGCTAGCAGGGAAAAGGTTTGGTTTTGGTTTTTTTTTTAGGAGCATTAGCAACTAAGGCCATATTGCTCCGGGATATGCGGTGGTCATTTCCTGACCTTTCTGCATCCTCCGTATTTGGTGGTGACGGGCTCGAACCCCGGTCTAATCAAGAAGCGTGTGCTACGCACTGCTGCTCCTTCCCACCTGGCTACGGAGGCGAAAAGGAGGTGATTATCCCTTTGTACAAGTTGTTGTGGCCATGCCTTGAGTACTGTGGATAGGTCTGGAGGCCTCATTTTAGGAAGGATATTGAGTTGCTTGAGCTGAGAAGAGTAGGGCAGCAAGATTGGTGAGGGGAACGAAGGGGTAATCTTACCAAGAAAGGCTTAAATTCTGCAAATTGCAGCGACTGTAGACTAGGCACCTGCAAGGTGATCTGATTGAGGTGTATATGACTTTGAATGGGTTGAGCACACTGAATTCTGATGGAATTCTTCTGCTTGCTCAGATTACGAACCCGAGGGGGCATAAATTCAAATCATAGAAATTACTAGGTTTTTCGTACCAACTAACATATTGTTCAAGGCTTAGATCTAAATGGATGTCAGATTATATAAAGAGAACACATGACACAGAAGTAAAATGCATGGGATGCATATAAATTATCAGGCGATGTAGAAGGTGATTTATATCTACTATACAAGTCTATGGTAGATATAAACTAGTCTGCAATTAAGTCACAATGGAGGTTAGACAAGCCAAGGCAAATTATGAGAAATCTTTTGCAAAGGATGCAAAGGAAAACAGTAGACTTCTTTACTTATGTAAATACTAGAAGAAAGGGGTATGAATCACATTGGTCCAAGTGATATTTGTCTGCTCAGGTTGCTGACAAAGTTAATGAGTATTTTGCATCTACATTCATACATGAGGAATCCTTAGGGATATGGATGCCAGAAGTTCTAACAGGGAGATAAATGGTTTTGTAATAACCAAGAGGAAAGTGGAAGATAAATTGTTGAAGTTAAGCTTAAGAAAGGCACCTGTGGTGGATTGAATCTATCCAGTTATATTAAGGGAGGCAGCAAAGGAGGTAAGCAAATTCTTATCTATAATTATGAGAGCATCTTTGGATTCAGGGGAAGTCCTTTTGGCCTGCAGATGTGAGAATGTATGCCAAATTCACAAAGGAGGATCAAAGGGTGACATGAGTAATTACAGACCTGTTAGCTTAACTTCTGTTCCAGGAAAATAATGGAGTCACTGGTTAAAGATGTGATGCAGGACCACCTAGACAGGAGTGTAGTTGTATTTTAGACACAGCATGGATTTGTTAAGGGAAGATCTTGTCTATCCAATTTGATTGGATACTATGATGCTGTGACAAAGTAACTGGAAGCAAAAAATAAAATTTTGATATCATATATTGAGATTTCAGAAAAGCTTTTGATATTATGGCACATACAAGACTACTGTACAGATTAGAGTAGGGTGTTCATTAAAGGCAAGTTTCTGCTTTGGATAAAGGGATGGTTGAGTGGGAGATGACAGAGTGTGGTTATCAATGGGCTCTGCTCTTCGTGGACTACTGTTATCAGTGGAACTACACAGGATTCGGTGCAGGGCCCATCGCTGTTATATTTCTTAATGATATTGATGAAGTTATATCAGGATTAATATCTAAGTTTGCAGATGAAACAAAGGTTGGCAGGGTGGTTAAGAACAGTAATGAAGATACGGTGCTTCAACAGTATCTAGAAAAATTAGGCAGATGAGCTGGAAATGGCAAACTGGAGTTTAACATTGACAAATGCAAGGTACTGCATATAGGTTGCAGTAATCCCAGAGTACTATACCAACTGTGTGGTACCAAACTGAGGTAGTGGAAAATGAAAAGGACCTGGGGGCAATTGCGCAGATCATGTTTCAAGTGCCTAGTCTTCAGATGCTGCAATTTGCAGAACTGATTCATTGCCTTTGATTTTATATGCTCCAGAGCTAAGAACATAACTCCTCTTTCCCTCCTGTCTGTCCTTTCTTTAACACATTGTGTTCCCTATATTCAAATTCTGAATCCCTTATATCTGAGTGATGCGAAATCTCTGATATCCTAAATTGTCTGCCTTTCATGACTTGACCAGGACTTCAAATTCATCATATTTATTTACTATGCTCCTAGCATTAGTGTACATGTAAATATACAGGGTGGCCATAATTGAAGTATCTCTGTTCAGAGTTCTCTGTAGCTCTAAGTAATAAGTGGAATGCCACCAGAATTAGTAAGTAAACTATTCAAGGCATGGGGAGAAAGGTCCCATGAAAAAAAAAAAAAAAAAAAAAAAGTTCGAAAATCTGCAGATAGGGAGATAATATGGCACTGTACAAGAGGAAAGACATGACAAAGTACCAATAACTAAGACAAACCTTAATGAAATTACAAATTTTTATTTGTGCTCTTTGCAAAAAAAAAACAGAAAGAAACTTAACTGCATTAAAGTTTTAAATCCAAAATAAAAAATAAGACACCTAAGAGAGCAGAAAATTTGCATAAATCTGAGTTAATTTAATTTTCCCAGTAGCAGAGAGCTATAAAGTCACAATGCAAACATTGCAAGTGTATTCTGTACGTATACTGTTAACAATGCATCTCGCTCTGCCTGGTCATGCTTTAATTGCGAAGATCTTCTACGTTAATGGATGCAATGCAAGCAATGGATGCAATTTACAGTGTTTAAATTCCACTCAGTGTGAATTTAGACACTGTAAGAACTTACGTCAAGGTTCTTTATCAGCTGTGGCAGCTAGAAGGATGATTAACAAATTTGAGGAAACTAGGTCCTTTGTTGTTAAGCCTGGAAGATGAAGGAAGCCTTTTTCACCGCAGGTAGCAGAGGAAGTTGCAACGGCTATCGTCGACCGATCCATGGATACAGCTGCTGGAACTAGTAGCAGTGCACGGGGAGTAGCGAGGCAACTGGATGTCACATATTCCACTGTGTAGAAAATTCTTTGGAAACTAATCTACTGTTATCTATACAAGATCAGGTGCCAGCGGCAGCTGCTGCAAAGAGATGATCCTGGAAAATGAATGGCATTTGCTCTAACATTTTTGTCAAGAATGGAAGTGGATGATGCCTGGCCATGGAACATTCTTTGGGGGGATGAGGCCCATTTTTATCTTGATGGGACTGCCAACACTCAAAACTGCTGAATATGGGATTCAGAAACACCGCATGCTATTCAGCAAATCCCATTGCACTCACCAAAAATCACCATCTGGTGTAGTGTGACTTCAAATTTCATCCTAGGGCCATACTTTTCCGAGGAATTGCACCCAGCAGAAGCAGCCACCTGTTCTGTTACAGCACAAAGATATCATCACATGCTGAGCAGTTTCATTATTCCTCAACTAGGAATAATGAAAAGGTAGATGCCTGGATGAGACAATTTTATGCAAAATGGGGCTCCTCCTCATATTGCACAACCAGTACAGCAACTTCTCTGGCATCACTTTACTGCATAAAGAGTCATTAGTCGTTTGTTTTCCATTGCATGGCCACCATGTTTGCCTAACCTTACACCATGTGATATTTGGCTGTGGGGTCACATCAAGGAAGTGTCCCTAACTTGGCTGTCTTAAAGGACAACATAACGCAGCATGTGGGGAACATTACTCCAGAGATGTTACATTCTGCAGTCGAGCATACTGTGCAATTTCTGGTCCCAAACAATGGTAATCATATCGAAACCCAACTCCACCATCAGCTACATCATCGACCATCGGGAGTAAACTGTAAGTGAGTTTGAAGCTGTGAAACCATTTCCTCTGGCAGTTTAAATCAGTTTCTTTCTGTTTTTTTGCAAAGAGCACAAATAAAAATTTGTAATAATTTCATTAAGGTTTGTCTTAGTTAGTTATTTGTTGGTATTTTGTCATGTCTTTCCTCTTGTGCAACGGCATATTATCAATCGGCAGATTTTGGAACTAATTTTTTTTTTTCATGGGCTCCTTCTCCCCATGCCTCAGTTTACTTACTAATTTTTTGGTGGCATTCCACTTATTACTTAGAGCTACAGAGAGCTCTGAATAGGGATACTTTAATTATGGCCACCCTGTGCATACAACAGTTTTTATTCTTAATAACCCTAGAAGCCCTGGTATTTGTAGGTTTCGTGAGGGTCTTTCCCATCAGGTCTTGAAATCCCCAAAACCTTTCTTTCCAGCATGTGTCAATAGAAATATTACAAGGTTTATTTTCACCTTTGCCTGTGGCTACTGTTAATCAATTAGTCTGTATATCTGCACCCCCCCCCCCATGTTACCAGGTTCTTACCCAATTAAAACTGCCTCAATAGCATCAGTAAATATTCTTGCACCCCTTCTATTTAAGTGTATTCAATTCCTTTAGAAACAGTCTCTCCTGTTAATGAGCACAGACCATGCTGTGAAAAATTCTACCTCATATGCTTTGCACAATCTCTCCAGCATGGAATTGATTGACAGAGCTTTCATCATATATTCCCTCCTGCCATTTCTGGGCTGAATTGCAGACAGTTTCAATTCCAGTCTTAACATGCAACTTTTTCTTAACATTGACTCTATACTTGTTAACTAAAGCATCAGATCACTTACTCTCAGTAGTATCAACGTGTAGAGCAATATCACCCTTTGTACCCTTAAATGCTGCTCTACTCTCTCATCAACTTTAGCCCTGGCAGAAATATCCCCAGTCCTATTCCACTTGACCCTTTTTGCTCAGTATGTTTACCATTTCCCTGAAAATCAAGTCTCCAACTATATGTACTTCCTGTGGGACAAAGGATCTCTGTTTCAGAGGATGTCAATGTGTTGCCTGATGCTGGGGTATAAACTGAAGTATATAGTGTAAGCTGAATTTCAAAAAAAAAAAAATCAAAAACATTTTCCATAAATAAAAAATAATGTATCCACCAATCAGGACCTGTGTGCCCCTCCCCATAGCATCTTTTTGGGGTGTAATTACTACTGGGTTAACTATAATGGTGCAATTTTTGTCTTGTTGGTAGTATGGTGTGGACTCACAGACCACTGTAGTTTTTTACATTTCATGCCTACAGGTTTTGTTTAAAACAGTTTTGGTAAAGAGGAATACGCTTTCAATTACTTAAAACGATACTGAATAACATTTATAGAAAACATTATTTAGTTTTTCTTTTCTTTTTTTTTTTTTTTTTTATAGAAAGTGTTACATGTAAAATGAAAAATTAAAGTTTGAAATTTTACCAATTTTATCGAAACTTCTGAAAAGATCAAATAATACCAATTTGTTAAAAACTAAAGAAACAAATATGTAATAAGAAAAATCAATTAAAAATTGAAAAATTAATTACATACAGGTAGTTCCCGACTTTATAAGTTAATTCGTTCCTAGCACACGCGTGTAAAGCAAAAACTTGTAAAGTGGGAATTTATTTCCCATAGATGTAATGCTAAAAATAGAGGTTACATTCTCAACAATCAAATTTGACCATAGCAATGTTAAATAAAGGTCAACAAAACAATATTTTATGCTTAAACAATGATTTCTTTATCCAAAGAAAGGAAAACATAGCCATTAAAATTAAGCAAATTATAATAATAAAAATGCTTCAATAGTTGTTTGTTTCCAAGATAGTCTTCTCTTTTCTTTATAAATTTCACAATTATTATTAATAAGGGAGATAAATTTGAAATAAGAAAAGACAGCAGAAATGAAGAGCAACACAACCACCCTATGTAATGTCAGTGTGGTAACTTATTTATGTTATGTGCATCAGTGAGACGCTCTCATTTGCCTGAAAAAACAAATGCACACACAGTGGTATTGTATTGTAATGCTTCGCATGTGGTTTGAAATGTCACAGTTATGAACATTTAGCATTTATTTATTGCAATTATTGTTCATCTTTTCGATTTTGTTGATACTTGAAAAAGATCTCATAAACCGGGAAACCCATAAAGTGGGAACTGCCTGTATTTAATTATTATATAATAAAAAATGTTATTTTAATTGTATGGTGGTGTCTATCAGGCTGCAAGCAGAATTTAAAAATTAATTACACAAAAGAAAAATGTATCATTAGATCACAAATTTGTAAGAATATTAGTCAACAGTTGGAAAGGTTTTGAAATGTTCCTGACCATGAGTAAAATAAAAAAAACTGGCACTAGTGGGAAAATGTAAATGGTTTGTGATGTGTGAGGCAGCATCATACTAGTTAACCTGCTACTGCTAATATGGCATTTGTTGACAGAGGCCACTTCATAAAATTTTTCTGGTTTTTTTTTTTTTATTTGTAAATTTAATCTAATCCTCCTCCTGTACACCTTTCTCCACCAGTATCCTCTATCTCAGGGGTGGCCAATGAGTCGATCACAATCTACCAGTCGATTGTGGCTTTAATTTCGGTCGATCATGACAAATTTTAAATATACAGTCATCCCTCGATTTGCCCAGTCAGATATACTACCAAAATTTTATATTGCACAGCAGATTTCGCTACCTGTGCATTATTTTATTTATTTATTTATTTTTTTTTTTTATGAAGCTTCAAAAATAGGAATGAAGAGCAGATTTTGAAACTTTTTTTTTGTTTGTTTTTGCATGATTGAAGATTTCATTGAAAGAGAAACACATTTCACCATAATAACGTAAAATTCCACAGAATTCCAGCTGTCAGTATTATTGCAAATGCAATAAGATTGAGTTTACATTTATAATTAGCTTGTACTAACAGAAAAGCCCAATAAACTGGAAAGTGCAAATTGTTTTTATTGTTTTATGGTCGTGACCTCCAGAAATAGCTTTAGAAAAATATCACAAAGGCGTTCAAAACTGATTCTTATAACGATATAACCAAACAGAGCAATAAACGGTGGTGTGTTTGTTCGGTTATTTTGGAAACAACTTCCTCATTCAGAAATCCTCTTCATCAATTATCCTACGTTAGCTGTTCAGACAGAATATTTTTCTGGTTCGGGCAACTTAAAGTGTTTTAATCGGTAAGCATTGCCTTTGCTGATTTAATAACTGGACAGTACTTATATGTTAATTTAATACCTTTTGATTTAAAATGAATACTACGAAAAAGAATAAAACGTATCATTTTCATCAAGAGTGGGAACTAGAATATTGTAATGGTGAAAGAAAAATGTTGCTGTTTGATTTGCAATGCTTCCGTGGCTATACCCAAAAAAGGAAATTTAGAAAGGCGCTTCGTGGTAAATACCAATCAGATTTTCTGCCGAATAGTGACCTTAAAAAAATTAATTAGAAGAACTTAAATTACCAATAAAAAATAAATTAGAAGAACTAGATTATTCGCGCAACAAAATTTCTTCATGACACCTAATTTACAATCTAAAGCATGTAGCATCATTTAAAGTGAGTCATCTTCTTGCAAAAATATGCAAATCATTTTCTGATGGTCAATTCATCAAAGATGCATTTTTAGAAATAATATATTCTCTTTTTGAAAATTTTAAGAACCAAAATGAAATTAAAAGTGCCCTTCAAGATGTGCAATTATCTCAAAATATTGTGATGCGATTCATTGAAAAAACGAGTAAAAATGTGAGCGAACAACTGCGTGCTGATATTGCTAATTGTGTGTCCATTTCTTTACAACTGGATGAATCTACAGATGTCAGCGATACAGCTCAGTTGCTCATTTTTATTCATATGGGTTTCGATGATTCTGCCACTACAGAAGAACTGCTGGGTATGGTTTCGTTAAAAGAAAGAACTAGAGTTATTGATATCGTGAACTCATTCAAACATTTTATTGAAAAAATTAAAATTACCACTATTATCAGTTGGAGCTAAAGCAATGACTGGACATCTTAATGGATTCATCGCATTGTGTCGAAAGGATGATGAATTCTCAGATTTTTTGAGTTACCACTGTATCATCCACCAACAAGTGTTAGTCAGCAAAAGATTAAATACTAAAAGTATTATGGACATCGCTTTCAAAATTGTGAATTCCACCAGAGAACAATCTCTTCAAAGGAGACTGATATTACACATAGGTGTGAGGTGGCTGAGTCAGAGTAAGTATCTACAGAGATTTCAAAATTTGTTGAATGAAATTAAAAAATGTGTTGATCAAAGGGGAGATGATTATTAGCAGCTACAGGAAATGGAGTGGTTGTGTGATCTGGCTTTTTTTGGCAGATTTTACCAGTAAATTAAGTGATCTGAATTTGGAATTACAAGAAAAAAATAAAAATGTGGGTAACATGATTAGTAGTATTTCTGCATATAAATATCAGCATATAAGGATCTCAAAGAAAAAAAATTCAAACATTTTGCAAATATGCAAGATCATTTGCAAAAATATCCTGTTATACACTTTTTGGATTTAATGGTGAGAAATATGTTTCTGAAATTGAGACTGTTGTGGACGATTTTGAAACCAGATTCAGTGATTGTAAAACAATTGAAGACATTGTTCAATATATTTCTTATCCATTTAATGTCGACTTAGATACGAAACATATTGGAGAAAAAATCGCTGTGATTTTTCATATGGAGAAAATATTACTTTAAAATGAAATTATTACATTGCGAAATGATATCTTCCTAAAATCCAGGTCATCAGAAAAGAGTTTTGGAAATATGTTTGCCGAGAAAAGTACCCAAATGTAAAATATGCACTGAACTTTTAAATTCCTATTTTGGTTCCACATATCTATGTGAATCAGCCTTTTTGTATTTGAAACAAACAAAGATGAAGAATCGCTGTGCTCTTATGGACTTGCATACAGAAGATTCTTTACAGTTGGCCTTATCACATTATATCCCCGATTTTGAAAGCTTGGCAGATGACGTGAAGACACAAACTTTGCATAAATAAAAATTTTAAATACGTATGAATTTAAAATAAGAATTCTGAATTGTATTGAATTTTAAAATTTATAAACAACATTTTTCAGTATGTGTTGATTAACTTTTTTAATCTTGTGCAAAGAAATTTTTGAGATGATAGATTGTGGCACATTTTGAAGGAAAAAAGTAGATCGCATCACAAATTAAGTTGGCCACCCCTGCTCTATCTGATTAATGCAATATTTTCTGTATTTATTTGGATATTCTATGACATCTGAGACCAACTAACTGAACCATGGAGTTAGTTGGTCTCAGACTAACTCCATGGTTGAATTAGTCTGAGAAACAGAAAAAAGAACTTTTATGGGCTTTTTTAACAGAAAAAAGCCCATCAAAGTTCCTTGTGTCATCAGCAGGATTCGAACCCAGATGTGTTTTCCAGCTGGTGTGGGGAGGTGGTGGTGGTGATGATACTACTGTGCTACCCATGCAGACAGGTAGGAGTATAGAGGAGCAAAAGTTGCTGCTAATATTTAGTAAAAGACCAGAATGCTCAACTAACATTCAGACAAGAAGCAAGTTTTCTACTCTTAGCCTTTTCATAATCTAGTTTGAACTGATTAATAACTGCTTTCCAACTGCAACGAGCTTTAGTGTGGGCAGAAAATGAACTAGTTGATTCAGATGTGAGCGTATTGCGATTTGTGACATTTTTATCTTGAACCCTTAGCACAGTTATTGGAAAACCACAGTTTAGATAAAAGATGAGATTTTAGGGTGGAGGGCAGAATAAAGAATTTCATCCATACAAAGGTAATTTCACTGATGTGATCTGAGCAAATATTGATATCAGAGGATTTTAAACAGAAAATTTTGATCAATAGTAATCAAATCAGGAAAAGAATAGAAATCTCATGGATCATCCCATATCACATTCTTCTAATGCCAAACAACATGAGGACAAGAATAGCCATGAGGGAATGGCTCTATTGGAGAAGAGACCATTACCAAGTTGTGACTTCAGGTGCCTAGAGGACCACTCATCTCAGCCATGTATTTGGAAGCATGGGTTGTTCGTAAAAAAAAGATCAAGGTTGTTGTTGGCCGTGTGGCTATGACTGTCTGGTATTCTGGTAGGTAAATGAACAATTTGTGCAGGGTCATTAGTAATTGCAAAAGCCTCAGCATCTCGACCAACTGGGTTCATGTGACTAGAAAATGGAATCCAGCTGCAGATGTGAACATTAAAATAGCCAAGGAAAATTACCTCACTGTTAGGCAAGTTAGACTGGAGAAAGTTGAGTTTAAAGAAAAAAAAGTCAAAGAGTTCTAAGTGATGAGTGGAATTTGAAGATCAATAGAAGCGATAGACAAAAATTTGACATAATGCAGTGAAGAGATTTTAAGCTACAGAAGCTTGAGAAGAGGAGGAGGAGATTCCAAATTACTAAGTCTTTTAACAGGGAATATGAAAGTGAACATATGATACTACCTTTGAAGCAAAAGGAATCGTTTTATTCAGACAACTAAGATGAGCAGTCAGTGTGGCAGCTGATAACTGGTATTCTGTCAGAAAAAGTAAGTGGTACTTGCCAAACTGTAAATGGAAATGGGCATCATTTCCGAGCCCAAGTATACTTGTGAAATTAATGAGGAAGTGATTGGAAGGTTTAGATCTTTTTGCAGATAAGTTTGTTCTATTAGCTTTAGACTAAGATGCATATTGTGAAGGTATTCACAATATGAGATATAACTTAAAACAATGCCGCCTTATAAATATTCTGTTTATTCATAAATGGCTGTGTATTAATGATGCTGTTGCACTTAATATATACATAGTCTATTAGTTTTACTATTTATGATGCATTCTGCAGCTAAAGTAAAGTAGAGGAGGGGCATTTTGTATGAAGTAATGAAATTTTTGGGTATGGCATACACCAGCAAGAATATACCCAGCTCCTTGACATAATGTGGCCTTGACAATAGCCCCCCCCCCCCCTTGCATACACACTACTTGGACTTCCTCCAATCACTATTGGGTAGAGTAGAGGCAGAAAAATTATACACTAACTGATCCGGACCACTCCTAGAGAATTACTAATAGGTGCGGTCCAGTGGACTATTTAATGGTTGGCATGCACAAATCGTTTTAGAGCTATACTCTTGAAATATAAGGAAGATTACATCTTTCCATAATGCCCATCATAACCTCAAAACACATCAATCATACTGCATGATGAAAGCATTGAAGAGTGGGCCAACACACTCTTAATTTCTTTGAATAAATGCATCAAGTTTCCATATTAATTGTTTATAGATCTTTATTTCTTTAATGTTTGCTTGCCATTTGAAGTCCAGAAGGAGAAATTTTAATAGCCCCTTTCTGACTTCAAATCATTAATTTGCTACACTTTTGTATAGTTAAAATTTGTTCATAAAATTTCCAGTTACATTCAATTTGCTTCACATTGCATATTGACCTGTTTTGCTAATATTTTAATGAACTGTGTATAGTTGAGAATAATCTAAAGATGCTATGAATCACTTTGTATCATGTCGCTCTTAAGTCATGGCAACCATAAGCTTCGTTAGCCTCTTGCACTTATCCATTATGCCAATTAATTTTAGCTTCTTTACGCAGCCTGCCTACATTGCATTTCAGTTTCTGTGATGTCTGTTAGTAGGTGACGTGTTGTGAAAGTTTTTTTTTTTTTATTTATTTATTTTTCAGTCAACTTATTTCTGCAGTGAAATGTTCAGTATTATTTCTTTATTTGTTTCATTCATGCACTTTTATCACACTCAATTTAATCTGGATAAAATGAGAAGTCCAATTTCACTCTTTCCGCCAGAGAAAAACTGTAGCTTTGGAAATATAGCCAGTAATTTCCAGAATATTATCTAAAAAATTTAGTTGGACTTGGTACAATAAATGCATAATAAAAAAATCAATTAAGAAACACCGGACATTGAGTGTATTATGCAGTGGCGTAGCTAGGGGGGGGGGGTAGTCCGCCCTAGGTGGCACTTTTTTGGGGGGTGGCACTTGAGGAGAGAAATGTTTTTTTCACTGGACAGAGTGATCCAAGAAATCACCACAAGATTTCAACAGCTTCACGTTCTTGCTGAAAAATATGCCTTCCTTACTCTGTTGAATCTTTTGAATGATAAATACAAATGTCAACTAAATCATGATCACGATGACATTAATAACGGAAGGGTTTCTTGTTGAGAGAAAAAGATTTCAGAGTTTTATTTGTGTTGCTGCTATGCAAGACGAAACAGACATGTGGAAGGACGATCCCTTTGAACTTTTGCAGTTTATTCTAAAGTACAGTCTCGAGAACTCAGTTCCAAATATTGTAATACTACTGCAAATTTTCCTCACAATTGATGTAAGTGTTGCTAGTTGTGAGAGGAGTTTTTCTAAATTAAAATTGATTAAGAATTACCTAAGATCTACAATGAGTACCTTGCGTTTAAGAAATCTTGCCATACTGTCTATAGAACAGCAACGGAGTGATGAAATAGACTTTCACAATGTCATCGACAATTTTGCTAACAGAAAAGCAAGAAAAATAACATTTTAGAATGTTGGAATTAAAGTTATATAAATAAACATAGTGTTTTAATTTATTTCCTTGTATATCGTTTTGACTTTTTGTAATATTTTTACAAAGGGACTGTCCCAGGAGACAAAAGTTCTAGTTACAGTACAGGTATTAGGTACTATAGCACTGTTTTTTAATGGGATTTGGTTCTTTTTGAATTTTCGCCAACTAAGGCGAAGAGGTGTCAGAGCACTGCATCTGTAAATTGCCTGTATTCTGTAGTTGGTCTGTTTTCTGGATGAAAATTTCTAGTTGTTAGAAAAAAAAAAAAAAAAACAAGAAAGAAAGAAAGAAGCTGGGCAAGAGTTATATGAAATCTGCTAACTCTGTTAAAAATTTCTCCCATAACAAGGAGATTGAACCCACGCCTTTTCACGTGCTGTTTAAAAACAGTGATAGGAGCCGATATGCAAGCTGAAAACATAAAAATTAGATTAGCTTGTACGTTGTTTTTTAGATACATGAAAAACCTTTATGAATGAAACATTCAGCTTGCATATTGGCTCCTATCGCTGAGTTGAAATGGACAGCGATAACTGTTGATAAATACAAGATTATTCAATTAAAATAAAAACCATATATATATATATATATATATATATAATAATAAGAAAATAACAAAGAAAGAAAACAGAAAAGAAGAGAGAGAGAAGAGAAAAAATAATAATACAGGAATATCTCGCATAACGCGGTTAATTTGTGCCAAAAAAATACTGCGCTGTGCGAAACAGCATTGATCGAGGTTATTAGTATGTATTTTAATGTAATGCGTTCTGACAATTTGATTATATGGGTCAAGTTGCAAAAATATATAGGTGTTTGTTTACTATAAATTGATGCACACTTAAGTTCTTGCAAAAAAAGAAACTATGATAAAAATGAAAAATACTAGTAAGTACAGTACAAATGATTTTTATTGCAGTATGTACATACCAAAAGACTATAAGTGAAGTATGTACTGTATTTTTATTTTGAAAAATAACTGATCAGCTTAGTTTGCACAGTTTTTTCTTCTTTTTATCTGGATACATCTCTTTATAACATCAAATGTCATTTTGCAATGTCTGCCTTACTTTCATACCTCGTTCGATGTTTGGATCTAGAAGAACACTCAGCACCATTACATTTCTTCTTTCCACTCATATTTGCATATAAAGGTGTAACTTTTTGAAAAAATAATCTTTAATAAAAATACACAGTGAAAAATATTTGTACAGCTTACACACAGTAAACAACCTCACTGCTCGGAATCTAGAGTGTTTACTAATGTATGAATGCCCATTATATATGAGTCCATATGTAATGGGAGTTGCGACAACAGTCAGCGTGGCCTTGAATCCATAATGAATTGGCCTACATGCTGGCATTATAATACATACACATCAAATGTATTGGTGCGTAACGCAGTTAATTTTTTTTTCAATTTTTAAACCGTGTTATAGCGAAACCCACACTGTTAGAAACTGCACTATGCAAGATATTCCTGTATATATATATATATATATATATATATATACAAAAATATATACAGAGTCAAGAAAGAATACTGCTGTATAACTCAAAACCCAGGCGCCTTCATCAGGTTTCAGCCACCAGGATTGCAAGTAAAAATGGCAGTAACATGTCTGTTTCTGATGTAAAATACATGCCATAAAGGTATAGACAAGGCATAAGTAGAAACTTAATTATCTTAACTTCCTTCCTACTTACCTACTTTCTTGGCTCCAGGTACTGAGTGATTCTCAAGTGATTTCTACAAGCAATTTATAGTAATTTTACATTCCTGTCATTAAGAAATTCTTTTATTTAATAGCAGCTCTTGTATCAGAAGCACTGGTAGAGAGCAAGAAAGGAAAGAAACCTTTCTTTACTTTTCATAGTTCGATACTAACTCCTACTAATCTTCGCTTGGTTGCACCAGGCACTGCTCATGCCTCCCAGTAGCGGGGCCTGAAACCTTGGCAGAAGAGTTCATCTGCCAAAGCCTAAAAGGAGCCAGTATGGAACACAATATGATTCCCTCTTTAGAGATGACAAGCTGTTGGCCAGAGATAGAAAATGACCACGACATGTCACAACCAAAGAGGTTTAAAATGAATTCCTCGGTGACAGACTTTTCCTTCATTTTTAATATTGCACTCACCATCAGGGCAACCTCTCAGTAAGCTATCTCCCCTCCTTATCCAAAAACACCTGGAAAGTATTGCAGGGTCTCCCGAGATGGTTAAGAGAGTGCAATCAGCGAACTTACTTGTTGCAACCGTAAACTGCAGGCATTCTGAAAAATCCCACAAATGACAAATTTTGCTGGAATTCCAGTGAATGTAACTCCCCTTCCAACCCTAAATACATCCAAGGGTGAATATCTAGTTGTGACCTATTGAATGTGATGGAGGAAGAAATTAAAGCTTCAGGAACAAAACGTAATTGCTGTCAAAAGAATTATGATCAAAAGAGATAATATACTCACACCTACCAGAAATATTATTCTCATCTTTAACAGTCCAAACCTACCCTAATAAGTAAAAGAAGGTTATCTACTTTGCCACATTTGTCCTTTCATTTTCCTAATCCATTGATAGGTTGTAGGTGGTAAGTGCAAATTAAAAATGCAGGAAAAGTCAGTCACCAAGGAGTTCATTTTAATGGTGCTCTGAGACAGTATTTAAATTCTATATGGTGGGAAATCTGATGATGTTACCAACAGCAAATTCAAAATGGGAAGCATTCAAAGAATTAATCTTGGAAGCTACTAGGCTTTTTGTACCAACTACGAAATATTGTTCAAGATTTAGGCCTAAATGGATGTCAGATGAACTAATTAGACATTTGACAGAGAAGAAAAATGCATGGCATACATATAAAATAACAGGTGACACAGAAGCCTATGATCTTTGGCAAAGGATGTACAGAAAAACAGCAAAGGGTTCTTTACTTATGTAAGCTCTAGAAGGAAGGGGATGAATCAGATTGGTCCACTTGATATCAGTGGTTCAACTGTTGATGATCCTGCTCAGGTAGCTAACAAACTAAATGAATATTTTGCATCGACATTCAAACATGAGGAGTTATTCAGGGAGGGGAATGCCAGAGGTGTATTAAACTCTGACAGTAAGCTTGATAATCTTGTAATAACTGAGAGTAAAGTGGAGGAGAAATTGTTGAAGATAAATATAAGAAAGACACCTGGGGTAGATGGAATCTATCTAGTTATATTTAAGAAGGCGGCAAAGGAAGTAAGCAAACCCTTAGCCATCATTATGAGAACTTCCTTGGACTCAGGGGAAGTACCCATGGACTGGAGATATGCAAATGTGACTCAAAGGGAGACACAGGTAATTACAGACATGTTAGTTTAACATCTGTTCCAGGGAAATTAATGGAGGCACTGGTTAAAGAAGCACTGCAGGATCATCTAGACAAGACTTCAGTTATAGCTTGCACACAGCATGGGTTTGTTAAGGGGAAGTCTTGTCTGACCAATTTGATTGGATACTATGATGTGGTCACAAAGGAACTGGATGCAGGGAATAACTTTGATATCATATATTCGGAACTTAGAAAGGCTTTTGATACTGTTGCACATGGAAGACTGCTGCGCAAATTGGAGCAGTGTGGCATTGGAGGCAAATTGCTGCTATGGATAAAGTAATGGTTGAGTGGGAGAAGACAGAATGGTAACATTAGTCCTTTTCGCAGACTAATGTTATTAGTGGAGTACCTCAGAGTTCAGTGTTGGGTCCATTGTTGTTTTCTGTAATTATTAATGATGTTGATGATGATATATCAGGCTTAATGTCTAAGTTTGCAGACAATATGAAGGTCTGCAGGTTTGTTGATGACACTAATGATAGTATGCTACTGCAACATGATCTAGAAAAGTTGGGCAGATGGTTTGAGAGGTGGCAACTGAAGTTTAACATTGACAAATGTAAAGTACTGCATATGGGAAGCAGTAACCCTAGAGTAACATATCAACTGTGTGGTACTACTCTGATGGGGTAGAGAACGAAAAGGACTTGGGGTTAGTAATTGTGCAGTCAGATATGACGTTTTCTGCAGACGATCTGCAAGAGTAGTTTATGGTGTCTTGTCAATGATATACAGGAATTTTTCTAGCAGGGATAAGGAGGTGATTATCCCCTTGTATAAAGCAGTAGTCCAATAGTCAGGCCACACCTTGAGTACTGTATACAGGTCTGGAGGCCCCATTTTAAGAAGGATGTATAGCCTGCTGCAATGAGTACAGAGAAGGGCAACAAGATTAATGAATGGAACAAGGATTGCTCTTAGAAAGGAAGGCATAAGTTTTGCAAATTACAGTGTCTCGAGACTAGGCACCTGTGAGGTGATCTGATTGATGTGTCTAAGGCCTTGAATGGTTTGAGCGTGCTAAATGCTGATGGGATTCTTCCTCTTGCTCAGAATATTTGCCTGAGAGGGCATAAATTCAAATTGCGGTAAGACAGTTGTAGGATAGATGTGCGGAAGTTTTCCTTTAGCCTGCGGGTGGTTGATTGTTGGAACAAACTTCCATCTGTTGTTGTAGAAGTTGATAACTTAAATAGATTCAAGGCAAAACTAGACAAACATTTGGAGCAAGTTGATGGGTGAAATGAGAAGTGTTGGTTTTTTTGGCTGATGTTGTATAAGCTTGCTTTCTTGCATCATAGGCTTTTACTAATAACTTTAATAATTTGCACATCAGTCCTTCATGTGGAACAGTGTGAAAAGCTTTGCTGAAATCTAAGTGTATTTCTCAAAGTTATTTTTTCATGCAGTTGCTCTATTAGTGAGTCATAGTAGCTAATCACATTAGTCAGACAAGCTTTCTCCCTTTACCATATCCATGCTGTGATGTCCATATAACTTCATTCCTGTCAAGATGATTCTGAAGTACTGCTGTAAGCATTGACTTCATTATTTTTCCTGGTATGGCAGTGAAGCTTACAGGTGCTATGATTGCTCACTTTTCCCTTTGATCCTCCTTTTTGAACAGGAGAGAGAGAGATTTGCATATCTCCAATCTACAGGGAATCCCCGAATCCAAAGATGGCTAGGCCTGCGTACCTATTTTGCTGCTGCTTTTTAACATAATTTGATAGATTCCATCAGCCCCATGTGCTTTGTTTACTTTCAGCTTCAATAATTTTTCCTAGTTATCAGAATCATTTAGCTCCCAGTTATAACAAGGTGTACGTTTGGTATTTGCATTCCTAAATACTTCTAGAGATAGTTAAATGCTTTACAGTCAAGATATTGTTATGTAAACTGGAACATATTGAGATCATTAAATATATAAAAGATTGTTTTATTGGACATTACAGGATGGTAATGTCCAATTAAAAAAGGTTGTAATTAATGGTTACTGTTCACTATGGGCTAAGGTTATCAATGGGATCCCTCAGGGGGTATGTGCTAGGTTTACTCCTGTTTGTCTGATTTTCTTAAATTGACAATGAAGAGGGGGATATGGCCAGAATGTCAAAATTTGTAGATGAAATGAATATTGGGAGGATGGCTAATGACCAGCAATGACATCAATCCTTCAGGATGAATTACATTAGTTTAAGTTCATTATGTCACAGCAGACTGGTTTTAATCCTTCAGAAATAAAGGATAGGTTAGGTTCAGATAAGTGTTAGATAGGTTTTAATGCTTCAAAATACAAAGTTTCAAATTGGGATGCAACTCCAAAATAACTTATATACTTTTGTAATTTTTTTTTTTTTTTTTTTGTCTGATGCTGCATAAGCTCATACACTTGCTTTCTTGCATCACACTACTTGGATAGATTGAATTAAAAACAACTGAAGTAGAAACATACACTTGGTTTCTTGCATCACATGCCACTGCTAATACTACTACTTGGATAGAGTGAATTAAAAACAACTGAAGTAGAAACATACACTTGGTTTCTTGCATCACATGCCACTGCTAATACTACTACTTGGATAGATTGAATTAAAAACAACTGAAGTAGAAACATACACTTGGTTTCTTGCATCACATGCCACTGCTAATACTACTACTTGGATAGATTGAATTAAAAACATCTGAAGTAGAAAGGAAGTTGGATCATTAAGCCACATATTGAGTTGTGGGGAGTGGAAATCAAAGATGATTGTTTATATATTTAGTTATTGTTTTATTGTTCTTATTTTTATTTCGTTTTGTTCCCTAATATGTGTTTGTCCACTTTATTCTTATTTCCCCCACTTACGCATCTGACTTTACTTCCTAGGAGAATTCCAGATTCGTGGGAACTTCTCAATTGTGTATAATTCCCTTCGGAAAGGCTGGGTGTTCAGGAATGACAAACAACGCACACATTAATATATAACATAACATAGTTTATTTACACTTATATATACAACATAATATGCAATTGAATAAAAAAACAGGTAATATGCATACAAAGTTAAATATAGGATACCTTGCAAATATTATTCTTATTTTAACAATCAATATGTTATTTTCATCATTATAATCTGTGTTCTCGCCATTCTGTTACAATACACTGAAGACTAATTTTAACTTTCCTAAAGTCTCTATTTGTTATTAGTCTTTCAGTTAGATCAACAATTCTCCATTAATACAAACACTATTATCTATCCTTCAATTATCTATCTATTCAATTATCTATCCTTAGAACATTCAAATATTCTCATATAAAATTTACTATATTCAATTATCTATCTTTTGAACATTCCAAGATTCTCACTATAAACTTTATTATCCTTCTAACATATTATAATCATTTGAACAACAATTTAATCTATTACTTATCTTTCGTTTCTCTTGCATTTTACAATAATCTTTTTGAATTAATTAAACTCTGTTAGTATATATATAATTTACTTAAGAGATAATTTATCTATCAAGTTACTTCTAGTGCTATCTCTGTTTTTCATTAATTAATCACTATACTGTTTTACTAACAGTCTGTACTATACTGTTTTACTAACAGTCTTTGTTAACTTACAGTACTTACTATTATCTTTTTTCTTCCCTTTGCTTTTCGGGGCAGTTTCAAGCTTTCCTGGCTCTCAGGGTACTTTCTGGGGATCTCTTTCATCAGCTACACCTGAATTTGCTACAGGTAATTTTTAGGAACTCTTGGCTGCATGGGACTGGCGTTCTTTCTCCACCTTATTCGGGCTACCATCCATCTTTTCCATTCGCTGCTTCCTTCCTGCTCCTCGAGCTACTAATTCCGCATTTTCGTTCCTTCTCTCGAGCTACTGATTCTGTGGATTTCGCTCCCTTTCTCTCCACCTTATTAAAACCTATCACAAGGAAAACTCATAGGGCATCTCACACTAACTCCTTCTCCACTCCACTTTATTAAAACTTATCACAAGGAAAAACTCATAGGGTGCTACCCTCGTTTTTCCGCTCCACCTATTAAGAACTTTTTTAAGAAGAAAACTTCCCAGGGCGCTACCCTTCTCTTTTCCCACCACGACCAAACACTCACTGTTAACTGACACATATTTCTTATCACAACAGAACCCTCAACTGTCCATGTTACTAACTCATTTTACTTATCTCGACGAAAATCTCGACTGCTGTGTCCGCTGACTATTTCATTCTCCCTAGCATCAACAAAAACTAAACTTAGAATCCCACTAACTCAATTTCCTAAACACCCACATAGCTCAACTCGGGGATCTGACTGCTCACATTTTCTAACACACTCAAAAAACTCAACTCTGTGTGTCTTTCTCTTCCCGTTCACTCACTTTTTGTTCATCTCCTTTTCTGTACCGCCTACATATGTCAAATCTGCACTAGTTTTCTGTTTAACCAATCTTACTCATTTTATCAACTTTCTCTCTCTTCTTATTCGCTAATTTTTATCTTTCTCACGCTGATTCCTTGTTGCTCAATCTAACTTCTTATTTTAAGAAATTTGTAAAATTTCTCAGGCTGTCAGTACCTTTGAAGTCAGCCGCTTATAGTTATACTGTAGCAGACTAATTTCCCACGATCTATAAAACTTGCCATCACTGCCAGCCAGACAGACTTAAATCTAATTCCCAGCATTCGTTCCGTTTTTACTATCCAGGTGTCATTGATTAAAGAAATGTCCCGACAGCACATGGTCCACCACACTATTGTTTACCAGAGTTGACCCTTCTACTAATAGCAGTTGCTACAGGTTTCTATTGTTCTGGTTTGCCTGTGTGAGCTGAGAGTCCGAATGTACCTAGCTTGCTAATAGCTTTCTACTTACCGCTCCCCTTGTATAGACGTTGTCTAATTTAATCCCTTGGCTTGTAAGGTTCGCTCCCCCATATTGCCATATTATAAGTTTCTTCCACAAAATATTATATTTGTAAGATTTTACATCTTACAGAGTACTGTACACAGATTTGGAAGCCTCACTTTAGGAAAATGTATGTCTATTGGAATAGATGCAGAGAAGAGCAACGAGATTAATCAGTGGTAAGAGTACAAAAAAAGTACTCTTACCAAAAAAGTTCTAAATTGCAGTATCTGGAAACTGGGCACCTACAAGTAGACTTGATTGAAGTGTTCAAGGTTTTATTTTCATTGGATAAACTACCTGCTGATGGCACCCTTACCTGTTCTCAGACAACATGCACATAAAGATTCTTAAATTTAAGTTGGAAAAGGATGGCAGGATAGATTTGTGAAAATTTGCTTTAGGCCAGAGATAAATTGTTGGCATTGATAGTTTGAATAAATATAAGGTAGAACTCAAAAAATTATAATAGATAGGCAAATAAAGCAGGCAGTGTTTTTTTTTTTTTTTTTTGGCTGATGTATAAAGGAATTTGTGTAAGCTTGCTTCCTTGCATCATTTTGCCACTACTAATGTTAATTGCAGGAGTCAAAACTACAAAATTAATAAAATCTTATTTTTAATAATAGAGTATGTATGTGACATTACCAATTTGTGACAAACTGGATTAACATTCTCATATGCTCTGGTCCATTTCCATACCATTTCCTGACTCACTGCTTGTAGAAATAGAAATGTTATAATATCCCCCCCCCCTTTCTGTATGAAGACCACACTGAAAAAAAGCACTCAGGTTAAAAAGTTTTAAAGATGAGCAATATGTCTGGTGAGATTGGTTAAAGAATGCTAATATGAGGAAATAAATGATTTTTCTCTTTGGCAAAATGAGTTTAAATAAATTTTTCATGTTATTAAATGGATGGTGGACCTAATATGGGAAAGCTAAAGTGATCTCTTCAACACTGAGTAAACTGGAACAAATACTGTGTTCTAGTTTACTCAATTAGTTTAGCAAATGATAACTACTTATGTTGTACGTATATTATATAAAAGATTGTTTAAAAATCAAGCTGAGTTTAATTTTTAATTAATGTCAATCAATATACCATCACTGTTATATCCCCACTCCCAAGAAAATAGTGTGGATCCACTAGTAATTAAATGTCACTCAGATCAGGAGGCAATTACTGATACTTTAGCGAGGAGAGGTCTAGGCATGATTGTAAGCAGTTTTGCTTTAGCAAGCATGTTATGGATCTTTGGTAGTTAAGGAGCAGATGGCTTGGGAAACTGAGTCAGCTGAATCAGTACCTACAGAGAGGATAAAAACTTTTTAAATATTTATATATATATATATATATATATACTTTAAATATTTTTAATAAAGTTATTTTGTATTATTACTGGTTTTTTTTGTTTTTTTTTTTGTGTGCAGTGCAGTAACAGTGTGGCACTATTTGGCCAGTACTAATAATTTAAAATCAATCAATACCCCCAGGGGTTCACATCTGGTGAGTATGGGCTTGGCACACCCAGGGTTCTGAGCTGGTAATCATCATTCTTCTCCTTCTTGGTGATTCCCTTCAATTTCTGATTCTCTCTAGATCTCTCTCAGGGGTAACTCAAAAATTTTTTTTTTTTTTTTTTGGCTGGTGCAGCAAACGCCTCAGGCTTCCTTGCTCCATGGGGCTAATAATAATAATAAATTAAAACAATTATTGTTTAATATTAATTAAACAATAATTTTAATGACATTTAACTTTTTACTAAATAATTATTTAATAATGAAATAAATTACATAAAATGAATGTAATTGCTAAA
The DNA here is from genome assembly GCF_048544385.1 of Mastigoproctus giganteus. Lineage (NCBI taxonomy): Eukaryota > Metazoa > Arthropoda > Arachnida > Uropygi > Thelyphonidae > Mastigoproctus > Mastigoproctus giganteus. The sequence goes on along the minus strand of NC_143587.1, from coordinate 90,272,470 downwards.
TAATAACTTAATCAAAATAAATAAAAAGTGAAGGTATTTCTGATATTTGGCCAGAATCCCTGGGTATGCCTGAATATAACCAGTGCAAGTCTGGGCTGGGAGTCATGGCTCTTGCCAATTACAGGTGCTACACAATTGCCTGAGTGTGTTGGCATAAATATGGCCTTGTTTATTGGGAATTTAAACGTCGAAGTTCAGCACTTTAACTTCCTCCTTTACCCCCCCCCCCAAATAACTTTAGCATATGTGCCATATCAGAAATGGTATATATTGCAGTATATGCTTGGGAAACCGTTGTACAGTCCATTTATTGCGGTTCACCTGGTGTCCAGCAAAAAAATAAAACGGGGTTGGTTACGTATTTTATATCCGCTTGGTATTTCATGACCAAATTTGTGTCGGAGTCAATGGGGCGCCGGGAGGAAACCAGGTGTAAAACAATGAGTTTTCAAAGTTGCTAAACGTTACTTTTTTAGTCTTAGTCACAGAGTAATAGTTCTCTGTGGTCTTAGTAAAAGTCATTGCACGAGATCACTAACAGTAAAGTGATAAAGTCGTGTGTGTGCTTGTACAAATCAATATAAATGTTTTATACCTTCTGTCAAGTTGCCTTGAAACTATCGGTTTCGGTTTTGTGTGTGCGTCCTTGCGCTTTTTTTTTTTTTTAATCGGAGTATTTGGATTCTTACCCCCTCCCAATCTAAGCGCCCGCAGTATCGTAAGCACCCTTTTGATATGCACTAATGTATGTCTGAAAGGAAGCTTCCTTTAACCGGCAATGCCATTTATTCAGATAAAACATTTTAGGGGTTGTCTTTTGCTATCATCATCATGGGTTCGTATCTATATCGTTTTAATTTAAATCTAAAATATAAGTGCATGTGTCCATGCTTATTTTTAATTTAACGTGATTAATTTTTAATTACTTAATTAAGCCTAAATCTGAAGATACATCGACTAGAAAGTTCTGGTTACTAATAGTTTCTCAAGTATCTTTTCTAAATGAAGTTGCTACTACTCGTTGAATTTTTTTTTCTCTTGTATTTCACCGTTACAGAAAAGAAAATTCAGATTTGAAATTTGGTTATTCTATTAGATGTTTCTCCTTATTTTTCTACCAAGTGTTTAGCAACAACGTTTCGTAAATTCATCCCGTAAAATGTTGAACAACAAAAATTTGATTGTAGAGGTTTAAATCGATTGGCTTTCGAAATGCATGAGTAATGTTTCTGGTACTGTGGCTGTTTTGTTAGGCGAAAGTAGAATAATTATAAAGAATTTTGGCAGATTTAAAGGGTTGAAAACTTTAAGTACAAATGTGAGGTTTGGAAGGACATCTGTTGGAAAGGGTGCATTATAAATATTGCGTATAAAAATTGTATGTAATGTCATTAATGTAAGTTCATGAAACATGATTGAATCTATCCACAATTACTACTGTGAGGTGTCAGTAGTAATTGTAGATTACTGCTGTCAGGACTTTTTCAGGTGATTTATAATGGGCTAAGATATTTTTAAGCTCTTTTCAGTGGGATCAAATGATGTTAAAAATGGAAAGTGTTCAGATCATAATCAGAAAGGCCTCCAACACTTTTATACTAAACTAAGAAGTATTGTTCACAAATTCAGACCAAAATGGATCATAGTTGAACTGACAAGCTTAGTGTCAGAGAAGAAAAAAAAGGCATGAGATGAGTATAAATTGTTTGGGAGATACAGTGCCCTGCAGTGAGTACATAGTGTGGAAGGAATTTACATGGGGGGATTAGGCATACTAAGGCAGATTATGTGAAGTCCTTTGCTAGTACTACCAAGAAAAGCAGCAAGGAAGTCTTGGCATATGTTAACAATAGGAAAGGGATGAATCACATCCCCCCCCCACTGGATATGAATGATTGCTGGAAAATGAATAAATATTTTATTTTGCAATTACATTCACACACTAAAAGGTTTTCAGAGGTTGGGTTAGTTGGATGTCTGTCAAATACAGGTCAGAAGTTAAATGGTTTCTGTAATAATAGAAAGTGAGGTAGAATAGAAACATATTAACCCCATGGGCTCAGATCTGGTGGTATGGGCTTGGCACCCAGGATATCAGCTGAGCTGGATATCATCATTCTTCTCTTTCTTGGTGATTCACTTCCACTTCAGACTCTCTCTCTCTCTCTTACTCTCACAGGGTATTCAGAATTTTTTTTTTTTTTTTTTTTTTCTGGCTGGTGCAGCATAAGCCTCAGACTTCCTTTCACCATATGAGTAATAATATTTAGCCAAAATAATTAGATTAGAGCATCCTTAGATTCAGAGTACCTGCAGATTGCAGATGTGGAAATTTATCTAATATTCAAAAAGTTGTTTCAGAGGGTGGAGTGAGTAACTACAATCCTGTAAGTTTAACCTCTCTACCTGGGAAAATAATGGAATCAGTAGTTTAAGAAGATCAACTTGGTAGGAGTGGAGTCATGAGTGGAGCCATAAGTTAATCACAAAATGGGTTAAAGATAGATCATTCCTCTCCAATGTCATTATCTGCTGTGAGGTTATTACAAAGGAACCAGATGCAAAGAATAATTTTCACATAATTTACTTAGATTTCAGTAAAGCTTTGCTTTTGATACTGAACCATGTGTGATGTATAAATTGGATCAATGTGGCATTAGGGACAAGTTACTACTATGGATAAAGGAATGGTTAAGTGGTTGGAGACAAAGAGTGGTTATAAATGGCCACTGCTCTTCATGGTATGCTATTTCAAGAGGATTTAGATAAACCAAGAAGATTGGCTGAAATATAAAGCAGTTAAATTTAACAGTAATAAATTCAAGGTACGGCATTTGCGTATAAGTAATCCCAGAATACCGTACCATTTGAGTGGTACCATATGGATTGTTAAAGTGGTAGTGTGGCATGAAAAAAAATTTAAGGTAACATTTTTCGTTTATGAAAATGAACTCCACTGCTTTGAAAAGGAGTAATTGTACAGTCTGACATGAAATTCTCTGAGCAGTGCAACCAAGGTCTTAGAAAAGCTTGTGGGAATTTTGTTGATGGTATGCAGGAATTTTGCTGTCAGGGTCAAGAAGGTGATCATTCTGTTGTATAAGGCTAAGCCACATAAAATTCTGTGTATAGGTTTGGAAGCCTCATTTTAGAAAGGGCATAGAACCATTGGAAAGTGTGCAGAGAAGAGCAACAAGATTAGTTGGGTAGATTGGGGTTGTGTAAATTGCAATGTCTGAAAGCTAGTCATCTGCATGCTATTGTAGCATTTAATCCTTTAAAACGATAAAATAAACTAAAGCTGATGTCATCTTTACTCTGTCTAAGACAAAATATGCAGTTTTTTTTTTTTTTTTTTTTGGCTGGTTGCTGTAGTTTTTTGTCTTGTATCATATTATTATTATTATTATCTGTTTATTTCCATAAGGAACCACCCCGGGACGGCAAAGTGCCAGGAGGGTGATATTGGTAATCATCATCATCAGCCATTTTCAATCCACTGCAGGATGAAGGCCTCTCCAGCAACTTTCCAGTTCCTTCTGTTTTGAGCACTGGCCATCCATTTACTACCCAAAAACTCATGAATTTCATCTATCCATCTCCGCCTTTGTCTTCCAGGTTTTCTTCTAGCTCCTCTTGGGTACCATTCTGTTATTTTCTTAGTCCATCTGTCATCATGTCTTCGAGCTATGTGTCCTGCCCAAGACCATTTTAGTTCTTTAGTTTTGATAAGAATGTCCTTTACTTGAGTTTGCTGCCTAATCCATGTGTTTCTCTTCTTATCTAACAGTCTGATTCCCAATATAATTCGTTCCATTCTTCGCTGTGTAGTTCTTAGCTTCTCTTCCATTCTTTTGGTGAGTGCCCAAGTTTCACTTCCATAAGTCATGGTTGGGAGTATACATTGATTCATTATTTTACGTTTCAGACAAACTGGGATATTGCTCTTCAGTATGTGACTATATTTCCTGAATGCTATCCATCCAAAATTTATTCTTCTCTTGACTTCCAGCCATTTATCATTATTACAGCTAATAACTTGTCCCAGATAAGTATATGACTCCACCTTTTCAATTACTGCTCCTTCAATCATTATTTCCCTTTCCGTGGCATACTTGTTCATCATTACTTTTGTTTTATCTTCTTTGTTTTATTCATCTTGTTTTATTCATCTTTTGTTTTATTCATCTTTAGTCCAAAATCCTTACTAACTGTGCATAACTGATTAAGATTTTCCTCTAATTCTTTGGTATCGTGGCTTATGACCACAATGTCATCTGCAAATCGTAAATGGTTTAGGTACTCTCCGTTCACATTGACTCCTCTCTGCGACCAGTCTAATCTTCTGAAAGCTTCCTCAAGGGCAGCAGTAAACAGCTTCGGAGATATTGTGTCTCCTTGTCGAACTCCTTTCTCGATTTTAAATTTCCTACTGTCTTTGTCTAGTCTAATAAAGGATGTAGCACTCTCATATATTTTCTTCAAAATCATAATATATGGAGTATCTATGCCTTGTCTTTTCAGTGCCCCAAACATTGCCTTATGCTGTATGGAGTCAAATGCCTTTTCATAATCCACAAATGCCAGGCATAATGGTGTTTTATATTCATTTGCTTTCTCCATTAGCTGTGATATTACGTGAAGGTGATCCATAGTTGAGAATCCTGTCCTAAAGCCAGCTTGCTCTTTCGGTTGATTCTCATCAAGTATTCTTTCTAATCTGTTAGTAATGACCCTTGTGAACAACTTGTAGATATGGGATAACAAGCTAATTGGTCTATAATTTCCAATTTCTGATTTATCTCCTTTCTTATGCAGCAAAACTATGATTGCATTATTCCACTGTTTAGGCATCACACCTTTTCTAATGCACTTTGTGAAGAGCCTTGCCAGTTTTTGTGTTATGTCTCTTCCTCCCAATTTTAACAACTCTACAGTAACTTCATCTTCCCCCGGGGCTTTCCGATTCTTCATTTTCTTCAATGCATGTTCTACCTCATCAGGAAGAATATCGGGTATGTCGTATGTGTTGCTACCTTGCAATCCATCTTCCCCACTGCTGGTATCATTCCCTCGCTCCTTGTATAATTCTCTATAGTAGTCTTCTGCTATTTGAATTATGCCTTCTCTGCTGCTTATAAATACACCATCGCTATTCTTCAGTTTCAGTATCATTTGCCTTTCTGTATTACTGCTCATGGCTGCTGATTTAAATCCTTTGTTTTCTCTTAATGCTTGTTCTACTTTTCTTGTGTTAAATCTTATGTCCTCTCTGAGTCTCTTTCTAATGGCTTTGCATAACTCAGTATACTCAATTTTCTCCCTGTCAGTGTTTTTCTTGCTCTTCATTTGTCGTCTTTGGTTCATCATGACAAGTGTTTCTTGACTAATTTTTTCTTCTTTGGGTTTCTGTTTCCCTATAGGTTTCTTGGGCTTTATCACTTTCAGAAAGTTGTAATATTCCTCGTCGATATCTTGGTCCTGAGCAGTCTGCAGAAGCTCAAACTTGTTCTTAAGTTCCAGTACATACTGCTTTTTCTCCTCCTCTGCTATTTCAAAGACCTTTGTATTATTTACTCGAGTCAGTTTTTTCCTTTCCTTTCCTACATCTATATCAAGTGTACATCTTACCATTCTGTGATCACTTCCAACATTTACCTTATTCAAGACGGTAACATCATTCACAATATATCTTCTGTTAGTGAGGATGAAGTCGATTTCATTAGTTGTTAATCCATTTGGACTCTTCCATGTCCACTTTCTGTTCACCCTTTTCTTGAAAAAAGTGTTCATTACTGACATTCCTTGAGATTCTGCAAATTCCACAAGTCTTTCACCTCTGTTATTTCTTTCACCAATTCCAAAATTTCCTATAGTTCCTCTTTCTGCGCTGTTTTGCCTTTTTCCAACCTTAGCATTTAAGTCCCCCATAATAATAGTGTAGTGGGTTTTCTGCTCATCTAGAAGACTCTCAATTTCAGTGTACATTTCTTCAACCTCTTCATCATCATGGCTCGATGTTGGTGCATTATTCATTATAATCTTTAGCTTGTACCTCTTAGAAATCTTGAGTATTAGTCTTGACACCCTTGGTGATTTACTTTTGAATTCCAAAATGTTGTTTTTAAAATCTGTATGGACCAGAAACCCAACTCCACCTTCACTCCTTTCACTGTTTCCATTGGTGTACAACAGATTTCCACTTGATAAACTTATAAGTGATTCATTTCTTCTTCTTGTTTCAGCCAAACCGATGATATTCCAATTCACATTTTCTAATTCCTTTTCCAGCTCTAATATCCTGTCTTCACCAATGAGTGATCGTACGTTATAACAGGCCAAGTTCAATTTCCGTGCATGGCAGCCTGGTCGTACCCAGAGATTCTTAGCACCCTCTGCTTCCACTCTGATCCTCTCGCTGCCGTAAGAGGGAGAGTGAAAGCTGCTGGGGACTGAGGGCCATTTGTATTGTTGTGCTCTCATTGCTGGAGGGTTTGGTCTTTTCCTCTTCACGCTGACCAGGCGTCTTGAAGAGAACCACTCTACACGTTCGTTGCCACCTAAGTGACGTAACAGGGCTTACCATCGAGAAGGTGTGCATGAGTGGATTTTAGGGAGGCAGGCCAACCGAACTTCTCCTAAATCTTCTGTAATAGAGAGATATTGGATCCATCAGTGTTTTAGGCTGAGTGTCTGATAACACACAGGATACCTGTTCCCCTCTAAGCCCCTAATATTGGTAATATTGGTATTAATATTACCAATATTAATACCAATTATATAGATTCACACAAGTATTAGGTTAATACACATGAAGTAGAAATTTTAGTGCATGTGAATATTCTCTGAAAAGACACATGGGATATTCTAGATCCCTAAATCAGATTTACAAAAAGATTCAATGCTTATGTCCATGTAAGATTGAGCTTAAATTGTGAGATTTTTTTGGATATCTGGCAATTTTGGTACACTTTTGAAAAACCTTGCCCTGCTCAATCAGCTTAAACTTCTCGAATATCCACTACCAATTCCTTAAATGCCGATCTCCAGTGGGGGGCAAAGACAACTTAGCTGATTTCAATCCTTCTAAAACTCAGTCTTGTCTTATATCTCACAAAAAAGGATTCTTTTGTTCCTATGCTTATCTTTGGTGGCACTCGATTTCTAGGCAAATTGATATATCTCTTTTGGGGATTACCCTGACTTCTAATCTCTCTTAGCACAAGCACATTACAAATATTGCTTCCTCTGCATTGAAAAAACTTGGTTTTCTCTTTCACTTTCTGTTACTTTTCTTCCACACAGCTGTTCACTCTGTACAAATCACAAATCCGCCCTGCCATGGAATATTGTTCCCACATATGGGGTGGTGCCCCCAAAACCTCTCTCAGGCTTCTAGATTCCATTCAGAAGAGGGCAGTCAGGTTAATTAATGACTCATCTGTAACAGTTTCTCCATTCACTGTCTCATAGACGTACTGTTTCTGCTGCATGCCTTTTCTACAGATACTTCCACGGGCAATGTTCTTTTGAATTGGCTTCTATAATTTCTGCTCTCTCTCTCTCTTTCAAAACAGTCCGAACACGTGCAGCCACCAGCCATCCATTTACTGTCCAAGTTCAAACTCACAGAACCAACTTTTCATCTTCCTCGTTTATTTATTCAGCTGCCGTTTTCTGGAACAACCTTCCTTCATATGTATTTCCTGAAAATTACAGTCTACAGAAGTTCAAGTCTAATGTCAACAAATATCTTCTCTCGTCTTCTCATCCTCCAACCCAAGCACGGTACTAAGTAGGCGTCTCCGTAGCCAGGTGGGAAGGAGCAGCAGTGCGTAGCACACGCTTCTTGATTAGACCGGGGTTCGAGCCCGTCACCACCAAATACGGAGGATGCGGAAAGGTCAGGGAATGACCACCGCATATCCAGGAGCAATATGGCCTTAGTTGCTAATGCTCCTAAAAACCAAATAACAAACAAACAAACAAACGGTACTAAGTACTATCTCTCGTGTTTGGGGGTTTCATAAAAAAACTTAAAATGACCTATGGCCTCTGCCCAACCACTTTGACAGTCTTGCTCTAACATTGAGGAATTTCATAATGAACTGAACTTTGGAGTTCATTTTGAAAGCTTGAAAAAACATCTGCTGTGTGCATAGCAAAGCTAGTGGTTACCATGGGGTTCTAGACTAAAGATTGTCTGAGTGGTTGAGTATGGAATCAACTTCATATACTCATTAGTCATTAACTCACCACCTGATGAGTCCTCGTGAATCACTGGTTGTCGATTAGTATTTAATATTTTTTGTACTTTCTAAACTCTGAGTCAGGTACACAGGGTTGATGAGACCCTAGACAATATTTCAGCAATTTGTGCTTCCTCTTCTCCATCGATGTAGTTGAAACTCCTAATAACTGTTTTTGAAAATATTTTCTTTGATTGCAGAAATTTCTTAGATACGGGAAACCTCTGTTAATTATCACACAAGGAAGAATTCCTGCATTAAGTTAAATTTTAACTATATTCATGTGTTTACTGGCATAAGTTATGTACAGTTATTGATAGCAAGTTGGCTTTATTGCCACACACTTTCTTCCATTTGGTAAAACTCTTTGGTTTTGTGATGTGATACATCATTTTGAACAAAACTGCTGACATATGCACTTCGTGTTTCATGCATTTTAGCTAGTACTCATGTTACTAATAGACTGGTATCCAATTCCACACGTTTCTTGAAGTGTGCAGTTTTCAGTTTGCATTTCGCTTGCTGATAGGTTCTAAAGAAAGTTTTAATTTCAAAAATGAATTTAAAAAGGTTTTGATATAAAACATAGATTTTTCACAGTTGTATTCATAAAAGATTGAAAATAAATGTGTTATCAAAAAAAAAAAAATATATTTTTGCTAATTCCTCAAATTACCATGCACAAAGAGGAATTTCAACTTTTTATATGACTAGAGATGGGTGAATAGTGGCTTTAATCTTTTATTTCTTGCTTTTTTGTCCATTTATATTAGTATTATTATTAGTAGTGGCAAATGATACAAGAGAGCAAATTTATATAGCATCAGCCAAAAAAAAAATATTTCCCATATTACCTGACTATCCCTTCTAAGAGTTTGCTTAGATATTTCTTGAATTTATGCAAACTGCTCACTTCTACAACACCAGATAGAAGTTTGTGCTCGCTCATGAGCAAGAGAAAGGATTCCATCAGCATTGCGCTTACGCAATCCATTCGGAGCCTTAAACACCTCATTCAGATCTTCTTGCAGGTGTCTATTCTGTCTGAGTTGCAATTTGTAGAACTGAAGCCTTCCTTGTAAGAACACCCTTTTGTTCCCCTCACTAATCTTGTTGCTTTTAGTACGTCCCTGGATGTACTATATTCTGCCATGCAATTTATCACTCTTAACATGAGGAAGAAGTTCCCAGTCTTGACTGAGCATTAGCATTAGTAGAGGCATATGATATAAGTAAAACAAGTGACCTAATAGCACCAAAGCTCTTCACTTCAGTACTACAAGAGATAACTCCAGTATCACTCCAGTCTAGTTCAGAAAACTAGACTGGAGTGATACTGGCATAAACATCTTAGGCAGACAACTAACCAGCCTCCGTTTTGTAGATGACATAGCCCTTTTCTCTTAAAGCAGTTCACATTTGGAATGAATGATCAAAGATCTAAACCTCAAAAGCAAAGAAATTGTCCTGAAATTAACTATGACAAAACAAAAATAATGGCCAACCATGTAGCCTCGCCCATCATCGTCAGATTCAAAACACTAAACTACAAAGAGCAGTTTAAATATAGAGAGAGGGAAAATCTTTATTACAACTAGATGAATACAATGTAACTACAGTAGCAACTGTCCTGTCACAGCCAGGGGCTATATCTAGGCCAAACAATATCCTTCAACAATATAAAGAAATAGAATCCAGAATCAATAACTCTTGAAGAAGTTATTGGAGTATGAAAGAATGGATGAAAGGAGATTTGCTTATCAGTCTAAAGAGAAAGTTATACAACATAAACATACTACCCACTCTAACATATGCAGCCCAAACATGGTCTCTGAATAAACTTAGAACATGCCAATGAGCAATAGAAAGAAGTAGGCTGGGTATAAACAAAAAAGACAGAATGAAATCTACTTCTATCAGACAAAAAACAGAAATCAATTTTAAGGGCAATTTTAAGTCCTTAAAATGGAAATGGGCAGGACATCTTGCCAGGAAACAAGAGGACTCATGGGACAAGCTCACAACTGTTTGGCTTCCAAGAGAAGGAAAAAGAAATAGAGGAAGGCAGAAAAACTAGGTGGAGAGATGAGTTAATATTGCTTATGGGTCTCACATGGACAAGACTGGCATTGAACCAAGAAGAATGGAGAAAGTTGGGGGAGGCCTTTGCCTAGCATTGGGATTCTACAGGCTAACACAACAACAACATGACATGATATATGAAAGCAAGCTTATACAGCATAACAAAAAAAAAAAAAAAAACCTTCCTGTTTCACCCATTCATTCACTTCAAAAGTTTGTCTAGTTCTGACTTGAATTTATTTAAGCTGTCAACTTCTGCAACAAACAGATGGAAGTTTGTTCCTGCAGTCAACCACCCGCTGGCTAAAGGCAAATTTTTGCACATCTATTCTACAACTGTCTTTCCTCAATTTGAATTTATGTCCCCTCATTTGCATAATCTATTCAAGAGGAAGAATCCCATCAGCCTTGAGCTTGCTCAGACCATTCAAGGATCAGATCACCTTGCAGGTGCCTAGGCTCCAGATGCTGCAATTTTGCAGAACTTAAGCCTTTCTTGGTAAGAGCAACCCTTTGTTCCAGTCATCAATCTCATTACCCTTCTCTGTACGCATTACAGACATTGTACTCATTACAAATGTATTACAATTGTATGCATCACTGATAGCCCAGTATGCACAGTTCACTCCAGTATATATAGAGGGATCTAAATCTGACAGTCATGTCAGTTTGGCTGCAGTTTTCCCAATATTACCATAGTACTGCAACAAATACAGTTGATATTCTTTTTTTCAATGCATCTTTCTCAGATTACAGTGATGTGAAAAAAAAAATAATAAAATAAAATAAAAGGTAACAAATCTGGGGAAACCAAACCAACAACAAGTTAATCTGTATAAAGAAAGAAAAGCATGGAAATCCAGAATCAGAGATAACAGACGAGAAGTTATACTCACTAAACTGCGAATAGGTCATACCCACCTAACTCATCTACATCTGCTTAAAGCCACTGACCCTCCAGAGTATCCAAACTGTAATATGCAAGCTCACACTTCAACGTATACTTATAGACTGTCCCACACACAACAGATAACCTTTTGGTCATTTTGTATCATAAGTATGTATCTCATGTTAGCCCAACTGTTAGCAGATACACTGGATGTAGCCAAAATATTTATCTATCTTAAATGGATTCATTGCTGTAATGCACTTTAAATTCTAGTCAGAAACCTTTCAGGAACCATATGCTACCTTTCACCTCAGATTAGGTGCATTTTGGCCCAATTGCTCTTGCGTCGTTAAACCCAAACGAATAACAGCATCTTTAGATTCAGGAGAAGTCCCCTCTAAATTGGAAATGTGTAAATTTATCTATTCACAAAAGTCTGTGCCAGAGAAAATAAAGGAGTCGGTAGTAAACAAGTAATGCAAGATTGTCGTGATAGGAGTGAAGCCAGAAGGCAATCACAGTGTGTATTTGTCAAAGGATGATTATGGACTGGAGATGTTCACACATCTCCAGTCCATATGAACCTCCCTTGAATCCAAGGATGCTCTGATAATTATGGCTGAGGGCTTGCTTATCTTTTTTGCTGCCTCCCTTAAATATAATTGGATAGATTCCATCCACCCCAGGTGCCTTTTTTATGTCTGTCTTCAATAATTTCTCCTCCGCTTTAATTTCAGTTAACACACAATGTCATTTAGTTCCTCATTTTAGTTTGATAAACTTCTGGCATTCCCTTCCGTAAAGAATTTGTCATGTGTGCATTTAGATGAAAATATTCAAATTGTCTGTAGGGTCATCAACATCATGGACCTCAAGTTCCCCAGTGTGATTCAACACCTTCCTCCTACTGTTAATATAAGCATAGATGTCTTTGCATTCTTTGCCAGAGACTTCTCATAATCTCCCTTAGCTTGCCTGACCTCCTTTGTGACCTGATTACAGACTAATTTATATCTACCATAGGCTTCTGTATTATATGATAATTTATATGCACCCTATGCACTTTTCTTCTTTGCCATGTGTCTCAATAGTTCATCTGACATACATTTAGGTCTTCCTAGAACAGTATTTCTTCATTGGTATGAAAAGCCTAGTAGCTTCTTTGATTACTTCCCATTTAGAATTTGCTGTTGGTAACATCATCAGTTGGTCCCACTGCACATAATTTAAAAACTCTCTGAGACTACTGTATTCACCCTTAGAAAGCAAAATTCTCTCCCTTGACAGTACAGTAGTTGTCTTTTTTTAATTAAATTCCACTTTAGTAAGCTGTGATCACTGCCACTAAATGGGTCTTTTACCTGCAGATTCTTAATGCACGAAGAATCACTGCTGATAACCAGATAAAGAGTATTGTTTCCACTTTTTGCCTCTAGCATGCTGCTGTAGAAAACAGTCATCCAAGAAATCCACAAAAGTTTTGCTAGTGTGAGTGACCAACCCACAAATTCCAATCAATATCAGTAAAGTTAAAATCCCCTATTATGAGACATTTAGATTTGCTGGCTGCTCTATTTCTCTTTATAGCTGTTTGGTATACTCATCACAGTCATTAGGCATATAACACAATCCTACTCTCAATATTGTTTTCCCAGTGCTTATATCAATAAGCACTGGGAAATTGCTTATATCAATATAAGCACTGGGAAAGTCACTTTGGTGTGATCACCAAACTGACTCAACATTGCTCTCATCACCCACGTCAACTGGATGCACCGTCTTAGATTTAATATGCTTTTTAACTAAGAGCATAACCCCTTCACCTCTCCTACCCTCTGTCCTTCCTGTGTACATTGTACTGCCCATATTCAAATTCATTGTCACATATGTCTTGAGTGACACCATATTTCTGCTATTTGTGCAGTGTCTGCATTTGATGACTTAATCAGTACATCCAATTCATCTACAATGCCCCTGGCATTAGTGTACATGCAAGTATACACGCACACGTTCTTACTCTTAGTTACCCTAACACAGCCCATGTATTTATTTATTTTTTCCATGACAACCCACAGCAGGGCCTGAAATCCCAGACACCTTGCATTCCAGGCTACTGCATGTACCGATAGTAGCAGTGCATGAATCACTTTCACCTCTGCCTGCACCTCTGTTTAAGCTATTAGTCTGTGTATTCCCACCCACAAGCTAGCAGTTTGCCTATCCACCTATCACTGCCTCGATAGCATTAGCAAATATTCTTGCATCCGTTGTATTCAAGTGTATCTCATCCCTGTAAAAACAGCCTGTTAATTAGTACAGACCACACTGAGAAAAATTCTACCCCATGTGCCCTGCATGTTCTCTCCAGGGCCAAATTGATTGACAAGGCTCTCAACAAGTACTTTGACCTATCATGTCTTGGCAGCATTGCAGACACTTTCAAATTCAGTCCTAAATTGTGAATTTTCCCAACATTGCCCTGTACTTATTAAGTAAATCCTCAGATCTGCTCTTAATATCATTAGTGCCAACATGTATAACAATATCATCTTTTGTGCCCTTAAACGATGATACCTGCTATATGTAACCAAGCTTGATTGCCAAGTGTTCCAAATCTGCAGAACCGATTGCTCTGTCGTGTTTGGTGACTTGATCTTTGAGCCTTCTGCCAACATAGCAGTCATGGCAGGAAATGCAGTACACTGAACCACTCCCCAAGAGGTGGGGGGGAATCGGTGTCTTTACACTCGAGAAGACAGATTGGAATATCTTGCCTTGAATTTGCAAGCACTTTATCCCGTAAGCCTGTAAGACCTTAGAGAGTTGTTGTGACAGGTTCGGGTAGTAGGGGATAAAGGCAGGGCCATTGCTACGTGCAGCTCTAGGGTTTGCCGTGCGGTCACCGGCCTGTAGGTCACACCTATCTAAGGCACTGCTAGGGTAGCCACATTTAGCCAGGTCAGCTTTTAACCTAACAATCTTAGCAAGCCTCTCATTCAAAGAACTGGAGTGGGTCCAGGCATGGGTTAATAGGGCTCGCATGGTACTGAGAAGCTGACTTGGAGCAATATGCTTATTGGTATTTGGTGAATTGGCCAGCACACATCGGTTTGCAATGGACAGAGGGCTTTAAATGCATGCCTTTGTGCCGAACAAGGGTATCCAAAAACAGAAGAGCATTGTCCGACTCCAGTTCAATGGTGAACTGAATAAAGGGTGACAGAGAGTTGGTGTCGCAAAAGTTGACACATGCGCAATGATGACAAACACATCGTTGACATAGCTGCACAAAAAAACTATAGGATCTGGCAGTCCCACAAATGCGTGATCCTCCAGTTCCTCCACAGCAGCAGTTCCCAACCAGTGGTTTGCGAACCCTTGGGGGTTCCCAATAAAAATTCTGTAATGCTGTCTGCTTAGATTTGCATAGGTATATTATTGTAAACTACAAAATATAACTAATAATAAACAATAAAGTAAAATAAAATTAAATAAAAAGTAAAAATTTCCAAAGAAAGAAACCACATCTCCCATAATTACTTATAATTACTTTACTTTCTTACAGTATATCATGTTAAATAAATGTTTTCAATACTAAATTTTTTTTTTCATTCTCAAGAATCATTGTTATGTACAGGTACTTTATTTTTTTTTAGAACCTATAATACTTAGTATTGTGAATGTGTTAAAAAGTTGAAAGAAAATACTTGTTTATATTAAGCTTCAACTTCTGTAGATTGTAATTTTCAGGAAATACATATGAAGGAAGGTGGTTCCAGAAAACAGAAGTTGAATGAATAAATGAGGAAGAAGAAAAATTGGTTCTGTGAGTTTGAACTTGGACAGCAAAATGATGTTGACCGGTTGCGGCACATGTTCGGACTGCTTTGAAAGAGAGAGCAGGAATTACAGAAGCCAATTCAGAAGAACAGTGCCATGCAAGTATCTATAGAAAAGGCATGCAACAGAAACAGAAAGTCTATGAGACAGAGAGTGGAGAGACTCTGTTAGAGATGAGACATCAATTAGCCTAACTACCCTCTTTTGAATGGAATCTAGAAGCATGAGAGAGGTTTTGGGGGCACCACCCCAGATGTGGGAACAATATTCCATGGTAGGGCGGATTTGCGATTTCTACAGAGTCAGCAACTGTTTGGAAGAAAAGTAACGGTGAGAGTGAAAGAGAAAACTCAGTTTATTGATGCAGAGGAAGCAATATTTGTAATGTGCTTCATGCCAAGAGAGATTAAAGTCAGGATAATCCCCAAGATCTTGCCTAGAAATCGGAGCGGCATCGAAGATAAGCATAGGAGCAGAAGAATCCTTTTTGCGAGATATAAGACAGGACTGAGTTTTAGAAGGATTGAAATTAAGTTATCTTTGCCCCACTGGAGAATTATCTGGAGATCGGCATTTAAGGATTTGGCAGTGGATACTCGAGAAGTTGAAGCTCTTTGAGCAGGGCAAGGTTTCTCAAACTGGTGGGATGCAATGTGCTATCATCAGCAAAACTAATGGATAGGATTTCCAGTCAATGGAAGAAGGTCATTAATATACAAGAGGAAAAGATTGGGAGAAAGAACTGAACCTTGAGGAACATCAGCATTAGTGGGCAAGTTAGAAGACAGAGAGCCGTCTACCATCACCTGCAGTGAGCGGTTAGAGAGAAAACTAACAGCTGGGAAATCATAGGATGGAAGCTTATTTAGAAGACCTTTATGCCATACATGACCAAAAGCCTTTGAAATGTCAAGAGAAATGGCTTGAGTTTCATCAAACCTTTCCACTGAATTTGTCTATAGATGGGTAACATAAGCCAGAATATCACCAGTGGAACGACACTGGCGATCGTTGTTCAGATGAAAGATTTCCAGATAATTTTAACAGATGGCGGTTAATTGATCTCCATTACTTTGGAAAGAGTAGAAGTAATCACAATGAAACGATAATTGGATGGGAAGGATTTGTCACCCTCTTTAGGAACAGGCTGGATATGAGCAAATTTCCAGGCAGAAAGAAAAACACCTTTGAAATAAGAAAGTGAAAAAAGACAACACAAAACAGGAGTAAGTTCAGGGGCACAGGTTTTGAGAACAAGTGGAGAAATACCATCAGGACCTGGAGTTTTCTTAGCATCAGATTCATTAAAATACTTCTGACATCCTTTTGACAGAAGACCACAGATGACATTGAATGGAATGTGCTGGGAATGGTTTGAGGTGATTTACCAAGATCATCATGGAAGAAAGTACATGAGTTGGAAGAAAAATAGGATGCTAGCAGGTCAGCTTTATCTTTGGCAGATGTGGCAACAGAACCATCTGGTTTTGTCAGAGGTGGGAACAGAGATGGGCAAAATTTTCTGCCAATAGCTTTGGCAAGAGACCAGAATGATCAGCTATCATTTGGACTAAAAGCAAGTTTTCTACTCTTAGCCTGTTCGAAATCTAGTTTGGACTTTTACAAAGTATAAATAATACTTATTAATAATTTTTATTATTATGCAGTGTCGCTTATAAAAACGTAGTACTGGAAATATTTTATAATAAAAATTCAGAAATATTATACAATTTCAGAGAATATAGACTTAGTGGTTCGCGTTGAAAATATTATGTTGAAAGGGGTTTGCAATAAAAAATATTATGTTGAAAGGGGTTCGCGAGTCAAAAAAAGTTTGGGAACCGCTGCTCCATAGTGATGTTTGCTGTGACAGAGGTGATGAGTGCACCCATGGCTGTGCCATGAATTTGACGGAAAAGGGATTCACGTGCATAACAGCACCACCAGACAGGCACAACTTGAGGGCAGTGTAAACGTCCCTTGCAGATAGTGAAGTTCCGCTGTCCAGGGTTTGGTCGTTATCCAGGAGTTGTTTGTGATAGCCAGCTGGACAGGAACTGAAGTGAAGACTGGTACTACGTTGAACAAAGCCATAACCTGATCTTCTGAAATTGTTAGGCCGGAAGCCAGGTTTAGAAACTCTCTGCTGTTAGAAATCGTGTGAATGGTCTTGCCTACTAGTAGCAAAAGCAGGTTTGCAATGAACTTTGATATGTCATATGTATACTCATATGTCAGGGAATTGCAACAGGAGATGATGGGTAGTAAGGGGTCACCTTGTTTGTGGACTTTCAGTAAGCTATAGAACTGTGGAATTTGGCATCCAGAGCTGTGTAGTTTCCAGTGCAAGGATCCAGAGATTTTGCCAGACTTGTACCAAACATAGACCAGTTGGTTGACCTTGGCCTCCTATTGTAATAGGATCTTCTTGGGAGAGTCGGGTATAGGCTCATAGACTAGCAGCTTCGTTGGAGAATCTGGCAGAAGGCTCAGAGATCGAGTCACCGAACATGGTAGAGCAATCCGTTCTGCAGATTTGGAACACTCAGCGATTGCGGAGCACTTCTGGTTTACCCATGCCATGACGTTAAAATTATTGACCGAACCCCTGCCAGTACTGTTGTCATGGCTGGTTGGAATTGTTTCGCATCATGTGTTAGCATTAGTGTTAGTAAAGGCATATGATGCAAGAAAGCAAGCTTATATTGTATCAACCCAAAAAAAAAAAAAAAACCCCTCTTCTCATTTCACTCCAAATGTTTGTCTAGTTCTGCCTTAAATCTATTTAAGCTATCAACTTCTACAATGACAGATGGATGTTTGTTCCAGCAATCAACCCCCCCCCCATCCTGGCTAAAGGCAAACTTTCACACATCTATCCTACAACTGTCTTTCCTCAATTTTAATTTATGCCCCCTTAGGCAATTATTCTGAGCAAGAGGAAGAATCCCATCAACATTGAGCATGCTCAAACCATTCAAAGCCTTGAATGGTTTGAGGAACGGTTTGAGGTGTCTCTGGAACGGATTACTATCGTAAAGCTGGGTACACTGTATTGTATAGCTATGCACGTTGTTTGGAATGTGGTGTTTATGAATGTTTATCATTTTTTGCAATTAATGTTCATATTTTTGATTTTGTTGAATTGAAACCATTCAATCAGATCACCTGCTGTGTTATCACGATTCCTTTAACTGGAACAAAGGTGGTCGCATCCACCCCATCGTTGAAGCAACCATCCTCCAGAACGATAAACGTTGGTGCCCACAGCATACTCGAGCGTTGCCGTTACTACCACAAGCCTCTACTTCCAACTGCTAATTGTTTCTGCACCTGTGACATGCGTTTAACCTCGCACCACCACCCGTGACTAGGCATTCTTTATATTTTTTGTATTAATTCTTTTTGTAATAATGCTTTTTCCACTGTGGAAAGACAAACTCTGTCCGAAAGCTTTGCTGATTTGTTTACTTTATTTTTATCTAATTTTAATCTGTGCTTTTTTAAAGAGTTTTACCTAAAACCTGTGTTATCCTTTTTATCTCAGCAAGCTAAATATATTATTATAGGGCTCCCTATAGTCAGTTTTCCATGGGATTGGGCTCCATAGAGTGATTTTTTTGAAGTTTTGAAAATATGAAAATTTTGTTAAAATGAAATGAAAATTGCCATTGCTTTTTTTTTGATAAATAATAGCTTTTTGTCTCTATAAATAAAATTGTATTGAAAACAGGATGAAATATCAAATGGGAAGTAAAATATTTAGTGTGTGATTATTGGTTAACCTATAATGTGTTCATTTATAAAATAAAATATTACTCTAACTGGTTTTGTATACTGTATTTAAAAAAAACCATTGATTTGTTTTTCACATTCATTTGGTTATAAGAAATAAATAAGTTTCACAGTCTGTGATATACTTATTTTGAATTTGATTCATTTTTGATCCATACTCTTGTTTTTTTTTTTTTTTTAGTGCAGAGTTATTAAATTTAAGCTACTGTTTTGCTATGTGTAATATGAATTACCGATAGAATAGACTAAATGTAATATTTTTCAAGCAGATCAAATATTTTCAAAAATAGTACCAAATCATTAGTTTCTTGCTCAATAAAACTGGTGTTGAATTGAAGGGATTAAAACAGCATGCGACTGTTCTTTAAATAGGAGGACTTCCATTTTTTATACTAGTAGTCTTTAGTTGATCATGGCTGGTCCTCCCTCCCCTTTCATTGCCCCATAGATCCTTGAAGGATGTGCTGGGGATTTCAGTATTTTTATGGAACTGGATATGGCCAGTAAGAGGTTATCAGAAGTAAATGGTTTGTTTTATATTATCAAAGAAAAAGTCAAATAGTATTTTCATTGTAATTGATCTCTTTTATAAGGCAATTGCTATAAGTTTCCTCAATTTAGCACTATGAATAAAGAGCACTTCTCAAAGTTGCAATGTTTGTTTATACTGCAGTGTTGGCAGTTGGAGACCAGCTATATCATCAGCAGAACATCTGACAACCAAGTAGCAGTTTAATTCAATAGATGAGATAATGAGAGATGCCAAATGGCATCTCGTCGTTTTCTTAAAAGAGCAAAAGCACTCTCAACTATATAGTCAGAAGCCAGTTTATCTTCATAGAAGAAATCTCTGATTGCTTGTCACGTAGACATACAATGCAGCAGGGCACCTGACAATAAAGTCCTAATTTAATTCAGTTGTTTTGTGAGAAAGTATCCATTTTGCTTCTTCAGTGAAATGTAAAACTTTCAACCCTGATGAGCTGATTTATGTGTCAGCTTTATTGTCAAAGTGAATGCTTTACATTGTATCTTTACAGGGCAGGTATAGTGTTGTCTTCTGTGACTATAAATCAGGTTATAACTTTATAGCTGAGTCCTTTTTGTGGAGATTTCCATTTTTTATGTATGATCATCAAAAATTGCATGTTTTCATTTTGTATGACTTACAAATAAATAGCATCATGGTATACTTTTGAAGTAAATACTTACTGCTTATTTGAAGTAAATGTGAAGGTAATTTTACAGTAACCTGAAAATCAGCTCTAGCTGTTATGGAAAGAGAATTTGTCTTTTCATAATGGCATTAAGTCTAGTTTTTATAATAGATTGTTATCCACTAGGCACATACCTTTAACATATGTAATGTGGTTTATTTCACAAGTGTTTTGGAATAACATTTAATATTATTATACACAAGTTAAACAATGTTTTGTCTGTGATTTCATCAGTAATCTTTAGTATTTCTTTTAAATACTTATTTATTGTAGTTGGAATTTCACAATTAGAAGAGCACTGGCAGGACTTATTTCATACCTACCACACCCACTAAGGTAGTATGTTAATTTTTAATTTTTTAAAATTATTCACATTATTGTATGCTTAATATATAAATAAGTTGAAACTGAATTTACCAATTGTTTGTTTGTTACCAATAACAGAGGCATATCATATAGCATATTATATTTTTAATATGCTGCCATGTTTGGAAGCATTTCTGGAATTCATAACTGATGTACATTTTAGCCCTTGACAGACTAGACATTCTTCAATGACTAAAAATATATGCCTTTTAGTGAAAAATTGGTACTTGGGAACACAAGGAAATGAGATGATGCTAAATCAGGTGGTGTAGGGAGGGAGAATGTCCCTTCTGAAGGATGTGTTTTTTTATCAGAATGTGCCTTACCAGTAATGCAATGTGAACTGACACTTTTTGGCATTTTCTGACAGAAAAATCAATCGTTCAGATGGAAGATTGTTCCAATTGGCTCCATCTGATTAATTCTGGCACCACGTATCATCAGAACCATACAGTGGGACCAACCGATGATGTTACCAACAGCAAATTTTAAATGGGAAGCATTCAAGGAATTAACCTTGGAAGCTACTAGGGTTTTCATACGAACTAAGAAATACTGTTCAAGGTTTGGGCCTAAATGGATGTCAGATGAACAAATGAGACTTGCGACAGAGAATAAAAATACATGGGATGCATATAAATTATCAGGTGACAAAGAAGCCTATGGTAGATATAAGCTGTTGTATGTAATAAAGTCACAAAGGAGGTCAGACAGGCTAAGGCAGATTACAAGAAATCTTTGCCAAAGGATGCAAAGAAAAACAGCAAAGTCTTCTTTACTTATATCAACTCTAGAAGGAAGGAGGTTAATCAGATTGGGTCACTTGATATCAGTAGTTTGACTGTTGATGATCCTGTTCAGATAGCTGACAAATTGAATGAGTATTGTGCATCTACATTCACACATGAGGAATTCTGTAGGGAAGTGGGGTGAATGGGATCTATCCAGTTATATTAGAGCAGGAAACAAACCCTTAGCCATAATTATGGCAACATCCTTGGACTCAGGGGGTGGTCCCATATGCAAATTTATCCCCAATTCACAAATAGGGAACAGAGTGTCATGAGTAATTACAGACCTGTTAGATTAACTTCTGTTCTGGGGAAAATAATGGGTTCTGGGGAAAATAATGGAGTCACTGGTTAAAGAAGCTTTGCAGGATCATCTAGACAAGACTGCAGTAATAATTAAGACATAGGATGGGTTTGTTAAGGGGAAGTCTTGTCTGACTAATTTCATTGAATACTATGACGTGGTCACAAAGGAACTGGATGCAAAAAATAATTTTGATATCTATACTTGTATTTCAGGAAGGCTTTTGATACTGTTGCACATAAAAGACTGCTGTTCAGATTGGAGGGTTATGGCATTGAGGGCAAATTGCTACAATGGATAAATGGATTGTGGAGTGGGAGAAGACAGAGAGTGGTTATCAATGGACACTGCTCTTTTTTGCGGACCAGTGTTAGTGGAGTCCCTCGGGATTCAGTGTTGAACTCTTTGTTGTTTTGTTTATTTATCAATGATATTAGCATTAGCATTAGTAGAGGCATTTGATGCAGCATCAGCCAAAAAAATAAAAATAAATAAATAAATAAAAAATAACCACTTCCACTTCACCCCTCTGTTCGTTCGAAATACCTGTCCAGTTCGAAATACCTTAAACTTATTTAGGCTATCAACTTCCACGACAAGGGATGGAAGTCTGTTCCACCAACCAACCACTCGCTGGCTAAAGGCAAATTTCCTCACGTCTATCCTACATCCGTCTTTCCTCAATTTGAATTTATGCCCTCTCAGGTGATTATTCTGAGCAAGAGGAAGAATCCCATCAGCATTGAGCATGTTCAAACCATTCAAGGCTTTATACATCTCTATCAGATCACCTCGCTGGTGCCTAGTCTCCAGACACTGTAGTTTGCAAAACTTAAGCCTTTCTTCGTAAGAGCACCCCTTTGTTCCATTCACTAATCTTGTTGCCCTTCTCTGTACTCGTTCCAGCATCTCTACATCCTTCTTGAAATGAGGCCTCCAGACCTGTATACAGTACTCTAGGTGTGGCCTGACCATTGCATTATACAAGGGAATAATCACCTCCTTATCCCTGCTAGAAAAATTCCTATATATCATCGACAATACACCATGAGCTACTCTTGCAGCCCGTCTGCACTGCCCAGAAAACTTCATATCTGCCAATATGATGATATCATTTATCAACGATATAATCATATTGATGATATCGATAAATATGATATTAGGTATACCAAGCTTAATGTCAAATTTTGCAGATGACTCAAAGGTTGGCAGGGTTGTTAATGACAGTAATGACAATATTCTACTGCAAGAGGATCTAGAAAAATTCTGTAGATTGGCTGAGAAGTGGTAACTGAAGTTTGACAAATGCAAAGTACTGCATATGGGTAGCAGTAACCCTAGAGAAACGTACCAACTGTATGGCACTACACTCAGGGTAGTGCAAAATGAAAAAGACCTGGGAGTAATTGTGCAGTCAGATATGAAGTTTGAGCAGTGCAGACAGGCTGCCAGAGCAGATCATGGGGTCATGTCAATGATATCCAGGAATTTTGCTAGCAGGATAATGGTTGATTATCCCTTTGTATAAAGCAGTGGTCAGGCCACACCTTGAGTACTGTGTACAGGCCTGGAGGCTGCATTTTAGGAAGGATGTGGAGTTGCTAGAACGCATTTAGAGAAGGGCAACAACATTGGTGAGGGAACAAAGGGGTGCTCTTACCAAGAAAGGCTTAAGTTCCACAAATTGCAGGAGCATCTGGAGACAGCACCTGCTTAGTGATCTGATTGAGGTGTATAAGGCCTTGAATAGTTTGAGCAAGTTCAATACTGATGGGATTCTTCCTCTTGCTCAGATTACGAACCTGAGGCGGCATAAACTCAAATTGAGAAAAGGCTGTTGTAGAATAGATGTGCAGAAATTTGTCTTTAGCCAGTGGGTAGTTGATTGCTGGAAAAAACTTCCATATGTTGTTTTGGGTGCTGATAGCTGAAATCAATAAATTCAAGGAATAACTGGGCAAACATTTGGAGTGAATGAATGGGAAGGGGGGTTTTTTTTTTTTTTTTTTTTTGGCTGATGCTGCATAAGCTTGCTTTCTTGCATCATATGTCTCCACGGCTGCGTTAATGCTATGGCCATGGCCGGGGTCCTTACTCAAAGAGGGCCCTCATTTTTAGTGTAAATATTTTCTTAAGTAGTGATAAAAATTTATAATAATAATAATAATAAACCAAGATAACATGTAATATAAAAGCATGCTTAAATTTAACTTAGTGTTTAAATTTTATTTTTATACTTTTTTATTGCACAATAAATAAGTTAAAAGTTTCTATTAAAATTGTTTTTATTATTACTTTATTTTTCAAGTCAAAAAACATAAAAACATTTTTGACCTCCTATTGTACATTTTTATTAAGGAAATATTATTCAAAATAGAAATATAAAAACCTATGTAGTATTTGTATTTATATATTAATGGGGCCTGAAATTTAAATATGTCCGCCTATTTCGTCCTTAATCCGGCCCCTGCATGCCTCTGCTAATGCTGAATGCTAACTTCACTGAAAGGGACACATTTTATGTCCTTTTAGGAAGCCTGTCAGTACAGCAGTATTAACAGCACTAAAATCAATATTAATAAATGGGTTCCACAAATGGAACTCATTTACTTATATTGCTAGTAATGCTTTTGATCAAAGCATAATAAAGCCACTTATGGCAGAAGAGAATAGCTTTATGTTGTTGGGGAATGGCAGGATAAGGGCGGAAACACACCATTATCACATCATGTGAATCTCGTCATGTCCCTGTCACAGATAGTACTCTGTGGTCCCTATTTAATGTAAACTGCGAAGTCGTCGGAGAAGAAACATCGTCACTGTAACGCAGGGTGGCCAGATTAAAAATTTGATCTCAAGGTACTCATGCTTATGTTTAGGGTATTCATTCCTCGTTTAGGGATACTCACATTATATCTTAAGAAAACCGAACAATTTTAATAACCATTTTATTTCTATATTTTGTTGATTTTTAAAAGTTCATGGAATGCAAAATTAGTCAGATTTAAATAAAATTAAATGAATTATATCTCGTGCTTTAATTCGTTTAATTCGGAAAATTTTATTGCAAAAATTATAAACACTACAGGAAACTTTTATAAATATTAACATCAAATGTTTTACATAATTGTTTACAATACACATTCAATAAACCTGATTTATTTTATCAAAAAAATATGTATTTACCTAGCAATACTTTTCATTTGAGTGAATTTTCTTTAACAGTTTTTCATTTTTTAGTACATAATGCATAAAATTCTTTGCATGACATATTGTGATTGGTTTTCTGCAACAGTTCTCCTTCAACATTCTTTAGGGCTAATTTATTTCTATCCTTTTTCCATGCATTTAAACATTGAGCTAAATACTTGCTCACTCATTGCATTTGAGTGAGGCAAAGCAAAAACAAAACTAATATTTTTTTCTGTATTACGTACTTCATATGCATTTAAAATTTTTATTGAAACATCTGTGGTATTTTTGAGGTCATTTGTCTCAATATTTCTACAGAATGATTTCAACAGAACATATTCTTCATACAGCAAATTGATATTGATATTTTTAAATAAAAAAAGTTTGTTGCCTGAGCCTTAAACCATTACAACGAAATAAAAAAGAAGTCAAGTAGAATGTAAAAGGTTACAAAGTAAGCATAATATAAATATTCTACAGCCCTCTTTGTAAACAGGATAGAATGTCGTATTTGAGTCTTTAATTAAGGGTCCATTTCAACAACAACTTTATTGTCAGTTAATTCTTTCTTCCTAAATAATCATCTCAACAGGGTGTTTTGTGATTTCTGCTTTTTTCAAATGCTAAAAAAGGGGTATCTTGGAAATTTTATTATACAGTCAGTCCTCGTACACGTGTTTAAACTACATGAATTCGATCATACACGATTTATAAATAGGGGAAACAATATCGTATATAACATGAACCGAATTCGCTTATGCATGATTTGCCTTTGTGTTTACAAGAAATGGCAGTTGGACGCGGAATAACCCCAACTGAACGCAGCACGATAGGAATGACGAAAAGATTCTGAAAATGTATTCATGATTTTTATATCAGTGAAGGGGAAACACATTTCACCATAATAAAGTAAAATTCCAGCTATTGGTATTATCGCAAATGCAATTAGATCGAGTTTACTACCAGTTTATAACAGGTTCCACTAGCAGGAACACAACTGGAAATTGTTTTATTGTTTTATGTTAGTAATCCCCAGAAATGTGCTTTAGTAAAATGTGAGCTAGTGAGGTGTTCATAGTGTGTCTCTGCCTTTACGGTGTTGTTTATTCAGTTGCTACACGCGTGCGCAGCTTTATGTATATCAAGCATGCCTCCTCATTTTGTAATTGTGCTTTATTCCCTAAAAATTTGTAAAATACTTAAAAGGTGTGAAAAGGAAGCGTCCTGGTGAAGTCACTACAGATTCGGAGAGAAAAAGAAAAGCAATATCGATAAACAGAGGTGGACTGGGTCAAAAATTCTTACCTGGGAAAATTTGTAGTGGCCTCATACTAGCGTTTATGGCCAAAATCACGTTGGCCTCTGGCCCACCTTGGTTTCCCCCAGTAAGGCTTGTGGCCAGTCCACCTCTGTCGATAGAGAAAAAATATGAAATTGTGAAACGCTTTGAGCGAAATGAAAGACCATGTGATATTGCACATGCTACAGGCCTAAATGAGGCAACAACGAGAATTACAAAGAATGCAGAGAAAATAAAGATTTGTTTATCGATATCAAGCATGCCTCCTCATTTTGTAATTGTGCTTTATTCCCTAAAAATTTGTAAAATACTTAAAAGGTGTGAAAAGGAAGTGTCCTGCTGAAGACACTACAGATTCAGAGAGAAAAAGAAAAGCAATATCGATAAACAGAGGTGGACTGGGTCAAAAATTCTTACCCGGGAAAATTTGTAGTGGCCTCATACTAGTGTTTATGGCCAAAATTACGTCGGCCTCCGGCCCACTGGGGTTCCCCCCCAGTAAGGCTTGTGGCCAGTCCGCCTCTGAAGTTGATAGAGAAAAAATATGAAATTGTGAAACACTTTGAGCGAAATGAAAGACCATGTGATATTGCACATGCTACAGGCCTGAATGAGGCAACAACGAGAATTACAAAGAATGTAGAGAAAATAAAAACTTTCATAGCAGGAACAACTCAAAGTGTAATTAAAATCCATTAGATTAAGACACAAAGAATTGGAAGAGATGGAATGGCTGTCATCTGTTTGGATAGAAAATCAAACAAAAAACAAGTTTTCTTACGGTAGAAGCAAAAGCATTAGCAATATTTTATTACGTAATAGTTGAAATAAAATACGTAAGTATTTTATTACGATTATTTATTGTGCTTGGTAATGTTTTGGTTACAAATGTGTGTTCAATCTTGTGTGGTCGGCACCCAACCCTATTTTTCCCATAGGGCCTGTTGTTTATATTGCACAATTTTGCACTGCACGAGGGTTTCTAGGAACACAATACGAGGACTGACTGTACTTCCAAAAGGGGTACGTCTGGCAACCTGTAACGTTGTATATGTGTCATTCTCTTTGAGGAAAGTTGAAGCGCAATGAATTGCCACAGTTCACCCTCCTGTTCAGATTTTGAAGAAGATTTAGAAAATGCATGTGCTTTTCTTATAGCTGAGAAAACAAAAGAGTACGCAATGGATCATCATCATCATCATCATCATCATCATCAGCCATTTTCAATCCACTGCAGGATGAAGGCCTCTCCAGCAACTTTCCAGTTCCTTCTGTTTTGAGCACTGGCCATCCATTTACTACCCAAAAACTCATGAATTTCATCTATCCATCTCCGCCTTTGTCTTCCAGGTTTTCTTCTAGCTCCTCTTGGGTACCATTCTGTTATTTTCTTAGTCCATCTGTCATCATGTCTTCGAGCTATGTGTCCTGCCCAAGACCATTTTAGTTCTTTAGTTTTGATAAGAATGTCCTTTACTTGAGTTTGCTGCCTAATCCATGTGTTTCTCTTCTTATCTAACAGTCTGATTCCCAATATAATTCGTTCCATTCTTCGCTGTGTACTTCTTAGCTTCTCTTCCATTCTTTTGGTGAGTGCCCAAGTTTCACTTCCATAAGTCATGGTGGGGAGTATACATTGATTCATTATTTTACGTTTCAGACAAACTGGGATATTGCTCTTCAGTATGTGACTATATTTCCTGAATGCTATCCATCCAAAATTTATTCTTCTCTTGACTTCCAGCCATTTATCATTATTACAGCTAATAACTTGTCCCAGATAAGTATATGACTCCACCTTTTCAATTACTGCTCCTTCAATCATTATTTCCCTTTCCATGGCATACTTGTTCATCATTACTTTTGTTTTAGCCATATTCATCTTTAGTCCAAAATCCTTACTAACTGTGCATAACTGATTAAGATTTTCCTCTAATTCTTTGGGATCGTGGCTTATGACCACAATGTCATATGCAAATCGTAAATGGTTTAGGTACTCTCCGTTCACATTGACTCCTTTCTGCGACCAGTCTAATCTTCTGAAAGCTTCCTCAAGGGCAGCAGTAAACAGCTTCGCAGATATTGTGTCTCCTTGTCGAACTCCTTTCTCGATTTTAAATTTGCTACTGTCTTTGTCTAGTCTAATAAAGGATGTAGCACTCTCATATATTTTCTTCAAAATCATAATATATGGAGTATCTATGCCTTGTCTTTCCAGTGCCCGAAACATTGCCTTATGCTGTATGGAGTCAAATGCCTTTTCATAATCCACAAATGCCAGGCATAATGGTGTTTTATATTCATTTGCTTTCTCCATTAGCTGTGATATTAGGTGAAGGTGATCCATAGTTGAGAATCCTGTCCTAAAGCCAGCTTGCTCTTTCGGTTGATTCTCATCAAGTATTCTTTCTAATCTGTTAGTAATGACCCTTGTGAACAACTTGTAGATATGGGATAACAAGCTAATTGGTCTATAATTTCCAATTTCTGATTTATCTCCTTTCTTATGCAGCAAAACTATGATTGCATTATTCCACTGCTTAGGCATCGCACCTTTTCTAATGCACTTTGTGAAGAGCCTTGCCAGTATTTGTGTTATGTCTCTTCCTCCCAATTTTAAAGGATACACGACATCAACTGGAAGAGAACAGAAAAAGGCGAATTTCATCATTTACTGCAAGACTTAGAAGAAGAAGATGAAAATCGTTTCATGATGTACTTACGGATGAATGAAGACGAGTTTAATTTCCTATATAATCCAATTAAGGATGACATTCAAGGGGGAAAAAAAAATACGCAATTTCGAAATTCAATCAGCGCTAAGGAAAAATTAGTTGTATGTTAAAAGAAAGTTGAAATACTGCAAGTTTAATTTTGAATAAGGACTTATTCTGTCAAAATATGAAACAAAAATTTTTAATGAAATTTAATAATAACAAAAAACTACTTCTCAACCCTAAAAATTGAACTTGTAAGAAATTGAGTTGTGCAAATTGAAACAATTGACTTGTTCTTCCTCTCAATTTGTTAATTGTAATTGTGTTGGTCTATGTTCCTCCTTTGGCCATTTTTGAGCATCCCTGTGACTGGACATTTGCGGTATGCCGAGTAGCTGGCCGAAGTATGGGGGAGGGGGTGCTTCGGAATAGGCACAGGAGCAACGTCTTTGATGTTATTTGTTTTCAGGTATTCTTATTTGTGCACTCAAAACAGATTATTTACTTCTAATTTAATTTTCTATTAGCTTTTCCTCTTGTCACGCAGTCACGCCTAATGAAATTTCTGTTCGAATAGAAAAATCTGACTTCCTGACAATGTCATTCGGCCTTGAAGCTCGACGTGTTATCTTGTGAATACACCCAGTGAGAACAGGGCTCTCCGAGCAATAAAATAATGCCCCCCCACATTTAATGTTAGATATGTATGCAAGTGAAGTCTCATGAAGTGATAATAGTGTGTTTGTGTCCTAAGAGTCAATTATGAGCAAACTGATTTATTTGAACAATGTAGTAAAATAGTTTATTAATTTATACAGAAAAAAAATCTTAATAAATATAAGAAGGTTCAATATAACTCATATTAGTGTTTATTATTATTTTTCAAAATATTCACTATTGGCTTCACAAAATTGCAATTATTTCATAACACCTTAACAGACACTTATGCATAATCCACTGATAATGATTTATGTTGTGAGAAATTGCATGCTTATGATCCTTAATGGCCCTCTGCTTAAAAAATCCTTTTATAAAACTTTACAGATAGAAAATTGAATTAAATCATGTAAATGTGGTGACCATTCCGTTGGCACCACCCCAGCGGCAAATCCACATCCCTGGGAATGTTTCATTCAGAAAAACTTTGCATAATATCAGCATAATGGGGGAAGCCCTTCCTGCATGAAAAATAATTTTAAAATTAATTTTGATGGAATACCTGGGATTATGTTATTTTTAACATGGCCAGGCATTTTTCACCTGTGAGTGTCATCAAAAAAGTGAGGTTCAGCAACATCCCCTGAACAAATTCCAGCATCTTACAATTATTCCTGGTGCATTTAATTCTTCTGATATTGATATTGTAAATTTTTCAAACCATAATAAACACAGTTATGTCTGTTCATCCGTTGATTTAATTTGAATGTGACCTCATCAGACCATAGAATTTGGTCAACTGTTCCAGGCGCTTTGCATAAATTTCCTTGGAATGTTTTATCACATTCCAGTCTGTGGTGATAATCATTTTTGTTAAGAGCTCATGTTAACGTGAGATAATAGGTCTTGAATTTTAAAAGCCTTGTTATCCTTTTGAGACTGGAAATCCTGGAAATTCCTAGCTCCAAAGTATCTTATTTCTGACATTTTTTGGATTTTTTTCCAAGTTTTCTTTATTTTTGCTATTGTTAGGTCAGAATTGAATTAAGTCTGACCTTGAAGTTTGAAGCAATGTGACACTTCCCATTGCTTCAAACTAGTGGAAGCCATGACTGTAGGCTCTCTTTTGTGCCCAGTTTTCACAAAGTTTCTTTTAAATTGATGAGCAGTCTGCAGTATTGTTGAATTTTGTGTAACATTTAATTATTTCAATTTTTCCTTTAGTTATTAGTTTAAATGTAGAACTCATTGTTTTCAGATAACTTGAGACAAATGAATAAAGCTATCGGTATACTAAATATATGAATATTTGTTTTAAATGTATTCATTTTTAAGTCGGAAACATGTTCCCTGACTTTTGGTCCACACTGTATTTTGAAGGGAACAAAAGTAAATAATTGGTGATGGATAATTAAACATGCTACACTGCTTTTTTGGGAACATAATTGTTGACAATTTAATTATTTAATTGTACTTTACAATACTCATCATTACAGTAACATTCAAGTATGTTATTGAACTGTACATCACAGTACTACAGTCGGTTCTGCTATAACGCGGTACACATGTTTATGAAAATCTCCGTGTTATGGTATTTCGCACATTAAAAACAACAGGGTTTATGGAAAAAAATAGGGATAGGGCAGAGCACTTAAAAAAAAAAAAAGTTCAGTCTGGTAAGTAAAACACTAAAAAAATTAGAAACCCAATAAAATTGCTAACACATGTTGGTTTAAACATCTTAAATTTCTAATTAATAAATAAATATTACAGTAAATATAGCACACCAGCCTCCGTAGCCAAGTGGTCAGGAGCAGGAGTGCACTAGCACACACTCTTTGAGTAGACTGGGGTTCAAGCCCCTGACTTCTAAATACGGTCGATCTGCCAACCTGCACTGGACCAGCATGGAAGATTAGATTATGGTCCATTTCCCTCAATATGAATTGTTGAGGAGACTTCCATCGTGCAGTGGGTTGATAATGGCTGCAGTTTAATTTTTTTTTTTTTTTTTTTTACCTTGACAAGATATGAAGTTTGTTTGATTGATATATTCTATTCACTGACATTTTCATTTTTTTGGATTGTAAAATTTAAAAATAATAAAGATAAGCAATCAGTAATGACAAACACAGGACACACAAATTGCACAAGTGAGACAGGTTTATGAAGCTTTAAAAATAGGAATGAAGAGAAGATTCTGAAAATTTATTTATTTATTTTTTATATGATTAAAAATTTCATGGAAGGGGAAACAATTTCACCATAATAATGTAAAAACCCACAGAATTCCAGCTATCGATATTGTTGCAAATGCAGGAAGATCGACTTTACTACTCATTTATAATTAGATTGCATTAACAGAAAAGCCCAATAAACAGGGAATTGTAAATTGTTTTTATTGTTTTGTGGTAGTGACCTCCAGAAATGTGCCCCCCTGCTCACGCTATCATGCCTCACGAAATTTCTGTTTAAACAGAAAAATGTGAGCTTTTGAAAACATGAGTCAGCCTACAGTATCACGTGTTATCTTGTGAATACAGCGAATGACAGCGGTGTCTCTCCGACCAATACAACTATAGTAAATGGGAAATATAGCTCTCAAACATCTGACGTTTCACATTTTTTAAGCTTCGTAAATTTGTATGTATTAATGTGCTAGTCGCTACATTCAGCTTTGTGCAGAGTTTTGCGTTCATCTAGTATTACTCGCAAATGAAATTGCACATGAGCCAATGCGAAAATCGCGCTATACTCACATTGTTCCCTAATATATCAGTCGCGTTGGAGTAAGTGTGCAGTTATATTGAGGTAAACTCCTCTTATTATTTTACAAAGCAGAACTGACTGTATTACATGGAATATTGTAATGTGTAATTAATTTGCACAGTTAAATTTTAACAATTTAATTAATTATTAATTAATTGCATTGTTTAAATTATGCTATTTAGCATATTTCATTCCAAATTAGTTATTTGTGCATTTATTACGATATCCTTCAGCTTGCTTATTCTGAATAAATAATTAGCAAGTTCACTTTTATCTTATAAAATCATTCCTGGACTATTTCATACATGTATCCTTTATGTATTGTTTTGTCTCCAATAACAACTGCAGTTATTTTTTATATAACTTCTTTCTTTTTATAATGAAAAATGAAAGAATGTTGGTAAAATTATCAAAAGATTTTAGAATCTATAATCTTAAAATTGTTTATGAATAGAATGAAATATTAACTATTGACTAATCATTTGCATTATTATACACAGTTTATTTGACACTTAGATGAAAATATTGATATAAATATTTTAGTAGGTAATATTGATCTTTTTCTCTTTCTCTCTCTCTCTCTTTTGTGTGTGTGTGTGTGTGTGTGTGTGTGTGTGTGTGTGTGTGTGTGTGTGTGTGTGTGTGTGTGTGTGTGTGTGTGTGTGTGTGTGTGTGTGTGTTGTATTTGAAGCAGTGGTTTATATGTAAGTCGAAACCTGCACACAATGTGTTGTGCTTTCTTCTTTCCTTCTTTCTTTCTTTTTTTTTTTTTTTTTTTGGAACCTCACCTTCAAGCTTTTTTGTATGCTATTGAAAAAGAGTGAAAAATTTTAAAAAGATTTTATTAAACTAAATATATCTCGAGTATTATTAACAAGATAAAAGTGGTATTAAGATGATGCTATTATTGTTTTGTCTTGACTGAACAGTTTATGGTTAGATTTTAAAAAGCTTTTCTTAGTCCTCAAGATGAGGTGGGTCTCTCCATTTGTTTCTTCTTCATGTAGGTTTATATTTTAGAGCGAATAGTGGAAATCTATTTTTATTAGGATTATCATTAGTAGTGGCAAGTGATTGCAAGAAAACAAGCTTATATAGCATCATACAAAAAAAAAAGCTTCCTATTTCACCTGTTCATTTCCTCCAGTAGCTTGTCTAGTTCTTCCTTGAATTTATTTAAGCTATCAATTTCCACAACAACAACAGATAGAAATTTGCTCCAGCAATCAACCATCCATTGGCTTAAATACAAACTTCTGCATACCAATTCTGCATCTGTCCTCCTTCCTCAATTTGAATTTGTACTCCCCTCCATGTATATTGTAATAGTAGTAGTACTAGTAATGGCAAATGTGGTGCCTCCGTAGCCAGGTGGGCAGGAGCAGCAGTGCTTAGCACACCCTTCTTGATTAGACCGGGCTTCGAGCCCGTGACCACCAAATACGGAGGATGCGGAAAGGTCAGAGAATGACCACCGCATATCCCTGCAGCGATGTGGCCTTAGTTGCTAATGCTCCTAATAGCAAACAAACAATGGCAAATGATGCGAGAAAGCAAAATTATATTGCATCAACCAAAAGGAAAAAAAAAAAATTCAGTCATCCGTACCCCTCCAAGAATTTGTGTAGTTCTACCTTGAATATATTCAACCCTCCTCTTCCAACAAACAACACATGGAAACCTGTTCCAACAATCAACTGGCTGAGGGCAAACTTCTTCAAATCTGTCCTGTAGCCATCAATCCTCAACTTAAATTTATGCCTCATTATGTGTGTAGTCTGAGCAAGGGTTTTTTTATTTTTTTATTTAATGAAAATCCCAAAAACGAGAGGTATTAGAACCTATAGTACTTAGTACTGTGCATAGGCTGGAAGTTGAGAAGACAAAAGAAGATATTTGTTGACATTACACCATTACACTTGAACTTCTGTAGACTGTAATTTTCAGGAAATACGTGTGAAGGAAGCTTGTTCCAGGAAACAGTAGTTGAATGAATAAACGACGAAGATTAAAAGTTGGTTCTGTGAGTTTGAAGTTGAACAGTAAATGGATGTTGGCTGGTAGAGAGAGCTGGAATTATAGAAGCCAATTCAGAAGAACAGTAGGTAGTATCTGTAGAAAAGTATCCCTTGGAAGTATCTGTAGAAAAGGCATGCAGCAGAAACTGAACATAAATGAGACAGAGAGTGCAGAGACTTGGTTAGAGATGAGTCATTAATTAACCTATTCTGGCCTCTTCTGAATGGAATCTAGAAGTGCCTGAGAGAGGTTTTGGGAGGCACCACCCCAGATGTGGGAATAATATCCCATGTAGGGCGGATTTGCAATTTGTACAGAGTGTACAGCTATTTCGAAGAAAAGTAATGCTGAGGGCAAAGGAGAAAACCAAGTTTTTTAGATGCAGAGGAAGCAATATTTGTAATGTGCTTGTGCCAAGAGAGATTAGAAGTCAGGGTAATCCCCAAAAGAGATATATCATTTTGCCTAAAAATGGAGTGTCACCAAAGATAAGCGTAGGAGCAGAAGAATCTTTTTTGCGAGATATAAGATAGGATTGAGTTTTAGAAGGATTGAAATCAACTACTAAGTTATATTTACCCCACTGGAGAATTACCTGGAGATCGGCATTTAAGGAATTGGTAGCGGATATTCGAGAAGTTGAAGCTGATTGAGCAGGGCGAGGTTTCTCAAAATGGAAAGTGAAATGCAATGTCCTATCATCAGCAAAACTATGAATAGGATTTCCAGTCAATGGAAGAAGGTCATTAATATACAAGAGAAAAAGAGTGGGGGAAAGAACTGAACCTTGGGGGACACCGGCATTAGTGGAGAAGTTAGAAGACAGAGAGCCATCTACCATCACCCTCAGTGAGCGATCAGAGATAAAACTAGAAATCCAATTACAGAAAAACAGTTGGCAAACCATAAGATGGAAGCATGTTTAGCATCTTTATGCTAAACACGATTGAAAGCCTTTGAGATGTCAAGAGCAACTGCTTGTGTTTCACCAAAGTTTTCCATTGAATTTGTCCACAAATGGGTAACATAAGCCAGAATATCACCAGTGGATTGACAATAACGGAATCCATACTGGCAATCGTTTCTAGATAGTTTAAGAGTTGGTGGTTAATTGATTTCTCCTTTACTCCAAGTGAAAGAATACCATTGACATCCAGCTTACCCAATCCGTTGAAAGCTTTGAACACCTCAATCAAATCTCTCTGCAGGTCAGATCTCTACTTGGTCTCGAAACACAGCAATTTGCAGAACTGAAGCCATTCTATGTAAGAACACTAGTTTGTTCCCTTCACCAGTCTTGTTGCTATTCTCTGCACCTGTTCAGCAGATCTACATTCTTCCTAAAGTGAGGCCTCCAGGTCTGTATACAGTACTTAAGGTGCGGCCTAACTATGGCCTTATACAAAGGGATAATCACTGCCTTATTCTTGCTAGCAACGTTTTTGTATATCATTGACAAAATACCATGAGCTGCCCTGGCACCATGTCTACACTGCTCAGAGAATTTCATGTGTGACTGCACAATTATCCCCAGGTCTTTTTCATTCTTCACTATCCTGAGTGTATTACCACTCAGGATAGTGGAGAATGAAAGTGAAGATGGGGCATGACCATTGCCTTACACAATGGGATAATCACCTCCTTATTCCTGCTAGAAAAATTCCTGTATATCACTGACAAAACCCCATGAGCTGTCCTCGTAGCCTGTCTGCATTGCTCAGAGAACCTCATATCCGACTGTACAATTACACCAGGTCCTTTTCATTCCTGAGCGTTGTACCACACATTTGGTACATTACTCTGGGATTACTGCTATCCATATGCAGTACTTTGCATAACGTCAATTGCTATTTCTCAGCCCATTTGCCTAATTTTTCTGAATCCCTGCCAACCTTTGTATCATCTTTGTATTTATTAACCCGATTAATTTTCATTGTTAATTAATTGCATCGTATTTAAACGGAAATCGTGCTCCAGACTAGAGCAGAAAAACATTGTGCACAAAGTAGCAGTAATGCTTTGTCTCAGGAGAGAACCAAAGTGTGTGATACTCCAATGCAGCCTAAAAAAATGTGCAACTTGTGAAAGGTTTGCGGGTCTTTCTGGAACAGTACATGATCTAGCCGAGAGTGTCAAAAAATAGTACATGACCAAGCAGAGTGTCAAGAAATTAGGCACCAACTCGGCATTCTGATGGGCATCTCTGTGAGAGTTTGAAGATTACGGTAGATGCCCTCGAAGGAATTGAATTCGGGGTCCATCAAACTCTCAGCTGCCCAACTCAATGCCAGAGCTCGCTCTTGTGCATCAGGCAACACAGCGGCAACCTTCAGGGCAGAATTGCACAAAGGATGATATTGTTGTACATATTGACACTAATGATGACATTGAGTAAGAGATCTGCGTATGTAGTTAACAAGTACAGGTCGGCGTTGAAAAAAGTTGCGAGTTAGGCTTAAATTTGAAAGTGTCTGCAATTCTGCCCAGACACGATAGGAGGGAGTATACGATGAGAGCCTTGTTAATCAGGTCAGCCCTGGAGAGATTGTGCAAGGCTCATAGAGTAGAATTTCTTTCAGTGTGGTCTGTGCTTATTAACAGGAGAGATTGTTTTTACAGGGATGGGATACCCTTAAATAGAAAGGGTGCAAGAATATTTGCTGATCCTATTGAGGCAGTGTTAGGTTGGTCGGAAAACTGCTGGCTTGGGGGGTTTCACAGACTAATAGATTAACAGTAGCCACAGGCAGAGATATTATTGATAAATATAGAAAACAACAATACACCTTGGGGAACTCCACTAATAACATTAGGCCACGAAGACCCCTCGACGTGGGCACCTGTACGTGGTGAGGGGACCTCCCAGTGACGCTGCTGGACTTCCAGACTAGCATCACTGGGATCCAACGCCCACAGCCTAGGTTCCGGGCTTACATCAATGGAATCCGGCGTGTTTGCCGTGCGCTGCGACCCGTGGAAATTCGGAAAGGGGGATCCTGGTGGTTGAGGGGCCCAGCTTCAATACACCACTTTGGCCCCTGCTTCGACAAGACGGGTGGTCCTGGAAGGCCCGGCTAGGATCAATCGGCTAGTAGGCTCGCCTGCGAGGGTCAACCGTGTCAATGCCACGCCCCTACCCTCATGGTCCGAGGGACAGGATTCAGGCTGGCAGCGGTGCGGGTGTAGTGTCTGGGTAGCCCTGGCATCCCACTCCCGAGCGCATTTATTGCATGCCGGGTAGTGGGCGTCCCTTTGGGCTCCGTGGTGGGTGGGGAGCCCGGGCACTGAACAACTAAATAACCTTCATGAATCATGAGAAACTTACTTCTTCAGGGGCCCCAACCCGGTCCCTATCTGAAAATATAGACGGAGAGGCAGATATTATTGCAACAAAGAGGCAGCGAACTGAAACATCATCATCAGGGCCTGTCCCAAGATTCCTAATTATTCATTCCACCAGTGAAAAACCGATTGGTAAAATGTCGCCCTTTTTTATTCAAAAAGGGTTAGATGGGTTAGTAGGTTCTCCCAAATCAGTTAAGAGGCTCCGTTCTGGAGACCTCTTAATTGAAACAAAAAATGACAGGCAATCCGAACATCTACTCCGAGTAACATCAATCGGAGGAATCCCTGTAACAGTGACACCACACAGAACACTCAATTCGAGAGGTGTCATTTCGGAGTGGGACCTTCTCGACGTCACCGAGGAGGAAATCTGCTCCGAATTAAAACCACAGGGAGTCATTGCCGTCAAGAGAATCACTGCGCGAAGGGATGGAAAAATAGTTAAAACCAGGAGCGTTATCCTGACTTTTAACTCTCCTGAACCTCCTGACGAGATCAAAGCTGGATACATCAACTGTTCAGTGCGTCCATACGTTCCGAACCCTTTACGGTGTTTTAAATGGCAGAAGTATGGACATTCTCAAATGGCCTGCCGTGGAGTCCTTGCATGCGCTCGATGCGGTGCAAAGGACCACGAAACAACAGCATGTTCAGCCGCAAAACCCACCTGTATTAATTGTGAAGGCGAACACCCGGCCTACTCACGAGCATGCCAGAGGTGGAAAGAAGAAAAAGAGATTCAACGGCTGAAGGCAGAGCTTAACATATCATACCAGGAGGCAAGGAAATCGGTCAAACCCCTGAATACCAACAAACCTACCTACGCCCAGAAGGTAGCAGGGAGATGTTCCGTCGGAACTCAGACGGACATGACCATTCCTCCAAAGGAGTCTTTCACTCCCATCGCGCGGTATCTATTAAGTTCACAAAAACCTGCACAAAAGGACCAATCAGCTGCCACTCCTATATCGGTACCTCCTAATGCTCCACAAATTACAAAGGTAGTTATGAAAGAAAAGAATAAGAAAGGGGAAGTCCCCCCTAATTCCCAAGAAAAGATGGATGTCGAGCAGAAGGAGGTACCCGAAGAGTCAGTCTTGGAACTCTTTGCGGAGGAGGAAATGGACACGGGACAGCGCCCATTCTTCCCCAAAAAAGATAAATCCAAGACTGATAAAAGTAAGCCCTCAGCACCTCGGAAGCCGCCTGATGGACCCACCAAGCCAAAATAATGGCTAGATTCCTACAATGGAATTGTCGTGGATTCCGGCGAAATATAGATGACATCAAGGCCCTCCTGCAAAAGCACGAGCCAGTTTGCTTTTGCTTGCAGGAGACATATCTAAAGGCAAATGATGATCCCACCATGCACAACATCACAGTTTTTCGAAAGGATAGAATTGCGGATGGCTCTGTACATGGGGGAGTGGCTATCCTTGTGGGTAACCAGACCCCAGTGCAGCCCCTGCTAATTACAACCAGCATAGAGGCTGTTGCAATTCGCCTTTCAGTGGGATTTTTATTAACTGTCTGCTCTATTTATTTGCCACCTGGGACTGACATCTCCCAGGCAGACCTTGATGATCTTCTAACGCAGCTGCCTCCCCCTTTCTTACTTCTCTGGGATTTTAATGGACATAACACCCTGTGGGGTAGTGCTAACATCAACGGAAGGGGACGAGTCATAGAGCGTATGCTCAATGACAATGACCTTTCCCTTCTAAATACTGGAACAAACACCTTTTTCCACATGCCTACCCGTACTTTTTCTGCCATTGATCTCTCTATCTGCTCCCCTTCTCTACTCCCTTCATTTACTTGGGACGTGGAGGAGAATCCATACGGAAGCGATCACTTCCCCGTGATAACCTTGTTACACAGTGGGAGACCATGTCTTCCTTTCAGGTTACCACGGTGGAAGATTGACCAGGCTGACTGGACTGCCTTCCAACATCAGGCAAATTTTGATCTTAGCACAGTCAGTCAAGAGCCGATCAATGATGCAGTAAAGTACATCACAGAAATCACCGTCCAAGCAGCTGCTAATGCTGTCCCAAAAACATCAGCCCGGTTTCCACCATTTCCCAAACCTTGGTGGAATTCAGAATGCACAGCAGCAAAAAAGGCTCAAAACAAAGCGTGGGGGATATTTCGCCGATATCCTACCACGAACAACCTTATAGCCTTCAAACGTGCACGAGCCAAAGCACGCTACATCCGTTGTCAGAGTCAAAAGGAATCGTGGATCCGTTTTACATCATCTATTAACCAGTCTACCAACTCTAAGGTTGTCTGGGATAAAATCCGGAAAATGAAGGGAAAATATACATCCCACCCTTCTTCAATCCTAGATTATAATGGATGCGCTATTGCAGATCCAACTGCAATAGCTAATTCTCTTGGGGAAACATTCTCTAAGATCTCTGCAACATCTTCGTATTCCCCAGAGTTCCTGGTCCTGAAATATAAAATCGAAAAACAGGCACTTAGCTTTAAATCTAAGAGCATTTATCCCTACAACGGGGATTTCACTATACTGGAATTGAAAAGGGCCCTCGCTCTTTCCAAAGCAAGTGCCGTTGGACCGGATCGCATCCATTATGAAATGATTAAACATCTTTCACCAAAATCTATGGATTGTCTGCTCCTTCTGTATAATAGAATCTTTACTGAAGGGCAGTTTCCGGACTCCTGGCGAAAGGCAATCGTTCTTGCCTTTCCAAAGCCAGGAAAGGATCCAAAAACTACCACCAATTATCGTCCTATTGCTCTGACTAGCTGTCTGTGCAAAATCCTGGAGAGAATGGTCAATTCTCTTTTAATATGGTATTTAGAATCAAATGACCTTCTCTCCAGCATCCAGTGCGGCTTCCGAAGGAACCGGTCCACTTTGGACCATCTTATTAGATTGGAGGCATCCATCCGGGATGCTTTCCTAAAACGTGAACACTTGGTGTCGGTGTTCTTTGACATGGAGAAAGCGTATGACACAACTTGGAGATTTGGCATTTTAAAAGATTTACATAGCCTAGGCCTAAGAGGGCACCTGCCCTTTTTTATTCAAAACTTTTTAGCCAATCGTTCGTTCCAAGTTCGTGTGGGATCCTCGCTCCTTTAGCCAAGAGGAGGGAGTACCACAAGGATCAGTATTAAGTGTCACGCTTTTTGCCATCAAAATAAATTCCATCACAGAACAACTTCCTCCAACTGTAAACAGTGCCCTCTATGTTGATGACTTTAGCATTTTTTGCCAGTCGTGCAACATGAGGGTTATTGAAAGACAACTGCAGAAAGCCATTGATAGTTTAAATTCCTGGGCACTTGCTAATGGCTTCAGGTTCTCGCCGGAGAAGACCGTTTGCGTACATTTTTGTCGCAAGCGTAATCTTCATCCTGAACCTGAATTAAGGCTCGGACAAAATGCTATTCCAGTAGCAGCAAACACAAAATTCTTGGGACTCATATTCGATAAAAAACTGACGTTTTTAGATCATATTCGTCAACTCCGCACAAAGTGCACAAGAGGCCTCAATATACTCCGCTCGCTCTCCTCTTTATCTTGGGGTGCAGACCGATGCACCCTGCTACGGCTTTACCGTGCACTTGTGCGAACCAAATTAGATTATGGGTCCCAAGTATATTCTTCAGCCAGAGACAGTGTACTTCGATGGCTGGACCCTGTCCATCATCAGGCTCTACGCATCGCTACTGGAGCATTTCGAACATCTCCTGTCCAGAGCTTATACGTCGAAGCAAACGAACCACCGTTATCGCTTCGTCGTAAGCAGTTGTCTCTACAGTACGCCTTAAAACTAAAATCCCTGCCAGACCATCCTACGTGGCCATTCGTTTTTGAGCCACGATGGGAAAATTTGTACAACACCCGTAAGACTGCCAATCGTCCTTTTGGCATTCGTCTCCAAGAGCTACTCAAAGAACTTAATATGAAGGTAGACAAGGTTGCCCAAACACCAAAGCAACCCTTTCCACCCTGGCATGCTCGTGTCCCGGCATGTGACTTGTCCCTTAGAAATTGGGGAAAGTCGGACACTCCATCATCGGTCTACCTGCAGCTTTATTCAGCACACCGAGCTGAACATTCCGACTTCGCGCCAGTCTACACAGACGGTTCGAAGTCGGAATCATACGTGGGATCTGCTGCTGTCTTTACAGACAGCACTACATCGGAGCAGATTCCCTCTGAATGCAGTATATTTACTGCAGAGCTGCATGCTATAGAGTTAGCCTTGGATCACATTAATGAATGCCAATACCAACGGTTCATTTTATATTCCGACTCTCTTAGCATGTTACAGGCTTTAATATCCGTGAGGTATAATCCTCATCCAGTTCTGTCTAGCATCCAGCAGAAGATTCACGTTCTCCATGAACGCGAATATGACATCCGCTTCTGCTGGATTCTGAGCCACATTGGGATTAAGGGAAATGATTTGGCTGACGCTGCAGCCAAATCAGCAATTCCCAATAATAACCGCTGCCTGTTAGCCCCCTATACAGACTACAGGCAAATAATACACCAAAACATACACTCCCAATGGCAGGACTCGTGGAATAGACAGACTGGAAATAAACTATATTGTATAAAGCCTGTAATTGAACCGTGGCAGTCTAGTCTGCGCAGGAATCGTAAGGAGGAAGTTGTTCTTGCCCGGACCCGCATAGGACACAGTCATTTAACTCATTCGTTTTTGCTGAGGGCTGATGACCCTCCTATGTGTGTCCTGTTGCACAATTTTAACTATGAGACACATTTTAATTGATTGTCCAGATTTTAGTAATATCCGTTGTACTGCTTTTAATCATCTGACTGAGCCCTATACACTCAGTCAGATTTTATCCGACAATGACAATGTGTCTGCTATTTTTAGATTTTTAAAATCTATAAATATTTTTACTCGTTTATAAAATTTACATTTTTCTTATACTTCTTGACATGGTGACCTAATTAATTAGGTCACTGAAAGTTAAAATTTTTTTTTTATATAAATGACATGGTCCTGGTGCATTATAGCCTTAGCAGCTAATGCGCCAATAAAACCGAACACAAACAAACAAACAAGCCACGAAGACCAGAGTCCATTGATTGCTACTCTCTGCCCTCTCCCACTCAATTGTCCCTTTATCCATAGCAGCAACTTGACCACCTTAAACCCACACTTGCAGGGCTGTGCCAAGCCATTTTAGTACCTGAGGCAAGAATGAAAAATTGCGCCCTACTGTTAACCATGGCAACGTTAGCAATTATTTAATCTTTCTTTTGCTACCCCTTTCAACTTTTAATCTGAGGTAAGAGCCTCGTTTGCCTCATACTCGGGCATGGCTCTGCCACACTTCTCCAATTTGTACTGCAGTCTTTTATATGCAATAATATCAAAAGCTTTCCTGAACTCCAAGTATATGATATTAGAATTATTTTTTGCATCCAGTTCCTTTATGACCACAGCTTAGTATCCAATTAAATTGGTCAGACAAGACTCCTCTGCTGTGTCTGAAGTATTAGTTCAGCCTAGTTTATTATTTTCCTTGAATTGAAGTTAAACTAACATGTCTGTAATTACTCATGTCACCCTTTGATTCCCCCCCCCAGGTTAATTGGGGATATCGCACATTTCCAGTCCGCCAGGCTTGGAAATGTGCGAATATATCCCCAATATTAATATAATTGGATGGATCCCACCATCCCAGGTGATTTTTCTTAGGTTTAATGTTGACATTTTCTCCTCCACTTTGCTTTTGCTTATTACAAAGTCATTTCCCCAGGATGCCTTATGCTTAACGTTGACATTTTCTCCTACACTTTCGTCTCAGTTATAACAAAATTATTTCTCAAAGTGCCTTTCTTATGTTTAACATCAACATAAAGTCCGCCAGGGGCTCACATCTGGTGAGTATGGGGTTGGCACACCCAAGGTTATCATCATTATTTCTACTTTTTCCAGATATCATCATCATTATTTCTGATTTCGACTCTCTCTCTCTCTCTCTCTCTCTCTCTCTCTCAGGGTAACTCAAATTTTTTTTTCTGGCTGGCTCAGCATAAGTCTCAGGCTTCCTTGCACCATATGGCTAATAATAATAAGAAAGCCACCTTGAGAAATGGTTACAGTTGCAAAATACTCATTCAGTTTGTCAACAGTCAAACAATCGATATCAAGTGGACCAATTTGATTCATCTCCCTCCTTGTGTTTAAATAAGAGAAGTCTTTACTGTTTTTCTTTGCATCCTCTGCCAAAGATTTCTCATCTGCCTTTTTTTGCCTAACCTCCTTTGTGACTTCATTACAGAATAGTTTATATCTACCGTAGGCTTCTGTGTCATAATAGATTGAACCTACAGTTATGCAGTGATCCCCGAATTACAAAATCTGTGTGTACTGGTGTTGTCTCTTTTTCCTGTGCCTCTTGAGCTTCAATTTCTTGTGAAAATGTCTCAGTAGGTTAGAATATTACTTGGCATTTAAAATGGCACACTGTTCTAGGAAATCAACTGTGATCACTCTTTTTGCATCCCAGAAGACAGGTTCCATGACTTTCCCAGCCCACTTCTACCCTTGAAAAATTTTAGAAGGGGAGAAGAAACATGTTTCCACTGTTTTGATTAGTAGTCAAGTTGTCTGCCAGGTGGTAGTCAGCAGTTCAAGGATCCTCTTGCATTCGCTATTGGTGTCATTGGTAAGATCCAGGGTTATATCCATAGTGGAGGATGGAATTTTTTTTCTGAGGGAGTAGGCAAGTCCATATCTGATAATCTCCAAGCTGAGGAGAAGGGTGCCCACCGAACCT
This sequence comes from Mastigoproctus giganteus, assembly GCF_048544385.1. Taxonomy (NCBI): domain Eukaryota; kingdom Metazoa; phylum Arthropoda; class Arachnida; order Uropygi; family Thelyphonidae; genus Mastigoproctus; species Mastigoproctus giganteus. The sequence goes on along the minus strand of NC_143587.1, from coordinate 90,228,134 downwards.
GAAAGCAGGGGTGCCGACAATATGGCAGTTCTGAGAACAGGCCAGAAAGATGTTTCTCTGAATTGAATCAATTTTTAATTTGTTTCTAAGAAGGTCTTGGAGAACCAAGCTCCTGAGCTCTAACAAACTGTGGTGATGTATAAATGATCACTAGAGTGCATTTCTTTAGGTCCCACTCGGCTCTGCTGATGTGATTCCAAATCTTTTTAGAGAGGTGGCAGAGTTGCAGTAGATTGTTAGTTTACTGTCTAGTGGGATGCCTAAACATTTGATTTCATTTGCCAATTTGATGGTGCCGATCAAGATTTTGATGTTCGGGGTCTTCTGATGTTTAGGGTGTCTTTCAGGAGTATAGATTTTGTTTTCTCTTGGGATATTTCTAGTTTCTGGGTATGCCAACAGTGGTCCATGCCAGCCGATTTGATAGGTTGTTGTTCATGCCAATAGATCTGTATTGAGCAATTCATCCATAGATATTTTCCACAAGGTGGGTCCTTAGACTAGGCCTTGGGACAGCCTCTGTGGATCTTCCTGGATATTTTATGGGATGGCGGTAATTGTGTTTGTGTTATTTATGAGGTAGTCTTTGAAACAACAGTAAAAGTTGGCTTGTAGTCTTCTAAGCATATTGGGCCATCATAAGTTGTTAAATACGTCAGCGAAGTCAATCGAGATGGCTAAGAAGTATTTGTCTTGTGCATTTCCAGCAGCTGTGAGTAAGGTGTGCAAAGCATCTTTGGTGCTAGCACAAGGCTTGAAGCTGAATTGCTTGCCTGAAGATAGGTTGGCAGCAATACAGTGAGTATTGAGTCTGTACAGTAGGAAGCATTCAAGGAGTTTACCATGACTGGAAGAAGGACAATAGGCCTGTATGAGCTGGGGAGTTCCAGGAGTTTTTCTGGGTTTTTAAGTATTAAGCACATGTTGGCAATTTTCCAGGCATCTTGTAAGAAGCCAGTGGAAAGCCAATTGTTTTTAACCACTAGTGATGGTTATGAGAGTGCAGACTTTTTAATTACTTCAGCTTCAAGCTTATTGAAACCGTTGTTGTACTCTTCACTCACTTGGCCTATAACAGACTCCTGCACTCATATTTGTTTACGTCGTATGCTTGTGCCTACTGATTGTACTGTTTTAGACTCTATATGTTCCTTAATGCCAAGCATAACCCCCTCCTGTCATGTCTGCTCCTTTTTTTCACATGTTATTCACCATATTAAAATTCGGCATCTTCATATCAGAGTGAAAATCATTCTTCTGTTGTACCTAAAATGTCAGGATTTAATTAATATTTCAAATTTATTTACTGTACGCCTAGCGTTAGTATACGAACAAGTAATATGTGTCTGAGTGGGTGTTTTAATCACTAGTCCCATATGAACTGAATCCCTTTCAGGCCAAATTCCTCTCCCCACCCCTTTCAGGCTGCTGAGTATTACAATGGAAGCAGTGCAAGAATCCTTTCCACCTCTGCTTATGACTATCATTAAACTATTAGTTTGTCTCTTCCCCCCCCCCCCCAAACACCCAACAGCTAACAATTTTCCAGTCTGCCTAACACTGCCATAGTAACATCAGCAAAAACTGTTAGATTTCTTCATGTCAAGTGTATCTATCCTCTATAAAAAAAGCCTGTGTGTACCTTGTATGCACGAAAGATATTTTGTGAAAACATCTTTGACGAAAATATGAAATGGAAACGATTGGATCACTCCACGGCGATTTAACTTTTAAATTATCTGTAAACTCTCGATATTGACTGAGGTAAATTCTAGGAAATGACAATTTTTCTGTATGTTCGTCAAAAAGTAAACTTTGTTCACCAGAAGATATTCATAAATATTTGTCATCGCTCCACAAAAGAGTTTGTTGTTGAGTGACTAAACTTTCTTCAGTAGGTATAGTTTCACTCATTTCACCAGTATAGGAGCATGATTGTGTTCCATGTCTTCATCGAACAATGCTTCGTCAATTTCGATATCATACAGATGATACAAGTAAGTAGATACTTTTACCTAACCCTTACATCTCATTTATGAACTAAGCCCTTTAAATGACTCAATTTGTGAATTTTTTCTTACATTTGATATGAACGTTAATGCAATAATCTATTCTCCAAGGCAAATAATCAATCATCGGATTAACATTTACAAGGACATTTATAATTTGCCCCAGAATTCTGTATTGGCCGAAACCATGTCTTAGTCTTCTAATTCGCAAATTCATGCAAATTAAAGACCTCCTAATTTATGAGAAGAAATGAGCCCCTCTGTCTGTCACTAAATCCAATTGAGCAGATGAGGTGGAATAGCAGGATAAATGAAACTGTACTCTTCGGAAATGTTGGAATGGCATAATTTTTGAGAGATGCTCGACAGATATTCCAAGCCTTCGTAGTCGTTATGTCTGCAGTTGGAAATTCTAGAAGTAACTGGCTCCAAATGTATTTTTTTCGGAGTTTAATAAAATCTGCTTCTCAAAATCTTGAGAAGCAGATTTTATTAAACTCTGCATATTTTTCGTTCTCTGTGTTTTTGAACTTGTTCTTTTGTTGACACGGGAGGCTTCTTCATTGGATTTGAAGCTTTTATTCTTGCATACTTCTCATGATTTCACTCAGCTGGAGTTTTAGCCATCTTCGAAATATTCTTATAGGTTGTTAACTGAAATTAGATTTGGTATTTTCACAATTCAGTAGGTTAGCGAAATCCATTTGTAGACTTGTATGGCATCATAACCAAAAAACTACTGCAAGAAGTGATTGTTGTTTGTTCAAGTGATTGTTTTATTGTTGTATTCTTGAATCAAAACTGTTATAAATTTTTAAATGGTTTAATCGAAACTTACTCACTTACACTACTTAGAAGGTTGATCTTAAGAAGCAGATTTTATTAAAGTCTGCCTTTTTTCATTCTCTATGATTTTGGATTTGTTACTTTTCGACACAAGAGGCTTCTTCTGTGGCTTCGAAGCTTTTATTCTTGCATGATATTACTATCTGCTGTTTACTCTACTGAATCAACATTAGTGACTGAGTTAGCATCATTAGCGCCATTTAGGAAGTGATGTCTCATTTGCATAATTTAAAATCTAACAGCCACCTAATAGGAAGTTTTTTTTTTTTTTTTTTTGTTAGTTGTTGGCGCATTGGCTTCTGTGGCCATATTGCACCTCCCAAGTGTTTTTTTTGCATTTTATATTCTGATCCAAGCCCGAGGCGGGATTCGAACCCGCAACCTTTGGGTTGCCACTCAGACACTTTACCTACCCGACTAGCCCGGTCGGCCTAATAGGAAGTGACGTCATTTCTGTAAGAAAATTCCGTTAGCAGTTGAATTGCATCATTTTCGTAAGAAAATTTTGTTACCAATCGGTTTTACTCCAGTGTCGCCATAGATGTTTTCACATCAGCAGTCCCTACTGTTAACAACCATTAGCAATGCTGAGTAAAGTTTAATCCATTAGTCTTGCACAGTTTCTCCAGGGCCAAATTTTGATTGGCTGGCTCTTATCATAAATTCCCTCCTATCAGATATCGACAAAATTCCAGACACTTTTGAACACAGTCCTACCTCGTTTCTTTTCTGAGCATCGCTTCATACTTTCTCAGTAAATCCTTAGCCTTACTAATATCATTAGTACCAACATGTACAATAATATCACCTTTAGCGCCCTCGTTAAAAGATAATAATTATTCTACAGTATTACAACTTTTGCCTCTGCAGATTTACCCTGCTTCTGTTCCACCTACCCTAATTGCATAAAATATTCCCTGTCTCTCTTATAATAGAATCTCCAATAATAACTACCTGCCCCCTTGGACCAGCACATCCTACTTATATGATCACGCTGTACAGCCAGATGAATATTGAGGTTAGGATCTAATGTAAAGGTGGCCATCTCCGTGATTTGACCCTTGTGCCAAGCATTTTTCGAGGCCAAGCGACATTACTACGACTTAGAGTGCTATTGATAAGTGAATAACGTTATTTTTAAGTTCCTGTCTTTCTCTCAACTGTTTCATTTAAAAACAGTTCTGTGCTTGAAAACTACAAGTCAGAACGCAGAAAGGAAATTCACCTTTCTTTTCCTTTTTTATATATTTTTAGTAGTACTAACCAACTAACATTTCAACCACTTGGCCTCCTAGCAGCACTGCTCCTGCCTCCCCGTGGCAGGGCCGGAGATCTTGGCAGAAAAGTCCTCCAGCCAAAGGCCAAAAGGAGCAAACATGGCAAGCACAAATCATGTTTCTGCTACTCAAACTAGCAGAAAATTAGACGAAATAGGTTCGGGTACAGCTAAGCGACAAAAGATAGAGACTCTCCCTCTAGTTGCGCCGCTGTTCTTAATTATTCATTCCAAGAACGAACAATCCATAGGAAATTTGTCACCATTTCGAATCCAAAACACTCTCGAAAGCATAGCTAGTTCCCCTAAAACAGTCAGAAGACTAAAGTCAGGGGATCTGCTAGTAGAGATGGCAAACCAAAAACAAACTGGACATCTAATGAAAGCAAAAACTTTTGGAGCTATTCCAATAACAGTTACTCCCATCCTACTCTGAATACCTCGAGAGGAGTAATTACTGAATGGGATCTCCTCAACTTTCCCGAAGATGAAATCAAAGAAGAGCTGAAAGATCAAGGGGTTATTCAAGTGAAAAGAATAACAATTAAAAGAGACTGAGAAATTATCCCAATGAGGAATATAATTCTGACCTTCAACACTCCAAAACTACCAAAAACTGTAAAAGCTGGATATCTAAACTGCCCACTGAGACCATACATTCCAAATCCTGTCCGATGTTTTAAGTGTCAGAAGTATGGACACTCTCGAGCAGTATGCAGAAGGTTCGCTATCTGTGCAAAATGCAGGTCGTGAGAATATACCCAACAAGACTGTACAGCACAAAATTCAAGATGTCCCAACTGCAGAGGAAAACATAATGCCTACTCGAAAGAATGTAAAGAGTGGAAGAGAGAAAAGAGAATACAGAAATATAAAGTGGAAAACAATGTAACATATCAAGAAGCTAAAAGAACAAGACAACCACAAAGGACCATCTTATGCATAAGTAACACAAACTTATAAAACAATAGAAACACAGACAGAAGTAACGATCCCACCAAAAAAGTCCATTTCACATTGGGCACGCTCACTGTTCATTGAACCAAAACAAAAAATAGAACAGGCAATAAACACACCCATTTGATACCACCAACTGGAGAAACCAGCAAATCCACAAAACAAGATAGAACCACTGAAGTAAATGGGAATAAAATGGATAACATGGAAGAAGAAGAAAAGAATCTTACAGAAGAAACAATACTAGAAATTTTTGCAGAGGAAGAAGAGATGGATGCCGGAAAGCCATACGTCCCTAAAAAAAGAAGACAAAAAACAGAGAACCCTAAGCCAATAACCTCAACAAAACAAGCTGAAAATACTAACAAAACCAAATAATGAATACATTTTTACATGGGAACTGTAGAGGATTCCGCAGCAATTTTGAAGATATCCACGATCTCCTATCGCAGTACAATCCGATTAGTCTATGTTTGCAAAAAAACATATCTTAAATCTCAGAATAAAATAACACTAAAACATTACAATATATACAGAAAGGACAGGATTACCAACAGCACGTGGAGGAGTAGGTTCAGCACATGGTGGAACGATGAAGGTACTTTAGCAAAACGAGAGAAAAACAAGGCATGGAATAATTTCCGAAGGTACCCCTACCACAACTAACTTGATACATTTGAAAAAAGCAAGGGCAAATGTCAGGCATGCATTACTAAGATAAGTAAAAAAGAATCTTGGATTCATTTTGCATCTACAATTACTAGAAAAACAGACAGCAGGAAGGTTTGGGACAAAATAAATAAAATAAACAACAAATACCAAAGAATTTCTCTTCCTTTTATAAAATGGAATGGAAAAGATATATCAAAGCCCTGAAGACATAGCCAATGCTCTTGGTAGAACCTTTGAAAAAATATCAAGCAGTAGCTCCTATGAACCAGCTTTCCAAAAACATAAAGCAAATACAGAAACATATAAATTAAATTTCTCCAGTAAAAGTAGAGAAGCCTAAAACCAACCTTTCACTCTCAGAGAACTTCATAAAGTCATTTCAGAGACGAGGCAAAGTGCAGCGGGTCCAGATAAAACAGTATACATGATGGTACAACAATTAGATGAGAAATCATTGATATTGTTACTCTTGTTGTATAACAGGATATACCTAGAAAATTCCTTTCCAAATCAGTGGCGTCATGCAATTGTCTCAGCCTTTCCAAAACCAAATAAAGATTCCACAAATCCGAACCACTATCGCCCTATAGCCTTTACTAAGTTGCCTTGGAAAAATACTTGAAAAAATGGTAAATGCCCGATTAATGTGGTTTTTAGAAACCCATAACTTACTAAACACAGCTCAATGTGGTTTCAGACAGAACAGGTGCACCCTAGACTTAATGATAAAAGCAGAAAACAACATAAGAAATGCCTTCATAAGAAAGCAACATCTAGTAATGGTATTTTTTGATATAGAAAAGGCATACGACACAGCATGGCGATATGGAATACTAAAAGACATAACTTTGGAATGAGAGGACATCTCCCAATATATATCCATAATTTTTTTGCAACAACAAAAGGTGTCTCTGTAGCCAGGTGGGAAGGAGCAGCAGTGCGTAGCACATGCTTCTTGATTAGACCGGGGTTCGAGCCCGTCACCACCAAATACGGAGGATGCGGAAAGGTCAGGGAATGACCACCGCATATCCCCGGAGCAACATGGCCTTAGTTGCTAATGCTCCTAAAAACCAAATAACAAACAAACAAGCAACAACAAACTTTCCAAGTTAGGATATTAACCACACTATCGCAGATTTTTATACAAGAAGGAGGAGTACCACAGGGATCAGTACTCAGTGCTACCCTTTTTGGCATAAAAATCAACTCAATAGCTGAACAAATACCAAGTACCGTAGATGCAGCACTTTATGTCGACGATTTCAACATTTCTTGTCACTTACAAAATATGCGAACAATAAAGCACCAACTGCAAACAACAATCAATAAAGTAATAGCATGGACCCAAAACAATGGCTTTCGACTCTCTAAACAAAAGACAGTTAGAATACACTTTTGTCGGAAAAGAAACTTACACCCAGACCTAGAACTAAAGCTCGGAGAACAACTAATCCCAATAACATCCAGCACAATTTTTCTCGGACTAACCTTTGATAAGAAACTGACCTTTTTAGATCACATAAAACGTCTTAGAATAAACTGTCTAAAGAAATTGAATATTCTCAAAGTTATATCTGCAACAACGTGGGGAGCAGACAGGTACACTTTTACATCTTTATAGAACCTTGATAAGATCCAGACTCGATTACAGGGCACCAGTTTATAGCTCTGCAGGACCCAGCGCTTTAAAATGGTTAGATCCTATACACCATAATGCACTACGTATAACCCTAGGAGCGTTTCATACTTCTCCAGTTCAAAGTCTCTATGCTGAAGCCTATGAACCTCCACTCCACCCCAGAAGACAAGAACTCCTACTATCTTATGCAGCTAAAATAAAGTATATCCCAAATCATCCTGTGTACAAAATATTATATGCACCAATATGGGAACATTTGTACAGAGTACTTCCAACAGCAAATAAACTAGCAAACGCATCAAGGAGCTACTTCCAATTTGGTCTCTTGATTTAAACAAACTAGTTGCCATACAAAACGTACTGAGACCTCCTTGGGGTAAATATTACCATTCTGTGATACCTACTTCCTTAACTGGGGAAGAAATTCCCTACCAGGAAACAGCTTTCAACTACTACATGCTGCCTATCTAGAAAAATATCCACACTACACAAATATATACCAATGGATCGAAAACCGATACAAAAGTAGGTGCGGCAGCAGTTTTCTGCGATAGTACTATAACCCAAGTTCTCCCAACAGAATGTAGTATATTTACAGCTGAACTACTGGCAGTGAAGTTAGCAATAGACTGAATATGCCACCAAAGGTTACCCCATAGTCTGATCTTCACAGACTCCCTCAGTGTAATTCAAACAATACAGTGCGACTCAAGACAAATTCAAGCGACTCTGAACAAGCTCCTTAAAAGAAAACAAAACATAATCTTTTGTTGGATCCCTGTACATACAGGAATTAAAGGGAATGAAGAAGTTGACCATGCAGCAAAAACAGCAACAGGCACCCTTTCTTCAACCAAAGTACCATATACAGATTACAAGCATAACATCGAAATGAACAGCAAGGAACAATGGCAAAAAATATGGAGCGAGCAAACTTATAATAAACTCTATCAAATTAAACCAGATTTAAAGAAGTGGAAGTCCAGCAAAAGAAATATATGAAAAGAAGAAGTAATCCTTGCCAGGTTAAAGATAGGACATACATATCTTACTCATTCCTATCTACTTAGAGTCGAAGAACCTCCCCAATGTAATCAGTGCCATGTGCAACAAAGAGTTAAGCATTTGTTATTAGACTGTCCAGCCTTTACAAATGAAAGAAAAACAGCCTTTAAATCCGTAACTAAAATTCAAGATGCTCCTACTCTGAAAAACATTTTAAGTGAAGAAAATAATATACAAGAGGTTTTCCACTATCTAAAATTAATAGGCTTTTATAATCAGATTTAAAAAGCAAAAAGTCACTGTAAATCGATGTATACAATCAAACTCCCTCTCTCCATTAAATACTTTGTGAATAATTTCTAATTGGGCATTTATTTGAATGTCAGTTGCAAGAGATCAGAGTAGAAAATGCAGAACTTTGGGAGGTGCATTATGGCCATAGAAGCTGATGCGCCAACAACTAACAAACAACAACTCCATGATTTAATTCCTTTGAGAGCATTTAATTCCTTCGAATTATCATCCAACAGAGCGCTAAATATCCATTTCATTTCCCATGTTTCCTGCACCCAGCATGTACAAAAGCATCTCTTGTGGCACTCTGTTCAGCTACAATATAATATTAGTATTAACAATCCCCAGTCATACACTTATAATTCTAAGTATATTATATCTGTAAAAGTGTGTGTACATGAGTCGATTTGCATGTTGTTTTAGGTGGAGTTATTCTGGGTTGAAAAATCCAGAATAATTCACAGGGGACTCCCCTTCCCTGTGAATTTATTTATTTATTTATTGAAATAGGTAAAACAGTTGTAATAATTGTAATATTTGATTAATGCATAGTAATGTGATCATTTATTGATATTGTGGTATGAAATGTTACTGTTACTGAGTGTTTCTTTTTGGTCTCCAACATTCAGAAAATCAGTGGGGAGAAGCTATGGCGACAGTGGATGGTCGCCCAGCTCAGTATGGCATCAGCCTTCAAAATTTACGAGATCTTATGGAATGTCGAGGCCACGAAGCCTGTGAAAGGATAGAGGAAGAATATGGAGGTGTGCAGGAACTGTGCAAGAAACTGTTTACTTCTCCAACAGATGGTACGTATACATCCTTACAGTGATGTTTGTAGGAGATTCCACAATCCTTCCTTATTAGCTTCACATGCTTGAGATTGTTAAACCCAGAAAGTTTATTTTATCTGTAATTGTTAAGTTCTTTAAAAAGGTGATATTGCACTTGTTAATCCCTTGATGATAGTGTAAATAAATAAAATCAGTTTATCAGTTGATGTTATTGCAAAACTGTGCACAAACATATCAGTTCAAGAATATCAGAACATGACAACTTAAATAGAGTTCTGTCTCTCCTTGGCCTTTTTCATATTTGGTCAAACAAGTGAAGAAATAAGATTATAATAATACATAACTGTTGTGGGTAGTTAAAATACATAAAAAGTAGTATTAATTAGACACTTAAGTAGCCATTATATATTATTAGAGTCAGAAGGTTATTATATTAAACTAGTGATTTTAGTGATACTGTTTACTTTTTTGTTTTCCCTTTTCAAAATTGAAATTTTTATGGATAACTGTCAGAACTTATTGAGAGAAATTAATTGGGTAAAATCGCTTGACATTTGTTGCGACAAAATTGTAATAAATTGTAATTGAAAAGATATGTGCAAAGATCTTTAATCCTTTATGAGTATGCACATATGTGTATGTTTTTAATATGAGGGATCAAAGAAGTATGAGCATGTATAAATGGTATTAAGGTTGTCTCAATGCAGTATCAGCAAATTACATCTGTATGTATAGAGATTGTCTTGAAACCTTACAGGTTCATGCTGCCATGTAGTAACTGTTTTTATATTTATGAAAACTTCAAAAATCAGCATTGATTGAATAAATTGAATAACACTTGTGTGATGTAGAGGATATTACTGCGTCAAAAAATGTAACTATGGCTTTTTTTTTTAATTTTAAAATTTTATTTATTTTTTAAAATTATGGTTTTAAAAAAATAAAATTATTATTATCTTCTTAATAAAATTTTGATTTCGTTTTTGACAATCCTATTCTGATGCTTGCTTTTAAAGTTAATATAATAAAAAATAATATTTAGAAAGAATTTAGGGCAAGTACTTTTTCTGTTTTTACAAACTTCCAAATTCCCGAAAAAAACTCAATCTAGATGGTGTATATTCTCTCTGGAAACTCACTAAAGAAAGACTTTTAGTGGTAATTTTACTGTAATAACATAATAGATATTTAAATAAACATTGTCATCACAATAAATTCAAAATTTTAAAAATTGTGGTTTTTCAAGAGTAACCTTAATGAATCTAACATAGAAGTCTTGTTAGTTAACTTGTCATTCTCATAATATAGTGTACAGTTCTAATGGGTGTGTGATAGATTAGTTTGGTAAGAAGTATTAGTAAATAACAGCCTTATCATGGAGTGGGCATATCTTTTCATTGAGTGCATCCTTTCATAAAGTGGCGCCTCCGTAGCCAGGTGGGCAGGAGCAGCAGTGCGTAGCACACACTTCTTGATATAGACCAGGGTTCGAGCCCGTAACTACAAATACAGAGGATGCGGAAAGGTCAGGGAATGACCACCGCATATCCCGGAGCAATATGGCTTTAGTTGCTAATGCTCCTAAAAACCAAACAACAACAACAACAACAACCTTTCATAAAGTGCCACATTGAATAATGTTGAAATTTCGCAAAAAACAGTTTAAAATTGTTTACTTTGTAATATCATCTATTATTTTATTACTGCAATGGATACAAGTATGAATAATGCATTTTTTATGTTGAAAACATTTAAAAAATTTTTTTTTCAAATAAATGTCCTTGCAATGGGTGCGCTGGATATAGGCACACCTGCTTATGTAACTTGTTTAAAAAATAGCTCACGTGAGGCCCCGTGCAGCAAGTGTATTTCGAGGCCAAGCAATATTCTTGTGATTCATAGTGCTCTTGATAAGTGATTGAAATTTTATTTTGTTTCTATATTTCTTTCAACAGTCTTACTTTAAAAACAGTTCTATACTTTAAAAGCCACAAAATTAGAACACAAAAAGAAATACACCTTTCTTTACATTTTCCTGTATTTCTAGTTCTACTAATCAACTAACACTTCAACCACTTACTGCTCCTGCCTCCCCGTGGAGGGGCTGGTAACCTGGGGAAAAGTTATCCTCCAGGGCTAAAAGGAGTAACCATGAATATAAACGACTATGCACCTCTAGAGCCTTCAAACTCAATGATGATGACTTGAACCAACCGAAAAGGCTTCAAAGAGAAGTGCAGTGCAATGAGATGCCAAACTTTTTGGTGATACACTCTCTCTCTCTCTCTCTCTCTCTCTCTCTCTCCAACCAGCCTGTTGGAAAGTTATCACCATTTGTTATCCAAAGATATTTGGAATCCATTGCTGGAACAACAAAAATGAAATTCGGAGACCTTCTGATTGAAACAGCTACCTCAAAACATTCTGAGTGGCTGCTCAAAACAACAACATTTGTTGGGCTGCTGTATCTATTACTCCCCACAATGCGTTAAATTCGTCCAAAGGTGTCATCACAGAGAGGGACCTGATTACAGTATCTGAAGAGGAATTAGTGCTGAAACTGAGCAATCAAAAAGTAATTAGTGCAAAACGTATAATGAACAAAAAAAGATGGAAATCTCGTTCCAACTCTATCCATAATTTTAATTTTCAGCACCCCAGATTTACCATCCTCAGTAAAAGCTGGCTATTTAAACTGCCAAATTCGGCTTTATATCCCTAATCCCATTCGTTGTTTTAAATGCCAGAAATGTGCACACTCCCAGCTTTAAACCAGCTAGATGAAAAATTTTTGTACCTAAAAGTAAAGAATGTGCCTGATGCTGGCAGAATCTATCCAGTTATTTTAAAAAGCAACAAAGTAGGTAATCAGACCTTTAGCTATAATAGTGAGAACATCCTTTGACTCGGGTGTTCCAGCAAATTGAAAAAATGCAAATGTCTCTCCAATTTACAAAGGCAGTTCAAACATTAAAATGAGCAATTACAGACATAAATTTGACATCAGTGCTAGGGAAAGTTATGGAATCCATATTTGAAAGATATACTATATGATATCTGGTGAGTATGGGCTTGGCACACCCAGGGTCCTGAGCTGGATATCATCATTCTTCTCTTTCTTGGTGATTCCGTTCTACTTTTGACTCTCTCTCTCTCTCTCTCTCAGGATAACTTGGGAATTTTTTTTGGCTGGTGCAGCATAAGCCTCAGGCTTCCTTGCACCATATGGCTAATAATAATAATAATAATGTAGAGGTGATGCTATTTGTCCTATTTGTGGTTCCAAGGAGCACACACAAGGAGTCACGTTTACCCAAACTGCAAAGAAAGTTACCCAGCTTTTTCCAAATCATGTGAAATGTGGAAAACAGGGAAGAAAAAAAAATATATATAAAATAGAGCACAAAGTCACATACCCTGAGGCACGCAGACAGGTTATGTTGACCCTGCCCAGTTGTTCATATGCATCTCATGCTCGAAGCTTTCTTTCAACAGCAGCTCAAACAGATATATCAGTACCTTCCAGCATATCTCTAGCTAACTGGGTTAAAAGTACATTATCAAACTCTGGAAAAGACAAACTAAAACCAGTGAAGCGACCAACACTCCAATCAGCATCCCAACTGATACTCAGATGGTCCCGCATGACAAAGAAAATTTGAATCATACATCCATACTATTGGTGTATAATTCAAGAAACTTGAATCATACACCAATAGTATGGATGTATACTCAGATTATGAGAAACCCATACTAGAACTTCACACAAAAGACGCTATGGATACTGGACACCCAAAAAATAGGCCAGTATCTTCCCAAAAAAAAAAAAAGAACGAAAATAATGCTCCTCAAACAAAAAACAGTCAGATAAATCATCCTCAGCTAAACCTAAATAAACCACAAAATCTGACAATGGAATTGCAGAGGCTTTTGTTGCAACACAGAAGATATTAAAGACCTAATTAACCAGTACGCTCCAGTTTCCCTTTGTCTATAGGAAACTTAACTTAACCTCAAATTTCTCCTTCGATAAAGAACTATTGCCTTTTATCATTATCATTAGTTGAGGCATATGATGCAGGAAAGCAAGCTTATACAGTATCAGCTAAAAAAAAAAAAAAAAAAAATCCTCTTCACATTTCATCCACCCGTTCACTCCAAATGTTTGTATAATTCAGCCTTAAATTTATTTAAGCTATCGACTTCCACAACAACAGATGGAAGTCTATTCCAGCAGTCAACTGCCCGTTAGCCAAAGGCAAACTTCCACACATTTATTCTAAACTGTTAAACTGTCTTTCCTCAATTTGAATCTATGCCCCCTCAGGTTCCTAGTCTGAGCAAGCAGAAGTATCCTGTCAGCATTGAGCCTGCTCAAACCATTCAATGCCTTATACACCTCAACCAGATCTCTTTGCAGGTGCCTAGTCTCCAGATGTTGCAACCCGGAGAACTTAAACCTTTCTTCATAAGCGCACCCCTTTGTCCTCTCATCTATCTCCGTTTCCCTTCTCTGTACTCGTTCTAGCAAATCTACATCCTTCCAAAAATGAGGCCTCCAGACCTGTATACAGTACTCAAGGTGTGGCCTGACCATTGCCTTCTACAAAGGGATAATCACCTCCTTGTTTCTGCTAGAAAAATTCCTATATATCATTGACAAAACTCCATAACCTGTTCTGGCAGTTTGTCTGCACTGATCAGAAAACTTCATATCTGACTGTACAATTACCCCTAGGTCTTTTTCATTCTCCACCTCCCTTAGTGTAGTACCACACAGTTGGTACGTTTCTCTTGGGTTATTGCTATCCACATGCAGTATTTTACATTTTTCAATGTTAAATGTCAGTTGCCACTTCTCAGCCCATGTGCCTAACTTTTCCAGATCCTGTTGCAGTAGCACTGTCTTTACTGTCATTAACAACCCTGCCATCCTTTGTATCATCTGCAAACTTGGACATTAAGCCTGGTATAACTTCATCGATATCATTCATAAATACACAAAACAACGATGGGCCCAGCACCGAACCACTGTGGGGGACTCCAATAATAACATTAGTCACCGTAGAGCAGTGTCCATTTATTACCACTCTCTGCCATCTTCCACTCAACCAGCCCTGTATTCATTGCAGCAACTTGTCCTTAATGCCATACCGCTCTAATTTGTTCAGCAGTCTTCCATGTGCAACAGTATCAAAAGCTTTCCTAAAATCCAAGTATATGACATCAGAATTATTTTTTGCATCCAATTCCTTTGTGACCACATCGTAGTATCCAATCAGATTGGTCAGACAAGACTTCCCCCTAACAAAACCCATGCTGTGTCTGAACTATTACTGCAATCTTGTGTAGGTGTTCCTGTATCACCTCTTTAATCAGAGACTCCATTATTTTCCCAGTTACAGAAGTTAAATTAACAGGTCTATAATTATTTGTGTCACCCTTTGTACCCCCCTTTGTGAATTGTGGATATATTTGCATGGGGACCTCCCATGACTCTAAGGATGCTCTCATAATTAAGGCTAAGGGTTTGCTTACTTCCCATGCTGCCCCCTTCATTATAACTGGATAGATTCCATCTGCCCCAGTTGCCTTTTTAATGTTTAACTTCCACAATTTCTTCTCCACTTTGCTTTCAGTTGTTACAAAATCACCTAGCACCCTGTTAGAGTTTAATAAACTTCTGGCATTCCCCTCCTTGAATAACTCCTCATGTGTGAATGTAGATGCAAAATACTCATTCAGTTTGTCAGCTACTTGAGCAGGGAGGCGCCTCCGTAGCCAGGTGGGAAGGAGCAGCAGTGCATAGCACACGCTTCTTGATTAGACCGGGGTTCGAGCCTGTCACCACCAAATACGGAGGATGTGGAAAGGTCAGGGAATGACCACCGCATATCCCGGAGCAATATGGCCTTAGTTGCTAATGCTCCTAAAAACCAAATAACAACAACAACTTGAGCAGGATCATCAATAGTCGAAACATCTGTGTTAAAAGAACCAATCTCATTCATCCCCTTCCTTCTAGAGTTGACATAAGTGAAGCATTCTTTGCTGTTTTTCTTTGCATCCTGCTTAAACTCATTAGTGACTTGATTACAGACTAGCTTATATCTGACTTAGGCCGATGTGTCACCTGATAATTTATATGCATCCCATGCATTTTTATTCTCCACCACGATCCTTATTAATCCATCTGACATCCATTTAGGCCTGAACCTTGAATGGTGTCTTAGTTGTTATGAAAAGCCTAGTAGCCTCCAATATAAAGTCCCCGAAGGCCTTCCCATTTAGAATTCACTATTTGTAACATCATCAGTTGATCCCAGTATAGAATTTAAAAACTGTCTCACACCACTGTAGTCACCTTTGCGAAAACAACTTTAAGTAAATCCTACATCAGTACACTGATCACTGTCACCTAGCGGTTCCTTTATCTTCAAATTCTTAACGTGTGAATAAGCACTGCTGATAATCAGATCAAGAGTATTACTCCCTCTGGTTGCCCATCGAACATATTGCTGTAGAAAACAATCCTCCAATAAATTCACAAAATAAATACAATAAATACAAGTTTCTGTCAATATCTGAGAAATTAAAATCCCCCATTATAAGACATTTTGATTTACTAGCCCACATTATAGCTGTTCATTGTACTCATCACAGTTATTAGGCCTATAACCCACTCCTACTCTCATTTTCCCTTTCCCAGTGTTTGTCACACCAAAGAGACAACATTGCACTGTCCACCCACGTCACGTGGATGCACTTCCCTAGATGTTGTTTCTTAACTAACAGCATAACCCTTCCTCCTTTTCTACCCTGTCTATCCTTTCTGTATACATTGTAGTCTCCATATTCTAACTTTGCACTGCTTATATATGTGTGACACCATGTCTCTGATAACCCAACAATATCTGCCTTTGCTGTTTTGATCAACACTTTAAATTCATCAAATTTATTTACTATACAGGTGACCCCCGCTTAACGCTGATCATTCGTTCCGGAAAAACAGAGCGCTAAGTGAATCCGCGTTAAGCGAGCGCCGCTTTCCCATAAGGTAACATATGTATTTGTGAGCTGCGGTCGGTGCCATAGGATATTTCCTAATCAATAATAAACGGTAATGAAAAGATGCACAAATGTCGGTCAAAATATTTAATATTCAAATATTTGCACATATAAAATATTCTGCATTACATACGTATAATTATGTGGTAACTACTTGCGTATCAAAAGTAAACTTAAAATTCCAATTAAAATAATGAATTTAATTGATTTAATTTAATGGATGAATTTAATCATGAAAAATGTGTGGATTTTGAGTTGAACTTTGGCCCTCTTCCAAATAAACTAAAAGGGGTATTAATTTTAAATGGCCCGCAGCGTTACCACCCAACAATAACGTCAACTGATCCTTCGCCGCTTTGAAACTTGGCATGTTTTTTCTTCTTTCAATATGAAACTTCTTTTAGGCATTCGTTTCCACAAAAGTCCTGCTTCATCTATGTTAAAAACTTGTTGAGAAGTATAACACATAATACCCCTCTTCAATAATTTTAACAAGTTCTTTTTTGAAAGTTTCGGCTCCTTGATCTGCACTCCCTGGATTCTAAATCTATTCTACCAGCCCTTACCAGTTTTAAATGGTTCCACATTTTTTTTTTTTTTTAGGCGAGTTTTCTTCAGATCATCATATTGGCTAATCTCTCTCTCTCTCTCTCTCTCTTTTTTTTTTTTTTTTTTTTTTGTTAATATTTAACTTAACTGAATTCTGCATTGGACATTATCTTCAATAAAATTAAAGTCTTTCCATTTCAATCCTAATAGCCGGCCTAGTCCTAGTTGCTTGCAGTGGAACAGCTACCTTTCCCGCTGCAAAAATGAATTCTTTATTTTTTTATAATTGTTCTTACAGTTAAAGTTGCAAGTCCTAAATTATGGCACACATCCGCTTGTCGTTGACCGGAATCGATTCGCTTCAAAACGTCTAATTTTCAAATTCAGTCTTTTTCTTACATTTATAGTCTTCGTACTGTGCTCAGACGTTGTTGATTTTTCCTTCTTTTTTCATTCTTCGAAAATGTAACTGCGTTGGTTGCATTAATTATGATACAATGTTCAAGTAAACTGTCCGTTTCGCACGTTGTCTAATACGGTACTGAGTGATGACTAGACTTCGGATAAATGCATATAACGCAAATATTACAAGCAATATACTTTGTCATTTTTTAAAATGTTGATCTAGGAACTACGTAACAAGTCACTGTACTGAAATTAAATTAGCGTGCGAGAAAATTTCACTGAGCGTGGGAAAATTTCTCAAGTCGGCGTGGGAAACGTTTTAATGCTGTTTTGCTATTCATTTTCAAGCTATCGACTCCATCAAATGAAACGATTTCGTTAAATATGTCAAAAATGTAATCTGTAAAAGAGCGTTATAGTGATCTGTGACAGCGTTATAGTCAGACACGGGTTATAATATAATAACAGCGTTATAGCGAATCAGCGTATAGCGAACCGCGTTATAACGGGGGCCTGCTGTACTTCTAGCAATGGTGTACATGCAAGTATACATGCACCTGTTCTTAGTCTTAGTTACCCTAACACAGCCGATGTATTTATTTGTCCATGATTACTCCCAGCAGCTCTTGAAATCCCCAGCAACTTACTCTCTAGGCTGCTGCTTATTACAATAGAAGCAGTGCATGAATCACTCTCGCCTCTGCCTGCTGTTTTATCTTTTTATCTTTTAGTCTGTGATTCTCCCCAAGCTAATTCTCCCACTGCCTCGATAGCATCAGCAAATATTCTTGCACCTTTCTATTTAAGCATATCCCATCTCTGTATCAGCAGTCTCTCCTTTTAGCAAGTACAGACCACGCTGAAAAAAATTCTACCCTGTGAGTCTTGCACAATCTCTCCAGGGCCGAATTGATTGACAAGGCTCTCACCATATACTCCCTCCTATCCTATCTGGGCAGAATTGCTGACACTTTCAAATTTCACCCTAACTCATGAATTTTTTTCAGCATTGACCTTTACTAAGTAAATCTGCAGATCTCTTGCTCTTAAGGTCATTAGTGCCAACGTGTACAACAATGTCATCAACTTTTGCCCCTGGCAGATATACCCTGGTCCTGTTCCACCTATCCTTTTTGCATAATACATTCTCCGTCTCTCTGACAATAGTCACCAACAATAACTAGTTCCTGTGGGACCTGCGCATTCTGCCATGGAGATTGCTGCTGCGTTTTGTGATGCCCAGAGGGAGCTCTGGCATTGGGTTGGGCAGACAATTGCTTGATGGGCCCTCATATTAATTTCTTCAAGGGCATCTACCATAAGCCTCAAATTCTCATAGTTGCCCATCAGAACACTGAGTTGGTGCTTAATTTCTTCACGGTCTCTGCACCTAGCACAAACAGCGACACCATCTTTCACTAGATTATGTCCTGTTTTAGGAAGGTCTGCAAACATTTCAAATTTTTTTAGACTGTGATGCATTGGAGAATTACTCCTTCGGTTGTTCCCGAAGCCACAGCATTCCTGTTACTTTGTGCCTGTGCTTTAGTGCTCTAGTCTGGGTCATGATTCTGTTTAAGTGTAATTTAATTAACAATGAAATTTAATAAGATTAATAAATTTTACTGATTAATTGATAATACTATATTAATCTAACAGATTTCGGATATAGTGATATGTATTTCAGTCTATTGTTTTACGTTAAACCCTACACTATGAGGTTTGTTATGTCGGTATCGTATAACAATGGCAGCAAGTGACGAACGGTAAATCTACGGACACTAAGTATTAACTTTCAGAATCGCTTTCTAAATTCAAAATAAACCATGGAGCTTGACTAGAACTATAAAGCTACTTATAGAAGATAATTTAGTATAATAGTTAAATCAATAAAACGACTAAATATAATAAAAACTTAGCATTCATCGGAGCTGCAAAATACATGGCTATCATGTGGATAACCTCATATCCAATCACTTTATTGAAGGGATTGCTATAAAGCAGATTCTGCTCATTTATTGTGTGACAATCCTGATTAAATCAAAGATCCCAACTAAACATATCCCACTTCAGACTGAATTTGAACTATTGCAGCTCATATAACTCTCCATATTACAATAACACTTGTTTCAATCTACCTACCACCAAACCATGCTTCCTCTTTAAAAGATCTTGAAGATCTTTTCAAGCAGACACCTCCACCTCTCTGTAAATGAAAGGATTTTAGCAATCACCATCCCTTATGGAATTCTCCTGAATTAGATAGTAATATAGGCATGTGATACAAGAAAGCAAGCGTATGAGCTTATGTATCATCAGCCAAAAAAAAAATTTAACACAACCATTCCCTCTAAAAGTTTCTCTTGTTCTTCCTTGAATTTATTTCAGCTATCAACGTCCACAACAACAACAACAGGTGGAAGTTTGTTCCAGCAATTAACCACCCGCTGGCTAAAGGCAAATTTTTGCACATCTATTCTACAGCTGTCTTTCCTCAATTTGACTTCCTGCCACCTTAGGTTCGTAATCTGAGCAAGCGGAAGAATTCCATCAGAATTCAGTGTGCTCAACCCATTCAAGGTCATATACACCTCAATCAGATCACCTTGCAGGTGTCTAGTTTACAGTCGCTGCAATTTGCAGAACTTAAGCCTTTCTTGGTAAGATTACCCCTTTGTTCCCCTCACCAATCTTGCTGCCCTACTCTTCTCTGCTCAAGCAACTCAACATCCTTCCTAAAATGAGGCCTCCAGACCTGTATACAGTACTCAAGGCATGGACTGACCAACAGTTTATACAAAGGGATAATCACCTCCTTTTCCTTGCTAGCAAAATTCCTGTATATTATTGACAATACTCCATGACCTGCTCTGGCAGCCTGTCTGCATTGCTTAGAAAACTTCATATCTGACTGCACAATTACTCCCAGATCTTTTTCATTTTCTACCACCCTAAGTGTAGTACCACACACTTGGTAAATTTCTCTGGGATTACTGTTACCCATATGCAGTACTTTGCATTTGTCAATGTTGAACTTCAGTTGCCACTTCTCAGCTGATCTGCCCAAATTTTCTAGATCCCATTGCAGTAGCACACTGCCATTACTGTCATTAACAACCCTACCAACCTTTGTATCATCTACAAACTTCGACGCTAAGCCTTATATACCTTCATCAATATCATTGATAAATATACAAAACAACAGTGGGCCCAACACCAAACCCTGGGAGACTCCACTAATAACATTAGGCCACAAAGAGCAGCGTCCATTGATTAGCACTCTCTGTTTTCTCCCGCTCAACCACCCTTTTATCCATTGTAGCAACTTACCCTTAATACCATTGTGTTCTAATTCTTACAGTAGTCTTCCATGTGCAACAGTGTCGAAAACTTTCCTCAAATCCAAGTATATGATATCAAGATTATTTTTTGCATCCAGTTCCTTTGTAACCACATCATAGTAACCCTTTCCCTTAACAAACCCATGCTGTGTCTGAATTATTGCTACAGTGTTGTCTAGATGAACCTGCAATGCATCTTTAACCAGTGATTCCATTATTTTACCCCGAACAGAAGTTAAACTGACTGGTCTGTAATTACTCATGTCACCCTTTGATCTCCCTTTGTGAATTGGGGATACATTTGCACATCTCCAGTCCTTGCGGACCTCCCCTGAGTTCAAGGATGCTCTCATAATTATGGTTAAGGGTTTGCTTAGTTCCTTTGCTGCCTCCTTTAATATAATTGGATAGATTCCATCCACCCCAGGAGCCTTTCTTATGTTTAACTTCAATAATTTCTCCTCCACTTTGCTCTCAGTTATTAAAAAATCATTAAGCACCCTGTTACAGTTTGATAAACTTCTGGCATTTTCCTCCCTTAATATCTCCTTATGTGTGAATGTAGATGCAAAATAATCATTGTTTGTTAGCTATCTGAGCAGAATCATCAACAGATAGAATGGGTCGATTCATTGAAAGCTTTCTAAAGGCAAAAAACTTCAGCAAACAACACTGGTGCACACTGTCATGTACAGCTCCCAAATGGGCACACCTCAGCAATAGATCTCTCAATTTGTTCTCTAGTATTTGTCTCGACCATAGAGTGGTATGTTATAAATGATCCCACGGGCAGTGATCAGTTTCCAATTGTATGCAAATTTTGAATAGCACAGACTCCTTCAACTCAATCATGCAGGAAATGGAAATTTGTCCTGGCAGACTGGGCAAAATTTCAGTAATCAATCTCTCTCTTGATGGGGAAGAAATCTGACTCCAGCATATTGATAATGTGACAGATTACATCATGTCGCATTTCCTATAAGTGGCCAAAGACACAGTACCATTATCAAATCCACTGGGCTGAAGTATTATAATTAATGGTGGAATGAGGAATGCATCATAGCAAAGAGGAAAAAATAAAGCCTGGAATTTATTTCGGCAATGTCAAGCACAGCCAATCTCATTAATTATAAGAATTTAAGGGTAAAAGCACGTTTCATACAAATGCAAACAGAGAAAGAATTCTGGAACTGTTTTACATTCTGCTTTAATAGAAACACTGATCCCAAAATAATATGGAAAAAAATTAGACAGCTGTCTGGTAAGTTTACTACTATAAGTTCTCCAATCCTCCCCTGGAATGAGCAAGATCTGCTTAGTCCCTTAGATATAGCTAATGCTTTGGGAAATACTTTTGCTAAAATCTCAGCAGCTGCATCAGCCTATACTACCTCATTCCAATCCATTAAAATTACTAAAGAAAAGCATGCTATTAACTTTCAAACTGCACTCCTTTTTCCATACAACAAACCTCTGCAGTATTCTGAACTTTTGCATGCCATTAGAACAGCCCACAATTGTGCTGCAAGGCCAGATGGGATTTATTGTGTCATGCTACAACATCTTGATCACAAAGCTTTGTGCCTTCTTCTGGTCTTTTACAATCGTATATTTTGGAAAATGTTTTTCCAGTTTCTTGGCATCACTCTACTGTATTGGCATTCCTAAATCCCGGAAAAGATGGAACCAACCTCCCATAGCTATGGACCCACATCTCTCTGAAGCTGCCTCAGCAAAATCCTTGAGAAAATTATCCACAGAAGACTCATCTAGATCATTGAGTTGGAACGTGTAATGAGCTATAGTCAAAATGGGTCATGCTTAGATCTTATGGTCAAGGCTGAATTTGCCATTTGTAATGCTTTTGTTAAACTTGAACATCTAGTAATGGTTTCAAGAGATATAGAGAAGGCTTTTGACACCTCCTGGCGGCACGGCATACTTAGTGATCTTTACTCTCTTGGACCACGAGGCAACCTTCCTATATTTTTCAGAACTTTCTATATCAGCGTTTCCCAAACTTTCTGAGCCCACGCCTCCCTTGACCTGTAAAATTTTCCCGGCACCTCCCTTGAAGTAAAACATCCATAATTATGCAATTTCTAGTTCTTCAGCAAAACTAGAGTTTCTCCTATTGTGTGTGGTTTTTTACATTTCGCGATTCTGTAAGAAACTTGGTACAATGCTAGCAATGCATTTGATGGAACAGAAACTATTTTTTTGAAGGTTTGCTTTTGTTTATTAAACTCATGTATATATTTTTTTTATTTATATATGTTATGAAAATTACATTTCTGTTAAACTTTTCGCACTTCCTTTTGCACTAGTTCGCGCCTCCCAGTTTGGAAATCGCTGTTCTATATACTAGATCATTTCAAGTTCGATACTAACATGCCCTCTCTGCAACATTCATTCAGGAAGGTGTTCCATAAGGATCAGTACTGATTGCCACTCTTTTTGCTCTTAGAATAGATTTTATCACTAAACAGCTTCCAAATTCAGTTGAAAAGGTCATCTGCATAAATTACCTTTATGCAAATGACCTTTTCATCTACTGCCATTCCCAAAATATGAGATCTATTGAAAGACAGTTTCAGATATCCCTTAATAAAATACAACGTGCCAGCCGTAACGGCCATGGACTCTCGCAGCAGAAAACAGGTGCTATCCTTTTTTGTAGACAATGCAAACTTCATCCAGATCCCGAACTTCAAATTTCTAACATCTCCATTCCGGTCACCAGTAATACCAAATTTCTAGGATTAACCCTTGACAACAAGTTAAATTTCCTAGATCATATTAAAAATGTATGGACTTCCTGTCTAAAAAAGTTAAACACACTCATAACTTTATCTGCCTTAACATGGGTTGCAGATTGTACCTCCTTGCTTCGGTTATACAGGGCATTAATCAGATCCTGTCTCAATTATGGTGTTCCCATCTTTGATTCTGCCAGAATGAGTGCATTATTCTGGCTTGATCCTGTTCAACACAGTGCTTTGAGAATTGTACTTGGTGCATTCAGAACATCGCCAGCACATAGTCTCTACATTGATGCTCATGAGCCCTCACTAACTTTACGTAGGAAAACACTGTTATTGAAGTATGCTGTTAAGATATGAAGTTGTGCCTCACGTCCCGTTCGTTCATACCTTTTCAATCCACCATTAGAAAATCTATACAGAAATAAATCTAGCATAGGAAAACAAGCTGGTCTTCGCCATCTTGAACTGGTGCAGGTTTGGAATGTTTCCATCCATTCCATACAATGGGTAGCAACTTGTGCTCAACCACCATGCGCTCCACCTCCTCTACTGACCTGTGACACTTATTAAAGAATATTTTGCAAGCATCAAATGTCAAACAACTTCATGCAGTTCACACTCAAAAATCTATTGATTTCTCCCTAATTTATACAGATGGCTCTAAATCTAATTCAAATGTTGGAGCAGCCACAGTGTTCTCAAATACCATTATTTCAGCAACCCTTCCATCCAAATTCAGTATCTTCTCAGCTGAATTATATGCAGTCAAACTAGCTTTAGAAAATCTCTATTCTGACTGGTCCTTAAAATCTGTTATTTACACTGACTCCCTCAGCTTGATCATGGCATTATGTAATTCGTCAAATAAAGTTTATCCTGTTCTAGATGAAATCAGAAGCTTATTACTACAAATTGAAGAATGCCATCAACTTGTCACTTTTTGTTGGATTCCAGCACTTTCCATTATTTTAGGCAATGAACTGGCCGATAAAGCTGCAAAAAATCCAACTACCTTAGATTTAACCAATATCCCTGTTCTAGCTTCAGATTATTCACTAACCGTTCATGCTGCATGCCTATCAGAACGGACCACTCTGGCACTCTCAGACCAATAATAAACTGTTTCAGTTTAAACAGGATCTGAAAATTTGGCACTCCAGTGTCCATACATCAAGATGAGAAGAAGAAAAATTTTCAAGAGCAATAGGTCATACCCATCTGACTCACCCTCATTTACTCACAGGAGATGACCTACACAGCGTTTACATTGTTCAATCAATCTGACTGTTAAACATATTCTCATTGACTGCCCCTACTATAAACAAGACAGAGTAGATTAACCTTGCTATCACTGGTTAATCTTCACAAACCAATAACCCTTGAAAATCCCATTGGTGATAAGGCAAATATTTCTGTATTTTTTAACTTTCTCAGGGAAACTGGACTTTTAATAATTTCTGATTTCAGATTTTTTTATGACTTTACGGAAATTCTCATCTCATTATATAATAAATGAATAGGTACATTATAGTCATAGCAGCTTATGTGCCATTAAACCTCCGTAACAACAACAAACTCACATTAGTGTGGGGACTGTGTGCACCATTCAGTATTGCATAATACTAATATACTCTCTTAGAATTATTATTAAGTTTGGTTTTTTATTTTAACAGTATAAAATCAGAAATGTTGGTCAATAGCTTTCACTTTGTATACTAGTAAAATGGAAAACAAAACAACTGAAGGTTTTTACATTGATTTTCCTCTGGATACCAGTTTAAGAATGTAATTTTCACAACTTATAATGCTTATAGCGTGGGTAGTTTTGAATATTTCTCACAGGAAATTGTTTTTATTTTTCTATTTAATGCAGTGCTCTGTAACATTAAACTATTATTATAGTCATAATGTTTTCATGCAACCTAAGGGTGATTATGCTTTTGACAAGTTTTTGACAAGTTTATAATGCTACCACATGAGAGTATTTCTGAATTAAATTTTTTTTTACTTAGAGTTAATATTATGACTAGTATAAAAATAAATTATAATTTTGGTAGTTACAATAGTTGTTTTGGGGAAATTAGAAACAGTGTTTTAATAATTACAGTGTAATTTTTAGATGCTTCCAGTCACTTGTCAATCTTTTTGTTAGCCTTGTCAATCAATTTGGCCCTGGAGAGAATTTAAGGCTTGTGGAGTAGAATATTTCTCGGCGTGGTCTGTAACTGTTTTTACAGAGATGGGATACACTTAAATAGAAAGGATGCCAGAATATTTGCTGATGCTATCAAGGCAGTGATAGGTGGGTTCGAAAACTGCTAGTTCTGGGGGAGGAGATATATCAACTAATAGATTAGCAGCACTGAAGTAGAAGTGAAGGTGATTCTTGCACTGCTTCTACTAGAAAATGCAGCAGCCTGGAAAGCAAGCAAAGTGTCAGGGATTTCAGGCCTAGCTGTGGGTCATCGTGGAACAGGTGAATACATGGGCTATGCTAAAAGTAAGAACATGTGCACGTACACCAATGCCAGGAGCATTTTAAATAAACTTGATGAATTATTAAGTTTATTTAAATATTGATGAATTATCAGTGAATTAACTGTTGATGACCCTGTTCAGGTTGCTGACAAATCGAATACATATTTTGCATCTACATTCAGACATGAGGAATTCTTTAGGGGAGGGGATGCCAGAAGTTTATCAAACTCCAGTGGGGAGTTAAATGACTTTGTGATATCTGAAAAGAAAGTGGAAGAGGAATTGTTGAAGCTGAACATAAAAAAGGCACCTGGAGTGATGGGATCTATCTGATCATATTAAGAGAGGCAGCAAAGGAGGTAAATAAGCCTGTAGACATAATTACGAGAACATTCTTGGATTCAGGGGGAAGTCTGTATGGACTAGAAATGTGCAAATTTATATCCAATTCATAAAGGGGGTTTGCAAAGAGACAATTATTTACAGACCTGTTCGCTTAATATCTGTTCCAGGAAAAATAATGTAGTGACTGGTTAATGAAGTAATGCAGGACCATCTGGATAGAAATGCAATTATACTGCAGTCACAGCATAGATTTGTTAAGGGGCAGTTTTGTGTAACCAGTCTGATAGGTTACTGAGATGTAGGGACCAAGGAACAGGATGCAAAAAATAATTTTGATATTGTATACTTGGATTTCAGGAAGGCTTTGATACTGTTGCACATAAAAGACTGCTGTATAAACTGGAGCAACATAGAATTAAGGGCAAGTTACTGGTGTGGATAAAGGTATGGTTAAATGGAAGTAGACAGAGAGTGGTTATCAATGGGCAAGACCTTGAATGTATTGAATAAACTGAATGTGAATGGCATTCTTCCTCTTGCTGAGACTGCACGTACAGGAGACATAAATTTGAGTTATGGAATGATGGTTGCAAAATAGATGTGCGGAAGTTTACCTTCAGACAGTGGGTGATTGATTGTTGGAACAGGCTTCCATCTGTTGTTGTGGAAGTGGATGATTTGAATAAATTCAAGGAGAAACTAGACAAATTCTTGGAAGTTATGGTTGGGAGAAGTGTGTCCTTTTTTTTTTTTTTTTAGCTGATGCTGTATGATGCTTTTTTGCATGACTTGCCACGTACTACTATTGCTACTACTACTTTCCTGAAACAAAACTATCAAATAAAATGAACAGACACAAACAATCTTCCACTACCACGATCAATATGCCTAAAGTGTAAAGTGTGTTTAGGGTCAAACGGCACTGAGGGTTCCCCCCTTCTCCACATGGTATCTATTGTCTTGTGATACAGAACATTGTAAAGGCCAGAGATTTAAAAATATATGGGTATTGTTTACGTGTAGTGTTGTGTATCGTTATTCCTCTGGCCATTTAGCTGCCGGACCCTGATGAGGCCCGATGTTGCCTGCACTTCGCCCTGTGGAGGCAGACCAGGTACACCAGTAGTTTAAGATAGTCACTCTGGCAGGTTGTGCCACCTAATTTCCTGCGATTTCAGTGGCTAAGACCAAAAAAAATAAAATAAAATCACACACATGGAGTGATAGCAGCAGGAATAACGCTAGAATTTGAGGGATCAAAAGTTTTGTGGGCAAAGCAATTTGGGTGTAGTTAAATTTGGATGTGTAGGGCATTCACTGGCATACATACAGAGTGTTTGGGGGGGAGACTGAAGGCTGGGAGGAAGAGGTAGAAATATGGGGATGATTGAGAAGGCAACCCCAGAGAGTCAATGAGGCAGGCCCATGCCTCACCAGGCAAAAGGAGGGGATTGCAGGGGAGGGGGGGAGATGGGCCCATCTCTTTCTCCTGCCAAGGGAAGGGGATTTGAAAGGGGAACCAGGCAAGAGAGTCTGGTTCAGATTGCCAGTAGTGGTGTTGGGCAGCATAGCTGCACTGTCATTCATGGTCCAGTCCGGTATTTTATCATGCTTAAGACGAGGTCTCAGTTTGGGATGTTGTCTTCTAGTCCAGTTCTTGTTCTTGATGTAAGTGCCTTCTTTTTAGTTCCTTTTATAGTCATAAAAGTGTGACGCGTGCGATGTCTTTGGTCCTGCGCATTGCACTTGTTTGATGGCTTTTGCAGAGTGATGTCATTTGTTCATTGTTGGCTAGGGCCAGTCGATCTGTGATGCAGTTGCGTTAGGTTGTGTTTTTCGTTGGCCGTTGCTGTTGTCTCGGCGGAGTAGTCCATTGTCTCGCAAAGAGATTTTTGGCAGATTTTGAGAAAACTGTGTATTTTTATTCCCACTACAAAAGTGCTCTTGGTCTCTGGGGATAAATCGTATTTCTGTAATCAGGATAGATCGGAGATCTTCGTAGAGGGGACAGTGGTACACGAGATGATTCCATGTCTCCAGTTGTCCAAATGAACAGTTTGGGTCATCAGTGAACTCTATGGCAAGTTTCTCATTAATTGCACCCTATCTGGTTAACAGGTATGTGGTCCTCAGGCCTGGGGATAGCCAGGTTGGGGATTTTCGAAAGGTTTTGCGTACATCCGGTATAAATTTCTTGGTTACTGCCCCTTTTCCAGAGGTCTCCCATCTCTGCTGCCAAACCTTTTGTAGGTAGGTGGTGAGTCGTCTTTCTTCCATCAGCTGGTTGTTGGTCATAACCAACAACCAGCTGATGGTATAGTCTGTGGTATAGTCTAGGAAAGGAGTTGTCTTCCCATTGGACAGGTTTGCAGCATGCCCCCAGTGGGAGGGCACCCCCAAGGACCTGCTCACTACCACCCACCCACACACACACGTGCTGCACTGTACTGATGGTACTGCATGCGCACGTGTAGTAGTGAGCAGCATGGAACGCTATATCTTGTCCAGCTTCCTTTAGTTGACTGTAATAGTTGTTTTTCTGTACCAAACCTCAGTAGCGTAAGTGACAGTATAAATACTGCTCTATAGAATAGAGTGCGGGTTCTCCTTTTTAACCCCCAGTCCCTTGTTATTTTTGAGACTAATGAGGTGTAGTTTTTCACCTTCTTTTGTATGTAGAGCAGGTGTTGAAAGGAGAGGTTTTATCCAGGTATACACCATGGTATTTTAGCTGTGCTACGAATTTGATTTGATCATTTTATTGTAGATCTTGATTTGTGGTGGTCTGTTCAAGTCGAGATGGCCTTTCAGGAGGATTGATTGGGTTTTGGTAGGGGAGATTGCTAGATGGTGGTGCATTGCCCAGTCCTGCAGGGTGGAGATAGCTCTATTGGCGGAGGCCTCTAGTTGGGCTCTGTTATCTGCAAGCAGCATCAGTACCAAATCATTGGTGTAAGCCTGGGTTTTGACGTTGCCAAGGTCCAAGTTGAGGAACTCATCAAGGACTATGCTCTAAAGAAGGGGACTGAGAACAGAGCACTATGGGCTACCTCAATGGACTTGTCGGTTTACTTGGCAGTAGGGTGCTCTTACTTCAATGCTCCTTTGGTAGTTTGGCCTCTCTGAGTCTGCTGAGGTCACTTGGCCACCAGAGGGTGTCAGATGCCCTGGCAAAATCAATGGATATCATTAGAAGTATTTTTGATTGGAAGCGTTGACAGCATTGATTATGTTATCGAGGGCAAATCCCCAACATTGATTATGTTGTGGATTTGCCCTTTTTGAAGACATACTGTTTGTTAGCAGACAGGCCAGTATTGTTGTAGTGGATATCAATATGTTGTCGTAGGAGTTGTTCCAAGGTTTTTCTTATGACAGAGAGAAGAGCGATGGGACAGTATGATTTTGGACAGTCTTGAGGTTTTGACGGGTTCTTCAAAATTAGTCAGACATTGGCTTTTCTCCAGTCCAGAGGGAAGTATCTGTTTTGAAGGCAGTTGTTAAAAAGGTTTAGGAGCAGGTAAGGTGTCTGTTCAGAAGTCTTCTTGATAATCTCCAGTTCTAGGAGGTCCAGTCCCGGGGTTTTCGCCTGTACCAAATAATATTGTAATAGGTTCATTATGGCCTTAGTAGCCCTTGCACCAATAAATCAAACCAACAACAACAACCCGGAGTTTTCCTGTTCCATATTTTGTAGGCTACCAAGGCGAATTCAGTCTCCATGAAGGGGGCCTCCATTTGGTTTGTGTGGTAGTTTTCGTTTTCTGCGCATATGGTGTCTCTTGTTCCAATGTGTTGGGGAGCATCACTGGTTTGTGAACAGTGTCCAGGATATTTACAATCGATTCTTGCCATGTTTTAGTCATGCAGTTTTGTGGGGTTTTGTCGAGGGAACAACTTTTTGGGGGAGATTGTGGTGATCCTGTAGACCACCCCCAGGGGTTGTCATTTCCAGTGGTGGATACAAGGTGCTCCCAGGAGAGTTTTTTTCCGCTGCCTGATCATCGCAGTGCATCTATTTCTTCCTCCAGCTAGTACTGGTGCAGAAAATCTACCTCTGCCAGAGGCCAGGATCTGTGGGCACATTAGAACGTTTTAATAATTTTAGAAATATTAATTTCATATCTGAGAGTCTGGAGTTCCCAGCACCACTAGGTGTGGGTATCTTCCTTTTGATGGTGCAGTCTACTGCCTTTCTGATTGGTATAAGTCCAGGCAGTTGGTAGATCTATTGTTTATGTCTGTAATTGGTTGGATATTTTGAATGGCTTCTTTAAAGCAGCTCCAGTCTGCTTTTTCAATGGAGTATCTTTGCTGTCAGAGTCTTGCTGTGGTGGTGTGAGCGATTGTACAGAGAAGTTGGTAGCTAATGGCACGATGATTGGACGTTGACCAGCCTTCATGTACTGTCCAGTTTGTTATGCAGCTAGCTAAGGATCTTGTAGAGAATGAGATATCTATTGTAGACTCCCACATAGTGCTGTAATATGTAGGGAGATTATTTGGTTGGTTCAGAATAGTGAGATGGCCATTGATCAGATATTCCTCAAGAAGTTGTCCATTTCTGGAGCCATGCTGTTCTGGTGTTTGATTGTACCTGCTGGGAGCGCAACAGTTGACATCTGCTCCAAGCAGGATGATGACGTTTGGTAGCTCCTGTGTGAGGTTTTGCAGATAGTTGATGGCTGGGGAGATATTGTCCCCAGGTCTGCAGTACGTTGATATGGCATAAATTCTCCGACTGATCTAATTATCTGGGCACATGCAACCCAAGATTGGCAGAGGTGAGTAATCCTGGTAACTGTGAGGTTGGGGTTACGTACAAATATGGCAGCTCAAGGGGTATCATTCCGACAGTGGACTGTTTTATATGTCAGGGAATAGCCTCTGACTTCCTTTGCATTAATGTATGGCTCTTGGAAAAGGAGAATGTCGATGTTCTCCTCATCTGCTTTTTGGCAAAGTTCTTAAAATTTTTAGCTTGGTGGAGTTGTACTGTTTATGGATGGTACCTATAATTTATTCTGGTTTGTTGGGCACATTTGGCTTTTAGGTAGACTGGGCATTTACTATCTCTTATTGAATGGGTGTGCTGTAGATTTTGTGCCTTGCAATTGGTGCAGGTTGGATCGTCTGCTTTGTTCTGACATGTATTGTAGCCATGGCCTTTTGTCCGCAATGACCACAGGTGGGCTCACTTTGAGTGCATGTGTGAATTGGGTGGCTAAAGCGACATCTAAAGCATTTGTGGACGGCCACATGTTTTCTTTTAAACAGTGGCTACCCCAGTTTAGAAAGACTTGTGGTTACTGGTGTATTAAATGCCACACTCTGGGGGCGAGTTCTAACACCCAGTTAGTTGCCCCTCCTGTGCACGACTTGGTCTGGTACTTTGGTGTGACCAAGGAAGCAGGGGTTCTCATCTGGGAAGCTTTGTTGAAGGTTCTTGTGGTAGAATTCATTTCTTATTATTTCTGCTTCTGTGTCCTTTGCAGTGTCAGCAATATGACTAAAGCAGCAAATGTTAGTAATGTCTAATGGGTCCTAATCTGCAGGACTTGGCCATCCAGAGCATTTTTAGAGGCAACTTCCAAATTAGCAGGTATATTGAGGAAGGCCAAGTCCAAGGCATTCCTTGCCTTTCAAACAATATGGCAATCCCAGCAATAGCATAACAGCAGTCAGATTGTACTGCTTTTACAAATATGACTGGACCATAAAAAACCAAAATCAAAAACAATTATGACTCTTGTTGTTAGATTTCTTTATTGCTATGTGCAGTTTGTATTGCGGGTGAAAGAGTAGTGAAGCTAGATTGCTTCAACAGAGGGATGTCAGAGGGCCGCTATTATTTTTTTAAGTGCTCACGAGTAAATCATATGTTGGTACACCTTGCATATAGCATGCTGTAATTAGTGAGACTGTAATTATTATTTAATTTTTTTCATGGTTGTGCTTTTTAAATTCTAACAGAATTAATGATGCAGATGGAAAGTGAAAACAGTGATTGAAGAATACTAAATCGACATTGACATCACCCTGATAGATATTTGAATTTTTTAATTTCAGAATACCCATAAATGGGTTGAAGTTCTCTGATTTAATTCCATGTATATTTCATTCATGTCATTTGTCTGTTTAATATATTGCTTTATACAAATAATTTTTAAATTTTACTTTGTTTTCCATCTTCACAGCTGGGTACTCTCTGGATAATGTCTTGATTGCAGTTACACTTATTGAATTTTAATCCACAATGCAATTTAATGAATAACGAATAGTATATTAAGTTATACAACTTATTTTATTGTGATATCTAGAGGAGGATTGAGTATTTTGCATGGACGTTGATATGCTACAATGAAAACCATTCTGACATGTTTTTATATTGTGCATGCATTAGGATTATTCATGCAAGAATTAGCATTAGTAAAGGCACATGATGCAAGAAAGAAAACATTAGCAAAAAAAAAAAAAAAATTCTAATTTCACCCCTCCACTCGCTCCAAATGTTTGTCTAGTTCTGCCTTTAATCTATTTAAACTATCAACTTCTACAACAACAGATGGAAGTTTGTTCCAGCAATCAACCACACTTTGGCTAAAGGCAAACTTCCACACATCTATCCTACAACTGTCTTTCCTCAATTTGAATTTATGCCCTCTCAGATGATTATTCTGAGGAAGAATCCCATCAGCATTGAGCATGCTCAAACCATTCAAGGCTTTATACACCTCAATCAGATCACCTCACAGGTTGCCTAGTCTCCAGACACTGTAATTTGCAAAACTTAAGCCTTTCTTCGTATGAGCAACCCTTTTTTATATTAGATGCAATGGAGAATTCAGTAAAAAGTCGAGATATGGTAGAGTTTACTAGCTAAGAATTATGTTAGTCTACTGCTACTACTTCCCAGAGGGAAGAGTTAGTTCTGGTTTGATTTTGTATCATAAAAGCAAGTGTTAAGTTTTATAACAAAAAAAAAAAAATTATAACAAATTTAGCATGAAATTGTGGAACTTGCAAGTGAGACATTTCAGATTTTAAAAACAAAGTTGTGGGAATTAGGTTCATCTGGGACAAGAGTTTTTTACTGGTTTTCAGAAGGCAGCAAAGATGTCAGTATTGAGGTATAAAGCAGACTTCCAATAAGTCACACCCTTATGAGTAGTCATGTGAATAGCATTGCTGCTGTTTCGTGCCATGAGAAAACGGCTTGGTTTCAATTCCCATCATAGGGTGAAACTGAGAAACACCATCAAGTTGAAAGGAACTTTTAGTTTTTTGTTAAACAATGTGGCTGAGTTAGATAGTACCTGGCAAGAATTGCATGATTGTTTTCCTTCTGTAAACTACAGTTGTATCTTTTTATCCCACAGAAGAGAAAAACCATGTACAGACTACATGTGATTTACAGACCTGGTATACTGATGTCATATGGTCTTAGTTGCCTTGTCTCAAACTCAGTACATCTTAACCCATTTCATCAACTCGAAAGAATGATAATATTCATAGAGGGCAAGATGTTGTTCAGTCAGAGATATAGGTAATTGTACAAGTAATTGTTCCATAATAAATATATAATATTGCAGAGGAGTTAAATTTTGCCAAGGAAACAGTTGAGCTGAATTTGATAGATTATTTGAACACAAGGTATTTATATAAAAAAAAAAAAAAAAGGTAAAGTGCAGCCATTATCAACCCACTGCAGGATGGAAGCCTCCTCAACAATTCATGCTGAGGGAAATGGACCATAATCTGCCACGCTGGTCCAGGGCGGGTTGGCAGATCGACCGTATTCAGCAGTCAGGGGCTTGAACCCCGGTCTACTCAAGGAGCGTGTGCTACTGTACTCCTGCTCATGACCACTCGGCTACGGAGGCTCCGTAGGTATTTATAAGTTTCTTGTAATTATACAAAATTTGTAATTCTACAAATTTTGAGTCAAGAGCAAAAACATTTGATGAAATAAAATTTGTTCTGGCCTTTATGTATATTGCTCAATAAGACAGATGATTTATTTCCTTCATAACCCTGTTTTGTATGTGGCATATTGACAGATATAGGAAATTGGAATTTGTCCCCCTGATTAAGCTCTCTAAATGTGTCAATTGGTGTGATATGTGTGTAGATTGCATGTTCACTAGCTAGTTTCATATTGTGTGGGCTGGATAATCCAGAATAACTCATAATATAGAAACCACTACTTTGTCTGCCTAAGATTGGCTAATTACAGCCTAGGTTTGGCTAACTAAAGCCGAAGATCAACTTAACTACACATCCTCTTGCAAATGCCTTTAAGAATCCCTTCAGTCTCTTACTAGATTTGAACTACCAGACTGCCTTCTTTGATATAACAGCAGCTCTTCAATCTGAATTTACCAATGTTGGACCAAAAAAAAAAAAAAATTAACATTATTTGGAAATTCTGATGAGAGTTTTTCACAAAAAGAGAAATTAGAGGTTTGATTATTTGCCTTATTTACAGTTTGGCTCTCTCTAATTTCTTTTGCTTTTCTAGTGAAAAGATTTTTGCATGTAATACATAAAACAGAATGCCAGTGATGTCCTCAAGGAGGTATTAAAAGAAGAGATCCAAATTTTTTTTCAAAAGTAGTAGCATTGTTGATTAATGTTTATAACATTCATGATCACAATCACAGCATTAGCAAAGCAATCACAATCACAGCCTTCTCTGCTAATTAGCATTATGCCTCTGCTAATTAGCATTAGCAGATATGCTAATGCTAATTAGCAGAGGCTAATTAGCATTAGCAGAGGCATATGATGCATGAAAGCAAGCTTATACAGCATCAGCCAAAAAAAAAAAAAAATAAATAAATAAAAACCATTCCCATCCATTCACTCCAAATGTTTGTCCAGTTCTTCCTTGAATTTATTTAAGCTATCAACTTCCACAACAACAGAAGGAAGTTTGTTCCAGCAATCAGCTACCTACTGGCTAATGGCAAATTTCCGCACATCTATTTTACAACTGTCTTTCCTCAATTTGGATTTATGCCTCCTCGGTTTCGTAATCTCAGCAAGAGGAAGAATCCCATCAGCATTGAGCCTGCTCAAACCATTCAAGGCCTTATACATCTCAATCAAATCACTAAGCAGGTGTGCAGTCTCCAAACTAGGCACCTAGTCTGTAATTACTTCTGTCAACTTTTGAGCCCAGTTTGTGAATTGGGCATACATCTCATCTCCAGTCCATGGGGACCTCCTTTGAGTTCAAGGATGCTCTTGTAATTATGGCTAAGGGTTTGCTTACTTTCTTTGCCGCATCCTTTAATATAACTGTAAATATTTCTGGCTGTAAATATTTCTTTAGTCTCCTCCTCTTCATTTCTTATTTTTACTTCAGTTAGTTATAAAGGCTCATGGCTTTTACTTG
This sequence comes from Mastigoproctus giganteus, assembly GCF_048544385.1. Taxonomy (NCBI): domain Eukaryota; kingdom Metazoa; phylum Arthropoda; class Arachnida; order Uropygi; family Thelyphonidae; genus Mastigoproctus; species Mastigoproctus giganteus. The sequence continues at coordinate 90,192,288 of NC_143587.1, read as the reverse complement.
AATGATGTTTTGACTCAAAGGAATTCTCTTTTGATTACAATCTTCTGTCCATATTAATAAAAGACGTTCCATATTAATCAGTAGCAAACTTCTTTGTTTAGTTATCACTTTTGTCGTGTAAGATGTAGAAATTCCCTGCTCTTATACTGATTCTTCTGTCGAATAATTGTTTGCACTGATGCTTCATTCGTTCCATTTTCCCTGCACGATTTTATCATATGATGCACCATCTTTGTGGCACTTGGTAATATCAAGTTGTTTTTTCTAATGTATGCCATTTATGTTTAGTAGCTCCACTGCTTTCATTACTTTTCCTTTTTTGACTCATCATTTTGTATTTAAAGGGATAAAAAATAAATTGTGAAATGAAGTTTTTGAAAAGCTGTCATATTGTCTTGTCAGGATGGAATTAAGATTACTGAACACTGTTGCACGTTGCTGCTGACTGCCTGAGGGGAGCTATTGGTACATGTGCATATGAGACAATAGAGTTGGCACCACAACATATATGTACGCATACCTAAGCTACGACAATGCAGCATATACGTAGAGTACTTGTCCAGGCTATTGAATGAGTTTTAATATGTACAGTAAATTTTCAACTTAAACTTAATTGAAAACCGTGTTATAGTGAAACCCATGCTGTTTGAAGCCGTGCTAAGCGAGATATTGCTGTATTTAATAATACACTTATTAATTTGTGTAGTATAGGTGAATAGATCTAATACTATGATGTATATAGTATATGATGAGAGCCTTGTCGATCAATTCGGCCCTGGAGGGATTGTGCAAGGCTCAAGGGGTAGAATTTTTTTCAGCCTGGACTGTACTTGTTAACAGGAGAGATTGCTTCTACAGGGATGGGATACACTTAAATAGAAAGGGTGCAAGAATTTTTGCTGATGCTGTCGAGGCAGTGTTAGGTGGGTCGGAAAACTGCTAGTTGGGGGGGATACAAGGACTAATAGATTAACAGTAGCCACTGGCAGAGGTGGAAGTGATTCTTGCACTGCTTCTATTGAAATGAGCAGAAGTCTGAAAAACAAGATGCAGGATATTTCGGAGACTGCTGGTAGTCATTGCGGTACAAGTAAACACATGGGTTGTGTTAGGGTAGCTAAGAATAGAAACAGGTGCATGTATACCTGCGTGTACACCAATGCTAGGAGTTTGGTAAATAAATTTGATGAATTTGAGGTATTGCTCAAAACATCAAAGGCAGATATTGTTGGGATATCAGAGACGTGGTGTCACACAGATATAAGTAATGCGGAACTGGAATTTGGGGAATACAATGTGTATAGAAAGGATAGACAGGACAGGAGGGGAGGAGGGGTTATGCTATTAATTAAGAAACACATAAAGTCCAAGGAAGTGAAGCCAGTCGACATCGATGGACAGGGCAGTGTCGAGTCAGTTTGGTGCGACATAAGCATAGGGAAATCAAAATTGAGAGTAGGAGTGTGCTATAGGCCTAATGACTCTGATGAGTATAATAAGATATTGTACAGGGAAATAGAGTGGGCCAGTAAATCTGAGAGTCTTATAATGGGGGACTTTAATTTCCCAGATATTGACTGGAATTTGTGGGTTGGTCACTCGCACACTAGCAAGGCTTTTGTGGATTTATTGGATGATTGTTTTCTACATCAGCATGTTCGTGAGGCAACAAGAGGGAGCAATACTCTTGATCTGATTATCAGTAGTGATTCTTCATGCATTAAGAACCTGCAGATAAATGAACCACTAGGTGGCAGTGATCACAGTGTGTTGAAGTGGGATTTACTCAAGGAGGTAACTACCATCAGAGGTAAAGGGAAGGGTTTTTGTTTTCGTAAAGGCGACTACGATGGTCTGAGACAGTATTTAAATTCTATACAGTGGGACCAACTGATGATGTTACCAACAGCAAACTCAAAATGGGAAGCATTCAAGGAACTAATCTTGGAGGCTACCAGGCTTTACATACCAACTAAGAAATATTGTTCGAGGTTTAGGCCTAAATGGTTGTCAGATGAACTAATGAGACATGTGGCAGAGAAGAAAAATGCATGGGATACTTACAAATTAATGGGTGACATGGAAGCCTATGATAGATATAAGTTGGTCTGTAACCAAGTCACAAAGGAGATTAGGCAGGCAAAGGCAGACTATGAAAAATCCTTGGCAAAGGATGCAAAGAAAAACAGAAAAGAGTTTTTTACATACTTGAACTCGAAAAGGAAAGGGATGAATCAGATTGGTCCACTGGATATTGATGGTTCAACAGTTGAGGATCCTGCTCAGGTGGCTAACAATCTAAACGAGTATTTTGCATCTACATTCACGCATGAGGAGTTATTCAGGAAGGAGAATGATGTAGGTAAAGTAAACATTGGCAGTGAGCTGGATGATTTTGTAATAACTGAGAGGAAAGTGGAGGAGAGATTGTTGAGGATAAACATAAAAAAGGCACCTGGGGTGGATGGGATCTATCCAGTTATATTAAAGGAGGCAGCAAAGGAAGTATGCAAACCCCTAGCCATAATTATGAGAGCTTCTTTGGACTCAGGGGAGGTGCCCATAGACTGGAGATGTGCAAATGTAACCCCAATTCACAAAGGAGGATCAAAGGCTGACACAAGTAATTATAGACCTGTTAGTTTAACTTCTGTTCCAGGTAAATTAATGGAGGCACTGGTTAAAGAAGCACTGCAGGATCATCTAGACAAGAATTCAGTTATAGCTCAGACGCAGCATGGTTTTGTTAAGGGCAGGTCTTGCCTGACCAATTTGATTGGATACTATGATGTAGTCACAAAAGAACTGGATGCAGGGAATAACTTTGATATTATATATTTGGATCTTAGAAAGGCTTTTGATACTGTTGCACATGGAAGACTGCTGCACAAATTGGAGCAGTGTGGCATTGGAGGCAAATTGCTGCTATGGATAAGGGGATGGTTGAGTGGCAGAAGACAGAGAGTGGTAATCAATGGACACTGCTCAACGTGGACTAATGTTATTAGTGGAGTTCCTCAAGGTTCAGTGTTGGGTCCGTTGTTGTTTTCGGTGTTTATGAATGATATTGATGATGGGATATCAAGTTTAATGTCCAAGTTTGCAGATGATACAAAGGTTGGCAGGGTCGTTAAGGACAATACTGACGCTATGCTGCTGCAACAGGATCTGGAAAGGTTGAACAGATGGGCTGAGAGGTGGCAAATGAGGTTTAACATCGACAAATGTAAAGTGCTGCATATGGGAAACAGTAACCCCAGAGCAACGTATCAACTCTGCGGTACTACACTGACAGTGGTGGAGAATGAAAAGGACCTGGGGGTAATTGTGCAGGCAGATATGAAGTTCTCTGAGCAGTGCAGACGAGCTGCAAGAGTAGCGCATGGTGTCTTGTCAATGATATACAGGAATTTTTCTAGCAGGGATAAGGAGGTGATTATTCCCTTGTATAAGGCAATGGTAAGGCCACATCTTGAGTACTGTATACAGGTCTGGAGGCCTCATTTCAAGAAGGATGTAGAGCTGCTGGAACGGGTACAGAGAAGGGCAACAAGATTAGTAAATGGAACAAAGGGTTGCTCTTACGAAGAAAGGCTTAAGTTTTGCAAATTACAGAGTCTGGAGACTAGGCACCGGCGAGGTGATCTGATAGAGGTGTATAAGGCTTTGAATGGTTTGAGCATGCTCAATGCCAATGGGATTCTTCATCTTTCTCAGAATAATCACCTCAGAGGGCATAAATTCAAATTGAGGAAGGACGGATGTCGGATAGATGTGCGGAAATTTGCCTTTGGCCAGCGGGTGGTTGGTTGGTGGAACCGACTTCCATCACTTGTTGTTGAAGTTGATAGCCTAAACAAATTTAAAGCTCAACTGGACAGGTATTTCGAACGAACGGAGGGGTGAAATGGGAGTGGTGTGTTTTTTTTTTTTTTTTTTTTTTTTTTTTGGCTGATGCTGAATAAGCTTGCTTTCTTGCATCATATGCCTCTGCTAATGCTAATGCTAATGCTAATACTAGGAATCAAAACGTGACTCACATTGACCGCCGGTAGATGCTCGGATTGGTGCAGCATAAATAAATGAATTTTTTGTTTGAATTAATTTTTATTATAAAACTTGGATTTGTTAATTTTTTTAATTTGCATTTATCGTGGCACACTAATATGCCACTGCACATAGGTTGAGAAACACTGGTCTATACTATTGCACACCAATAGGCATCTCTCATATTGTGGAGTCATACTTCATAACTGGGTTGTCACTGTTGCAACACCAGGGTACCTACCCATTCACCGAGGAGAGGACAACGAGCCTTGAAACAGTGCCATCTGGGTGGTGGTATCTGCCAAGAATAAGTAACATTAGTGTTTTCCATTGGTGAAACATTACTTATTCGAGGTAATACAATATCACGGCAACTCGTTGCGAAGGTTTTCGCAATATGAGATATAATTAAAACGATGCCAATTTATCTACTCCTGTAGTTCACTATGTACAAATATGATGCAATAGCACTGACCTGACTGCTAGTGAAACTTCCATATAGTGTGCGGCTCTAGCCAAAAAATTGCCTTAGTCTATATTATTGCACACCATCAGGCATTTCTCTTATTGTGGAGTTATACTTCATATTTGTCACTATTGCAACACCAGGGTAACCTACCCACGCACTGAAGAGAAGCCAACAAGCCTTGAAACGGTACTGTCTGGGTGGTAATGCCAATTTATCTACTTCGGTAGTTCACTATGTACGAATATGATGCTATAGCACTAACTTGTCCACTAGTGAAACTTCCATGTAGTTTGAGGCTCTGGCCAAAAAATTATTGCCTTAGAAACTTAACTTGTTTTATAACCCTGAGTTGCAGTTTGAGTGACACTTTGATTATTTCTCTGATAACCTTAAAATAAAAAAATTTACTTCTTTAATTTTTATTTATTTATTTTTCAGGTTTAAGTGGTTCTACAGCAGATTTAGAACACCGAAGAGAGACGTTTGGTGCCAATCTCATTCCACCCAAGCCCCCCAAGACGTTTCTGCAACTAGTATGGGAAGCTCTTCAGGATGTTACTCTTATTATTTTGGAGGTAGCAGCTATTGTATCCTTGGGTCTTGCCTTTTATCAACCTCCCGAAAGTGAAGAAAGTGGTGGTAAAAATAATATAAATATGTATTTTTTTTAAATTTATTAATTATATATTTTTTCTCTGTCAGTTTATACAACTAAAATAAATAAATTGTGCAATTAAGTTTTGATTATCTTATATAATAAATTATTGCATTCCACAGTAAAAATAAAATTGAAGTCACTGATACATACAATGAAGAAAAGTTGAGTGAAAGAACGTTAATTCATATTGACTCTATAAATGCATATATGTGCATGTGAAATGAATATGCTTATACAGTCAGTTCTGCTATAATGCCCATTTTCACAATGGCAATTTGTTCCAGCGCAACTGATATATTAGGGAACAATGCAAGTATAACGTGATTTTTGAGTTGGCTTATACGCGATTTCATCTGTGAGTATCACCTGGTGAACACAAAACCAGACACCAAGCTGAACGTAGCAACCTGCGCAGCAATACATACAAGTTTACTAATCTTAAAAAATGTCAAATGTGTGAGAGCTATATTTCCCACTGGTTGTAGACACACAGTTGTCATTCACTGTATTCACAAGATAACATGAGATATTGTAGGCTGACTCATGTCTTCAGGAGCTCACATTTTTCTGTTTGAACAGAAATTGTGTGATAGTGTGAGCAGAGGAGCACGTTTCTGGAGGTCACTACCATAAAACAATAAAAAACAATTTGCAATAATAAAAGAATTATGGATAAAAATAATAAATACAGAACCTCCCAGCAAAAACAACAGCATGCTTTTGTAGAAAGCACAAAATCCCTCCAGATCCTGAATTAAGGATGATATATTGTTCAATAGCACTGTCTAATAGCATACTCCAAAGTTTACTTTGCTTCTTTTGCCTTGGAAAAATTAACTTCTGCAGCATATTGCACAACTTGTTATAAACCTAACATTCTAAGAGTTCTCTGTGAAGTAACATGGAATGCTGATTATATCATGCTGCTACACTCAAAATTTGCCTTCATTAGACTAGACTCTGGGGCCCATGACTACAGCTGTTCTAGACAGGGGACATTAGCATTAATAGAGGCATATGATGCAAGAAAGCAAGCTTATACAGCAACAGCTAAAAAATAGCAGGGCGCGAGCAGGTCAGCTTTATCTTTATCTGAGGTGGCAATAGAACTATTTGGTTTTGACAGAGGTGGGAGTAGAGATGGGCAAAAGTTGTAGCCAGTAGCTTTGCAAGAGACTAGAATGCTCAACTACCATTTAGAGAAGAAGCAAGTTTTATACTCTTAGCCTGTTCAAAATCTGGTTTGGACCAAATAATAACTGCTTTACAATTGTTGCTAGTTTTTGGTGTAGGCAGAAAATGAACCTGGATGCAAGCCAGTTGCGATATGCAATATATTCTTATGTTCTTGTTTTTACTTCGGCACGACCACCAGGTCAGTGGAGTTCACAATAAATCATCAATATGAATGGTAATCATATTTAGCAGTCACAGGCTTGAACCCCGGTACACTCAAAGAGCATTTGCTAATGCACTCATGCTCCTGACCACTCGGAACAGCCTTAGTATATTTATTGTAAAACCAAAGTTTAAATAAAAGACAAAATTTTAAGATGCGGTGTGGAATAAAGGATTTCGTCTCAAGAATAATTTAATTGACATGATCTGAACAAATGTTGATATCAGAAAATTTAAAACAGTAATCCATCTGACAACACAAAGTTGAGAATGGCCACAAGAGAGAGGCGGGCGCCTCCATAGCCAGGTGGGCAGGAGCAGCAGTGCATAGCACACGCTTCTTGATTAGAACGGGGTTCGAGCCCGTGACCACCAAATATGGAGGTTGAGGAAAGGTCAAAGAATGACCACCGCATTATCCCTGGAGCAATATGGCCTTAGTTGCTAATGCTCCTAAAAACCAAATGACAATGACAAGAGAAAGGCTGCATTGGAGAAGAGACCATTGCCAAGTTGTGCTCTGTAGTGCCTAGAGTACCACTCACCTCGATTGTGTACTTGGAAAGATTGTTCGTGAGATAAAGATCAAGAGTGTGGTTAGGATTGTCTGGTGTTTTTTTTTTTTTTTTCTTTTTTGTTAGTTGGCGCATCGGCTTCTGTGGCCATATTGCACCTCCCAAGGTTTTTGCATTTTCTACTCTGATCCAAGCCCGAGGCGGGATTTGAACCCGCGACCTATGGGTTGCCAGGCAGGCACTTTACCCACCCAGCTAGCCTGGTCGCGTCTAGTGTTCTGGTAGGTAAATGAACAGTGTGTGTGTAAGGTCATTAGTAATAGTGAAGGCCTCAGATTTTTGACCAGCTGAGTCCGTGTGAGTAGAAAATGGAAGCTAGCTGAAGTTGTGAACATTAAAATCACCAAGGAAAATTACCTCACACTTAGGAAATAAACATTGGACTTGAGAAAGTCATTTCAAACAGAGGAAGTCAAAGCATTCCAAGTGATTAGTTGATTTGGGATAATGATAGAGGCAAGGAGTTAGAAAATGGCAAAAAAGGTTGTGATATTGGCCAATAAATACAGCATAAATGAATCTAGCATTCGACGAATTAGGGAAAATGCTGCGAAAATTAAAAGTTCAGTTATTTGTTCCACATCATTGGCTGCAAAAAGCACTACAAAAGTGAGAAATCCATTATGTAAGGTGTATTCAGTGTCAGACGGCACCAGGGGTTCCCCCCCCATCTCCACGTAGTTTTCATTGTGGGTGTACCAGTTCGCTGGAAATGCCAGAGATTTAAAAAAAGTGTATGGATATTGTATATGTGTAGTGTCGTGTACCATTGTTCATCTAGTCGTTTAGCCACTGGACCCCTGTTGAGGCCCAACATTGCCCTACCGTCGCCCCGTGAAGGCAGACCAAGAACTCAGTAGTTTGTTTCACTCTGACAGGTCCTGTCACCTGATTTCCTGAGATTTCAGTGGCTAGGACCTAAAAAAGAAAAAAACACGTGCATGCTCTTTTATATGCACGTATGTACAGACAGATCCATATATATGCGATACATATGTCCATCATTGTCAGATTCGATGATCATTACCTGAGGGGGATACCGCTTGCATAATAAAGGCCGAAAATATGGGCGAACGGTAATTTGGACATAATTAAGTTTTTGTGGTGGGGCATTCGCTGGCATAAAGACAGAGTGGGTGGAAGACTGAAAGCTGGAGGGATTAAGTTAGAAATATGGGGATGATAGTGTAGGCAACTCCAGAAGTCAGTGAGGCAGGCCCATGCCTCACCAAGAGAAAGTGGGGGGGGGCGCCGGAGGGGGTCAGTTCTTTCGGGTTTGGGTGTTTCCGTAGCCAGGTGGGCAAGAGCAGCAGTGCGTAGCACATGCTTCTTGATTAGACCGGGTTTCGAGCCCATGACCACCAAATACGGAGGATGCAGAAAGGTCAGGGAATGACCACCGCATATCCCTGGAGCAATATGACCTTAGTTGCTAATGCTCCAAAAAACAAACAAACAATAGATAGGGTGTTTTGCCGGTCAGTATCGAGTCACTTGCTGGTGTCCTCAGTGCTTGTGCATGTGATCGAGCACGCTGTAGCATTTGTTTGTCTCCATCCATGTTTTGCACTTCCAATATTGCCTCTGCCTTCTGTAGTTGGCCGAATGTATTCATTGAGATGGCTTAGAGTTTATTCCATTGGTGTACGATTTCTGCTCATAGTATGAATGTTATTCTACTGCCGTTTTCCTTCATCAGATTTTCTAAGGCCATTCGCAGCAGTAATGTTCGATCTGGAATGGTTCCCTTTGGTAGTGTCGGATCGAGTTTAGTATTTTCTGACAGCTTGGGTTGGTTGTCGGTCAGATTTTGGTACTGTTCCATTTTTATTTTTTCTTTTGGCAATTGGTCTATGATCCTCGGCCTCTTCCTGTCTCTCTTCAGTTTTGCTGAGGGTGCCGATCTCAATGACTTCCCTGTCGTTTTCATGCATTTTATTTGTTTTTCTGGGTAATCAGAATTGTCCGGTTTATTGAGGCGCTGAGTGTTTTCCTACACAGGTCTCTTCAGGGGTCACTGAATGATGCCTCACACAAGTCCATACGTTTATTTGGAGAGGTGCACTACTGTCTGTGTATTTTTCCTTCCCCAACCGAAAGACATGAGGGTGAAAACAGCCAAGTGTAGAAATTCCCCTGGAATGATGAACGATGGGGAAACTTTCCTTAGAGGTTTCTGGGGATGCTAAAGGCAATGGTCAGATCAAAAAAGTTGCAAAATGTGTGAAAGAGAAGTTTCACTTCACCATGAAAGTTTATGACGGGGGGGGGGGGAGGAACGGTCACTGAACGCATAGTTTGCAATTAAAGGTTAACTCAGTGACAAGAAAGTTGGGGCTCTCGTTCAGCCCAGGATACACACTAGTGGGGTATCCTTCCCCAGTCAAGGGCCAGATCCTAGCGTGGCAGCCGCGTTATACCGGAGCACTTTCTCTATTTTCCCTCCGCAAGCCACATGGTGACCATACAGTCTGACAAACAAAAGAAAACAGAGAATAACACTAGTATCTGGTGTAAATCCCAATAGAATAGCAAAAGTTTCTCACCAAGGCACTCCAATAAGGTTAGTCTTGTTGTGGGTATACATTGTAGCACTTACACTGTTGATTAAACAAATTTTTTAAACTAATTTCTGCAGTGTCGAACAACACATCTGCACTAAACAGCGGTCATATTGGCATCCTCAATAGAGTTGTAAATGGGATTCATCAGATCAGGTGACAGACCAAATGGTCCAGTGTTGATGCTGACCTGCCCATGCAAGACACAGTTTGTTATGTCTCGCCACAGTGAGCATGGATACCCACGACTGCCGAGAAATCCATTAATAGAGAAAACTGAAAAATTACTTTCTTTCTGGATAGAAGATCTTAATCAAAAGAGAATGCCTCTTAGTTCAGATATTATTCGTACTAAAGCTCTGTAAATTTTTTATCACTTACATGAAGAAGAAGCCAGTCCATCCAATCCAGACATCTTTCAGGCCAGTAAAGGTTGGTTTGAAAATTTTAAAAAATGCCAAAGTCTTCACAGTCTAAAATTAAAGGGTGAAGCAGCCAGTGCAGATACGGAAGCTGCTTCTTTGTATCCGAAAACTTTCAAGGATGTTATTACGACTGAGGGCTATCTAGCAAGTCAAGTGTTTAATGCTCGTGAGACCAGCTTATTTTGGAACGTATGCCAAGCTGAACATTCATTTCAAAAGAAGAGAAAACTGCCCCTGGTTTCAAAGCTGCAAAAGATAGGTTAACACTTTTGTTTTGTGGCAATTCAGAGGGTGGGGGATTTTAAGTGTAAAACGCTGCTAATTTATACATCAGAAAATCATCGTGCTTTTAAAGGAATATCAAAAAGCTCCTTACCAATTCACTGGAAATTGGGCAAAAAAGCCTGGATGACAGCTAAAATCTTCGAGGAGTGGTTTTTAAATTGCTTTTCCGTCGAAACAAAAGGATATTGCCTGAAGAAGAACATAGCATTCAAAATCTTGCTCATTCTTGGTCCTTGAGGTTGTCACAGACATTCTCTCAGATATGCTAGACAAACTGTACTTGCTACCTGGGAGTCTAAAATGTTGATGGAACTGATATTCGGGTGACACTCAAGTCAAGTGGACCCAATTTCGGCGAAGTCCAGACAGTCTGTGATACCCAAATCCTCTGCTTGCACCTTCACGATGGTGGGACTGTTAGTAATCCTGTGTATAATCCCCATGCGCAAGCACACTGTGGGTGACCACCCAGGTTTGAACCAATGTAAGCAGGGGTCGAGGTGTGGCACACTGACCACATGGAGGAATGCCGCCCCTCTGTGTTATCAGGCAATACTAGGTGGTAGATGATTTTATCAACCAGTGTAATACCAGCACTTTGCTTATTGGAGGCTTGAAGTGGTGGTTTTTGTTATTTGAGTTTTAGGAGCATTAGCAACTAAGGCCATATTGCTCCAATATGGCCTTAGTTGCTAATGCTCCTGTTGCATATGCGTTGGTCACTCCCTGACCTTACCACATCCTCCGTATTTGGTGGTCGCGGGCTCGAACCCCAGTCTAATCAAGAAGCGTGTGCTATGCACTGTTGCTCCTGCCCACCTGGCTACGGAGGCACCCTTGAAGTGGTGGAACCCACGTTTAGTCTCCAGAGCTAAGTTCTGGTAAACCCTTCCCCATCTCTTTCATCATGCAGTATGACTGATGACTTTGTGGTTATGACAGGCATCATGGCGAGATCCTATCTTCCTTACATTTCGAGGGTACAGCTCTAAAACAGTGTTTTCAGGCTGGCTGCTAGTTAGTACACAGGACCGAACCTATTGGTAACTCTCTAGGCGGCTTCCAGATCAGCTAGTGTATAATCTCGCTACCTCTACTCTGCCAGATAGTGACTGGAGGGAGTCCGAGTAGTGTGTATGCGTGGAGGTGGGCATTGTCGAGGCCACATAATGTCAAGGATCTGGATATATTCTTACCATGTGTGTACGCCATATCCAAAAATTTCATTACTTCATGTCCCCCCCCCCCCCCACTTTTTCTTACTATTGAATACACCATGGATTGCCGAACTAATAGAGTAAGCTTATCTGTGAAAAATCACAAATATACATGGTCTCAGTTCTAATCTGAACAATGTCCATTTCCACTTACAATCTGCCAAATCTCATGTACTTTTTCTGACAGAATCTCAGTTGCTCAAATTATTCGCTGAATAATTCCTTACGCCTCAAAGGTGGTACTTGTGCATATGTCCATTCCAATATTCCCTGTCAGATACTTGGTAATTTGGAATCTCTTCTTTTCGATCTTTTCTGCCTTAAAATCTCTCTACCTCATTCTATCAAATTCATCTGTTGTCTCTACCATTCTCCCAACTCCACTAATCACTTGGAGCTCTTTGACTTCCTCTCTTTGCAACTTGACTTTCTCAAGTCCAACTTCCCTAACAGTGAGGTAATTTTCCTTGGTGATTTTAATGTTCACAACTCCAGCTGGCTTCCATTTTCTAGTCACACCGACACAGCTGTTCGAGATGCTGAGGCTTTTGCAATTACTAATGACCTTGCACAGATTGTTCATTTACCTACAAGAATACCAGACAATCCTAACCATACTGCCAACACACTTGATCTTTTTCTCACAAACAACCCTTCTAAGTACATGGTCCAAGTGAGTGTACTTTAGGCACCTCAGATCACAACTTGGTGATTGTCTCTTCTCCAATGGAGCCTTTATCTCATGGCTGTTCCCAACCTCGTGTTGTTTGGCCTCACAAGAATGTAAAATGGCCTGCGAGATTTCTTTTCCTTGGTTGAATTACTGTTTCAAAACTTCTGATGTCATCATTTGCTCAGATTATATCAATGAAATCATTCTTGTAGGAATGGAATCCTTTATTCCATACTCCACCTTAAGATCTCATCCTTTAAACCCTGGTTTCCAGTAAATGTGCTAAGGCTGTTCAAGAGAAGAATGTTGCTTATTCAAATTGGCTTGTTTCCAATTCTTCAGTTTCATTTTCTGCCTACACCACAGCTCACAACAATTGTAGAGCAGTTATTAATCAGTCCAAACTAGATTTTGAACAGGCTAAGAGTAGAAAGCTTGCTTCTTGCCCTAATGGTATCCAAGAATTCTGGTCTCTTGCCAAAGCTATTGACCACAACTTTTGCCCATCTCTGCTCCCACCTCTATCGAAACCAGATGGTTCTGTTATCACTTCAGCCAAGGATAAAGCTGAACTGCTAGCATCCCATTTTTCTTCCAACTCGTGTATTAATGATCTAGGTAAAACAGTTCCCACCATTCCCAACACGCTCCATTCAATACCTCCTATGGTCTTCTGACAAAAGGATGTCAGAAGGATTTTGACGAATCTTGATGCTAAGAAAGCTCCAGTTCCCGATGGTATTTCTCCACTTGTTCTCATAACCTGTGCTCCTGAACTTAATCCTATTCTTTGCCGCCTTTTTTCACTTTCTTATTCCAAAGGTGTTTTTCCTTCTGCTTCGAAATTTGCTCATATCCAGCCAGTTCCTAAAAAGGGTGACAAATCCCTCCCATCTAATTATCGTCTCATTGCAATTAGTTCTACTCTTTCTAAAGTAATGGAGAAATCAATTAACCGCCAACTCTTAAACTACCTAGAATCCTTCCGTCAGATCAACAATCGCTAGTATGGATCCCTTCAGTGCCGATCCAGTGGTGATATTCTGGCTTATGTTACCCATTTATGGACAAATTCAATGGAAAAGTTCAGCGAAACACAAGCAGTTGCCCTTGACATCTCAAAGGCTTTCGATCGTGTTTGGCATAAAGGTCTTCTAAACAAGCTTCCATCATATGGTTTGCCAATTGTTTTTTGTAATTGGTTATCCAGTTTTATTTCTGATCACTCACTGAGGGTGAAGGTAGATGGCCCTCTGTCTTCTTACTTCTCCACTAATGCTGGTGTCTCCCAAGGTTGTTTTTCTCCCCACTCTTTTCCTCTTGTTTGTTAATGACCTTCTTCCATTGACTGGAAATCCTATCCATAGTTTTGCCGATGATAGCACGTTGCATTTCACTTTCCATTTTGAGAAACCTTGCCCTGCTGCTCAATCAGCTTCAACTTCTCGAATATCCGCTACCAATTCCTTAAATGCCGATCTCCATGTAATTCTCCAGTGGGGCAAAGACAACTTAGTTGATTTCAATCCTTCTAAAACTTAGTCTTGTCTTATATGTCGGAAAAAGGATTCTTCTGCTCCTGTGCTTATCTGTTGTGGTGACACTCCGATTTCTAGGCAAGATGGTATATCTCTTTTGGGGATTACCCTGACTTCTAATCTCGCTTGGCACAAGCACACGCCGACCGGGCTAGCCGAGTGGGTAAAGTAACTGCCCAGCAGCCCAAAGGTCGCGGGTTCGATTCCCGGCTCGGGCTTGGATCAAAGTACTGCAAAAACCTTGGGAGGTGCAATATGGCCACAGAAGCCGATGCGCCAACAACTACCAAATCAAAAAAAAAAAAAAAAGCACAAGCACATTACAAATATTGCTTCCTCTGCATCTAAAATACTTGGTTTTCGGTTTTACTTTTCTTCCAAACAGCTGTTCATTCTGTACAGATCGCAAATCCACCTTACCATGGAATATTATTCCTACATCTGGGGTGGTGCCCCCAAAACCTCTCTCAGGCATCTAGATTCCATTCAGAAGAGGGAAGTTAGTTAATTAATGACCCGTCACTAACAGAGTCTCTTGACTTGCTGTCTCATTGACATACTGTTTCTACTGCATGCCTTTTCTACAGATACTTCCATGGGCACTGTTCTTCTGAATTGGCTTCTATTATTCTCACTCTCTGTTTCAAAAGTCCGAACACATGCCGCCACCAGCCAAGATCCATTTACTGTCGAACTGCAAACTCACAGAATGAACTTTTCATCTTCCTTGTTGATTCATTCAACTGCCGTTTTCTGGAACAACCTTCCTTAATATGTATTTCCATTGGTTGAATCAGTTGATAATTGGGATTCTGTAAGAAAAAATAAGTAGGGCTTCGGAGACTGTTAGAGGAAATGGGCATCATTGAGGATCTTTATGCCAATAAATTTTTTGTGTTAGTTTGACTATTCATGATGTATTCAGTAGTAAGAAAAGGTGGGACGACGTGTTGTAGTAAGAAATGAAATTTTTAGGATGTGGCATACACAATACAAGAATATACTCCGCTCCTTGGCAATGCCCTCCATGCATACACCCTGCTCGGATTCCCTCCAGTCACTCTGGCAGAGTAGAGGCAGTGGAATTATACATTTGCTGATGTGGAAGCCTCCCACAGAGTTGCTAATAGGTTCGGTCAGGTGGACTGTCTAGCAACTGGCCTGCAAGCACTGTTTTAGAGCTCTTCCCTTGAAATTTAAGACAGATTGGATCTTGCCATGATGCCCATCATAACCTCAAAAGATAAGTTATACTGCATGATGGTCTAAGCTGCCAATATGCCATAAACAAATTTAACCAACCAACCAATCCTACTGCATGATGGTTATGTTATGTTATTTGTTATTATTTTAGTTGTTAGGAGCATTAGCAACTAAGGCTATATTGCATATTGCTCAGGAGAAATGTGGTGGTCATTTCCTGACCTTTCCGCATCCTCCGTATTTGGTGGTCACGGGCTTGAACCCCGGTCTAATCAAGAAACGTGTGCTACTCACTGCTGCTCCTGCCCACTTGGCTACGGAGGCGCCACTGTATGATGGTAGAGATGGGAGAGAGTTGCCTTTCTTAATTTAAAAAAAAAATCATCAAATCAAAAGCAGATTTTGCCAGTGTTTAAAGGTGGCTCTACAGTAAACAATGTTGGGAATTTTCTGAATAACCAGAAAGAATGGAATTCCTTTAAAATTTGTGTTGCACATAGTGTTGATAATGGCTTTGTGCAGCATTTTAATAATTCTCTAAAAATTAGAGTATTATTAAAATGATATAATTATATCAATTTCATGGATGCAGAATAAGTTCACTTCCATGAATCTGGCAAAAAAATAAAATAAAATAAGGCCCCATGCGCCAAGTGAATCTTGAGGCCACGTGGTTTCCCCTCCAATTTCTGCTATGAGTTCACAAGAGAATACATTTATCTTTTCTGAATTTAAGCATTTTTATTTGGTTGTAATATAATAAAAGATCTATTTCTTAAAGGATAAGGAAGAGATTCCTTGAAAGGAAAGTAACTTTCTGGACTTTTTTTTTATTTTTTTATTTTTTTTATTTACTAAATTTCTAACTTAAACATTTGGTCACCTGAGTGAAGAGACATCACACAACACTAAAAAGAATTTAACATGAACCAGAAGTGCACAATAACAATTGATAACACACTACCAAATATGTTTCAAGCTAAAAGGATAACTAAAGATAAAAATCCAATAAGAAGTTATAATTGTCAGCAATATGGCTACTTTCAGGTGACATGTCAGGAGATCCCATCTGCCCACACTATGAATGGAAATAACTCTATCAGGCAAATTGCACTTCTGATTCATCCCTATATCCAAACATTAGGGGAAATCTTTGTGATTTTTCCAAGACTTGTGAAATGTCAGTAATGGGCCAAAAAAATGCAAAAGCACAAAATAGAAAATAGTGTCCAGTCCAGAGACAAGAAAATAGATACTTGTAATTAAATCTTCCTATGCATCAGCTTGGAATTACAGGATTGTAGCCATGCAGTCATAATCCCAAATCAAACTATAGAATGTCCCTGTGTTCAAGGAGAGCATGAAAGTTCCATGCCTGCAGTACAGCAACATGGTTTATACCTGCAAAAGCAAAGACAGTACTGCAACTCAAAATAAGCACAAGCACCTGAACATAGGTAAAATGGATATTGACGATACTGTTGTTGGAGTGAATGTACCAGACTTCCCTGAAGAAGATATTAATCCATCTCAGCCTGTTTTTCCCAAAGAAAGACAGATACTAACATGTTAAATGCAAAAGCTCCAATTAAAAAAAGCAGTCAGAACAAACAGATCAAGATCCAAATAATGTGCAGCACCCTGTTCAGTGGAACTGTCATTGTCTGTGTGGGAAACATGAAATAAAAGATGTCCAGCAGTATGAGCTAGTCAGCATATGTCTTTAGTATCCATCTAATGTTGCCAGTCAACTAAAATGTTGACTGCATACTATGATCTGAAGTATATGTATATATATTGCTGTTTGTTTATTTTATTAAATCAGAGAAGATCCATGTAATACAGGTGACCCTGGCTAAATACTGATAATTCATTCCAGAAAAACAGAGCACTAAGTGAATCCGCAAAAAGCGAGCGCTGCATTCCCATAAGGTAACATATGCATTTGTGAGTTGCGGTCGGTGCCATAGGATATTTCCTAATCAATAATAAACAGTAGTGAAAAGATGTACAAATGTCAGTATTTAATTTTTAATATTTGTACTTATTAATATTTAATATTTGTACATATAAAATATTCTGCATTACATACGTATATAATTATGTGGTTACTAGTTACGTATCAAAATTAAACTTAAAATTCCAATTAAAATCATGAATTTAATTGGATGAATTTAATCATGAAAAATGTGTTGATTTTAGGTTGTACTTTGGCCCTCTTCTTGGTAAACTAAAAGGGATATTAATTTTAAATCCCCCGCAGCATTACCACCCAATAATAAAGTTAACCGATCCTTCACCACTTTGAAATCTGGCATGTGTTTTTCTTCTTTCAATATGAAACTTCTTTTAGGCATTTGTTTCCAAAAAAGTCCTGCTTCATCTGTGTTAAAAATTCTTCTCATCTTTTTGAGAAGTATAACACGTAATACCCCTCTTAAATAATTTTAACAAGTTCTTTTTTGAAAGTTTTGGCTCCTTGATCTGCACTTGCATCATCTCCTTGGATTTTAAATCTATTCAACTAGCCCTTACTAGTTTTAAATGGTTCCACAAATTTTGTTTTTTATTTTTTTTTTTTAGGTAAACTTTCTTCAAATCATCGTATAGGATAATCTCTCTCTCTCTCTCTCTCTCTCTCTCTCTTTATAATATTTGACTTAACTGAATTCTGCATTGGATATTATCTTCAATAAAATTAGTTAAAGTCTCTCCATTTTAATCCTATTAGCAGCCTAGCCCTAGTTGCTTGCAGTGGAAAGCTGTCTTTCTCACTGCTAAAATTAATTCTTTATTTTTTATAATTGTTACAATTAAACTTGCCAGTCCTAAATTATGACACACATCCGCTTGTCATTGACCGGAATCGATTCACTTCAAAACGTCTAATTTAATTTTCAAATTCAGTCTTTTTCTTACATTTGTAGTCTCCGTACTGCATCCAGACATTGTTGCTTTTTCATTCTTCCTTATTAACTCTTCGAAAATGTAACTGCATTGGTTGCATTAATTATGATACAGTGTTCAAGTAAACTATGCGTTACGAATGATGTCTAATACTGTACTGAGTGATGATTAGACTTCGGATAAATGCATAAAACGCAAATATTACAAGCAGTATACTTGATCATTTTTTAAAATGTTGATCTCGGAACTACGTAACAAGTCACTGTACTGCAATTAAATTAGTGTGCGAGAAAATTTCGCTGAACGTGGGAAAATTTCTCAAGTCGGCATGGGAAATGTTTTAATGCTGTTTTGCTATTCATTTTCAAGCTATCTACTCCATCAAATGAAACGATTTCGTTAAATATGCCAAAAATGCAATCTGTAAAAGAGCATTATAGTGATTTGTGACAGCGTTATAGTCAGATATGGGTTATGATATAAGAACAGCGTTATAGCAAATCAGCGTAAAGTGAACCGCGTTATAACGAGGGCCTGCTGTATATGTTGAATTTCAATTTTTACTAAAAATCAAGGAAGAAATAAGTAGTATCATTTCTGTTAGCTATTACATTGTGAGGTAGACATAGTGAAGTGAAGTTATTGGATGATTGTTTTTTACATTAATCAATTATTAATTAATTAATAACAAAAAAATACTTTTCACTCCTATTAATCACAGAAAAAAGTATCAATTAATTTTAGAAATAAAAATTGTGTGCCTGAAATGATTAGATAAATGTGTACAATGCATACATTATCAAACTTTTTATCAAAATCTTTTAAGGGCACAAAAGGTGATATAGTTGTACACGTTGGCACAAATGATATTAAGAGTAGGAGACCGGCGGAATTACCAAGTACAGGTCACTGATGAAAAAAACCCGTGAATTAGGGTTGAATTTGAAAGTGTCTGCAATTCTGCCCAGACACGATAGGGGGGAGTATATGATGAGAGCCCTGTCGATCAATTTGGCCCTGGAAAGATTGTGCAGGGCTCAAGGGGTAGAATTTTTTTCAGCCTGGTCTGTACTTGTTAACAGGAGAGACTGCTTCTACAGGGATGGGATACACTTAAATAGAAAGGGTGCAAGAATGTTTGCTGATGCTATCGAGGCAGTGTTAGGTGGATCGAAAAACTGCTAGATTGGGGGGATTCAAGGACTAATAGGTTAACAGTAGCCACTGGCAGAGGAGAAAGTGATTCTTGCACTGCTTCTATTGGAATGAGCAGCAGCCTGGAAAATAAGATTCAGGATATTTCAGAGACTGCTGGGAATCATGGGGGTACAAGTGAACACTTGGGTTGTGTTAGGGTGGCTAAGAGGAAGAGCAGGTGCATGTATACTTGCGTGTACACCAATGCTAGGAGTTTAGTAAATAAATTTGATGAATTTGAGGTATTGCTCAAAAGATCAAAGGCAGATATTGTTGGGATTTCAGAGACGTGGTGTCACACAGATATAAAGAATGCAGAACTGGAATTTGGGGAGTACAATGTCTACAGAAAGGATAGACAGGATAGGAAGGGAGGAGGGGTTATGCTATTAGTTAAGAAACACATAAAATCCAAGGAAGTGAAGCCAGTCGACATTGCTGGACAGTGCAGTGTCGAGTCAGTTTGGTGTGACATAAGCATTGGGAGATCAAAATTGAGAGTAGGAGTGTGCTATAGGCCTAATGACTCTGATGAGTATAATAAGAAACTGTACAGAGAAATAGAGTGAGCCAGTAAATCAGAGAGTCTTATAATGGGGGATTTTAATTTCCCGGATATTGACTGGAATGTGGGGGCTGGTCACTCACACACTAGCAAGGCTTTTGTGGATTTATTGGATGATTGTTTTCTACATCAGCATGTTCGGGAGGCAACTAGAGGGAGTAATACTGTTGATTTGATTATCAGTAGTGATTCTTCATGCATTAAGAATCTGCAGATAAATGAACCACTAGGTGGCAGTGATCACAGTGTTCTGAAGTGGGAGTTACTCAAAGATGTAACTACCATTAGGGGTAAAGGGAAGGGTTATTGCTTCCGTAAAGGCGACTGCGATGGACTGAGACAGTATTTAAATTCTATACAGTGGGATAAACTGATGATGTTACCAACAGCAAATTCAAAATGGGAAGCATTCAAAGAACTTATCTTGGAAGCTACTAGGCTTTACATACCAACTAAGAAATATTGTTCAAGGTTTAGGCCTAAATGGATGTCAGATGAACTAATGAGGCATATGGCAGAGAAGAAAAATGCATGGGATACATACAAATTATCACGTGACACAGAAGCCTATGATAGATACAAGTTGATCTGTAACCAAGTTACAAAGGAGGTTAGGCAGGCGAAGGCAGATTACGAGAGATCCTTGGCAAGGGATGCGAAGAAAAACAGCAAATCTTGTAATCTTGTAATAACTGAAAGTAAAGTGGAGGAGAAATTGTTGAAGATAAACACAAGAAAGGCACCTGGGGTGGATGGGATCTATCCAGTTATATTAAAGGAGGCAGCAAAGGAAGTAAGCAAACCCTTAGCCATAATTATTAGAGCTTCCTTGGACTCAGGGGAGGTACCCATGGACTTGAGATGTGCAAATGTGACCCCAATTCACAAGGGAGGATCAAAGGCTGACACAAGTAATTATAGACCTGTGACTTTAACTTCTGTTCCCGGAAAATTAATGGAGGCACTGGTTAAAGAAGCACTGCAGTTTCATCTAGACAAGACTTCAGTTATAGTTCGGACACAGCATGGTTTTGTTAAGGGGAAGTCTTGCCTGACCAATTTGATTGGATATTATGATGCAGTCACAAAAGAACTGGATGCAGGGAATAACGTTGATATTATATACTTGGATCTTAGAAAGGCTTTTGATACTGTTGCACATGAAAGACTGCTGCACAAATTGGAGCAGTGTGGCATTGGAGGCAAATTGCTGCTATGGATAAAGGGGTGGTTGAGGGGGAGAAGACAGAGAGTGGTAATCAATGGACACTGCTCATCGTGGACTAATGTTATTAGTGGAGTCCCTCAGGGTTCAGTATTGGCTCCTTTATTGTTTTCTGTATTTATAAATGATATTGATGATGGTATATCAAGCTTAATGTCCAAGTTTGCAGACGATACGAAGGTTGGCAGGGTTGTCAAGGACACTACTGACACTATGCTGCTGCAACAGGATCTGGAAAGGTTGAGGAGATGGGCTGAGAGGTGGCAAATGAAGTTTAACATTGACAAATGTAAAGTACTACATATGGGAAACAGCAACCCCAGAGCAACGTATCAAATCTGTGGTACTACACTGACAGCGGTAGAGAATGAAAGGGACCTGGGGGTGGTTGTGCAGGCAGATATGAAGTTCTCTGAGCAGTGCAGACGGGCTGCAAGAGTAGCTCATGGTTTATTGTCAATGATATATAGGAATTTTTCTAGCAGGGATAAGGATGTGATCATTCCCTTGTATAAGGCAATGGTCAGGCCACACCTAGAGTACTGTATACAGGCCTGGAGGCCTCATTTCAAGAAGGATGTAGATCTGCTGGAACGAGTTCAGAGAAGGGCAACAAGATTAGTGAATGGAACAAAGGGGTGCTCTTACGAAGAAAGGCTTAAGTTTTGCGAATTACAGTGTCTGGAGACTAGGCACCAGCGAGGTGATCTGATAGAGGTGTACAAAGCCTTGAATGGTTTGAGCATGCTGAATGCTCATGGGATTTTTCCTCTTGCTCAGAATAATCACCTGAGAGGCCATAAATTCAAATTGAGGAAAGACATGTAGGATAGATGTGTGGAAGTGTGCCTTTAGCCAGCAGGTGGTTGGTAGGGGAACAGACTTCCATCCCTTGTTGTGGAAGTTGATAGCCTAAATTAGTTTAAGGCTCGGCTGGACAGGTATTTCGAACGAACAGAGGGGTGAAGTGGAAGTGGTTATTTTTTATTTATTTATTTTACTTTATTTTTTGGCTGATGCTGCATAAGCTTGCTTTCTTGCATCAAATGCCTCTACTAATGCTAATGCTAACTTGTTTCTTCTATTATCTATAATCACACTTGAGTGCTCCCATCTCTACAGAAGAAGACTAAACCACAAATTAGATGACAACTATGGAAAGAAAACGAATGATATTTATGAGCACTTAAAAACAACAGTAACAAAGATTGTAGGAGAAGTATTAGATATTATATATATATATATATATATAGATATTGTGCAGAATGGATAAAAAGATACCAAGTACCTGGATGAATTCAGAGTTAAAAGAATTAATAAAGGGGAAAAAAGATGCATCCCTCAAATGGCTTAGCTCTAAAAGTGATTAACATAGGAGCATCTATAGCGAGAAAAATGAAGACGTAAGGGCTAAAATTTACAAAGCAAAAAATGAGGCATGGGATAGAGCCTGTGCAGAAGTAAACATCAAGATAGGATGTGAGACATCTGCTGCAGTTTGGAAGGTGCTGAAAAGCTTGCAACAGTTACATAAATGCTAGGCTAGTCTGGGTGTAATAAAATTAGAAGAATGGTTTAGATATTATGAAGAAGAATTACTGTGGGAAAACAGAGAGCAATTTAGAGATAACAAAGTTGAAACTTCCTGGACAGGAGGAGAAGTAAAGATTAGCTTTGAGGAAGTAGAAATAGAAGTGAAAAAAACAAGGGAAAAATGGAAAGGCACCTGGTGGAATGAACATTGAGCTATTAAAATACGGAGGAGGGGAAACCATCTCACTGCTCACAAGACTATTTAACAAAATATATAAAGGAGAAGAAATACCATCAGTGATGTCACTGGGATACTTCATTTCTGCGTTTAAGAAAGGGGATAGAAGAAATTGCTCAAATTACAGAGGAATTTGTGTTTTCAACCCAATTGTAAAGCTTTTTAGTGGGTTACTGAAAACTAAACTAGAGAAAGAAATAAGGATCTCGGAGGAGCAGTGTGGATTTACAGCTGGACGGTCCTGTATTGACCATTTATTCACTGTCAAGCAGATTCTGGAAAAATGCCAAGCTACTGGACAGGATATAGGATTAGTGTTTATTGACTTGGAAAAGCTTATGATAGCGTCCAAGAAAGTTGCTGTGGAGTGCCACGGAAAAAATATCAATATGACAATCACTGATCGACATAATTAGAAATTTATACAAAAATAACACTTGCTGCATTAAAATTGGGTCAGAAATGTCAAGGAAATTCAAAACATCAAAAGGGGTGCTGTTTATCCCCAACGCTATTCAAGTTGTATCTGGAAGTGACTCTGGAGGCTTGGTCCCAAAGATGCAGACCAATGGGATTGTATGTGGCTCAAAGCATCTACCTTTCAAATATTTTGTTTGCAAATGACCAGGTACTGATTGCACAGGAAGCGGAGGATGCTGCCTATATGTGCAGAAAGCTATTGGAACAATATAGAGAATGGGATTTGACAATAAATTTCAATAAATTTGAGTGTGAATGGAGCACAAATAAAGAATGTGAAGCAGTTTAAATATCTAGGGGCTATTGTGCAGATGGATGGTTCATCTGAAGATGAGATTACAAGATGAAAGGTCTTGGGAATGTTGAATCCAATATTACGGAGCAATAATATTCTCCCAAAAACCAAATGATTAATATATAATGCAATATTTCCAAGTCTCCTACAATATGAATCTGAGATTTGTACCATAAAGGAAAGGCAAAGAAAGAAATTTAATTTCCAGCAACCGAAATGTATTTGTGGAGATCAGCCCGAAGATCTAAATTAGAGAGAGTTAGGAATTAAGACATAAGAAATGCAATGGATGCTCAAATAAACATCATTGACAAAAATAGAACAAAAAAAGATTAGAATTGTATGGACATGTTATGAGAATGTGGGAAAAGAGGCTACCTGAAAAAGCAATGGAATGGATATCCCCTAGGAGGAAAAGGAGAGGAAGGCCTAGAAGCACATGGATGGAGGAAGTGAGGGTGGCTGTGGAAAAGAGGAAATTGAAGAGTGGAGACTAAGAGGATAAAAAAGAGTGGAGGAACAAAATTAAAATATATATGGGGGAAAAAAAAAAAAAGTTAGGTCGAGGATAATCATTTATACAACGGAGAGATCCAAGAATTACAGTGCTTCAAGACCAAAGCATCTCTACTATAGAATTGCATGCAATACAAATACTTCCTAAATCATTCCAATCTAAGCCGACCGGGCTAGCCGAGTGGGTAAAGTACCTGCCCGGCAACCCAAAGGTCGCGGGTTCGATTCCCGCCTCGGGCTTGGATCAAAATACTGCATAAACCTTGGGAGGTGCAATATGGCCACAGAAGCCGATGCGCCAACAACTACCAAATCAAAAAAAAAAAAAAAAAAAAAAAAATCCAATCTAAATAGTTCTTTCTGCTTACCATCATTTTCACTGATTCTCTCAGTCGCATTCTCACCTTACAATGTCTTGCACATTGTAAGGTTAGAATTCGACTTAGAGAATGCCGCAACCATCTACTTGTCCGCATTCTGACCATACAAAGTAGGACTGGTCAGACTGTGCTGACCAGTCTTACTGAGAAAGTTGTTAGGTTTTGCTGGATACCTGTGCCAGGTATCCAGCATTGCATTAGTAGAGGTATATGATGCAAGGAAACAAGCTTATATAGCAGGGGTGGCCATAGCATGGCTAGCAAGCTGCACATGGCTTACGCAGGCTTGTGGTGCTGCTCTCATGCAGATATATTTTGATTTTTATTTATATCAAACTTTTATGTATAACACTGATTAAAGTTTAAAAATAATAATTTTATTTTTTAAGTAAGCATATTTCTTGTTACAAAGTTTTTTTCCAAAACAATAAAAGATGCACAAGTTTCCCAAAATACTAATATTCTGATAATACTTCACAGAAGATATTTACATATTAGGTTTGCATGTCAATGCTTTACGGGTGTTGTCCATCTTAGCAGTTAGCTGCTGAAAGTATGGTTGATGACTTGTTAGGGCAGTACTTACAAACTCATTTAAATGTCCATCATTCAAAACAGACATACATATTTTTAATAAATTTAAGTGTTGGATGCAACAATTACAAAGACTCACAAAAATATGTTGTGCCAAAAATAGAGATTAACCTCTGCATACGCTCTTTTGTTTTAGGATATTTTTGTTCTGGAACCTGCTTCCAAAACTCAATAGTTGAGCAGCCGCTTCCTTTTAGTTGTTCAATCCTTCATCCTCTTAGAGCTCCAGTAGCTCCAACTCGACAGCTGCTGTAGCCCCAGCAATTGGTGGTAAGACTGGACAGCCATTCTTCAAAATGTCAACAAGAAAAAAAAAAAAAAAAAAAAAACCTTCCCATTTCACCCATCCATTCGATCCAAATGTTTGTCTAGTTCTGCTTTGAATTTATTTAAGCTGTCAACTTCTACAATGACAGACGGAACCACCCACTGGCTAAATGCAAATTTCTGCACATCTATTCTACAACTGTCTTTCCTCAATTTGAATTTATGTCCCCTCAGGCGATTAATCTGGGCAAGAGGAAGAATCCCATCAGCATGAGACTGTGCATGCTCAAACCATTCAAGGCCTTATACACATCAATCAGATCACCTCACAGGTGCTTAGTCTCCAGACACTGTAATTTGGCGCCTCTGTAGCCAGGTGGGAAGAAGCAGCACTGCGTAGCACACGCTTCTTGATTAGACCGGGGTTCGAGCCCGTCACCACCAAATACGTAGGACGCGGAAAGGTCAGGGTATGACCACCGCATATTCCCGGAGCAATATGGCCTTAGTTGCTAATGCTCCTAAAAACCAAATAACGAAAAAACACTGTAATTTGCAAAACTTAAGCCTTTCTTCCTAAGAGCAACCATTTGTTACATTCACTAATATTGTTGCCCTTCTGTGTACTTGTTCAGCAACTCTACATCCTTCCTAAAATGTGGCCTCCAGATCTGTGTACAGTACTCAAGGTGTGGTCTGACCATTGCCTTATACATGGGGATAAACACATTGTTTTCTCTGCTAGGAAAATTCCTGTATATCATTGACAAGACACCATGAGCTACTCTTGCAGTTTGTCTGTACTGCTCAAAAAACTTCATATCTGACTTCACAATTATCCCCAGGTCCTTTTCATTCTCTACCACCCTCAGTGTAGTACCATACAGATGATGTGTTGGGGCAATTGCTATCCATATGCAGTAATTTACGTTTGTCAATGTTAAACTTCAGTTGCCACCTCTCAGCCCATCTGCTCAACTTTTCTTTGACACTTTGACACTAAGCCTGATATACCTTCATCAATATCGTTGATAAATATACAAAACAACAGTGGACCCAACACCGAACCCTGTGGGATTCCACTAATAATGCCTGATTACCACCCCATGTACCATTGATTGTAAGTACATGGGGTTTTGCAGCGAGTTATTGGGGTACATGTGAGATGGTGGAGGCTCAGTCAGGTTATGAGTTAACTATTGCACAATTACTGCAGGCATATGCAACTCGCGAGGCACTGGTCAGCTTTTAGACTTTTACTTTGCTACATTTTTTGCAAAGGATCCATGCGTAGGGACCATTGCACACCACTTTGTGTATGATTTTCCAAAAACAGCTCTGGCAGGTTTGTTTAATGTGAGTGGGTGTATCCTGGAACTTTCTTAAAAAGATCTTTTCACAATCAGGCAGTACAGTTGCAGAAAGATTATTTCAGTCTGAGTTCCTCAATATAGGTTTACACAAAGGTCACAACCTAGTTTCCTTTGCCACTGAGGGTGAAAGTAACGTATCTCTGGAGATGCTGGAGGCGTTGAACACCTGTTTGTCTTGACTGTGTTAATCCTCCACGTGGCTAGGCTTTAGTGGGTGCAGCTGACCTTGGTTGTGGGCTGTTCTCTACTTTGTATTAGAATATTAAAATTAATCTGCAAAATACATAATTACCTGATGTTTATGTAGTGATGAAATGTCTACCTTCCTGTTCATCTTGGCGTGGGGAGTACATTGATATCAAACATTCGATATTACTACTATTGCTTCTGAAAGAAATATTACTGAATCACGGAGCACCATATCATGTGACCAGCGTGTTATCACATTTGTGTTAAGTGCTCTTAAATCACGAAATTAATTTCTTCTGCCAGTCCATGTAATTTGCATGCATAATCTCCAGTTATTATTTCAAATCCAGGTAGAGTTTGCAATTTTACTTAAACACATGAAATGAGTGATGGTTTTAGAAACCAGGTCCTCCTCAAAGAGTTTCAGTTTATTCTGGAAGCTGAATGCACTCTGTGCTAGATCAGAAATAAGTTTTCCTTCTCCTTGCAGAGATACATTTAATGATTGTAAATGCTGAACAACACCTGTGAAAAATGCCATATCTATTAATTACTGGGCATCCTCAAGTTGAGGGAAAGATTTCCCTGTTTCTTTGACAAATTGTTTGATTGGCTCCATCAAGTGAAAGAACTTTGTTAGAACATTGTTTATCGAGAGCCACCTTACTAAACAGAACTGCGATACATCATCTGGAAGCTGTTTGTTTTCTATTTTTTCCATGAAGGCTTTGAACTGTCGATGTGTGCTTGAGCATATATAGTTAACAATTTGCAGAACTACCTCCATAATATGTTCATATTTAAAATATTTAACTGCCAGGTGTTTCCCTAAGAATAATTCAATGGGCAGGGATAAAATTGGGAAAAAATATGTCAGCAGATAAAAGTCTTACATGCCCTTTATTGATACCTTTCATAGCTGGGGTGCTGTCATTTGCAACATTATCATCTTAATCGGTACAGACGCTTAATCTGTACCAAGTGCAAGATCAGAGCTCCTTTTATGTCTGAAGCTCGAGTCATATCCTTCAAAGCAATCAGATCTAATAATTCTTCTTTTATGAATAGATTATTTGTTACAAAACAAACAAATATGGCTAGTTGTGGTTTATCTTCAATGCCTGTAGATTCATCCAAGGCCATACTCAGTACTGAGTAATTCTTTAAATCATGTTGCAAGTTATTTATGATGTCAGCACTGATTACAGAAATATGTCTTTCCACTGTATGTCTGGTCGCAGGGATTTGTTCAGTAATTTTGTGCAGTTTTCTATTTTCCGGGTCTAAAACTGAAATTACTTGAACAGTATTTTTCTTAATGAACTAATGCAGCTAAATATTCTCCTTCCGTGTAGGGGCGAGCGATATTAAAGGTCAAAATAAATCCAGCCTCTGTTGTTACATCTGCCTCTTTAATAAACATTGACATTTTCATCAACCGTTGAAATACCACCGCTTTGCTTATTGGAGGCTTGAAGTGGTGAAACTCATGTTTAGTCTCTAGAGCAAAGTTTCCGGCATCCCCCCCCCCATACTTCTCCTTCAACCCATGCACGGTACTAAGTACTATAGGTTTTGATACCTTTCGTGTTTGGGGTTTTCATAAAAAAAAAAACATAACCTTGGTTTGACTGTTAATATTTTCTTTAAAAGACAATATTTCAGTTCGCTTTAACGGAACCAACAGGAAATTGTTGGGTGAAAGAACTGTGATTTGTTTCTTAATGGCACTTAAAATTACTGGCCTTGAACTGTGACAATGTTACTTGACACAAAAGGCACATTCATTTGCCATTTCTCTCCACAAAAACAAACTCCTCTTCCCATTCTGTCTTAATTTCCCTATTCTCATCTTCATATTCATGTTTTCCAGACAGCATAATAATTTTTAAAGGGTCTCACTTAAAAAGAAACTAATAATGTTCACACAAATTAACTTGTGCACTGTAAAAAATTAATTGAACCACCCGTATGCCTAAAGCATTTTATCATAGAGTGCTAGCCATCGGCTCATAGAGACATATGTACGTGTTTTTTTATATAGCTTATATGTCAATATGCCTTCCACTATTGCAGCTCCCAACGGTCGCCTAGCTGGCTACCCTTATTATATAGCATCAGCCAAAAAAAAAAAAAAAAACACATTCTCATTTCATCCATCCATTCACCCCAGATGTTTGTATAATTCTGCCTTGAACTTATTTAAGTTGTTGACCAATTACTTTCATAAAGAAACAGTTTTCTTTTTTTATGGTCATATAATTGAGACTTCTTAGATAGTATGAATCAGAGCTGTAATACTCAATATGTTCTACGTTGATAATAATATTAGTAAATTAATAAGAGGAGTATACCTCAATATAGTACGTGGAACACTTCCGTATGTTACCCTCCAGAAATTAAAACGAAAAAATCGACAACTTACCGGTACATTAAAGTAAAATATAAATAATTAAATAATTAGAGTAAAATATAAATAATTAAATAATCAATTTAACACAATTCAAAACAATTAAAATTCAAGTTAACGCAATTAAAAGAATCTAATGAAAATATTCAAAACGATTTTCAAAACGATTTTTATATTTTATTTATATTTTACTTTAATGTACCTGTAAGTTGTCGATTTTTTTCGTTTTTATTTCTGGAGGGTAACATACGGAAGTGTTCCACGTACTATATTGAGGTATACTCCTCTTATTAATTTACTAATTGAGACTTCTGTAAATCTAGTTTTGCAGTCTATTTCATTAGCAATAGCCAGTGCCGTTCTTAGGGTATGTGGGCAGGGCTGGATTTTGGTGTTCGTAGACCCTAGGCACTTTTATTCTGAAATGTGCTAAAGGGGGGGGGGGGAATAAAATGTTTCTTCTATTTTAACACTTTGACTGTGAATCATGTCAATTAACGTGACTCAAGTTTTAACTATAATAAATGATAAACCACCTCTATTGGTGGAGCGACCATCATTTTGATTCTTCTAGTTTCGAGAACAGTTGCTGTATAGTGTATGCTTTCTCAGCTCGATTTTCGTTAGTCACAGTGAAAAGAGTTAACTGTTTTTTTTTTTTTTTTTTCAATTTTTCCCTTCCTTCGTAGGCCCGAGGCACTGTGCCTAATTAGAAATCCGGCACTGTATATGGTGCCTGGGCGCTCTTTGATGCCTGGGTGCCAATTGAAATTTGATGCTCCCTTTAAAATTTTCTTCATATGTGTATGTAAGTTTCAGGTTTTCAGGCACCCCTCAAACATTGATGTTCAGGTGCAGTACACCTCCACACCCAGGGTCCTGAGTTGAATATCATCATTTTTCTCATTCTTTGTGATTCCCTCCTACTTCTGACTCTCTCTCTCTCTCTCTCTCTCTCTCTCTCTCTCTCTCTCTCAGGTTAACTCAGAAATGTTTTTTGGCTGGTGTAGTACAAGCCTTGGGCTTCCTTGCACTTCTTTATATATATAATAATATTTTGAAAACTAGCATCTGTTCTTGCATCATTCTTTTAAAAACTCATTTATTTCATGTAACAGTTTTATGATTGTTGGTATTGACATGTTTAAATTTTGCATCGATTTGCTAACAACATTGATATTTGATAATATATAGTACCATATTACAAGAAAACAAGTCTGTATAAGATTTGATTTTTGTTATTAATGATTTAGCTACATTTCTAGAATCATTATCACAGGAAATATATATATAGATATTGTATAAAGCATCGTATATTTTATCAAGATTGAATTTAAGGACTTTTATGGCATTAGTTCTACATTCCCGTTGCATTTCACAAATAGGTTTAAGTGTCATTGTTGGAAGTTCCGATTTTAAGAAACTCCAACGATCTGCTGATGCTGAAAAGGAAATGCAAATTTCATGGACAATGCCGGAATAATTGCCAATTTCTAATGAGCCTTTAGCAGCATTGTTAATCATTAAATTTAGACTGTGTGCAGCACAAGGTACAAAAAAAGCCCTAGGATTTATGTCCAAAAATTTTTTTTTGAAGGTCATTATGTTTACCTTTCATGTTGGCTGCATTATCATAACTCTGGCCACCATGTCACGAATGTTGATATTTTCATCATTTAAGAAATCCATTAGAAACTCTGCAAAATTGGCACATGTTTTGTCTTTCACAGCATAAAAACCTAAAAAATGTTTTTAAATTTCAACTTTTTGGATCTCATCATTTAAATTGACAAATTGTACAACAAAATTTATTTGTTCTTCATGGCTGTACTATAGAACTGCATGCAATACAAATACCTCCTAAGTCATTCCAATCTAAATAGTTCTCTCCACTCATCATCCGTGATGGAATCTAATATGACAGAATAATATTTACATAACATTTTTAACTGTTTCCTCAAGGACAGAAATTAATTTCATTTTGGATTTTACTTCCAGTCTTTATTCCATTGAATTCTATTTACATGCTCATCCATAACACTATCAAAGTCAGTGCCAGATTAAGGCTCAGGATAGCAGGGCCCTTGCCCGTGGTGCCAAATTTTACAAATCATGAAAAAAAACCCCAATAATATATATATATATATATATAGTCTTAGTAAAGGGGCACAGAAAAACCTTTCTGTTCAGGGCACGAAAACACCTTGGTCTGGCACTGATCGAAGTTGCATAGGGTTTCAACTAATTTTAAAAAATTTTCATTATAGTGATCGTATAATTTGTCATTATGTCCCCTTAAAGCTAAATTTTGCCCTGCCAAGTATTCAATTATATATATATATACGTATATATATATATATATATAATTAGCATTAGCATTGGCACATGATGCAAGGAAGCAAGCCTATATAGCATAAGCCAAAAAAAATAAAATAACTTCCCATTTTTTAGTTCTGCCTTGAACTTATTTTAGTTGTTGACTACACTACAACAGTTGGAAGCTTGTTCCCAACAGTGGCTACCTGAAAAAGCAATAGAATGGTTTGTTTGTTTTTTTGTTTTTTTTTATTTTTAGGAGCATTAGCAACTAAGGCCATATTGCTCCTGGATATGCGGTGGTCATTCCCTGACCTTTCCACATCCTCCGTATTTGGTGGTGACGGGCTCGAACCCTGGTCTAATCAAGAAGCGTGTGCTACGCACTGCTGCTCCTTCCCACCTGGCTATGGAGGAGTCTAATAGAATGGTATGGACATGTTATGAGAATGGGGGAAGAGAAACTACCTGAAAAAGCAATGAAACGGATACCACCTAGAAGGAAAAGATGTGGATGACCTAGAAGCATGTGGATGGAGGGAGTGAGGACAGCTATGGAAAAGAGGAAATTGAAGAATGGAGACTGGGAGGACAGAAAAGAGTGGAGGTACAAAATTAAGGTATATATATATATATATATATATATATATAAAAAAGTTAGGTCGAGGATAACCGTTGATACAACGGAGAAATCCAAGAAGAAGAAGAAGAAGAGTGCTCCCAGACTGAAACATCTATGGAATTGCATGCAATACAAATACCTCCTAAATCATTCCAATCTAAATAGTTCTCTCCAGTCATCATCATTTTCACTGATTCTTTCAGTCTCATTCTCACCCTACAATGTTCAAGAAATGACACAACCATCTTTGTCTGCCTTCTGACCATACCAAGTAAGATTGGTCAGACTGTGCTGACCAGTCTTACCGAGAAAGTTGCCAGGTTTTGCTGGATCCAGTTTTTATCAAATCAAGTCACTACTGATTACAAGAGTCTTGTATGACTTGAACCATGATTCAGTGGCAAAACATGGGGTGTGTTCAGAATGGAAACAAACTCTCCTTCAGTTTTGGCCATCCAGTTTCTGTTCAAATAAAAAGAAAGGTGATTCTTGCCAAAATATGAAAAGGTCATAGCTTAGCCCATCTTTCTGTCCTGTCTGTCTTGTTCAATTTGACTTTTATACTCTGCTCTTTGATTGCCCATTTTATAACAGAGTTTTATACTTTACATTTTATTGAGATAGTCAGTCAAAACTACTCCTAGCCTGAAACTCTTCATGAACAATGAATCTGACATGGACTCAGTGTTCACCTTCATGAAACTGATCAATTGCTATGATTTTATAGTTTATGTAGTCTATATACCTGACATCAAGTAAATCTCTTGTTTCCAAACTTTATTTGGCACTTTGTGGGCTCTAGTTGCCATTGTAACATTAAGACCCCAACAGCTTCTTTCTAATTTGAAAGAACATCTAAGACTTTAAAATCATATATTGTTTGAAGGAGACAATTTTTCTGAAGGAAGTTACTTAGTAGCATTTGTTTTAATTAGTCAGTAGTATCAGTATTATGCAATTCTGATTCTTTATAAATTACATTTACATCTAATTAAATTAAATTACAATCAAATTACATCATTAATTTCAGTTATTGATTTTCATTTTTATAGCATCGAGCGAAGGTGAAGCAGAAGCAGGGTGGATAGAAGGTGCTGCCATTTTAGTGTCTGTAATGATTGTTGTGTTAGTCACAGCATTTAATGACTATACCAAGGAACAACAATTTCGAGGCCTTCAGAATCGCATTGAGCATGAGCACAAATTTTCTGTGATTAGAGGAGGAGAGGTGAATCAGATACCTGTCAGTGATTTAGTAGTAGGAGATATTTGTCAAGTAAAATATGGTGAGCTCTTGTTAAATATGTTCCTTGAATGATAGTTTTATTTGCAAAGGTATGCTGCTAATGTACACCAATATAATTTCTGTTTTTATTCTGAAAGCAATTGATGCTACTTTTTAATTTTTAATCTCTTAATTGGAAATATCTTGTGCTCCATTGTAGCATTACTACAATGGAGCACAGGATATTTCCATTTAACCATTTGAATAGGCACTAATGTTGAAAGGAAATATGGAAATATTTCCATTCAACTTGACTCTAAAATTAAGTCAATTTTATAGATGGAGTTTCCAATTTTCAGTGTCAACAAGCAGTAATGATTAAATTAAAATAAAATTCTTGTGCGTTTACCTGATATAAAATCTAATAAGGAACATATATTTAAAACTATAAAAATTGAAACCTTTAACACGTTGACTGCCACGTCTGCCGTGTATGTCTGACACCATTAGGGTTTTTTTTTTTTTTTTTTCAAACTACTGTTTTTGGTTTTTTTTGGATCCACATCAGACATATATGGCTAACACCTGTTTCTGGCTTCTGTGTCAGCTGTATAGCACTGACGATTGATGGGAATTTACGTTATTTTTGAAAAGTGTGACCCTGGTGATACATGTGATGGTGCTATGAGAAAAAAATATGCGAGTAACTGCTGATCATTTAAAAATTCTTTTTATACAAATTTTACAATTGCAAAGTGAATTTGGTGTAACAACAATTCAAATCTGTTTTGAGACATTTTTGTTACTAAGTTATTTTTATAGATAGATTTGGTTGATCAATATGATAAAGTACTGCCAAATCTTACTAGTTCCACACATTCTGTTTCAGTCGGAGCTGTATAGCACTGACGATTGATGGGAATTTACATTATTTTTGACAAGATTGACTCCTAGTGATACATGTGATGAGATTTTCATGGCGTTATTAGAAAAAATAAGTGAGCAACTACTGATCATTTAAAAATTCTTTATTATATGAATTTTACAATTGCAAAATTATGTTGATTTGTGGTGTTGACCAAAACATTCTAAACACATGAAAGGCTGATGATTACAGGCTGGGCAATAAGTAGAAACTCTTTTTCCCTTATTGCTAGTAATAGATCTTCCTTCAGGCTCTCAGTTTTGCATAATATAAAACACATTCTTCTAATTGTCTTGTTGGTTGTGTCGAATTTTGTAGTTAATATGTGAATATTGCCACTTTTTGGCTTTTCATTTTTCTCTTTCCATGCTATATTTAGTAAATCTATTTTTACTAAATATATAATATAAAGGGAAAGCTTCTTATCATTATATTTTTTTGTGTGGCACTCTTGTATACTGCGTGGGCATTAACAAGCAATATACCAAGTATATACTCTCTCTCTCTCTCTCGGTACCACTTTATCTCCTTTCTTAGCATTGTGGCATATGGACCCATTTGGTCTGACAGATTCAATGTTTGCTTTTCCTTTATTATATGATAGAATAGGAAGTGGTTTTTGTTTGGCTTCTTTTCGTCTTCCTTTACTGGTCAAGGGTCCATCAGCCATTTCTGGGACATGCTTTGTTGTTAATTGTCTAACATCTTGAGCGTCTCGCCACTTTAGAACAATAATTCCACTTTTTTCTTCCTTGGTGATCATCACATTTTGGGTACATGACTTCTTTAGGTAAAAAACTTTTTATTGGCTCGTAATGTACTAACAACATGAGTTTTTGGTGAAGAAACGATAACACCAGTTTGCCGCTTCGTATAAAAATCGTCTATGTATAAGATGCAATCTTCATTTAGAAGTCCTTGCGATAATTCTTAGCAGACCTTTGCAGTTAAACTTACAGATTTGCTATAATTTTCATATTTACTTGAATGAATCTTACTTTACCAGGTGGAACATAACTTCCTTCAATGGAACATAAGTTGAAGAGCTTGATTCCATATCTGTGAGCTTTATTTGGTATATATTGTTGGAATATCAGCCTGCCCCTCCAAGGAATAAGAGTTTTGTCAATGACGTAATCTTGGCCAGGGGAAAAACATTTTCTGAAATTTGAGCTGCAAAAAGTTATTGATCCCAGAAGCAATCTATGTCCAAACTCAGTTCAGAATAACAAATTCATGGCAACCACATGCAATTTTCAATGAGTAGTCTTTAAACAGGGTAATTAAACTTTGATAAAGTTTACCTCCAATTTTATTATATGTGGATACTAACCTTTCATTATGGTAAATAGACTAACCTGGAAGCTGTAAAATTGATATTGCCTTCAACTCTTT
The DNA here is from genome assembly GCF_048544385.1 of Mastigoproctus giganteus. Classification (NCBI taxonomy): domain Eukaryota; kingdom Metazoa; phylum Arthropoda; class Arachnida; order Uropygi; family Thelyphonidae; genus Mastigoproctus; species Mastigoproctus giganteus. The sequence goes on along the minus strand of NC_143587.1, from coordinate 90,156,587 downwards.
ACCACATCTTGGAAGATAACAATTAGTGGGTACATATTTGTGTCTTTTCTAACTTCTTTGTACAGGTTTATTGATTTGAAATTTTATACCTAATGTTGTTATGTGAAAGGCATAGTGTGGCTTGTTAATGGTAATTCAAAAATAAATAAAAAATACGTATATACCATATTTGTTTTATGTAATTACTTTATTTTGAACAAATTATTGAAATACACAAAAAATTAATTAAAACAGCATTTTGCTCTATGTGTCCTTCATATATCATTTTCAGACTGGTTGCAGAATGTAGGTGAAATTTGTAGTTTACTTGGGTGGCAGAATCAATAAAGCATCCTCAAACTTGAAAGATGGCATTGATGGATATTGGGCAGCATAAAGTAGTGGTTTCTACTTGATCAATAATCTGCAGCCTTGTGCTGCTCTGTGATTTAATATCAATCCAGACAGCAAACCAATAGAATCTATGTAATTTTCAGACACGGTATACTTATATGGTTATAATTATCAAAACAAACCAAATTCAACCACTAATCCACAGAAATTAAGGCCCCAGGTGCCAAGTGTTCCATGGCCAAGTGATTTCTGTGCATTCCTCAAAGCATTATCAACAGAGCTTTTAAGTGAATAGATTATATTTTGTTCAAGCCGTTTCTTTATTTATAAATTAGAGTAGCTCTTTCACATTACAAGAAGTAGGCAAAAGCCCAGAAAGGAATCTGGGGAATGTGCCGCCAGGTGTTGCTTGGTGAAGACATAGACTTCTGTATCTGCTGCAAGCCAATAAGTTTTTCTTGCAATTATCATATTTTTGATTAGTTAACATATTAATTTGTGTTTTACAAATAGATTAAATAGGCTTAGTGGCATTCGTTAGCTTATTTTTAAAATTTAGCTAGTGATTTTGCAAGTTACAACTCATTACTCATACCGTTATCATATCAGTGTTTTTGGCAGGAATATTGTAGCATAACCAGTAGCACAGAAGAAGAAAGTAGGGTTTAAATTGTAATAAATAAGTATTTTCAAGGTTTTAATCACTTTTTGGGCATACAGTCAGTCCTCGTATAACACGTGTTTACACTACACGAATTCGATCATACATGATTTATAAATAGGGGAACAATATCTTATATAACACGAACTGAATTCGCTTAATCACGATTCGCCTTTGTGTTTACAAGAAATGGCAGTCGAACGCAGAATCAACCCAACCGAACTCAACATGATAGGAATGAAGAGAAGATTCTGAAAATGTATTTATGTTTTTTATATCAGTGAAGGGGAAACACATTTCGCCATAAAAACGTAAAAACCCACACAATTCCAGCTATCGGTATAATCGCAAATGCAATTAGATCGAGTTTACTACCAGTTTATAACAGATTCCACTAGCAGAAATACAACTGAAAATTGTTTTATTGTAGTAACCCCTAGAAATGTGCTTTAGTAAAATGTGAAGTGTTAAAAGTGTATCTCTGCCTTTACGATGTTGTTTATTCAGTTCCTACACGCGCGCAGCTTTGTTTATGTGTATCAAGCGTGCCTCCTCGTTTTGTAATTGTGCTTTATTCCCTAAAAATGAGTAAAATACTTAAAAGGTGTAGAAAGGAAGCGTCCTGGCGAAGACACTGCAGATTCAGAGAGAAAAGCAATATCGATAAACAGAGGCGGACTGGGTCAAAAATTCTTACCCGGGAAAATTTATAGTGGCCTCATACTATGGTTTATGGCCAAAATCACACCGGCCTCTGGCCCACCGGGGTTTCCTCTGGTAAGGTTTATGGCCAGTCCGCCTCTGTCGATAGAGAAAAAATATGAAATTGTGAAACGCTTTGAGCAAAATGAAAGACCATGTGATATTGTACGTGCTACAGGCCTAAATGAGGCAACGCCGAGAATTAGAAAGAATGCAGAGAAAATAAAAACAACTTTCATAGCAGGAACAACTCAAAATGTAATTAAAATCCATTAGATTAAGACACAAAGGATTGGAAGAGATGGAAAGGCTGTCATCTGTTTGGATAGAAAATCAAAAAAAAAAAAACAAGTTTGCTTACGATAGAAGCAAAAGCATTAGCAATATTTTATTACGATTATTTATTGTGTTTGGTAATGTTTTGGTTACAAATGTGCATTCAATCTTCGGTGGCCGGCACCTAACCCTATTTTTCCCATAGGACCTGTTGTTTATATTGCACGACTTTGCATTGCACGAGGGTTTCTAGGAACACAACTATCGTGCTATACGAGGACTGACTGTATATCTGGGATGTATCTTTTGTATTTTATCATATTTTAGATGAGTTAGCATATTAATTTGTGTTTTACAAGTAGAGTAGATTCGGTGCCTCTGTAGCCAGGTGGGCAAGAGCAGCAGTGCGTAGCACACACTTCTTGATTAGACCAGGGTTCGAGCCCGTGCCACCAAATATGGAGGATGCGGAAAGGTCAGGGAATGACCACTGCATATCCCCAGAGCAATATGGCCTTAGTTGCTAATGCTCCTAAAAACCAAATAACAAACAAATAGATTAAAAAGGCTTAGCATTCATTAGCTTTTTTTTTAAATTTAAGTAGTGACTTTCAAAGTAACAACTTGCTACTTGTACTGGTGTTATGGCTGGAATATTGTGGTGTAATCAGTAGTGCAGAAGAATAGTAGGGATTTAATTGTAATAAATAAGTATTTTGCAGGTTTTAATCCTTTTTTTTTTATGCATATATCTTTTGTATTTAGCTAAGGATATAACTAATTTAATATTGTGATTGTTACATTATAGCCTATCTTGATAGTATATATCTCGAACTTGATAGCCAAGGTATAAGGTAAGACTATATAGTGGAATACATATTACTGCATTAGCTTAGTATAGTATAGTAGATTAATCAATTAAATTTATTAACCTTATTAATTTTCATTGTTAATTAATTCCATCATATTTAAGCGGAAATCATGCCGCAGACTAGAGCAGCAAAGCAATGTGCACAAAGTAGTGGGAATGTTATGGCTCTAGGGAGAACCAAAGGGCATAATTCTCCAACGCATCACAGTCTAAAAAAACATGCAGCATGAAAGGTTTACGTATCTTTCTGGAACAGGACATGATCTAGCCGAGGAGGATGTCTTTGTGTGTGCTAGGTGCACAGAGTGTCACGAAATTAGGCGGCAACTCATTCTGAAGGGTATCTATGAGAGTTTGAAGCGTAGGGTAGATGCCATCGGAGGAGTTGAAATGGGGCCTATCAAACTCTCAGCTGCCCAACTCAACACCAGAGCATCAGGCAACAAAGTGGCAACCTTCAGGGCAGAATGTGCTGGTCCCACAGGGAGTAGTTATTGTCGGTCTTAAGGTCATTACTGCCTACACATTGGCACTAATGACCTTAAGAGGGTAAGAGATCTGCAGATTTAATTAATAAGTATAAGCCAATGTTTAAAAAAAAGTCAAGCTAGGGTTGAATTTGAAAGTGTCTGCAGTTCTGCCCAAGATAGGAGGGAGTATATGATGAGAGCCTTGTCAGTGAATTAGGCAATGGAGAGATTGAGCAAGGCTCGTGGGGCAGAATTTTTTTCAGTGTGGTCTGTGCTTGCTAACAGGAGAAACTGCTTCTACAGGGATGGGATACACTTAAATAGAAAGGGTGCAAGAATATTTGCTGATGCTATCGAAGCAATGTTAGGTGGGTCAGAAAAGGCTTTAGAGGGAATTCACAAACTAAAATATTAACAGTAGCAGAAGGCAGAGGCGAAAGCGATTCTTGCACTGCTTCTGTTGTAATGAGCAGCAAGCAGCCTAGAGAGAAAGTTGCTGAGGATTTCAAGAGCTGCTGGGAGTCATCATGGAAGAAATAAACCCATAGGCTGTGTTAGGTTGACTAAGAACAGGAGCATGTGTACTTGCATGTACACCAGTGCTAGAAGTGTAGTAAATAAATTTTATGAATTTGAAATGGTGATCAAGCCATCAAAGGCAGATATTGTTTGGATATCAGTGAAATGGTGTTCACACAGATATAAGCAGTGCAGATTTGGAATTTGGAGAGTACAATGCATACAGAAAGGACAGACAGTGCAACATTGAATCAGTTTGGTGTGACATAAACACTGGGAAAGGGAAAATGAGAGTAGGAGTGTGTTATAGACTTAATCACTCTGATGAGTACAACGAACAATTGTGCAGAGAAATAGAGTGGGCCAGAAAATCAGAATGTCTTGTAATGGGAGATTTTAACTTTCTAGATATTGACTGGAACTTGTGGATTGGTCACTCGCAAGACTTTTGTGAATTTATTGGAGGATTGTTTTCTAAGGCAACATGTTCAAGGGGCAACGAGAGGAAGTAATACTCTTGAACTGATTATCAGCAGTGATAATTTGTGCAATAGGAATTTGCAGTTAAGGAACCACTAAGTGCAGCGATCACAATCTACTGATGTGAGATTTACTTAAAGATATAACTACCATCGAGAGTAAAGGGAAGGGTTTTTGTTTTCATAGAGGAGATTACAGTGATCTCTGACAGCTTTTAAATTCTATAAAGTGGGAACAACAGATGATATTAAAAACAGCGAATTCAAATTGGGAAGCCTTTGAGGAATTAACCTTGGAAGCTAATGGACTTTTCCTACTAGCTAAGAAATACTGTTTTCAAGATTTAGACCTAAATGGATGTCAGATGAACTACTGATGGCAGAGAAGAAAAATGCAAGGGATGTATAAATTATTAGGTGACACAGAAGCCTATGGCAGACACAAGCTAGTCTGTAATCAAGTCAAAAAAGAAGTTTGGCAAGCAAAGGCTGATTACAAGAAATTTTTGGCAAAGGATGCAAAGAAAAGCAACAAAGACTTATTTACTTATATAAACTCTAAAAGAAAGGAGATGATTCAAATTGGTCCATTTGATGTTGGTGATCCTGCTCAGATAGCTGACAAACTGAATGAGTATTTTGCATCTACACTCACACATGAGGAATTCTGCAAGGAAGGGGAGTTGAGAAGTTTACTAAACTCTAACAGGGAGCTAAATGATTTTGTAATAATGGAAAGCAAAGTGGAGGAGAAACTATTGAAGTTAAACATAAAAAAGACACCTGAGACAGATGGAATCTATCCAGTTATATTGAAAGAGACAGCAAGGGAAGAAAGAAAACCCTTAGCCATAATTATGAGAGCATCCTTGGATTCAGGGGAGGTCGCCAAAGGCTGCAGATGCGCAAATGTATCCCCAGTTCACAAAGGGGGTTCAAAGGATGATGCAAATAATTATAGAGCTGTCAGTTTAGCTTCTGTTCTGGGGAAAATAATGGAGTAACTGGTTAACCTCTTTGACTGTTACCAAACCCATGCTGTCTGAACTATTACTGCAGTCTTGTAGGATCACCTAGACAAGAGTGCAGTAACAGTTCAGACAGCATGGGTTTGTTAAGTGGAAGTCTTGTGTGACTAATTTGATTGGATACTACAGTCTGGTCACAAAGGAACTGGATGCAAAAAATAATTTTGATATCATATACTTGAATTTCAGGAAAGCTTTTGATACTGTTGCACATGGAAGACTGCTGTATAAATTGGAGCAGTATGGTATTAAGGGCAAGTTGCTGCAAAGAATAAAGGGATGGTTGATTGGGAGATGGCAGATAGTGGTAATAAATGGACATTGCTCTATGTGGACTAATGTTACTAGTGGAGGCCCTCAAGGTTTGGTGTTGGGCCCACTGTTGTTTTATGTATTTATTAATGATATCGATGAAGGTATATCAGGCTTAATGACCAAGTTTGCAGATGATACAAAGGTTGGCAGGATTGTTAATGATAGTAAAGACAGTATGCTACTGCAGCAGGATCTAGAAAAGTTAGGCAGATCGGCTGAGAAGTGGTAACTGAAGTTTAATATTGACAAATGTAAAGTATTGCACATGGGTAGCAGTAACCCAAGAGAAATGTATCAACTGTGTGGTACTACACTCAGGGAGGTGGAGAATTAAAAAGGTCCGAGTTAATTTTGCAGTCGGATATTAAGTCCTCTGAGCAATGCAGACAGTCTGCCAGAGCAGGTCATAGAGTCTTGTCAATGATATATAGGAATTTTGCTAGCAGAGACAAGGAAGTGATTTTACCTTTGAATAAGACAATGGTCAGGCCACTCCTTGAGTACTGCGTACAGTTCTGAAGCCTCATTTCGGGAAGGATGTAGAGTTGCTAATACGAGTACAGAAGAAGGGCAACAAGATTGGTGAGAGAAACAAATGGGTTCTCTTACCAAGAAAGGCTTAAATTTTACAAGTTGCAGCATCTGGAAACTAGGCACCTGCGAGGTAATCTGATTGAAGTATCCAAGGTCTTGAATGGTTTGAGCAGGCTCAGTGCTAATGGGATACTTTTGCTTTCTCAGACTAAGAACCTGAGGGAGCATAGATTCAAATTGAGGAACGACAGTTAGAATAGATGTACGAAAGTTTGCCTTTAGCCGGCAGGTAGTTGATTGCTGTAACAGACTTCCATCTGTTGTTGTGGAAGTTGATAATAGCTTTAATTAAATTTAAGACTGAACTAGACAAACATTTGTAGTGAACGAATGGGTGAAATGTGAAGGGTTTTTTTTTTTTTTTTTTTTTTTTGGCTGATTCTCTATAAGCTTGCTTTCTTGCATCATGTGCCTCAGCTATTGCTAATTAACTTTTGCCCTTGGCAGGCATACCCTGATCCGATTTCACCTATCCTTTTTGCACACTATCTTGCGAATGCTAGAAGTATGGTAAAGAAATTTGATGAATTTGAGGTGTTGGTGAAATCATCAAAGGCAGATATTGTTAGGATATCAGAGACGTGGTGTCACACAGGTATAAGGATTGGAGAATTGGAATTTGGGTAGTACAATATTAGAATTGGAATTTGGGCAGTACAATATTAGAATTGGAATTTGGGTAGTATACAGAAAGAATAGACAGGATAGGAAGGGAGGAGGGGTTATGCTATTAGTTAAGAAAATCTAAGGAAGTGCAGCTAGTTGATATGGGTGGACAGGTGAGTCACTTTGGTGTGACATAAACACTGGCAAAGTAAAATTGAGAGTAGGAGTGTGTTATAGGCCTAATGACTCTGATGAGTACAATGAACCACTGTACAGAGAAATAGTGGGCTAGTAAAACAGGTTGTCTTATAATGGGGGATTTTAACTTTCCAGATATAGATTGGAACTTGTGGGTTGGTCATTTACACACTAGCATGACTTTTGTGGATTTCTTGGATGATTGTTTCCTACAGCAGAATGTTTGAGAGGCAACCAGTGGGAATAATATTCTTGATCTGATTATCAGCAGTGATTCTTCATGCATTAAGAATCTTCAGATAAAGGAACCACTAGGTAGCAGTGATCACACTGTACTGATGTGGGATTTACTTAAAGATGTAACTACCATCAGGGGTAAAGGGAAGATTTTTTTTGTTTTCGTGAAGGTCACTACAGTGGTCTCGGAGATTTTTTGAATACTATGCGGTGGGAGCAACTGATGTTACCAACAGCAAATTCTAAATGGGAATCATTGAAGGAATTAATCTTGGAAGCTACTAGGCTTTCCAAACCAATTAAGAAATACTGTTCAAGGTTTAGTCCTGAATGGATGTCAGACGACCTAGTGAAACCTGTGGCAGAGAAGAAAAATGCATGGGACACATATAAATTATCAGGAGACACAGATGCCTATGGTAGATATAAGATAGTCTGTAATCGTGTCATAAAGGACATTAGGGAAGCAAAGGCAGATTACGAGAAATCTTTGGCAAAGGATGCTAAGAAAAAGAGTAAAGACTTCTTTGCTTATATAGACTTTAGAAGGAAGGGGATGAATCAGTTTGATCCGCTTGACTTCAATGGTTCGATCGCTGATGCACCTAATGAAGTAGCTGACAAACTAAATGAGTATTTTGCATCTCCATTCACACATGAGGAGTTATTCATGGAAGTGAATGCCAGAAAGTTATCAAACTCTGCCAGAGAAATGAATGATTTTGTAAAAATTATGAGCAAAGTGGAGGAGAAATTGTTGAAATTGAATGTAAGGAAGGCTCCTGGGGTGGATGGGATCTATACAGTTATATTAAAGGAATCAGCAAAGTAAGTTAGCACACCCTTAGCCTTAATTATGAAAGCTTCATTATACTCAGGGGAGGTCTGCATGGACCAATTCACAGGGGGGGATCAAAGGGTGATATGAGTAATTACAGACCTGCTAGTTTAACTTCTGTTCCAGGGAAATTAATGGAGGCACTGGTGAAAGAAGCAATGGAGAATCACCTAGAACAGGCTGGTTATAGTTCAGACACAGAATAGGTTTGTTAAGGGGAAGTCTTATCTAACTAATTTGATTGGATACTATGATGTGGCCACAAAGGAACTAGATGCAAAAAATAATTTTCATATCATATACTTGGATTTTAGGAAAGCTTTTTGATACTGTGGCACATGGAAGACTACTGTACAAATTGGAACAGTATGGCATTAAGGGCTAGTTGCTACAATGGATAAAAGGATGGTTGAGTTGGAGAACATATTGAGTGGTAATCAATGGACACTGCTCTTCATGGACTAATGTTATTAGCGGAGTCTCCCAGGGTACGGTGTTGGGCCCATTGTTGTTTTCTGTATTTATCAATGATATTAATGAATGAAGGTGTATCAGGGTTAATGTCTAAGTTTGCTGATGATACGATGGTTGGCAGGGTTGTTAATGACAGCAATGATAGTATGCTACTGCAACAGGATCTGGAAAAGTTGAGCAGATGGGCTTACAGGTGGCAAACATTGACAAATGTAAAGTACTGCATTTGGGTAGCAGTAACTCCAGAGTAACATATGAACTGGGTGGTACTACACTCAGGGTAGTGGAGAATGAAAAGGACCTTGGAGATAATTGTGTAGTCAGATATGAAGTTTTCTGAGGCATTGCAGACAGGCTGCAAGAGTAGCTTATGGTGTTTTGTCACTGATATCCAGGAGTTTTGCTACCAGGGATAAGGGGGTGATTGTCCCCTTGTATAAGTCAATGGTCAGGCCACACCTCGAGTACTGTATACAGGTCTGGAGGCCTTATTTAAGAAAGATGTAGAGCTGCTGCACAGAGCACGGCAATGGGATTGGTTAGTGGGACAAAGGTTTGCTGTTACGAAGACAGGCTTTCTCTGCAAATTGCCACTTCTTGAGATTAGATATGATCTAATTGAGGTGTATAAGGTCTTAAATGTAATTGCTTAAATGGTTTGAGCAAGCTCAGTGCTGATGGGATTCTTCTTCTTGGTCAGATTACTCACCTGAGGGAAGATAAATTCAAATTGAGGAAAGACAGTTGTAGAATAGATGTGCGGAAATTTACGTTTAGCCAGCGGGTGGTTAATAGTTGGAACAAACTTCCATCTGTTATAGTGGAAATCAATAACATATAAGTTCAAGGTAGAACTAGACAAAAATTTGGACTGAATGTTGGGTGAAGTGGGAAAAGTTTTTTTTGGCTTGCTTTCTTGCATCATGTGCTTATGCTAAGGAAAACCACCTTTCTGTTTCTATTTTTATCATCTATCAGTACTAACTAACTAACTCAGCCGCTTAGTCACCTTATGGGAATGCTCCTGCCTTCCTGTGGCTGGGCCAGGAATCTGGGTGGTAATGCAAACCCCCAGGACCAAAAGAAGCAAAACATGGAGTACAACAACCTTCCCTCGATTCAGACAGAAAATCCAAATTCACTGGATTTGGATCATCCTGATGACGCAACCAACAGAAAGTGACAGAAGATGGATACTTCCTGAGTAGAACATCGAAGTTTCCGGATCCTGTATTCTTTAACGTACCAGCCACTAGACAATCTATCACCATTTCTCATACAAGAATGTCTGGAAAATGTAGCAGTTTCCCCATAATGCATATACAGTAAACCCCCGCTATTCGTGGGGGTTACGTTCCTGAGAAATGTCACGAATACCGAAAACGTGAATACTGAGTTATGGCTCCCATAGTAATAAAGGGGTTCCGTTCCAAAGTATGTAATATATAAGAAAAACTAGTCTAAAATTTTGTCTATGTATGTATTATATGTACCTTCATAATTTAACTGTACATAGTGAAATGCAAGCATATGGCATCGAAATGAAAATAAGAAACAATTTAATATTAAATGTAATATTTATTAGAAATTTCAAACAAATCTTTCAAACCACCGCCTTTGCTTGCTAGCAAAAAAAACATCCCACCAGTGCTATCACCAGTTTCGCTAAAGTGTTGATAAAGGAGTTTTGCCTTTTCGTGAATGATGAGTGAACTTAACGGAATTTTATTTTGAGTTCTGTCTTCTATCCACAGATTTAAAGCTTTTTCCATTTTTTCTAATTTAACATCAAGAGTTACAGAGCAAATTTTTGAGGCAATTAGCACGTTTTCATGGACACTACGGCGGATTTTTTCTTCCGATTTTTTAATTGATCGTACTGTTGACTCATTGATTTTATAATGTTTTGCCACTGAGAAGACACTTTCACCATTAGAAATTTTGTCTAATAACTCAATTTTATTCGCTAATGTCATAACCTTCTTTGATATTTTCACATTTCTCTTGTTATTAGTAGCCATATTTTTGTACGGGTTAGAAAGAACTTGTCCACAATAAAGTCACTTTCTTCCGTTAACGCACTCGAAAAAGTCTGCTTTACCCTGCAAAACGGTAGATTTATCATTTTTGTAAGCATATCAATTTACAAATTGATAAATGTATTCAATTTATAAACATATAAATTAAAAGCAAACGACGAAACATTCCATGACAAACGCATAACACATACTGAACAAGGATTAGCGAGAAACATCCACACTCGCAATTTTGTCACCCCTCTCCCCCCCACCCACTGAGGACTGTTTTGACCGGGAAAGATGATTTTAGCGACGCCCATGTTTTTTATGGCGGAAAATATTCACGGCGCTTTCAAATTCACATTTTTTAGGTTTCATTTTATATTAAATCGACGATCCGAATATGCGAAACCGCGAATAACGGGGGTTTACTGTAATTTAAATTAAAACCATGTAGTTTAATAAATGTTCCTTTATTGATCTTATTGTACACATTGCTGCTCAAAATTTAAGAGAATGTGTTTAAAAAACAATGATTGATTTAAATGATCATATCTTGCACCTTTCCTTTCACCAGTGCTCCCATTGGTACTTTATACACCGAGCCTGGTGATTTTGCTGTCATTGAATGCACATCTGAAATTCACTGGTGTCAGGTATTGTCAGAAAATTTTACTGAATCTCTTCCCTTTCAACTTAAATTTCATTATTAGAAACTAGAAGTTACTTAGAGCAAGGTCGGGGTTGGAGTCACAGAAATTTGATTCTTTGCCAGAAACTGTTGGACAGACAAGGCTGACACCTGAACATTTATGCTTTTTATAAATCATCTCCAAAGGCAGTTTGTAACATGTTCGGTGAAACTGTTTTATCAAAGGCTAAACAAATCTTGATGCAAACTTTGTTCTTTTTAAGCACATTTTACACATCTTAAATGCCATTTTATACATCTTCACTTAATTGCTTGATATAATGTTGAATTAGGAATGATGTGAAAATACCTGAATTCTTTCAACTTTTGTGCTATTATCAGTATTATTGTTATCTAATCATTCTCTTAACTTTTGGACACACACCTCATATTTAATATTGTTGTGTGCATTGAAACAATATCAATAAAATCACTAAGGTTATGAAACATTTCAGGTGATTTATTGCCATCTGATGGTATCGTAATCCAGAGTAATGATCTAAAGGTTGATGAAAGTTCCTTGACTGGAGAGTCTGACCATGTAAAGAAGGGTGAACGTCATGATCCAATGTTATTTTCAGGTAGAGTTAAAGTAGTTTAGATCTTATTTAATCTTTTTGTTTTTTTAGATACTTTGTAATAAGTCAAGGCAAAAATACTTCAATGGACAGATTTTATAATTATGATCTATCCCTTAAATTATTATACATTGTTCTTTCAATGTTGCTTTTTAACTTAATTATTGATATTAATTTTTAGTGATTTATTGCAACACGAACAAAAAATTATAAAAATTTTCACAGTTGGATCTTTTATGCAAAAAAAAAAAATTGTATGTGTGGTAAATGGTACCAAAAGGTACTCTTGAATTAGAGTTACAATTATTTTAATAATTGCTGAAGGACATAAAGAAAAGAAAAATGATATATCTTGGACATCTGATGAGGAACAACAAATATGCAATTCCATGGTTAATTATTGAGGGGAGAATGGAAGGAAGAAGAAGAAGAAAAAAGCCCTGGAGAAGACTTGCATCATGGTTTGATAACATTAAGAATTGGACAGGACTGAACACCGAGAAGCTGTTCAGAGCTACCAGAGACAGCGACATTTGCCATGGTGGTCGCTGACCTCCATTATGTGATGGCACACAAAGAAGAGTTATTGTAGTATCTACTCCAAAATTGCCTCAAACCTCTCTAAAATATAATGCATAAACAGGTTTTTTTTTTTTTTTTCCTTTCCCAAATCTGAATGTCCTTAAATGCTAATTACTGTTTTATACATGGTCCTACCAGTTTATTAGAGAATCTCGCAGTTTTATATCCACATGCTTCTCATTGTAGGTTAGTTAAAAAATAGCACGTCAAAGACATGCTGGGTCACCCATTACACCAGACTTATAAAAAAAACTGCAGTACATTGATAGAGCCATTAAAGATTTACTATAGGAGATGGTGACATCAGCAACCTCAGGGAAGGCATACAATCTTATGTGCTCATGCAGTGTTATTATTTATTGGGTCTAAGGGTCAAAGCTGTATCAGATGTTTCCCTTATATCTACCATATATTCATTCTAATGCAGCAGGAGCACTGCCAAGCCAGTCACTATGTGGATATCAGGGTGTTTATTAAGGTGTTATTTGTGTTGTATGACCAATTACCAGTCGGAGAGAGAGGTGGCATGAGGACACTGTAGTCACCTTTGCTTCCGTAAAGGGGATTACAATGGTCTCAGACAGTTTTAAATTCTGTACAGTGGGATCAACTGATGATGTTACCAACAGCAAATTCTAAGTGGGAAGCATTCAAGGAATTAATAGTAGAAGCTACTAACTGTTTCATACCTATTAAGAAATATTGTTCAACGTTTAGGCCTAAATGATTGTCATATGAACTAATGAGACTCGTGGCAAAATGCATGGGATGCATATAAATTATCAGGCGACACAGAAGCCTATGATATATATAAGCTAGTATGTAATCAAGTCACAAAGGAGGTTAGGCAGGCGAAGGCAGATTACAAGAAATCTTTGGCAAAGGATGCTAAGAAAAACAGCAAGGATTTCTTTACTTATATAAACCCTAAAAGGAAGGGGATGAATCTGATTGGTCCACTTGATATCGATGGTTCGACTGTTGATGATCCTGCTCAGATAGCAAACAAACTGAATGAGTATTTTGCATCTATATTCACACATGAGGAGTTATTATGGTTTGAAAATGCCACAAGGTTATCATATTGTAACAGGGTGCTTAATAATTTTTTAATAACTGAGAACAAAGTGGAGGAGAAATTGTTGAATTTAAACATAAGAAAGGCACCTGGGGTGGATGGGATCTATCCAGTTATACTAAAGGAGGCGGCAAAGGAAGTAAGCAAACCCTTAGCCATAATTATGAGCGCATCCTTGGACTCAGGGGAGGTCCCCACGGACTGGAGATGTGCAAATCTGTCCCCAGTTCACAAAGGGGGATTGAAGGATGACACGAGTAATTATAGACCAGTTAGTTTAACTTCTGTATTGAGTAAAATAATGGAGTCACTGGTTAAAGACGCATTGCAGGATCATCTAGACAAGACTGCAGCAATAATTCAGACACAGCATGGGTTTGTTAAGGGAAAGTCTTGTCTGACAAATTTGATTGGTTTTTATGATGTGGTTACAAAGGAACTGGATGCAAAAATAATTTTGATATGATATATTTGGATTTCAGAAAAGTTTTTAACATCTTGCGCATGGAAGACTACTGTACAAATTGGAGCAGAATGGTATTAAGGGTAAGTTGCTACAATGGATAAAAGGATGGTTGAGTGGGAGAAGACAGAGGGTGATAATCTATGTGTGCTGCTCTTCGTGGACTAATGTTATTAGTGGAGTTCCACAGGGTTCGGTGTTGTGTCCACTGTTGTTTTGTATATTTATCAATGATATTGATGAAGATATATAAGGCTTAGTATCAAAGTTTGCAGATGATACAAAGGTTGGCAGGATTGTTAATGACAGTAATGGCAGTGTGTTACTGCAACAGGATCTATAAAATTTGGGCAAATGGGCTGAGAAGTGGCAACTGAAGATTAACATTGAAAAATGTTAATCTTCTTAAAAATGTTAATGAAAAATGTTCATACTGCATATTGGTAGAAGTAACCCCAGAGAAACGTACCAACTGTGCGGTACTACACTTAAGATGGTAGAAAATGAAAAACACCTGGGAGTAATTGTGCAGTCTGATATTAAGTTTTCTGAGCAATGCAGACAGGCTGCCAAGGCAGGTCATGGGGTGTTGTCAATGATATACAGGAATTTTGCTAGCAGGAAAAAGGAGGTGATTGTCTCTATGTATAAGGCAATGATCAGGCCACACCTTGAGTACACTGTACTGGTCTGGAGGGGTCATTTTAGGAATGATGTAGATTTGCTTGTGTGTGTACAGAGAAGGGCAACAAGATTGGTGAGGGGAATGAAGGGATCCTCTTACCAGGAGAGGCTTAAGTTCTGCAAATTGCAGCAGCTGGAGACTAGGCACCTGCGAGGTGATATGATTGAGGTGTATAAGGCCTTAAATTGGTTGAGCATGCTGAATTCTGATGGGATTCTTCCACTTGTTCAGATTATGAACCTTAGAGGACATAAATTGAAATTGAGGAAGGACAGATGTAGAATAGATGTGCGGAAATTTGCCTTTAGCCAACAGGTGGTTAATTGCTGGAACAAACTTCCATCTGTCATGGAATGTGATAGCGTAAATAAATTTAAGGAGGAACTGGACAAACATTTAGATTGCATTGTTTTTTAATTATTATTATTTTTTTTTTTTGGCTGATGCTATGTAAGCTCATGCACTTGCTTCCTTGCATCACACGCCACTACTACTACTACTACTACCTGGTTCTCACCCGAAGCAATGAGGAGGCAATCAGGCCACATTCTGCTGAATACTCTTTTTGGGCTACCTTCATTTCTACCTAGATGACAAAAGAAGAATGGCCTTGGATGTATAAGAGAGCTGCAGGAGTAGGGGGTGGTGGTGGTGGTGGTGAGAAGGTGTGGCACACAGTGTAGAAAGTACAAGGTTCACTTCTCCATGAATTAGTCATGCACTACTCATACCTATCTGGCATGGATAGTGTCTACAAGAATTCCACTCCTGGTGAAATGGATCTCCTGGATTACTCACATTTTCACTCTCCTTTCACTCACTTAGCAGTGGGGTGGTTGAGATAATTCTTTGTTACACGGAGTAAGGAAAGGTGTTGGAAGCCAGCAAAATCAGCTGATCGTCCCACCTGGCAAAGAGCACAGATCAAAAAAAAAAAAGAGAGTGAGAGGAGGAGAAGAAGAGGTTGTTATTGTAGTGTTGATGAAGTTCTTGCCAGTCACACAATGTCACGAGTAACGGAAAGGATCAGTCAAATCTGCTGCTCTGTGCATTACTGGTAACTAATTTTCTTCTGTCGAAGGCACTTTAAGAGAACAGTGAAAAGTCAGAAGCAGTTCCATCTTAATCTGCCAAGAGACCAAAATGGATAGTGATAAGATCCCTCCAAAGGTACCTGAAGAGAATGTGATCCTAGTTGACATAGGCTGAGTGGATTTTCTCCAATTCTCTTCTCATTGAATTTTTTTATTAATATATCCATGTCCTGTGATCAAGGAGGTGTGGAAGATCCTTGAAGATTTGTTTTCCCATCACTGCAGGCAAAGTTCACTTTGTGCATGAAGCTGTGGTGGTTTCATAGGTGGAGTTATGCCATCTTATTGCCTCCCAGATATTTTTATTTTGATTTATACTTTTAGTTGTTTTTATTTAGTTTTGGTATTATCAGCAATACCAAAATGATGCAAGGAAGAGCTTCAGCATCATAGCATAAACCATTAAAAAAAATCCATCTCATTTGTTCAGTCATTCTCTAAATTTATTCAGTATCTCTCTCTGGTTGAAAGCAAATTTCTACACTTCTGTCCTGCAACCATCCCTTTCCATTTTAAATTTATGACCTCTTTCGTGTGTCATCCAAGAAAGAGCAAGGATGCCACCAGCACATAGTTTATTAAACTCATTTATAGCCTTAAAAATTTCAGTGCAGTCTACTCAAAGGTGCTTAGTTTGCAGACACTGCAATTTACAGAGCTTGAGTCTTTGTCAATAAGAGTTTCCCACTGAGGCCTTTGTTGTTCTCTGCACTCATTTCAACAGATATGTATCCTTAAAGTGAGCCTTTGAAACGTGTATGCAGTGCCCAAGGTGCATCTTGACCATTGCCTTATATACACAATGGAATAACACCTCTTTGTCCCTGTTGAGAAATTTCCTGTATATCATTGCTAGAACCCCATAAGCTGTCTTAGCAGCTTGTCTGCACTGGTTAGGGAATGTCATGTCAGACTACAGCTACCCAGGTCTTGAATAATTTTCTGCTATCTTGAATTCGGTACCATCCAAATAGTATGCTATTCTGAGTAATGTTAATTGGATTAATGGATGGATTAATGTTACTGAAAAATGTGTTTTGTTGCATTATTATCAATTCATACTTCCATTCTAGTATTGATTATGTGGTATATAATGAACAATGTTCATACTGTTATATAGCGATTTCAACCTAACTATGCGTGTAAAGAAAGAACGGCAAGCTGCAATAGATAAACAGTTAGTTGTCCTTGACCTTTCTCAAATTATTCCACTCCTTCCTACTAGAGAAAATGAAACCCCTTGATCTGTTAGGTCTTGGGCGATACTGATTCAGATGCTTAACAGATCTTCCCCTCCTATAAACTATGGTTTTCATTATTAACAAAAATTAAAAGCATGTTTATTAATGACACTTGCTTTGACTTAGATTAGTATTAGTAATGGCCACATGGTGCAAGGAAGCCTATAGCTTATGTGCACTAGCCAAAAAAATAAATAAATAAAAATAAAATAATAATAATAATAAGAATAAAATTTTAAAAAAGTAAATAATTGATAAGAGAAAATGAAATGAACAACCTATGCATTTCCTTCCTCCTGTAGGTAATTATCCAGCTGACCTTTTAATTTCCCCAAACTGTCAGCCTCTACCACCCACGTAGGTAACTTATTCGAGTAATTTATACCTCGCTGGCCAAAATAAAACTTCCTACAATCCAGTCTAAACTCCCCCCCCCCCCAGTGTTGAGTCTGTTTGGTATGACATAAACACTGGGAAAGGGAAAATGAGAGTAGGAGTATGTTATAGGCCTAATGACTCTGATGAGTACAATGAACAGTTGTGCAGAGAAATAGAAATAGCCAGTAAATCAGAATGTCTTGTAATGGGAGATTTTAACTTTCCAGATATTGATTGGAACTTGTAAGTTGGTCGCTACCATGCTAGCAAGACTTTTGTGAATTTTTTTTTATGTTTTTTTTTTTTTTTTTTATGTGAACCCCAAACACAAGAGGTATTAGAACCTATAGTACTTAGTACCGTGCTTGGGTTGGAGGTTGAGAAGACGAAAGAAGATATTTGTTGACATTGGACTTGAACTTCTGTAGATTGTAATTTTCAGGAAATACGTATGAAGGAAGGTTGTTCCAGAAAACGGCAGTTGAATGAATAAATGAGGAAGATGAAAAGTTGGTTCTGTGGGTTTGAAGTTGGACAGTAAATGGATGTTGGCTGGTGGCGGCACGTGTTCAGACTGTTTTGAAAGAGAGAGCAGGAATTATAGAAGCCAATTCAGAAGAACAGTGCCCATGGAAGTATCTGTAAAAGAGGCATGCAGCAGAAACAGTGCGTCTATGAGAAAGCGAGTGGAGAGACTCTGTTAGAGATGAGTCATTAATTAACCTGACTGCCCTCTTCTGAATGGAATCTAGAAGCCTGAGAGAGGTTTTGGGGGCACCACCCCATATGTGGGAACAATATTCCATGGCAGGGCGGATTTGTGATTTGTACAGAGTGAACAGCTGTGTGGAAGAAAAGTAACAGAAAGTGAAAGAGAAAACCAAGTTTTTTCAATGCAGAGGAAGCAATATTTGTAATGTGCTTGTGCCAAGAGAGATTAGAAGTCAGGGTAATCCCCAAAAGAGATATAACCTTTTGCCTAGAAATTGGAGTGTCACTAAAGATAAGCATAGGAGCAGAAGAATCCTTTTTGCGAGATATAAGACAAGACTGAGTTTTAGAAGGGTTGAAATCAACTAAGTTGTCTTTGCCCCACTGGAGAATTACCTGAAGATCGGCATTTAAGGAATTGGTAGCAGATGTTCGAGAAATTGAAGCTGATTCAGCAGGACAAGATTTCTCAAAACGGAAAGTTGAATGCAATGTGCTATCATCGGCAAAACTATGGATAGGATTTCCAGTCAATGGAAGAAGGTCATTGATATACAAGAGGAAAAGAGTGGGGGAAAGAACTGAACCTTGGGGGACACCGGCATTAGTGGAGAAGTTAGAAGACAGAGAGCCATCTACCATCACCCTCAGTGAGCGATCAGAGAGAAAACTGGATAACCAATTACTAAAAACAGTTGGTAAACCATAAGATGGAAGCTTGTTTAGAAGACCTTTATGCCAAACACGATCAAAAGCCTTTGAGATGTCTTTCCGAACCTTTCCATTGAATTAGTCCATAAATGGGTAACATAAGCCAGGATATCACCAGTTGATCAACACTGACGGAATCCATACTGGTGATCGTTGATCAGACGGAAGGTTTCAAGGTAGTTTAAGAGTTGGCGGTTAATTGATTTCTCCATTACTTTAGAAAGAGTAGAAGTAATTGCAATGGGACGATAATTGGATGGGAGGGATTTGTCACCCTTTTTAGGAACTGGCTGGATATGAGCAAATTTCCAAGCAGAAGGAAAAACACCTTTGGAATAAGAAAGTGAAAAAAGGCGGCAAAGAATAGGAGTAAGTTCAGGAGCACAGATTTTGAGAACAAGTGGAGAAATACCATCAGGACCTGGAGCTTTCTTAGCATCAAGATTCATCAAAATCCTTCTGATATCCTTTTGACGGAAGACCACAGGAGGCATTGAATGGACCATGTTGGGAATGATGGGAGGTGTTTTACCAAATTCATTAATACATGAGCTGGAAGAAAAATGGGATGCTAGCAGGTCAGCTTTATCCTTGGCTGAAGTGACAACAGAACCATCTGGTTTGGACAGAGGTGGAAGCAGAGATGGGCAAAAGTTGCGGCCAATAGCTTTGGCAAGAGACCAGAATGCTCGTCTACCATTAGGGCAAGAAGCAAGTTTTCTACTCTTAGCCTGTTCAAACTCTAGTTTGGACTGATTAATAACTGCTTTAGAATGGTTGCGAGCTTTGGTGTAGGCAGAAAATGAAACTGAAGAATTAGAAACAAGCCAATTACGATATGCAACATTCTTCTCTTGAACAGCCTTAGCACATTTATTGGAAAACCAAGGTTTAGATAAAGGACGAGATTTTAAAGTGGAGTGTGGGATAAAGGATTCCATTCCTGCAAGAATAATTTCACTGACACGATCTGAGCAAACGTTGACATCAGGAGTTTTGAAACAGTAATCCGACCAAGGAAAAGAAGAAAAGAAGTCTCGCAGGTCATCCCATTTTGCATTCTTGTAATGCCAAACAACACGAGGTTGGGAATAGCCATGAGATAAAAGTTCCATTGGAGAAGAGACAATCACCAAGTTGTGATTTGAAGTGCCTAAAGGACCTCTCACTTCGACCGTATACTTAGAAGTGTTGTTTGTGAGAAAAAGATCAAGCGTATTGGCTGTATGATTCGGATTGTCCGGTATTCTTGTAGGTAAATGAACAATCTGTGCTAGGTCATTAGTAATTGCAAAAGTTTCAGCATCTCGACCTGCTGGGTCGGTGTGACTAGAAAACGGAAGCCAGCTGGATTTGTGAACATTAAAATCACCATGGAAAATTACCTCACTGTTAGGAAAGTTGGACTGAAGAAAGTCAAGTTGCAACGAGAGGAAGTCAAAGAGCTCCAAGTGATTAGTGGAGTTGGGAGAACGGTAGAGACAACAGATGAATTTTACACAATGAGGTAGAGAGATTTTAAGCCAGAGAAGATCAAAGAGAGGAGATTCCAAATTGCCAAGTCTCTGACAGGGAATATCAGAACGGACATATGCACAAGTACCACCTTTGAGGCAAAAGGAATCATACAGCGAATAATTTGGGCATCTGAGATGAGCAGTAGTTGAATCAACCGATAACTGAGATTCTGTCAGAAAAAGTACATGTGGTTTGGCAGACTGCAAGTGGAAATGGACATCATTGAGATTAGAATTGAGACCACGTATATTTGTGAAATGAATTAGGAAATCCTTGGGAGGTTTAGATCTTTTCGCAGATAAGCTTGCTCTGTTAGTTTGACAATTCATAGTGTATTCAATAGTAAGAAAAAGTGGGTGGGATATGCTGTATGAAGTAATGAAATTTTTGGATATGGCATACACGTGGTAAGAATATACCCAGATCTTTGACATAACGTGGCCTCGACAATGCTTCCCGCATATACACTACTCGGACTCCCTCCAGTCACTATCTGGCAGAGTAGAGGTAGCAAGATTATACACTAGCTGATCCGGAAGCCTCCTAGAGAGTTACCAATAGGTTCGGTCCGGTGTACTAACTAGCGGCCGACCTGCGAAAACCGTTTTAGAGCTGTACCCTCGAAATGTAAGGAATATTGGATCTCGCCACGACGTTCATCATAACCTCAAAGGTCATCAATCATACTGCATGATGGAAGAGATAGGGAAGGGTTGACCGGAACTTAGCTCTAGAGACTAAACATGGGTTCCACCACTTCAAGCCTCCAATAAGCAAAGTGGTGGTATTTCACCGGTTGATGAGAGTCATCTACCACCTAGTACTGCCTGGTAACATAGAGGGGCGGCGTTCCTCCATGTGGTGTGGGCACCACACCTTGACCCCTGCTTATGTTGGTTCACACCTGGGTGGTCACCCACCATGTGCTTGTGCATGGAGGTTATACCCAGGATTACTAACAGTCCCACCATCGTGAAGGTGCAAGCAGAGGATTTGGCTGTCACAGACCGTCCGAACTTTGCCGAAATTGGGTCCACTTGACTTGAGTGTCACCCGAATATCAGTTCCATCGGCGTTTTAGACTCCCAGGTAGCAAGTACAGCTTGTCTGGCATATCTGAAAGAATGTCTGTGACAACCTCTACAGCAACATGTTCGAGGGGCAACCTCTCTAATTATCAGCAGTGATTATTCATGCATTAAGAATTTGCAGATAAAGGAGCCACTAGGTGACAGTGATCACAGTCTACTGATATGGGATTTACTTAAAGATGAGGCGACTCTGTCACCATGTGGGCAGGAGCAGTAGTGTGTAGTACACGCTTCTTGATTAGACCAGGGTTCGAGCCAGTGACAACTAAATACAGAGGATGCAGAAAGGTCAGGGAATGACCACCGCATATCCCCGGAGCAATATGGCCTTAGTTGCTAATGCTCCTAAAAACCAAATAACAACAACTTAAAGATGTAACTACCATCAAGGGTAAAGGGAAGGGTTTTTGTTTTCTTAAAGGTGATTATAGTGGTCTCAGATAGTTTTTAAAATCTATGAAATGGGATCAACTGATGACATTACCAACGGTGCATTCTAAATTAGAAGCCCTCAGCGACAATCTTGGAGGCTACTAGACTTTTCATACCAACTAAGGAATACTGTTCAAGGTTCAAGCCTAAATGAATGTCAGATGAATTAATGAGGCTCATGGCAGAAAAGAAAAATGCATGGGATGCATATAAATTAATGGGTGACATGGAAGCCTATGGCAGATATAAGTTGGTCTGTAACCAAGTCACAAAGGAGGTTAGGCAGGCAAAGGCAGATGAGAGATCTTTGGCAAGGGATGGAAAGAAAAACAGCAAAGAGTTCTTTACGTATGTAAACTCTAGAAGGAAGTAGATGAATCAGATTGGTCGACTGTATATCGATGGTTCAACTGTTGATGATCCTGCTCAGGTGGTTAACAAACTAAATGGATATTTTGCATCTACATTCACACATGAGGAGTCATTCAAGGAGGGGAATGCCAGAACAGGGAGATAAGTGATTCTGTATTAACAGGGAGATAAGTGATTTTGTAATAACTGAGAGCAAAGTGGAGGAGAAATTGTTGAAGTTTAACATAAAAAAGGTACCTGTGGCAGATGGAATGTCTATCCAGTTATAATGAAGGAGGCAGCAAGGAAAGTAAGCAAACCCTTAGCCATAATTATGAGAGCGTCCATAAGGTCAGGGGAGGTCCTCATGGACTGCAGATGTGCAAATGTGTCTCCAATTCACAAAGGGTGACGCAAATAATTATAGGACTGTTAGTTAAGTCTGTTCGGGGGAAAATAATGGAGTCACTGGTTAAAGAGGTGATACAGGATCACCTAGAGAAGACAGCAGTAATAGTTCAGACACAGCATGGGTTTAAGGGGAAGTCTTTTCTGTCCAATTTGATTGGCTACTACGATGTGGTCACAAAGGAACTGGATGAAAAAAATAAATTTAATATCATATACTTGGATTTCATGAAAGCTTTTGATACTGTTGCACATGGAAGACTGGTGTACAAATTAGAGTGGTATGGCATTAAGGTAGGGTGACCATATGTTTTTTTGGAGAAACTAGGACATTCCCATTTTTAAAAAGAGGACAAAACTAGGACATTTTAAACTTTTTTATTAACAAAATATTATGAACGTTATATGATTTATTGATAAAATAGAAATGTCTTCTGGTAAAATAAAACAGACATTCTTTTAAAAATACACTTAATACTTTTAAAAAAATTAATATTTTCTAAGATTTTTGGCTGTTTAGTTATTTTTCTTAAAATTCTCGGCATTTCTTTTTCATATATGATGTGTAGTAAACAATAAGCCTTTATTTACTTCAAACTGTAACAGGTTTCTTCCCTTTTGGTCATTGAATGTTCATCAGTGAAGACCGAATATAGAAGGAATAAATACTATAATTTTTAATAATTCAGAACCTAATTCTAAAGTTTGACAAAAAAACACATTCCTTATGCAGTAGTTCATCAATTTCTTATTTTTTCCATGAATTTTATACCATGAAATTAACTGAACAGCCTTGAAGAATGGATAGGGTGACTATATATTTTTTATGAAAACTAGGATAGCAGAGGAAGAATACAAAAATAGGACTATAAATTTTTTTATTGCAAAAGATAAAAAACAGAAAATAGTGGCAAAATAAAATACATCTTGTTGACATAAAAATTAAATCGGTATTCTTTTAAAAAAACATTTAACAATTAATTGAAATTAATATTTACTTGAAGATAAAATTTCTACTAAAACTTTTGGTTCATTAATTATGTGGTTGTAAAATTCTTCACATGTCATTTGCATATTATATATAGTAAATAATATTCCTTTAACAGCTTCAATTTTTAATTGGTTTCTTTCCTTTGTCCACTGACTATTTATCAATGAAAATACACGTTCAACATTTGCATTATGGCCAAATACACAAAAGATGAATTGTACAATTTTTAGTAACTCTGAAGTTAATTCAGAAGTTTTACATTGTTTAAAAAACATTACCCATTTCTCATTTGCAGTTGATGTATTCCATTTCTCATTTTCTTGTTGTGTTCCAAGAATAACTTTAAATTATGCCATTGATCAAACAGTTTTACATCATCGACTGTGACTCCCTTCTCACAAAGATATTCTAAGCAGGAATGAACATTGTCCCAAATCGATCCATTCTAAGATTTAAAACTCGTCTAATGATTTTAACCATGATTCAGTATGTTTTAAAGTACAGCCATACAAATTCTCGATTTGAACTCTAAACTGTGTGACTTCATTTTCCTTACCCTTTTCTGTTGCAATTTTTAGTATTGAGCACACTTTTAACGGAAGAAATTTATTGGTTTTCCTCTCCGTGAGCAAATGAAAAACAGTCTTAAGGATTTTCCACACTTCAATTATTGAAATACAGTCTCTTTCAATACGTTTTATATTTTCTTGAAAGACTGACATGAATGAATGAGCGAATGAAAGGTATGCCTCATTCATATCATCTTCAAAAAATGTTTGCAATATTGCTGGTGAATCTTCCAGCGACAGAAAATAGGACTTAAACCCTTCATAAAGTTCTAAAATGCGATTTATAGCTGGAAAGAGAGATGACCATCGTGTTTTGGTATAGTATAAAGGTTGCTTATACTCTGTCTCTACAAAATTCAAAAGTCCTTTGGTGATTCAACTCTCAGTATAAATAGAGAAATGATTGTAGATTACCCTAACCAGCATTTCTATATTGATTGGTAGCCCATCAAAACTATAATGCACAGTATTATTTAAATGTGTGCTGGACAATCAATTCCAATTAATTTATCATTAAGTTTTTCTTTTAGTTTAAAATACACATTATTTCTTCCAGCTCTTTTGACACCACCCAAGTTAGTATTACAGTTATCACCAGAAAAAGAGATACATTTAGTTATAATGTTCTTTTTGGTTAAAACATCACCTTTCATATTTGCAATTGTGTGTGATTGCTCATTGGGTTGATTAATTATATCTAAAAATTTACATTTAGTTCCACCATAATTCAAAGTACTGAATTAGAATTGAGAATATTTTCAGTGAACCACGATTGCTAGCATCTGTTGAAATGCTTATATATGGTATGTTTTTTAAATCATTCATTACAAGATCAATTGTATGTGGTTCAAAAATATTATTTATGATTGCCTTAGCCTTAGTCCTGCCACACAACATTTTTTGACAAATATATGAATCAGGAAACATTCTTTTCATTAGCGGACTCCAACAATCCAGCGAGCAGTATGATTGGTGATGCATTACTGTATGATATGCTGCCACGCCTTCAGAAGCTCTGATGAGTTTAACATCCCTAGAGAGATTGTGCAAGGCTCAAGGGGTAGAATTTTTCTCAGCCTGGTCTGTGCTTGTTAACAGAAGAGACTGCTTCTACAGGAATGGGATACACTTATAGAAAGGGTGCAAGAATATTTGCTGATGCTATCGAGGCAGAGTTAAGTAGGCTGTAAAACTGCTAGCTTGGGGGATACATGGACTAATAGATTAACAGTAGCCACTGGCAGAGGTAAAAGTGATTCTTGCACTACTTCTATTGAAATGCAATTGAGCAGCAGCCTGGAAAGCAAGGCAATGGGAATTTCCAGGACTGCTGGGTGTCATTGTGGAACAATTAAATACATGGGCTGTGTTAGGGTAACTAAGAGTAGAAACAGCTGCAGGTATACTTGCATGTACACCAATGCTAGGAGTATAAATTCGATGAGCTTGGAGTGCTAGTCAAGACATCACAGGCAGATATTGTTGGGATATCAGAGACATGGTGTCACATAGATATAAGCAGTGCACAACTGAAATTTGGGGAGTACAATGTGTACAGAAAGGATAGACAGGACAGGAAGGGAGGAGGGGTTATGCTGTTAGTTAAGAAACACATAAAATCTAAGGAAGTACATCCAATTGATGTGGGTGGACAATGCAATGATGAGTCTGTTTGGTGTGACTTCAGCACTGGGAAAGGTAAAATGAGAGTGGGTGTGTGTTATAGGCCTAATGAATCTGATGAGTATAATGAGCAATTGTGCAGAAAAATAGAGTGGGCTAGTAAATTAGAGTGTCTTATAATGGGGGATTTTAATATCCCGGATATTACTGGGATTTGTCGCTTGGCCACACACACCAGCAAGGCTTTTGTGGATTTATTGTTTTATTGTTTTCTACAGAAGCATGTTTGGGAGGCAACTAGAGGGAGTAATACTCTTAATCTGATTATCAGTAGTGATTCTTCATGCATCAAGAATCTGCAGATAAAGGAACCACTAGGTGGCAGTGATCACAGTGTGCTGAAGTGGGATTTAATCAAAGCGGTAACTACCATCAAGGGTAAAGGGAAGGGTTTTTGCTTTCGTAAAGGTGACTACTGTGGTCTGAGACAGTATTTAAATTCTATACTGTGGAACCAACTGATGATGTTACCAACAACAAATTCACAATGGGAAACATTCAAACAATTAATCTTGGAAGATTAATTCTTTGAATGCTTAATACCAACAAAGAAATATTGTTCAAGATTTAGGCCTAAATGGATGTCAGATGAACTAATTAGACATGTGACAGAGAAGAAAAATGCATGGGATATATATAAATTAACATGTGACACAGAAGCCTATGATAGATATAAGCTGGTCTGTAACCAAGTTACAAAGGAGGTTAGGCAGGCGAAGGCAGGTTATGAGAAATCTTTGGCAAAGGATGCAAAGAAAAACAGCAAAGAATTCTTTACTTATGTAAACTCTAGAAGGAAGGGGATGAATCAGATTGGTCCACTTGATATCGATGGTTCAACTGTTGATGCTCCTGCTCAGGTAGCTAACAAACTAAATGAATATTTTGCATCGACATTCACACATGACGAGTTATTCAGGAAGGGGAATGCCAGAGATGTATTAAACTCTGGCAGTAAGCTAGATAATCTTGTAATAACTGAGAGTAAAGTGGAGGAGAAATTGTTGAAGATAAACACAAGAAAGGCATCTGGGGTGGATGGAATCTATCCAGTTATATTAAAGGAGGCAGCAAAGGAAGTAAGCAAACCCTTAGCCATAATTACGAGAGCTTCCTTGACTCGGGGAGGTACCCATGGACTGGAGATGTGCAAATGTGACCCCAATCCACAAAGGACAATCAAAGGGAGACACAGATAATTAGAGACCTGTAAGTTTAACTTCGGTTCCAGGGAAATTAATGGAGGCACTGGTTAAAGAAGCATTGCAGGATCATCTAGACAAGACTTCAGTTATAGCTCGGACACAGCATGGGTTTGTTAAGGGGAAGTCTTGTCTGACTAATTTGATTGGATACATGATGTAGTCACAAAGGAACTGAATGCAAAGAATAACTTTGATATCACATTTTTGGATCTTAGAAAAGCCTTTGATACTGTGGCACATGGAAGACTGCTGCACAAATTGGAGCAGTGTGGCATTGGAGGCAAATTGCTGCACTGGATGAAGAGATGGTTGAGTGGGAGAAGACAGAGTGGTAATCAATGGAAACTGTTCTTCGTGGACTAATATTATTAGTGGAGTCCCTCGGGGTTCAGTGTTGGGTCCATTGTTGTTTTCTGTATTTATAAATGATATTGATGATGGTATATCAGGCTTAATGTCGAAGTTTGGCAACGATACGAAGGTTGGCAGGGTTGTTAATGACAGTACACTGCTGCAACAAGATCTAGAAAAGTTGATCAGATGAGCTGAGAAGTGGCAAATGAAGTTTAACATTGATAAATGTAAAGTACTACATATGGGAAGCAGTGATCGCAGAGTAACATATCAACTCTGTGGTACTACACTGACAGTGGTAGAGAATGAAAAGGACCTGGGTGTAATTGTGCAGGCAGATATGAAGTTTTCTGAGATGTGCAGACAGTCTGCAAGAGTAACTCATGCTCTCTTGTCAATGATATAGAGGAATTGTTTATTTTTTTGTATTGGTCTCTACAGGAGGACTCAGGCTTAAAACAACAGTGTTCAAAAAACCTATGTGCCGGAGCCAGTACACCCACTATAGTTCAGTGCAAGCTATGCAACATAAGAACAGCGTCGCTAATAGTCCCACTGCAGTACCTCTGAGGATAGAGAACAAGAAATTAGATGAGTCACAGCAGACCTTAAGAAATGCGGCTACCCCCAGAGGGTCATGGACAAATATATAAGAGGGGTGATGCCCAGGCAAAGTGAACTGTGTGTGCCAGTGCCACCGCATACATTTCCTACTATCCGGGCCTTACTGAGTGTATAACAAGAGTGCTTCGTGAATGTCAGACACGCTGTGTGCAGCTGCCAGGGCGTAGGTTGCACACTGTGGTGTACCAGGTTAAGGACCCTATAACAAATGATTTTAGTAGTGGGGTCGTATACATGATAAAGTGCCCGGATTGTGGGCAGTGTTATGTGGGTGAAACTAGGTGGCGATTTAAGGATCGTCTGGGGGACCACATGAATGCCATAAAAGCCGCAGATTATGGAAAGTCTGCTGTGGCTGAACATTTTTGGGAGAAGCAGCAACAGATCTCCCCAGAGGATGTGGTCATCATTGACTGGGTGCATTGGGTTCTGGAACAGTAAGTGACTCGAGAGCTTGCAAATCTGTTCATCAGACAATAATACTATTAACAGAGACAGGGGTATTCGTATGCATCCTCTCTTTGAGGCTGCAGTCCTCAGTACGGATGAATGGTTTTGCTTTCTGCGCTCCCGAGCCATTTCCTGTTCTAATACGCATGAAGGGAGTTCCGCCCATATGCCTGTCGAACCACGTGTGGAAGTGCAGTGAGCCTGCTATTTAAGGATGTGTTGTGTAAGTTTTAATTTACTGTTGAGAAAGGAAGCAGATGCTTCCGAAAGCTACAGTCTAGTTTTAGCGCTTTTATTCTATCATATATTTTAAATGTTTTATATATTTATTTTAATCCAATTTAAGTTTTATATTTATTGTAAGTAGATTGTTCGTACTATATTTTATTTTACAGTATTAAAATTTTCTTAATTCAATTTAAACAGTTGGTGTACGAGTTTATTATTGTGATATTAGTTTTCCCAACTCATATCATCGAGTTTTCCCAACTCATATCATATCATCAACTCATCAGAGGCCTATTTCAGGATATGCTATTTTTCTGACCATCCCTGAAGTCTATCTAGGTCACTCTGAAGAAACTCTGCTTGGTGATGATCATTGACTATTCTACCAATCTTTACATCATCTGCAAATTTAGTTATCACGCCCTCTCTCTCTCTCTTCAATGATGTAATTTATGAAAATCAAAACAACAGTGGTCCTAATACTGATTGTTGGGGAAACCCCTCTTCTTACATCAACCCAATCTGAGGAATAACCATTTATTACAACCCTCTGGCTCCTGCCCTGAAGCCATTCAGCTATCGATCTAAGGATTTTAGATGTGATTCCAACCTGTTCCAGCTTATTAAGTAATTGCTCATGTGGGACTGAGTCAAATGCTTTGCTGAAATATAAATAAACGGTGTCAAAATTATTTTCTTGAGTGTCCCTGTCAAAATAGCTAACTAGATTAGTTAAACATGAATTTTCCTTTACACCCTTGACACACCCCTTAAAGTTACTTAAGCTCACTTCCTTGCCTTAGCTACCTGCTCATTTGAAATGTTTCTGCCCTCAGAACACTTGCTAATATGATCTGTTGCAGTAACAAACAAGAACTCTTGAGGTATGTGCATGCGTTACTTTGACCACTATTATCACTATTAAGATAAATGCATATTTATATTACCCTTGTTCCCCCAAAACTGGTAGTTTCCCTGAACCTTTAAGGTATCCTCAATAATAATGGAAAAATTCTTATTTAAATTTGTTTAAGTGTATTCTGTATCTACAAAATTGATTCCTTCTACCTACAAATGTGGGTCATGCTGATAGAAATTTCCCTCCTAGTCCTTCAAGTCTTGAGTTAATCCACAAGGGCTTTCAGCATATAATAATCCCTCCTATTGCATCTTGACAGAATTGCAGACACATAGATATTGTGACTTAATTCTCGGCATTTCTTCAGCCTGGTCCTATATTCATCTAACAAATCATCAGATTGTGTATGCTTAATATCATTAGTCCCCACATGAATAATAATATTCTCTTTACCCTCCTTAAATGACAGTCTGCTGGTGAAATCATTAATAGTTGCTCCTGGCAGATAGTCTACCTATCCTTATTACAAAAAATATTTTCTTTTTCCTTGATAATGGAGTCTCCTAATAGGACTAAATCCTTTTTAACCAGAGTAGTTTCCACTTGGTTATTCTGTTCTGGAGTCCGAATCGGAACTGCATCACTTGGTAGGTTACTTGAATCCCTGACAAGTTCCCAGTTACATTATTGAGGGCAAGCACCTGTTTTTTTCAGTTCCTCAAATTGTTCTAGCAATGCACCAAATTTTAAATTGAGATTGGTACATTCCTTACAATGGTGACAAAGAAAAGAATTGGCATTTGTGCTATGATTATCCATTGGGTCAACCTTGGAATACATGCCACTGGTTCTGCAAAGGGTAAAATCGTGGCTCACCTGGAAATTGCCATCTGTTATTTCTGTATGAGTCATGGTGCCCTCTTACGAGGTGCTCAAGGCTGATCTTGTTACAACCATTGTAAAATTTACTACATATCAATAAAATTTTGTTGATATGTAGTAAAATTTACTACATATCAACAAAAAATTATATTTATAATATAAAAATCAAAACTATTACAGGAAAAAAAAATTTATCAAAATAAACTTTACAGTATACTAAACTTCTGAAATCCTCCTCCACTTCACTTATCCCCTCTTATATATAAAGTTGAGTGTGACCTATATGGGTCATCAAGGTCACTGCTTGTTATTCTTCAGTTTTGGCATTGTTAGTGTTTGAAGCTTCTTCACCCACGTATTTTCTGAAACTTTTTTTCTTGCAGTTCACTCTTGGCAGGTCCCACCCAATCTGGCCACTGAATTAATGACAATGTGGCATTCTTTTATTGCAGTAAATACCATTTCAGAATTATCTTTTATTTCTTCAATTTAAAAATTTGACTTCTGCAAAGAATTCAAATTAAACAAAAATTACAAATATCATAATGAAACCACAATTAGTGTTATGCTGGATCAACTTTTGTTAAGTTGAAAGAAAACAGGCTTGATATATCTTCATGCCTATACAAGATGTGGCTATTAAATAATAAGGCTGCATGCACAGCCACTACACACAAAGTGCCACCCACGAAACAAAGGCACAGTATTTGACCTTGAACCTTCCCATAGTTGTCTGCGAAGCCTCATTCCAACACACTCATTTGCTTTGCAATTAAACAGGTTTCATCACCTTGTGTTTTTGCAGTTTGCAGGAAAAATGATAGACAAAAGAATTGAACAACAAATCAATCTCAGATTGTTAACAAAACTAAAGAAAACAACAACTGAAAGTTATGAGTTTTTAGGGTATCTTCCCTATAAACGTGAAGTTTATAGGGAAGATACTATGTCAAGAGCTCTTGTATGAATGGCATGAAAAATTTTAGAAGATAGAGCGAATGTAGAAGAGGATGAATGACCAGGCTGTCTGGTATTCATGAAAACTGATGGAAATGTGGACTGGGTAAAGACATTGATTAGAAGTGATCATCAGTTTGAGCATTCAAATGGTTGCATCAGAACTCAATATGGACAAAGAAAAAGACAAATTTTAACTGAAAATTTAGGCATGAGAAAAGTGTGTGCCAAGATAGTGCCAAAATTTTTGAATGAAGATCAAAAAATGAGAAGACTCCAATTCGTGAAGTCATTTTGAATCTGAGTATTGTATTTTTTTACAGGGCAGTGAAAGTTGGCTGTTCCAGTACAACCCAGAAACTAAAAGAAAGTCAATGTCATGGAATACAAAACAACCCCACAGACCAATAAAAATGTCAAAGTGAAAACCATGCTTCTTCTTTTCTTTGATATTTAAGGAATTATTATGGCTAAATACGTTCCACCAAATTAGTCTGTCAATCAAACATACTACATTGAAGTTCTGATTAGACTGTGTGAAAAAATTCGAAGGATGTTAGATGCTCCAGTCACAAAATAGCCTCTCTGTTTAGCCTCTGTCCAAAAACAAATCCCTGTGTGTGTGAGAAGATGCATCATTTTCCCCCGTCCTAACTCCATGTGACTTTTTTCTCTTCCCTAAACTAAAAAAGTGTACTTAACAGGAAGCCAATTTCAATCCATTGAAAACATTCAGAAAAAAACTAATATAATGTTAAAAGTGCTTATAGAAGATGATTTCCAGAAATGGTTCTGTGTTCGGAAGAAATGTATGGAACAGTGTGCGTGCATAAACCCCAATGAAATTATTTCAAAGTGGATAACTTGTAAGGTATGAAATAGTTCTTTATATTTTCAGTAGAGCCTGGATAAGAAGTTTTCTAAGGGACTGGAGGTTTAGAACTTCTTATGTGAGAAAACTTAGAAGGGAAAATGACCTAAGGGTATGAAATTTTAACTATGCAAATAAAAATGAAAAGATACATACACATAAGTTAAAGATAATTTTTAAGCACTATTTCAGAATTTATAAATATTTTACTCTGCCTATGGGAAACATTTTTAAACTGAGGATTTCTTAACATTCTGTTCATTAAACTCATTACCAAATTGGAAGAATGAACTCCTTTGGAGTTTCAGCGTACCTTAAAAGTCACAATTACAGTAAGACAGAGCAATGTTACTTAACAAGAAGAGTAACATTACTCCTCTCCATTGGCAAAGCGTTGCCTATTGGAGGTAGTGCAATATCACGGCAACTCATTGTGAAAGCATTCTCAATATGAGATATATGCATATCAAAAACTATGGCATTTTACCTACTTTGGTGGTTTACTATAAACTAAAATGATGCTTGGCACTCACTTCGATTATAATTATATTATATTATATTTCGATTATATTTATACTGTAAATGTTTATATTGTTTAATATTTTTTACTATTAAAAAAATAATTTCTATATTTAAAAAACGTAAGCGTATTAAGTGGGAAAACGTCATTATAATAATACACTGTGTATTCTTTACCACAAACTTTTTATGCAGGAAAACGTTTTACCCGGGAAACTTCTTATGTGGGAAAATAATACATTATAACATGTAGAGTTGAAATTGGGACATAAGAAACCAAACCTAGTACAGGGGAAAACTTCTTATGCGGGAATTTCGTATCTGGGTTCTACTGTATTTTATTGTAACTGTCTCATTATGTAATCACATCTCTAACAAGGCAGTTCTGCTCAATAAGCTACTTTCTAAGTAACCAGAGAAATTAGAAACTTTAGCATCATGTCTGTTGTTTTGAAGGGAATATAAAAGAGGCCACAATAATCTGATACCAAAATCCTCCCCCTCCTCTTAACAGACAGTTCTGCTCAATATGCTTTCTAAGTGACAAGACAAATTAGACTCTTTCGTATCATATCTGTTGTTTCCCCTTCTAAACCTAAAAGATATATTACTCCTGAAATGGCTAAAGAATACATCTGGAATGGACTTGATTCCCATTTTTATGGTTAAATTTGCAAATTCATATATATACATACACTGCCCTACTGTTAACATCCAAACACCCCTTCTGTCGATAGTTGGTCACATCCTTCCAGTGCACTGCGTGTCAGACACAACTACAAATGTGCTCATACCTTCAAGGAGAGAGTAGTATAATTATGAATGCAAGATGCTGTAATCAACATCATTAAGAGACCCAGCTTGGATTGATAATAGGGTTCCATGTAAGTAGCAGCATTTTGACAGCACTGAAGACCCCTAGGTTCATGATTAGTAATGTGATTTGCAACCCAATTTCGCATAACCGTTCTCTTTAAAAGTTTGTCCAGTACCTCCTTGAATTTATTTAAGCTATCAACTCCCACAACGACAAATGGAAGTTTGTTCCAGCAATTAGCCACTCGCTGGCTAAAGGCAAATAAAGGAAAGTCTGTGCAAAATTTGGTAAAGTAAAGGAAAGTCTGTGCAAAAGCAAAAATGCACATCCTCATGGTGTGCAGAAGCAACAGTGAGTGTCATCTTGTGAATACTTCCTCCAGATTTGTCAAGACAGTCCTGATTTCCTCAACTGTATGGTTACTGGAGATGAGTGTTGGGTGTTCTAGTAGAATTCAGAGATGAAGTGTCAGAGCAGCAGTGGATTTTGAAATCATCATCAAGGCCCAAAAAGTTTCATTTACAGAAGTCCAGGATCAGGACAATGCTGATCATATTTCTGGAAAAATAGGTTGTGATTCACATGGAATTTTACTGTGTGTGTGTGTGTGTTCTCCATACATGTCTTCAAAGACTATTGAAGTGCATTTCCCGGGTGAGGCCACAATTTCAAGAGAAAGGTGGAGGTTCTTGTTGCCAACAAAACCCCTGCCCATTCCACACTTGTGGAGACATTTTTGATGAAACATGGCATTTTACGGATCAATCTCCCAATTCTCCCCATTCTCCCAATCTAATACTAGCAGACTTCTTCCTCTTTCACATGGTAAAAGCTGTCTTCAAAGGAAAGATATTTCAGGATGTTGAGGACATAAATAAAAACATAACTGCCTAACTGAACATCATCTCGTTTGGTGCCTTTGTTGCCTCTTTTCAGGAACTTTCTGAATGGTATAATAACTTAATCAGGTGATTAGTTTGAATAAAAATAAAACAACTTTTGAGCTCTTTCACTTTGTGTTCAATTCGGGAACTTTATTACCACACTTTGTGTGTTCATGTGTGCATGCGTGTGTGTGTCCTTCTTGCCATTATGTTTAATAAATGCATCAAATATCTTTACTTTCCATAGGCGCCTCCGTAGCCAGGTGGGAAGAAGCAGCAGTGCGTAACGCACGCTTCTTGATTAGACCGGGGTTCGATCCCGTCACCACCAAATACGGGGATGCAGAAAGATCAGGGAATGATCACCGCATATTCCCGGAGCAATATGGCCTTAGTTGCTAATGCTCCTAAAAACCAAATAACAAACAAACTTTCCTAACAGATGGAAACAACAGTAAGACCCCCGTGTCTGCGGGGGATACGTTCCAAGACCTACTGTGGATGGCTGAAACCGTGGATTGTGGATATAAGTGAACACCCGCTGACCCCATATATAACGTGATTTTCTTGTACATACATACATATAATAAAGTTTAATTGATAAATTAAACACACACAGTAAGACATTATCAACATTAAATATGGTAATAATAAAGTACAGTAGACTCTCGATTAACCGGGACACTTCAAGACTCCAAATGTTAAAAAAAAACAAACAAACAAACAGAAATCGTAAAATTCAAGTAATAACTAGAATAGGTATGAACAGATATTCTGCGAGTCGTAAATAAGTGACAAGAACCGGCATTATAAGTCGTCCTTGGGAGATTAGTGTACTTATTATCTTGCAACCCCTGCTGGCTTCACACCTACAGCTCAAAAAAAAAAAAAAAAAGACCAAATGTTTAGTTTAATTTAATGCATCACTTCAATTGTTGTGTCTTGTTGCACCTCAAAAGGACAAATTTTATTTAGAAATCGCAAAATTATGGGCAAACACAAGAGTTGTGCTTTCAAATTAAACAAAAAGTTGAAATTATTCAAAAGTTTGAAAAAGGTGCATCTGTTAAATCTCTAATGAACCATTATAATGTTGGTGACTAAACTATACGCAACATTGTAAAAAAATAAAGGGAAGCTATTCGGTTTAAAATCGACATCATAAAAAATAAAGGGAAGTATTGTATTGGACACGCGAGTATTACGTGTTAATTTTTTTCGTTTTTTTTCTGTGGTTAACCGTGGGTAACAATTAGCGGATCGGGGCACAACTGTATTGCTTTTTCCTATTGAGAAGGTTCAGAATACAGGGGGCAACTCAAAGA
The DNA here is from genome assembly GCF_048544385.1 of Mastigoproctus giganteus. Classification (NCBI taxonomy): domain Eukaryota; kingdom Metazoa; phylum Arthropoda; class Arachnida; order Uropygi; family Thelyphonidae; genus Mastigoproctus; species Mastigoproctus giganteus. The sequence goes on along the minus strand of NC_143587.1, from coordinate 90,120,738 downwards.
CTGATGCTCAGTCTTTCTGTTTTCTCCTTGTTACTTACACTTGGAATGGTGTTATAAGTTCAATCAGGCGATTACTTTGAATAAAAATAAAACAACTTTTGAGCTCCTTCACTTTGTGGTCAGTCCGGAAACTTTATCACCACACTGTGTGTGTGTGTGTAAATAAATTTTCTGTTTATACTCCGGGACGACCAAATGGTCAGAGGAGTTCACAAGGTAGACAGAATACAAGAAACAGCACGTGTGTGTGTGTGTGTGTGTGTGTCACTGCTTCAGAAACCCTTCTTCCTTGCCTTATCTCACAAACGCTATCCTTGAATTCTGACCAAGTTCGCTATTTTTTGAAACACTTGTCCACCTTGCTAATTTAAGATTACTACCCCATTTCTGGAGAGAAATGGGCCCTATGCAAAAGGTTGAGGCCAATCTTTTGCATCTACAAAGATAAAAAACTTGTGATTTGGAAAGATCCAACCCAGAATTGAATTTATGTTAATAAACAGAATTTAGTGAATTCATTTTTTTTTTAATATGAAATTTAATAATTGATGCATTTGTGTAAATGGCTGACATTGTAAATCAGGATGTAATGAAAGCAGGCGAACTAGTGATGTAATATGTAAAAGAATTTCGTGTTTTTGTTTGTGTATGTGATCAAATACTGACAAAGGCATTCTTCTTAATATAAATAATAAAGCATGTCAACAAGACAAATCTGAATTTACTGCTTAAATAACTTATCCATCAAAACTGGAACCTTATTTTTATAACCAACTTCCACTGCATTTTGCAATCCACTTGGATCACAGACAAAATAAATTATAGAATTCTGCATACTTCTGGGTAAGTAAAATTGGTGTAATCAAACAACAAACATTCTGATTCTTAGCATTTAGCTCACATTCTTAAATATCATTGAATACAGTCGACCTTTAAAATATGTTTATTACCAAATTAAATCATCATAAGGCAGTGCTTTAAATCTTAACCATTGTTACACTACATTTGGTAAACTTGTTTTACTATAATTGCTTATGCAGATGATCCGAAAATCTGGTCTCTCATTCCATTGAGCACACAAAATACCTTTTTTTAAAGTTGCTTGAAATCATTTGTGAACTTTTATCATTTGGTTTATATTTGTGCATTTCACATTTACAGGGAAGTCCACTTGTTTCTTTTTTTTTTTTCTTCTCTTTTAAGCAATGCTATGGCACAAAAAATTGGAGTACACAAATACTTGAGCATGCAGTTTGATGAGTAATTTTCATTTAAAACCCATCTCTTGAATGCCAATCGAATCCCTGAAATATGTATGGCGTCTCACACAAAACCTAATTCATGTTTCTGTTGTGTTCACCTGTAAAATATATTAGAACCTGCCTTCATCCCACTATAAGATATGGATCAGTCATTTGGCCAGCTGCTGCTTCTTCCAACCTCTACCACTTTCTCTCTTCAGAATTTCATATCATAGTGCACCAGTGTAAAATCTGGGTTTCCATTCACCTGATCAAGAATGGATTTATACAATAATTTGAAGCACCACCCATCCCATGGCCATGTTTATTATTTCTTCATAGCTGATGACCTCTTAGTCTGATGTCTACAGTAATATCAGAAGTTTTTTTCAATAAAATGGTGAATTCGAACTCCTGTTTAGGAGAACTAATAATGAAAATAGAACAAACAGAGATGTAGTGTCACCTGGAAATTGGGGGTGATGAGTTGCACTATGGTATGTACAGTGTATTTAGCAAGTAGTGTTGGATCATGCTTCTTATGAAAAGCGAATTGAGTACAAAAGGAGCTTTTGCTGAGTCGCAAGTTGCACCTGCTAGCATAGAATCTGTGGTGTGAGTTAGTTGGAAGCAAAGATATAATGAGAGTGCAAGTAATCTGCAGACCAGAAGATTGCAAAGAATGTGCCCATTCCATCTGCACATAGAAACTTTATGTGCAGATGGAATGGGTAAGCAAGTGTGAATGGCTTATTATGGGTAACTTGAATCTGCCCCTAATTGATTGGAATAAGTGGAAGAAGAAACTCACAATGGGGAACAAAATTTTTAAATAAACTAGATGATTATTATTTGTAACAGCACGTTAGGGAAAGTGCAGTAATACAGAGTAAGGATATTGTGGATCTCATTGTTACCCATGAATTAGGAGACACCATAAGGCTTACAGTACAGGATCCATTGGCAGGTAGTGATCATGCAGTCATTAAATGGAAGATGAAGAAAGATGTTGCAGTAATTAAAAGTAGAGAAACAGGTTTTAATTTCAGAAAAGGAGTCTATGACAGTTTCATATGCTGCATAGCATTTATCATTTGGGCAGATTGGAGAGGGAGGGTGAATACATCAGAATTAATCACAGAAGCCACAAACACATATATACGGAGCTGGCCAGTCTACTAAAGCAGAAAAAGATAACATGAGAAAATGATAGGGCCACGAATAGTGCTGATGTCTACAACATATACAAGTTGATCTGAAATAGTACTGTAGATAATCAGTCATAAATTAATAATGAACAGGCACAATATGGCCCCCAGGAGGCCCTTATGTCAAAAAACCCTCAGCACAACAACAACAACAACAACAACAGGTACAGCAGATAAAATTAGGCAGGCCAAGGCTGAATATAAGAAAGCACTGGCTAAGAGAACAGAGAATGGGGACAAGGAGTTTTTTATGGTGAATGATGCAAGAAAGGAATTTATTCAAACCATCCATTTCCACAATAACAGATGGAACAATATAGATCTGCTGGAACTAGAAAGGTTGCAGTTCTACAAATTGCAGCATCTGAAAACTAGACACCTGATCTGATTTGAGGTGCTTAAGGCCTTAAATGGATTGAATAAGCTGAATGTTAATGGCATTATTCCTCTTGCTGAGACTACACACATGAGGGGCCATAAATTCAATTTGAGGAAGGATGGTTGCAGGATAGATGTGCAGAAATTTGTCTTTAGCCAGTGAGTGGTTGATTGTTGGAACAGGCTTCCATCTGTTGGAGACAATAATCACTAATCAGGGATAATCACCTCCTTATGCCTGCATAAGTAATAAAATAAAAATTTAACTTAGTAGTGGGCATTAATGGGATGGGCCTGATGAAGGGTCGAATGGTTCTGCAGGTTCTTTGGCCTTAGAAAAGAACTGCAGCAATGAAGTCTGTTGAGTCTTTCTCTCTTCTAACATATTGTAGTAGGGCTTCAATATGTTAGTAACAGCTCTTTGGATGGAAGAGCTATGTTCCCAGTCTGGGTCATTGTCACATAGAGTTTCACAGCCTGTTTGTATTTGTGCCTTAGCTGATTGAAGTGTCTTTGTGATGAGGATCCTAATTGGCACAATCTCTTGTTCTTCCTCTTCCTCCTCAGAATCCTGTTTAGCCATTTGTGTAGTCATATCCGCTGAGTCTGCCTTTCAAAGAGGCTCACAATGGCTTTGCAGCAACTCACCGAATCATCAATGTCAACCTTGTCAAGGCCAACATCCTCAGCCATTCAAGTGTCATCTTCAGCCACTGCTGAAACTCAAGAAAGTAAGACATTGCATCAGGCCATAATTTCCTCTAAATTCCTTTCACACATGATTGCTACACTTCTTCCAGGCTGCAGCAATGTTACTTATGGCCTTAAGGATGTAGTAGGACCTCCAGCAGTCCCTCAAAGTCACTGAGTTAGATGCCTGCACTGCCTTGATAATCCCTTTGAAGGTTGTATTTAAATAGTATGCCCTGATCCATTAGCTGCAACAGTAAGGTGGTGTTGGGTGGCAAATAAATGACCTTCGCATTCAGAACATTAGGGATATCTTCAAGGTTGGCTGGATATCCTGGAGCATTGTCAAGGACTAAAACAACATATTTGGGCAAGTTCTTTACTGCAAAAAATTGGGCCACCTCTGGATGAAAGTATGAAGAGTACCATTCACTAAAAAGGATCTGGGTCGCCCATGCCTTCTTATTAGAGTGCCAGAAAACGGGACTCAAGTCTTCACAATGCCCTTCATAATATATGGATTCTCTGAATGGTACACCAAAATTGGCTTTAATTTAAAAGTGCCTGATGCATTACCACCCAGAAGTAGTGTAAGCCAATCTTTTCCAGCCTCTTCACAGGCTACGTACGTTACCAGGCATCTTCTTCCAGTACAACTCCATTTCATCAACATTAAAGACCAAGTCTGGGGTGTAGCAACCTTCATCCATTAACTTTTGGAATATGGAAGAATATTCCTGAGCACCTGCAGTGTTGGCACTAGCTGCCTCACCAGTAATTTTTTCATTGTGAATTCTGGTATGGTTTTTGAACGGGGAAAACCAGCCCCTGCTAGCCGAAAATGAATAATAAATAAATAATATTGATGATGGTATATCAAGCTTAATGTCCAAGTTTGCAGACGATACAAAGGTTGGCAGGGATGTTAAGGACGCTACTGACGCTATTCTGCTGCAACAGGATCTGGAAAGGTTGAGCAGATGGGCTGAGAGGTGACAAATGAAGTTTAACATTGACAAATGTAAAGGACTACATATGGGAAACAGCAACCCCAGAGCAACGTATCAACTCTGTTATACTACACTGACAGTGGTAGAGAATGAAAGGACCTGGGGGTAATTGTGCAGGCAGATATGAAGTTCTCCGAGCAGTGCAGATGGGCTGCAAGAGTAGCTCATGGTGTCTTGTCAATGATATACAGGAATTTTTCTAGCAGGGATAAGGAAGTGATTATTCCCTTGTATAATCACTTCAGAGAAGTGATTATACAAGGGAATAATCAGTACAGAGAAGGGCAACAAGATTAGTGTATGGAACAGAGGGTTTCTCTAACAAAGAAAGGCTTAAGTTTTGCAAATTACAGTGTCTGGAGACTAGGCACCGGCGAGGTGATCTGATTGGAGGTGTATAAAGCCTTGAATGGGTTGAGCATGCTCAATGCTGATGGGATTCTTCCTCTTGCTCAGAATAATCACCTGAGAGGGCATAAATTGAAATTGAGAAAAGACAGATGTTGGATAGATGTGCGGAAATTTGCCTTTAGCCAGCAGGTAGTTGGTTGGTGGAACAGACTTCCATCCCTTGTTGTGGAAGTTGATAGCCTAAATAAATTTAAGGCTCAGCTGGACAGGTATTTCGAACGAACAGAGGGGTGAAGTGGAAGTTTTATTTTTTTTTTCTTTTGGCTGATGCTGCATAAGCTTGCTTTCTTGCATCATATGCCTCTACTAATGCTAATGCCCTTGAACGATTTTCATCATTTGTACACTGAACACCATGACAGCCAACAGATCTTTTCTCACTCCTTCATTGGAGAGAAATTGATAATGGATTTTTCAGCTGAAGAACTAGAAGAGTGTGTGTGTGTGTGTGTGTGTGTGTGTGTGTGTGTGTGTGTGTGTGTGTGTGTGTGTGTGTTGATTCATAGTCTGCGTTGTAGTGGTAGCATATGTATAGTTTTATCAGACTTCATTAACTATGTGATTTAAAAATAATTAAATAGAAGCTAAGGTCAAATTTGATTCTCCATATATGTTCTCAATATCTTGATTTTTAGTCTTTATCCACAAAAAAAAAAAAAAAAAAAAAAAGTAAAATAATTGGTCAAGATGTGAACACAGAGAAAGAAAACTAAGCTAATAGACTATATTTAAATTTAAATGAACAGCTTATTTAACACATTAACAATGTTAATCACCTTGAGATAGCAATACTTTTTGTATTTTTTATGCATTAGACCATATTACACAATATTCACTGTAGTGATTAACATCTTAAGTGTGTAGCGTTTTGATGAAAATTTTCAGTAACTCTGATAACTTGTTACTGCGGTAATTGCATTTACTTTAATTCCTCCATTGGAAATCTAGAGATGTACTTATAGAGACTAAATATTTTGTTAAGCAGTATTAAATAATTTAATTTAGGGACGCATGTAATGGAAGGAAGTGGAAAGATGCTAGTAACAGCTGTAGGAATAAACTCGCAAGCTGGAATTATTTTCACACTTTTGGGTGCAGCTAAAACAGATGAACAGGAACAGAAGAAACAAAAAAAGAAAGGTGAAAAATAAGATATATAACTAGAACAAATGTTTGCTTTATTGGTGATTTGATATGAAATTATTATTTTTTTGTTTTTGCTTTTTATTTCAGAGGTTAATATCTAAAATTTGAAGTACAGGGGGTCCCCGGTATCTGAGTATTCATTATCCAAGTCCCCACAGTTACGAGCATTTGAAAATTAAGGAATTAAAGGAAGCCCTTGAGAAAATTGACCAAACACTTGAATATTTTTGTGAAAACGATCGTCTTCATGATTGTGCAGCAAAAGTTAAGCGTGAAGTTAATGACATAACTAAATGCTATGACACAATTTTATCTGAAAAAAATACACCAAAAAACCAAACAACTCTGGATTCATTCTTTATTCAGAAAACTGAAAAATAGTGTAACTTCAATAAACTTTACTTAACTTTACATTGTTCAACTTATAATAAAAAATGTCTAATAATTGTTTCATTTTTCAGTCCCTTAAATCTATTTTTTTTTTTTTATAATATGTACAAGTACATAATACACATTATGAAAATTTGGTCCCCGTTTTAAGTGGAATTTTCTGGAACCAGTTATCCTCAGATAACGAGGACCCCTTGTAGTTAATTGGTGGAGATAGGTGTTGCTCCAAGGCCACTCTTGTTTTTGATTTTTTTGAAGGACATTAGTGAGAGAAAGAAGGATAAAGTGGTGAAAAGTGAGAGAAAAAAAGGATAGTGTTGAAACTTGCAGGTGATAGTGATATAAATCAGCATGAGCCCCTTCAAATTAATTTGGATTAACTTCATAGATGCCAGGAGAAATAGTGGCTGCATTTCACTGTTGCCAAATGTAAAGTTCTACAAATTTTATTGAAATGAAAACTGCAAAAGTTAAAAGTTGTTTCACAAACAACAAGAAAATTAGCATTGCCAGTCTTCATTGTAGTCCTCATTATGTTTGACTTATTTTGAGTGCTGCACTAGTGCCCAAATACTTTAAGAGAAATTTTGCCACCCACTTGACCTCTTCAAATACAAGAAGTGATGTCCTTTTAGTTCATAATTTAATGGCCAAAAAAATGTGATAATCACATTGAGCGAAGTTCTTGATGGGTATGCGGAGGGGAAGTAATACCCCAAACTTCATCTCCTGTATCTGATTCACTGTGGAACTGGTGGTAAGAGGATGGGTGTTATGATGCTGTAAGCACATACCTTTGGGCAGCAAACCATGCCCTTTTTTTTTTAAATTGCTGGCTTTAAATGGTTTAGAAACATATCACAGTGTTTATCATTCATCATGGCTCTCTTACAGTGTTTCAAAAGCATCCCTTTATGATATATATATATATAATACTTTACTGGTTGATATTTAGGTATGGACATTCACTGAGGTGAGTCTGCATTGTACCACTCTGTACTTTCATGTTTGCTTTCTGGTGGGTAATAGTGGACCCAGGATTCATCCTTGGTCACCGTGTGTTCTAAGAAGGTGTCTCCTTCTCCCTCATCCCAACTAAGAAGCACAGAAGACAAATTAAGTTTCTTCAGTTCTGGTGTTAAAGGCTGAGGAATGAATCCATCAAGTTTGCACTTTTCAAAGGTATATACTTATAAAAAGTGCACATTCTTGAAAAGTAAAATCTTGTATGCTGTGATAACTTCTTCAATGGTAATGCCTTGGCTTCCTTGTATAAGTTCTTTATTCTTCCATTGCCACTGTGACTTCTGGTGGCACAACCACCAATGTGCTTGCCATCTCTTTAGATAAAGACGTCAAGGAGGCTCCTCAGCATTTTCAGTACTGTTCTTAAACTTGTTCACCCACTTGCTGTTGTCTCACTGACTTGCTGTTGACTTTCACACACACTTCACCATACTGAGCCAACCTTCTGTGATAAATTTAAGCCAGTTTTGTTCCTTCTTCACTCAGAAATCAGATTATAAATCTCAACTCTACCTTAGTGCATGACTACAAAGGTACCACCAACTTGAAAATTGACTGTTTCCAAGTAATGCCAGCAGATGGTGTCATAGGGGTGCTCTGTTTGCTAACAGACTGAATAATATGACACCAGATTATTATTATTATTATTATTATCATCAGGTTTTGAATATTATTCAAATGAAAATCACAATATTCCAAATATTCATAATATTCCAAATGCAATCTCATATTGAGGTCCTGTGATCTTGTGAAAAGATCTTAGGGTTCTCCAGTTCATATTTTGCATGCAGTGTGTATTCACGGGCCGGTTTGCATGTTGCATAAGCCTAACAGCTCAGAATAACTCATGAAAAAAACTCCTCCTGCGATCAGTTAATTCTTGAAGAGGCCCTATGAATTCATGTCTCTGGCAGGATTCCAACTCAGACCTCTCTGAATAAGTGATAACTGCCAAAGTCTCTATACTACCACAGATGTTGTCTTCTCCTTACAAATGCTCGACTGTGACTTGACAGAAAACAGAGTGCAATCAAAAATGACTGTAAGATAAAATTCTAAACATTAAACAGATCTCAGACTGTTAAAGAAACACTGCATTGTCAGCATATCAACACAAGTAGAAATCATATTATGTTTCATATCTAGACTACTTTAACCTTCAATCTGACATTGCTGAGAGAGAGAGAGAGAGAGAGAGAGAGAGAGAGAGAGAGAGAGAGAGAGAATGATATAAAACTACTATATCTAATAAGGGAATCTACATCATACTTGAATTTCTAGAGAAGATACAGCTTAACTGTTCATTGGCAACAATATGTAAAAGAAGCACATCAAAGACACATTTTTCATGCCAGTTTAGGAAAGAACAGAATAATTGATATTAAGCTACTCAAAGATTGCTTCACTCTTTCATTTTTATCTGATTCATTCTCATTTTTTACATCAACAATAATAGCTATGCACAACACTAAAATTCAAGTTTTAAATAAGGTAGCAACCTGTGACAAGTCTATTTAAAGAAGAGTTTAGAATTCGTGAGAAAAATCCATGTGAGAACTTCCCAGAGTCATCAAATTGAAAAGTACAGCAAGCATTCACTAATGACTGGTTCTGATTTATGATCTAAAAGGAGTTTTGAAAGGTACAAATTAATAAACTCCTCAAGAAAAAGAACTTCTGAATCACAAACTTTTGGTGAAAGCAATCCTAAAAGACCAAGCAAACTAAACCCCACTTGTGTGTGGAAAAACTCTTCCATGTACAATCTTAAAGCTTGAATAAAACAGTTTGCTTCTTTCTTTTAAATTATGTGCCATTGTATGAAAATCCAAACAGTTGTTCAGTCCATTATACTGCACCTCCAGTTACTGAGATCATTACTCTTTAACATGTCGAGGAATGTAATGTGTAAATTTGTAATACCAAAATTTTTTAAATCTTTCACTTCCATCATCAGGTAGTTGTCATTCATGAGACTCTGGTCCTGTCCATGCTGTCTTGAGTGAAGCCCTTGCAAGTAGTAGTCAGGTCCAGTGTTTCTCACGTTTTCATCACTCTTGTCCGGGAAGTGGAGTTTACTGGCTGGGTCTGTTGGAATTCAGTAGTCGTGTTTCAGTTAATCACATTTCATGATGACTTATCAGTGAAGTGGAGTTGACTCCGGGCTTCATTGCATTCTGTGGTCATCGCCTCCGATTTTGAATCACATCCGGGGATGGGTATGTCTTAATCTGGTTTGCTCTGATTTTTGTGGGAGCATTATCCTATCCTACGGTGTCCAGGTGCCTCCGTCCAGGCAATAAGCCGTTGCTACTTCGGTTTGTTGCACTGTAGTTTTCATGGTAGCGGGTTACTGTCTATTCAGGTGAGTTTGCCGGCGGCAGGGTCAGTCTTCTTGTGAAGAGACTTTGGGCATATTTGGAGAATAATTTCACTCTCTAGGAGTGGTGCTCTCTGTCTTTAGAGATGAACTGTAGCTTGGTGATAGACCCCATAAGTCCTCATAGAGTCAGCAGTCATGCATCAGGTGGCCCCAGGTCTCCTGTGAACCACATGCTCCAGATGGATTGTTGGCTATTCCCAGTGTTGTTAGCTTCCTTCGTATGGCACGTGTCCTGTTAATAACTGAGTGCAATAGAGCCCCGGGGAGAACCACAAAGGCAGTTTTGGATACATTGTTTGTACGTCTGGAATGAACTTGTGAGTTATCTCCACTTTTGTGGACTCCATCCAACGTTGTGCAAGATAAGTATATGAATCCATCTTTTCAGTTTTTGCTACTACAATGATTATATCCCTTCCTGTGGCATACATGTTCATCAATACTTTTGCTTTAGCTGTATTCATCTTTAGTCTGACCAATTTGATTGGATTCTATGATGTGGTCACAAAGAAGCTAGATGCAAGGAATAACTTTGATATCATATATTTGGATCTTAGAAAGGCTTTTGATTCTGTTGCACATGGAAGACTGCTGCAAAAATTGGAGCATTGTGGCATTGGAGGCAAATTGCTGCTATGGAGGCAAATTGCTGCTATGAGTGGGAGAAGACAGAGATTGGTAACTGCTCTTTGTGGACTAATGCTATTAGTGGAGTTCTTCAGGATTCAGTGTTGGGTCCATTGTTGTTTTCTGTATTTATTAATGATATTGATGATGGTATATCAGGCTTAATGTCCAAGTTTGCAGATAATACGAAGGTTGGCAGTGGTTAATGACAGTATGCTGCTGCAACAGGATCTAGAAAGGTTGACCAGATGGGCTGAGAGGTTGCAACTGAAGTTTAACATTGACAAATGTAAAGTACTGCATATGGAAAGCAGTAACCCCAGAGTAATGTATCAACTGTGTGGTACTACACTGACAGTGATAGAGAATGAAAAGGACCTGGGGGTAATTGTGCAGGCGGATATGAAGTTTTCTGAGCAGTGCAGACAGTCTGCAAGAGTAGCTCATGGTGTCTTGTCAATGATATATACAGGATTTTTTCTAGCAGAGATAAGGAGGTGATTATCCCCTTGTATAAGGCAATGGTCAGGCCACACCTTGAGTACTGTATACAGGTCTGGAGGCCTCATTTTTGGAAGGATGTAGAGCTGCAGGAGCGAGTGCAGAGAAGGGCAACAAGATTAGTGAATGGAATAAAGGGTTGCTCTTACGAAGAAAGGCTTAAGTTTTACAAATTACAGTGTCTGGAGACTAGGCACCGGCGAGGTAATCTGATTGAGTTGTATAAAGCCTTAAATGGTTTGAGCATGCTCAGTGCTAATGGGATTCTTCCTCTTGATCAGAATAATCGCCTGAGAGGGCATAAATTCGAATTAAGGAAAGACAGTTGTAGGATAGATGTGTGGAAGTTTTCCTGTAGCCAGCATGTGGTTGATTGCTGGAACAAATTTCCATCTGTCATTATAGAAGGTGATAGCTTAAATAGATTCAAGGCAGAATTAGACAAACATTTAGAGTGAGTGGATGGATGAAATTAGAAGATTTGTTTTTTTGTTTTGTTTTTTTGGCTGATGCTATATAAGCTTGCTTGCTTTCTTTGCATCATGTGCCTTTACTAATGCTAATCCGAAATCCTTACTAACTTTGCATAACTGTTTACGATTTTCCTCTAATTCTTTGGGATCATGGCTTATGACCACAATGTCATCTGCAAAGCGTAAATGGTTTAGATACTCGCTATTCACATTGACTCCTTTCTGCAACCAGTTTAATCTTCTGAAAGCTTCCTCAAGGGCAGCAGTAAACAACTTCAGAGATATTGTCTTCTTGTCGAACTCCTTTCCCAATTTTAAATTTTGCTACTGTTTTTGTTTAGTCTAATAAAGGAGGTAACGTTCTCATATATTTTCTTCAAAATCATAATATATTGGGTATCTATTCCTTGTCTTTCCAGTGCCCGAAACATTGCTTATGCTGTATGGAGTCAAATGCCTTTCCATAATCCACAAATGCCAGGCATAATGGTGTTTTTTATTCATTTGCTTTCTCCATTAGCTGTGATATTATGTGAAGGTGATCCATAGTTCAAAATCCTGTCCTAAAGCCAGCGTGCTCTTTCGATTGATTCTCGTCAAGTATTTTTTCTGATCTGTTGGTAATGACCCTTGTCAACAACTTGTAGATGTGGGACAACAAGTAAATGAGCAAGGCAGCTTAAAAATGGAAGCTTAACAAATGAGCAAGGTAGCTTAAAAATAGAAGCTTAACAAATGAGCAAGGAAGCTTAAAAATATAAAAAAATTATCCAAAGCTATACCTGGCATTTTATCAATTTCTCATTGCAGAGCTGAGTGGTAAAAGGATATTCTACCAGGTGAATAAAACAAAAATGCATTTCAGATCTCTTTCTTGTGAAGATTTGAAAAAACTCTTAAATGTCAAGTCTATGTAGCAGGGTCATTGTTATAAACAGAACAGAACAAATGACAGGTCAAAATGCAAGTGAGATGCAGCTTCACATATTAGGAAATAACATTATTCCAATCTGTGATATTTCAACTTTGTTCTGTCATTGCGAGGATTATGCACTTGTAAAACTTATAAGTTTTTGATAACTAAATTTACAAGTTCACTTCCTTATCCATACTCAGTAAGGTTTGTAAAATGTAGGATCTCCATATGCTACATCTGATAAGAAATGTAGCACTAAAATTTGCCATCATGGTGAATGACTCAGGTGTAATATAACCCTTTTTCTTCCGTTTTTCTCTGCACCCTTCTTAAAGGGTGTGAGAATTAACAACAGTCAAAGTACATGTTTTTAAAATTTAGTCTGTTGATGGGATTTTGGTGTTGAAAACAACACCATACATACCATCAAATGAAATGAATTTATACAAAGATTTAGTCATTTTTATTTCATGAACAAGGTAATGAACCAGGTAAATGTTGGAAGTGATTACAGAATGGTAAGATGCACACTTGATATAGATGTAAGAAAAGAAAGGAAAAAACTGACTCGAGGAAATAATATGAAGGTCTTTGAGATAAGAGAAGAGGAGAAAAAGCAGTATGTACTGGAACTTAAGAACAAGTTTGAACTTCTGCAGACTGCTCAGGACCAACATATCAACGAGGAATATTATAACTTTCTGAAAGTGGATAAAGCCCAAGAAACCTATAGGTAAAAAAAATCCAAAGAAGAAAAAATTAGTCAAGAAACACTTGCCATGATGAACCAAAGAAGTCAAATGAAGAGCAAGATAAACACTGACAAGGAGAAAATTGAGTATACTAAGTTATGCAAAGCTATTAGAAAGAGACTCAGAGAGGACATAAGAAGATTTAACACAAGAAAAGTAGAACAAGCATTATGGAAAAACAAAGGACTTTAATCAGCAGCCATGAGCAGTAATACAGAAAGACAAATGATACTGAAACTGAAGAATAGCGATGGTGTACTTATAAATAGCAGAGAAGGCATAATTGAAATAGTAGAAGACTACTATAGAGAATTATACAAGGAGCTTAGGGATGATGCCAGCAGTGGGGAAGGTGGATTCCAAATTAGTAACACATACGACATACCCAATATCTTTCCTGATGAGGGAGCACATGCATTGAAAAAAATGAAGAATCAGAAAGCCCCAGCGGAAGATGAAGTTTCCGTGGAGTTGTTAAAATTGGGTGGAAGACACATGACACAAAAATTGGCAAGACTTCACAAAATGCATTAGAGAAGGTGTGACACCTGAGGAGTGGAATAATGCATTCATAGTTCTGCTGCATAAGAAAGGAGATAAATCAGAAATTGGACATTATAGACCAATTAGCTTGTTATCCCACATCTACAAGTTGTTCACAAGGGTCATTACTAATAGATTAGAAAGAATACTTGATGAGAATCAACTGAAAGAGCCTAAGCAGGCTTGAGGACAGGATTCTCAACTATGGATCACCTTCACGTAATATCACAGCTAATGGAGAAAGCAAATGCATAGAAAACCGCAGGCAGAGGTGAAGGTGATTCTTGCACAACTTCTATTAGAATAAGAAGCTACCTGGAGCGAGGGGTGTTGGGGGTTTCAGGGACGGATGGCAGTCATCATGGAATAGTTGGGTATATGGGATGTGTTAGGGTAACAAGGAATAGGCATAGGAGCATGTATGCTTGCATGTATACCAATGCTAGAAGTATAGTAAATAAATTTGATGAATTTGAAGTGTTGGTCAAGACATCAAAGGCGGATATTGTTGGGATAGCAGAGACGTGGTGTCACAAAGATATAAGGAATGCAGAACTGGAATTTGGGCAGTACAATGTGTACGGAAAGGATAGACGGGACAGAAAGGGAGGGGGTGTTATGCTGTTAATTAAAAAAAACATAAAATCAAAAGAAGTGCACCCAGTTAATATAGATGAACAGTGCTCTGTTGAGTCAGTTTGGTGTGAGATAAGCACTGCGAAAGGAAAAATAAGAGTAGGAGTGTGTTATAGGCCTAATGACTTGAATGAGTACAATGAACAATTGTACAGAGAAATAGAGTGGGCCAGTAAATCAGAATGTGTTATAATGGGGGATTTTAACTTCCCAGATATTGACTGGAACTTGTGGGTTGGTCACTCACACACTAGTCAGACTTTTGTGGATTTATTGGATGATTGTTTTCTGCAGCAGCATGTTCAAGAGGCAACCAGAGAAAGTAACACTCTTGATCTGGTTATCAGCAGTGATCATTCGTGTATTAAGAATTTGCAGATAAAGGAACCACTAGGTGGCAGTGATCACAGTGTGCTGAAGTGGGATTTACTCAAAGAGGTATCTACCGTCAGGGGTAAAGGAAAGGGTTTTTGCTTCCGTAAAGGGGAGTACAGTGGTCTCAGACAGTTTTTAAATTCTGTACAGTGGGATCAACTGACGATGTTACAAACAGTAAATTCTAAGTGGGAAGCATTCAAAGAATTAATCGTGAAAGCTACTAGACTTTATATACCGATTAAGAAATATCGTTCAAGGTTTAGGCCTAAATGGTTATCAAATGAACTAATGAGACTGGTGACAGAGAAGAAAAATGCATGGGATGCATATAAATTATCAGGTGACGCAGAAGCCTGTGGCAGATATAAGCTAGTCTGTAATCAGGTCACAAAGGAGGTTCGGCAGGCGAAGGCGGATTACGAGAAATCTTTAGCAAAAGATGCTAAGAAAAACAGCAAGGATTTCTTTACTTATATAAACTCTGAAAGGAAGGGGATGAATATGATTGGTCCACTTGACATCGATGGTTCGACTGTTGATGATCCTGCTCAGATAGCAAACAAACTGAATGAGTATTTTGCATCTACATTCACACGTGAGGAATTATTACAATTTGAAAATGGAAGAAGGTTATCAAATTGTAGCAGTGTGCTTTAATGATTTTGTAATAACTGAGAGCAAAGTGGAGGAGAAATTGTTGAAGTTAAACATAAGAAAGGCACCTGGGGTGGATGGGATCTATCCAGTTATATTAAAGGAGGCGGCAAAGCAACTAAGCAAACCCTTAGCCATAATTATGAGAGCATCCTTGGACTCAGGGGAGGTTCCCACGGACTGGAGATGTGCAAATGTGTCCCCAATTCACAAAGGTGGATCGAAGGGTGACACGAGTAATTACAGACCAGTTAGTTTAACTTCTGTTCCGGGTAAAATAATGGAGTCGCTGGTTAAAGATGCATTGCAGGATCATCTAGACAAGACTGCAGCAATAATTCAAACACAGCATGGGTTTGTTAAGGGAAAGTCTTGTCTGACAAATTTGATTGGTTATTATGATGTGGTCACAAAGGAACTGGATGCAAAAAATAATTTTGATATCATATACTTGGATTTCAGGAAAGCTTTTGACACTGTTGCGCATGGAAGACTACTGTACAAATTGGAGCAGAATGGTATTAAGGGTAAGTTGCTACAATGGATAAAAGGATGGTTAAGTGGGAGAAGACAGAGGGTGGTAATCAATGGGTGCTGCTCTTCGTGGACTAATGTTATTAGTGGAGTCCCACAGGGTTCGGTGTTGGGTCCACTGTTGTTTTGTGTATTTATCAATGATATTGATGAAGGTATATCAGGCTTAATGTCGAAGTTTGCAGATGACACAAAGGTTGGCAGGGTTGTTAATGACAGTAATGGCAGTGTGCTACTGAAACAGGATCTAGATAATTTGGGCAGATGGGCTAAGAAGTGGCAACTGAAGTTCAACCTTGACAAATGCAAAGTACTGATATGGGTAGAAGTAACCCCAGAGAAACAGTACCAACTGTGTGGTACTACACTTAAGGTGGTAGAAAATGAAAAAAGACCTGGGAGTAATTGTGCAGTCAGATATGAAGTTTTCTGAGCAGTGCAGACAGGCTGCTAGGGCGGGTCATGGGGTTTTGTCAATGATATATAGGAATTTTGCTAGCAGGGAAAAGGAGGTGATTGTCCTTCTGTATAAGGCAATGGTCAGGCCACGCCTTGAGTACTGCGTACAGGTCTGGAGGCCTCATTTTAGGAAGGATGTAGATTTGCTTGAGCGTGTACAGAGAAGTGCAACACGATTGGTGAGGGGAATGAAGGGATTCTCTTACCAAGAGAGGCTTAAGTTCTGCAAATTGCAGTGGCTGGAGACTAGGCACCTGCGCGGTGATCTGATTGAGGTCTATAAGGCCTTGAATGGGTTGAGCACGCTGAATTCTGATGGGATCCTTCCACTTGTTCAGATTACCAACCTACGGGGACATAAGTTCAAATTAAGAAAGGACAGATGTAGAATAGATATGCGGAAATTTGCCTTTAGCCAGCGGGTGGTTAATTGCTGGAACAAACTTCCATCTGTCGTTGTGGAAGTTGATAGGTTAAATAAATTTAAGAAGGAACTGGACAGGCATTTGGAGGGAATGGTGTGATATTTTTTTTTTTTTTTTTTTTTGGCTGATGCTGCTTAAGCTCCTACACTTGCTTTCTTGCATCATGTGCTACTACTACTACTACTAAAATACCATTACGCCTGGCATTTGTGGATTATGGAAATGCATTTGACTCCATACAACATAAGGCAATATTTCGGGCATTTGAAACACAAGGAATAGATACCCCATATATTATGATTTTGAAAAAAAGATATGAGAACGCTACCTCCTTTATTAGACTAGACAAAAACAGTAGCAAATTTAAAATTGGGAAAGGAGTTCGACAAGGAGATAATATCTTCGAAGTTGTTTATTGCTGCCCTTGAGGAAGCTTTCAGAAGATTAGACTGGTTGCAGAAAGGAGTCAATGTGAATGGAGAGTACCTAAACCATTTACGCTTTGCAGATGACATTGTGGTCATAAGCCATGATCCCAAAGAATTAGAGGAAAATCTTAATCAGTTATGCAGAGTTGGTAAGGATTTTGGACTAAAGATGAATATAGCTAAAACAAAAGTAATGATGAACAAGTAATGGTGATCTGATAGAGGTGTATAAAGCCTTGAATGGTTTGAGCATGCTCAATGCCGATGGGATTCTTCCTCTTGCTCAGAATAATCACCTGAGAGGGTATAAATTGAGACATTCCTATCAAAACTAAAGAACTAAAGAGAGATGTAGGATAGATGTGCAGAAATTTGCCTTTAGCCAGCGGGTAGTTGGTTGGTGGAACAGACTTCCATCCTTTGTTGTGGAAGTTGATAGCCTAAATAAATTTAAGGCTCAGCTGGACAGGTATTTCGAACGAATGGACGGGTGAAATGGAAGTGGTTTTTTTTTTTTTTTTTTGGTTGATGCAGCATAAGCTTGCTTTCTTGCATCATATGCCTCTACTAATGCTAAAGTATGCCACAGAAAGGGATATAATGCTTGAAGGAACTGTAATTGAAAAGGTGGAGTCATATACTTATCTGGGACAAGTCATTAGCTGTAATAATGATAAATGGCTGGCAGTCAAGAGAAGAATAAATTTTGGATGGATTGCATTCAGGAAATATAGTCACATACTGAGGAGCAATATCACAATTTGTCTTGAACGTAAAATAATGAACCAATGTATACTCTTCACCATGACTTATGGAAGTGAAACTTGGGCAGTCACCAAAAGAATGGAAGGGAAGCTGATAACTACACAGCGAAGAATGGAATGAATTATATTGGGAATTAGACTGTTAGATAAGAAAAGAAACATGGATTAGGCAGCAAACTCAAATAAAGGATATTCCTATCAAAACTAAAGAACTAAAATGGTCTTGGGGCAGGACACATAGCGCGAAGACAAGATGACAGATGGACTAAGAATATAACTGAATGGTACCCAAGAGGAACTAGAAGAAAACTGGGAAGATGGAGATGGACAGATGAAATTCATGAATTTGTGAGTAGCAAATGGAAGGCCATTGCACAAAGTTCCTGGAGAGGCCTTCATCCTGCAGTGGATTGAAAATGGCTGATGATGATTTCATCTTTTAAAGTAATAATCATTAGACGTATTATTATTTGATATATGACCATTAGATTTAATCATTATTATATAACTATTAGAAATAACATTTAACCACGTACAATGGGGTACTGATATGTTTTAAGCATACTCTATTAAGAAATAAACTAGGTAACCGAAACAGTACATTTACTTTTCCAATTTTTACAAATTTTACTTTTTATATCTTTCCATACACTCTTTTTAGGCCAGCCATCCAAGTAAAATTCTGAATCTTGTCATGCAATCTCTGCTGTCTTTTGTCATGATGATGATATTATAGCATACTGAAATTTGGCCTCTTTCAAACATTTTTTCAGTTGTAAACATTTTTTAGTCAAGACAGCCAAGTTCAGTATAAATAGGTTTGATAGCATAAGTTTTTCTAAATTTTGCATACATTTTTAGAGCTGGAAATTGTCCATCTAGAACATGACATCTTTTCTGAATTTTCCCTGTACTTTTTACCTTTAGTTTTTACTTAAATCCTTTGTTAAATAGCAGCAGTATTCTACAGTAATAAATTTTCCTTTTTTAAAGTATCATCATCATCATTATTCTTAATATTATCACTGTACTTTCCCAGAAAAACAATGTCAACAGCTTTCCAGAAGACCCTTGCATCTTGTCTGTAGTTACAAGTTGATCCAGTAAATTTACCACATCTTCCTTTAAATTAACTGGAATTGACTTTAGAATTCTCAGTCATGGAATACATACTTTTGATTGGTTTAACATTTTTGGACCTATTTTGAATTTTTTCATGTCCAAATTGTTAGGGAATGTAGTGAAAATACATTCCCATTAAATAAAAATCAATAAATAACTATTCTGTTTATACTTCTACATGGCCATGTGGATCAGAGGAGTTTACAGCTAGTCATTTTGATCATCATTATAATCATTAAATGCATTTCTGAGTCATGTGAACTCGAACACTGTCAACTCAAATGCGTGTGCTGCTGCAATCCTGTGCTTATCACTCAGCCACTTGTTCAAACCTGAAACAAAACAACAATAGAGAAAACTTATTTGTATGGGATACTGAACATCTCAATTATCTTTTCTAGTTCAATTCAGTGATTAATGAATGTCATGTCATGCTCTTTATCAGTATTTTTCAGACAGTAATAGACACATCAATATTTTATCACTGAATAAAAGGACAATATGTTTTTTTAATATTTTTGGGGCATATCTTTATGTATTTCTTTTGTAGATATTCTCTTTGCAGAGTGTTATTTTTGATAACTTGACACATGCTTTTTTTTTTTTTTTTCTGTGGATCATCATGTCCTTAGCATATTACAGAAAGAGATGCTTGCTGTTCTAAGGTTGCTTGAAAATAAGAAATAATTATTAATATGGAACTGGAACAAAAGTTTTTGTTAAAACTGGAATCTTCTATATATAAATTTGCAAAATTTAATAAATTCTTCTTTAATGTTAAAA
This sequence comes from Mastigoproctus giganteus, assembly GCF_048544385.1. NCBI lineage: Eukaryota > Metazoa > Arthropoda > Arachnida > Uropygi > Thelyphonidae > Mastigoproctus > Mastigoproctus giganteus. Next base: position 90,100,860 of record NC_143587.1, on the reverse strand, counting down.
CCAAATTAATTAAGAATATAATTTCTTGTTTATGTTACAACCAAAATTTAACAGCACATATGGGATTGAGCTTAAAAGTTATAAATACTTCCTTATATATGCATAGTCACAAATTCTTTGTTTAACATAATTTCCATTTGGTAGTTTAAAGCTCATTTATTTTTTTTTTTCACGAAGCTTGTTATTGTACTTAAATTAAATTCTAACTTTATGGATTTTCCTCTTGTATGTATTCTTCCAGAATCTAAGATGAACAAGAAAAGAAGTGAAACAGGTAATAATTCCTATTTTCTAATCTTTCTATTAATACACAATATAAGATAACAAAAACTATTTATTTTGTTTATATGAAAATCACAATTGGAGATGTGCTCTTAGTGGGCAGTTAGAAACTATCCCCGACATGCGGTCATTATTTTAGGGAGATGTTTTCACTGTGAACTATAGTACAGGTAGGTGCCAGTATTGTTGTTATTTGGTTTTTAGGAGCATTAGCAACTAAGGCCATATTGCTCCGGGAATATGCGGTGGTCATTCCCTGACCTTTCTGCATCCTCCGTATTTGGTGGTGACGGGCTCGAACCCCGGTCTAATCAAAAAGTGTGTGCTACGCACTGCTGCTCCTTCCCACCTGTCCAGTATTACCACAGCAGTAATCATGATGGAGTGTTCACACAGAAATGCATTAGAAATGGCTCATTCTCAGTAAAATTAGCAGTCATAGCAAAATGTGGTTACAACCGAGTTGCTGATCATTAGAATTGTAAAAGAGATACTTAATGTGCATTCCTATTCAAATGACATATTTTATGCAGTCAGGGATTATGATGATAGTGAGCTTAATGTAGTGGTATAGTATTAGTGGCAAATGATGCAAGAAAGCAAGTTTATATAGTATCAACCAAAAAAAAAAAAAAAAAACCTACACACTTCTCTCCCATCCATATCATCCAAGAATTTGTTTCGCTCTTCCTTGAATTTATTTAAACCGTCCACTTCAAAACAACAAATGGAAGCCTGTTCCAACAATCAACCACCTGCTGGCTGAAGGCAAACTTCCACACGTCTATCCTTAATTTATGCTTCCTCATATGTAGTCTCAGCAAGTAGAAGAATGCCTTTAATATTCATCTTACTCAATCTATTCAATGCTTTAAAAACCTCATTCAGATCACCCTGCAGGTGCCTAGTCTCGAGACACTGCAATTTACAGAAATGAAACCTTTCTAGGTAAGAGCACCTTTTTATTCCCTTCACCAATCTGGTTACCCTTCTCTACACCCTTCCTAACGTGAGTCCTCCAGACCTGTATACAATACTCAACGGGCGGCATAGCCATGGCCTTGTACAAAAGGATAATCACCTCCTTATCCCTGCTAGCAGAGCGTCTGTATATCGTTGACAAAATACCATGAGCTGTTCTGGCAGCATGTCCACACTGCTCAGAGAATTTCATATCTGAATGCACAATTAGCCCCAGCTCTTTTTCAATTTCCAATGTAAAACCACACAATTCATAAGTTACACTGCGATTACTGCTATGCATATGCAGTACCTTGCATTTTTCAATGCCATTTCTCAGCCCACTGACCCAATTTTCCTAGTTCTTGTTGCAGTAGCTCACCCTGATTACTGTCGTTAACTACCCTACCAACCATTGTATGATCTGCAATCTTAGACATTAGCATGATTAGCAATGAGATTAGCATGACATTAGCAACGAGGATCGTGGCAGAGAAGAAAACTGCGTGGGATGCATATAAATTATCAGGTGACACAGAAGCCTATGACAGCTATAAGCTAGTCTGTAATCAACTTACAAAGGAGGTTATGCAAGCAAAGGCTGATTACGAGAATACTTGGCAAAGAATGCATCTAAAACAACCAAGACTTCTTTATTTATGTAAACTCTAGAAGGAAGGGAATGAATTAGATTGGTCCACTTGATGTTGGTGGTTCGACTGTTGATCATCCTGCTCAGATAACTGAAAAACTGAATGAGTATTTTGCATCTACATTCACACATGAGGAATTCTGTAAGGAAGGGGAGAACAGAAGTTTACTAAACTCTAAACGATTTAGGGAGCTAAACAATTTTGTAATAATGGAGAGTAAAGTGGAGGAGAAATTGTTGAAGTTAAACTTTAAAAAGGCACCTGGGGTGGATGGAATCTATCCAGTTATATTGAAGGATGCAGTGAGGGAAGTAAACAAACCCTTAGCCATAATTATGAGAGCATCTTTAGATTCAGGGGAGATCCTCATGGACTAGAGATGTGCAAATGTATCCCCAATTCTCAAAAGGCAGTTCAAAGGGTGACACAAATAATTATAGACCTGTTAGTTTAACTTCTGTTCCAGGGAAAATAATGGAGTCACTGGTTAAAGAAGTGATGATCACCTAGACAAGACTGCAGTAATAGTTCAGACACAGCATTGGTTTGTTAAGGGGAAGTCTTGTCTGACCAATTTTATCAGATACTACAATTGTTCACAAAGAAACTGGATGCAAAAAATAATTTTGATATCATATATTTGGATTTCAGGAAAGCTTTCGATACTGTTGCACAGGGAAGACTGTTGTACAAATTGGAGTGGTATGGCATTAAGCGCAAGTTGCTGCAATGGATAAAGGGATGGGTGAGTGGGAGACGGTAGAGAGTGGTAATAAATGGACTTCTCTACGTGGACTAATGTTATTAGTTGAGTCCCCGAGGGTTCGGTGCTTGGCCCATTGTTGTTTTGAGTAAAGTTCAGTGATATCAATGGAGGTATATCAGGCTTAATGCCCAAGTTTGCAGATGATACAAAGGTTGGTAGGGTTGTTAATGACAGTAAAGACAGTATGCTTCTGCAACAGGATCTAAGTAAGTTAGGCAGATGGGCTGAGAAGTGGTGATTGAAGTTTAACATTGACAAATGCAAAGTACTCCATATGGGTAGCAGCAACCCAAGAGAAACATATCAAATGTATGGTACTACACTCAGGGATGTGGAGAATGAAAAACATCTGGGGTAATTGTGCAGTCACATATGAAGTTTTCTGAGCAGTGCAGACAGGCTTGCCAGAGCAGGTCATGGAGTTTTGTCAATGATATATATAGGAATTTTCCTAGCAGAGACAAGGAGGTGATTATCCCTTATTATAAGGTGATGGTTAGGCCACACCTTGAGTTCTGCTTACAGGTCTGGAGGCCTCATTTTAGGAAGGATGTTGAGTTGCTAGAATGAGTACAGAAGACCACAACAAGATTGGTGAAAGGAACAAAGGGGTGCTCTTACCAAGTGAGGCTTAAGTTCTTCAAGTTGCAGCATCTGGGGACTAGGCACCTGGGAGGTAATCTGATTGAGGTGTATAAGGCCTTGAATGGTTTGAGCAAGCTCGATGCTGATGGGATACTTCTGCTTGCTCAGATTAAGAATCTGAGGGGGTATATTCAAATTAAGGTGTAATAGTATCAAAAGCCTTCCAGTTATAGAATAGATGTGTGGAAGTTTTGCTTTTACCTAGCGGGTGGTTGATTGCTGGAATGGACTTCCATCTGTTGTTGTGGAAGTTGATAGCTTAAATAAATTTAAGGCTGAACTAGACAAACATTTGGAATGAATACATCAGTGAAATGGGAAGGTGTTTTTTTTTTTTTTTTTTTTTGGCTGATGCTGTATAAGCTTGCTCTCTTATCATATGCCTCTACTAATGCTAATTCTAATATTCTAGCCTCATCAATAACATTAATAAATATTGAAAACAACAATGGATCCAGCACCGAACACTGGGGGGGCTTTAATAATAACATTAGTCCATGATGAGCAGCGTCCATTGAGAACCATCCCTTTATCCATAGCAGTAACTTGCCCTTAATGCCATTGCTCCAGTTTGTACAGCAGTCTTTTATGTGTAATAGTATCAAAAGCCTTCCAGAAATCCAAGTATGTGCTATAAAAATTATGGATGCAGTGGTTAAAATTATACCACTGCATCGTAGTATCCTATCAGATTTGTTAGACAAGACCACCCCTGAACATATCCATGCTGTGACTGCAGCATAATTGCATTCCTATCCAGATGATTCTGCATTACTTCTTTATCCAGCGAATCTGTTATTTTCCCTGAAACAGAAGTTAAGCTAACAGGTGTGTAATTAGTCATGTCACCTTTTGATCCACCTTTATGAATTGGGATACATTCACACATCTCCAGTCCATAAGGACCTCTGCAATTATGGCTAAAGGCTTGCTTACCTCCTTTGCTGCCTGCTTTAATATAATTGGATAGATCTGATCCACCCCATGTGCCTTTTTTTAGGTTCATTGTCAACATGTCCTCTTCACTTTCCTTTCTGTTATCACAAAGTCATTTAGTTCTCCATTGGAGTTTGATAAACTTGTGGCATCCTCTCCCCTAAAGAATTCTTCATGTATGCTGCATCAATTGTATGTTCTGAGCTATAGTAGCTGAAGATGTGACTGCCCTCTGCATATTACAGAAAGAAATGCCTAGATGGTAAACCTTCTTTGGAAGACTAGAAAGGAGTATTTGATCAGTCAGTAATCTTGATTCTAGTTTCACTATGCAGAAAGAAAAACAATTTATCATCAAAGTCAGAAAGACATGGGCAATCTTGCCTGGTGGAGGCAATACAGACTGGCAGAAGCAATGTTATAATGTGATATATGATAATGCATAATAATGTGCTTGGATTTGCAATATTCCATTATTCTAAGTGATTCACACATGTTTTTCATCTTAACCCAGCTAGGGATGTGCATAAGATGTTCAGTTTCCACTCATCATTCAGAAATTGAAGGATGCATTTTGAAACTGCATTGCCAAATATGGTAGAGGAACTCTTCCAATCTGCTTGGTCCATACCAAGATAAACACTTGTTATTCTGCAGAAGATGTTTAGTATTAGGATAGTATTCTTAATAAATCAGCCACTTAATACAGTAGAAACCGGATAAGAAATTCCTGCATAAGAATTTTTCCCCTGTACTAGGTTTGGTTTCTTAAGGCCCAATTTCAACTCTATATATTGTGATGTATTGTATTATTTTTCAGGGTAAGATGTTTCCCAGGTTAAAAGTTTTCCCACTTAATACATTTTTTAAATATAGAAATAAAGAATTCTGTATTCTATATAATATACAATAAAGAAATATAGAAGTAAAGAATAGAAAATGCTTGAAGCGTTTGCCGCTAAGTTCTCGCGTTTCTGAATTACTTAGTGGATGGTTGTGTCTTATTGTAATTTTTAAGGTATGTTGAAAGCTGAATTTATAATACTGTATTTTATTTTTGTTTATTAGTATTTTTCATAATTATTTAAAGAATAACCACATTTTTGTCTATCTACCATATTGGCTCTATTTATTCGTCCGTCCTTGGCAGTTTTATTTTAATGCTACAAATATTAATTATTAATTAATATTTGTAGTACTAATAAGTGTAATACTATATTTTGATTTTATAATTTGGAAGGATGAACTCCAAAAGAATAAAAAGAAAAGCTTTCACATTAAAAGAAAAACTTGATGTCATAAAAACGGTGGAATCAAATCCCTCTTGCACATGAGTTGATGTGACAAAAGAACTTATTATGGCAGTTTCTACAGTAAATGGAATTAAATCATGAAAAGAAGTGTCGAAATCAAATATCCTTAATGTTTCGTGTAAAGTTAAAAGGAGAAAGACTGGAAAATATGGAGATATGGAAAAGGCATTAGTAGTTTGGTTCAAGGAGATATCTGCTGCAAATGTTCTAGTTAATGGCAATTTGCTGAGAGAGAAGGGCATCAAAATTGCTGATAGACTTGGAGTGGATTTCATTCCTTCCAATGGGTGGATTGATAGATTTAAGAAGAAATATGGTTTAGTTTACACAGTAATTTGCAGAGAATCTTCTAGTACGAATATGTTACCAGTTGATGAGTGGAGAAAAGGGAAACTACATGTTTTGATCAAACAGTATAGAAAGTGTGATATTTTTAATGTTGATGAATTAGGACAATTTTATAACCTACTTCCTAATAAGACATGAATTCAAAGGACAGAATTGCCATGGTTGATAGACTGAGTAAGGAGAAAATTACAGTGCTAGTGGGGACTAATATGGATGACTCAGAGAAACTGCCATTGCTTGTGATAGGAAAATCCAAGAGACCACGCTGTTTCAAGAATGGGAAAACACTTCCATGTAAATACAGGAACAATAAAACAGTATGGATGACCTGTGCTCTTTTTGATGAGTATTTAAGAGCTCTAGATTCAAAGATGGCAGGAGAGAATAGAAAAATTATTTTATTTGTCGATAACTGCCCTGCTCATTTGAAAAACAATGAGCACTTAAACAGAATCCATGTGGAGTTCTTCTCTGGGAATTCTGTCAGTAGTGCAACCGATGGATCAGAGAGTGATCAAAGTTTTAAAGATGCATTTTCGTAAATGCCTTGTACATAAATTGCTTACCCTTGTAAAACTGGATGGAAAAACTGAAAAGTTCAAAAGTTCTTTGTTATGCAATGCATTATTTAGAACCATCATGGGATAGCTTCATATGGAATAAATCAATAGCCCCTACTGTTATAATTAATTCCTTTAAAAAGGCTAGGTTCTATAATGATTTAGAAGAAAATGTTGATCGTGTTAAAAGTGATGAACAGGAAGGGATTCCTTTTGATTAATGGGATTTCCTACAGAGTACTTTGGGATTTACAGTAAATTTTTATGATTATGTTGATGTAGACAATGATGTAATCGCATGTGAATTACAAAGTATTGAAGATATTTGCAGTAAAGATCAAAGCATGACTTGATAGTGAGTCTGAACAAGAAAATTAGCCTGCTATACCAACATTCTGAGATTCAATGATTGGCTTCTCTTCACTGCAGCAATTCATTCAGTGTGCCTTATGTTCCTGAGTCAGTGTTGAAAGGTGCTCTCCCCAAAATATTTGAAGCAGTCTTCTCTGGATAGCTACTTGAAAAAATTGTAACTTTTTAAGTTATTTTTTTTTGTACTACATGTAATTATTATTGTAATTGATTTTTATCATTCTCATTACGTTTCTTCTCATTGCATCCTTGTTATAATTTTGAAATCTTATTAAATCACGACTAATAAATATTGTTTTGTATTAAATGACAATTTTTATTCTTGATCAAATTGATTATTATTATTATTCTTGATTATTCATCTTTTCATTTTTATTTGTGTAGTTAATATTTCATACCCTTAGGTCAAAAAAAAGCCATTAACTCTTTAAAAATTACAGCTGTGAATTACAGGCTCCAAAAAAAGCAATAAGTGTTTGCTGTTTTATTCACCTAATTGTTATTTTATATTGAACTTTATAAGTAGCCTTATAGTTTTAGTTACACTGGTTATTTTTAATTTAGATAGAGTTTTTGTAAGTTACTACTTAATATATGTAAAGCCGTTGTTTCGTTTGAATCTTGCAGCCATTCTTTTCGTATAGAGAGTGGTAGGAAATTCAAATTTTTAATTGTGGTTAATAGGTAGCTCTAACGTAATATTATATAGCGTAATACACATCACTGCATTTAGAATTCTATTAGATAGTGTAGTGTTGATAATTAGTTAATTAAATTTGTTGATCTTATTAATTTTAAATGTCATACCCCAGACTAGAGTAGCAAAGCAATGGGCACAAAGTGGTAGGAGTGCTGTGACTCAGGGGACAACTGAGGGGGAGTGATTCTCCAATGCATCACAGCCTAAAAAATTGTGCAAGTTGTGAAATGTTTGCCAAACTCTCTGGAACAGAACATGATCTAGCCAATGAGGATGTCTTCAACAGTGCTAGGTGCAGACAGTGTCTAGAAATTATGCGTCAACTCAGTGTTCTGATGGGTGTCTATGAGAGGTTGAGGTGTCGGGTAGATGCCCTCGAAGAAATTAATATGAAGGGCCCGTCAAGCTCTCAGCTGCCCAACTCAATGCCAGATCTCACTCTTGTGCATCAGGCAACACAGTGGCAATCTCCAAAGCAGAATGCCCTAGTCCCACAGGAGTTAGTTATTTTTGGTGGCTATTGTCAGGGAGATGGGTAATATATTGTGTAAAAAGGATAGATGGAATAGGACCAGGATATGTCTGCCAAGGGCAAAAGTTGATGTTGTAGACAAATATCATCTTTTAAGGGCACAAAGGGTAATATTGTTGTACACGTTGGCACCAATGACATTAAGACCAGGAGATCTGCAGATTTACTTAACAAGTACAAGTTAACGCTAAAAAAAAAAAAAAAAAAAAAAGTCCAGATTAGGGTTAAATTTGAAAGTGTCTGCAATTTCTGCCCAGACCCGATAGGAGAGTATAGCATTAGCATTAGTAGAGGCATACGATGCAAGAAAGCAAGGTTATACAGCATCAGCCAAAAAAAAAAAAAAAAATGCTCCCATTTCACCTCTCCATTCTTTCCAAATGCCTGTCCAGCTCAGCCTTAAATTTATTTATGCTGTTAGCTTCCAGAACAAAAGTTGGAAGCCTGTTGCACCAATCAGCTACTCGCTGACTAAAGGCAAATTTCCACACATCTATTCTACGACTATCTTTCCTCGATTTGAAACTGAGCCCCCTCAGGTTCTTAGTTTCAGCAAGAGGAAGAATCCACTCACCATTCAGCTTGCTCAACCCATTCAAGAGCTTATACACCTCAGTCAGATCACCTCACAAGTGCCTACTCTCCAGGTACTGCAATTTCCAGAACTTAAGTTTTTCTTGGTAAGATCACCCCTTTGTTCCCCTAACCAATCTCGTTGCCCTTCTTTGTATTCGTTCTAGCAACTCTACATCCTTCCTAAAATGAGGCCTCCAGACGTTTACACAGTACTCTAGGTGTGGCCTGACCATTGCCTTGTATAATGGGATAAACACCCCCCGTCCCTGCTAGCAAAATTCCTATATATCATTGACAAGACTCCATGACCTGGCCTGGCAGCCCGTCTGCACTGCTCAGTGAACTTCATATTTGACTGCACATTTACCCCCAGGTCTTTTTCACTTTCCACTTCCCTGAGTGTAGTACCACATAGTTGGTACATTTCTCTTCGGTTATCGCTACCCATATGCAGTACTTTGCATTGGTCAATATTAAACTTCAGTTGCCACTTCTCAGCCCATTTTCCCAACTTATCTAGATCCAGTTGGAATAGCATAGTGTTGTTAACAACCCTGCCAACTTTCATAGGCAGGGTTGTTAACGCAAATATCAGGTTTAATGTTGCAAACTTTGACATTAAACCTGATATACCTTCAATAATATCATTGATAAATAGACAAAACAACAATGGGGCCCAACACCGAACCCTGGGGAACTCCACTAACAACATTTGTCCACAAAGAGCAGTGTCCATTATTACCACTTTCTGTCGTCTCCCACTCAACCATCCCTTTATCCATTGTAGCAACTTGCCCTTAATGCCATACCTCTCCAATTTGTACAGCAGTCTTCCATGTGCAACAGTATCAAAGGCGTTCCTGAAATTCAAGTATATGATATCAAAATTATTTTTGGCATTCAGTTCCTTTGTGACCACATCATAGTATCCAATCAAATTGGTCAGACAAGACCTCCTTTTAACAAACCCATGCTATGTCTTAACTATTACTGCAGTCTTATCTAGATGATTCTGCAATGCTTCTTTAACCAGTGATCCATTATTTTCCCCAGAACACAAGTTATACTAACAGGTGTGTAGTTACTTGTGTCACTTTTGAACCCCCATTTGGGAATTGGTGATACATTTGCACACTTCCAGTCCATGGGGTACCTCCCCTGAGTCCAAGGAAGGTTTCATAATTATGGCTAATTGTTTGCTTACTTCCTTTGCTTCCTCCTTTAATATAACTAGATAGATTCCATCCACCCCAGATGTCTTCCTTATGTTTAACTTCAACCATTTCTCGTCCACTTTGCTCCCTGTTATGGTTCTGATGGGTGTCTATGAGAGCTTGAGGTGTAGGGTAGATGCCCTCGAAAAAATTAATATTAATATGACTGTGTGACGCACACTCCCTTATTGAATGACTCCTCATGTGTGAATGTAGATGCAAAATACTCATTCAGTTTGTCAGCTACCTGAGCATGCTCATCAGTAGTCACCCATCTATGTCCAATCTGATTCATTCCTTTCCTTCTAGAGTTGGCACCTCTGTAGCCAGGTGGGCAGAAGCAGCAGTGCGTAGCACACGCTTCTTGATTATACCTTGGTTCAAGCCCGTGACCACCAAATACGGAGGATGCATAAAGGTCAGGGAATGACCACTGCATATCCCCGGAGAAATATGGCCTTAGTTGCTAATGCTCCTAAAACCCAAACAACAACAACAATCTTCTAGCGTTTACATAAGTAAAGAACTCTTTATTGTTTTTCTTTGCATCCTTTGCCAAAGATTTCTTAAATCTGCTTTCGCCTGCCTAACTCCTTTGTGACTTGATTACAGACTAGTTTATATGCCGTAAGCTTCTGTGTCACCTGATACTTATATGCATCCCATACATTCTTCTTCTCTGCCACGAGCCTCATTAATTCATCTGACATCCATTTAGGCCTAAACCTTGAACGGTATTTGGAATGAAAAGTCTAGTAGCCTACAAAATTCAGTCCCCGAAGGCTTCCCATTTAGAATTTAACATTGGTAACATAATTAGTTGATCCCACTGTACAGAATTTAAAACTCTCCTAGAATACTGTAGTCACCTTTACGAAAGCAAAAGCCCTTCCCTTTAGCTTTGATCGTAGTTACATCTTTGAGTAAATCCCACTTCAGCACACTGTGATCACTGCCACCTAGTGGTTCCTTTATCTGCATATTTTTAATGCATGAAGAATCACCATTGATAATCATATTAAGAGTATTACTCATTCTGGTTGCCTCCCGAACATGTTGCTGTAGAAAACAGTCATCCAATAAATCCACAGAAGTCTTGCTAGTGTGCTAGTGACCAACTCAAAAGTTCCAGTCAATATCTGGAAAGTTAAAATCCCCTATTATAAGACATTCTAATTTACTTCCCACTCTATTTCTCTGCACAATTGCTCATTATAGTCATCAGATTCATTAGGCCTATAACACACACACACGCACACATTCTCATTTTTCTTTTCCCAGTGCTTATTTCACACCAAACAGACTCACATTGCATTGTCCACCAACATCAATTGGATGCACTTCCTTAGATTTTATGTGTTTCTTAACTAACAGCATAACCCCTCCTCCCTTCCTGTCCTGTCTGTCCTTTCTGTGCACATTGTACTCCTCAGATTCCAATTCTGCACTGCTTATATCTGTGTGACATCACGTCTCTGATGTCCCAACAATATCTGCCTTTGATGTCTTGACTAGTACTTCAAGCTTATCAAATTTATCAACTATACTCCTAGCATTGGTGTGCATGCAAGTATACGTGCACCTGTTCCTACTCTTAGTTATCCCTAACACAGCTCATGCATTCACTTCTTCCCAGCTGTCCCAGAAATCTCCATCACCTTGCTTTCCAGGCTGTTTCTCATTCTAATAGAAGTAGTGCAAGAATCACTTTTGCCTCTGCCTGCAGCCGCTGTTAACCTTTTAGTCTGTGTATCCCCCTCAAGCTAGCAGTTTTCTGACCCACCTAACACTGCCTCGATAACATCAGTAAATATTCTTGCACCCTTTCTATTTAAGTGTACCCCATTCCTGTAGAAGCAGTCTCTCCTGTCAACAAGCATAGACCAGGCTGAAAAAAGTTCTACCCCTTGAGCCTTGCACAATCTCTCCAGGGCTGAATTGATCGACTTTCATTACATACTCCCTCCTATCGTGTCTGGGCAGAATTTCAGACATTTTTCACATTATCTTAACTCACTGTTTTTTTTTAACGTTGACCTGTACCTGTTGAGTAAATTTGCAGACTCTTACTCTTAATGTCATTGGTTCCAACATGTACAACAACATCCCCTTTTGTGTCCTTAAAAGATGATATGTGCTCTACAACATCATCAACTTTTGCTCCTAGCAGACATACCCTGGTCCTGTTCCACCTATCCTTCTTGCATAGTATATTCCCCATCTCCCTGACAATAGAGTCACCAATAATAACTAGTTCCTTTGGGACCGGCACATTTTGCCTTCGAGATTGCCTCTGTTTTGCCTGATGCAGAGGAGTGAGCTCAGCCGTTGAGCTTGATGGGCTCTTCATATTAATTTCTTCGAGGACATTTACCCTACACCTCAAGCTATCATAGACGCCCATCAGAACTCTTGAGTTGGTGCCTAATTTCTTGACACTCTAGGCACCTAGCACACACAAAGGCATCCTCCTTGGTTAGATCACGTCCTGTTTTAGAAAGGTCGGCAAACATTTCACATTTCGCACATTTTTTGAGTCTGTGATGCGTTGGAGAAACGCCCCCCTTCGTTTTTCTCCCAAGTTACAGCACTCTCGCTAGTCTGTGATATTTGCTTGGCAGCTCGTCTGGGTCATGATTTCCGTTTAAATACAATTTAATTAACAATGAATTTTAATAAGAATAATATTGTTTTTGATTAATTGATAATACTATAATAAGCTAACAGATTCCTAATACATCACCCTTTCTATTTAAGTGTACTCCATATTGTATTACGCTTTCTAGTTTTACTTACGCTATCAGTTCGATATATATATATATATATATATATATATATATATTTTAGCTATTTCTTATTGACTACAATATGACGGCTAGTTCAACAATATTGATGCCAACACCAGTAGTGTTAGCACCTATATTTTTCTGTAGATAGCTCCATGGGCACTGTTCTTCTGAATTGAGCATGTTTCCTAGAAGTAAAATAGTGAATAAACAAAGGATTTTTCAGTGTGATTGATATGAAAAGTATAGGTGGTTAGAATATAGCCCATTAAAGAACACAGCATTTTGCTTTTGCTGCTGTTTCTTCTCATCAACTAATGCAGCAAACAAAGGTTGCACTGATCGAGCATTTATTGATAATGGATTCAGAAATTGGCATAGGGCTAATGAATGTTTTAAACACCATCAACTGTCAAAATCTCGTGTTGTGTTGTTTTTCGTGATCAAATTTTATTGAAGGAAAATCTATTGATATATTGTTGAATGAGGTATCTAAACAAGAATAAGAGGAACGATGCTATAACCAAATTGTAATAGAGTGACTGATTGACATCGTTCTGTGTTTGGCAACAGGTTGGAGATCATTCAGGGGGTCACATTGAAAAGACTGACATTTTTGAGAAAGGATTATTTTTAAGTCTTGTTAATATGTTCCAAAAAATATAATACCGTAATGACAAAGCATGTGTAAAGATCTCCTTAAAACCCTACCTGAGTAATTCCATCCAAAATGATTTAACTGTGCCCTTGCACAACGTTGTGCAGCAAAAAAATTATGGCTTCACTAAATGGAAAAATGATCTCAATATTTGCTGACGACACAACTCATTCTGGACACTATGAACAGATGCCCATTGTGGTGCAGTATTTTAACAATGTAAATATGGTCCAGTTGAATTTTTTGTGTCTTTTCAGAGACAGTTAACAGCTGATGCTCTGTCTGTTTTTGACAGGTTAAATGAAATCCTTGACATTCTTAAAATTGACTTGTCGTCAGTGATGTCTCTCTGTTTTGATGGCACATCTACTATGTCTGGATATAATGCAGGCGTTCAAATGAAGTGTAAAGAAAGAACAATGAAATATTATATATACACTGTTGTTTGAACCTCGTCCTAGTAGATGTATGCATTCCAAGTACCCAAAACAGAACTATCTCATTTTTTTCTGAATTTCAATCTCTATACTGTAGATTTTAGTGTTTTGCACCAACCTAAGAATAAGAAAATACCGCTGAAGAAGAAGACTGGAGCCTTTGAAAGCCAAGGTTGGTGCAAAACACTAAAATCTACAGTATGAATATACCCAACCTCAGAGGCCTGTTTGAGGAATTCAATCTCTATGTCTTCATTGGGGTGAGTGTCCCGTGCAACCTGCAGTAATGGAGAAAATTTCACAAGAAGTAGGATCCCAGTTGAAGACTTTAAAGTCGCTGTCAAAAACAAGATAGGCATACAGAGCAGAAGCAGTGGCTGCTCAATTAGAGGGAGGGCCACCACCAGTGGGTAGGCAAGGTATACGTCGTGGGCGGCAGTTCAAGAGAGCATAGAAAATTTTTTTTTGATATTGTTTTCTGATTGGTGAACGCTTATCAGAATTCAACATTTAGGGTGGCAAATTTTAGTTTACTTACTGGCGGCACAAAGGAAAGCAGCACTACTGAGTGGAAGCATGTGATGCAAGAAAGCAAGCATAGAGCTTATGTAGCATCAGCCAAATAAGAAAAGAAAAAACAATTTCACACATCCATTCCCTTTAAAAGTTTGTCCAGTTCCTCCTTGAATTTATTTAAGCTATCATCTTCCAGAATGATAGATGGAAGTTTGTTCGAGGGCAATCAACTACCTGCTGGCTAAAGGCTTCTGCACATCTGTTCTACAACTGTCTTTCCTCAGTTTGAATTTATGCCCCCTAAGATTCGTAATCTGAGCAAGCAGAAGAATCCCATCAGAATTCAGCATGCTCAACCCATTCAAGGCCTTACATGCCTCAACCCAATCACCTTGCAGGTGCCTAGTCTCCAGCTGCTGCAAATTGCAGAAAAGCCTTTCTTGGGAAGAGGCAACTCTGCATCCTTCCTAAAAATGAGTCCTCCAGACCTGTAAACGGTACTCAATATGTGGCCTGACCATTGCCTTATACAAAGCGATAATAACCTGCTTTTCCCTACTGGCGAAATTCCTGTATATCATTGACAATACCCCATTACTTGCTCTGGTAACCTGTCTGCATTGCTCAGAAAACTTCATATCTGACTGCACAATTACTTCCAGGTTTTTTTCATTTTCTACCACCTGAAATGCAGTAACACAGAGTTGGTACATTTCTCTGGGAGGTTACTGCTACCCATATGCAGTACTTTGTATTGGTCAGTGTTAAACTTTAGTTGCCACTTCTCAGCCCATCTGCCCAACTTTTCTAGATCCTTTGCAGTAGCACACTGCGATTACTGTCATTAACAACCTTGCCAACCTTTGTATCATCTGCATACTTGGACATTGAGCCTGATATTCCTTCATCAATATCATCGATAAATATACAAAACAACAGTGGGCCCAACACTGAATCCTGGGGGACTCCACTAATAACATTAGTGTATGAAGAGCAGCATCCATTGATTACCACTCTCTGTCATCTCCCACTGAACCACCCTTTTATTTATTGTAGCATCTTGCCCTTAATACCATACTGCTCCAATTTGTACAGTAGTCTTCCATGCACAACAGTATCAAAAGCTTTTCTGAAATCCAAGTATATGATATTAAAATTATATTTGTATATACAAAGATTTTTGTATCTTTATATGCCTAGTTATCACTACTGCCATATTTTATATTTTGTGTCTCATAAGTTTAGTTAAGTTTTAATTTCTTTCGCTTGCTTGATGAATAAAAATAATGTTCTTTATGATTTAGTATTCAATAAATATTCACCTTTAAAAAAAATAAATAAAGATAATGCCTTGTGTGCACATCCTAATGAAATGCACTGCACACACTTATGTTCCCATACCAAGGCACTCAAACTCTCCTATATAATTAAACTGAAGACTCTGTGCTTTTCTGAAATTCTTCTGAATCAGGTTACAATCTTACTGCAGTCAGGTGACTTTTTTTTTCCCCTTTTTTTAATCAAAAGCACAACTCCCTTCCCTGTGCCTTCCTTCTTTGGTTTTCCTATACATTATTACATAGAAGTGTCATCATGTGAAAACAGCAAAACCAACATAAAATTCATATTATGCAGAACTATTGATAATGTGATGTCAGATTATTGATTATTGATCAGAGTTTGTTGGCAATATTATTTTGCTGGCATCTTTTGTAAACATTCAGTTTTTAAGATGGCAGCACTGTTGAATTCATGCATCAAGGTGGAGACGTAATATGTAATCCACTTGTTGAATGCAAAAGAAGGAAAACCTTTTGATATTTATTGCAGAATGTTGGCTTAATATGATTAAGCATGCTTGAGTTAAAAGTGAGTCTACGAGTGGAATAAGTTAAAGAAGCATATTGAAGTTGTCAAGGAATTTCTATGACTAGGAAAATGCATCATGTTGTGACAATAGAAACTGCAGAAAAAGTGGAAGAACTCACATGAGAAAATTTCTGCATTACTATTTAAGGAATTGCTGTGGCACGCTAGATCAGTGTTCATTGAGCACATGCTGTCATTAGTGAGGGTTGCCCTTATTGACAAATGTGTTTGCCAGTGCATACTGAATGCAAGTAGGCTACATGTAGAGAGTTTCTGTGGCACTGTACTTTGTGATGTAAGTTTCTTTTTGTAGTTTTGAAATTATGTAAAAATTAACATTTTGTGCACAAAAAAAATTCATGACATGAAAAAATTGTGAAAAATAAATAAGCTTATTGTTACCTCTTTTTTTTTTTTTTTTTTTTGATGCATTTGATGTATACTTTGAAATTCAGTCATGTATTACCTGATTCACTTTCATTAAATCATGGGTGTAAATTCACCTAAGGGACATTTCATTTGTTTATAATTTTGTGGCAACACTGCTTAACTACTCATACCTCAGCTATTCATATTTTGTTGTTAGTACTAATCCAGTCATGCGCTTGTTTTTCCTGATAAAGGTCTGCAATATTAGCATTAGCATTAGTAGAGGCATTTGATGCAAGAAAGCAAGCTTATGCAGCATCAGCCAAAAAAAAAAAAAAAAAAAAAACCCACTTCCACTTCACCCCTCTGTTCGTTCAAAATACCTGTCCAGCTGAGCCTTAAACTTATTTAGGTTATCAACCTCCACCACAAGGGATGGCAGTCTGTTCCACCAACCAACCACCCGCTGGCTAAAGGCAAATTTCCGCACGTCTATCCTACACCTGTCTTTCCTCAATTTGAATTTATGCCCTGTCAGGTGATTTTTCTGAGCTAGAGGAAGAATCCCATCAGCATTGAGCATGCCTAAACCATTCAAGGCTTTATACACCTCTATCAGATCACCTCGCTGGTGCCTAGTCTCCAGACACTGTAATTTGCAAAACTTAAGCCTTTCTTCTTAAGAGCACCCCTTTGTTCCATTCACTAATCTTGTTGCCCTTCTCTGTACTCGTTCCAGCAGCTCTACATCCTTCTTGAAATGAGGCCTCCAGACCTGTATACAGTACTCTAGGTGTGGCCTGACCATTGCCTTGTACAATGGAATAATCACCTCCTTATCCCTGCTGGAAAAATTCCTGTATATCATTGACAATACTCCATGAGCTACTCTTGCATCCCGTCTGCACTGCTCAGAGAACTTCATATCTGCCTGCACAATCACCCCCAAGTCCCTTTCATTCTCTACCACTGTCAGTGTAGTACCACAGAGTTGATACGTTGCTCTGGGGTTGCTGTTTCCCATGTGTAGTACTTTACATTTGTCAATGTTAAACTTCATTTGCCACCTCTCAGCCCATCTGCTCAACCTTTCCAGATCCTGTTGCAGCAGTGTAGTGTCAGTAGTGTCCTTGACAACCCTGCCAACCTTTGTATCATCTGCAAACTTGGACATTAAGCTTGATATACCATCATCAATATCATTTATAAATACAGAAAACAATAATGGACCCAACACTGAGCCCTGAGGGACTCCACTAATAACATTAGTCCACGATGAGCAGTGTCCATTGATTAGCACTCTCTGTCTTCTCCCACTCAACCACCCCTTTATCCATAGCAGCAATTTGCCTCCAATGTCACACTGCTCCAATTTGTGTAGCAGTCTTCCATGTGCAACAGTATCAAAAGCCTTTCTAAGATCCAAGTATATAATATCAAAGTTATTCCCTGCATCCAGTTCTTTTGTGACTGCATCATAGTATCCAATCAAGTTGGTCAGGCAAGACTTCCCCTTAACAAAACCATGCTGTGTCTGAGCTATAACTGAAGTCTTGTCTAAATGATCCTGCAGTGCTTCTTTAACCAGTGCCTCCATTAATTTTCCTGGAACAGAAGTTAAGCTCACAGGTCTATAGTTACTTGTGTCAGCCTTTGATCCTCCTTTGTGAATTGGGGTCACATTTGCACATTTCCAGTCTATGGGTACCTCCCCTGAGTCCAAGGAAGCTCTCATAATTATGGCTAAGGGTTTGCTTACTTCCTTTGCTGCCTCCTTTAATATAACTGGATAGATCCCATCCACCCCGGGTGCCTTTCTTGTGTTTATCTTCAACAGTTTCTCCTCCACTTTATTCCCAGTTATTTCAAGATTCTGTAGCTTACTGCTAGAGTTGAATACACCTCTGGCATTCCCCTTGCTGAATAACTCCTCATGTGTGAATGTCGATGCAAAATATTCATTTAGTTTGTTAGCTACCTGAGCAGGATCATCAACAGTTGACCCATCAATATCAAGTGGACCAATCTGATTCATCCCCTTCCTTCTAGAGTTTACATAAGTAAAGAACTCTTTGCTGTTTTTCTTTGCATCCCTTGCCAAGGATTTCTCGTAATCTGCCTTCGCCTGCCTAACCTCCTTTGTAACTTGGTTGCATATCAACTTGTATCTATCATAGGCTTCTGTGTCATGTGTTAATTTGTAAGTATCCCATGCATTTTTCTTCTCTGCCATATGCCTCATTAGTTCATCTGACATCCATTTTGGCCTAAACCTTGAACAATATTTCTTAGTTGGTATGTAAAGCCTAGTAGCTTCCAAGATACGTTCTTTGAATGCTTCCCGTTTTGAATTTGCTGTTGGTAACATCATCAGTTGGTCCCACTGTATAGAATTTAAATACTGTCTCAGTCCATCGTAGTCGCCTTTACGGAAGCAATAACCCTTCCCTTTACCCCTAATGGTAGTTACCTCTTTCAGTAAATCCCACTTCAGCACACTGTGATCACTGCCACCTAGTGGTTCATTTATCTGCAGATTCTTAATGCATGAAGAATCACTGCTGATAATCAAATCAAGAGTATTACTCCCTCTAGTTGCCTCCTGAACATGCTGATGTAGAAAACAATCATCCAATAAATCCACAAAAGCCCTGCTAGTGTGTGAGTAACCAGCCCCCAAATTCCAGTCAATATCTGGGAAATTAAAATCTCCCATTATAAGACTCTCTGATTTACTGGCCCACTCTATTTCCCTGTACAGTTCCTTATTATACTCATCAGAGTCATTAGGCCTATAGCACACTCCTACTCTCAATTTTGATCTCCCAATGCTTATGTCACACCAAACTGACTCAACACTGCACTGTCCAGCGATGTCGACTGGCTTCACTTCCTTGGTTTTTATGTGTTTCTTAACTAATAGCATAACCCCTCCCCCCTTCCTATCCTGTCTATCCTTTCTGTAGACGTTGTACTCCCCAAATTGCAGTTCTGCATCCCTTATATCTGTGTGACACCACGTCTCTGATATCCCAACAATATCTGCCTTTGATGTTTTGAGCAATACCTCAAATTCATCAAATTTATTTACTAAACTCCTAGCATTGGTGTACACGCAAGTATACCTGCACCTGTTTCTATTCTTAGCTACCCTAACACAACCCATGTGTTTACTTGTACCGCAATGGCTCCCAGCAGTCTCTGAAATACCATGCATCTTGTTTTTCAGGCTTCTGCTCATTCTAATAGAAATATTGAGTACAGGTGACCCCTGCTTAACGCTGATAACTCGTTCCGTAAAAACAGAGCGTTAAGTGAATCTGCGCTAAGCGTCTGCCGCATTCCCATAAGGTACATATGTATTTGTGAGTTGCGGTCGGTGCCATAGGATATTTCCTAATCAATAATAAACGGTAGTGAAAAGATGCACAAATGTCGGTCAAAATATTTAATATTCAAATATTTGTACATATAAAACATTCTGTTTTACATACGTATATAATTATGTGGTAACTACTTACGTATCAAAATTAAACTTACAATTCCAATTAAAATCATGAATTTAATTGATCTAAATTGATTTAATTTAATTGATGAATTTAATCATGAAAAATGTGTCGAATTTGGGTTGAACTTTGGCCCTCTTCCAAATAAACTGAAAGGGATATTAATTTTAAATCCCCGCAGCGTTACCGCCCAACAATAAAGTCAACCGATCCTTCGCCGCTTTGAAACCTGGCATGCTTTTTTCTTCTTTCTTCTATGAAGCTTCTTTTAGGCATTCGTTTCCACAAAAGTCCTGCTTCATCTATGTTAAAAACTTGTTGAGAAGTATAACATATACTATCCCTCTTCAATAATTTTAACAAGTTCTTTTTTGAAAGTTTTGGCTCCTTCTGCACTTGGGGCTTCTCCCTGGATTTTAAATCTATTCAACCAGCCCTTACTAGTTTTAAATTGTTCCACATTTTTTTTAAGTGAGTTTTCTTCAGATCATCATATTGGCTAATCTCTCTCTCTCTCTCTCTCTCTTTTTAATAATATTTAACTTAACTGAATTCTGCATTGGATATTATCTTCAATAAAATTAGTTAGTCTTTCCATTTCAATCCTAATAGCTGGCCTAGCCCTAGTTGCTTGCAGTGGAACAGCTATCTTTCCCACTGCTAAAATTAATTTTTTATTTATTTTTTTTATAATTGTTCTTACAGTTAAACTTGCAAGTCCTAAATTATGGCACACATCTGCTTGTCTATGACCGGAATCGATTTGCTTCAAAACGTCTAATTTAATTTTCAAATTCAGTCTTTTTCTTACATTTATAGTCTTCGTACTGCGCTCAGACGTGTTGTTTTTTTCATTCTTATCCGCCATTAACTCTTCGAAAATGTAACTGCGTTGGTTGCATTAATTATGATACAATGTTCAAGTAAGCTATCCATTTCGCACCATGTCTAATATGATACTGAGTAATGACTAGACTTCGGATAAATGCATATAACGCAAATATTACAAACTTGATCATTTTTTAAAATGTTAATCTTGGAACTACGTAACAAGTCGCTGTACTGCAATTAATTTAGCGTGCGAGAAAATTTCACTGAGCGTGGGAAACATTTTAATGCTGTTTTACTATTCATTTTCAAGCTATCGAATCCATTAAATGAAACGATTTCGTTAAATATGCCAAAAATGCAATCTGTAAAAGAGCGTTATAGTCAGATACGGGTTATAATATAAGAACAGCGTTATAGCAAATCAGTGTAAAATGAACCGCGTTATAACGGGGGCCTGCTGTATTATTAATATCTGGGTGAAAATCACCCATTATAGTATTAGTGGTAGTATATATATCACATGTCTTTAGATTTTTACACATATTGTTCTGATTTTTATGTTGCATCTTTCTTCTAATTGCACTACGATGACAACTTATATTTATGAAGGTCAGGTAATAAGTGAAGAGGAGTTCTCAAAGTTAGTGACCAACTTCAAAAGGAGTTTGGAAGAAATTACATTTGACTCTGAAGGTTCAGAAACTAAAGATTTGTGCAAGGTCGACAAAGTAGAGAATGATTTGCAAGGATGTGATGTAGAATGGAGAAAATTATGATATTCCTACAGTGGAGAGTAGCAGCATTCCTGATCCTGAAAAAAATCCCAAGAGCAGTGATGAGTATGTTCCTGAAGAAATAAGTTTGTCAGAAAGATTCTGTTCCGACTGTGTTTGCACCAAAAGGCAAGAAAACCGGAAACATTAGGCCAAGGAAGCAGAGTGAAAAACAAAGATTAGTTCTGGATTACGATTTCGTGATCGGTATATTTTGGTTCCTCGCAAAAAGGTTCTCCTTGGTAAGGGAAAAAATCCAAATAAAAAATGATCTAGTGAATTTCCTGTCAAACATAAAACTCCAGCTAGAAATATTCACATATTCTTCCCGGTCCAATAGATCAAGCAAAGAAAATCAATAGGACATAACACAGAAAATAGGTTTGAGTTCGTTCAAGAATTGGGTCTGAATTTAGTTTCATCTTGGATGAAGCAACGATTGATGAAAGAAAAATATGCCCCAAAGCATTAAGATGAAGATAGAAGATATTTTGAAATTGAGAAACGAATTCTCAACTACATCTGTGAATACTCCTAAAGAAGCACCTCAAGGCAAAGGACCAAAACAGGGAAGATGTCATTTATGTAAAAAATGGGATAAAAAATTTCCCATTTGGTGTACAAAATGTTCTAAATTTATATGTAACAAGCACAGGAGTGTGGTCTATGCAAACTGCTCAGACTGATTTTTTCATTTTTATAAATTGATACTTTTGAATAAAGTTATATTTTATTCAAAAGGATTAATTTATAAAAATCTATCTTTTCTTCTTTGGTTTTTTCTTTTTTTTTTTTTTTTTTTTCCCAAATCCCTGTTTATTAACCTAAAATTAATGATGGGTGAAAAGTCACCCATGATAGTATTAGTGTACTAAATAGAGGATGATAGTACTTAAGGGTTAATGATAAATTAGAATCCCCCCTCCCCCATTTTTTTTTGCAAATCCCTGTTTATTAACCTAAAATTAATGATGGGTGAAAAATCACCCATGATACTATTAGTGTACTAAATAGAGGATGTTAGTACTTAAGGGTTAATATTAAATTAGAATTCCCAAGAATTTATTTAGTTTCGGCTTTCATCACACAGCTGATGCTAACAGATATGAGATTTTTATACCAAATTTCAAAGCTATGTTATTACCACCATATATTATAAATTGTGTCTACAATTGAAAACACAAATAAAATATAGCAGTACACCTTGTGTGTGTGTGTGTGTGTGTGTGTGTGTGTGTGTGTGTGTGTGTGTGTGTGTGTGTGTGTGTGTGTGTGTGTGTGTGTGTGTGTGTGTGTGTGTGTGTACGCATGTATTTTCTCTGTGGAATATGTGCTTGTGTGCATGCACAAACAGGTAAATATACTACAGAGCCCACAATGAAAAACTTGTGAAATGGTTAATTTATGAGAAAGTGGAGTGGCCATGGAATCCATTAAACACTGCCAACATCACAATCAGGTAATTATTTATACCATATAATATTTTTGTCAGCAGAGGCATCTGTAAGAGGTTATAGTATTTACTGTCATTCTCCCACTGCTATAATAGACAACCTACACATAGGTGAGTGTGTCTCCTTTATTAACTAATTCCAACCCTATATGATGTGAAGGTTAAATCTTTGATTATTGCAGTCATTGTGCATATCTGTAATAAAAATGGTTGGAAGTGTTCCTCATTAAATACAAGAATTTTGCTTACAACAGGAACTTTCATACATTCTGTATTAGAAACTACTGTTGCTGGAAACATTGCATCAGGTGTTTCAAAACCTCCCAGGCTAGAGAAGACTGCTATATCAACTACCTTAAATCCTAAGCCTCAACAGTACATCCAGATACATGCCAAAGTATGTATCTGGATGTACCGTTGTAGAAAACATGGTTTATAGAAAATATCTTTATAAAAAAAAACACGGTTTCTATAAAGCTGTGTGCATTATAATTTTATTATGATTCTTAATGCTGAATGTAGTCTTGAATCCTCCTTTGTTATTCCATTCACCGCTTCATTGTTGTAATCTTCTTTCTAACTGGAAATGTTATTAACACTGGTGCTACTTTGCTTCAAGTAATCTATGACAATATAGTGGTTTTGCCACCTGGGACTCATTTGGGGAGGTCTGGATTTGAATCATTTCGAAAGCTGGGGGAATTATTTAAGGCCTCTTCAGTCAGGGCTGACTTAGCTAATCTGCAATGGACAGAGAAAGGTTGTTTGCTGTGAATCAACCCCAGGGGCTCACATCTGGTGAGTATGGGCTTGGCACACCCAGGGTCCTGAGCTGGATATCATCATTCTTCTCTTTCTCAGTGATTTCCCTCTACTTCTCTCTCTCTCTCTCTTTCTCTCTGGGTCACAGGATAAATCAATTTTTTTTTTGGATGGTGCAGCAAAAGCCTCAGGCTTCCTTGCATCATATGGCTAATTATAATAATAATAATAATCATTATGGACTTCAGTCCATACAAGGTGCATTTTAGCATGTGAATTATTCTGTCTTCGCAGAATGTTGTCAAAATAATAATAATTGGCAACTGTATATTTGCTAATGCAATGCAATAAATAAATAATCCCAATAACAGTAGCAACATTCTTGAGAATTATTTCATTATTTACATTTTTTTTTTATTACCTAATCTTCTATCAGCAAGTTATCATATGATTTCTTTTTTTTTTTTTTTTTTGTTTTTTAGATGAAGAAGGTGCAACATCAGGAAATTCCCACCTACTTAATGCTACCACTGCCAACACTCATGTGAATGAGCCTGTGTCTCCTGAAGCACCACGTAAGTCTCGGGATGAAGATACAAATCCACACAAGGAGAAATCTGTTCTG
This sequence comes from Mastigoproctus giganteus, assembly GCF_048544385.1. NCBI lineage: Eukaryota > Metazoa > Arthropoda > Arachnida > Uropygi > Thelyphonidae > Mastigoproctus > Mastigoproctus giganteus. The sequence continues at coordinate 90,076,418 of NC_143587.1, read as the reverse complement.
CAAGCTAAACTTACTAAACTTGCTATACAGATTGGCTATGCAGGTAAGTTATCAGTGCCATTGTATTTTGTATTGAGTTTAATCTGAACTGTAACATGATAGTGTTGATTTTTATCCTTAGTGTAAAGTTGGTGATCTTATTATACTTTTATGTCTTGATCACTTTCCAGTTTTTTGTAAACGTTCATTTGTCATATTCTTTGAAAAAAAAAATACACATTGCATTCCACAAAGATTTGGCTTAGAGAATATTGAGTATGTAGCTTTTGCTTAATAAAAGGCTAGAACTTTATGCTGGTCTAAAATGTAAACTGTATCTAGCAAAGTTATGAAATTGTGTTTTTCAGTGCTAACCAAATTTTTCATTTTTAGCAGTAATAGAAATGATAAAGTAAGCTCGTTATAACACTTTCGAGAGGATGAGCTGCAAAGAGCACTACAACCAGAGAAGCATTATAAATGGACTCTTGTTTTTGGGAGCTATTTTTAAGATTTCTTCAATAGTTTCGTAAACAACATCGATTTTTTTTTTTTTTCGATTTTTTTTATGAAGCAGTTAGTTAATATGCAAGTACAAAATCTGCATGCAAGCATTTTAAACAGAAGCACTACAGATGTTAAAAATGTGTGGTAATTAACAGGATTAATCATGGAACCAGAGGAAAACAGCATCAAAGTTGGATATTGCTATAAGTGGAGCATTATAACAGGAGTTTACTGTATTTATTTTAATAATGAAATTCATATTTAAATAGACACATTCTCTGTAAATTAGTTAATTTCATTTCACAAGTAAAATAAGTTTAAACCAGCTTTGTGAGTATTTGGAATGCCTTAGTTCAGATTCTAATTTTAGCACATGATTGCATCAGTAATTGAACCATCCTGCTATTACCAGTATGCCACTGCAGGAGTGTTCTTCAACTTGAATTATTAATGAAGAAAGATTGCAGTGCTCATTGAAACAGAAATTATACTCTTCCTTAACTTATTAAGTTAAAAAAGGGAAAATATGCCACAAGTGTTGTCTTTATTCATTCAATTGTGACAGATTTAGTAAGTGCCTGTTTTGTTTTCTGATTATTTGATATTTAAATCTGTTACTTATGGCACTTTCTAGCAGTTCAGAAAAAACAGTGAAGAAAAATAAACCAACAGTGTCTGTCGTAAATATTTTGCCACTTTGTTGAAATATAGTGTTTCGAAAGTATGTGCAAAAATTCTATACTGAGACATTCTGAGGTCGAAAATAACCAAAAAAGTCTTAAGGGTCTAATTCTCAGTGGTTGTTCAGGGCTATGGTTGTTTGAATTTTAAAAAAAAATTAATCATGGCACTACTTCACTTGAATGGTAAAAGACTAAATAAAAATAAGGAGATACATACTAGTAAAATGTTTTTATCTATACTGCAATTATCCTTCATCAATTTAAATATATGCCACCTTGTGTGGATGTATAAGTAAGAGTAAGGATGGCAACAATGTTTAACTTACCCAATCCATTCAAAAACTACAAACACCACAATCAGATCTCTTTGCAAGTGCAGTTTGCAGAACTGAAGCTTTTCTTGGTGAGGGAACACTTTTGTTCCTCTCATCACACATATTCCAACACATCTATATCCTTCTTAAAATGAGGCCTCCAGACCTCTTTGCACTACTCAACTTGTAGCATATACATTGACTTACAATGGTTTATTCACCTCCTTATCCTTATCCATATTTTCAAAATTCCTATATATATCTTTGACAAAATCCCATGAGCTGCCTGGCAGGCTGTCTGCATTGCTCAGAGAACTTCATAAATTACTGCACAAAATTAACCCCAGGTTTTTTTTCCTTCTCTACTACTGACATTAATTTTAGCCCATTGGCTTCTGGTTACTGTGTTTGTTTCTTACTAATCTAATATCAAAAAGATCTTACTGCATTTAATGTTAATTTAGCTCTCTATTACTCTATTCTCTTGTCAATTCCACAATCTATAATAAACTTTCTTCATTTCGTTTCTTCAATTATTCAAACAGAATAATTTCACTAGATTTCAAATCCAAAAGCTACTATTACCTGCATATACACACCCACAGAAATGGATAAAGAAAGATTTTACAAAGACCTATCAAATCATGTGACCAACACCCTTACCCATAATCTTCATCTCATTGGTGGTGACTTCAGTGCTCAAATAGGAAAGGACCTTTCCAGCACTAGTCAAAATATGGGTCACTGTACCTTTCATGAAGGCACAAATGAAAAGGGGCTCCTTCTTACAGAACTCTATAACTTGCATAACCTTGTAAACCTACACTGCATATTCCCACATAGACGAGGAAGAAAATGGTTTTTTCTTCCTCGTCTTCCTTTATGTTTTTGTTCTATTTGCGTGTTCCCATTTGGGAACACCCAAATGGAACAAAAACACGAATAGATAATCTGTTAATCAATGGTAAATGTCAAGATCAGTATATACTTCAGCCCCTATAACAGTGTAAAGATAAACTCAGATCATAGATAGTAGTAGTAGAGGCATGTGATGCAAGAAAGCAAGTATATGAGCTTATGCAGCATCAGCCAAAAAAAAAAAAAAATATCACACAACCATTCCCTCTAAATGTTTGTCCAATTCCTCCTTAAATTTATTTAACCTATCAACTTCCACAACAACAGATTGAAGTTTGTTCCAGCAATTAACGACCCGTTGGCTAAAGGCAAATTTCCGCACATCTATTCTACATCTGTCTTTCCTTAATTCGAATTTATGTCCCCTTAGGTTTGTAATCTGAACAAGTGGAAGAATCCCATCAGAATTCAGCATGCTCAACCCATTCAAGGCCTTATACACCTCAATCAGATCACCGTGCTGGGGCCTAGTCTGCATTGCAATTTGCAGAACTTAAACCTCTCTTTGTAAGAGGATCACTTCATTCCCCTCACCAATCTTGTTTCCCTTCTCTGTACACACTCAAGCAAATCTACATCCTTCCTAAAATGAGGCCTCCAATTCTCCTATATAATTAAACTGAAGACTCTGTGCTTTTCTGAAATTCTTCTGAATCAGGTTACGATCTTACTGCAGTCAGGTGACTTTTTTTTTCCCTTTTTTTAATCAAAAGCACAACTCCCTCCCCTGTTGTTGCCCTTCTCTGTACACGCTCAAGCAAATCTACATCCTTCCTAAAATGAGGCCTCCAAACCTGTACGCAGTACTCAAGGTGTGGCCTGACCATTGCCTTATTCAGAGGAACAGTCACCTCCTTTTCCCTGCTAGCAAAATTCCTATATATCATTGACAAAACCCCATGACCTGCCCTGGAAGCCTGTCTGCATTGCTCAGAAAACTTCATATCTAACTGAACAATTACTCCCAGGTCTTTTTCATTTTCTACCACCTTAAGTGCCCAACCCATTCAAGGCCTTATACTCCTCAGTCCAATCATCTCGAGGTGCCTAGTCTCCAGCCGCTGCAAATTGCAGAAAAGCCTTTCTTGGGAAGAGGCAACTCTACATCCTTCCTAAAATGAGTCCTCCAGACCTGTAAACAGTACTCAATATGTGGCCTGACCATTGCCTTATACAAAGGGATAATAACCTCCTTTTCCTTACTGGCAAAATCCTTTTCCTTCCTGTATATCATTGACAATACCCCATTACTTGCTCTGGTAGCCTGTCTGCGTTGCTCAGAAAATTTCATATCTGACTGCACAATTACCAGGTCTTCTTCATTTTCTACCACCTTAAGTGTAGTACCACACAGTAAGTACGTTTCTCTACAGTTATTTCTACCAATATACAGTACTTTGCATTTGTCAAGGTTAAACTTCAGTTGCCATTTCTCAGCCCATCTGCCCAAATTTTCTAGATTCTGTTGCAGTAGCACACTGCGATTAATGTCATTAACGATCCTGCCAACATTTGTATCATCTGCAAACTTCAACACTAAGTCTGATATACCTTCATCAATCTCATTGATAAATATTAGCATTAGCATTAGCAGAGTCATTTGATGCAAGAAAGCCAGCTTATGGAGCATGAGCCAAAAAAAAAAAAAAATAAAATAAAATAAATAAATAAATAAAAAATAACCACTTCCACTTCACCCCTCTGTTCGTTCGAAATACCTGTTCAGCTGAGCCTTAAACTTATTTAGGCTATCAACTTCCACGACAAGGGATGGAAGTCTGTTCCACCAACCAACCACCCGCTGGCTAAAGGCAAATTTCCTCACGTCTATCCTACATCTGTCTTTCCTCAATTTGAATTTATGCCCTCTCAGGTGATTATTCTGAGCTAGAGGAAGAATCCCATCAGCATTGAGCATACTCAAACCATTCAAGGCTTTATACACCTCTATCAGATCACCTCGCTGGTGCATAGTCTCCAGACACTGTAATTTACAAAACTTAAGCCATTCTTCGTAAGAGCACCCCTTTGTTCTATTCACCAATCTTGTTGCCCTTCTCTGTACTCGTTCCAGCATCTCTACATCCTTCTTAAAATGAGGCCTCCAGACCTGTATACAGTACTCTAGGTGTGGCCTGACCATTGCCTTATACAAGGGAATAATCACCTCCTTATCCCTGCTAGAAAAATTCCTATATATCATCGACAATACACCAAGAGCTACTCTTGCAGCCCGTCTGCACTGCTCAGAAAACTTCATATCTGCCTGCACAACCACCCCCAGGTCCCTTTCATTCTCTACCACTGTCAGTGTAGTACCACAGAGTTGATACGTTGCTCTGGAGTTGCTGTTTCCCATATGTAGTACTTTACATTTGTCAATGTTAAACTTCATTTGCCACCTCTCAGCCCATCTGCTCAACCTTTCCAGATCCTGTTGCAGTAGCATAGTGTCAGTAGTGTCCTTGACAACCCTGCCAACCTTCGTATCGTCTGCAAACTTGGACATTAAGCTTGATATACCATCATCAATATCATTTATAAATACAGAAAACAATAATGGACCCAATACTGAACCCTGAGGGGCTCCACTAATAACATTAGTCCATGATGAGCAGTGTCCATTGATTACCACTCTCTCTCTTCTCCCCCTCAGCCACCCCTTTATCCATAGCAGCAATTTGCCTCCAATGCCACACTGCTCCAATTTGTGCAGCAGTCTTCCATGCGCAACAGTATCAAAAGCCTTTCTAAGATCCAAGTATATAATATCAAAGTTATTCCCCGCGTCCAGTTCTTTTGTGACTACATCATAACATCCAATCAAATTGGTCAGGCAAGACCTGCCCTTAACAAAACCATGCCGTGTCTGAGCTATAACTGAAATCTTGTCTAGATGATCCTGCAGTGCTTCTTTAACCGGTGCCTCAATTAATTTTCCGGGAACAGAAGTTAAACTCACAGGTCTATAATTACTTGTGTCGCCCTTTGATCCTCCTTTGTGAATTGGGGTCACATTTGCACATCTCCAGTCCATGGGTACTTCCCCTGAGTCCAAGGAACCTCTCATAATTATGGCTAAGGGTTTGCTTACTTCCTTTGCTGCCTCCTTTAATATAACTGGATAGATCCCATCCACCCCAGGTGCCTTTCTTGTATTTATCTTCAACAATTTCTCCTCCACCTTACTCTCAATTATTACAAGATTATCTAGCTTACTGCCAGAGTTGAATACACCTCTGGCATTTCCCTCGCTGAATAACTCCTCATGTGTGAATGTCGATGCAAAATATTTATTTAGTTTGTTAGCTATCTGAGTAGGATCATCTACAGTTGACCCATTGATATCAAGTGGACCAATCTGATTCATCCCCTTCCTTCTAGAATTTACATAAGTAAAGAACTCTTTGCTGTTTTTCTTTGCATCCCTTGCCAAAGATTTCTCATAATCTGCCTTCGCCTGCCTAACCTCCTTTGTAACTTGATTACAGATCAACTTGTATCTATCATAGGCTTCTGTGTCACGTGTTAATTTGTATGTATCCCATGCATTTTTCTTCTCTGCCATATGTCTCCTTAGTTCATCTGACGCCGACCGGGCTAGCCGAGTGGGTAAAGTACCTGCCCGGCAACCCAAAGGTCGCGGGTTCGATTCCCGCCTCGGGCTTGGATCAAAGTACTGTAAAAACCTTGGGAGGTGCAATATGGCCACAGAAGCCGATGCACTAACAACTACCAAATCAAAAAAAAAAAAAAAAGTTAATCTGACATCCACTTAGGCCTAAACCTTGAACAATATTTCTTAGTTGGCATGTAAAGTCTAGTAGCTTCCCAGATAAGTTCTTTGAATGCGTCCCATTTCGAATTTGCTGTTGGTAACATCATCAGTTGGTCCCACTGTATAGAATTTAAATACTGTCTCAGTCCATCGTAGTCGCCTTTACGAAAGCAATAACCCTTCCCTTTACCCCTAATGGTAGTTACCTCTTTGAGTAAATCCCACTTCAGCACACTGTGATCACTGACACCTAGTGGTTCATTTACCTGCAGATTCTTAATGCATGAAGAATCACTACTGATAATCAAATCAAGAGTATTACTCCCTCTAGTTGCCCCCCGAACATGCTGATGTAGAAAACAATCATCCAAAAAATCCACAAAAGCCTTGCTAGTGTGTGAGTGACCAGCCCCCAAATTCCAGTCAATATCTGGGAAATTAAAATCCCCCATTATAAGACTCTCTGATTTACTGGCCCACTCTATTTCCCTGTACAATTTCGTATTATACTCATCAGAGTCATTAGGCCTATAGCACACTCCTATTCTCAATTTTGATCTCCCAATGCTTATGTCACACCAAACTGACTCGACACTGTACTGTCCAGCAATGTCAACTGGCTTCACTTCCTTGGATTTTATGTATTTCTTAACTAATAGCATAACCCCTCCTCCCTTCCTATCCTGTCTATCCCTGCTGTAGATATTGTACTCCCCAAATTCCAGTTCTGCATTTCTTATATCTGTGTGACACCACGTCTCTGAAATCCCCACAATATCTGCCTTTGATGTTTTGAGCAATACCTCAAATTCATCAAATTTATTTACTAAACTTCTAGCATTGGTGTACACGCAAGTATACATTCACCTGATCTTTTTCTTAGCTACCCTTACACAACCCATGTGTTTGCTTGTACCCCAATGATTCCCAGCAGTCTCTGAAATATCCTGCATCTTATTTTCCAGGCTGCGGCTCATTCCAATAGAAGCAGTGCAAGAATCACTTTCACCTCTGCCAGTGGCTACTATTAATCTATTAGTCCTTGTATCCCCCCAATCTAGCAGTTTTCCGACCCACCTAACACTGCCTCGATAGCATCAGCAAACATTCTTGCACCCTTTCTATTTAAGTGTATCCCATCCCTGTAGAAGCAGTCTCTCCTGTTAACAAGTACAGACCAGGCTGAAAAAAATTCTACCCCTTGAGCCTTGCACAATTTTTCCAGGGCCGAATTGATCGACAGGGCTCTCATCATATACTCCCTCCTATCGTGTCTCGGCAGAATTGCCGACACTTTCAAATTCAACCCTAATTCACGGCTTTTTTTCAACAGTGACCTGTACTTGTTAAGTAATTCCGCCGGAAAATAAGATGATATCCGCTCTACAACGTCATCAACCTTTGCCTCTGGCAGACATACCCTGGTCCTGTTCCACCTATCCTTTTTACAAAGCATGTTTCCCGTTTCCCTGACAATAGAGTCACCAACAACTACTAGTTCCTTTGGGACCAGCGCATTCTGCCTTGGGGCAAAACAACAGTGGACCCAACACCGAACCCTGTGGGACTCCACTAATAACATTAGCCCACGAAGAGCAGCACCCATTGATTACCACGCTCTGTCTTCTCCCACTTAACCATCCTTTTATCTATTGTAGCAATTTACCCTTAATACCATTCTGCTCCAGTTTGTACAGTAGTCTTCCATGTGCAACAGTGTCAAAATCTTTTCTGAAATCCAAGGTATCAAAATTATTTTTTGCATCCAGTTCCTTTGTAACCACATTATAATAACCAATCAAATTTGTCATACAAGACTTTCCCTTAACAAACCCTTAATTTCCCTTAATTCAGACAAACCCTTGCTGTGTCTGAATTATTGCTGCAGTCTTGTCTAGATGATCCTGCAATGCATCTTTAAACAGTGACTCCATTGTTTTAACCGGAACAGAAGTTAAACTAACTGGTCTGTAATTACTTGTGTCGCCCGTCGATCCCCCTTTGTGAATTGGGGATATATTTGGACATCTCCAGTCCGTGGGGACCTCCCCTGATTCCAAGGATGCTCTCAAAATTATGGCTAAGGGTTTCTCCTCCACTTTGCTCTCAGTTATTACAAAATTATTAAGCACCCTGCTACAATTTGATAACCTTCTAGTGCTCACTTTAAACTTTGCCTTAACGCACCCAAGCCTGCTAGCAAAAACTGTCCTAAATATAACTAGACTGAATTAAACAATCTTAGAAAAGCAAACAAATTCAAGCTAATAATAAAGAACACTCTCAAAAAAGAAGCATTAACAGACAACCTAGACAACAATTTTGATAACATAATAAATTCCATCCAACAAGCTGCAAGTCAATCCTTCGACATTACAAACTCCAAGAAGCTTAAAAGAGAATGGGTGTCCATACACAATAGTCTTGATTGAAGAAAGGAACAATCTCAAGCAAAGACTTAGGAAATGCAAACATCAGGATCTTCTGACCAGGTTACACACAGTAAATAATCAAATCTGTTCAACATTTAAGACAAATAAAGAAACCTAAATTCAGAATTACTGTCAGCGACTCGAAGACTGTCAGAAAACTCATAAAACCAGAGAAATATAACACAGCCAGATCATTAAGTAATAAAGAAAGAAAAAAACCTAGGAAATTAAGAATCAGAATCTGGGATGGAAGAACCATCGAAACCAAAAAAAGAAGAAATGGGAAAATGGAAAAAACATTTCCAAAACCTATTAAATCCAGCAATCCCCACAATCACAAAAACCTTACTCAGTATAGTAGTCCAGAATGTTCTCCCAATCAATTGTAACAGATTCATCATACAGGAATTTGAAAAGCATTACAGCAACAAAAGAAACGGGAAGGCAGCAGGACTCGACGGCATCACAGTCGAGGCCATTAGGTAGGGAGGAATTGCACTTAAAAGAACCACTCTTAAGCATATTCAATACAGCTCTGGCCACTGGGACTATTCCTTCAGAATGGAATGAAGGACTCATTATACCAATACCATAAAAGGTTAATCTCAATAGATCCGAAAACTACAGAGGAATTACACTTCTATCAGTCACGTTGAAAATTTATAACAGGATATTATTAAATAGAACAGAACCCCATATTACTGCTCTACTCTGCATGAATCAAGCTGGATTTCTTAAAAATGCAGTACTCTTGAATATATCCATTGTATTAGAAGGTTACTTGAATTAGCCAAAGACAAAAAAATATTCCATTGATTTTAAACTTTTTAGATTTCTCCAAAGCATTCAACTCAGTTAATTGGTCAAGGATGTTTGAAATATTAAAATTCTACAGAATTCCTGAACAAATTATTAAAGCAATAGCAGCATCTTATCAGGATTCTTTTGCTAGAGTCCTCATTAATGGTGATAAAACCGACAAATTTCCCATCACTTCATTAGTTCCACAGGGAGCCACCCTAGCTCTCTCTCTCTTTATAACAATCCTAGATTTTATTTTTAGGCTAACGGGACAAATTAGGGATCAACCTAGAGGATTCTACAGGTCAATTTTCCTTATGGGATTTGAGTTTTGCAGTCGATATTGTGCTTGTTGATGACAGCATTGCATTGGCACCAAAACATTTCGACACGCTTTGCCAAAATGCAGAAATCATTGAACTAAAAATCAATGGCAGCAAAACAAAAGTAAAAGATTTTCAATACCTAGGTGCATTTATAAGTGATTCACTAAATGACATGTAAAGAAAGCAAAAGGCTCTGCAGTTTCACTTGACTTTAAATAAAATATGGAAATCCCCTCTAATCATTACAAATACAAAAATAAGATTATATAATAGCACTAGTTTTTCATTATTCCTATATGATGTACAAACCTGGAATGTTTCTACCAAAAAAAAAAAAAGCTTCCAACATCATCAATAGCCTTAGAACTCTTCTAGGGTACTCCTGTAGTTACCATAATTACCAGTGCGAAAATTTTAGAAGAAAGTTTTCGGGAACCTTTTGAGACAACTCTCCAAAAAAATCAGTCAACTGAGAAGGCTTGGACACCATCTTAGACATCCGCCTGCAGCTCACGTTATTCTGCTTGCTCTCTACAAACCAACAAATTGCCATAGGCATCGAGGGAGACCCAAAATTCAGTTCTGGCAGTACATCAGCAAAATCCTTAATGAATCTGTACAACTATCTCCTACTGACATTTTCCAAAAAGCATAAAACAGAGAGACTTGGCTCTCACTCATTTAATAGACTTTCTTTGTATCAGATTTTTTATGCCAGACCTTCTGGTTAAATTTCTGTTTTTATGTATGCTGTTTCTCTATTTACATTGTATTTTGTAGATAAACTATGATGATGACTACCTTGACTGTGGTACCATGCAGCTGATATGTTATTCTGGTATTACTGCTATCCATTTACAGTTCCTTGCATTTGCTAATGCTGAATTTCATTTCCAACTTCTCAGCACATCTGCCTAATGTGCAGGATGGTTAATATCAGTAACCAGGGTATGCAGTAGCTTATCCTGACTACAGGTAGTTCCCGACTTTACAAGTTAATTCGTTTCTAGCACACACTCGTAAAGTGAAAATTCGTAAAGCGGAAATTTATTTCCCATAGACATAATGTTAAAAATAGGGGTTACGTTCTCAACAGTGAAATTAGTTAACTAATTATTTTATGTTTAAACAATGATTGATTTATCCAAAGAAATGAAAACATAGCCTGTAAAATCAAGAAAATTATAATAATAAATAAATTTATTTATTTTATTTATTATTTATGACTTACAGATGTTAAAGAATGTTTATTCTTCATCATCATCAACTAAATGCACACTCGTTGATAGCTCATTATTGGCTCGGCGCTTGTTGGTTTGTTGCACATGCATAAGCATTTTTTAACGGAACGCACAAATTGCAACTAACACGATTTGCGCGGAGTAACAAGTTTACGAAGCTTAAAAATAAAAGAAAAAAGGAATGAAGAGAAGATTCTTAAAATTCATATGATTGAAGATTTTAGTAAAGGGGAAACACATTTCACCATAATAATGTAAAAACCCACAGAATTTCAGTTCAATATTATTGCAAATGCAATAACATTGAGTTTACTACCCATTTGTGATTGCTTGCAGTAACAGAAAAGTCCAATAAACTGGAAAGTGCAAATTGTTTTTATTGTTTTATGGTAGTGACCTCCAGAAACGTGCTTTAGAAAAATATAACAAAGCCGTTCAAAATTGGTTCTTATAACAGAACATATGATAACAATGAAAGTGTAGTGCATTTTAATGATTTGAATTGGTAACTAATACAATTTACACTATAAAAACGATCTTTTAGAGAGTTATATAGCAAAAATTTCAACTTCAGAGGTCGTAGAACGAATTACTAAAAAACGCGTCATTGGGTTCACATTACGATATTTTCACGTTACGATGTTGTCTCTGGAACAGATTAATATCTTAAAGCGGGGTAACTGTATTGTATAGCTATGCATGTAGTTTGAAATGCGGTATTTATGAACGTTTAACATTCATTTTTTGCAATTAATGTTCATATTTCTGGGAACTCTTAAAGCGAAAACTTGTAAAGCGAGAACTGCCTGTACTTTCATTAACCATCTTGCCAAGCTTTGTGTTATCTGCAAACTTAGACATTAAGACTAATATGACTTCATCAGTATCATTAATAAATAAATAATAATAATAAAAAAACAACAATAGGCCGAGCAGTAAACAATAATGACATTAGTCCAAGATGAGCGTTGCCCATTTATAACCACTCTGTGCCTTCTGCTACTCAACCATCACTTTATCCCTAGGCAGAAATTTACTCCTAGTGCCAAGCTACTCCAATTTGCAAATTAGTCTTTTATGGGCAACATTATCAAAAGCTTTTATGACATCAATGTATTTGATATCAAAATTAATTTTTACATCCAGTTTCATGTTACTACATCATGGTATCCAATCAGACAAGAATGTCTCTTCAAAAATCCATTCTGTGACTGCTGTATAACTGCATTCTTGTCTAGATGGTTCTATATTACTTCTTTAACCAGCGACTGCATTATTTTTATGGAACAGAAGTCAAGTCTACAAGTGTGAAATTACTAAATTTCACATGTTTGCCTACAATTACTAAATTATAATAAAAGGATTAAAGGTCAATAATTAATAAATTATAGGCTTTTGAACCCCCTTTGTGAATTGCAGATACATTTCTACTATTACTTCCTGGTTAGCTTCTACTATTACTTCCTGGATAGCTTCTACTATCCAGGGATAGAATTTTTCTCAGCCTGGTCTGTGCTTGTTAACAGGAGAGACTGCTTCTACAGGGATGGGATACACTTAAATAGAAAGAGTGTGAGAATATTTGCTGATGCTATCGAGGCAGAGTTAGGTGAGTTTGAAAACTGCTAGCTTGGGGTTGGATACATGGACTAATAGATTAATAGTAAACGCTGGCAGAGGTAAAAGTGATTCTTGCACTATTTCTATTGAAATACAATTGAGCAGCAGCCTGGAAAACAAGGCAGTGGGAATTTCCAGGACTGCTGGAAGTCATAGTGGAACAAGTAAATACATGGGCTGTGTTAGGTTAACTGAGAGTAGAAACAGGTGCATGTATACTTGCATGTACAGAAGTGCTAGGAGTATAGTTAATAAATTCAATGAGCTTGAAGTGTCAAGACATCAAAGGCAGATATTGTTGAGATATCAGAGATATGGTGTCACACAGACATAAGCAGTGCAGAACTGGAATTTGGGGAGTACAATGTGTACAGAAAGGATAGACAGGACAAGAAGGGAGGAAAGGTTATGCTGTTAGTTAAGAAACACAAAATCTAAGGAAGTGCATCCAATTGATGTTGGTGGACAATGCAATGTTGAGTCTGTTTGGTATGACATAAGCACTGGGAAAGGGAAAAATGAGAGTAGGTGTGTGTTCTAGACCTCATGAGTATAATGAGCAGTTGTGCAGAGAAATAGAGTGGGCCAGTAAATTAGAGTGTCTTATATTGGGGGATTTTAATTTCCCGGATATTGACTGGAATTTGTGGGTTGGACACTGACACACTGGCAAGGCTTTTGTGGATTTATTGGATTATTGTTTTCTACAGCAGCATGTTCGGGAGGCAACTAGAGGGAGTAATACTCTTGATCTGATTATCAGTAATGATTCTTCATGCATCAAGTATCTGCAGATAAAGGAACCGCTATGTGGCAGTGATCACGGTGTGCTGAAGTGGGATTTACTCAAAGAGGTAAACACCATCAAGGGTAAAGGGAAAGGTTTTTGCTTTCATAGAGGTGACTACGGTGGTCTGAGACAGTATTTAAATTCTATACTGTGGAACCAACTGATGATGTTACCAACAGAAAATTCAAAATGGGAAGCTACTAGGCTTTTCATACCAACAAAGAAATATTGTTCAAGATTTAGGCCTAAATGGATGTCAGATGAACTAATTAGACATGTGACAGAGAAGAAAAATGCATGGGATACATATAAATTAACATGTGACACAGAAGCCTGCAATAGATATAAGCTGGTCTGTCACCAAGGAGGTTAGGCAGGCGAAGGCAGATTACGAGAAATCTTATGTAAACTCTAGAAGGAAGGGGATGAATCAGATTGGTCCATTTGATATCGATGGTTCAACTGTTGATGATCCTGCTCAGGTAGCTAACAAACTAAATGAATATTTTGCATCGACATTCACACATGAGGAGTTATTCGGGGAGGGGAATGCCAGAGCCGTATTCAACTCTGCCAGTAAGCTAGATAATCTTGTAATAACAGAGTAAAGTGGAGGAGAAATTGTTGAAGATAAATACAAGAAAGGCACCTGGGGTGGTAGTAATAGTAGTAGTAGTGGCATGTGATGCAAGAAAGCAAGTGTATGAGCTTATGCAGCATCAGCCAAAAAAAAAAAAAAAAAAATCACACCATTCCCTCCAAATGCCTGTCCAGTTCCTCCTTAAATTTATTCAACCTATCAACTTCCACAACAATAGATGGAAGTTTGTTCCAGCAATTAACCTCCCGCTGGCTAAAGGCAAATTTCCGCACATCTATTCTACATCTGTCTTTTCTTAATTTGAATTTATGCCCTCTTAGGTTCGTAATCTGAACAAGTGGAAGGATCCCATCAGAATTCAGCGTGCTCAACCCATTCAAGGCCTTATACACCTCAATCAGATCACCGTGCAGGTGCCTAGTCTCCAGCCACTGCAATTTGCAGAACTTAAGCCTCTCTTGGTAAGAGTATCCCTTCATTCCCCTCACCAATCTTGTTGCCCTTCTCTGTACATGTTCAAGTAAATCTACATCCTTCCTAAAATGAGGCCTCCAGACCTGTACGCAGTACTCAAGGTGGATGGAATCTATCTAGTTATATTAAAGGAGGCGGCAAACGAAGTAAGCAAACCCTTAGCCATAATTATGAGAGCTTCCCTGGACTCAGGGGAGGTACCCATAGACTGGAAATGTACAACTGTGACCCCAATCCACAAAGTAGGATCAAAGGGAGACACAGGTAATTACAGACCTGTTAGTTTAACTTCTGTTAAAGGGAAATTAAAGGAGGCACTGGTTAAAGAAGCATTGCAGTATCATCTAGACAAGACTTCATTTATAGTTCGGACACAGCATGGGTTTGTTAAGGGGAAGTCTTGTCTGACTAATTTTATTCGATACTATGATGTAGTCACAAAAGAACTGGATGCAAAGAATAACTTTGATATCATATATTTGGATCTTTGAAAGGCCTTTGATACTGTTGCACATGGAAGACTGTTGCACAAATTGGAGCAGTGTGGCATTGGAGGCAAATTGCTGCTATGGATAAAGGTATGGTTGAGTGGGAGAAGACAGAGTGGTAAACTGCTGATAATTCTAAAGCATTATCAGCAGTGACTCTTCATTCATTAGGAATCTCCAGATAAAAAAAATAATAGGTTTCTGTGTTCAGCAGTGTATTGATGTGGGATCTACTTAAAGATATAACTACTATTAAAGGTAAAGGATTTTGCTTCCATAAAGGTGACTACAATAGTCACCTTTATGGAAGCAATTTTTGGAAGACAGTTTTTAAACTCCATAGGTTAATGACAGTATTAGCATTAGCAAAGGCACATGATGCAAGAAAGCAAGCTTATATAGCATCAGACAAAAAAAAAAAAAAAAAACCCTTATTCACCCATCCAAAAGGTAGGCAGAACCATCTAAACAGGAGTACAATTATACTGCAGTCACACCACGGATTTGTTAAGGGGAGATCTTGTCTGACCAATCTAATCACATTATGATGCAGTGACAGAGAAACTGGATACAAAAATAATTTTTATATCATATACTTGGATTC
The DNA here is from genome assembly GCF_048544385.1 of Mastigoproctus giganteus. Classification (NCBI taxonomy): domain Eukaryota; kingdom Metazoa; phylum Arthropoda; class Arachnida; order Uropygi; family Thelyphonidae; genus Mastigoproctus; species Mastigoproctus giganteus. The sequence goes on along the minus strand of NC_143587.1, from coordinate 90,060,862 downwards.
CAGCAAAGCTTTTGATGCTGTTACATATTAGCATTAGTAGAGGCATACAATGCAAGAAAGCAAGCTTATGTAGCATCAGCCAGAAAAAAAAAAAGAAAGCTCCCAATTCATTAGGAATCTCCAGATAAAAAAAATAATAGGTTTCTGTGTTCAGCAGTGTATTGATGTGGGATCTACTTAAAGATATAACTACTATTAAAGGTAAAGGATTTTGCTTCCATAAAGGTGACTACAATAGTCACCTTTATGGAAGCAATTTTTGGAAGACAGTTTTTAAACTCCACAGGTTAATGACAGTATTAGCATTAGCAAAGGCACATGATGCAAGAAAGCAAGCTTATATAGCATCAGACAAAAAAAAAAAAAAAAAAAAACCCTTATTCACCCATCCAAAAGGTAGGCAGAACCATCTAAACAGGAGTACAATTATACTGCAGTCACACCACGGATTTGTTAAGGGGAGATCTTGTCTGACCAATCTAATCACATTATGATGCAGTGACAGAGAAACTGGATACAAAAATAATTTTTATATCATATACTTGAATTCCAGCAAAGCTTTTGATGCTGTTACATATTAGCATTAGTAGAGGCATACAATGCAAGAAAGCAAGCTTATGTAGCATCAGCCAGAAAAAAAAAAAGAAAGCTCCCAATTCACCCCTCCGTTCTTTCCAAATACCTGTCCAGCTCAGCCTTAAATTTATTAAGGCTATCAACTTCCACAACAAAAGATGGAAGTCTGTTCCACCAATCAACTACCCGCTAGCTAAAGGCAAACTTCTGCACATCTATCCTACTGTCTTTCCTCAATTTGAATTTATGCCCTCTCAGGTGATTATTCTGAGCAAATGGAAAAATCCCATCAGCATTGAGCATGCTCCAACCATTCAAGGCTTTATACACCTCAATCAGATTGCCTCACAGGTGCCTAGTCTCCAGACACTGTAATCTGCAAAACTTAAGCCTTTATTCGTAAGAGCAACCCTTTATTCCATTCACTAATCTTGTTGCCCTTCTCTGCACTCGCTCCAGCAGCTCTACATCCTTCCAAAAATGAGACCCCCAGACCTGTATACAGTACTCAAGGTGTGGCCTGACCATTGCCTTATACAAGGGGATAATCACCTCCTTATCTCTGCTAGAAAAAAATCCTGTATATATCATTGACAAAACACCATGAGCTACTCTTGCAGACTGTCTGCACTTCTCAGAAAACTTCATGTCTGCCTGCACAACCACCCCCAGGTCCTTTTCATTCTCTATCACTGTCAGTGTAGTACCACACAGTGGATACATTACTCTGGGGTTACTGCTTTCCATATGCAGTACTTTACATTTGTCAATGTTAATCTTCATTTGCCATTTCTCAGCCCATCTGCTCAACTTTTCTAGATCCTGTTGCAGCAGTGTACTATCATTAGTGTCATTAACAACCCTGCCATCCTTCGTATTGTCTGCAAACTTGGACATTAAGCCTGATATACCATCATCAATATTATTTATAAATACAGAAAACAATGGACCCAACACTGAACCCTGAGGAACTCCACTAATAACATTAGTCCACGAAGAACAGTGTCCATTCATTATCAAACCCTGCTCAATGGAATGAATTCTCTGTGAGTCCGCTGCCTCAGGTTAAAGCGGCAACAAGCCTAAAAGATCACAGCCAATCTCAACTTCTTCCACCCTCCTCCTCAAACTTCTTGAAATGGTACTCCTTCCAGCATTAAACGAACAGCTGATGCCACAGGAACCAAAACAGTTCCATTTTGCAGTTGCAAATAGATCCACCATAACAAACCTTATGGCCGCACAGACATTAATTCTTCTAGCCTTTGAAACTAAATCCTAGTTAGCTATTGTGTACGCCGATATTGAAGCTGCTTTTGACAGCCTAGACGTCACAGCCCTTCTCAGTCTTCTGCAGTTCTTCTTCAGGATTAATGGAGACCTAGCTTTCTTCACTGCCTTATTGAGGAATAGAAGTGTTCACCTCACAATGAAGAAGACCCACTTTACAAGAAAAATCAGTGCAGGAGTCCCACAAGGTGACGTCCTGTCTGGCCTTCTTTTCTCAGCCATTCTAATTCCTTTCATGCATCACCGTGATTGATGCTCTAATATATGCCGACAATATAAAGTTTCTTACCTTAATCCCACCGTCTTGTTGCCCTTCTCTGCACTCGCTCCAGCAGCTCTACATCCCAATGGCAATTATGTCTTCAATCACAGAGAACTTGACCGCTCTTTCAACTTACTTGAAGATGTTTGGGTTAAACCTTAACCCTTCAAAATCCTCAATAATGATTTACTCATTGAAACAGCAACCAACAGTAATTCAACCATCAGTTTTAAGTACTCTCATTCCAGTGGTTACCTGCCATAAGGACCTCGGTGTCTATTTTGATCCGAAGCTGAAATTTAATGTTCACAAGAATACCTCTGGAAGCGATTTAACACTGCATGCTGGAGAGCGAAGCAACACTTACTTCATTCCAACGATTCCGTAATCACTACCACATATCTTCAAGCCACTGTTTATCCTGTTATTTTATACGCTGCTGAAATTTGGGCATCTGCGTCGCCCTCACTTCAAAAACCTGTGTTCTCATGTGAATACTGGACCCTGAAATGGGCCACAAATAAGCTTCGCCGACCCCCTCAATTGAGAACAACTGACATGGCTAAGCAGCTAAATGTACCCAGGCTCCCGAGGTTAATTGGCCCCAGGTGCCAAGCGTTCCGTGGCCAAGCGATTCTAGTGCGTCTGTAAAAGCGTTTTTTCCTAAAGAGATTTTCAGCGAATAGATTCTATTTTTGTTTCAACAACCGTTTTTCTTGATTTCTCGATCAAAGTAGATCTTTCGCACTACAAGAAGTAGGCAAAGGCCCAGGAAGGAAAACCACCTTTCTGTTTCTTTTTATATTAATACTAACTTCCTAACCCAGCCGCTTGGTCACCTTGTGGCACTGCTCCTGCCTCCCCGTGGCGGGGCCGGAAACCTGGGTGGTAAAGCAAACCCCCAGGGCCAAAAGGAGCAAAACATGGACTTTGAAAACTTTCCCCCGATTCAGACAGCAAATCCAAATTCAAAGGATTTGCACCAACGTAATGATGACAAAACCAACCGAAAGAGACTGAAGACGGATGATTCCCTAATAGAACATCCGAGTTTCCTGATCCTGCATTCCTTAGCGAACCAGGCCCTAGGCAATCTATCGCCATTCCTCATACAAAAGTGTCTGGAAAATGTAGCAGGTTCCCCCAAAATGGTGCGCCGTCTCAAATCTGGCGACCTGTTGGTTGAGACTACAAGCTCTAAACATTCAGAGTACCTTCTCAAGCTCACAACATTCAATGGAATCCCTGTTAAGGTGTCACCACACGCAACACTCAATACCTCCAGGGGTGTTATCTCAGAATGGGACCTAATGAATGTTTCAGAAGAGGAAATTGTCAACGAATTGCAGGATCAGAAGGTCATACAAGCGAAGAGAATCATGATTAAGAAAGATGGCGAACTTATTCCAACTCGCAGTATCATACTGACATTTAGCTCACCCAACCTACCATCATCAGTAAAAGCCGGGTATTTGAACTGCCGCATTCGCCCGTATATCCCAAACCCGCTAAGGTGTTATAAATGTCAAAAATTTGGACATTCCCAAACTGTCTGTAGAGGCGATGCCGTATGCCCTAACTGTGGATCGAAGGAACATGCCCAAGCTGATTGTAAATCGCAGTCCTCACTTTGCCCTAATTGTAAAGGCAATCACCCAGCTTTCTCAAAAACATGCGATCAGTGGAAATACGAGAAGAAAATTCAAAAATACAAGATAGAAAAGAAAGTCTCATTTTCCGAAGCCAGAAAACAATTACAGCAACTAATACCGATGCCAAAACGTACATATGCCGACGCTGCTCAAAAATTTCACTCAATATCAGTTCAAACAGATACATCAATCCCGCCAAGCATCTCTATTTCTGAATGGGCTCGAACTTTACTCTCTACTGTACCTCAGTCCTCAAAGCAACAGACTTCTAATAGATCTAATAACACACCAGTCACGATACCTCCTGTTACTCTTACAACTCCTGTAAGATCTAGTCAAACAGAAAACTCTGATCCCGGTAACAAGCAGCATGCTGAATCTTTCTTCATGGACACGAATGAGACTTGCTCTCATGAAGAAACGGAAACCATTCTGGAAATTCATCCAGAAGATGTAATAGACGCCAGACCAATATTTTCAAAGAGAGACAAAATAAAAATTGACCGACAGAAACAGACTTCCAAAAAGCAGACAGACACAGCTTCCTCATTTAAATCCAAACAATGAAAAACATCATCCAATGGAACTGTAGAGGCTTTCGCAGCAATATCGACGACATCCACGAGATAATTAAGCGTTATAAACCAATTGGAATCTGTTTACAAGAGACATATTTAACACCTCAGGTGTCTACTTCGATAAAAAATTACACTCTCTTTCGGCAAGACAGACCTGCTACTAATAATGCTCACGGAGGGGTAGCGATACTTATAGATGGAAGAGTACCCTGCAAACGCATTCAGTTACAAACCAATGTTGAAATTGTTGCCACACGAATAGCCATTGGCGTTACCCTAACACTTGCTTCAATCTACCTGCCACCCAGTCGCCCTTGTACCATACATGAACTTGAAGATCTCATTCAGCAGTTGCCAACCCCTTTCTGCTTATTGGGTGACTTCAATGGACACCATCCATTGTGGGGTTCTTCCAATACAGACGGACGGGGAAAAATCATCGAAATGCTTATTGAAAGACGGAATCTAACCATATTAAATACTGGTTCGCCAACTTACCTCCACCTCCCAACAGGAACAGTCTCTTCAATAGATCTCTCTATCTGCTCTCCAATCCTTTTCCCTAGTATCCAGTGGACAGCTCTGGATGATCCACTCAATAGTGACCACTACCCTATAATATGTAAAATTGAAACTTCACACTGCATACCTTCAGAAACTCACACAAAATGGAAATTTTCCAAGGCAGACTGGGCAAAGTATACCACTAACGTATCCTTCGACAATCAGATCATCAAATCTCATCCGATTGACACAGTTGCCGACCATATTACAAAACAGATTCTAGCAGCTGCATCCACCGCCATTCCACAATCAAAGTCAAGCATTCGTAGAAACAGAAATTATTGGTGGAACGAGGATTGTAAGAATATAAAAAAAGAAAAAAACCGTGCATGGAATTTATTCCGCAAACATCCTACCACCACTAATCTTATAAATTACAAGAAAATTAGAGCTAAAGCCCGTCATATTAGAAAGAAAGCAAAAAGAGACTCTTGGGTTCAATTCGCAACTACAATTAATAAAAATACTGATGTAAGAATTATTTGGAGGAAAATAAGACAATTAAATGGTAAATTTCCCCCTTTGTCGTCCCCACTTTTCACCGTGAATGGACAGGAGCTATCTACTCCTGCAGAGATTGCAAATGCTCTAGGGACGGTATTTTCACAGTTGTCTGACTCTACGGCATATGATCCATCATTTCAAAAGATTAAAGCTGTAGCAGAAAAATCCCATCCGAATTTTAGAACTACATCCTCTTTCCAATACAATACACCACTTACTTTGGTAGAACTTCAAGAAGCTTTATCCACCGCTAAAAACAGTGCTGCTGGCCCGGATGGAATATACTACATAATGTTACAACATCTAGACAATAAATCATTATCTTCGCTACTGACCTTCTACAATCGCATATTTATGGAGCATTCCTTCCCCAGCCTCTGGCGTCATGCTTTTGTACTGGCGAAACCCAAACCAGGGAAAGATCATTCTATTCCGAACAATTACAGACCCATTTCGCTCACAAGCTGCCTAAGTAAAACCATAGAAAAAATGATACACCGTCGACTAACGTGGTATCTTGATTCCCAAAATATTATCTCTGACAATCAATTTGGTTTCCGAAAACACCGATCATCTCTAGATCTCATGATCAAAGCGGAAACAGACATCAGGAATGCGTTTATCCAAAACAAACATCTAGTAATGGTATGTCTCGACATAGAGAAGGCTTTTGACACCACTTAGCGGTTTGGTATCCTGAAAGATCTTCATTCCCTGGACCTGAGAGGACACTTACCGTACTTCATACAGAATTTCCTACAACACAGGACCTTTCAAGTTCGCTATCGGCAAGTACTTTCGCAAACATTCATACAAGAAGAAGGAGTCCCGCAGGGCTCTGTACTCAGTGCAACCTTATTTGCAATTAGAATAAATCAGATGACAAAAAATATTCCAAAAGCTGTAAACTCTTACCTCTATGCTGATGATTTGACTGTGTCTTGCAGCTCGCAAAACATGAGCTTTATCGAAAGGCAGCTGCAAACATCTATAAATAACATTGAGTTATGGATGATACACAATGGTTACCGATTATCCTATCAGAAATCTAGAGTCATTCACTTTTGTAATAAACGAAAGATGCATCCAGATCCAGAGATACAACTAACAAATCATCCCATCACAGTGGTGAATAGCATTCGTCTCCTTGGTTTAATTTTTGATAATAAACTGAACTTCTTAGAATATATCACACATCTAAGGACTTGCCAGAAAAAAATGAATTTATTAAGAATTATCTCTTCTACATCATGGGGTGCAGATCGGTACACCTTACTTCACTTGTACAGAGCCCTGATCAGATCTCGCCTTGATTATGGCGCCCCGGTGTATGATTCTGCTAGGGAAAGCGTGCTAGCACGTCTTGCCCCCATTCAACATTCTGCCCTCAGAATTGCTGTAGGCGCTTATAGAACATCGCCAGTGCAAAGTCTTTATGTCGAAGCCCATGAACCTCCGCTCAGCCTCAGGAGAAAGATGTTACTTCTGAACTATGCAGCCAAAATTCAAAGTCTGCCTTCTCACCCCAATTGGCCAATACTTAACAACCCACAGTTCTCAATGTACTACAGAAATAAACCTAGAGCAGTTCGACCTGCTGGCATCAGATTACAGGAACTATCACAAAATTGGAATATGCATCTGGACAAAATCCTTCATGATCTGAACAGTTCAGATCCTCCATGGTCCTATATTAAAGCATCCTGTGACAGCTATTTCTTAAACTGGGGAAAACATTCGCTTGCAAATACCAATATACAGCAACTGCATGCCGCTCACACACAAAATTACCAAAATTTTACGCAAGTATACACTGATGGATCAAAGTCTGGTAGTAAAGTCGGTGCTGCAGCTGTCTTTCCCTTTAACACTATCTCTGTTTCACTTCCCATCGAATGCGGCAGTTATACAGCTGAATTATATGCTATCAAGCTTGCCTTAGAAAACATTCTCCACCTGTCCATCCAAAAAAGTGTAATATATAGTGACTCACAGAGTTCAATCTTGGCCTTGCAAAATTCCTCCTCAACAACACATCCCTTAATAAAATCTATAAAATCTCAACTAATGCATATCCATGATCACCAACAAGTTGTCATCTTTTGCTGGATCCCAAGTCACACTGGGATATCAGGGAATGAAAAAGCAGACTATGCAGCCAAACATTCATCCAACATAGCATCACCAGGTTACTATGTTCCATATATGGACTACAGATCCCATATAAGAAATACATGCAAAGAACAATGGACACTTCTATGGCAATCTCAACTGAATAACAAGCTCCGTGAAATAAAACCTGAACCACAGTTATGGGTTTCCAGTTTTTCTGTAAACAGAAAAGAAGAAGTCATCCTGGCCAGAGCCCGGATCGGGCACAGTCAGCTCACCCATATTTTTCTTCTTACAGGGAATGATCCTTTTTTTTTTTTTTTTTTTTTTTTTTTTGGTAGTTGTTGGCGCATCGGCTTCTGTGGCCATAATGCACCTCCCAAGGTTTTTGCAGTACTTTGATCCAAGCCCGAGGCGGGAATCGAACCCGCGACCTTTGGGTTGCCAGGCAGGCACTTTACCCACCCGGCTAGCCCGGTCGGCGGGGAATGATCCTCCGCAGTGTATGCACTGCAACTCCGTTCTCACAATAAAGCACATACTCGTTGAATGTACCTTATACACTGATGCCCGAAAAGCTTCATACAGTAATCTCCAACAACCTTTGACACTCCAACAGTTCATAGGTAATGATGCAAATCTCCCGGAATTTTTCCGCTTCTTAAAACGCATAAATCTGTATAATTGTCTCTAACTGTTTTTTACAGACACCGTGAAATCCTCACCTCGTTTATAGGCGCAATATGGCCTAAGTAGCCTTGCGCCAGAAATAACCATACCAATACCAATACCGAGGTTAATTGGCAGCAGGCATTTAATGACTACATTAAAAATGTACATAGGAGTGATAAACGCCCCAAACATTTGGGATTTCTTCAGTTGCACAATCCTCTGCCAGCCTTGAGGTCAGACCCCCCACACTAATCCTCAAATGCAACAGGTTGAAATTGTGTAGTTGGTTCCTACCTGCCCAGGCACTCCCCAAAATTTAGGCACTGCTCTGTCTTGGAGTCAACCTATAAAAAATGCCTACCGACTACAAATACCGTCACACACTCCTCGAGTGGATTGCATCTGTGGAACTGCGATAAAGTCCTCCAAACTGGGTTAGTTTGAGTTCAGTTCCTCTATATTTTCGTATTGTTATAATTTCATTTTTGCATGTTTAATTTTGTGTAACTCATAATTTCCCATGTAACTTTAATTTTTATCAATTTAATCACGTATATAATGTAAAACTCCTGGCCATGTCGCTGTGATGAGAATTATTGTTCCTAGTACATGTACCATACTTTACAGCAATAAAGAAGTTTATTAACCTTGATGTGTCTAAATCAGTATTATTAATAAATACAGTTGAAGCTCCCTATAGTGATCCTTTTTTTTAACATCTACAACACTTTATAATAAAAATGAAGATTTTACAAGCTGTAGATAATTGCATGCATCCTAAGACAGACCAATATCGCTAAACAGTTCACTATTCCTAAGTGTACACTGTTCGCCATTCTGAAGGATAGAAAAAAAAAGATGTTGAAAGCTTAGAGAAATCTGCTACACTTGGTTATGTCAGACATTCCAAGAGTATCTTTTCAAGATACTCTTGTAGTGTTTAATGATGATGCTGCAAAAAAACATTCCTTTGGATGGAAATCTTTTAAAACTAAGGCTGAATCATTTGTGCATTGGATGGATGCTGAAAATTTCAACTCTTCTATTGGATGCTTCCAGAAGTTTAAGACTCTTCATAGGCTGTCTTTCAAAAAGTGTGGGATAAAATGCAAGATTTCACTGAAGCTATGAAGGAATGTAAGGAGAATCATTTTAAAAAAAATGTTTCGTTGACATACAACCAGAATGATATCAATGCTGATGAAACTGGAATTTTTTTTTTTTTTTTTTAATTTACTGCTGTATAAAATGCTTAAAAGTGAGAAATGTAGCAATGAAAAAAAGGCAAAACAGTGGATTATTGTTCTAAAAGCAAACATGTCTGTGAGAGAAGCTTCCTCTCTTAATCATTGCAGAAGCCTTAATGCTTGAAGTTTGAAGACAATTCCAACTATATATTGGGCAGACCAATATATAGTTGGATGTCATCAAAAATATATGAACAATAGAGCAGAGACTTAAATTGCAAGATGAGCACAGAGAAAATTTTGCTGTTTGTGGTTGCCAGGTGAATGGCCTATGTACAGTCACTGTTGGTTATCTGCCACCTAATATGACATCAGTTCTGCAGTTACTTGATCAAGATGTAATCTAGTGTTTTAAGAAATACTGTTATTGAAACAAAATTATGCTGTGTCAAAAGAAAAACAATTCAAAATCAACATGCTGCAGTCAATGTATGTTTCAGATATGCTGAATTTTGTCACATTGGATGATGCAACAAATGAAGTTTTGCATGCTTCTTCTTCAATTAAGCATAAAGAACAGTCCAATAATGGTGAAGAAATTTTTGAAGATGTGCATCATTTCTTAAACTTAGAGGAAATATGTTTTGAAGATTCCAATGAAGCACATTTAGATGTTGTGTGTTTCAGGATAGAAAAACTCGTTGCAGTCATAATGGAACTCTGAATTCCATAAACCAACCACATCTAAAATCTAACCACAGTAGATTGGTTACTCTTCTTCTGGTGAAGAAGAAGAGTAACCAACCACAGTAGGTTACTAGAAGAGTAAAATAAACCACAGTAGGTTACTCTTCTTCTGGTGAAGAAGAGTAACCTACTGTGGTTGAGCAAGTTTTATTCAGGACTAAAATCTAATCAAAGATTGGAACTTGTATGTTATTTTTTTTTTCAAGTGTACCCTGACTGTGAAAGTGATTTAACTGCTGTTGTGCTTCTCCTTAATTCTTTTTTAAAACATGCTCTGCCACTGAAACGGTGATTTTTACAGAGCTATCACAGCCTAATCACAGACTTTGATATATATGTATGTACATATATATATATATATGTGTGTGTGTGTGTGTGTGTGTGTGTGTGTGTATATATATATATATATATATATATATATTCATTGATGCAGTACATATGTACTGCTGCATATGTTTATCATTGTACATATGTAATTTACAGATTAATCTTAGTACATCATACAATCAGTGCACTATGTAGTCTTCAATTTCTTGTTTAATACTGTATTACACATTCTGAATGAGATTATACCATATTGTATTAGAAGAATTACATCAAATGTTTAAACTTTTCTTTGTTTTTTTAATGATTTTGTGATGTGAACTATCAATATATAACATCTTTTTCATAATATGGGAATGAGAAAAACAGTCATTATATTATGATGACTGTTTTTCTCATTCTCCTGGAGCTATAAATAGCTTTGACTGTATTAAAAACAGTAAAGGGCTCAACATTGAACCCTGAGAGATCCAACTCATTGCTAGTCCATGAAGAGCAGTGGCCATTTTTAACCACTGTTTGTTTCCAATCACTTAACCATCCATTTATCCCTAGTACTAATTTATCCCCAGTTCCACATTTCTTCAGTTTATACAATAATGATTCATGTTGTACAGTATCAAAGACATTATTGAAATATAAGTGTATGATGTCAGAAATATTATTTGCACCCACTTATAATAATTTCATAGTTGCTAATCAGATTGATTAGATATGATCTCCTTTTAACATATTCATGTTGTGAGCTTTTGATTGGAAAAAATGGAAGTATTTGTAAGACTATTATGTAGAAATGGACACTCTTGTATCACATCCTAATACAGCATGTGGTATAAAGGAAGTATTCTACATGAAATACAACAATTTAGCTTAAAACAGGAACTGAAGAGATGTGATTCAATTTGAAATTGAATTCTGCAAATGCCAAAACATGTTAATTTCTACAACATAGTATTGAAAATAGATGTTTTTTTTTTTTGTGATTCACTTACACGAAGACATTTCTATTAATATTAAAATCTCTGCAAGTTTAAATCAATCATTTAAATGCAAGTTTTTCACATTATTTGTGAAAACAAATGTGACAATCCATAATATATGATGATGATTGTAAAAGAACCATATTGTAGAAAGTTGATAGATTTGTTCATTTTTTATATTGGGTTTATTTCATAAAGTGAAGACCAGATAAGATGCAGCTATCTTTTTTATCCAGTTCCATTTTATGCAGATTTGTTATATATTGTTATGTACCATTTTATATAATTTCACTTTTATTATCCAACCGGTCACATTGGATAGTTCACTGCTACAACATTAATAAGTTTGTAATATGGTGTATCCCCCTCTTTAGAAGTTCATAACATAATCCTATAATAAATATCTCTCATGGAAAATTTTTTTTCTGCTAAATACAAACCATGAAATCTGCGTATAATCCAGTTTGAATCAATCCGGCTTAGCAAACCAGTACTCGTGTCAACAATAAGATCAATTTCAGTCAATGCCTTGCAAATAAACACCGTCTCGTGTTGCCTTTCCTTAACTGGCATGATAAATTATTCACTGGTGCTTTTTAAGGTATTTATTAGCATTAGCCATATAGTACAAGGAAGCCAAATGCTTTGGCAGCATCGGAAAAAATAAAAAAATAGACAATACAAAATAATAATAAAAAATAAATAAATAAAATATTTACCTCACGTAATGTGGTTGTTGTTATTATTTGGAGCTTTAGTAACTAAGGCCATATTGCTCTGGGGATATGCGGTGGTCATTCCCTGACCTTTCCGCATCCTCCGTATTTTAGGGGCACGGGCTCGAACCCTGGTCTGATCAAGAAGCGTGTGCTACGCACTGCTGCTCCTGCCCACCTGGCTACAGAGGTGCCACGTAATGTGGTAATTACCTGCATACTTGTAGTTACCTCACCTAGGTAACTATCCAGTTGACTTTGAATTTATCAAGGCTGTCAGCCTCAACTATCCATGGAAGTAACTTATTCCAGTAATTAAAAACTTGGTGATTGATATAAAACTTCCTACAGTCCAAATCCAGTCTAAAATTCTTTCCTTTACTCTTGTGAGCTGATTTAGCTAACTAGTTTAGTTAAACATGTTTTTTTTCTTAATGAAACCGTGTGTATGTACTTCAGAATTTCATTTCTATATATTTTTCCTGTAATGCAGTCTTTATCATTGCCTCCATGATTTTCCTTATCCATAACATTAGATTAACCAGTCTCTAGTTACCCACTTTGCTCTTAGAACAGCCTTTCTGAATTGGTGATACATTGCACTTCTTAAATAATAGAGAAATCTCTCTAAAGTACAATGATACACTTGTAATTAACCTTAATAGTTCAGTGCACTCTCCCTTGCCATCTCCTTCAAAATTACTGGATACCTGCCATGAATTCCAGGAGTCTTACTTGCCTTTAGGATCAAAAGTTTAATAAGCACTCAGCTGTGATTTCAGTATTGCTAATTTCATACTGCTCAGCCTCATTCATACAGCCTCTGTTCACTCTGAAGGTTTTTTTGTCTATGACCACCAATGCAAAGTACCTGGTCAGTTTATTTGCAGCATCAGGAAGTTTATCTAAAACTTCTCCAGTCTATTGTGCAAGGGTCAGATCTGAATCATTGTTCTTCTTTGCATTCACATATATTAAAAACTCCTTTTCTCCGTTCTTTGTGATCTTAGTCAGTGATTTATAATGCTCAATCTTTGCCAACCTAACCTTTTCTATGGTACTGTTTTGCGATTTTGTGTGGTGTCTGTGTGTGGAACCCTCATTACTTTAACCAGTCACTCCATTATTTTTCCTGAAACAGAAGTCAAGCTAACAGTTTTGTAATTAATCATTTCATCTTTTGATCCCCTTTGTGAATTATGAAAATATTTGCACATCTCCAGTCCTGGAGACATCCCCTGAATCCAAGGATGTTCTCATAATTATGGCTGAAGGTTTGCTTATCATTAGTCCTATAATACATTCCTCTCATTTTTGTTTTACCAGTGCTTATGTCACACCAAGCTCAACATTGCACTGGCCACCAGTGTCAACTGTGTGCAGTGCCTTAGATTTAATATGTTTCTTAACGAAGAGCATACCCTTCCATGTCTGTCCTGTTTGTTCTTTCTTTACACATTGTACTCCCAATATTCAAATTCCACATCCCTTATATCTTAGCAACATCACTCCGATATCCCACAATGTCTGCATTTGATGATGACCAATACTCAAATTCATCAATTTATTTATTATGCTCCTAGCATTAGGTGAGTATATATGCACCTGTTTTTACTCCTAATAATCCTAAAACAGACCATGTATTTTCTGGTTCCATGAGAACCCACAGCAGGCATTGAAATCACTGACATATTGCTTTCCAATCTGTGGCAGGTTTAATGCTTTTAACTAGTTTATTTTAATTTGCACTTTTTTTTTTTAAATTAAATTGTTTACATTGGTCTGTATTTGTAAGAAATTATGTGTTTATCCTGTGCCTGGCTTTCAAGAGACCTTTACAGTGTCTCAGTAGTTGTAATTTTAAATTTTCTACATTTTTGCTTTTTAAATCTGCAACAAATAGTTCTCCCTTTGTCAATAGTTTGTATTGCTCTTTCTAAGATATTAAAAACTCTTCATTTCTTATTATTTTTTAGTTTTTGCCTTTATTTGGATCATATGACAGACAAATTTCATTACTCAACTTTCTGTCTTAAATTTTTCCCATGTAACTTACTGAATATTGTTTTCCAAGCAGTTAAAACTTTCTTCCAACCTAGTTTTAAAAACTATTGCTGCGCTTTCTTTGCATTGTGTCATGCTTTCAGAATAAATTAATTTACAGTTATTATTTTAGATGCTGCTCTCCTATATTCATCATCTTAGTTTCTTTGATATGTGCTATTCTTATTGATCCAGATCTGCTAATTTCACTTCCATTACTCCCTATATGCTTCTAACGTTGATGGTATCTGGTGCTTATATTGATGATTTTATTTTCTGTCCTTTGGAAGTGGTGGAGGATACAGTATTTTGAAGCTCAGATTTAAATTATACACATTTAGATTTATTAGAATCACCTATTTCTCTTTAACAATGAGAATTTTCTTTGTTATTTTGTTTTTCAGTGTAATTGGTAGAGTAAAATGGTTAATTGTTCAAGTTAAACTTACAGCTTTGTCAAAACCCTTATAAATAGATTTGCTCAGCAGATTTGCGAGAGAGTAGAGTAATTTCTCTAAATGGTGATTGTCTGTCCAATTTGCAATTTTTTTTTTTTTTTTGTGATATGGCCCGAAAGTCAGTTGATGACCCTCAACACCTGGCTGTCAGTTGTGGCTACTGTATTCATTATTTTACTTTGTTACTGTCAAAATTCTAGTAATCCTTTTTATTTGATTTTTTTTTTTTTTAAACTTTAATGTTAAGTGAATGATCTCAATGTAATACGCTATTTTTAATTATATTCCATGTTTTTTATTGTAGTATCTACATACTTTGTTTTTTCTTTTGAAGGTTCTACAATAGCTATTCTAACAGTGATTATCCTGATAATCCGTTTTGTAATTAAGATGTTTGTTATTAAAAACAAACAATGGACAGCATATTACACACAATACTTTGTAAAGTTCCTCATTATTGGTGTGACGGTATTGGTTGTTGCTGTACCAGAAGGATTACCATTGGCTGTTACATTAGCTCTTGCATATTCAGTAAAGGTAAGAAATGTTATTTATTTTCAGCCTGTTTTGCATTAAAGAATTATGTACAGGAAATTGTTGTAATTTAGTATTTTGTAAATAGTATTTCAGATTTACTAAATAGTATTTAGTAAATCTGAAAAATAAGTCAGCCTCCTTTGGATTGGAGTACCATTAATTACAGATTGTCTTGTCCTCTTTGTAGTGTATTCAATTTATCTAATACTTTGGCCATCCAGTGCACATTTATGCTTGATGATATTGCCTGTGAGCTGGATTGTTGATGTTGGATTTTAGGCACATCAGTGACTTAGACCATATTGTGCCATTCTGTATTATGCCTGCACATGTTTTTTTTTTAACGAAAATCCTAAGCACAAAAGGTATTAGAACTTATAGTATTTAGTACCATGCATGGGTTCAAGGTTGAGAAGATAAAAGAAGAAAGGCGCCTCCATAGCCAGGTGGGAAGGAGCAGCAGTGCGTAGCACATGCTTCTTGATTAGACCAGGGTTCGAGCCCGTCACCACCAAATATGGAGGATGCGGAAAGGTCAAGGAAATGACCACCGCATATCCCCAGAGCAATATGGCCTTAGTTGCTAATGCTCCTAAAAACCAAATAACAAACAAACAAACATGAAAGAAGATATTTGTTGATATTAGAGCTGAATTTCTGTGGATTATAATTTTCAGGAAATACATATGATGGGAGGTTGTTCCAGAAAATGGAAGTTGAAGGAATAAATGAGGAAGAAGAAATGTTGCTTCTGTGAGTTATGTTGTACAGTAAAAGGATGCTGATTGATTGTGACACGTGTACAGAGTGGTTTTGAATTGAGGGAGGAGAGGGGGGGGGGAAGAGAGAGAGAGAGAGGTCCAGGATTATAGAAGCCAATTCAGAAGAAACAGTGTCCATGTAAGTATCTATAGAAAAGACATGCAGTGGAAACAGAATATCTATGAGAAAGAGAGTGGAGAGACCTTGTTAGAGATTGGCCATTAATTAACATAACTGCCCTCTTTTTGAATAGTCTAAAATCCTGTGAAAGGTTTTGTGGCCACCCCAGATGTGGGAAATATATTGCATGGTATGATGGATTTAGGATTTGGGCAGAGTGATTAGCTGTTTGGAAGAAAAGTAACACTGAGAGTGAAAGAGAAAACCCTGTTTTTTTAGACAAAAAGGAAGCAATATTTGTGATGTGCTTATGACAAGAGATTAGAAGTCAGAGTAATCCATAACATATGTGATCTAGTCTGAAAATCTCAGTGTCATCGAAGAAAAGCATGCTTTTTGCAAGATATGAGATAGGACTAGGTTTTAGAAGAATGAAATAAACTAAGTTATATTTGCCCAACTACAGAATTACCTGGAGGTCAGTAGTTAAGGAATTGATAGTGAATATTAAAGAAAGAGCAAGTTTTCTAAAACTGGACGATGGAATGCAACTTGCTGTCATCAGCAAAACTGGGGATTTCCTTTAAATGAAAGAAAGTCAAATATACAAGAGGAAAAGAATGGGAGAAAGAACTGAACCTTGGAGGACACCAGCATTAGTGAAGTTAGAAGACAGAGAGCTATCTACCATCACCTACAGTGAGTGGTCAGAGAGAAAACTGGATAATCAGTTAAAAGAAACAGTTGGTGAACCATTTTATGGTTTGTTATAAGATGGTTCACCTTTATGCCAAAAATGATCAAAAGCCTTAGAAATGTCAACAGCAACTGCTCGAGTTTCACCAAACTTTCCCATTGAATTTGGCCACAGATGGGAAACATAAGCCAGTATGTTGCCAGTGGATCAACAAAAACAGTTTAAATCTTTTCTTTCTGGTGAAATTTTAGAAATGCCCTTGGGAGTCAGGTCTAGACAGAAGATAATGGAGAGAAACATCCAAGTTAAGCTAATTTTTACTAGTGTTATTTACCAGTATAGTATGCTTACCAGCATACTATACTGTAAACAATCCTATGTCTGTATTTTAATATAGAATCTGTATGTTAGGTTGTTTTATCATATAGCTTTTCTATATATTCCTTCCATCTTCTCCTTATGTGTTCTTTTTCATATAGAATTTTTCCGTTCTTGTCTTTTATCTTTCCACTAGTCTTATTCTTCTTGTTCATTACACCCTTGACTTTTTCATACATTAGATCACGTCTTCATCTTCTTGCCATTTCCTCTAGTTCTCTGCACTGTTCTTCCCCCATTTTTCTATTTCTTCATCTGTTGCCCTTCTCAGTTCATTATTTAAACTCCTACACAGCAGCCATACTGAGGATGAAGTATATTTAAATAGATGGAGGAAATAATGGAAGAAGAACTTGGGAATGACAGATGCATGATCATTGCGTTGGGAGACTGGAATGTCCTCGGTGTTTGAAGAGAAGGAGATGAGGTTGGGACTTGGAACAAGGAATGAGAGGGGCAAGGAGATGTTAAAATTTTGCAAAAGAAGAGAGATGTTTGCATCAAACACATGATTTAGACAGGAGGAAAAGAAGAAGGTACACTTGGAAAAAACCAGGGGATGTTGACAGGTACCAAATCGACTGCTATATTTTAGTCAACAAAGGTAGAATGTTGTAAAGAATTCGCATAGCTATCTCGGTGAAGATGCCGACTCTGACCACAATTTGGTAGCAATGAAAATGAAGATTACACTCAAGAGAATAAGGGGCTCAAGAAAAAGAAATAAATTGAATTTGAATGTACTGAAGACTGCATTAGCTGGAGATTTCAGAGAGGCAATTGGCAGGGAGATTTTGGAGGGGAAGGAAATAGAATAAGTGGAGAAGAGATGGGAAAAGTTTAAAAAGATTGTAGTAGGAGTAGCAGAAAGTAAATTAGGTACAGTAGGTCAGAAAAGGATAAGGAAACCATGGATCACAGAGAAATGATAGATAAAATGGAAGGACCAAACTTCAGAAGAGGCAAGGATTAAATATGGGAGTTTAAATAATGAACTTAAAAGAGCAACAGATGAAGCAAGAGAAAAATGGTGGGAAACACAGGGTAGAGAACTAGACAAAATGGCAAGAAGAGGAAGAAGCGATCTAATGTATGAAAAAGTCAAGAGCTGCTTAACAAATAAGAAGAATAAGACTAGTGGAAAGGCAAAAGACAAGAATGGAAAAATTCTATATGAAAAAGACCACATAAGGAGAAGATGGAAGGAATATATAGAAGAGCTATATGATAAAACAAATAAACCAAAAGTCCGGCATGTCACAGCAGTAGATGAATAAGAGATCTTAGGACCGAAATTATTAAGAGAAGAATTTCAAAGGGCAGTAGCCTCGTTAAAAATAGGGAAGTCAGCTAGACTGGATGATATGCCAGCAGAAATTATAAAAGGACTCGGAGAAGAGGCAAAGCATTTTTCAGGATTTGTGGGAAAAGCTATGAATGTGAAAGCTGGCCCAAAGACTTTTCTGAAATCTAATTATCCAATTAGAAAAGAAGAAGAATGCAACAAATTGTACCGACTATCTGACAAGATTCAAATTCAGGCCCATCAGATAAGTGACAAAATCACTATATTGTCATGGAGGACACTGTAGTTTTATCAATTCAAAATAAAATAAACTTTTGTTATCTACAAGTTGCCTTAAAGAATAGGCCAATCACTTTAATTTCTCATTCCTCAAAAATATTACTAAAAATTCTCTCAGAATGCATTAAAACAGAAACAAAGGAGTGTGAATTCATAGAAGATCATTTCAAGTTCAGAGAAGGATGTGGGACTAGAGAGGCAATAGGAATATTAAGAACACTAGCAGAAAGAAGCATGGAAATAGGAAAAGATCTGGCAATCTGTTTTGTTGATCTCGAAAAGGCTTTTGACAGAGTGAATTGAGTTAAGCTGATGGAAGTACTAGGAAAGGTTGGCCTAGATAAAAGAGATATAAAACTAATTTGGGAACTTTACATGGGGCAGACAGCTGTGGTTCGGATTGATGGAGTGGATTCTGAAGAAGTAGACTTTGGTAGGGTATTTAAGTCAAAGATGTTCCATGTTCCCCTTACTATTTAATATGAATGCAGAAGCATTGATGAAACAGTATAAAGAAGAGCAGAAAGAAGGTTTAAAAGTAAGAGGGGAGGGGAGAAGATAAAGACAATAAGATTTGCAGACGACCAGGTTTTGATTGCTAATAATGAGAAGGAATTACAGAGCTCCTTGAATATCTTGAACAGCAAAGTAAAGGAATACAATATGTAGATTAAAAGCAAGAAAAAACCAAGATAGTGTTAATTTCAAAGTGGCCAGGAATAAGAATCAATGTAACATTAGATGGAATAAGATTGGAACAGGTGGACAAATACAGATACTTGTGAAGCATAATGACAGAAAATGGGAAAAGCCTGCAGGAAATAAAAACAAGAATTGCAATGGGCAAAGAGGCATTTAGTAATAGAAAAGAACTATTGAGAAGAAATTTCAAGAAGGAATTAAGAAAGCAAATGGTAAGAATGTTAATATGGACTGTTGTACTTTATGGCTCAGAGACATGGACACTAGGAAGAGAGGAGATCAGATGGCTAGAAGCTTTTGAGATTTGAGTGTAGAGGGAATGAAAAGGATGAAATGGGTGAACAGAGTGAGTAAAGAGGAAGTTTGCAGAAAGTAGAAGAACATTAGAAAAAGAACTAAGAAGATGACAAAAGAACTTTATAGGATATGTTTTGAGAAGAGAAAGCATGCTGAGGAAAGTGATAGAGAGGAAGAGAACTGTTGGGAGAAGGAGAATTGGAATGATGGATTGGATGGGAAAAGGAAATTATGCAGAAATTAAAAGGAAAGCACAAGATAGAGAAAAATGGCATCAACGGAGCCTTAAACCTGCTTGTGGGCAGAGAACTTGAAGGTGTTAGCAGTAAAATTTAATTTCTAGTGCAGTGTGGAATTGAAGAAAACCTGCTTTTTCAGAAAAACCCGATATTTCCTTCTATGTTTTAAAAAGAACTCCTGCTTTTGGGGGGGGGGGAGAGAATGTTTTTTTTTCCAAAAAATCTTCTGTTTTTCCTCCTGCTTATAATTATTTCATCTTTAACTTTTAAAGGTCAAAAGTTGGAAGTTGTGGCTATGACAGCTTCAAAATGTTGTTTTAAAAAAGTGTGATTGTTTTGTTTTGAATGCCTTGCATATTTAATGATGGCAGGAAACTTGGCAGGCTCACAGTTGCTTTTTATTTGCTTGTAACATAAAAATTCCATTAGATTAACCTGACAGCAGTGGTAACAGCCTGGTATGAAATACTTCTAAGTGAAATGTACATCACCAGCATTGACTTGTAATTTGCAGCTGAATATTAGTGGCTGTAACTCTAATGTATAGAGTTTTACCTGAGTAGTTTTGGAAATGGCACATTAATTTGTTTTATATATTTTATTTATTTTTTCTTTGGGAATTATACATGTTATGGATCCAAGAGACCAGTATCACCTGTGGTGTTATTGTTTTTTTTTCTCTTTTTTTTTTCAGGCTTTATGTATAAACAAACATGTAGCCTGTCAAGCATGTTAGGAGCACGAGTGCAGTAGCACACACTCTTTGAGTGGATCATGGTTCAAGCCCATAACTACTCAATACGATTAACATTTGTATTGATTAATTTATTGTAAACTCCACTGTCTTGCTGGTCGTGCTGGAGTATAAACAAGAACATTTTTAATTATGGTTCTTTTGTTGGATGGTTGGCAGTATTTCTATATTTCTATTTCTAAAGTTAAATACTGTTCATTTTATATTTGAATTATTATGTAAAATATTTTCTTATCTAATATCATTTATTTATTTATATTACAAAACATTACAGGTGATGCCGACCAGGCTAGCCAGGTGGGTAAAGTGCCTGCCTGGCAACCCAAAAGTCGCGGGTTTGAATCCCACCTCGGGCTCAGATTAGAGTAAAATGCAAAAACTTTGGGAGGTGCATTATGGCCACAGAAGCCGATGTGCCAACAACTAACAAAAAAAAAACAAAAACAAATACAGGTAATACCTCAAAACCTGGTGGCATACTGCAGAATACTAATAATAAAGTAAATACTATAATACAAGAAAGATATAAAATATAGTAACAATAGAGATATACACATTTGTGTGTGTAACACGAAATCTTTACACATTTGTATTATCAATTAAAACTGAACTATTAGTAGAATTTTATTTAAAGTTGGGGGAAGTTTGCAAGTAATATCTGAAAAATTGCTAAAGAGCAGCAATATGTCACTGCATTATACATGCTTATGAATCCCAATTATGAATTCAATGGAATCAAAGTACATGCTAATGTACTTTGATTCCCATAAGCAAGCAAAATAGCAGAGAAACCATGCCTCTCAATCAAGCAGTAGGCTAAAGATGTGCTTTTCTTTGACGAAGCAGAGAAGGTTTAAGGCTTTTTTCCTACATTGGAAACAAGAAAAAAATATGATAATTCATTTATCCTAGCAGTTTCAAGAGGATGGTTCTGAAAATGACCTCTGAAAGCTAGTGGTCAATTAGTTAAAGAAATGTTGCATGGTCATCTTGACAGGAATAGAATTATACAGAAATCACTGAATGGATTTGTTAAGGGGAAATTTTGTCTGACTACCCTGATTAGTTACTATGACTCAGTAACAAAGGAATTGGATGCAATAATATTTTGACATCATACAGTTACATTTCAGTAAATGTTTTGATACTGTTCTGAATGAAAGATCACTGTTTGAATTGGAGCAGGGTGACATTAGGGACAAGTTACTACCATGGATAAAGGAATGATTAAGTGGCAGAAGATGGAACGTGGTTATAAATGGGCACTGCTCTTCTTGGGCTAATGTTATTAGGGGAGTTACTCAGGGTTTGGTGCTGCCCCCCCCTTACCGTTTTCAGGATTTATGAATGATATTGCTGAATGCATACCAAGCTTGAAGCATTTTCAGATTATGCAAAGATTGGAAGGATGGTTAATGACAGGAATCAAGCCACTACTTTAGCAAGACCTAGATAAACTAGTCAGATAGTCTGAGAAGTGGAAATTTAGGTTTAACAGTGGTAAATGCACGGTTCTGCTTATGGACAGCAGTAATCCTAGAATAACACACCAATTAGGTGATATTAAGCTTAAGGTGATGGAGAACAAAAGAGATCTACGGTTAATTTTACAGTCCAACAATGAAGTTTTCTGAGCAGTGCAGACAGGCTGCAAGATCAGCTCATGGGGTTCTGTCATTGTTGGGTTCTGTGCAGCAAACGTTCTGCTCATGGGTTCTGTGCAGCAAAAGGATAATCACATCTTTGTTCCTACAGGAATAAAGATATGATTATCCCTTTGTGTAAGGCAGTGGTTAGGCCATATCTTGAGTACTTCATACATGTCTGGTGTCCTTATTTTAAAAAAGATGTGGATCTTTTGCAATGGGTGCAGAGAAGAGTGACTAAATTAGTTAAGAACTTAAAGGAGTACTCTTGCCACAAAAGACTGGTTCTGCAAATTGCAGCACTTTGAAACTAGGCTTTTGCAAGGAGACTTGATTAAAGTGTTTAAGGATTTAAATGAGATTAGATAATAAGACAATAAATAATAATAAGACAAAAAAATAAAGCTTGGCTACAGGATAGATGTATGAAAATTTGCTTTCTGACAGAGAGTAATTGATTATTGGAACAAACTATCACCTGGTGGTGTGAAGTGGATAGTTTAAGTACATTTAAGGAAGAATTGGACATATTAATAGATGGAAATGGGTATTTTTTTTTTTTTTTTGGATGATGCTGTATAAGCTTGCTTCCTTGCGTCATTTGCCACTACTACTACTGCAACTAATAAAATATTCTTCTCTTGTTGTGTCAAAAAAAATCATGTACTTTGATGCAAGTGCATTAAGATATAACTATGTGGTTTACAGCAGGAATTTCAGGTTATCCCTACGTTAGTTTCTAGTTAGTATGTGTGTGTTTCATTTACAAGTTGCACTATTTTAATTGGAAGCTTCTCTGACCATATGTTTCAGACAACATGCTGTTATTGAGTTCCTGATTGTGAAAAATGTTTGACCCAATAAAGATTTCTTGCAACAACTGACATAGACTTTAATAAAATTTGACTAATATAATAATAAAAAAAAGTTCCAGCTGCTTCTTTTACATGACAACTATTTTGCAGATGTGTGGGCAGCTCATTTTACGTTATTGGAGGCATTCTGCCTTGAAAGTTTCTTGGAACCTTATATTTTTAGTTATTTTATTCAAATAATTTTTTAAACTGATATTATTCATTTCATCTTTGTACTTGTGCATTTGTTATCAATTTTGTTATTATTTTTTATTAATCATTATTGATTGGAACTAATAGACTCAGTTTTGATTTTATTTTGCTTTTTATTATTGTACCTATGTTATTTTTTAAAGTTTATGTCAGCTGTTGTATGAAATCATTATCAACCTGATTTCTGTTACTTGAGGTTTTTTTTTTTTTTTTTGTTGTAATAGATTAAAAACATTTTCCTTTCTGAAAAGGGACCACAATCAGTTCAAGCTGGTAATTTTTTTTTTTTTTTTTTTTTTTATGTAAACCCCAAACATGAGAAGTATTAGAACCTATAGTACTTAGTGCCGTGCTTGGGTTGGAGGTTGAGAAGGCGAAATAAGATATTTGTTGACATTGGACTTGAACTTCTGTGTACTGTAATTTTCAGGAAATACGTATGAAGGAAGGTTGTTCCAGAAAACGGCAATTGAATGAATAAACGAGGAAGATGAAAAGTTGGTGCTGCGAGTTTGAAGTCGGACAGTAAATGGATGTTGGCTGGTGGCGGCATGTGTTCGGACTGTTTTGAAAGAGAGAGCGGGAATTATAGAAGCTAATTCAGAAGAACAGTGCCCATGGAAATATTTGTAAAAGATGCAAGCAGCAGAAACAGTATATCTATGACACAGCGAGTAGAGAGACTCTGTTAAAGATGAATCATTAATTAACCTAACTGCCCTCTTCTGAACGGAATCAAGAAGCCTGAGAGAGGTTTTTGGGGCACCACCCCATATGTGGGAACAATATTCCATGGTAGGGCGGATTTGCGCTTTGTAAAGAGTGAACAGCTGTTTGGAAGAAAAGTAATGCTCTTCTGAACGGAATCAAGAAGCCTGAGAGAGGTTTTGGGGGCACCACCCCATATGTGATGAATATATGAACGGATGAGTATATGATGAGAGCCCTGTCAATCAATTCGGCCCTGGAAAGATTGTGCAGGGCTCAAGGGTTAGAATTTTTTTCAGCCTGGTCTGTACTTGTTAACAGGAGAGACTGCTTCTACAGGGATGGGATACACTTAAATAGAAAGGGTGCAAGAATGTTTGCTGATGCTATCGAGGCAATGTTAGGTGGGTCGGAAAACTGCTAGATTGGGGGGATACAAGGACTAATAGATTAACAGTAGCCACTGGCAGAGGTGAAAGTGATTCTTGCACTGCTTCTATTGGAATGAGCCGCAGCCTGGAAAATAAGATGCAGGATATTTCAGAGACTGCTGGGAATCATTGGGGTACAAGAAAACACATGGGTTGTGTTAGGGTAGCTAAGAAAAAGAACAGGTGCATGTATACTTGTGTGTACACCAATGCTAGGAGTTTAGTAAATAAATTTGATGAATTTGAGGTATTGCTCAAAACATCAAAGGCAGATATTGTGGGGATTTCAGAGACGTGGTGTCACACAGATATAAGAAATGCAGAACTGGAATTTGGGGAGTACAATGTCTACAGAAAGGATAGACAGGATAGGAAGGGAGGAGGGGTTATGCTATTAGTTAAAAAACACATAAAATCCAAGGAAGTGAAGCCAGTCGACATCGCTGGACAGTGCAGTGTCGAGTCAGTTTGGTGTGACATAAGCATTGGGAGATCAAAATTGAGAGTAGGAGTGTGCTATAGGCCTAATGACTCTGATGAGTATAATAAGAAACTGTTCGGAGAAATAGAGTGGGCCAGTAAATCAGAGAGTCTTATAATGGGGGATTTTAATTTCCCAGATATTGACTGGAATTTGGGGGCTGGTCACTCACACACTAGCAAGGCTTTTGTGGATTTATTGGATGATTGTTTTCTACATCAGCATGTTCGGGAGGCAACTAGAGGGAGTAATACTCTTGATTTGATTATCAGTAGTGATTCTTCATGCATTAAGAATCTGCAGATAAATGAACCACTTGGTGGCAGTGATCACAGTGTGCTGAAGTGGGAGTTACTCAAAGAGGTAACTACCATTAGGGGTAAAGGGAAGGGGTATTGCTTTCGTAAAGGCGACTACAATGGACTGAGACAGTATTTAAATTCTATACAGTGGGATCAACTGATGATATTGCCAACAGCAAATTCAAAATGGGAAGCATTCAAAGAACTTATCGTGGAAGCTACTAGGCTTTACATAACAACCAACGAAATATTGTTCAAGGTTTAGGCCTAAATGGTTGTCAGATGAACTAATGAGGCATATGGCAGAGAAGAAAAATGCATGGGATACATACAAATTAACACGTGACACGGACGCCTATGATAGATACAAGTTGATCTGTAACCAAGTTACAAAGGAGGTTAGGCAGGCGAAGGCAGATTACGAGAGATCCTTGGCAAGGGATGCGAAGAAAAACAGCAAAGAGTTCTTTACTTATGTAAACTTTAGAAGGAAGGGGATGAATCAGATTGGTCCACTTGAGATCGATGGGTCAACTGTTGATGACCCTGCTCGGGTAGCTAACAAACTAAATGAATATTTTGCATCGACATTCACACATGAGGAGTTATTCAGCGAGGGGAATGCCAGAGGTGTATTCAACTCTAGCAGTAAGCTAGAGAATCTTGTAATAAAAGTGGAGGAGAAATTGTTGAAGATAAACACAAGAAAGGCACCTGGGGTGGATGGGATCTATCCAGTTATATTAAAGGAGGCAGCAAAGAAGGTAAGCAAACTCTTAGCCATAATTATGAGAGCTTCCTTGGACTCAGGGGAGGTACCCATTGACTGGAGATGTGCAAATGTGACCCCAATTCACAAAGGGGGATCAAAGGCTGACACAAGTAATTATAGACCAGTGAGTTTAACTTCTGTTCTCGGAAAATTAATGGAGGCACTGGTGAAAGAAGCACTGCAGGATCATCTAGACAAGACTTCAGTTATAGCTAGGACACAGCATGGTTTTGTTAAGGGGAAGTCTTGCCTGACCAATTTGATTGGATACTATGATGCAGTCACAAAAGAACTGGATGCAGGGAATAACTGTGATATTATATACTTGGATCTTAGAAAGGCTTTTGATACTGTTGCACATGGAAGACTGCTGCACAAATTGGAGCAGTGTGGCATTGGAGGCAAGTTGCTGCTATGGATAAAGGGGTGGTTGAGGGGGAGAAGACAGAGAGTGGTAATCAATGGACACTGCTCATCGTGGACTAATGTTATTAGTGGAGTCCCTCAGGGTTCAGTATTGGGGCCTTTATTGTTTTCTGTATTTATAAATGATATTGATGATGGTATATCAGGCTTAATGTCCAAGTTTGCAGACGATACGAAGGTTGGCAGGGTTGTCAAGGACACTACTGACGCTATGCTGCTGCAACAGGATTTGGAAAGGTTGAGCAGATGGGCTTCGAGGTGGCAAATGAAATTTAACATTGACAAATGTAAAGTACTACATATGGGAAACAGCAACCCCAGAGCAACGTATCAACTCTGTGGTACTACACTGACAGTGGTAGAGAATGAAAGGGACCTGGGGGTGGTGGTGCAGGCAGATATGAAGTTCTCTGAGCAGTGCAGACGAGCTGCAAGAGTAGCTCATGGTGTATTGTCAATGATATATAGGAAATTTTCTAGCAGGGATAAGGAGGTGATTATTCCCTTGTATAAGGCAATGGTCAGGCCACACCTAGAGTACTGTATACAGGCCTGGAGGCCTCATTTCAGGAAGGATGTAGAGCTGCTGGAACGAGTACAGAGAAGGGCAACTAGATTGGTGAATGGGACAAAGGGGTTCTCTTACGAAGAAAGGCTTAAGTTTTGCAAATTACAGTGTCTGGAAACTAGGCACCAGCGGGGTGATCTGATAGAGGTGTATAAAGCCTTGAATGGTTTGAGCATGCTCAATGCTGATGGGATTCTTCCTCTAGCTCAGAAAAATCACCTGAGAGGGCATAAATTCAAATTGAGGAAAGACAGATGTAGGATAGATGTCCGGAAATTTGCCTTTAGCCAGCGGGTGGTTGGTGGGTGGAACAGACTTCCATCCCTTGTCGTGGAAGTTGATAGCCTAAATAAGTTTAAGGCTCAGCTGGACAGGTATTTCGAACGAACAGAGGGGTGAAGTGGAAGTGGTTATTTTTATTTATTTATGTTACTTTTTTTTTTTTTTTTTTTTTTTTTTTTGGCTGATGCTGCATAAGCTTGCTTTCTTGCATCAAATGCCTCTGCTAATGCTAGATATAAAGAGGTCATAATCCCACTGTATAAGGCAATTGTAATACTCCATTTGGAATACTGTGTTCAAGTTTGAAGACCTCATTTGAAAAAAGACATCGAGCTTCTTGAAAGGGTTCAAAGACGAGCAACTCTAATGGCGAGATTGGCAGAAGGACGACCGTTCGAGGAAAGATTTCGATTATGTGGGCTATAGGGCTTGGCAAGCAGGCACCTTGGAGGTGACCTGGTTGAGTTTTTATAAGGCTCTGAGAGGGATTAGTAAAATGAATGAAGGTGGCTTTTTTCACTGTTATAAAAAAAGTTAGTTGAGGCTGATAGTTTTGGTAAATTCAAAGATAAATTGGATAGTCACCTATATGAGGAAGGAACAAAATAATTTGTATTTTTTTTATCTACTTTTTTTCTTTTTGCCAATGCAGCAAAGGCCTGTGGTTTCCTTGACGAATACGATAACAATTCCTATTGCTATTATACAAACTGAAGTTCAGAATTCCCCAATCACTTAGCGTCTAGGGTTATAGTTTTTTCGCTCTACCATAAAACTGGCTCTGATTGGACGTATTCATGAAGTCTTCAAGCAACCCAATACATATGGTGTTTCTAAGCTATTTACTTTATGAACCAAAATAGTAAAAAAGCACAAAACTTTAAAATCAGACCAAATTTAATAATGTGAAAACTAAAAGCTTTCAAATTTACGTTATGGTATTATTTTTTATTCTATATGCTAAATTAATTATAAATGATTAAATTAATTACTACCGGCGTATTCAAGCAAAACAACCAAAAATACAAAAAACTTCCCGAGTTGACGAATTAATAGTCTTCGAATATTTATTTCTTCTTTTCCTGATCCAATGGATAAACATTGCAGCTCGGTGTTTACAAATAATAACGAAATGCGTTATGCCAGCCTGATCTTCATTCGAATCAGGGGAGTGCAAAATACCAGTTTATTTAGTTTACCCTCTGCGGTATCATCATTCTTCTCTTTCTTAGTGATTCCTTTCTACTTCTCTCTCTCTCTCTCAGGGTAACTCGGGAATTTTTTTATTTGGCTGGTACAGCATAAGCCTCAGGCTTCCTTGCACCATATAGCTAATAATAATAATAATAATAATAATAGTACATTTAAGGAAGAATTGGACATATTAATAGATGGAAATGGGTATTTTTTTTTTTTTTTTGGATGATGCTGTATAAGCTTGCTTCCTTGCGTCATTTGCCACTACTACTACTGCAACTAATAAAATATTCTTCTCTTGTTGTGTCAAAAAAAATCATGTACTTTGATGCAAGTGCATTAAGATATAACTATGTGGTTTACAGCAGGAATTTCAGGTTATCCCTACGTTAGTTTCTAGTTAGTATGTGTGTGTTTCATTTACAAGTTGCACTATTTTAATTGGAAGCTTCTCTGACCATATGTTTCAGACAACATGCTGTTATTGAGTTCCTGATTGTGAAAAATGTTTGACCCAATAAAGATTTCTTGCAACAACTGACATAGACTTTAATAAAATTTGACTAATATAATAATAAAAAAAGTTCCAGCTGCTTCTTTTACATGACAACTATTTTGCAGATGTGTGGGCAGCTCATTTTACGTTATTGGAGGCATTCTGCCTTGAAAGTTTCTTGGAACCTTATATTTTTAGTTATTTTATTCAAATAATTTTTTAAACTGATATTATTCATTTCATCTTTGTACTTGTGCATTTGTTATCAATTTTGTTATTATTTTTTATTAATCATTATTGATTGGAACTAATAGACTCAGTTTTGATTTTATTTTGCTTTTTATTATTGTACCTATGTTATTTTTTAAAGTTTATGTCAGCTGTTGTATGAAATCATTATCAACCTGATTTCTGTTACTTGAGGTTTTTTTTTTTTTTTTTTTTGTTGTAATAGATTAAAAACATTTTCCTTTCTGAAAAGGGACCACAATCAGTTCAAGCTGGTAATTTTTTTTTTTTTTTTTTTCATGTAAACCCCAAACATGAGAAGTATTAGAACCTATAGTACTTAGTGCCGTGCTTGGGTTGGAGGTTGAGAAGGCGAAATAAGATATTTGTTGACATTGGACTTGAACTTCTGTGTACTGTAATTTTCAGGAAATACGTATGAAGGAAGGTTGTTCCAGAAAACGGCAATTGAATGAATAAACGAGGAAGATGAAAAGTTGGTGCTGCGAGTTTGAAGTCGGACAGTAAATGGATGTTGGCTGGTGGCGGCATGTGTTCGGACTGTTTTGAAAGAGAGAGCGGGAATTATAGAAGCTAATTCAGAAGAACAGTGCCCATGGAAATATTTGTAAAAGATGCAAGCAGCAGAAACAGTATATCTATGACACAGCGAGTAGAGAGACTCTGTTAAAGATGAATCATTAATTAACCTAACTGCCCTCTTCTGAACGGAATCAAGAAGCCTGAGAGAGGTTTTTGGGGCACCACCCCATATGTGGGAACAATATTCCATGGTAGGGCGGATTTGCGATTTGTAAAGAGTGAACAGCTGTTTGGAAGAAAAGTAATGCTCTTCTGAACGGAATCAAGAAGCCTGAGAGAGGTTTTGGGGGCGCCACCCCATATGTGGGAACAATATTCCATAGTAGAGCAGATTTGCGATTTGTAAAGAGTGAACAGCTGTTTGGAAGAAAAGTAACACTAAGAGCGAAAGAGAAAACCAAGTTTTTTAGATGCAGAGGAAGCAATATTTGTAATGTGCTTGTGCCAAGCGAGATTAGAAGTCAGGGTAATCCCCAAAAGAGATATATCATTTTGCCTAGAAATCGGAGTGTCACCATAGGAGCAGAAGAATCCTTTTTGCGAGATATATCTGTGTATTTTTCTGTGACAACTTCAAGGACCAATGTCTTAGCAGGTATGCTAAGACATTGGGCAAGCTAAAAAAAAAAAAAAAAAACAGATGTATGGCTTGGCAATATAAGCAGTGTTGCTTTAATGTGGCAGATATAGCATGGCAGTGCATGGTCTCAATACAGCCATGCATCGTTGACAAAAATTTTATCACTTAGATTTGAAGTTCTACAAATTTAAAACCAAGTTGTGTTATTCCTCCCCCCACTGTTATGGAACATCTGAGGCAACAGAAATGATTCCAGTGGAGAAGTTAAAGCAACTGTGAAAAGATGGAACTTGGTAAGCACAATGAACATCGTGTATGAGTTAGGTTGAATGTACGAGGGGTGATCATTTAAATTTGTGGAAATTCGTATCTAAAATTTGTATCCACAGAAGATACACAGATGATGGATATCTCCTTCTCAAAATACTCTCCCTTGAACGTTACACACTTTTGCCACCGTCTTACCCATGCATTAAATACTTCTTGCAAGCCATTTTTTGAAAGATTGCGAAGTGCTTCTATTGTGGCTGTGTGAGCACCGTTGTTGGATGCGAAATGCTTGCCTTTCAGAGCTTTCTTCAGACGTGGAAACAAAGAAATCACACAGGGCTAAGTCGGGTAAATAAGGGGAGTGGCAGAACCTCAGCACCTATGGCAGTGATCACTGACTGCACAATATTAGCTGTATGGAGCATGATATCCTTGATGAGCAAACGACTTCACACTGGAAAGTTCTTGCTGTTTCTCATGAATGCCGTGGCAAAGTTTGACTCTGTGAACCTCAGATTCATAGTCATTCCGCAAGGGACAAAATATGTAGCAAGAACGCCTTTTATGTCAAGAACCATTTGTTTGTCAGCCGAACAAGAAGCTTGGAATTTCTTAGGTCTTTGTGAATTGGAATGCTTCCATTCACTTAACTGTTGTTTTGTCTCTGGATCATAGTGAAAAATCCAAGTTTCATCACAAGTCATTATTCGATTTAAAAAGTTTTGACCCTGTGTTTCAAAACAATCAAGCATTTCTTTGCACAAGTCTACTGTTTGCTGTTTTTGTTCTGGAGTCAAATTGTGTGGAATCCAGCGAGCACAGATTTACGACATTTTCAGGTGGTCTTTCACAATATTGTGTGAGCACTATCATATGAAATGGACATTCTAACAGCTAATTCATAAAGTGTAATTTGCTTGTCTTTGTCCAAGATTTCCTGGGCTTTTGTGATTTGCTCAGGAGTTGTTGAGGAGGAAGGCTGACCAGGTCTTGGATCATCTGCAACAGACTCACAGCCTTCACTGAATCACTTGTGCCATTTAAATATGGCCATCCTACCAAGACACTCAATACCATACAGTTCATTCATCTTTTTTAATGGTTTCTGATGTGTTTAAGCCCCATCTGACACAATAATGAATCACATATCACTGTTTAATCTGTATGTCCAATATGATACTTGCTTCAAATCGATCATCAGTGACACACGGCTAACAAAACTCTCTCCATGCAACACTAGCTCGATAAGTACTGCCATGCGCACACAGAGTCTGCCCAAGAGCGATCAGGGAAAGTTTGTGCGGTAAACATAAAATCTTGCACCAGTCTGCGAATTAAATGATACCCCTCGTATGTAAAAAAATTATACTTTCAAATTAAAGACATTTTATGTACAAGTACATTTTTCTCTTTTTGATTTATTTCTATTCTTTCAAAAGATATGCGGTAAGTGCACAACTTTTTGAAAGAATAAGAGTATTACTCAGTATTACTCTTCATTTTGCTATCATATTTACACTGATAGCTACTGAAAAGGGACTTAAATTAAGTTCCATAACTTAATGGATTTATTAAAATTTAGAAAATGAATATCATTTTCTAAATTTTAATAAATTGATCTTAGCCCACAATTCAGAGAAGTTCTGTTGTCTATTTCACTTATTTTTGGGTTTAAGCTGTTTGTCTTCTTTACATTCTTTTGTAAAATTTTGGCTGAAATTTTTGAATTTGATGTTTAAAATTGGACTAATAAACTAATTCCAAGATTCATATCAGAAGTTCTCTGATGATGTTCTTTGTTTAGTCTAAAACCGTCATCAGTGTACTTCTAAATATGAATGTAAACTATTATTATTGGGGCGCCTCCATAGCCAGGTGGGAAGGAGCAGCAGTGCGTAGCACACGCTTCTTGATTAGACCGGGGTTCGAGCCCCTCACCACCAAATACGGAGGATGCGGAAAGGTCAGGAAATGACCACCGCATATCCCGGAGAAATATGGCCTTAGTTGCTAATGCTCCTAAAAACCAAATAACAAACAAACATATTATTATTGTGGGGGGGGAGAGAAACAATTGTGTTATGTGGCATTCACTCTTCGGTATGTGCATTTCACTTTATAGTGCAACTACAAGAGTAATTATGTCAGCTCTCCCCATGCTACAACCATTGTGTGTGGCATGTCTCCTCTCCCCAATGAAATTGTGTTTGTTTCAGAAGTATTCCAATAATGTTTTTAGACTAGGACAGGAATCAATGGCAATTTTTTTTCTCAATGGGAAACTTGGTTCCCATTGAGAGAAAAAAAAAAAAAAAGGGCAAAATTTTAATTTAGAAATTGTATAATCAGTATGACAATGCATAGTCTAAATTTGCCATTATATACAAAAATTTCAGCCCAGATATTTACAAAAATGTTCCAGAAGACATATAGCCCAAACCGAAAAATAAGCCATATAAACCTTGACATCTTTTAATTGAAACATTGTATAGAACTATGTATGTGCTCTCTTGCTAATCCTTGCCATTTGGACTTGGGGGGGGGGGGAATAATTTATCTGCTGACTGCTTGTTTGGTTTATATATTTAGTAAACAGAATTCATTGATCTTTGCTTAGTCATGGAATGTGTTTATTAATCTGAAAAAGCTGGTTTGTTGTTTTATTTGGAAATCTGTGATATATGGAAGTCTGGAAGGAGCTGCATACATGTATGAGCCCTCATGAATATTAAAGTGAACAGCGACCTTTTAATGCATGTGGAAGGGCAACAAACTGGATACCAAAACCATTCCATCCTTGAGGATGGCATTTTCTTGTTTGCATCCAGATGGTTAAATGTCTTGACATGCCCCTTTCCTTGGGTGACCTGGGTCTTTAATTTTCTCTATCTCGACACTCCTAGATACATCTGAGCTCATTTTACCTTTCTCGATGTGATTTTTCACCTAAAAAATTCATTCAAGATACAAAGAATGCATAACAGCTGTGAATCATAATTTTCTTTGCCATTTTTAAAGAAAAGTTAAACAGTGAAATATGGAAAGAAAGTATGGGAACATAGAAAACATTGAGCAAGTAATGCAGATTCATTTGCAAGATTGGAATAGTTATTTTTCTGCTTGCTGTCTGCTGAACAGGTTATCAACTCTTTGGGTATTCTTTAGTAAAAAGAACAGCCTATATAATTGTCCTGTATATTTGTATTGCTGAATTTTAATTAACATCAATAATTATATGATATATTTAACATTTTACTTTGATTCCCCCCCCCCCATTTTTAGAAAATGATGAAGGATAATAACTTAGTCCGCCATTTAGATGCCTGTGAAACAATGGGTAATGCAACAGCTATCTGTTCAGATAAAACAGGAACATTGACGACAAATCGTATGACAGTAGTGCAGAGCCATCTTTGTGGTAAGGATGGATATCAGTTTACTTTTTTATTTATTTATTTATTTTTTTTGAAATATTTTAGAGATGTGCTACACCTTAAAGATATTTGGTTCCTTCAATGTGGAAGCTCTTTATTGCATACTAATAAGAGTAAATGTACCGTACAATATATACCCTTCATGGATGGCAACGGCCAAGCCATTCACAAAAAATGAATAAAATAAAAATGCAATAATAAATTAATATTTACAAAGGACACAGTGCTTAACAGACAACATTCTTAGTCTGAGACAGATTCTGAGTCTCTCTAATGTCAGGGTAGAGTGGGAAAGGCAAATGAATGTTCTGTCCTTTGTAAATATTAATTAATATTGTGTTTTTATTTTACTGATTTTTTTTGTGAATGCCTTGGCCATTGCCTTCCATGAAGGGTATATTGTACAGTCTATTTACTCTTATTGAAATGTAAACTAGAAACAGATAGTCCTTGTCTTTAAAGATTTAATTATATATGTAATTTTGTTTTTTGGCAACTGTGGCTAAATATTATAAACATTGCTTTATTTTTCATTAACCTGACTGCAGTATCACCTTGTCCAGTAAACCCATCAAAATCTCAAAAAGTTGATGCCATTGCTATGAATTATGTAAAATGGTTTCTTATATTGATTATTAATATGACAACTCATGTTAAATGTAATTTTGATTTTTGATTTTTGATTGCTTGCTTAAATGAGGAACTTGAAAACAAAAGTAACTAATAGTTAAATATTTACAGTTTTTTTTTTTTTTTTTTTTTTTTTTTTAAATTTTCTGCAGAATTAATAAAGGTTTTTTTGCTGGAAATTACAGTTGTAAAGAACACATTTTTTTACATTTAATTTTTGTTAAGTTATATTTAATGTAGCTTTTTATTTATTAATGTAAACATTTGTATGTTTGCATTAATATTAAAAATAAATTAATAATAATAATGAAATGATACAAGCAAAGCATTGGTATGTATATGTTATATTCATAACATGAAAAAATTGCTGTCATGGCATGTTGGCTGCAGGCTTTTATAATAATTTAAATTGAATATCAGTTTATTGTTGGTAAGAGAAATGTTATAACAACAAATTCAAATTTATAAACCCCATACAGGCAACTCTCGGTTTACAAACAAGTTCCGTTCCAAAATGTTTACGTTATGTATCAGGTGGTAGATGACTTTCATCAACCGGTGAAATACCACCACTTTGCTTATTGGAGGCTTGAAGTGGTGAAACCCATGTTTAGTCTCTAGAGCAAAGTTTCCGGCATCCCCCTCTCCCCATACTTCTCCTTCAACCCATGCACAGTACTAAGTACTATAGGTTTTGATACCTTTCGTGTTTGGGGTTCTCATAAAAAAATAAATAAATAAATACTTGTTAATTTAAATTAACAAAATAGAAATAAATAAAATGAATACTAACATAATATATTCAGATAAAGCAACATAATATATGTACTGTACATACATATGTATTCAACTTTTACTTGTCAATATCTTCATCAGACTTCAACATTCTACGTGGTGTGGCATGTAAACCAACGTTTTTTTTACTGGCTAGATTATTTTTATTAACCAAGAACAGTTCAGTATAATTATCATATAATAATTTTTTGATAATTATTGTAATAAATACATTATTTATTTATTTATTTATGTAAATCTTACAGTTATGTTCACTATACGTTTGGCATTTCTTTTTATAAGGAACTCTATCTATTGGTGACTTTAAGAAATTTTGAATGAATTGTTGACATTTGTTATAGCGGATGTTCATAAACCGAGAGTTGCCTGTATTGCTAAGACTAGAGGAGTTTACATCACCATTAGAAAAAAATTTCACTAACATTACATAAAAAAGAGAATTTAACTAATTTGATACAGGTTAAACAGTTTACATTATTTGACAAAATCAATTGCAGTATACTAGTTCAGCAACAGTACAGAGAAACACTTGAGGGAAAGAAAACAGCAGATGTTATCAGCAGATATATGACTAATGAGAAAGCTCATATTGGTGATTTCTTTCTTTCTTGTATTTTTTATTATCCAAAAATAAAACTAGATCAATTTAGAAGATTAACAATTGTTAATGGAGGGATAGGGGAATACCCAATCTAGAAATATGTTAGCTGTTAGGCAAGTAAGGTTACTGTTGGATTTGTCTAAGTGGAAAGTACTATCCAACCTTTTCTCAAACCAAGAGTATGTTATAACATACTCTTGATTTGAATCAAGAGTATGGCTATATCTTAGACCAGCCGACCGGGCTAGCCGAGTGGGTAAAGTACCTGCCCGGCAACCCAAAGGTCGCGGGTTCGATTCCTGCCTCGGGCTTGGATCAAAGTACTGCAAAAAAAAACCTTGGGAGGTGCAATATGGCCACAGAAGCCGATGCGCCAACAACTACCAAATCAAAAAAAAAAAAAAAATATATCTTAGACCATTTTGGTCAAAGTACAAAGAAGTTGTATCTGAATTAATTTAAGTGTGGACAGGTTTAGATTACAGTACATTATGGGGGGACCACGTTTCAGGTGGCGCCTCCGTAGCCAGGTTGGCAGGAGCAGCAGTGCATAGCACACACTTCTTGATTAGACTGGGGTTCGAGCCCGTGACCGCCAAATACGGAGGATGCGGTAAGGTCAGGGAATGACCGCTGCATATCCCCCGAGCAATATGGCCTTAGTTGCTAATGCTCCTAAAAATCAAATAACAAACAACAACAAATAACAACATTTCACGTTGACC
This sequence comes from Mastigoproctus giganteus, assembly GCF_048544385.1. NCBI lineage: Eukaryota > Metazoa > Arthropoda > Arachnida > Uropygi > Thelyphonidae > Mastigoproctus > Mastigoproctus giganteus. The sequence continues at coordinate 90,023,884 of NC_143587.1, read as the reverse complement.
CACCTCAACATTAGTTATTCAACTGTTAAGAAGTTCTCCTAAGATTAGACTTTGCTGCTACTGACCAGATTTCAGCACCATACCCACACAGTTTTTATTAATTTAATTTTTAACTGGTTAATACAAACTGAAAATGGCTGTTTGGAATCATAGTAGACACCTAGGCCCTTCTGAAAATCAACTGATTGTACAGTCAGAGCATGGATAACATTCTTTTCTTGGTTATGATATTGTGACTAGATTCCAGACCCAAATCCCCTAATGAGGAGAATTATTAGACCAAGCTTCTTCTGACCACAAAATATTGTCCAGCTGTTTGTGTCATCAGCATATATGTTATAGGAATTTTAAGTAGGAGTAGAGGATTTAATGCAAAAAAAAGGGGAGAGAAAGAGAGATGAATAAGTACTGGTAGTCCTTATACCAGTTCATCTTTAGAGATATCCGTGACCTAATGTTCTGAAGGTACATTTTATCCTTCCGTTTTAGAATTAGAATTTCATTTTAAAGTGAAGCATGAATAAATTCCAAAGCTTCTTCAGAATTGAAATAGAAATGCTGAAGGAGGAGTGTTAAGATGGAATGAGGAACTGAGGTACTGAGAAAGCCAAGTAAACTAAATATAGACAACACGAATTATCACCAAACTCAAGATTGTAGATAACGAAAAAGATTTGGTAGTAAATAATCTGATGTGAAGCTTTCTGAAAGTGAAGACAGGCTGCTAGCACAACTCATGGGGTTTTATTAATGATATAAATGAACTAGAGGTAATTATGTTATTATATAAAGAAATGGTTAGGAAATTATTTTAATTTTATTTTATTTATTTACTTTTTTGACATGCTACATTAGCTTGCTTTATCATTTTGCCAATACTAATGCTATAATCCACACACCTTTTATTCTTAGTGGTTTAAGCATGGTCAGTTAGTTCAGACATTGTTTAGTCTGAACTATGCTTGAAATGGAAAATCAGCAGCGTTGCAATGTACATGTAAATGGAACAGAAACTGAACTCCAGTTTTTGTCCCATTTAATGATTGAACCAGTTCTGACCAAAATCAGCAATACTCGTAATAGGGATTATAGGAATAAATATTTAAATTTTCAAATGATTACAATATCTCAATGAAATACTTTTATCTCAATGAAAAATGTTTACGTTGTTGTCTGTTAACATTTGTATCAACCTCACCCACTGCTTGAATACAGCTGCTGACTCTGGCATACATTCAGTCAAAGAGGTATTGAATGTCATCTTGCAGTATGCCATTTCAGGCCTGGTCTACTTGAGCTCTCAGTTGGGGGAACAAAAGTGCAGGTGTTGAATTTGACTTCAGGTATCTTCCAAACATTTCTCTGATGTGTTCTGTTGGAGATGGATCTAGTGATCATGCAGACTTATTGGTGAACATTCATATCTTGAAGCTTGTCTCTTCCTTACACAGCCTACTCTCTCTCTCTCTTTACCCCCTCCCCATTTGTCCATCACTCATATGAATGCCAAAAACAGTAAACACTGCTGAACACCATTCCAATTAACCCATGCTTGACACCACTGAAGATGTTCACAACAGTGAAAATCTTCAGTGGCATTCACAACACTGAGAGGCAACCAGTTTAGTGGGATGAAGATTGTAGTCCTGCTTCCAGCAAAAATTAAAAACTGTGCAGATGGTCACATGCAACACAAAAACAACACTAATAATCTGTGCAGAAGTGGCTGATTCTGCCATTCCTTAATGCTTCTGGAACTTCCTGTGCTTGGAGTGGTGGTAGTAGTAGTAGTAGTAGTGGCATGTGATGCAAGAAAGCAAGTGTAATGGCTTATGCAGCAACAGCCAAAAAAAAAAAAAAAAAAAAAAAATCACACCATTCCCTCCAAATGTCTGTCCAGTTCCTCCTTAAATTTATTTAACCTATCAACTTCCACAATGACAGATGGAAGTTTGTTCCATCAATTAACCACCTGCTGGCTAAAGGCAAATTTCTGCACATCTATTCTACATCTGTCTTTTCTTAATTTGAATTTATGCCCCCTTAAGTTCGTAATCTGAACAAGTGGAAGGATCCCATCAGAATTCAGCGTGCTCAACCCATTCAAGGCCTGATACACCTCAATCAGATCACCGCGCAGGTGCCTAGTCTCCAGCCACTGCAATTTGCAGAACTTAAGCCTCTCTTGGTAAGAGGATCCCTTCATTCCCCTCACCAATCTTGTTGCCCTTCTCTGTACACGCTCAAGCAAATCTACATCCTTCCTAAATTGAGGCCTCCAGACCTGTAAGCAGTACTCAAGGCGCGGCCTAACCATTGCCTTATACAGAGGGACAATCACCTCCTTCTCCGTGCTAGCAAAATGCCTATATATCATTGACAAAACCCCATGACCTGCCCTGGCAGCCTGTCTGCATTGCTCAGAAAACTTTATATCTGACTGCACAATTACTCCCAGGTCTTTTTTATTTTCTACCACCTTAAGTGTAGTACCACACAGTTGGTACATTACTTCTACCTATATGCAGTACTTTGCATTTGTCAAGGTTAAACTTCAGTTGCCACTTCTTAGCCCATCTGCCCAAATTACCTAGATCCTGTTGCAGGAGCACACTGCCATTACTGTCATTAACAACCCTGCCAACCTTTGTATCATCTGCAAACTTCGACACTAAGCCTGATATACCTTCATCAATATCATTGATAAATATACAAAAAAACAGAGGACCCAACACCGAACCCTGTGGGACTCCACTGATAACACTAGTCCATGAAGAGCAGCAGCACCCATTAATTACCACACTCTGTCTTCTCCCATTCAACCATCCTTTTATCCATTGTAGCAACTTATCCTTAATACCGTTCTGCTCCAATTTGTACAATAGTCTTCCATGCGTAAGTGTCAAAAGCTTTCCTGAAATCCAAATATATGATATGAAAATTATTTTTCGCATCCAGTTCCTTTGTAACCACATCATAATATCCTATCAAATTTGTCAGACAAGACGTTTCCTTAACAAACCCATGCTGTGTCTGAATTATTGCTGCAGTCTTGTCTAGATGATCCTGCAATGCATCTTTAACCAGTGACTCCATTATTTTACCCGGAACAGAAGTTAAACTAACTGGTCTGTAATTACTCGTGTCACCCTTCGATCCCCCTTTGTGAATTGTGGATACATTTGCACATCTCCAGTCCGTGGGGACCTCCCCTGAGTCCAAGGATGCTCTCATAATTATGGCTAAGGGTTTGCTTAGTTGCTTTGCCGCCTCCTTTAATATAACTGGATAGATCCCATCCACCCCAGCTGCCTTTCTTATGTTTAACTTCAACAATTTCTCGTCCACTTTGCCATGTGTGCCTTCCTCTTCCCATTGTATTCAGTTTTGATGAACTCTTACTACTTACTTACTTACTAATCCAACTTGTTGACAATATCACAGAACAACATTGTGCCCTCTCGTAGGCTGACTATCTGTCTTCTGTCTCAAAGTCCATCATTTGGAGATATGGCACAAATTGTCTTCTTCCCTGTGTTGTTCTAGGAATGCAATAAATTTTAATTGAAAGCTTTCAGAAAATCTTTAATTTTTTACCAATAATTTCAGCTATAGAGTTTATTCATGAACAATGTTATATCTCTTCTAATACTGAATAAAATTCTGGAAAATTTTATTAATTTATACCCGTATCCAGAGTTGAATCATTCTTTTGTGGTTTCTAATCCTTTTTTTATTGTGTGGTAACTTATTTATTTTTATTTTTTATCTTATCTTCTGAAGCTGCCCAAATATCTGCTTTATCAGTTTAGCCTAGGTTGAGCAAAAATTCTCCAGTTAATTCACAATTTGAAAGTTATATGTTGGTGAAATAGGTAGTTTTTTTTTTATTATTAGAAAACCCATTTTGCTATGCAGGCCATTTGCTTATTTTTATTTATTTATTTAATCTTTATGAAAACCTCAAGGATAAAAGGTATTGGAACCTATGGAAATTTAGTACTGTGCATGAGTTGAAGGTTGAGAAGATACTTGTTAACATTAGATTTGAGTTTCTGTAGATTGTAATTTTCAGGAAATACATATGAAGGGAGGTTGTTCCAGAAAACAGAAGTTGAAGGAATAAGTGAGGAAGAAAAGTTGATTTTGTGAGGTTTAAAGTTGGACAGTAAAAGGATGCTAACTGGTTGCAGCACATGTTCACAGCGTTTTGGAAGGGATAGCAGGAATTAAACAAGATAGTTCAGAAGAACAATTTCATTGGAAGAATCTGTGGAAAAGGTATGCAGCGGAAAAGAATGTCTATGAGAAAGAGAGTAGAGAGACTTTGTTAGAGATGGCCATTAATTAACATAACTGCCCGCTTTTGAATGGAGTCTGAAAGCCTGCGAGAGGATTTAGGGCCACCGCCTCAGATGTGGGAAATATATTCAATGGTAAGGTGGATTTGTGTACAGATTGAGTAGCTGTTTGGAAGAAAAGTGATGCTAAGAACAAAAGAGAAAAGCCAGTTTTTTTATATGGAACTGAGACCACGTATATTTGCGAAATAAATGAGGAAGTGTTTCGGAGGTATAGATCTTTTCACAGATAAGTTTATTCTATTAGTTTGACTATTTATGGTATATTCAGTAATAAGGAAAGTTGGAGACATGTTGTATGAAGTAATGAAATATTTAGATTAGGTGTACACATGGCAAGAATATATCTAGCTCCCCACTTACACACTACTTGGACTCCCTCCAGTCACTGTCTGGCAGATTAGAGGCAGGTGAGATTATACACTAATTGATCCAGAAACCTCATAGTGTTACCAGTGGGTTCAGTCCAGTGGACTATCTAGCAGCCAGCCTGAGAATGCCATTTTAGAGCTGTATCCTCAAAATCTAAGGAAGATTGGATCCCTTCATGATGCCCATCATAAATTCAAATGCCATAAATCATACAGCGTGACAAAAAAGATGGGGAGGTGGTGTTTGCTGGTGCTTTGTTCTCTGGAGGTTATATATAGGCTCCACCACTTCAAGCTTCCAATAAGAAAAGTGGTGGTATTGCACTGGTTGATGAGAGTCATCTACCGCCCAGTATTTCCTGGTAACACAGAGTGGTGTTATTCCTCTGTGTGCTGTTTGCACCACGCTTCAACTTCTGCTTACGTTGTTTTGCACCTATGTGGCCTCCTCCAGTGTACTAAGTATTGTATTTGGGGACTTGCACATGGGGTTATGAACAGTCTCACTCTGAAGGCACAAACAGAGGATTTGGTTGTTGCAGAACGACTGGACTTCACTGAAATTTGGTCTACTTTGTGCATTATTCCATCAGCGTTTTAGACTTCCAGGTAGCTTGTTATACCTGATAGAATGTCTGTAAGAGCCTCAAGGACTTATATGTAACTTAATAACTGTAACTGACTGTGTCTGCAATTTGTTTTCCAATGGTGTTTCTGATAGTTTGACACTGTGTAAATTTTTAAAATATGCTAATAATAAACTTCCTCTTTCATCAGCAATAAAGATAGTGCTCTTACATTACTCTGTTTGCCTGAGTAACTTCTAATACTACCTGGATTGTGACCACACAATCTGAGACTGAAGATTGGTGCTATTGTAATGTTGTTGCAGAATATGAACAACACTTCTGGACTCTGCAATTTTTTTGTGTTGGCTACCTGGGGGCAATACTGGTTCTGTTTTGTCTATACCTTGTATTCATTGGACAACGGTGGTAACATGCATCTCCCGTTTGTGCTTCAATGCATGCAGTTTCTAATATTGTTGACCTCTGCAATTACTAACTTGTTTAAATTGCATTTCCAGAGTTTCAATATAGTGGATATAATGGTATTTCAGTGAATACTCAGTTGCCTGTGTGTGCAGCTGTGTGTGTCATTGCTGAGGTGTTGGTCACAACAACAAATGAACATTTCCATTAACCATAAACACAATGCTCTTTATGCTGTTATTCTGAAATTCTGTAGATAGGATTGTAATTAATTGCATCATTTTATTTGTGTCATTGTATTTTCACAATTTCATGCTACCATTGCAAGTGGAATGAAGTAACTGCAGAATTAAAGTGTATATTTAACTTAACAGTTCCTAGATCTATCAGCAAAATGTTGGCCCCAAGTGCCAAGCGATACAGACCAAAAGATTTTTCTTAAGTGAAATATAAAGTGATCCTTCCAATGGATCACTTTATGTAAAGTGATTTTGTTTTGTTTCATTTCTAGCCGCTTTCTTATACTCAGTTCATTGTAAGTGGTTTTGTACTTTGCAGATTTTAAGTTATAACCCAGGAAATAAAATCACCATTCTTTTATCAGGATGTTATTCACCTTCTCGCTAACAAACTAATTCTCCAGCTGCTTCGTCACTGGGTGGCACTGCTCCTGCCTCCCTTGTGGCAGGGCTGGAAACCTGAATGGAAAAATAATATTTCAGGACTAAAAGGAGCAACAATGGACTTGACAAACCAGGTTTCACCTGGATCTATGGATCAAACTGATCATAATTAGCAGCAAGATGATCCTAATCCATCTACTGCCAAGAGACAAAAGAAAGATGTGATTGTATTTTTATAATTTTAATTCCCACTCTTTCTTATTTTCCACTCCGAACAGACCAGCCTGTTAGGAAACTTTCTCCCTTTGTGATACGAAGGTGCTTAGAACATATAGCCGGTCCACCGAAAATGGTTCACCGCTTAAAATCTGGTGACCTATTGATAGAAACAACAAATTACTGACATTCAGAGTTTCTTCTTAAAACCACAGGTTTGGCAGGATTCCCATCCAAGTCACTCCACATGCAACTTTAAATACATCAAAAGGGGTTATTGTAGAATGGGACCTCCTAAATAGCTCTGAAGAAGAAATTGTACAAGAGTTATAAAACAATAATGTTATACATGCCAAAAGAATCCTTATTAAAAAGAATGGAAACCTGATACCAACCCGCACTATCATACTTACTTTCAATACTCCTACTCTACTAAAGGCAGTCAAAGCAAGATACCTGAATTGCAGGTAAAGCCATACATCCCCCCCATCCCATAAGATGCTTCAAGTGTCAAAAGTGTGGCCATTCCCAAACAGTATGCAGAGGACAAGCTATTTGTGCCACTTGTGGCTCAAAAGACCATAATGATAAAGAATGCCATACACAGTCTCCTCACGGTCCAAACTGCAAAGGAAACTACCCTGCCTATTCCAGAGACTGCGGTATATGGAAGAGAGAGAGAAGCAAGTTCAGAAATATAAAACCGAACACAAGGTCACATACCAAGAAGCAAAAAAGCAGATACCATTACTCCCAGCAGTAAGAACATAAACAGCAGCTGCAACAGCCGTACAGAAAACAAAAGTAACTGCATCACAAACTGAACTTAACGCTCTTAAACACAGGTACTCACACCCATGCTCATTTACCAACGGGGGACTACCACTGCCATTGATCTCAACATTCATTCCCCAGCTCTCTTACCTATTCTTGATTGGTCAGTTTAAATGATCCCTATAACAGTGATCATTACCCAGTTGTTTGTCACCTATTAACAAATGACATGGTGCAAGCTGTGAGGTAAAAAATGGAAATTTTGCAAAGCAAACTGGGAAAAACACCAGTGTGCTGCTTCTTTAGATGAGAAAATCATAAGACATTCTGATGTCAATAGTGATGTTACATATATCACAAATCAAATGATCGCTGCAGCAAATATTGCAATACCAAAGACAACTAATCAGTACCATGAACATTACAAATAGTGGTGGAATGTAGAATGCTTGGAAGCAAAGAAAGAACTTGGAATCAATTCAGTAAGTTCCCCACCCACAACTAATCTCATAAAATATAAGAAAGGCAGAGCAAAAGTATGTTATATTTGTCGGAAATCTCAGAAAGAGTCCTGGATATCTTTTGCTAGCAAAGTTAATACAAATACTGATACTAGAATTATATGGAATAAAATTAGACAAATGTCAGGCAAATATTCAAGAGTCACTAAACCGATCATAAGCTGGAAAGGTTATGATATAACTGAAGTAGAAAAGATTGCAAACCTACTAGGAGAAACCTTTGAGGAATTGTCAGCAACATCATCATACAGACCAGTCTTCCAAACATATAAAGTTCAAATTGAAAAATACAAAATTAACTTCCATGCAACTCAAGATATTTCATACAACCAACCATTTACCCTAAATGAATTGCATAAAGCCTTATCCAAATCAAAAGAAAGTGCAGCAGGTCCAGATGGAAAGTAAGGTATAGTGAGCTGCAGCCATTATCAATCCACTGCAGGATGGAAGCCTCCTCAAATTCATGTTGAGGGAAATGGACCGTAATCTGCCACGCTGGTCCAGTGTGGGTTGGCAGATCAGCCGTATTTAGCAGTCAGCAGCTTGAGCCCCGGTCTACTCAAATAGTATGTGCTACTGCACTTCCACTTCTGATCACTCGGCTATGGAGGCCCCAAAAGGAGGTCCAGACAGAATCCACTATCAAATGATTGAACATCTCACCGAAAATTCCTTATGCTTGCATTTGCTACTTTATAATAGGGTATACCTTGAGGACACATCCAGGCTCTTGACGGCATTCGGTTGTGCTGGCCTTTCCAAAACCAGGGAAGGTTGTTGTTATTTGGTTTTTAGGAGCATTGGCAACTACGGCCATATTGCTCCGGGGATATGTGGTGGTCATTCCCAGACCTTTCCGCATCCTCTGTATTTGGTGGTCACGGGCTCGAACCCTGGTCTAATCAAGAAGCGTGTGCTACGCAGTGCCGCTCCTGCCCACCTGGCTACGGAGGCACCACCAGGGAAGGACCACTCAAATCCATATAATTATTGCCCTCACTAGCTGTCTTGGCAAAACTTTACAAAAAATGGTGATTGATCAGTTAACATGGTTTCTTGATTTGTACAATCTCCTTAGTCCAAGCCAATTCGGTTTTCGGGAAAACAAATCAACAATAGATATAATGAGAAAAGCCGAAGCAAACATACGCAATTCCTTTCTTTCAAACGAACACCTTGTTATGATATGCCTCAATATTCAAAAGGCTTTCGATACTACCTGGAAATATTGTATGCTACAAGAATTGCTTAAATTAGGACTGCGAGGCCATCTACCGAAGTTCCTTCGTTACTTCATGTCTAAAAGAACTTTCCAAGTCTGCTTCTACCATATTCTGTCTCAAACATACAATCAAGAACAGGTGGTACCCCAAGGCTCATTCCTTAGTGCAGCCCTTTTCACTATCAAAATCAATCCTATCACAGAAGTTATTCCAGAAATAGAAGAAACATATTTATATGCCGCCAACCTCACTATTTCATGTCACTCACAGAATATGCGGACAGTCGAGAGACAGCTTCAATGTACTATAAACAAAAAAGAGTCCTGGTCTGTCTATAATGGATATCGAATCTCAGTACAAAAGACAGCGGCAATACACTTCTGCAGAAAACGAAAAATGCATCCAGACCCAGAACTAAGAATAAGCAATCAACAAATCCCACTCAAACATAGTATCTGACTTCTAGGACTAATCATGGATCACAAATTAAATTTCCTAGAACACAAAATATCTATGCACACTGTGCTTAAACGAACTTAAAATTCTCCAAGCAATCTGCAATGACATGGGTAGCTGATCGTTATTTACTTTTGCATATCTATCGTGCAATGAAAAGATCCAGATTAGATTACGGTTCTCCCATCTACTTTGCAACCAGGAAAAGGGTGTTGAATTCGTTAGATCAAGTTCATCACAGCTCGTTATGTGTTATTTCCGGAGCATTAGCATTAGTAGAGGCATATGATGCAAGAAAGCAAGCTTATACAGCATCAGCCAAAAAAAAAAAAAAAAAAAAAACCCTTCCACTTCACTCCTTTGTTCGTTCGAAATACCTGTCCAGCTGAGCCTTAAATTTATTTAGGCTATCAACTTCCACAACAAGGGGTGGAAGTCTGTTCCACCAACCAACTACCCATTTCGTACCTCACCTGTGTACATTTTATACACAGAGATCCATGAACTCCCACTCAGTCTTCATCGACAAGTTCTTCTTCTGAACTATGTAGCAAAACTTCAAAGCCTTCCTGGACATCCAACTTGACAGTATCTGTATTATCTGAAATTGGAAACCTTATATGCAAATAAACCTAACACATGCAAACCTGCTGGTATCCAACTAAAAGAATAACTTTCACAGCGGAACTTAAGCATTGATAAAATCTACCAAAATACCTCCACATCCCTTCTGCCATGGGAAATCGGTTCAGTCGACTGTGACACGGACCTCACAAAATGGAAACAGAACAATATCCCAAATCAACATATAAAACAGCTATATTCCTCTTATTTAACTATTCTCATCTGTATACTGATGGCTCCAAGACAGATACACGTGTTGGTGCTGCAGTCAGTCAGTCATCTTGCCAAACAGCATAATTTCTCAGTCTCTTCCATTAGAGTGCAGTATTTATAGTGCCAAATATTTTGCAATAAGTCTTGCACTAGATCACATTGCCAAAACTTCACTCATAAAAGTATAATTTTTACAGATTCATTAAGTGCACTTTATGCTTTACAGACAGATGATCATCCATCTCATCCGTATATAAGAAAAATTCTTTCCTGCTTATCACTTCTCTTCTTCCAGTCATATAGCTCCCGAGGAGCTGTTGTCGCCACCAACAAATTCCTCCAACTCCATCAATCATGTGCTATACGAGCAGCATTGCAAAGTGTCATGCCCAGAAGTTCACTAATCCCATCCTTCCACCTAGTTGCAGGTCTTCCTCTGCACCTCTTCCTGTCAGTTTTTCCTTCCATTATGTTCTTCAACAGAAAGTTTCCCTTCTTACTATATGACCAAAAAACTTGAGTTTTCTTTTGTTGATGCTATGAAGAAGAATTCTAGGCCTGCCAATTTTATTCAATACCCACTCATTTGTTCTTCGATCCAAGTAAGAAATACACAGTATTCTCCTGTAACACCACATTTCATATGCCTCAATTTTCTTTCTGTTAACTCTTTTCAGATTCCATCCTTCACATCCATAAGTGGCAACTGGAAAAATTAACGAATCAGTGATTCTCTGTTTCGTCTTTAGGGGCAGATCATGATCTCCATAATTTTATCAGATCAGTGACCAGCATTTTAGCAATTGCCTGTCGTCTCTTTACATCGTTTTTATTTGTTCTTTATCCTAAGTAAACAAATTCATCAACTTCTTCGATATCTTGCCCATTAATCTTCACTTTACTGGAACCGAGATTATCACCAATCACCATAATTTTAGTTTTACACACATTCAGAAACAATCCTTTTTTCTTACTTGCTTCACATACTCTCCTCAGAGTTTCTTTAAAATGATCCTTAGAATTACCAATTAGCACAGTATCATCTGCATAACGATGATTGTTTTTCTTCAGTCATCCAATTTTTATGTCAGTCTCTAAACCTTCCAAAGCTTCACGCATGATATCTTCGGCATAAAGATTAAAAAGGTGAGGTGAGGTGAGGTGACAAAATACAGCCTTGCCTGATACCGTTACCTATTGTAAAAAAAGTCTGTGTTTCCCATGTTTCTCACAGTTCCTTCCTGTTCCTGGTACAGTAGCTTAATCAGCTGAATTATGTGGATTGGGAAACCCATAATAATCATCGTTTCCCATAGTTTCTCAAGTTGAACACAATTAAATGCTTTTGCATAATCTTCATCCCCTTTCATAATTACATTACCTTTCATAATTACTGCTTATCACATTTTAGGACAAAAAAAAAAAAAAAAAACAAAGAGTCAGATTCACTTGGATTCCTGGACATTCTGGGTAATGAATGTGCGGATGAAGCTGCAGAACATCCGTCAAATGAAAATTTTCACCTACATAAAATTCCACACAATGACTAAAAATGTCATTCGAAAGGCCTCTGAAAATATATGGACACAGACCTAGAAATCTCAAACTAACAACAAATTCCAAATGAAACAGCAAAATCTTGGAAATTAAGCTTTCAGTCAAACCGACACGAAGAGATGATCCTCACCTGACTTTGCATCGGTCACACACATTTAACACACTCCTACCTCCTAATGAAAGACGATCCTCTATAATGCCCACTTTGTCTGACCATACCAACAAAGAAGCATGTCATCGTAGAATATCCATGTTACCAAGTTGCTCGCCAATCAGCTTTCAAATTGCATGCAAATGAACCATTAAGCGTTGAACTCATGGGAGAAAAATCAAACGTAAACGAATTCTTTACAACCTCAGATTGATAATAATAAACCTTATCAACCATATCTAATATGCCAACATCAGTAACAACATAACTGAAAATAACAAAACTTGAACAGGCGCAATATAGCCGAAGCAGCTTTTGCACCATAAAACCACAAACAACAACAGCAGCAGTAAAATGTTTTTCCAGTATTTGCATTTAACCAAATTTGTTCATGTATTGGTTTGGTCTTTCTAGTAATAAGAAGCCTAATTATTATTATACAGTAAAGGCATTGTTATCCCAGCACATGCTTTGATTAGGGCATTCTAGTTATACCAGCATTCCATCAACCTAGGAAAAACTAGTATGTAGCAATAGTAAAATTAAATAACATTTTGAGAATGTACCAGTGTAAACAAAAAAGTCTACATAGGAAAAAATTGAAAGAAGAAAAAGTTAATATTGTTTTTTAAAAAAAACTGTAATTATTGTGCAGTATTATAGCCTCAATTCAAACTAAGCATTTACTTAATATCTTAATCAAATTGATGTGTTTTTGACGTGAATAATGTCTATGCAGGGGGGGGTACGCTACATCGCTCAGGCTGTCATGAAAAGTGAAATGTGTAACCGCTGTTATATCTCCGAAACTAATGGACAATAGTATAAACAATTTATACTTATTTTGTCAGGTATATAATGCTGTCGGCGAATATGCAAGAAAAAATTAGAAATTTCGATATTTAATATAATTTTTTTCGAAAAAAAAACCTAAAAAGTTCACATTTTGGTCATTTGCCGTTGCGCCTTGGTTACTTTCATTCTCAGTAACTTCTAAAATATGATAGAAAGACATAAACAGTAAACCACAGAATTGTTCAGTAGGAAACATAGTTTTTATATCTATAAATTGTTTTGATGTAGCTTTTATGGTTCCCGAGTAATAGCGATGCAAAGTTGAGAGAGTTGAAAAATTCAAGCATTTTAAAGTGTATTTTTGCAATATCTTTAAAACTGTAAATGTTAGACAAAAACAGTAAACAACAAAATTATCGCCCTTTGAGAGCTCTACAAGGATATATAATTAGATTTCAAATCGAGTTTTTAGTTTCCGAGAGTTGAACTCCTCGTTAAAGTAACTACTTCATTCAGTTACTTTGCATTTGTCGAGCAGTGCAGTTGTGTTTCATTTAGTTAAGTTGTGATGATGCTGAAAGTTTCATCAAAAAGCAAGCACCAAAGTTGGCGGTAGAATGCAAGAGATTCATCTAGATTCACATTTCTGTCCAATTTCCCTTTCTTTCTTTCACAATATAACTTCGAGCGCTGGGCTGTAGATTTTGGCATGCATTGTACTTGTTGCAGCACTGCATGCAACAAGTACAATGCATGCGCCCAAGAAAACTCAATTGTACACAAGTGCAGTGATGCAACAAGTTGCGTACAATTGAGCAACGAAATTGTTGCCCTTTGAGAGTTCTACAAGGATATACATAGTGGCATAGTGTTTTGTGAAAGGCAGCACCTGTGGTTTCCCACATCTGCACCATGGTACTTTGTGAAGAAGTACAGAATCTCTGTAAAAGCCAGAAAAAGTGTAATGTCTGGTTTCTGTCAGAATAGTGTTATTTTTTGTTGTTGTGTCTCTGGCTGCTTGGCCGCAGAGCCCCTAGTGGGACCCCACGTTGCCCGCCACCACCACTGGGAGGTGAGCCAGGCTGCCCATTATACTCTGGCTGTCCTTTGCCAGGGTTGCCTAAGCTTCCTGACAAAGGTCAAGTGAAAAAAAAAAAATAATAATAAAAAAATAATAAATAAAAAAATAAAATAATAAATAAATAAATAAATAAAACAAAAAAAAATAAATAAAAATATATATATTAAAAAAAAAAAGTGGGGGGGAAAAAACAGAGCAGGAGTACAAGTTAGAAGGAACAGAAAGAGGGAAAGGAGGACGGACTGAAGTTAAGGAGCAGTCCGCTCTTTGTGAGGTGAAAATAGGGGTCTGGGAGTGGGAGTTAAAGTAGCAGGGGACAGGTGCCCCTGCATGATTACCAGAGGCCAATGGACTCTGTATCCCGCACTCAGAAGTTCTCCAGAGTGCCACCAATCCCGCACCAGAATGGTGCCAGCTGATCCTACCCTATAAGGGGTTTGCAGCAGTATCCCGCACTCGATGAGTGCCAGCAGTCCCGCACCAGAATGGTACCAGCAGTGTTCCTACCCATAAAGGATTTGCAAGTTGTCAAGGCAGTGTCCTCTAGCGGAGAAGGAGCTAACCCACGCCAGTCTGATTCAGGCCTTGGGCAGCATGATCCAATGTTGTTCTCATTTCAGCAATCTTGGCTAGCCTCAGTGCGAAGATTTCCTGCGCATACACAGTTAGTGCCCTGTATGTGTTTTCATCGAGCAGCAGCGAGGATTCTTGGTTACGTGGATTCCTTTGAATTGCGGTAGCAAACTTGATTCTACTGTTGTCATAGGCAGGGCACTCATACATGAGATGCCCCCAGGACTCTTCTCCACAATGGCACTGCGGGTCTCTTTCAATCCCCATAGCTGTGAGTTTCTGACGGAAGGGGCCGTGTCCAGTGATAATAAACGTCATGTGCAGACCAGGTGAGAACCAGGGAGGGGGCTCTGGGTGAGTATGGTTTATATTTGGGAGGAATCGCCTCGTGATGTCTCCTTTCTGCGTGGTTTCCCAGCTCTGTTGCCATATCGCTTGTAGGTGTTGGGTGATTCTCCTCTTCTCTATCTTGGGTCATTTGCAAGATCCAGCTGGAGATTTACTATTTCAGCTGGTGTTCCTTTCCTAAGGTGGTAATATAGGCCTCGCCTGACTACTTCTAGGTAGAGTGGCTGACAACCTGTTAGAACTTGCAAGGCAGGGGTGCTAACAGTGCGGCACGCCCTACTAATTGATAGCAGCATGAATCTTTGAATTGTATCCAGCTTCTGTTTGTTTTTTGTTAGTATAGCTTGTCTATACCAGGTGGAGGCACCATAGCAAACAATCGGGACATATACTGCTTTGTATATGAGGGTCAGAGCTTTGTGCTTCAGGCCCCAGTCGGTTCTGCTCACCCTCCTGATCATGGCGGCATACTTCCGGATTTTAGTGGCTAGATATTTCAGGTGGTTATGGAAAGTAAGACCCGAGTCAATGTAAATACCTAAGTATTTAACCTCTGTGTACAGTCGGATGGGGGGTGAAGTTTAATTTCATCGTAGGTGGTCTTCTAATTTGTAGTCTGCCCTTGAGGAGAATGGATTTTGTTTTTTCTGCCGAGATGGTAAGGTTGTGCAAGGCTGCCCAGTTGTGGAGCTTCACAAGCACCGCATTTGCAATAATTTCCAAGGACGACCTAGTGTCCGCACGCACTAACAGGACAAGGTCGTCCGCAAAGGCCAAGGGCTCAGCCCCCCCCCCCCCCCCCCAAGGTCCAAGCCCAGGAACTCGTCCAAGACAATAGACCAGAGGAACGGGCCAAGCACAGAGCCCTGCGGACATCCCCGGTGGATGAATCTGGTAACTGTCTGATATTTGTTAGTAACTCGTACTTTTCTGTTGGTTAGATAAGACTTCAAACTGTTATATAGATTTTTAGAAACATTTGAGTGCCGAAGTCTCTGAAGAACGCTGGGCCACCACAGGCGGTCGAAAGCTCCAGCAAAGTCCACCAATATAGCAAGAGAGTACTTGAAAGCTGAGTGCATTGCTTGGGTGATTAGATTGTTGATAGCGTCTTCAGTGCTGCAGCCTTTTTTAAAGCCATATTGTTTTTTTGAGGGGAGTTGGTGTTCCTCGTAGCAGGCAGAAAGTCGAAACAAGAGTAGACGCTCCAGTAGTTTGGCCATCACGGAGAGTAAGGCAATCAGGCGATATGAGGCTGGGTTCTGTGGTGACTTGTTCGAGTTTTTCAGAATTAGTTTTAAGGTTGCAGTCTTCCATGAAGCTGGGAAGGTGCCCTCTGCCAGGCACTTATTCTGTAGGCTTAGAAGTATAGCTGGGCAGGCCTCAGCGAACTTTTTGAGAACTTCTACTTCCAGCAGGTCTGCACCTGGTGTTTTTCCATCTTTCATCTTGTTAATTGCCAGGTCCATCTCAAAGCCGGTGAACGGGGGCTCCACCGTTGCTGTGTGGTATTTTAAATTCTGGTTGATAATTTCTTGTTGCTGTTGCGTCAAGGGTGCCTCTTCAACAGGGTAAATGGTATCAAGAATGTTATTTATAGTGTCCTCCCAGGTATAGGTGGAAGTACCGTCTATTTTCAGTGTTGTATCAAGCACCTCACCACGTGGTAATTTATTAGTTACAATTTTGAAAACTATGCCCCAGGGGTTATCATTTCCGGAGATAGACACGAGAGTTTGCCACGATTGCTTTTTGTTTTTGCGAATTTCTTTAGTATATTCATTTCTGACTGTGCGGTAAGCTTCCCTGGCTGCCGTAATCTCTTGGGAGGACATCGTCGCCCTTGCCCGCTGGAACATTTTCCTAGCATGGTGGACCCTTCTTCTTAGATCGTCTAGCTGGTGGTTCCACCAAGGGACAGCATACCTGTAGGGCCTTCTGCGTGGGATGGAAAGGTCGCAGACGCTTCTGATAGTAGCGGTAATGCTTTTTACACAGTCATCCGGAGTTTGTGTGTCAAAGAGTGGAATATCTTCAGGGAGTCTCGTTGACAGTTCAGTTCGAAAGCGCTCCCAGTCAGCCTTCTTGACGTTATAACGTATCACATCTCTGGGGACTGGAGGGGTACGTTCCAGAGAGCGAACCAGGGAGAATGAAATTGCTCTGTGGTCCGACGTAGTCCAGGATTCTTGAACAGTCCATCTGGCGAGCTTGCCAGCAATATCTAGAGTCGCCGCTGTAACGTCAATGTTGCTTTCCCAGAGGGGGCCGCTGTAGGTGTGGAGATGACCAGGGCGGTTTATAACTTGAAGTCCTGTTGTGAGGAAGAAATCTTCAAGTTGTGCACCATTCCTATGAGCAAACCTGTCAGGTGTGTGACTGTGCCAAAGCACAGATCGGCAGTTTGCGTCCATGGCTATTAGCAACCGCCTCCCCCCTGAAAGAAGTTGGAGAGCTGTCTGGATAGTTGAGATTGCTGGGGCAATATCTTCTCCAGGATGGGTATATAAGGACAACAAGAAGAGCGGGCCCAGCGGAGTTATAATTTGTGCGCAGGCACTGTTTGCAGTACAGAGTGGCGTTATCTTGGTGGTAGTGATATCTGGATTTCTGACTATTATTGCAGCCCAAGGGTTCTCTGTTGTGCAATAAACTGTTTTGTATGTTGCAGGATACCCTGTAACCACTCCCGACCGGACATAGGGTTCTTGAAGTAGGACCACATCTATTTGATTTTCCTCTATTTTTACTTTTAGCTGGTCGGCTACCCCCCTAGCTCTCTGTGCATTTTGTTGGACAATTCTTATTTCTTTGTAGTTATTGGTTAAAGGGGCTCTATCCATAGTTGATTCTTATTTGGTACAGACTTTTAGCTTTTAAGTATACTGGACAGTTTCCATCCCTGATTGAGTGCTCGTGGGGCGCCTTGGCCACCTTACAGTTGGCACAGGTTGGTGGTTGATCTTTTGCTGGGCAGTCCCTGTATCCATGCCCTTTTTGGGCACAGTGGCCACACGTCGACTCTCGCTGGTTACATGTGTGCGAAGTGTGGCCAAAGCGAAGACATTTATAGCATTTGGGGACAGGAATATGTTCTTTAAATCTGTGGCTTCCCCAACCAATGAAAATGCGGCTCTGCGTTCCTAGGATTTGCCATGCTCTAGTAGAGAGATGGATTACCCAGTTTACGTTAGAGTGAGTTTTTGATTTAGTCTTGTATTTTGGAGTGACGTCATCTTCTGTGTTTTCATGTAAGTGCAGGCTGAGGTTTTTACTGTAAATATCTTCTGCAAGTTCTTCAGGAGTGATGTCCTGATCTACGTTAAACACTACGATTGAAGGCCCTTTTTTCTTGGGAACTTCTGCCTTTAGTCCAAACTTGGTCATATTGGCATTGTTAAGGATAGTTTGTGCCTCCTCCCTGGTGTCTGTTTCTATCACCACACCTGGGTGCCTGGTCTTCCGGATACTCCTAATCTTGACAGTCTTCATTTGCTCCTTTAGATTAGCTGTCAGGGTCTCTTTGACGGCTTCACTAGTGTCAAGCTGCGCATCCTCTACCAGTTTAATCAAAACGATGTGCGATTCTGGCTTTCGTTTTGTCCTCTTGGTCTGGGAAATGTCAGGTTTGTTAGGCGCAACAGGCGCGCCATTTCTCAAAGTCTCTGCAAAGGTTGGGGGGCGTTGTTGCATTTTATTTCCCCTTTCCTGCGAAAGAACTTCCAGTTTGGATTGTAGTCGTTCATGTTCAATATGGAGATTTAGGATTACCGTCTCCATTTTGCTGAAGATGGTGAGAATGTCAGTGCGGATAGCAGCAGTGACTCTGTTAGATTTCTTGCCCAAATATTCATCAAGTGTCCCTCTAATAGCAATGACTTGGTCCACAGGGGTTCCTGATAGTTGGGGACTCTGAGTAAGGGGAGAGGCTCAGGTATTATTAACCTCGTGGTCGGAATCACTTGTCGATTCGTTTTCTCCGTCGTCTGGATTTTCCTTTGCTGCTTCGGAGTCTGTCGCATATTTTCTTCTACACCTCTTCTTTAGTTTTAATTTCGAAGATTTGGTTGTCTCTTCATTTGTAACCGGCGCTTCATTTCTTGAGCGGATGGGATAGTCAGACCGCTGCCGGTCAATAACCTCGATATCTGCGTCACTCATAGTGAAGTCTGGGAATTTTTGGGGTGGGGCAGTCAGTTGACAATTCTGCAGTCTAAGTACAAGTTGGTAGAGTTTGAGGGAGAACAATAGCGTTTAAGTCGGACAAGCGCGCTGAAATGAAATGGGATAAAGACAGGTGGTCGCGGGTGGGAAACTATTTCCGAAGGCAGTATAATGCGACCAAGGCGTAGCCTGCAAGCAGTAAAAGCAACATGACCTTTAAATAGCTTTATATATGTTAATCCGTCGTTTCCCAGCAGCGACCTTCAGCCGGTCAGATAATGGCAGCAGTTCGCTTCGGCTTTAGCAAGATCGTTCATATACAAATTAAAATTTAAAGTTACTTATCTGCTATAAGTCCGGTACCTCCATAACCCATATGGTTGAAAAGCTTTTGGCGTCCACTACACGATGATATCCATCAGATCAAGTAACAAACTAGATTTAATCACTAAATTCAAATCACTTTAGGGAGCACAATTTACTATCAACTCGTACTACCAGCCACCTAGCGGCGATCCTACAAGGATATACAGTAAACCCCCGCTATTCGCGGTATCTGTATTCGTGATTGCTGATTTAATATAAAATGAAACCTAAAAAAATGTGAATTTTAAAGCGCCGTGAATATTTTCCACCATAAAAAACATGGGCGTGGTTAAAATTATCTTTCCCGGTCAAAACAGCGCTCAGTGGGTGGGGGGAGAGAAGTGACAAAATCGCGAGCGTGGATGTTTCTCGCTAATCCTTGTTCAGTATGTGTTATGCGCTTGTCATGGAAGGTTTCGTCGTTTGCTTTGAATTTATATGTTTATAAATTGAATAAATTTATCAATTTATAAATTGATATGCTTACAAAAGTGATAAATCTACCGTTTTGCAGTGTAAAACAGACTTTTTCGAGTGTGTTAACGGAAGAAAGTGACTTTATTGTGGACAAGTTCTTTCTACCCCCCCCCCTTGGCGCCTCCGCAGCCAGGTGGGAAGGCGCAGCAGTGCGTAGCACACGCTTCTTGATTAGACCGGGGTTCGAGCCCGTCACCACCAAATATGGAGGATGAGGAATGGTCAGGGAATGACCACCGCATTTCCCGGAGCAATATGGCCTTAGTTGCTAATGCTCCTAAAAACCAAATAACAAACAACATAACTTTCTAACCCGTTCAAAAATATGGCTACGAATAACAAGGGAAATGTGAAAAGATAAAAGGTGATGACATTAGCGAATGAAATTGAGTTATTAGACAAATTTTCTAATGGTGAAAGTGTCTCCTCAGTGGCAAAACATTATAAAATCAATGGGTCAACGGTACAATCAATCAAAAAATTGGAAGAAAAAATCCGTCGTAGTGTCTGTGAAAACGCACTAATTGCTTCAAAAATTTGCTCTGTAACTCGTGATGTTAAATTAGAAAAAATGGAAAAGGCTTTAAATCTGTGGATAGAAGACCGAACTCAAAATAAAATTCCATTAAGTTCACTCATCATTCGTGAAAAAGCAAAACTCCTTTATCAACACTTTAGAGAAACTGGTGATAGCACTTGCGGGATAAGTTTTTTAGCTAGCAAAGGCGCTGGTTTGAAAGATTTGTTTGAAATTTCTAATAAATATTACATTTAATATTAAATTGTTTTTTATTTTCATTTCGATGCCATATGCTTGCATTTCACTATGAACTGTCTATGTACATAGTCATATTATGAAGGTAGATATAATACATACATAGACAAAATTTTAGACTAGTTTTTCTTATATATTACATACTTTGGAACGGAACCCCTTTATTACTATAGGAGCCATAACTCAGTATTCGCGACATTTCTCAGGAACGCAAGCCCCGCGAATAGCGGGGGTTTACTGTATAACTAGATCTGAAATCAGCTTTTTAGTTTTCGAGAGTTGAACAACTCATTAAAATAACTACTTTGTCATGGAACAAGTACCAAATTCTGTTTGCTTGTTTCATCGTAACAACGATGTTCAATATAACGCTCAAGTTTTGGAAGGAAACACCACCATTGATTGTACAGCCGACAATCACTTCACCAGTTTCAAGAGTCATGAACAGTTGACTAATATGTGAACAAAATATCAAATGAGCATAGCAGAGACCAGAGGTTTGCCATGCGTATTGCATCTGTCAACTGGAAAACCTTACACGATCACTACAAACATCAATGTTGAAGTTGGTTTGGTCAGTGAAGCGATCGGAACTTTACAGCACATTGAGATGGAAGAAACAGAAATCAAAAGATTGTGGTTACATTTCGAAAGCAAGAATGTTGGAACTAAGAGTCGTCTCAAGTCTCGCCTGCACATATTGTCTCATCGTGGCATATTAAAATCTGGCTGGACTCCGAATACAAGACGTTCTGCCACAGTAACTTTCAAAAGCAAAATGCTGAAATGCAAAAGAATCCAATTTCCTTTGGTTGAAGCTTGTGCCATGATGGTTCATAAATCTCAGGGTGGAACTTTCAAAGAAATCATATTCAATTACAATAAGAGTCTCGAACAGCAACTGGTATACATTGCATTGTCGAGAGTTAGAAGCATTGATGGCCTGTACATCAGAAATCAGAGAGATGACTTTACATTCTACCATGCTCATGTAACACACCTAAGATGCAAGATCCTTGTAACGCACCTAAGATGCAAGATCCTTGTAACGCACCTAAGATGCAAGATCTTTGAACTGTATTGAAACATTTGAATAACCATTTTGGAAATACTCTACAACCGCATTACAATTTTGGAATCAAGTTGCTTCGTCAAGTTTCAGAATGGTATTGTTGAAGACATAGAGTTTGAAACTTCATAGCAAAGACATTGTGACCGATCCAATTCTCATGGAATCGAATATCTTGGCATTAAATGAAATTGGCTTGAAAACGATAAAAATGTCGATGTTTGAGGGTACAAACGTATCACACAATTCAAAAGACCTTCTGTGCGATCTGGTGGTGTTGCCATATATAATAAAGTCGAACCAACAGTGTGTATGCCACATTCTCATTACCATGGATGCAAACTTGCTACGGCAAATGACTGGTACAGATAATTGTGGCTACATTTGTGCAGCTGAAGTTGAAATAAATGGACAGAAGAGTTTGCTTGTAACATTCTACATCTCATCCAATTCAACATTGGAGCAGATTAAAGTTTTCTTAATATCCAATCTAGCAATTTATATGCCAACGTTTGGAGACATACCAAAAGTTGTAAGGAAATTCAACTTTCAAAAGATCCCAATAATTTTATTGGATGATTTCAACATTGACATCAACCTGAAAATGCTACATTCCCCCACTTCATGGAATCAACATTCGATCTTAAACTCACATCAGATCCTACAAAATCTACTACGCGTGGTCAGTCATGTATCGATTTGGTCTTCAATCACAATGTTAATTGTTTGAATTGTTTCAACTATGTATCCTACTTTAGTTACCACAAACCTTTATTGTTGATTGTAAATAAAAATACCGAATAAAATAAAACTGATTTTATTAAGCTTAAATTGTATTTTTTCATTTCACATGACGTTATTCAGGGATCCACCTTCAGCTGCATGAAGCCAATGTCGATTTTTTTTTTTTTTTTTTATGCCAATTTTCTTGGAGGGTTTAGCCTTCAGGAGATAAAATGCAAATAACTATGGTGTCCGATTTTAACAAACCACCTGGGTTGACCAAATTACAATAGATTACTTTTTATATAACAGGAAACACCAAGCAGTAAGTAATTATCTTACTTTTAAATTTTTATACTTTCCCTTAATTTGAAGAGTGGCATTTAAAAAAAATCAGTCATATGTTATAATGAATGCACTTCTTTCACATTCTGTAATAATAAGTAAGAGTTCTAAACTAAATTTAGAACTTCTCATGCTGCAAGAGCTATAACACATTATTAATTGAAGTAATAGAATAGAATCTTTAATTGCAGCATGGTATACATACAATTCATCCCATCACAGCATGGTGGTGCCAGGGGTTTACAATACATATTTACAAAAGAGATACACATGAGAAAAACATATAGGTTACATCAGATTATTGGAAGGCAACAAAGCACAGTTACATTTTCAGTTCAACGAGGCTTCCCTTCCTGTATTTTTTATTGTTGACCACTTCTTGGAGGTTCCCGTCGATGGCTTGCAGTGAGGGCAGCATTTGCTTTGGCAGGAATCTGCTGGTTAGTACTAGCTGGTTATGGTTTGCTAGCAGCTGTGCTGAAGACCGGAGATAAGGGGGAGGAATGCGCCAAGTGCAGTGATCCCAGAAGTTCGGCTCTGTAATTTTACTGGTGGCCATCTTAATGGTGAACAGCAGCCTTCTTTCTCCGATGTAGCATCGGAGCCTGCATAGTTGAAGGGCATCTGCTAACTGCATTTATCTGAGAGCTGGGGGAAGGTGGAGTTTGGTGTTAGCCCATTTTAGAAGCCAGAATTCGGCAGAGAATATCCTTTTTATGTTGGATTCGGCAGCCGAGGCCCGTATCTTTTTACCAGGTGTGGGTCAGTGGTGTGGAGCAGCTGTTGTTTGGTGACCCAGCGTAGCGAATTCAGCCTCGACTGTATGAGGTTTGTGATCGTTGAAAGATAGTTTGGAGTCAAAAACGACCTCCAGATCTTTGTGCATTTGAACACTTGGAACTGAGGAGCTGTTAAGCACAGGCTCCGACGTTGTTAGGCTGTCCTTTATTGAACAAATTATTTGTGCCAATTTTAGGGGACTGATTTGGAGGTTGAAAGTATTGAGGTAGTCAGCCGTGTCCTGCAGTTTGCTATTGATTTTCTGAGTGGTTTCGGCTGCCGAGTTGGATGGCGATATCCTAGTAAGCAACTTGACATCGTCAGCATATGTGATCCAGTTGCACTTGTTGGTCACAAACGGCACCATGAATCCTGAAAAGAGAATGCCAGACAGGACCCCCCCCGAGTCACACCGGCGGTTATGTGATGTGTGAAGGTCTTTGTTCCGATCTTTAAAACAATGGCCCTCTTGGATAGGAGAGATTCTAGGAACCAGAGAACATCACCGCGAAAATTGAAGTAGTTTCTAAGAGACGTAGGAGATTAGGTATATAGATGGCATCAAATGCGGAATGGATGTCAAGATATATAACTGACATTTCCTGTCTTTGTTCAAAGGCTTCTAAGATGTGCAGTGTGGTTGTTGCAAGGTTAGTTATAGTTGACCTTCCTGATATCCCATAGTGTATTTGCTGAGGACTGTCACAGAGAATTTGATGGGGTGACAGGTGGTAGCAGTGCTTTCTCCAGAATTTTAGTAATACAGAGGCGCAAGTAATGGGCCTATATTGGCTTGGGAGCGTTGATTGTTGGTGCTTGGGAACTGACTGGATAGAGTACCTGTTCCACTGGGGGGCGGAAAGAAATGAACTTCTGTTATATAGGTTGAGGAGTATAAACTGGGGAATGCCATCCTCACCGGTGGTTGCTGTGAGAGGGAGAGTATGAATGGCCTACATCAGTTGTTGCTTGGAAATTCGGACCGTAGCGAGACTATCATTGGGATGAGAGTGGTTGAAGAGTGGCAGGTTAGGTAGAGCTGGAGGTTGCTTAGAAAATCTGGCAACTTAGTCGACCCAGTCAACTGGGTTGATGTTGCTGGAAGAACAATCCTTTGTTCTGTAGAATGTTTCCCCTTTTTAGGGTTCTTTCGTGGTGCTTCTTAATTGTAGCTGATTTGTAAGATGTAGTAATGAGCAAACTAGGTGTGTTACTCTTATTGTGGAGGCAGTTCGTCCCAAGTTGCCTTGGTATTCCACTGCTACAGTGGAGAAGTACTTTGTTATCATATGTCATGCATTTTAAATACTTGCAAATTGCAATATATTTTTCCATTGGAACAGTGTTTTTTATTTAGTGTAGGTTAATACCAAAACAGCTTGTGGAAAAGTGCCTCCACATTATGAGATAAATGCACTAAGTGGCAAATTTAGTTTGCTTCATTCTGCTAAGTACAGAATGAGGCTATGCCCTCCTTGTACAATAAGTGTTCTGTAATAAAAAAAATAAAATATGTTATTGTAATATATACTTAAGTTTTATTACTTTGGTGACAAAAAACAGATCTGGACTGTGACCAGTTTTATTTTTTCTATGGATCATGAAGAAAATTATTGAAGTTGGTAATCCTTTGGTCTAGTTAGAATAGTTTTGTAATTAGAACAGAGATCACCAATTAAAAAATATAAATGTGCTAGTTAACTATAGCTGTTATGTTATCTAAATGCCAAATGACAAAGCTTTTACTGTATAAACTATACATATAAAAGCAAGTGGGCTACTGATAATACAAGTTATAACCTCAGAGCAACAGCTGATTATAGCCAATTATGGTTATTATTATACTAAAATCACTGTTATACCACATGAAAACTAATACTATAGTTCAGGGGTGCCCAACTTAATTTGTGATGCGATCTACTTTTTTCTTTCAAAATGTGCCGCAATCTACCATCTCAAAAATTCCACTGTACAAGGTTGAAAAAGTTAATCAACACATATTGAAAATTGTTGTTTATAAATTTTAAAATTCAATACAATTCAGAATTCTTATTTTAAATTCATATGTATTTAAAATTTTAATTTATGCGAAGTTTGTGTCTTCGTGTCAACTGCCAAGCTTTCAAAATCGGGGATATACTGTGTAAGGCCAACGGTAAAGAATCTTCTGTATGCACGTCCGTAAGAGCACAGCAATTCTTCGTCTTTGTTTGTTTCAAATACAAAAATTCACATAGATATGTAGAACCTTGGTCCTTGAGGTTGTCACAGACATTCTCTCAGATAGGCCGGACAAGCTGTACATGCTACCTGTGAGTCTATAACGCTGATGGAACTGATATTCGGGTGACACTCAAGTCAAGTGGACCCAATTTCGGCGAAGTTCGGACGGTCTGTGACAGCCAAATTCTCTGCTTGCACTTTCACGATGGTGGGACTGTTAGTAATCCCGGCTATAACCTCCATGCACAAGTACATGGTGGGTGACCACCCAGGTGTGAACCAACGTAAGCAGGGGTCAAGGTGTGGCGCCCACACCACATGGAGGAATGCCGCCCCTCTATGTTACCAGGCAGTACTAGGTGGTAGATGACTCTCATCAACCAGTGCAATACCACCACTTTGCTTATTGGAGGCTTGAAATGGTGGAACCCATGTTTAGTCTCTAGAGCTAAGTTCCGGTCAACCCTTCCTTATCTCTTCCATCATGCAGTATGATTGATGACTTTTAAGGTTATGATGAACATCATGGCGAGATCCAATATTCCTTACATTTCGAGGGTACAGCTCTGAAACGGTGTTCGCAGGCCGGCCGCTAGTTAGTACACCGGACCTAACCTATTGGTAACTCTCTAGGAGGATTCTGGATCAGCTAGTGTATAATCTTGCTACCTCTACTCTGCCAGATAGTGACTGGAGGGAGTCCGAGAAGTGTGTATGTGGGGAGCATTGTCGAGGCCACGTTATGTCAAGGATCTGGGTATATTCTTACCGTGTGTACACCATATACAAAAATTTCATTACTTCATACAGCATGTCCCCCCCCACTTTTCCTTACTATTGAATACACAATGAATTGTCAAACTAATTGAGCAAGCTTATCTGCGAAAAGATCTAAACTTCCCAAGCACTTCCTAATTCATTTCACAAATATACGTGGTCTCAATTCTAATCTCAACGTTGTCCTTTTCCACTTGCAGTCTGCCAAACCCAATATACTTTTTCTGACAGAATCTCAGTTATCGGATGATTCAACTAATGCTTATCTCAGATGCCCAAATTATTCGCTGTATGATTCCTTTCACCTCATAGGTGGTACTTGTGCATATGTCTGTTCTGATATTCCCTGTCAGAGGCTTGACAATTTGGAATCTCCTCTCTTTGATCTTCTCTGGCTTAAAATCTCTCTACCTCATTGTGTCAAATTCATCTGTTGTCTCTACCGTTCTCCCAACTCCACTAATCACTTGGAGCTCTTTGACTTCCTCTCTTTGCAACTTGACTTTCTCTAGTCCAACTTTCCCAACAGTGAGGTAATTTTCCTTGGTGATTTTAATGCTCACAACTCCAGCTGACTTCCATTTTCTAGTCACACCGACTCAGCTGGTCAAGATGCTGAGGCTTTTGCAATTACTAATGACCTTGCACAGATTGTTCATTTACTTACAAGAATACCGGACAATCCTAATCATACAGCCAACACGCTTGATCTTTTTCTCAAAAACAACCTTTCTAAGTACACGGTTGAAGTTAGAGGTCCTTTAACCGCTTCAGATCACAACTTTGTGACTGTCTCTTCTCTAGTGGAGCCTTATCTCGTGGCTATTCCCAACCTCGTGTTGTTTGGCATTACAAGAATGCAAAATGGGATGACCTGTGAGATTTCTTTTCCTTGGTCTGATTACTGTTTCAAAACTTCTGATGTCAACGTTTGCTCAGATCGTGTCAGTGAAATTATTCTTGAAGGAATGGAATCCTTTATCAGACACTCCACTTTAAAATCTCGTCCTTTATCTAAACCTTGGTTTTCCAATAAATGTGAAGTCTGTTCAAGAGAAGAACGTTGCGTATCGTAATTGGCTTGTTTCTAATTCTTCAGTTTCATTTTCCGCCTACACAAAAGCTCACAACAATTGTAAAGCTGTTATTAATCAGTCCAAACTACAGTTTGAACAGGCTGAGAGTAGAAAACTTGCTTCTTGCCTGAAGGTAGCTGAGCATTCTGGTCTCTTGCCAAAGCTGTTGGCCTAAACTTTTGCCCATCTCTGCTCCCACCTCTGTCCAAACCAGATGGTTCTGTTGCCACTTCAGCCAAGGATAAAGCTGACCTGCTAAAATCCCATTTTTCTTCCAACTAATGTATTTATGCTCCTGGTAAAACACCTCCCACCATTCCCAACACGCTCCATTCAATGCCTCGTGTGGGCTTCGGTCAAAAGGATGTCAATAGGATTTTGGTGAATCTTGATGCTAAGAAAGCTCCAGGTCCCGATGGTATTTCTCCACTTGTTTTCTCAAAACCTGTGCTCCTGAACTTACTCCTATTCTTTGCCGCCTTTTTTCACTTTCTTATTCCAATGGTGTTTTTCCTTCTGCTAGGAAATTTGCTCATATTCAGCCAGTTCCTAAAAAGGGTGACAAATCCCTCCCGTCCAATTATCGTCCCATTGCAATTACTTCTACTCTTTCTAAAGTAATGGAGAAATCAATTAACCGCCAACTCTTAAACTACCTAGAAACCTTCCATCTGATCAACGATCGCCAGTATGGATTTCGTCAGTGTCGATCCCCTGGTGATATTTTGGCTTATGTTACCCATTTATGGACTAATTCAATACAAAGGTTTGGTGAAACACAAGTAGTTGCTCTTGACATCTCAAAGGCTTTTGATCGTGTTTGGCATAAAGGTGTTCTAAACAAGCTTCCATCTTATAGTTTGCCAACTGTTTTTTGTGATTGGTTATTCAGTTTTCTCTCTGATCGCTCACTGAGGGTGATTGTAAATGGTTCTCTGTCTTCTAACTTCTCCACTAATCCCAGTGTCTCCCACTCTTTTCCTCTTGTATATTAATGACCTTCTTCCATTGACTGGAAATCTATCCATAGTTTTGCCGATGATAGCACATTGCATTCTACTTTCCATTTTGAGAAACCTTGCCCTTCACAATCAGCTTCAGCTTCTCGAAAATCTGCTACCTATTCCTTAAATGCCTATCTTCAGGTAATTCTCCAGTGGGGCAAAGACAACTTAGTTGATTTCAATCCTTCTAAAACTCAGTTTTGTCTTATATCTCGCAAAAAGGATTCTTCTGCTCCTAAGGTAATCTTTAGTGACATTCCGATTTCTAGGCAAAATGATATATCTCTTTTGGGGATTACCCTTACTTCTAATCTCGCTTGTGCCAAGCGAGATTAGAAGAAAACCAAGTTTTTTAGATTGCATCTAAAAAACTTGGTTTTCGCTTTCGCTCTCCGCATTACTTTTCTTCCAAACAGCTGCTCACTCTGTATAAATCGCAAATCCGCCCTGCAATAGAATATTGTTCCCACATCTGGGGTGGTGCCCTCAAAACCTCTCTCTCAGGCTTTTTGATTCCATTCAGAAGAGGGCAGTTAGGTTAATTAGCGAGTGGAGAGACTCTAACAGAGTCTCTCCACTCGCTGTCTCATAGACGTACTGTTTCTGCTACAGATACTTCCATGGGCACTGTTCTTCTGAATTGGCTTCTATAATTCCCGCTCTCTCTTTCAAAACAGTCCGGACATGTGCTGCCACCAGCCAGCATCCATTTACTGTCCAACTTCAAACTCACAGAACCAACTTTTCATCTTCCTCGTTTATTCATTCAACTGCCGTTTTCTGGAACAACCTTTCTTCATGATCTTCTTTCATCTTCTCAACCTCCAACCCAAGCACGGTACTAAGTACTACAGGTTCTAATACCTCTCGTGTTTGGGGTTTACATAAATAAAAAAATAAAATAAAAAAAACCCTCAAAAACTTGGTCGTCATGCTCCCCCTTACAACAATACCTGGAGCATATGCTAGCAATAATCCCGCATGTACATACTACTTTGTGGTATCACTTCAGGGTAGTGGAGAATGAAAATTGCCTGGGAATAATTGTGCACTCAGATATGAAGTTCTCTGAGCACTGCACACAGGCTGCCAGGACAATTCATTGGGTTTTGTTAATGACAAAAATTTTTATAGGAATTTTTCCATCAGTGATAAGGAAGTAATTATTTTATGGAATTAGGTAGTGATTAGCCTACATCTGGAATACTGCATACAGGTCTGGAGACATCATTTTAGGAAGGATGTGGATCCATTGCAGACAAATTGCAGATCTTAAACATTAATATTAGTATTTAGTAATGGCCATAATGTGCAAGGAAGCCTTGCACATTATGGCCAATAAGCCTAAGGCTTATGCTGCACCAGCCAAAAAAAAAAAAAACAAAAGTAGGATAATACGAAAAAAAAAAAAAATTAATAAATAACAGAAGAAAAGGAAATAGACAACCTATGCTTTTCCCTTCTCTTGTAGGTAACTATCCAGCCGACCTTTGAATTTCCTCCAAACTGTCAGCCTCTACCACCCATGTAGCTAACTTATTCCAGTAATTTATAACCTGCTGGCTAAAATAAAACCTCCTGCAATCCAGTTTAAACTCCCCCCCCCCCATAACTTGAATTTATGGCCCCTAGTTCTATAATTATTTATAACTGCGAAAATTTCATCCTCATTCATTTTACTTTTGCTTCTCAGAGCCTTAAACACCTCAATCAAGTCTCCTCTAAGGTGCCTAGTTTCCAAGCTGTGCAACCCACATATTTGAAGTCTTTCCTCATATGGACACTCTTTTGCCGATCTCATCAGGCTAGTTATCCATCTTTGGATCCTTTCAAGAAGCTCTGTCTTTTTTTAGGTGCAGTCTCTATACTTGAACACAAGTATTCCAAGTGTGATCATTTCAAGATTCCTTTCTCACCATAAGGAATCAAAAGCACCTTTAAATTCCACGAGGACAGAATGAGAATTCAAATCATATTGCCTACTAAATTTTATTTGTGTTTCATGATATCTCCTTACAAACCTTATCTTTAACAATATTTAAAAAAGAGCAATAGTCCATATAACCATGGCTCACTCACAGAATGCTCAGGGCCTTTAAAATTTAACTTCAAAAGGCAGGTTTGCACAAATCAAGAGAACCTGCCTAAAGAAGAATTATACAAATCTAGAGTATGTTATTCATAAAAACATTTAATAAAATCTCCTCTAGAAAGTCCATTCCTGGAAACTTTTTATCCTTTACTTTTTTTTTTTTTTTTGGCAATATTTAAGCCTAACTTACTTAAGGAGAGAGGAGGAGGCTTGCTCTCATAAGAGAAATAATTCTCATTTTCCAACTCAATCTACCTCTGCTTCTGATCATACTGGCCAATGGGAAATTCAGTCAACAAAAACATACAGTAACTTTTCAACACCATGAGAAAGGACAGTATAACTAATATCACAAAAACTTTTCAGTTTTTAACTTTTAAATCATATTCCAAGGATTGATATTTTTTCTGTGTCCTAACATAATTTCTCTAAGACTCTTTCTTAGATCTACTAGTAGTAGTAATGGCAAAGGATGCCAGAAAGCAAGCTTATATAGCATCAGCCAAAAAAAAAAAAAAAATTTAAAAAAAACTACGCACACATTTCACCCAACTGAACATTCCAATAATTTGTCTGGTTCTTCTTTCAATTTATTCAACTCATCCACTTCCACAACACAGGTGGAAGCCTGTTCCAATAATCACCCACCTCTCTGCTTCTGATCATACTGGCCAATGGGAAATTCAGTCAACAAAAACATACAGTAACTTTTCAACACCATGAGAAAGGACAGTATAACTAATATCACAATAACTTTTCAGTTTTTGTGATATTCAGTTTTTGTGATGGCTGAAGGCAAGCTTGTGCACATCTATCCTGCAAAAATCCTTCCTCAACTTGAATTTATGTCTCCTCATATGCATAGTCTCAGCAAGTGGAAGAATGCCATTAACATTCAGCTTACTTAATCCATTCAAAGCTCTAAACACTTCAATCAGAACTCACCGCAGGTGCGTTCTGTAATTTGCAGAACTGAAGCCTTTTCTAGGTAAGAGTACCCTTTGTTTCCCTTCGCTAGTCTGGTTCCCCTTTTCTGCACCTGTTCCAGCAGATCTACATCCTTCTTAAAATGAAGCCTCCAGACCTGTATACAGTACTCAAGTTGCGACTTAACCATGGCCTTATACAAAGGGATAATCACCTCCTTATCCCTGCTAGCAAAGTTTCTGTATATCGTTGACAAAACACCATGAGCTGTCCTAGCATGTCTGCACTGCTCAGAGAATTTCATATCTGACTGCTTAATTAACCCCAGGTCTTTTTCATTCAATGCTACCCTGAGTGGCGCCTCCGTAGCCAGGTGGGCAGGAGCAGCAGTGCGTAGCACATGCTTCTTGATTAGACCGGGGTTTGAGCCCGTGACCACCAAATACGGAGGATGCGGAAAGGTCAGGGAATGACCACTGCATATCCCCAGAGCAATATGGGCTTAGTTGCTAATGCTCCTAAAAACCAAATAACAACTACTACCCTGAGTGTAGTACCACACAGTTGATAAGTTACTCCGTGGTGGCTGCTACACATATGTGGTGACTTGCATTTGTCAATGTTAAACTTCAACTGCCATTCCTCAGCCCATCGACCCAATTTTCCTAGATCTTGTTGCAGTAGCTCACCCTAATTATTGTCATTATCCCCTCCCCCTGCCAGCCTTTGTATCATGTGCAAACTTTGATATTAAACCTGATGATATCATTATTCCATGAAGAGCAATGCCCATTGATAACTACTCTCTGGCTTCTTCCACTTAACCATACCTTTATCCATAGCAGTAACTTGCCCTTTCATGCCACATTGCCCCAGTTTAAACAGCAGTCTTTTATGTGGACCAGTATCAAAAGTCTTCCTGAAATCCAAGTATATGATGTCAAAATTATTTTTTGCAATGTTTTTTGCAGGTTACTATGATGCAGTGACCAGGTACGTACCTGGTCACTGCATCATAGTAACCTGCCAGATTGGTGACACAAAACCACCTCTTAATAAACCCATGCTGTTATGGCTGTGCAGATGGTACTGCATTATTTCTTTAACCACTGATTCCTTTATTTTCCCTGGAACAGATATTAAGCTAACATGTCTGTAATTACTCATATTGCCTTTTGATCCCCTTTATGAATTGGGGATACAATCAACATTTCCGGTCCATAGGAAATTCCTCTGAATCCAAGGATACTCTCATAATATTACTATAGGTTTGCTTATTTCCTTTGCTGCCTCCCTTAATATAATTGTATAGCTTCCATCCACTCCAGTTGCCTTTTTTATGTCCATGTTCAACAATTTCTCCTCCACTTTCCGTTCAGTTATCACAATGTCATTTAGTTCTCATTAGAGTTTGATATACTTCTGGCATCCCCCTCCCTAAAGAATCCTCATGTGTGAATGTTGATGTAAAATACCTATTCAGATTGTCTGCAACCTGAGCAGGGCCATCAACAGTTAACCTATAGATATCTAGTGGCCCAATATGATTCAACCCCTTCCTTCTACTGTTAATATAAGTATAGATATTTTTACTGTTTTTCTTTAAATTCTTTGCCAGACTTCTAATCTGCCTTTGCTTGCCTAACAGGCGCCTCCGTAGCCAGGTGGGAAGGAGCAGCAGTGCGTAGCACACGCTTCTTGATTAGACTGGGGTTCGAGCTCGTCACCACCAAATACGGAGGATGCGGAAAGGTCATTCAGGGAATGACCACCGCATATCCCGGAGCAATATGGCCTTAGTTGCTAATGCTCCTAAAAAAAAACAAATAACAACAAGCTTGCCTAACTTCCTTTATGACTTGATTACATTCCAATATCATTCATAGCCTTTTGTATAGCGGATATTCGAGAAGTTTAAGCTGATTGAGCAGGACAAGGTTTCTCAAAATGGAAAGTGGAATGCAATGTGCCATCATCGCACAACTATGGATGGGATTTCCAGTCAATGGAAGAAGGTCATTAATATACAAGAGGAAAAAAGTGGGGGGGGGGAGAACTGAACCTTGGGAGACACCAGCGTTAATGTCGAAGTTAGAAGACAGAGAGCCATCTACCATCACCCTCAATGGGTGATCAGAGAGAAAACTGGATAACCAATTACAAAAAAAAACAGTTGAAAAACCATAAGATGGAAGCTCTTTTAGAAGACCTTTCTACCAAACACGATCGAAAGCCTTTGAGATATCAAGAGCAACTGCTTGTGTTTCACCAAACTTTTCTATTTAATTTGTCCATAAATGTGTAACACAAGCCAGATTATCACCAGTGGATCAACACTGATGGAATTCATACTGGTGATCGTTGATCAGACGGAAGGTTTCTAGGTAGTTCTTACTCTTAATTACCCTAACACAGCTCGTGTTTATTTGTTTCATGATGATCCACGGTTGGGCTTGAAGGCCAACACACCTTGCTTTCCAGGCTGCTGCATGTACCAATGGTAGCTGTGCAAGAACCACTTTTGATCACTTTCAATCTTTTCATTATATTGCTATGTAATTTCCAGAAATTACTATAAGACTCTCCTTTCTCATTCTCCTAGTGCCAACCTCTTACTTTTCTGCAATTTCCTTCTAACTTTTCTCACTTTGGTTCTTAACACAGTCAAATCATGGTTCTACTAGGGAAAATGACCTTGAAAATTATTTTTTTCAACGCTTAGAACTCAGTAAAGCCTGCTATAAAAGTTTCTGGATCCTTTCTGTCTTTACAATAGCATTAAAAGTGTTCCAATCAGTCTAGATAACATTTTGAGAATTAAGTATGGTTTCAAATATGTCACTTTTGAGTGTCTGAAAAACATTTTGATACCATACATTTTTCAAAATGAGGTGTATGAAATTTCTTACCTACCAGTTTTATGTGCTTCATTTGAAGTATTTTCTCAACTCAGCAGTGGTTGTCATTGTACCAGCCATCATGGCAACATTAATTTCTTATCAAATGCAATAATGATTTTGTGCATATGGTAATAGAATAGTAGGTAGCAACCTGTTCTTGTGCACTCAACTGGCCAACCTGAGGCAGATAAAAATAACTCTAGTTCCTTGCCTTGATCATCAGAATTTTCACCACCCCATAATGGTGAATTAGCATTTGTACCGGTACCCACAATAACTCTCTCAGATTGTAGCATCTGATAAACCTTATCCAAATATTATTGTAGTGAGTATAGAGTCCCTAAATTAACAATATAAAGTAACAAAATAAACTTTTCCAAAATTACCAATTATTTCTGTATATATTTCATATGAATAACTTTTAAAGAAATAACTTGTGTAACAACTAAAGTGCTATTGCTAATATTCTGTTTTTCTGAATTAAATGAAGAATTTTTCTTCTGCTGGTTCAGTCATTTCTTGCCATTAGCCTTACATGTTTATGTATCAAATTTATAAACTCTTTTTTCAGATAAGAAAATATTTCTCTCACGGAATAATTTTGAAATAAATATACCAGTCATTGTGCTCTTTTTGTTATCTTATTGTTATATTAAAGGCTTGCAGGAAATTCAAGGCAATCAGTAAAAATTACTCGCTTTTGAAAGGAAGATATATTTTCTAATTTTTTTTTTCCGTTTTTAAAGAAAAGCAATCCTACTAACAAACAGCTCAGTTAATATGTAAAGAATAAAAGAAACAGTTTTTCATTATTGATAACTTAGTTTGCCAAAAATATATATTTATTTTTTAAAATTTTTCATCAGATTATTATTTTGATCATATTGAACCACTTTTAACCCAGTTTATTATTTTATATGATACTAGGAACTCATTTCAAGAGTATACCCAAATATGATAGCTTACCAGAAAATGCAGCTGAATTGCTTGTAAATGCTATTTCTATAAACAGTGCTTTTACTTCTCGGGTGTTAGTAAGTACTTTCATCTACTCTCTTTTTTTCTTTTTTTTTCTCCTTTCTTTTCTTTTATCTCTTTTAATTAACTGTAAGTTTAAGGACTCCTTATGTGCTGTGTTATAATAACTAAGTATATTAAAGTAGCACTTCTTAATTTCCAGCACTCGCCCCTTAATGAATCTGCTTGAATGTGATGAGTTATAGAAGACACATAGTTAATAAGAGTGAGAGACTTACTCGTACTAAATCATTACTGAAGTCATGGTTCAATTTAAATTTAAAAATTAAACATGAAATGTACATTCTATTCTACGGTTGTCTATTAAAAACCATAAAGGTGGGGATAACCTTAAATAGATTAATTATTAATAAAAAGCCAATAGTTGTGCACGAGCAACTTTTGATATTTGTCTTCCATTAGCTTTGTAAGAAGGGGAATGCAAACATTATTAATAAGAAGAGCTATTACCCGAGATGCAATTCAGAGCACGTGGGAACTTTATTTGTGCCAAGCCCCAAATAGGGGAGAGGTTGATTGGGAGTTTTGTGTTTAGCACGTTCAGTGACGTGTGTCCACGAAACCATTGAATAACTAAAGTTTCATTTTGGAGAATTTTATAATTAGATTCAAGTTTAATTATAGTAATAGCTGAATCAATCAGTGGATTATGATTGTGGGAATGGGTATACTGTGTTAATCTGTACTGGATAGGTTAGACTTAAAACTATTAAAATGATAATACCCACACGTATTAGAGATTTTGGAAATACCGACATGGTGCTCCCAATATAAGAGGCATTACAGTCAGTTTGGCATTGAATTAGATATATAATATTATTATAATCCTGTGTAGTGTATTTGTGTGTTGTTCTACACGAATTGAATTTCGAATCTAGTTTATTATATGATGGAAAAACTATGGTAATACTTGTGTTTGCAAAGACTTGCCCGAGACATTTCACAAATTGCCTGTGGTAAGGGAGAACGACTTGGGTTCTAAGTTTGCCATCATGACAATTGTTACGTTGACACAGGTTATTAATTCTGTTATTAACCTTGACAATGGTATTATTTATCAATTGTAGTGGATACTTCCTGGCTAAGAATTTTTCCATGAGGTATTTAAGTTCAACGCCAAGATCATCTTGTGTATAACTATATTTAACGGCATCATGGACCTGGTTAAAAAGAACCGCTTCTTTAATGTATAGAGAATGATGTGAATGAAAATGTAGAAATTTACTTGTGTGTGTTTTTTTCCTGTAAATCCTAGTACCTAATCTTGTGCCCACTTTATAGATAGTATGGTTTAAGAAATTGATTGAATTATCTATTTCCGTTTTGAGGGTAAACTTTAATCTCTCATGTTAAATGTGTCAATTAATACATCGATAGTTTCCTTGTTACCAATTAGAAGAATATCATCCATATATCTCATGTAAAGTCTAAGATTCGAGGGAAATGGTTGAAGCACTTTTTGTTCAATGGACGCCAAATAAATTTCTAACAACGGTGTTGATATACCTAGACCCATAGGGAGACTGTATACCTGTTCATAAATTTTTTCCTGAAAACGAAATTGTTTTGCTTTAAGTACGAACAACGTGAGTTCCGAAATACTACTAATATTTAAGCTAGTCCATTTAATCAAAGTGTCATCTGCGGTTAATAATTCCCTTAAGACTTGTAAAGCATCTTCTATGTGTACTTTCGTGTATAAAGATACAACGTGAAGGGATGCAAGGATATCACTTTCTGAAATTGATATGGACAAAAGCACATATGTAGATAAAATGGTACCCATTCTTTCAGATACAACAACAGATAAAATAAACGACATTTTTGATATTAATAAACTTAAGAATAAATTAGGCATGGCACTAAGAAGACTTAGAAGTGATAAGCAAATTTGTTTCTGCACCCTTCAACATATTGGCATAGCAACAATGTTCTCCCACGCATTTTCAGTATTGTTAAACTACATAAATTGAATTATCCTTTACGGCCCATTGTTTTGTTTAAATGTTCCATATATGCGAATTTATCTGCATTTCTGGTCAAAATCATTTCTCCTCTCGTGAGGTTTTCCAAATTTCTAGTGTATAAGACTGAACAAGCGCATGAACATATCGATTCCACCATTTCAGATAGCAATATCCTTGCCTCCGTTGTATCTTTATACACTAACGTACACATATAGGACGCTATACAAGCCTTAAGGGAATTATTAACCACAGATGACACTTTGATTAAATGGACTAGCTTAAATAATAGTTGTATTTTGGAACTCATGTCGTTCTTACTTAAAGCAAAACAATTCGTTTTCAGGACAAAATTTACGAACAGGTATACGGTCTCCCTATGGGTCTAGGTATATCAGCCCCATTGTCAGAAATTTATTTGGTGTCCATCGAACAAAAAGTGCTTCAACCATTTTCCTCTAATCTTAGACTTTCGATGAGATATGCATATGATATTCTTCTAATTGGTAACAAGGAAACTATTGATGTATTGCTTGAAACATTTAACATGATATATAAGAGATTAAAGTTTACCCTCGAAACTGAAATAGATAATTCAATCAATTTTTTAAACCTTATCATCTATAAAGTGGGCACAAGATTAGGAATTACAGGAAAAAAATACACATGGGTAAATTTCTACATTTTCATTTGCATCATCCTCTATACATTAAAGAAGTGGTTCTTTTTAACCAGGTCTATAATGCCGTTAAATATAGTTACACACAAGATGATCTTGGCGTTGAACTTAAATACCTCACGGAAAAATTCTTAGATAGGAAGTTTCCACTACAATTGATAAATGATACCATTGTCAAGGTTAATAACCCACGTCAACATAACAATTGTCATGATGGCAAACTTGGAACCCAAGTCGTTCTCCCTTACCACAGGCAATTCGCAAAATGTCTTGGGCAAGTCTTTGCAAACACAGGTATTACCATAGTTTTTTCATCATATAATAAACTAGGTTCCAAATTCAATGCGTATAGAACAACACACAAATATACTACACAGGGTTGCCTGCTTAGCCAGGTGGGCAGGAGCAGCAGTGCGTAGCACACACTTCTTGATTAGACCAGGGTTCGAGCCTGTGACCACCGAATACAGAGGATGCGGAAAGGTCAGGGAATGACCACCACATATCCCCTGAGCAATATGGCCTTAGTTGCTAATGCTCCTAAAAACCAAATAACAACAACAACAATTACACTACACAGGATTATGATAATATTATATATCTAATTCAATGCCAAATTTACTGTTAAACTACATAAATTGGATTATCCTTTACGGCCCATTGTTTCATTTAAACGTTCCATATATGCAAATTTATCTGCATTTCTGGTCAAAAACTTTTGTACTGCCTCTTAATTGGGAGCACCACGACTAAATTCGGCACTTCCAAAATCTCTAATATGCACGCGTATTATAATTTTAATAGTTTTAAGTCTAACCTATCTAGTACGGAGTTAACACAACATGCCCATTCACACAATCATAATCCACTGATCATTTCAGCTATTACTATAATTAAATTGGAATCTAATTATAAAATTCTTCAAAATGAAACTTTATTTATTGAATGGTTTCGTCAACACACACATCATTGAACGTGTTAAACACAAAACTCCCAGTCAACCTCTCCCCTATTTGGAACTTGGCACAAATAAAGTTCCCACGTTCTCTGAATTGCATCTCGGGTAATAGCTCTTCTTATTAATAATGTTCGCGTTCCTCTTTTCACAAAGCTAACTGAAGCTTTGTGAAAGCTTCAGTTAGCTTTAGCTTTTTATTAATAATTTTTAATCAAAGCTTTGCTTTGATTAAAAAGCTCACAAAGCTTTTTATTAATAATTAATCTATTTAAAGTTATCCTCACCTTTACAGTTTTTAATAGACAACCGTCAAATGGAATGTACATTTCATTCTTATGCACATATTTTAATGAGTTTAAATTAATTTCATATTTAATTTTTAAATTTAAATTGAACCGCGACTTCAGTAATTATTTAGTACAAGTAATTCTCTCACTCTTATTAACTATGTCTTCTATAACTCATCACATTCAAGCCGATTCATCAAGAGGTGAGTGCTGTAAATTAAGCAGTGCTACTTTAATATACTCTTTTAATTATTAAAATTTGTTCATTTTAGAGTGAATGTTTTAATAACTTTAGATACTTCGTATTTTTGAATTTCTGTTACACTATACCTTATACCTGTCAAGAAAATCATCAGATAACCTATAACAGTATAAGTTATCTGATGATTTCTGTAACACGTACGAGGGAGTGTTGAAAAAATCAGAGAGTTAGGATTAAATTTGAAAGAGTCTGGAATTTTTCCCAGACACAAAAGGAGAGAGAGAGAAAGAGAGAGAGAAAAAGGTGGTGTGAACCTTGTCAGTTGTCAGTGAGTTTTGCCCTGGAGAGATTTTTCAAGGTTCTGGGGGAATTTTGCCCAGTGTTGCTTGTATTTTTAACAGGAGACTGTTTTACATGAGAACATTCACTTAAATAGAAATAGTATGAGAATTTCTGAATCTATCAAGGCAATGTTAGGTGAATAATATTAGTATTATTAGTAGCAAATGATTCAAGAAAGCAAGCTTATAAAGTATCGGGGGGAAACCACCTGCCACATTTCCTCCAATAATTTGCTAGGTTTCCCCTGAATTTATTCAAACTATCCCCTCCACAACAACAGATGGAAGGTTCCAACAATCAACCACCTGCCGGCCAAAGGCAAACTTCAGCACATTTGCCTTATAACCATCCTTCCTCAATTTTAAATTATGCCCCACCATTGTTTGTAGTCTGAGCAAGAGGAAGAATTTCATCAGCACTAAGCTTGCTCAATCCATTCAAAGCCCTCAACATCTCAATCAGATCACCTTGCAGGTGCCTCCAGATGCTGCAATTTGCAGAACTGAAACTTTTCTTGACCATCCTTTTGTTCGCTAAATAATCTCATTGCCCTTCTTTGCACCTGTTCTAGCAGATCTACATCCTTCATAAAATGAGGCCTCTAGACCTATATTAGAACTTAAGATGCACCCTAACCATTACAGTGGGATAATCACCTCCTTATCTTTGCTAACAAAATTCTTGTGTATCATTGACAAAACCCCATGAGCTGTTCTGGCAGCCTGTCTGTACTGCTCAAGGAACTTCATATCTGTTTGTGCAATTACCTTCAGGCCTTCTTCATTTTCCAATATCCTGAGTGTAGTTCTTCACAGTTGGTATGTTAGTTAATCTGGGATTACTGCTACCTGTATGCCTACTTTTTCTAGATTTTGTTGCAGTAGCTTACCTTGATTACTCTTTTTAACCAGCCTGCCAGCCTTTGTATTATCTGCAAACTTAGACATTAAGCCTGATATACTTTCATCAGTATCATTAATAAATATAGAAAACAATAATGGGCTCAGCACTGAACTCCAGGGAATGAACTCCAATGATAATTAGTCCACAAAGTGCAGTATCCATTAATAACCACTCTCTGTCTTCTCCCACTCAATCATTCTTTTATCCCTAGGTAGATTTTGGTGGGTAACTGCTAATTTTGGGGGAGAGAAGTATATGGTTACAAATAATGCACAACAGCAACAAACAGCAGTGAAATTGAATTTTAGTATTTTTTCTGGGACA
This sequence comes from Mastigoproctus giganteus, assembly GCF_048544385.1. Taxonomy (NCBI): domain Eukaryota; kingdom Metazoa; phylum Arthropoda; class Arachnida; order Uropygi; family Thelyphonidae; genus Mastigoproctus; species Mastigoproctus giganteus. The sequence goes on along the minus strand of NC_143587.1, from coordinate 89,982,607 downwards.
TGCAGCAGCTTGGAAAGATGTGGGGGATTATAGTGCCTCCTCATGGGACAAGCAAATATATGAGCTATGATAGGGTTATTAGATGCAAAAACTGGCACACATATAATTGCCTATCCACTAATGCTAGTGCCTGTTTAGCAGTGTCTGTGGTAGCACAGACACTGATATCAGGCAGTTGGCTCCATCCTTTAAACTTGACGCTGATATCAGGCAGTCTGCTCCATCCTTTAAACTTGACACTGATATCCACCATAATTTCAAAATTTCATCAAACTGTCTTCTAAATATTTGCATGTTTTGAATGTTTCTGTAAAGTTTTCTTTACAGAAAATGTTTCAGGTTGTTTTAGTAAATTCAGTCATTTATTGCCTTTAAAAATTTACTTGAAGTGCAGGGTTATTTAATCTTTCATTAGAATTAATTTCTAATTATGTCTTTCTTCCAATAAATTAGATATTGATAAAGGTATATCAAGTTATATGTTATACGATTGCGGATAATATTAAGTTTGATTAATGATGGTAATTACAGTATACTTTTCAAGACTGATAAATTAGGCAGATGAGCTGAAAAGTAACAATTGAAATTTGACATTGATAAATACAGTGTGCTGCATTTGGGTAACAGTACTTCTTTTCATTCTCCACCATTCAAGGTAGTTGAGAATGAAGAGACCCAGGGTAATTGTACAATCCTACATGAAATCCTCTGAGCAATGCAGACAGGTTTCCAGTAGAGCTTGTGGAGTTCTTTTTAGTGATACGCTTCAATTTTTCTTAGTGGGCAGAAGGAGGTGATAATTCTGCTGTATAAGGCAGTGATTAGCTGCATACAAGTTCAAAAGTTCCATTTTAGGAGGATGTGAATTTGCTGGAATAGGTACAAAAAAGAAACCACTAAGATTAGTGAGGAGAAGAAACAAAAAGGTAGTCTTACCACAAAAACTTGAGTTCTCTGAATCAGGAATTTGATTGAATTGTTCATGGCTGGCTTTAATTGAATAGAATAAACTAAGTGCTGATGGATTCCCTACTCTTTCTTAGACTATGCACTGAAGGGGATATAAATTTTTGAAAACGTTGACCAAAGGATACAGGCCACATAAATTACATCATTGTAAATTTCTTCCCAAAACAAGCATTACAATTAAAAATAATTGTCTCTGTGAGTCTCAAATTGTTATACACTCATGGAAAATGATTATGCATTTTATTGATAAGAAAATAAATAAAAGAAACAACTAAGCACACTTGAACACTAAGTACAAATAGTTACAGCAGTGTTTCCTCAACGTTTTCGTTGTTGCGGTACACTTTTAAAGATGCTAAAATTTTGCAGCACACTACAATCACTATTATACTCATATATATTATATATGCATATATATAATATATATTATTAATATCTATAAATAAAAATTTTATATATATATTCACAAACTGGAACTTATTTCTGTTGGGTATATTTAATAATACATTTATTATTTGTCTTAAATGCTTTAATGTTCTTTTTTGAACATACATGAATTGCATGAAATTAGCATTAGCATTAGTAGAGGCATATGATGCAAGAAAGCAAGCTTATTCAGCATCAGCCAAAAAAAAAACAAAAAACCCACCACTCCCATTTCACCCCTCCGTTCGCTCGAAATACCTGTCCAGTTGAGCCTTAAATTTGTTTAGGCTATCAACTTCAACAACAAGTGATGGAAGTCGGTTCCACCAACCAACCACCCGCTGGCCAAAGGCAAATTTCCGCACATCTATCCGACATCCGTCCTTCCTCAATTTGAATTTATGCCCTCTGAGCTGATTATTCTGATCAAGAGGAAGAATCCCATTGGCATTGAGCATGCTCAAACCATTCAAAGCCTTATACACCTCTATCAGATCACCTCGCCGGTGCCTAGTCTCCAGACTCTGTAATTTGCAAAACTTAAGCCTTTCTTCGTAAGAGCAACCCTTTGTTCCATTCAATAATCTTGTTGCCCTTCTCTGTACCCGTTCCAGCAGCTTTACATCCTTCTTGAAATGAGGCCCCCAGACCTGTATACAGTACTCAAGATGTGGCCTAACCATTGCCTTATACAAGGGAATAATCACCTCCTTATCCCTACTAGAAAAATTCCTGTATATCATTGACAAGACACCACGAGCTACTCTTGCCGCTCGTCTGCACTGCTCAGAGAACTTCATATCTGCCTGCACAACTACCCCCAGGTCGTTTTCATTCTCCACCACTGTCAGTGTAGTACCGCAGAGTTGATACGTTGCTCTAGGGTTACTGTTTCCCATATGTAGTACTTTACATTTGTCAATGTTAAACTTCATTTGCCACCTCTCAGCCCATCTGTTCAACCTTTCCAGATCCTGTTGCAGCAGCATAGCGTCAGTGGTGTCCTTAACAACCCTGCAACCTTTGTATCATCTGCAAACTTGGACATTAAACTTGATATCCCATCATCAGTATCATTCATAAACACCGAAAACAACAACGGACCCACGACTGAACCCTGAGGAACTCCACTAATAACATTAGTCCACGTTGAGCAGTGTCCGTTGATTACCACTCTCTGTCTTCTGCCACTCAACCATCCCCTTATCCATAGTAGCAATTTGCCTCCAATGCCGCACTGCTCCAATTTGTGCAGCATTCTTCCATGTGCAACAGTATCAAACGCCTTTCTAAGATCCAAATATATAATATCAAAGTTATTCCCTGCATCCAGTTCTTTTGTGACTACATCATAGTATCCAATCAAATTGGTCAAGGCAAGACCTGCCCTTAACAAAACCATGCTGCGTCTGAGCTATAACTGAATTCTTGTCTAGACGATCCTGCAGTGCTTCTTTAACCAGTGCCTCCATGAATTTACCTGGAACAGAAGTTAAACTAACAGGTCTATAATTACTTGTGTCAGCCTTTGATCCTCCTTTGTGAATTGGGGTTACATTTGCACATTTCCAGTCTATGGGTACCTCCCCTGAGTCCAAAGAAGCTCTCATAATTATGGCTAGGGGTTTGCTTATTCCTTTGCTGCCTCTTTAATATAACTGGATAGATCCCATCCACCCCAGGTGCCTTTTTTATGTTTATCCTCAACAATCTCTCCTCCACTTTCCTCTCAGTTATTACAAAATCATCCAGCTCACTGCCAATGTTTACTTTACCTACATCATTCTCCTTCCTGAATAACTCCTCATGCGTGAATGTAGATGCAAAATACTCATTTAGATTGTTAGCCACCTGAGCAGGATCCTCAACTGTTGAACCATCAATATCCAGTGGACCAATCTGATTCATCCCTTTCCTTCTTGAGTTTAAATAGGTAAAGAACTCTTTTCTGTTTTTCTTTGCATCCTTTGCCAAGGATTTTTTCCTAGTCTGCCTTTGCCTGCCTAATCTCCTTTGTGACTTGGTTACAGACCAACTTATATCTATCATAGGCTTCCATGTCACCCATTAATTTGTATGTATCCCATGCATTTTTCTTCTCTGCCACATGTCTCATTAGTTCATCTGACAACCATTTAGGCCTAAACCTTGAACAATATTTCTTAGTTGGTATGTAAAGCCTGGTAGCCTCCAAGATTAGTTCCTTGAATGCTTCCCATTTTGAGTTTGCTGTTGGTAACATCATCAGTTGGTCCCACTGTATAGAATTTAAATACTGTCTCAGACCATCATAGTCGCCTTTACGAAAACAAAAACCCTTCCCTTTACCTCTGATGGTAGTTACCTCCTTGAGTAAATCCCACTTCAACACACTGTGATCACTGCCACCTAGTGGTTCATTTATCTGCAGATTCTTAATGCATGAAGAATCACTACTGATAATCAGATCAAGAGTATTGCTCCCTCTTATTGCCTCACAAACATGCTGATGTAGAAAACAATCATCCAATAAATCCACAAAAGCCTTGCTAGTGTGCGAGTGACCAACCCACAAATTCCAGTCAATATCTGGCAAATTAAAATCCCCCATTATAAGGCTCTCTGATTTACTGGCCCACTCTATTTCCCTGTACAATATCTTATTATACTCATCAGAGTCATTAGGCCTATAGCACACTCCTACTCTCAATTTTGATTTCCCTATGCTTATGTCACACCAAACTGACTCGACACTGCCCTGTCCATCGATGTCGACTGACTTCACTTCCTTGGACTTTGTGTTTCTTTACTAATAGCATAACCCCTCCCCCCTTCCTATCCTGTCTATCCTTTCTGTAGACGTTGTACTCCCCAAATTGCAGTTCTGCATCCCTTATATCTGTGTGACACCACGTCTCTGATATCCCAACAATATCTGCCTTTGATGTTTTGAGCAATACCTCAAATTCATCAAATTTATTTACCAAACTCCTAGCATTGGTGTACACGCAGGTATACATGCACCTGTTTCTATTCTTGGCTACCCTAACACAACCCATGTGTTTACTTGTACCGCAATGACTCCCAGCAGTCTCTGAAATATCCTGCATCTTGTTTTTCAGGCTTCTGCTCATTTCAATAGAAGCAGTGCAAGAATCACTTCCACCTCTGCCAGTGGCTACTGTTAACCTATTAGTCCTTGTATCCCCCCCAACTAGCAGTTTTCCGACCCACCCTACTCTGCCTCGACAGCATCAGCAAAAATTCTTGCACCCTTTCTATTTAAGTGTATCCCATCCCTGTAGAAGCAATCTCTCATGTTAACAAGTACAGTCCAGGCTGAAAAAAATTCTACCCCTTGAGCCTTGCACAATCCCTCCAGGGCCGAATTGATCGACAAGGCTCTCATCATATACTGCCTCCTATCGTGTCTGGGCAGAATTGCAGACACTTTCAAATTCAACCCTAATTCACGGCTTTTTTTCAACAGTGACCTGTACTTGCTAAGTAATTCCGCCGGTCTCCTACTCTTAATATCATTAGTGCCAACGTGTACAACTATATCACTTTTTGTGCCCTTAAAAGATGATATCCGCTCCACAACGTCATCAACCTTTGCCCCTGGCAGACAAATTTAAAAGAAAATATGTAAAAAATTAACATAATTATATAAATATTAAAAATATATATATAGAATTATAACATTTTAATCAGTGAGACGGTTGGGTTTGATGGGAGGCACAGTGCTTTAATACGAGGATTTATTGTGGATAGGCTTACTCACAGCTCCTCTCCTACCAATTTTAGTCTCTCTTTTTTCGTTTAATCTTGTTTAAAGCGGAAAACACTTTTTCTTGCAAGTAGAAAGTGGAAAATGGCAATAAAATTCTAATTGCCTTTTTGGAAATTCGTGGATATTCATTTTGATTCAAAATTTGCTAATATTAGTGTTATTAAATTGAATTTCCAGCGACTGGTCACTGCGGATCTCAGCCAATTCTTCCTCTTGTAGCAAATAGTTCTCTACCTGGCCCCGAGTGCCAAGCGATTGTGATCGAGCGTTTTTCTCTGTGCCTAAAGAGTGATTATCTAAAAGCGATTTAAAGTTATATTAAGTTCCTGTCCTTAAGAAATTTAATTTTTAATATCAGCTACTGTCACAAAAAGTACTTGTACAGAGCAAGAAAGAAAAGCTACCTTTCTTTATTTTTCATATTTCCTTTACTAACACTTACTACTCTATGCTTGGTCACATCGTGCACTGCTCCTGCCTCCCCATGGCAGGACCGGAAATCTTGGCAGAAAAGCTAATCTGCCAAGGGCTAAAAGGAGCAAACATGGATCAACATGCCTTTCCGCCTCTCGAGCCGACAAGCTCTCGGCCAGAGTTAAACAATGAGCATAACACGTCGCAACCCAAGAGGTTGAAAGCCACTTCCTCAGCGACAAATTGACCTGTATTTCTAATAATGCACTCTCTTGGAGATCAGCCTCTCGGTAAGCTCTCTCCATTTCTTGTCCAAAAACACCTGGAAAGTCTGGCAGGATCTCCTAAGACAGACAAGAGACTGCAATCAGGGGACCTACTAGTGGAGACAATAAACCATGGACATTCGCAGAAACTACTAAACCTTGCCAGGTTTGCTGGAATTCCAGTAAAGGTTTCTCCCCATGCAACCCTAAATACATCCAAAGTTATATCCAGCTGGGATCTTTTGAATGTCACGGAGGAGGAGATAAGGCAAGAACTTCAAGACCAAAATGTCATTGCAGTCAAAAGGATTGTGACTAAAAAAGACAATACTTACACCTACAAGGAACATTATTCTCACCTTCAATACACCAAATCTACCAACATCGATAAAAGCAGGCTATCTAGTTTTAGCATTAGCATTAGTAGAGGCATTTGATGCAAGAAAGCAAGCTTATGCAGCATCAGCCAAAAAAAAAAAAAAAAAAAAAAACCCACTTCCACTTCACCCCTCTGTTCGTTCAAAATACCTGTCCAGCTGAGCCTTAAACTTATTTAGGCTATCAACCTCCACCACAAGGGATGGAAGTCTGTTCCACCAACTAACCACCCGCTGGCTAAAGGCAAATTTCCGCACGTCTATCCTACATCTGTCTTTCCTCAATTTGAATTTATGCCCTCTCAGGTGATTTTTCTGAGCTAGAGGAAGAATCCCATCAGCATTGAGCATGCTTAAACCATTCAAGGCTTTATACACCTCTATCAGATCACCTCGCTGGTGCCTAGTCTCCAGACACTGTAATTTGCAAAACTTAAGCCTTTCTTCGTAAGAGCACCCCTTTGTTCCATTCACTAATCTTGTTGCCCTTCTCTGTACTCGTTCCAGCAGCTCTACATCCTTCTTGAAATGAGGCCTCCAGACCTGTATACAGTACTCTAGGTGTGGCCTGACCATTGCCTTATACAATGGAATAATCACCTCCTTATCCCTTCTGGAAAAATTCCTGTATATCATTGACAATACTCCATGAGCTACTCTTGCAGCCCGTCTGCACTGCTCAGAGAACTTCATATCTGCCTGCACAACCACCCCCAAGTCCCTTTCATTCTCTACCACTGTCAGTGTAGTACCACAGAGTTGATACGTTGCTCCGGGGTTGCTGTTTCCCATGTGCTTCTCAGTACTTTACATTTGTCAATGTTAAACTTCATTTGCCACCTCTCAGCCCATCTGCTCAACCTTTCCAGATCCTGTTGCAGCAGCATAGTGTCAGTAGTGTCCTTGACAACCCTGCCAACCTTTGTATCATCTGCAAACTTGGACATTAAGCTTGATATACCATCATCAATATCATTTATAAATACAGAAAACAATAATGAACCCAACACTGAGCCCTGAGGGACTCCACTAATAACATTAGTCCACGATGAGCAGTGTCCATTGATTACCACTCTCTATCTTATCCCCCTCAACCACGCCTTTATCCATAGCAACAGTTTGCCTCCAATGTCACACTGCTCCAATTTGTGTAGCAGTCTTCCATGTGCAACAGTATCAAAAGCCTTTCTAAGATCCAAGTATATAATATCCAAGTTATTCCCTGCATCCAGTTCTTTTGTGACTGCATCATAATATCCAATCAAGTTGGTCAGGCAAGACTTCCCCTTAACAAAACCATGCTGTGTCTGAGCTATAACTGAAGTCTTGTCTAAATGATCCTGCAGTGCTTCTTTAACCAGTGCCTCCATTAATTTTCCTGGAACAGAAGTTAAGCTCACAGGTCTATAATTACTTGTGTCAGCCTTTGATCCTCCTTTGTGAATTGGGGTCACATTTGCACATTTCCAGTCTATGAGTACCTCCCCTGAGTCCAAGGAAGCTCTCATAATTATGGCTAAGGGTTTGCTTACTTCCTTTGCTGCCTCCTTTAATATAACTGGATAGATCCCATCCACCCCGGGTGCCTTTCTTGTGTTTATCTTCAACAGTTTCTCCTCCACTTTACTCCCAGTTATTTCAAGATTCTGTAGCTTACTGCTAGAGTTGAATACACCTCTGGCATTCCCCTTGCTGAATAACTCCTCATGTGTGAATGTCAATGCAAAATATTCATTTAGTTTGTTAGCTACTTGAGCAGGATCATCAACAGTTGACCCATCAATATCAAGTGGACCAATCTGATTCATCCCCTTCCTTCTAGAGTTAACATAAGTAAAGAACTCTTTGCTGTTTTTCTTTGCATCCCTTGCCAAGGATTTCTCGTAATCTGCCTTTGCCTGCCTAACCTCCTTTGTAACTTGGTTGCATATCAACTTGTATCTATCATAGGCTTCTGTGTCATGTGTTAATTTGTAAGTATCCCATGCATTTTTCTTCTCTGCCATATGCCTCATTAGTTCATCTGACATCCATTTTGGCCTAAACCTTGAACAATATTTCTTAGTTGGTATGTAAAGCCTAGTAGCTTTCAAGATAAGTTCTTTGAATGCTTCCCATTTTGAATTTGCTGTTGGTAACATCATCAGTTGGTCCCACTGTATAGAATTTAAATACTGTCTCAGTCCATCGTAGTCGCCTTTACGGAAGCAATAACCCTTCCCTTTACCCCTAATGGTAGTTACCTCTTTGAGTAAATCCCACTTCAGCACACTGTGATCACTGCCACCTAGTGGTTCGTTTATCTGCAGATTCTTAATGCATGAAGAATCACTGCTGATAATCAAATCAAGAGTATTACTCCCTCTAGTTGCCTCCTGAACATGCTGATGTAGAAAACAATCATCCAATAAATCCACAAAAGCCCTGCTAGTGTGTGAGTAACCAGCCCCCAAATTCCAGTCAATATCTGGGAAATTAAAATCTCCCATTATAAGACTCTCTGATTTACTGGCCCACTCTATTTCCCTGTACAGTTCCTTATTATACTCATCAGAGTCATTAGGCCTATAGCACACTCCTACTCTCAATTTTGATCTCCCAATGCTTATGTCACACCAAACTGACTTGACACTGCCCTGTCCATCAATGTCGACTGGCTTCACTTCCTTGGATTTTATGTGTTTCTTAACTAATAGCATAACCCCTCCCCCCTTCCTATCCTGTCTATCCTTTCTGTAGATGTTGTACTCCCCAAATTCCAGTTCTGCATCCCTTATATCTGTGTGACACCACGTCTCTGATATCCCAACAATATCTGCCTTTGATGTTTTGAGCAATACCTCAAATTCATCTAATTTATTTACTGAACTCCTAGCATTGGTGTACACGCAAGTATACCTGCACCTGTTTCTATTCTTAGCTACCCTAACACAACCCATGTGTTTACTTGTACCGCAATGGCTCCCAGCAGTCTCTGAAATACCATGCATCTTGTTTTTCAGGCTTCTGCTCATTCTAATAGAAGCAGTGCAAGAATCTCTTTCACCTCTGCCAGTGGCTACTGTTAATCTATTTGTCTTTGTATCCCCCCAAGCTAGCAGTTTTCCGACCCACCTAACACTGCCTCGATAGCATCAGCAAATATTCTTGCACCCTTTCTATTTAAGTGTATCCCATCCCTGTAGAAGCAATCTCTCCTGTTAACAAGTACAGTCCAGGCTGAAGAAAATTCCAGCCCTTGAGCCTTGCACAATCTTTCCAGGGCCGAATTGATCGACAAGGCTCTCATCATATACTCCCTCCTATCGTGTCTGGGCAGAATTGCAGACACTTTCAAATTCAACCCTAATTCTCGGCTTTTGTTCAACAGTGACCTGTACTTGTTAAGTAATTCTGCCGGTCTCCTACTCTTAATATTATTAGTGCCAACGTATACAACTATATCACCTTTTGTGCCCTTAAAAGATGATATTCGCTCTACAACGTCATCAACCTTTTCCCCTGGCAGACATACTCTGGTCCTGTTCCACCTATCTTTTTTACAAAGCATGTTCCCCGTTTCCCTGACAATAGAGTCACCAACAACTACTAGTTCCTTCAGGACCAGCGCATTCTGCCTTGGGGTTGTCTCTGTGTCACGCGATGCCCAAGTGCAAGCTCTGGCGTTGATGTGGGCAGCTGAGAGCTTGATGGGCCCCTCAGTTTAGTTTCTTCGAGGGCATCCACCCTGTCCTTCAAGCTCTCATATAGGCCCACAAGAACGCCGAGTTGTTGCTTGATATCGATACACTCCTTGCATCGCGCACACACAAAGACATCCCCCTTGGCAGTATCATGTCCCGTACCCGATTGCTCTGCAAACATCAAGCAAACAGTGCATTTTATAAGGCTGTGAGTCAGAGAACAACTGCCCCCCCCCTCAGTTCTGCTCTGAGCCACAGCACTTCCATTAGCTTGAGCCTTTTGCTTTGCCGCTCTGGTCTGAGTCATGATTCTATTAATTTATTAATTAATTATAATTAATTATGTTAAATATAATTAATTATATTACGTTTATAATCTAAGTCGTTATATGTATTTATTTAAACGTACAATTTAACTGCTAACGAAGTTCAACTAATGCTATCTAGTACGTTATATAACTATCGTATCACAAAGGCGGGAAAATTACGAACGGTACCGGAGTTGAAACACATGGAAACCTTTACCGATACTAAACCTTGCCAGCTTTGCTGGAATTCCAGTAAAGGTTTCTCCCCATGCAACCCTAAATACATCCAAAGTTATATCCAGCTGGGATCTTTTGAATGTCACGGAGGAGGAGATAAGGCAAGAACTTCAAGACCAAAATGTCATTGCAGTCAAAAGGATTGTGACTAAAAACGACAATACTTACACCTACAAGGAACATTATTCTCACCTTCAATACACCAAATCTACCAACATCGATAAAAGCAGGCTATCGAGTTTGTCGCATTAGGCCCTACATTCCTAATCCACTGAGAACTGGGGGGGGCAGTTGCCCTCTGAATCACAGCCTATTAAAATGCACTACTTGCTTGATGTTTGTGGAGCAGTCAGGTACGGGACATGATACTGCTATGGGGGATGTCTTTGTGTGTGCACGATGCAAGGAGTGTAAAGAAATCAGGCGATAACTCAGCATTGTTATGGGCCTATATGAGAGCTTGAAGGACAGGATGGATGCCCTCGAAGAAGTTGCCCTCTGAATCACAGCCTATTAAAATGCACTACTTGCTTGATGTTTGTGGAGCAGTCAGGTACGGGACATGATATTGCCATGGGGGATGTCTTTGTGTGTGCGCGATGCAAGCAGTGTAAGGAAATCAGGCGACAACTCAGCATTGTTATGGGCCTATATGAGAGCTTGAAGGACAGGATGGATGCCCTCGAAGGATTAAAAGTGAGGGGCCCATCAAGCTCTCAGCAGCCCACACCAATGCCAGAGCTTGCACTTGGTCATCGCGCAACACAGTGGCAGCCCCCAAGGCAGAATGCACTGGTCCCAAAGGAACTAGTAGTTGTTGTTGGTGACTCTATTGTCAGGGAAACGGGAAACATGCTTTGTAAAAAGGATAGGTGGAACAGGACCAGGGTATGTCTGCCAGGGGCAAATGTTGATGACGTTGTAGAGCAGATATCATCTTTTAAGGGCACAAAAGGTGATATAGTTGTACACGTTGGCACTAATGATATTAAGAGTAGGAGACCGGCGGAATTACTTAACAAGTACAGGTCACTGTTGAAAAAAAGCCGTGAATTAAGGTTGAATTTGAAAGTGTCTGCAATTTTGCCCAGACACGATCGGAGGGAGTATACGATGAGAGCCCTGTCGATCAATTCGGCCCTGGAAGGATTGTGCAAGGCTCAAGGGATAGAATTTTTTTCAGCCTAGTCTGTACTTGTTAACAGGAGAGGCTGCTTCTACAGGGATGGGATACACTTAAATAGAAAGGGTGTAAGAATGTTTGCTGATGCTATCGAGGGAGTGTTAGGTGGGTCGGTAAACTGCTTGATTCGGGGGATACAAGGACTAATAGATTAACAGTAGCCACTGGCAGAGGTGAAAGTGATTCTTGCACTGCTTCTATTGGAGTGAGCCGCAGCCTGGAAAATAAGATGCAGGATATTTCAGAGACTGCTGGGAATCATTGGGGTACAAATAAACACATAGGTTGTGTCAGGGTAGCTAAGAAAAAGAACAGGTGCATGTATACTTGCGTGTACACCAATGCTAGGAGTTCAGTAAATAAATTAGATGAATTTGAGGTATTGCTCAAAACATCAAAGGCAGATATTGTGGGGATTTCAGAGACGTGGTGTCACACAGATATAAGGAATACAGAACTGGAAGGCGACTCCGTAGCCAGTTGAGCAGGAAAGCAGTGCGTAGCACACGCTTCTTGATTAGACTGGGGTTCGAGCCCGTGACCACCAAATACGGAGGATGCGGAAAGGTTAAACAATGACCACCGCAATATCCCCGGAGCAATATGGCCTTAGTTGCTAATGCTCCCAAAAACCAAATAACAACAATGACAACAAAACTGGAATTTTGGGAGTACGATGCCTACAGAAAGGATAGACAGAGTAGGAAGGGAGGAGGGGTTATGCGATTAGTTAAGAAATACATAAAATCCAAGGAAGTGAAGCCAGTCGACATTGCTGGACAATGCAGTGTCGAGTCAGTTTGGTGTGACATAAGCATTGGGAGATCAAAATTGAGCGTACGAGTGTGCTATAGGCCTAATGATTCTGATGAGTATAATAAGAAACTGTAGCGGGCAATAGAGTGGGCCAGTAAATCAGAGAGTCTTATTATGGGGGATTTTAATTTCCCAGATATTGACTGGAATTTGGGGGCTGGTCACTCACACACTAGCAAGGCTTTTGTGGATTTATTGGATGATTGTTTTCTACATCAGCATGTTCGGGAGGCATCTAGAGGGAGTAATACTCTTGATTTGATTATCAGTAGTGATTCTTCATGCATTAAGAATCTGCAGGTAAATGAACCACTGTGTGGCAGTGATCACAGTGTGCTGAAGTGGGATTTACTTAAAGAGGTAACTACTATTAGAGGTAAAGGGAAGGGTTATTGCTTTCGTAAAGGCGACTACGATGGACTGAGACAGTATTTAAATTCTATACAGTGGGACCAACTGATGATGTTACCAACAGCAAATTCAAAATGGGAAGCATTCAAAGAACTTATCTTGGAAGCTACTAGGCTTTACATACCAACTAAGAAATATTGTTCAAGGTTTAGGCCTAAGTTGATGTCAGATGAACTAATGAGACATATGGCAGAGAAGAAAAATGCATGGGATACATACAAATTAACACGTGACACAGACGCCTATGATAGATACAAGTTGATCTGTAACCAAGTTACAAAGGAGGTTAGGCAGGCGAAACAGATTACGAGAAATCTTTGGCAAGGGATGCAAAGAAAAACAGCAAAGAATTCTTTATTTATGTAAACTCTAGCAGGAAGGGGATGAATCAGATTGGCCACTTGATATCGATGGGTCAACTGTTGATGATCCTGCTCAGGTAGCTAACAAACTAAATGAATATTTTGCATCGACATTCACACATGAGGAGTTATTCAGCGAGGGGAATGCCAGAGGTGTATTCAACTCTGGCAGTAAGCTGGAGAATCTTGTAATAACTGAGAGTAAAGTGGAGGAGAAATTGTTGAAGATAAATACAACAAAGGCATCTGGGGTGGATGGGATCTATCCAGTTATATTAAAGGAGGCAGCAAAGGAAGTAAGCAAACCCTTAGCCATAATTATGAGAGCTTCCTTGGACTCAGGGGAAGTACCATGGACTGGAGATGTGCAAATCTGACTCCAATTCACAAAGTAGGATCAAAGGGTGACACAAGTAATTATAGACCTGTTAGTTTAACTTCTGTTCCTGGAAAATTAATGGAGGCACTGGTTAAAGAAGCACTGCAGGATTATCTAGACAAGACTTCAGTTATAGCTCAGACACGCGCCTCCGTAGCCAGGTGGGAAGGAGCAGCAGTGCGTAGCACACGCTTCTTGATTAGACCGAGGTTCGAGCCCGTCACCACCAAATACGGAAGATGCGGAAAGGTCAGGGATTGACCACCGCATATCCCGGAGCAATATGGCCTTAGTTGCTAATGCTCTTAAAAAAAAAAAAAAAAAAATAGCTCAGACACAGCATGGTTTTGTTAAGGGGAAGTCTTGCCTGACCAGTTTGATTTGATGCTATGATGCAGTCAGAAAAGAACTGGATGCAGGGAATAACTTTGTTATTATATACTTGGATCTTAGAAAGGCTTTTAATACTGTTGCACATGGAAGACTGCTGCACAAATTGGAGCAGTGTGGCATTGGAGGCAAATTGCTGCTATGGATAAAGGGGTGGTTGAGGGGGAGAAGAGACAGAGAGAGAGAGAGAGAGAGAGAGAGAGAGAGAGAGAGAGAGAGAGAGAGAGAGAGAGAGAGAGAGAGAGAGAGGTAATCAATGGACACTGCTCATCGTGGACTAATGTTATTAGTGGAGTCCCTCAGGGTTCAGTATTGGGTCCATTATTGTTTTCTGTATTTATAAATGATATTGATGATGGTATATCAAGCTTAATGTCCAAGTTTGCAGATGATACGAAGGTTGGCAGGGTTGTCAAGGACACTACTGACACTATGCTACTGCAACAGGATCTGGAAAGGTTGAGCTGATGGGCTGAGAGGTGGCAAATGAAGTTTAACATTGACAAATGTAAAGTACTACATATGGGAAACAGCAACCCCAGAGCAACGTATCAACTCTGTGGTACTACACTGACAGTGGTAGAGAATGAAAGGGACATGGGGGTGGTTGTGCAGGCAGATATGAAGTTTTCTGAGCAGTGCAGATGGGCTGCAAGAGTAGCGCATGGTGTATTGCCGATGATATATAGGAATTTTTCTAGCAGGGATAAGGAGGTGATTATTCCATTGTAGCATTGTAGGCAATGGTCAGACCATTGTAGCATTTTAGGCAATGGTCAGACCACACCTAGAGTACTGTATACAAGTCTGGAGGCCTCATTTCAAGAAGGATGTAGAGATGCTGGAACGAGTACAGAGAAGGGCAACAAGATTGGTGAATGGAAAAACGGGTGCTCTTACGAAGGAAGGCTTAAGTTTTGCAAATTACAGTGTCTGGAGACTAGGCACCGGCGAGGTGATCTGATAGAGGTGTATAAAGCCTTGAATGGTTTGAGCATGCTCAATGCTGATGGGATTCTTCCTCTTGCTCAGAATAATCACCTGAGAGGGCATAAATTCAAATTGAGAAAAAACAGATGTAGGATAGACATGAGGAAATTTGCCTTTAGCCAGCGGGTGGTTGGTTGGTGGAATAGACTTCCATCCCTTGTCGTGGAAGTTGATAGCCTAAATAAGTTTAAGGCTTAGCTGGATGGGTATTTCAAACGAACAGAGGGGTGAAGTGGAAGTGGTTATTTTTTATTTATTTTTTTGTTTATTTATTTTATTTATTTTTTTTTTTGGCTGATGCTGCATAAGCTTGCTTTCTTGCATCAAATGCCTGTACTAATGCTAATGCTAATGCTAATGCGCCAAAGTATGGCCACTCTCAAACGGCATGCAGAGGAAATCAAGTTTGCCCCAATTGTGGGTCCTCTGACCACACTCAAAGTGATTGCTCAGCAAAAGAAATGGCCTGCCCAAACTGTAAAGGCAACCATCCTGCTTATTCTAGGCCATGACAAATGGAAAACTGAAAAGAAAATTGTGACATATAAGATTGAAAATAAAGTAAGTTTTCAAAAAGCAAGGAAAGTAATTGCTCCCAGTATGACTAAGCGTACATACGCCAGTATTGCGCAACAGTATCAATCAGTGGGCACCCAAACTGATGTTACAGTACCTTCAAACACTTCAATCTCTGACTGGGCTTGGGCTGTTCTCTCCCAGCAACAGTCCAATACCCCTAAGCAGTTGAACCAGGCAAATAATACTGCAATTACAGTACCCGCAACATCTCCTTCTCCTCCCCTTGATTGCTTCTACATCGAATAATCGGAGCTGACATTTAAATTGAATATCCAAGAAACATCTATGGATACATTCGACTCATCTAGACAAGAACCTATCTTAGAAATAGATGCGGAAGAAGAAATGGACACCGGTCGACCATTCTTCTCCAAAAAAGACAAACCAAAGCCTGAACGTCACAAGCCAGCCACATTAAAAAAAAAAAAACAGTCAGATACAGCTTCTTCTACTAAACACCAGTAATGGCGCCTCCGTAGCCAGGTGGGCAGGAGCAGCAGTGCGTAGCACACGCTTCTTGATTAGACTGGGGTTCGAACCCGTGACCACCAAATACGGAGGATGCGAAAGGTCAGGAAATGACCACCGCATATCTCCGGAGCAATATGGCCTTAGTTGCTAATGCTCCTAAAAACCAAATAACAACAACAACAACAACGCCAGTAATGCCTTATATTCTACAATGGAATTGCAGAGGATTTCGTAGCAACCTTAATGATATTCAAGTCCTAATTAACCGCTACTCTCCAGTTGGTTTCTGTCTACAGGAAACCTATCTAACTCCACAAATTTCCACCAACTTAAAGAAAAATGCCATCTATCGACAAGATCGTAATACTTCAAATGCTGCCCGTGGAGGCGTGGCCATCTTCATCAGCTCAAAGATCCCGACCAAACAAATTGTTTTGCAAACTGATATTGAAGTTGTTGCCATACGTTTGATAACCCAGATTGCGTTAACACTAGCATCAGTCTATCTCCCACCAAGTCATACCTTCTCTTACCAACATCTTGAAAACCTGCTAATGCAATTACCACCCCCTGTCTGTCTGTTGGGTTTTCAATAGCCACCATCCCTTATGAGGATCAACAAAAGTAGATACACATGGCCGCCTAATTGAAACTTTTCTAGACAAGCAAAACCTTACTGTTCTTAATACTGGTGCACCCACTCACATACAATTACCAACTGGACAAACTTCTGCAATTGATCTATCAATATGTTCCCCGATTCTGTTTCCCCCTTCGTTTCCAGTCATAGAATGGTCTGTTTTAGATGACCCCTTGGGCAGTGATCATTTTCCAATTATTTGTGATCTGCTCACTGCACAACCACCATTAGTCAAACCCTGCAGGAAATGGAAGTTCTATCAAGCCAACTGGGTCAAATTTCAATCTTTTGTCACCCTGGATGTGCAATATATACGTACACAGTCGATAGATGAAGGCACAGATTATATCACTTCACACCTACTATCTGCAGCGAAGTGTTCAATTCCATTGTCGAAACCTTGGTCCCTACGGCACCTTAACTATTGGTGGAATGAAGACTGCACAAAAGCAAAGAAGTTAAAAAATAAAGCATGGAATTTATTTCGTAGATCACCAACCACGGCTAATCTTATCAATTACAAGAAGCTAAGAGCGAAAGCACGTCTCATTCAAAGGCAAGCCAAGAAGAATTCTTGGATTCGTTTTGCATCTACCATAAACAGAAACACTAACTCCAGTTTAATATGGAAGAAAATCAGACAGATTTCTGGAAAATTCCGTACAACCCCTTCACTAATTCTTTCATGGAATGGGCAGGAACTCTCTGTTCCTGAGGACATAGCAAATGCTATGGGCAAAACCTTTGCTAAAGTTTCAGCGGCCTCAACTTATTCTGCGGATTTTCAGAAAATAAAGACCAAGACCGAACAGCGAGCCATAAACTTTCTAACCTCAGTTTTCCTTCCGTATAACCAGCCTCTTCAATATCACGAACTTCTACATGCCATGAATCATCATCATCATCAGCCATTTTCAATCCACTGCAGGATGAAGTCCTCTCCAGCAACTTTCCAGTTCCTTCTGTTTTGAGCACTGACCATCCATTTACTACCCAAAAATTCATGAATTTCATTTATCCTTCTCTGCCTTTGTCTTCCAGGTTTTCATCTAGCTCCTCTTCGGTACCATTCTGTTATTTTCTTAGTCCATCTGTCATCATGTCTTCGAGCTATGTGTCCTGCCCAAGACCATTTTAGTTCTTTAGTTTTGATAAGAATGTCGAACTCCTTTCTCAATTTTAAATTTCCTACTGTCTTTATCTAGTCTAATAAAGGAGGTAGCACTCTCATATATTTTCTTCAAAATCATAATATATGGGGTATAAATGCCTTGTCTTTCCAGTGCCCGAAACATTGCCTTATGCTGCATGGAGTCAAATGCCTTTTCATAATCCACAAATGCTAGGCATAATGGTGTTTTATATTCATTTGCTTTCTCCATTAGCTGTGATATTACATGAGGTGATCCATAGTTGAGAATCCTGTCCTAAAGTCAGCTTGCTCTTTCGGTTGATTCTCATCAAGTATTCTTTCTAATCTGTTAGTAATGACCCTTGTGAACAACTTGTAGATGTGGGATAACAAGCTAATTAGTCTATAATTTCCAATTTCTGATTTATCTCCTTTCTTATGCAGCAAAACTATGATTGCATTATACCACTGCTTTGGCGTCACACCTTTTATAATGCACTTTGTGAAGAGGCTTGCCAGTTTTTGTGTTATGTCTCTTCCTCCCAATTTTAACAACTCTACAGTAACTTCATCTTCCCCCCGGGGCTTTCTGATTCTTCATTTTCTTCAATGCATGTTCTACCTCATGAGGAAGAATATCGGGTATGTCGTATGTGTTGCTACTTTGCAATCCATCTTCCCCACTGCTGGCATCATTCCCTCGCTCCTTGTATAATTCTCTATAGTAGTCTTCTGCTATTTGAATTATGCCTTCTCTGCTGTTTATAAGTACACCGTCGCTATTCTTCAGTTTCAGTATCATTTGTCTTTCTATATTACTGCTCATGGCTGCTGATTTAAATCCTTTGTTTTCCCTTAATGCTTGTTCTACTTTTCTTGTGTTAAATCTTCTTATGTCCTCGCTCAGTCTCTTTCTAATGGCTTTGCATAACTCAGTATACTCAATTTTTTCCATGTCAGTGTTTTTCTTGCTCTTCATTTGTCGTCTTCCTTTCATCATGACAAGTGTTTCTTGACTAATTTTTTCTTCTTTGGATTTCTTTTTCCCAATAGGTTTCTTGGGCTTTATCACTTTCAGAAAGTTGTAATATTCCTCATCGATATGTTGGTCCTGAGCAGTCTGCAGAAGCTCAAACTTGTTCTTAAGTTCCAATACATACTGCTTTTCCTCCTCCTCTGTTATCTCAAAGACCTTTGTATTATTTACTCGAGTCAGTTTTTTCCTTTCCTTTCCTACATCTATATCAAGTGTACATCTTACCATTCTGTGATCACTTCCAACATTTACCTTATTCAGGACGGTAACATCATTCACAATATATCTTCTGTTAGTGAGGATGAAGTCGATTTCATAAGTTGTCAATCCATTTGGACTCTTCCATATCCACTTTCTGTTCACCTTTTTCTTGAAAAAAGTGTTCATTACTGACAGTCCTTGAGATTCTGCAAATTCCAGAAGTCTTTCACCTCTTTTATTTCTTTCACCAATTCCAAAATTTCCTATAGTTCCTCTTTCTGCGCTGTTTTGCATTTTTCCAACCTTAGCATTGAAGTCCCCCAAAATAATAGTGTAGTGGGTTTTCTGCTCATCTGGAAGACTCTCAATTTTGGTATACATTTCTTCAACCTCTTCATCATCATGGCTCGATGTTGGTGCATAACTCATTATAACCTTTAGCTTGTACCTCTTAGAAATCTTGAGTATTAGTCTTGACACCCTTGGTGATGTACTTTTGAAATTCCAAAATGTTATTTTTAAAATTTTTATGGACCAGAAACCCAACTCCGCCTTCACTCCTTTCACTGTTTCCGTTGGTGTACAGCAGATTTCCACTTGATAAACTTATAAGTGATTCATTTCTTCTTCTTGTTTCAGCCAAACCGTTGATATTCCAATTCACATTTTCTAATTCCTTTTGCAGCTCTAATATCCCCATGTCATGAAAACAACACACAACAGTGCCTCTGGGCCAGATGGAATATCTTATATCATGTTAGCATTAGCATTAGTAGAGGCATTTGATGCAAGAAAGCAAGCTTATGCAGCATCAGCCAAAAAAAAAAAAAAAAAAAAAAAACCCACTTCCACTTCACCCCTCTGTTCGTTCAAAATACCTGTCCAGCTGAGCCTTAAACTTATTTAGGCTATCAACCTCCACCACAAGGGATGGAAGTCTGTTCCACCAACTAACCACCCGCTGGCTAAAGGCAAATTTCCGCACGTCTATCCTACATCTGTCTTTCCTCAATTTGAATTTATGCCCTCTCAGGTGATTTTTCTGAGCTAGAGGAAGAATCCCATCAGCATTGAGCATGCTTAAACCATTCAAGGCTTTATACACCTCTATCAGATCACCTCGCTGGTGCCTAGTCTCCAGACACTGTAATTTGCAAAACTTAAGCCTTTCTTCGTAAGAGCACCCCTTTGTTCCATTCACTAATCTTGTTGCCCTTCTCTGTACTCGTTCCAGCAGCTCTACATCCTTCTTGAAATGAGGCCTCCAGACCTGTATACAGTACTCTAGGTGTGGCCTGACCATTGCCTTGTACAATGGAATAATCACCTCCTTATCCCTGCTGGAAAACCTTGTTACAAAACCTTGGTGACAAAAAGTTACAAATACTACTCGTCTACTATAACAGAATATTTATGGAAAACATTTATCCCAGCTCTTGGCATCATGCCACATTTCTTGCCTTTTTGAAACCTGGAAAAGACCCTACAAGGCCATACAATTACCGACCAATTTCCCTCACCAGTTGCCTCGGTAAATTACTTGAAAAAATTATTCATAATTGACTTGTTTGGACCATCGAAACACAACACCTAATGAGTAATAATCAGCATGGCTTTTGTAAGTACAGGTCCTCCTTAGATTTCATGATCAAGGCAGAGTCTGCAATTCACAATGCCTTCGTAAAAAATGAACATCTCGTTTTGGTTTCCATAGACATAGAGAAGGCATTTGACACTACTTGGCGTCATGGCATTCTCAGCGACCTCCATGCCCTTGGTCTACGAGGCAACCTTCCTATATTCATCAGAAACTTTCTCCAGAATCATTCTTTCCAAGTTCGATACCACAACTCGCTTTCTATGACATTTTTACAGGAAGAAGGAGTGCCACAAGGTTCTGTATTGAATGCAACCCTCTTTGCCCTTAAAATTGATTCTATAACAGAAGAACTTCCAAATACAGTTGAGACCTATTTTTATGCAGATGATCTCTCCATTTCTTGCCATTCTCAGAATATGAGATCCATTGAACGGCAACTGCAGTTATCCTTGAATAAGGTCCAAAGGTGGGCAGGACTCAATGGCTATCGTCTATCTCAGCAGAAAACTGTTGCAATCCACTTTTGTAATCAACGAAAAATGCATAAAGATCCTGAACTTCAGATGTCAGTTTTACCATTCCAGTAACCAACAATATCAGATTCTTGGGATTATTCCTTGACAGAAAATTAAATTTCTTTGAGCACATTAAATCGCTGTGTACTTCCTGCCTCAAAAAACTGAACATACTCAGAGCTTTATCTGCAATGTCTCGGGAAGCAGACCGTACATCTTTGCTTCTGTTATATAGAGCAGCATTGATCAGATCCCGTTTGGATTATGGTGCTCCAATCTACGATTCTGCCCAAAAGAGTACACTACGCTGGTTGGACCCTATACAGCATAGTGCATTGCGGATTGCCCATGGTGCATTCAGGACATCTCCTACTCATAGTTTATATATTTAAGCACATGAGCCCCCTCTTTGTCTCCGCAGGAAAACACTGCTTCTTAATTATGCAGCCCGAATACAAAGTTGCTGTCAGCATCCTATTGGGCCATATCTCTTTAATCCACCACTGCAAAACCTTTATAGAAATAAACCTAGTAAAATAAGACTGGCAGGCTTACGCCTAATTGAAATCACAGAGTTGGAATATTCCTAATGTCAACAGGCTAGACGTAGTGAAATGCTCTCACCCACCTTGGACACCTCCTCCACAATTAACTTGTGATACTTATCTTCAAAAATGGGGAAAGAATCTTCTACTGTCACTCAACGTGAAACAACTCCATGCAAGCCATATTCAGAAATATGCTAGTTTATTGCCAATATATACTGATAGCTCCAAATCAGTATATATTGGCAATCAGTATATATATTCAGCCGTTGGAGCAGCAGCAGCAGCAGTATTTCCCTCTACAATCATTTCTGCTTCCCTTCCACCCAAGTATAGCAGCTTCTCTGCAGAACTTCATGCAATAAAGTTAGCTTTAGAAAACCTGAATCTCTACCCATCTCTAAAATATATTGTATACACTGACTCTCTAAGCTCAATTACAGCAATACAAAACTTTTCTTACAAGGTTCATCCTATTTTAAACCAAATCAGAAGCCTCTTATTAAAAAGTGAGGAACGTCATCAATCAGTGACCTTTTGCTGGATCCCAGCCCATTCGGGGATAAAAGGGAATGAACTGGCTGACAAAACTGCCAAAAATCCATCAACTTATGATTTAACGCTTGCTCCTATTCCAATCTATGACTATAATCATATCATACAAACAACATGTCTTGCACTGTGGAAAGAGTTATGGCACACCCAAACCAATAATAAACTTTATCAGTTTAAACAGGATCCACAGATTTGGCACTCTAGCACCAAAACAGTACGAAGAGAAGAAGTAGTGCTTGCATGCGCATGGATAAGACATACATATCTGACTCACCTTCATCTACTTACAGGAGAGGATCCTCCTCAATGTCCACACTGTTCCTCGCACTTATCAGTCAAACACATTCTTGTTGACTGCCCTCACTATGATCAGGACAGAATATCCAACCTCCTTTCCCTAAAAAATCTTCCGGAGCTGAAGATATTAAAACATATTATTGGTAACGATGCAAACATCAATGAATTCTTCTCTTTTTTGAAAAAAATTGGAATGTATCATAAATTCTAAAACATCACTATAATAAAACATAAATTGATTATATCTGAAATTTGATTTTTATCATTTTCCTATGAATAGGCACACTATAGCCCCAGCAGCTCGTGCGGCATTAAACCCCCATCACTCACTCACTCAGTTCTCTACCCAGAAATATTTTTTGGTATCAAGGGATGGAAAGTAATGCTCAATTTTTGTCTTTAACAGCTATAATGTTTCGCTTATTACATTAATTATTTTAGCATAATTCATGATCAAGGCAGAGTACTAGTACTAGGAATTTTGGCAGTTAAGGGAAACATTTCTAAATTTTTTCATTTACGTATTTTTTTCATATGCTCAAATTTTCTTTAAAGGCAAACAGCTTGTCAGTAGAAGTAAGTAAATTTTCTTATGGGCCTTGCATACTGATATTTAATTTATTAAGCAGCACTAATAAATCTGCTAGAAAAGCTAATTTACAGCACCAATTTCATCACTTAAGTAATCACAAAATTCTGATTGCTCCAGTGGAAAAAAAAAAAAAAAGAACATTTCTCCATGCAATTCGTACATATGCATAATTACATTTCCTTTTGATAACCACCGAACCTGATTGCATTATTAAAGAGAAATGATCAGATTCCAGTTCCTCGCATAATTTTCCAAAAATACGTATTTCTTTGTGGTCTAGTTTTGATATAATTGACGATTTTAACCACTTACAACTTGATCAAGTTTAACAACTTGATCAAGCAAGTTTTAAATTGGGTACGACTGTCTTTGCTACTAGAACTTCTATGTGTCTAAAACAGTGTATTGTAATAATATTTGAATTGTGTCGTTTTACTAAGCTTAGAAATCCTTTTAATGCTCCTGTCATTGCAGGAGCACCGTCAGTACAAATGCCGAAACACGACTTCCATAATATACCACAAAAAGGAAAAAAAAAAAAGATGAATAATTGTGTCGTTTTTGATAAACCTGACAAATGCTATTAATTGGGATTTACCCCTAAAATCTGTACAATTATCTACTTTCAATGCTATTGATATTTCGAACAACTTATTTTTCAATATCATCAGACATTTTTTCTATACGCATGCTAATTGTGCTGTTCGAGAATGGTACTGTCATTATTTTTTTCCCAGCTTCCTCTCCCAAAATACTTTTCATGATTACCCAACATGCTGGCAAAATCAGACTTTCTGCAGTCAGGTGAGATTTCTTTCTTTCTTTTCTTCTTTTTTTTTTTTTTTTTTTTTGCCACCAGTTCGGCTACTAAATAGCTGGCTTCTTGCACTTTATCAGATATTTTAGCCATATTATAAAATTCTGTACCTTGTTTTTTAGTAGAGGCCAGAAGTCTTTTAAAAATACTCCACAGTTTTGGATGATAAATTCTCGTGTTTCGTAGAAAAATGATGCTGCAGTTTACTCTGCACCATTGATTCATTCGACAATTTTAAACCACATACCACACATAAAGATAGAGGATAATCTTGGGTACCAATATACGAAAATCCCATCACCAAATTATCATCATATTTACGACGTTTTCTTCTCTTTTGATGTTGATGGTTGTTCGTTTTTGTTTGTCATTTTCTCCAAGCTCATTGTTATCAATTTGCCTCTTCTGATTTCTTTTCACTAAAAATTTATACATTGCTCAATCATTTCTAAAAAAAAATTAAAGTTACTTCTAGAATATACTAATACGGTTAATTGAAAATATCTGTTCTATACGAATTAACTGAATATGATGTTTTAGAGATATAAAAACACAAAGGAAATTTCTTACTATGCTGCTTACAAGTTGCACTTACAGAACTGCAGGGTTTCTGGGAAAGTCTCTGAAATTATAAGAATGGCTGAATAAAGGTGAACAGATCTACTACTAGGAATCAAAAGGTGAATAAAGGATTAAAGGTGAACAGATCTAGTACTAGGAATCAAAACGTGACGTCACACTGACCGCTGGATGGGGCTGGGATCAGTGCAGCATAAATAAACGAATGGTTTAACTTGAATTAATTTTTATTATAAAACTTGGATTTATGAAAAAAAATTTTTTTTTATTTTTTCATTTGCATTTTCCGCAGCACACTTGAAGCATACGTGCGGCTCACAGGTTGGGAAACACTGAGTTACAAGAATACATTGCAGGCCATACGAATGCCTTTTTGTTGTGACTAACATTTGACATCATATTATATAATAAGATGGAAAAATATACTAGCAGTAAACAAATAAGATACTGTTGTGTCTTCTGTAACAGTTATTAATATTTTGTTGGTCCACTATGATCTTTAATTTCTGTCTTGCACATGTCTGGTATGGAGTTTATCAGATTCTTGATATTATCGCTGCTTAGTTCATAGTAACAAACAATGGTTTCTTGTAATGTTTTCTTGCTTGATGGCCTTTTTTTTAAGTAGCAATTTTCTTTCTCATATCATTTCATTAGTTTTCATTCAGTTCAAATCAGGACTGTTTCTGCCATGATAGGGATCAGATATTTCAGTCTTGCAAGAATTTCTTCACCTAGTCAGAAAAGATAAAATAGTGAATATTCAAAACAAGTTAAAATAAGAATGCTAGAAATTGTATTAAATGATTATGTTTTATATTATGGGCAGTGTGGAAAGGCACAGTCATGTTGGAAAACACAATTTTCTATTCCTTGAATGAGGTCTCTAATAATGAGTAAAAAAAGTGTCCTTTTAAATTTTTGTGTAGTAATCATCACTAACATTGCCATTTATAAAATATATTCAGCCCACTTGTTTCCTTGTTATGCATCTCTATCTATCCCAATGGAAACTTTACTGTTGATAGAATACAGTTGGGGTGACAAGTTTTTTTTTTTTTTCAGTTCTGTGCCAGATTTACCATCCAATTCACGGAGGTTAAATTTGGACTAATCAGAGAATATTACAGATTACCTGTACTCAGTTTTCAAAAAAATGACTAGCCCAGGCTAGTAATTTTTTCCTCATTGATTTTGTGTGTAAGGCTTCCTCATGAGGTCGATATGCTTTCAAACCACTCATTATAAATCTTCAGTGGATAGTTCTATCACTTGCATTTCCCCCAGTATTTTCTTTCCATGTGGATTTAAAAAAAAAGTTCTTGTTTATACTCCAGCATGACTACCAGGTCAGTAGAGCGTACAATAAATCATCAATACAAATTTTAATCATATTTAGTTAGTCACAGGCTTGAACCCTGGTCTGTGGAACTTGCACGAAGGCATAGCCACTTCAAAACTCTGTCCTGTGCTGCAGCACTTTTCCATTTCAGCCCAATGGGAATAATCTACAGGCCAGGTGATTGTGAAGATTATGATGAGAGCCTCTACATGCAAATGGAATGGACAAGTAAGCATGAATGTCTTATTATGGCTGATTTTAATTTGCCTCTAATTGATTGGAGCAAATGGAAAGGAAACTCGACTTGGGGTACAAAATTTTTAAATCAACTAAATGATTACAATTTATATCAAGAATATTCTAGACCTGATCTTTCCCTAGAATATTCTAGATCTAGAATATTCTAGGGAAAAGAATATTCTAGACCTGATCCTCACGCATGAACAAGATGGCATAATAGGGCTGACCCAGTAGCACGAAGAGATCACAGAGTTCTACAATGGAAAATGAAGAGAGAGAGATATCAGTAGTTAAAGGCAAAGGAATGGGTTATAATTTCAGGAAAGGAAATTATGACAACTTAAGGTGCTACCTTGCCTCTTTAACCGGATAGATATCTCACAGAGAGCAAGTACAATTGAACATTAATCACAGAAGCCTTGAATGTGTATATACCATTAAAAAAAATACTCCATGAGGAAGATTCCAAGTTGGATGAATAATGAAATTGCAAGATTACTTGAGCAGAAAAATATGGCATGGAAAAGTTACAGAGCAATAGAAAGTATGATGCCTATAACAACTACAAATTGATCTGTAATAATGCTACAGAAAAGGTTAGGCTGGCAAAGGCAGATTATGAGAAATCACTGGCAAAGGGAGCGAAGAGTAGGGATAAGGAATTCTTCACATATATAAATGCAAAGAAGAGAAAGACAAGCCAGATTGGACTCTTATGTAACGTACATGGGATACTATTAGATACCCCAGCTGATGAACTTAACAGTTACTTTGCATCGATATTTACAAAAGTAAAAACCTATGTCAGTGAGAAATTATGGGGTTCAATTTGAAAAATAGGTAGCTAATGATACTGAAATTTCACTTGATTATTCAATAAAAAAACGTTCGAGCTTACAGGTGAGTAAGGCTCCTGGAGCTTATATAGCATCAGCCAAAAAAAAAAAAAAAAAAAGCATTTCACACATCCATTCTCTCTAAAAGTTTGTCCAGGTCCTTGAATTTATTTAAGCTATATACAACTGTCTTTCATCAATTTAAAATTCTGCCCTCAGGTTTGTAATCTGAGTAAGAGGAAGAATCCTATCAGCATTGAGCTTTCTCAACCCATTCAAGGCCTTATACGTCACAATCATATCACCTCATAGGTGCCTAGTCTCCAGCCACTGAAATTTGCATAACTTAAGCCTTTCTTGGTAAGAGGACCCCCCCTTCGTTCTCCTCACCAATCTTGTTGCCCTTCTTTGTACACGCTCAAGTAAATCTACATCCTTCCTAAAATTAGGCCTCTAGACCTGTATGCAGTACTCAAGGCATGGACTGATCATTGACTTAATCAAAGGCATAAACATCCTTTCCCTGCTAGCAGAATTTCTGTATATCCTTGACAATACCCCCATGACCTGCTCTGGCAGCCTGTCTGCATTGCTCAGAAAACTTCATACCTGACTGCACAATCACTCCCAGGTCTTTTTCATTTTCTACGACCCTAAGTGTAGTACCACACAGTTGGTACATTTCTCTGGGGTTACTTATACCTATATGCAATCCTTTGCATTTGTCAATTTTAAACTTCAGTTGCCACTACTCAGCCAATACTGTCATTAACAACCCTGCCAACCTTCGACACTAAGCCTGATATACCTTCATCGAAATCATTGATAAATATACAAAACAACAGTGGGCCCAACACCAAACCCTGTGGGACTCCACTAATGACATTAGTTGATGAATAGCAGCGTCCATTATTTATCATTGTCTGTCTTCTCCCACTCAACCAGTCTTTTATCCATTGTAACAACTTACCCTTAATACTATACTGCTCAAATTTGCACAGTAATCTTCCATGTGCAACAGTGTCAAAAGATTTTCTGAAATCCAAGTACAGTCAGTCCTCATATAGGATGATAGTTGTGTTCCTAGAAACCCTCGTGCAATGCAAAATCATGCAATATAAACAACAGGCCCTATGGGAAAAATAGGGTTAGATGCGGACCACCCAAGATTGAACACACATTTGTAACCAAAACATTATCACACACAATAAATAATCGTAAAAAAATACTTGCGTATTTTATTACGACTATTATGTAATAAAATATTGCTAATGCTTTTGCTTGATTTTCTATCCAAACAGATGACAGCCGTTCCATCTCTTCCAATTCTTTGTGTCTTAATCTAATGGATTTTAATTACACTTTGAGTTGTTCCTGCAATGAAAGTTGTTTTTATTTTCTCTGCATTCTTTCTAATTCTTGGCATTGCCTCATTTAGGCCTGTAGCACGTGTAATATCACACTGTCTTTCATTTCGCTCAAAGCGTTTCACAATTTCATATTTTTGTCTATCGACAGAGATGGACTGGCCATAAGCCTTAACGGGGGAAACCCCGGTGGGCCGTAGGCCAGTGTAATTTTGGCCATAAACACTAGTATGAGGCCACTAAAAATTTTCCCGGGTAAGAATTTTTGACCCAGTCTGCCTGTGTTTATCGATATTGCTTTTCTTTTTCTCTCTGAATCTGTAGCGTCTTCACCAGGACGCTTCCTTTTCACTCCTTTTAAGTATTTTACTCATTTTTAGGGAATAAAGCACAATTACAAAATGAGGAGGCACGCTTGATACACATAAACAAAGCTGAGTGCGTGTAGCAACTGAATAAACAACACCATAAAGGCAGAGACACACTATTAACACCTCACATTTTACTAAAGCACATTTCTAGGGGTTACTACCATAAAACAATAAAAACAATTTCCAGTTGTGTTTCTGATAGTGGAATCTGTTATAAACTGGTAGTAAACTCAATCTAATTGCATTTGCGATAATACCGAAAGCTGGAATTGCGTTGGTTTTTACGTTATTATGGTGAAATGTGTTTCCCCTTCACTGATATAAAAAAACATAAATACATTTTCAGAATCTTCTCTTCATTCCTATCATATTGCATTCAGTTGGGGTGATTCCGCGTTTGACTTCCATTTCTTGTAAACACAAAGGCGAATCGTGTATAAGCAAATTTGGTTCGTGTTATATACAATATCGTTCCCTTATTTATAAATCATGTATGATCGAATTCGTGTGGTGTACACACGTGTTATACGAGGACTGACTGTAAGGCACCTCCATAGCCAGGTGGGAAGGAGCAGCAGTGCGTAGCACACGCTTTTTGATTAGACCGGGGTTTTAGCCCGTCACCACCAAATATGGAGGATGCAGAATGGTCAGGGAGTGACCACCGCATATTCATGGAGCAATATGGCCTTAGTTGCAAATGCTCCTAAAAACCAAATAACAAAACAACAAATGACTGACTGTATATGATATCAAAATTATTTTTTGCATCTAGTTACTTTGTAACCACATCATAGTATCCAATCAAATTTGTCAGACAAGACTTTCCCTTAACAGACCCATGCTGTGTCTGAATTATTGCTGCAGTCTTGTCTAGATGATCCTGCAATGCTTCTTTAACCAGTGACTCCATTATTTTACCCGGAACAGAAGTTAAACTAACTGGTCTGTAATTACTCATGTGACCCTTAGATCCCCCCCCCCCCCTTGAGAATTGGGGATACATATGCAC
Organism: Mastigoproctus giganteus; assembly: GCF_048544385.1. Lineage (NCBI taxonomy): Eukaryota > Metazoa > Arthropoda > Arachnida > Uropygi > Thelyphonidae > Mastigoproctus > Mastigoproctus giganteus. Next base: position 89,952,897 of record NC_143587.1, on the reverse strand, counting down.
ATCTCCAGTCCATGGGGGACTTCACCTGAGTTCAAGGATGCTCTCATAATTTTGGCTAATTGTTTACTTAGTTCCTTTGCTGTTTCCTTTAATATAACTGGATAGATCCCATCCATCCCAGGTGCCTCTCTTATGTTTAACTTCAACAATTTCTTCTCCACTTTGCTCTTAGTTATTATTGTTACAATTTGATAAACGTCTGGCATTTTCCTCATAAAGACACCTGTGCACCTAGCACATACAAAGGCATCTTCCTTTGCTAGATCATGTTCTGTTCCAGAGAGTTTGGCACATTTTTTTAGGCTGTGATGCATTGGAGAATCTTCCCCCGAGTTACAGCACTCCTGCCACTTTGTGCCCGTTGCTTTGCTGCCCTAGTCTGGGGCATGATATTGAAAATTAATAAGATCCATAAATTTAATTGATTATTTAATTATCAATACTACACTATTTAATAGGATCTTAAATGCAGTGATATACATTAATCTATCTAGTTTTACATTAGAGCTACCTACTGACCACAATTAAAAATTTGAATTCCCTACCACTGAATTCCATACAAAAAATGGCTTCGAGATTCAAACAAAACAGTGGTTTTAAGTATATATCAAGTAGTAACCTACAAAAACTCTATCTAAAATAATAAAAAAACTAACCAGCATGCCTAGAAGGCTACTTTATAATGCTACTTATAAAGTACAATACAATACAATAAAACAATTAAGTAAATAAAATGGCAAACACATCACTTTTTTGAAGCCTGTAATTCACAGCTGGAATTTGTAAAGGGAGACAGCGCCATCTCATAAGATATTTGATAAGATATTTCATCCATAACATAGGAGGGAAAAATTTGCAGCTAAATAAAAAATTTTTGGTTGCTATTCATAGTGTTATTTAATACCACCATGAATAATCATTAAACACCATTTAATAACACCATTAACACCAAGAAATTTTCTTGGGATGGTATTGCATCAAGGGCAATAATCAATGATTTCACAAATACTGACTTTTGTGAAAATGTCATTGAAAAACACGGCACAAAAATGATTTTGTTAGGATAGGATGTAGACTCTGAAGCAGCATATGGATTTTGATGGGGAAATTCAGGACTTTGTTAAGGTGAATAATAGTGATATTTCTACTGTAGTAATTCCAACATCAGAAGAACTGCCTACCACCAAACAAAATGAAGTTTTTCCTATCAGTTACGAAATGGAAAGTTAATGTTTGTGCTCTACTTAAGAATGTATGTAAGACATAAACCCTTAAAATGAAATTGGATTCTTTCTTTAAATTGATTACTTTATTTATTAAAGAGTTAATTGTTTTTGTGTTTCCTTTAATATTAATACTGTGGTTCTGCTTCTACTAGTTTATGTAATATTATTTTATATGATTATATACCGGTTGGTTATAAAATAAGTTTCCCTATTCAGGAGATCCTAGTGTCAAAACAGTTAGAGATAGAGCTGTGAAAATTGGTGGGTATACCATTTAGGGTATGGGGAAGCGTGTTTCCTTTAATATTAATACTGTGGTTCTGCTTCTACTAGTTTATGTAATATTATTTTATATGATTATATACCGGTTGGTTATAAAATAAGTTTCCCTATTCAAGAGATCCTAGTGTCAAAACAGTTAGAGATAGAGCTGTGAAAATTGGTGGGTATACCATTTAGGGTATGGGGAAGCGATTTATAGAAGGAAAAAAAAAATAATTCAAATTTCTGCCACCAGGCAAAAAACAGTGCTGCACATATGTAAAAGTTGTTGTTTACTTCAAGACAAGCTGCTTACTCAAATGACATCCTGTTAGATAAAAGCAGAAAGGCCACCGTCAATAACCATTATGGCTCTTACAAAAAAAGGAACATGCTCTTTTAGTAAAACTGTTCTACCAGAATAATAGTAACGCTAATGCAGCACTACGTGAATATCGGAAACTTAAAGGTTTGCATAAAGGACCTTTGATGTCAGTGGGGCTTCGAAAACTAATAAAGAAATTTGAAGCAACTGAGGAGTTGGGTGTAATTCCGGGCAGAGGATGACCCCATATCGGAACGGAGGTAGTGGATGAAGTGGCGGTTGCAATGGTCAGAATGTGAAATACTACCAGTCAGTAGTGCCAGAGGTGTGCCAAGCGACTTGAACCTTCTTGGTCTACTGTATGTAAAGTGCTTTGAATAATTTTACGCTGGTTCCCGTATAAGATTCACATAGTGCAAGAACTAAAGCCTTGTGATCAGCAACAACGAACAGTAGACTTTGCTCTATGATTTCTAGCTCATATGGAACTTGACAATACATGGGCTTGAATGATCTTGTGGTCTAATGAGGCACATTTTACTCTTCATGGGGCTGTAAATGCACAGAACTGCCAAATATAGGGAAAACTTCTCATCCATCTGCTGTGCATGAAAGACCACTACAAAGTCCATACGTTATAGTATGGTGTAGATTCACAGCAGAGTTTATAATTGGATCATTTTTCTTTGAAGAGTCTACACCTCATGGTGTACGGTAACTAGCATGCACTGGTGTCCCTCCCCAAGTTGGTCGGCAAGTGAAGGAACTACTCCGTTCAACATTTGGAAATGATCGCATCATTTTTAGAGACTTTTTGCAGTTCTGGCGAGCCCGATCAGCAGACCTCAATCCCTGATTTGTGGCTATGTGGATACCTGAAAGTCAGAGTTTACCATGGTGGCATACAGACGCTTGTCGATTTGAAAGCAAGCATTAAACAGCATGTAGCCAACATCCCCAATGAGATGTTATGTGAGACTGTGTTGCATGCAGTCCTCCGTTTTCAGAATGTCATCTCAAGTGAAGGAAAACACATTGAACAATATCTGTATTTTTTTTAGTTCTGGTATTAAAATCTAATCCTAAGTTAAGTATTCCATCTCATGTTTACAGTGCCATTTTATCCCCTTGTGGCAGAAATTTGAACTATTTTTTTTAAATTCTAGAAATCGCTTCCCCATACCCTAAATGACATACCCACCAATTTTCACAGCCCTATCTCTAACCGTTTTGACACTAGGGTCTCCTGAATAGGGAAACTTATTTTATAACCACCCAGTATTTTCATTTCAATTATACTCTTTATTTTTCTCATGGATTCTGTTATAAATAAAAGAAAAATCTAAACAAATCCTTATTATCCTTGGACAAAGCTTAAGTTAACATCAATGGATATGTACTATTTAAGATGGTTAAGGTTTGACATTTTTGGCAGACCTTATTTTTACAAACCTCCTCGTTGTAAAACCCAAAAATTGAGCTATTAATGAAATTTTACTGTATTTTCAAAATAAGGTGAATAATACTGTGAGATTTTTCTTTTCAGCAACATAAAGAATAAATTATTGTATTTATTGCTTTTACTTATTCTAAATTTAAATGAAATTTCTCAGTTAATTACCAGTTGTTTAAAAATATTTCTGTTTCAGCCGCCAGACAGTCTAGGAGATTTACCAAAGCAAGTGGGAAATAAGACTGAATGTGCATTACTTGGATTTGTATTAGAATTAGGCAAGGATTATCAAACAATTAGAGATGACATGCCAGAGGAAAGATTACATAAAGTATATACTTTTAATTCGGTTAGAAAATCTATGAGTACAGTAATTCCACTAGAGGGTGGTGGCTTCCGAGTTTTTACAAAAGGAGCATCTGAAATAGTGATGAAAAAGTAAGTTGATTGTAATCTTTTTTTTTTTTTTTAACTTTTCTTTTATAGAACATTAACTTTCCATGAGTTACATGCCATATACTATGAATGATGCATAATCCCCTCCCCTCCTGTTATTCTTTTAAACATATATGTAGATGTGTAAAGCACCTATTTCCCTTACTATGTCCACATTAACAAAATTGACTCTTTGGTACTGATTTAATGAAATTTTATTTTTGAGTCTTTTAGAAAGATTTGTTAACCAATCCCTAATTTCATCCCCTCTAACTGACATGCTTGGTTTATTTGATATACCAAAAACAGTAAAACTTATAAAAAATGTAAATTTCTGTTAAAATTCCATCAATGAATTTTAGTTTATCTAGGATGATATTCAGTTTCAATCTCCATCATTGATTATTTTTTAATTGAAAAAGTTTAGCTTTAAATTTTTTTTACCACATCATGTACATCAAAGAACATTCATTGCTATGCTAGCTTTCTATAGACTATCAGTTTCCTTCTTCTTTTGTCCATTATGCTACTTGATTTGAAAATTTGCAAATTTTCCCACATGTAACCTGCATCAGTCTTATTAAAAAACTAAATATCATTAGCATTTAGTTTATTCAATCAGTTTAAAGCCTTAACCACTCTAATCAAATCTCCTCTCCAGTGCCCATTTTTGAAGCACTGAAATTTGCTGAGCTGAAGTCTTTCATGGTAAGAGTACTCTTTTGTGGCCTTGATTAATCTTGTTATCTTTTACCACCACCCATTCCAACAGATTCACATTCTTCTTAAAATGAGGATTCTATACCTGTATTCTGGTCTCAAGATATTGCAATAATCAACTCCTTGATCCATTGGACAAAATTCCTGAATGTCATTAAGAGAACCATATAAGCCTGTCTGCCCTGCTCAGAGAAGTTCATTTTGACTCAGTTACCCTTAGATCTATTTCATTCTCCACCGTTCTGTTATTTCAAAATAACATATCAATTGGTTGGTGGCACCAACCAATTGATATGTTATTTTGGGTTTACTGCTGCCTCTATGCAGAACTGGTGCCTCCGTAGCCAGGTGGGCAGGAGCAGCAGTGCGTAACACATGCTTCTTGATTAGACCGGGATTCGAGTCTGTGCCCATCAAATACGGAGGATGCGGAAAGGTCAGGGAATGACCACCGCATATCCCCAGAGCAATATGGCCTTAGTTGCTAATGCTTCTAAAAACCAAATAACAAACAAACTATGCAGAACCTTGCATTTATCAATGTTAAACCTCAATTGCCACTTCTTAGCCTTTTGCCTCATTTTCCTTGATCTTACAGTAGTATGCCTTGGTAATCCTGGCAACTATTAGTAATCTATTAGTAATCCTGGCAACTTTTGTATCATCTGTAAACTAAGATAATAAGATATGTCTTCATCAGTATCTTTAATAAATATTGAAAAGAGTAAGGGGCAGTGCTGAACCTTGAGGAACTTCACTAATAACGTAAGATATGTCTTCATCAGTATCTTTAATAAATATTGAAAAGAGTGAGGGGCAGTGCTGAACCTTGAGGAACTTCACTAATAACATTGTCCAACAAGAGCAATGCCCATTTCTAACACCATCTGTCATCTGCCAATCAACAATTCCTCTGTCCACAACACTAATTTACCTCCAATGCACACTGCTCCAATTTCCTACAGCAGTGCCCCAAACTTTAGTGAAATCTAAATATATGATATTGCACCTATTTTTTGCTTCCAGTTCCTTTTTTTTTACTGTATCATAGCTTTAAGAAATGCAAAAATTAGCTGTAATTTTTGTATAACTGCATTCCTTTAAATATGATCCCTCAGTACTTCTTTAACTACTTACTTCATTGTTTTTCATTTGGAATGGAAGTCAAGATTGCAGATTACTATTACTCACTTCATCCTTTGATCTGCATTTATGAATAGGAAAGACATTTCCATATCTACAATTCATAGGTACCTGCCCTAAATCAAAGGATGCTCTCATAATTATGGCCAAAGGTGTGCTTACTTCTCTTGCTGCTTCTTTTACTATAATCGGATGGATTCCTCCTGCCGAAAGCGTGTTATTTACTTTTATCTTCAACAGTTTCTTTTCCACTTTTTTTCCTCAGTTATCAGAAAATCATTTTGCTCCTAGTTATAACATAGTCTTCCCATCCCTAAAAACTCCTTCACCCCTGAATGCCGATGCTAAATATTTATTCAGTTTTTCAGCAATCTGGTTATCATAAGCAAAGAACTCTTTCTGCTTTTCTTTATGTCAAAAGGCAAACTTCTCATAACCTGCCTTATCTTGCTTAACCACCTTAGTGACTTGATTGCAGAGTACCTTTTTGCTTATTGTAGGTTTTTGTGTCTCCTGATAATTTATCGTTCTATGCTTCTTTTTTTCTTTTTTTTTTTTTTTTTTGTCTACTGCTAGAATCATCAGTTCATTTAATAGCTGTTTAGCTTTAAACCTTAAACATTACTCTTATCTTAGTAGCATCTATGATTACTTCCTTAAATGCTTCCCATTTAGAATTTATAGTTGGTGATATCATCAGTTGGTCCCAATGAAAGGAATTTAAAAAACTGTTTAAGGCCACTATTATTCTCCTTTACAAAAACAAAATCCCTATCCTTTATCCTTGACAATAGTTCTATCCTTGTGTAGATCCTACACCAATATATTGTAATCATGCTTGGCAGTTCCTTTATCTAGAGGTTCTTAATGCATGAGGAGTCACTGCTGATTAATCAGATCAAGAGTATTACTTGATCCGATAAAGGAACCACTAGGTGGCAGTGATCACAGTGTACTGATGTGGGATTTACTTAAAGATTTAATTACCATCAGGGGTAAAGGAAAGGGTTTTTGCTTTCGTAAAGGTGAGTACAGTGGTCTCAGAAAGTTTTTAAATTCTGTAGAGTGGGATCAACTGACGATGTTACCAACAGTAAATTCTAAGCGGGAAGCATTCAAGGAATTAATCGTGGATGCTACTAAAAGTTTCATACCTATTAAGAAATATTGTTCAAGGTTTAGGCCTAAATGGTTACCTAATGAACTAATAAGACTCGTAACAGGAAAGAAAAATGCATGGGATGCATATAAATTATCAAGCCACTCAGAAGCCTATGGCAGATATGAGCTAGTCTGTAATAAGTTCACAGAGGAGGTTAGGCAGGCGAAGGCAGATTACGAGAAATCCTTGGCAAAAGATGCTAAGAAAAACAGCAAGGAGTTCTTTACTTATATAAACTCAAAAAGGAAGGGGATGAATCTGATTGGTCCACTTGACATCGATGGTTCGACTGTTGATGATCCTGCTCAGATAGCGAATGAGTATTTTGCATCTACATTCACACATCAGGAATTATTAAGGTTTGGAAATGGCAGAAAGTTATCAAATTGTAGCAGGATACTTAATGATTTTATAATAACTGAGAGCAAAGTGGAGGAGAAATTGTTGAAGTTAAACATAAGAATAGCACCTGGGGTGGATGGAATCTATCCAGTTACATTAAAGGAGGCGGCAAAGCAACTAAGCTAACCCTTAGCCATAATTATGAGAGCATCCTTGGACTCAGGGGAGGTTCCCACGGACTGGAGATGTGCAAATGTATCCACAATTCACAAAGGGGGATCGAAGGGTGACACGAGTAATTACAGACCAGTTAGATTTAACTTCTGTTCCAGGTAAAATAATGGAGTCACCGGTTAAAGATGCATTGCAAGATCATCTAGACAAGACTGCAGCAATAATTCAGACACAGCATGGGTTTGTTAAGGGAAAGTCTTGTCTGACAAATTTGATAGGATATTATGATGTGGTTACAAAGGAACTGGATGCGAAAAATAATTTTGATATCATATATTTGGATTTCAGGAAAGCTTTTGACACTGTTGCACATGAAAGACTATTGTACAAATTGGAGCAGAATGATATTAAGGGTAAGTTGCTACAATGGATAAAAGGATGGTTAAATGGGAGAAGACAGAGGGTGGTAATCAATGGGTGCTGCTCTTCGTGGACTAATGTTATTAGTGGAGTCCTACAGGGTTCGGTGTTGGGTCCACTGTTGTTTTGTATATTTATCAATGATATTGATGAAGGTATATCAGGCTTAATGTCGAAGTTTGCAGATGATACAGAGGTTTGCAGGGTTGTTAATGACAGTAATGGCAGTGTGCTACTGCAACAGGATCTAGATAATTTGGGCAGATGAGTTAAGAAGTGGCAACTGACGTTTAACTGTGACAAATGCAAAGTACTGCATATGGGTAGAAGTAACCCCAGAGAAATGTACCAACTGTGTGGTACTACACTTAAGGTGGTAGAAAATGAAAAAGACCTGGGAGTAATTGTGCAGTCAGATATGAAGTTTTCTGAGCAATGCAGGCAGGCTGTCAGGGCAGGTCATGGGGTTTTGTCAATGATATATAGGAATTTTACTAGCAGGGAAAAGGAGGTGATTGTCCCTCTGTATAAGGCAATGGTCAGGCCATGCCTTGAGTACTGTGTACAGTCTGGAGGCCTCATTTTAGGAAGGATGTAGATTTACTTGAGCGTGTACAGAGAGGAGCAACAAGATTGGTGAGGAGAATGAAGGGATCCTCTTACCAAGAGAGGCTTAAGTTCTGCAAATTGCAGTGGCTGGAGACTAGGCACCTGCGCGGTGATCTGATTGAGATGTATAAGGCCTTGAATGGGTTGAGCATGCTGAATTCTGATGGGATCCTTCCACTTGTTCAGATTATGAACCTAAGGGGGCATAAATTCAAATTAAGAAAGGACAGATGTAGAATAGATGTGCGGAAATTTGCCTTTAGCCAGCGGGTGGTTAATTTCTGGAACAAACTTCCATCTGTCGTGGAAGTTGATAGGTTGAATAAATTTAAGGAGGAACTGGACAGGCATTTGGAGGGAATGGTGTGATTTTTTTTTTTTTTTGGCTGATGCTGTACAAGCTCATACACTTGCTTTCTTTCATCACATGCCATTACTACTACTACTTCCTGCATCTCTAAAATGGTGATAGTGAAAATAGTCATACAATATATCTAGAAAGTTAAAATTCCCCATTATAAAGCATTCTGATTTGCTATCCTAATCAATATGTCACTATGGTTGTTTGTCATACTCGTTATTCAGTCACTAAGTATTTCCTGATTTTTGGTCTCTTGTTTGCTATGGATGCTGTCTCTCTTGAGGATGCTCTTCACTTTTCCTTTCTTACTCCTATTACCCCATTGGTACTGGGTCAAGTGGCCTATCTTGACTCTTAATTCTATCTTCTGCAGAAGTCTTCTTTCCCAAGCTGGTGGTTCCTTCTTTATTTGGTTCCTCTGCTGCTGGTGTTTCGTTTCTCTTCCATTAATGCTGTGGCAGCACAGTATACAGCTATGTGGATGGCCCTCCAGTGTTACACCACTGTTGTCGAGGTAATGTGGTATTATTTGCTGATTGAGGTGGTCTGTGATTCTTCACAGGTTTCTGTTGGTTCTCTGCTTTGGTATCATATGGGTCTTTGTGGGAGGGGTTAATTCCTTCAAATTCTGTTAAGGTCTTCTTCCACTCTTCTTCTATTCTGGATATCATGACCTCATCTCTTTCCATTTCAAGTACTCTGGGTTGTATTTCTTCTTGTTTTTCCTCCTCTAGTTCTGCATTGTCCATATTCTTTGTTCTTTGTATTTGATCGCTCACGTCCTGCTTGATTTTTTTCAAGAATGCAGGAGATATCAGGTTTTTCATGACGATGGTCCTTCTGGTCAGCTATTTGCTGTTTGGTAACCTGAATATTCAGGAAACGTTCTAACCGAAAATATATACCTTGGTATATATTTTCGACCTGTACATAGTCATGTTGGTTTCTATGTTGTTTATTTCGTTAGTATGCTTGTACGATGAACTTATTCATTTTGGTGCTCCACTTCGTGCATTGGCATTTTCTTCCTTCTTGAGTGGCTACTAGTGCAGTTGCACCAGAAGCACTTTCAATTGGTTGGGCTAGATGGCCTGAGTGCAAGTGACTTTATCCGGTGCAACTCTCAGTGCAGTATGATTATTATTTCTCTTCGAGAGCATCCATCTATGGAGGTGAACCTGTTTTAGCTTCGGCTTATGTCCAGTGCTCATCTTAGTTCTTGGAAGTGACACTAGATGGCGCCACTACCTGCCTCAGCTGCCGCCTTGGGGAAGGTACATCCATTGAAGTGAATTTTGCAAAGTTTTTTTTTTTTTTTATTTTTTATTTTTATTGTTATTATTATTCTAATTTAGAATTATTATTATACCAGTCTCCCTGCGTGATGGAGACTTGTTTTCTTCTGCCAAAGTGGGACTTGAACCTGGTTCCATCAGGCTGATAGTCCAGTGTCGTAACTGCTGGGCCATTGCCCCTAATCGTTATTATTAATAATATTAATAACTAGGGACTTCGCCCCTGTTTGCTGCACTTACTTCTTTTGATAAAATAAAATAAAATAAAATAAAATACAGAAGCTTTTGACACGGCATGTGTTCCTCAGCTATGAATACGTAAATACATGTTACATATAGAAATAAAGAATGGTGCTGCATGGTCGAGGTTTATCTAGCATGATCACGCTAAAACAGAAGCTTGTTTTATCACGGTAAAACAAGCTTCTGTTACGTATTTGTTACCTATTACCACATAACCATCATCCCTCTTCTTTCTCCCATTGGATGAATAAATATCACTAGGAGGAAAATTATTTGAATGTATAGTAATAATAATAATAATAATGACATATGATGCAAGAAAGCATCAGCAAAAATAATATCCCACATCACCTATCCATCACCTCCAACAGTTTGCTTCCGTGAATTTATTCAAGCTGCTCAAGCTGTGGTCCTTGAGGTTGTCACAGACATTCTCTCAGATATGCCAGACAAGCTGTACCTGCTGCCGGAGAGTCTAAAACGCTGATGGAACTGGTATTCGGGTGACACTCAAGTCAAGTGGACCCAATTTCGGCGAAGTCCGGACGGTCTGTGACAGCCATATCCTCTGCTTGCACCTTCACGATGGTGGGACTGTTAGTAATCCTGGGTATAACCTCCATGCACAAGTACAGGGTAGGTGACCACACAGGTGTGAACCAATGTAAGCAGGGGTTGAGGTGTGGTGCCCACACCACATGAAGGAGTGCCGCTCCTCTATGTTACAGGGCAGTACAAGGTGGTAGATGACTCTCATCAACTGGTGCAATACAACCACTTTGCTAATTGGAGGCTTGAAGTGGTGAAACCCATGTTTAGTCTCTAGAGCTAAGTTACGGTCAACCCTTCCCTATCTCTTCCATCATGCAGTATGATTGATGACTTTTGAGGTTATGATGAACATCGTGGCGAAATCCAATATTCCTTACATTTCGAGGGTACAGCTCTAAAACGGTGTTCGCAGGCCGGCCGCTAGTTAGTACACCAGACCTAACCTATTGGTAATTTTCGAGGAGGCTTCCGGATCAGCTAGTGTATAATCTTGCTACTTCCACTCTGCCAGATGGTGACTGGAGGGAGTCCAAGTAGTGTGGTGTGTATGCGAGGAGCATTGTCGAGGCCACGTTATGTCAAGGATCTGGGTATATTCTTACCGTATGTACGCCATATCCAAAAATTTGATTAATTCATACAGCATGTCCCACTCACTTTTTCTTACTATTGAATACACCATGAATTGTCAAACTAATAGAGCAAGCTTATCTGCGAAAAGATCTAAACCTCCCAAGCACTTCCTAATTCATTTCAAAAATATACGTGTTCTAAATTCTATTCTCAGTGATGTCCATTTCCACTTGCAATCTGCCAAACCCCATGTACTTTTTCTGACAGAACCTCAGTTATCGGTTGATTCAGGTACTGCTCATCTCAGTTGCCCAAATTATTCGCTGTATGATTCCTTTTGCCTCAAAGGTGGTACTTGTGCATATGTCTGTTCTGATATTCCCAGAGGCTTGGCAATTTGGAATCTCCTCTCTTTGATCTTCTCTGGCTTAAAATCTCTCTACCTTATTGTGTCAAATTCATCTGTTGTCTCTACCGTTCTCCCAACTCCACTAATCACTTGGAGCTCTTTGACTTCCTCTCTTTACAACTTGACTTTCTCCAGTCCAACTTTCCTAACAGTGAGGTAATTTTCCTTGGTAATTTTAATGTTCACAACTCCAGCTGGCTTCCGTTTTCTAGTCATACCGACCCGGCAGGTCGAGATGCTGAGGCTTTTGCAATTACTAATGACCTTGCACAGATTGCTCATTTACCTACAAGAATACCGGATACAGCCAATACGCTTGATCTTTTTCTCACAAACAACCCTTCTAAGTACACGGTCGATGTGAGAGGTCCTTTAGGCACTTCAGATCACAACTTTGTGACTGTCTCTTCTCCAGTGGAGCCTTTATCTCGTGACTATTCCCAACCTTGTGTTGTTTGGCATTACAAGAATGCAAAATGGGAATGCATTACAAGAATGCAAAATGGGAATGCATTACAAGAATGCAAAATGGGAATGCATTACAAGAATGCAAAATGACCTGCGAGACTTCTTTTCCTTGGTCAGATTACTGTTTCAAAACTTCTGATGTCAACATTTCCTCAGATCATGTCAGTGAAATTATTCTTGCAGGAATGGAATCCTTTATCCCACACTCCACTTTAAAATCTCATCCTTTAAATAAACCTTGGTTTTCCAATAAATGTGCTAAGGCTGTTCAAGAGAAGAATGTTGCATATCGTAATTGGCTTGTTTCTAATTCTCCAGTTTCATTTTCTGCCTACACCAAAGCTTGCAACAAATGTAAAGCAGTTATTAATCAGTCCAAACTACAGTTTGAACAGGCTAAGAGTAGTAAACTTGCTTCTTGCCCTAATGTATCGAGGACGAGAGTTTCCTGTGCGGACGTGCCTTTCTGCCGCTCTTGGAACAGAGAAGTTTTTTTCTGATTTATTTTCTGCTTTATTAGTTTAAATTGACATATTAACTTATTTCTAGAGTAGCTTTATATTCCTATTTATGGTACTTAAAGTTAAAGTAACTTAGATAGAGATTTGTAGGTATTACTTAGTATCGGAAAGGGTATCAAATCCACGTGTTTACCGTTCATAAACAGCCGCCATTGTTACGTGAAAATTAATCAGTAAAATCTATTAATCTTGTCGAACTTCATTGGCAATTAAATTGTACTTTTAACTATACATATAACCACTTAGGTTACGGAACGTAACTAATTAGTAAAAATAAATAATTAATACATAACTTGATACGGAAGTTATATAAAGGGATTTCGTAGATAACACTCATTACTGAAACGCGATACAGCATATCCGGAATTCGATAGCATTAGCTTTGTATAGTATAGTGCATAATATAATATTGTCAATTAATCAGTAGATCTATTAATCTTGTTAAACTTCATTGCCAATTAAATTGTACTTTTAACTATATATATATAACGACTTAGAGTACAAACGTAACAAATAATTAATACATACTTGATACGGAAGTTATATAAAGGGAACTCTTAGATAACACTCGATACTGAAAAATAAATATAGCTTTATAACTGGGTTAAGATACAAGTTTAAGGTTTTAATTTTGTTCTGAAATTGTAATTTTATTGACATTTAAATCGAAATCATGACTCTGACCAGAGCAGCAAAGCAAAAGGCTCAAGCTAATGGGAGTGCTGTGACTCAGGGGAGAACTGAGGGGGGCAGTTGCCCTCTGAATCACAGCCTTTTAAGATGCACTGTTTGCTTGATGTTTGCGGAGCAATCGGGTACGGGACATGACACTGCCATGGGGGATGTCTTTGTGTGTGCACGATGCAAGGAGTGCAAGGAAATTAGGCGACAACTCGGCGTTGTTATGGGCCTATATGAGACCTTGAAGGACAGGTTGGATGCCCTCGAAGGAAATAAATTGAGGGGCCCATCAAGCTCTCAGCTGCCCACATCAACGCCAGAGCTTGCACTTGGTCATCTTGCAACACAGAGGCAGCCCCCAAGGCAGAAAGCGCTGGTCCCACAGGAACTAGTAGTTGTTGGTGACTCTATTGTCAGGGAAACGGGGAACATGCTTTGTAAAAAGGATAGGTGGAACAGGACCAGGGTATGTCTGCCAGGGGCAAAAGTTGATGACGTTGTAGAGCAGATATCATCTTTTAAGGTCACAAAAGGTGATATAGTTGTACACGTTGGCACTAATGATATTAAGAGTAGGAGACCAGCGGAATTACTTAACAAGTACAGGTCACTGTTGAAAAAAAGCCGTGAATTTGAAAGTGTCTGCAATTCTGCCCAGACACGATAGGAGGGAGTATATGATGAGAGCCTTGTCGATCAATTCGGCCCTGGAAAGATTGTGCAAGGCTCAAGGGGTAGAATTTTTTTCAGCCTGGAATGTACTTGTTAACAGGAGAGATTGCTTCTACAGGGATGGGATACACTTAAATAGAAAGGGTGCAAGAATATTTGCTGATGCTATCGAGGCAGTGTTAGGTGGGTCGGAAAACTGCTAGCTGGGGGGGAGACAAAGACTAATGGATTAACAGTAGCCACTGGCAGAGGTGAAAGAGATTCTTGCACTGCTTCTATTGGAATGAGCAGAAGCCTGAAAAACAAGATGCAGGATATTTCAGAGACTGCTGGAAGTCATTGTGATACAAGTAAACACATGGGTTGTGTTAGGGTAGCTAAGAATAGAAACAGGTGCATGTATACTTGCGTGTACACCAATGCTAGGAGTTTAGTAAATAAATTTGATGAATTTGAGGTATTGCTCAAAACATCAAAGGCAGATATAGTTGGGATATCAGAGATGTGGTGTCACACAGATATAAGGGATGCAGAACTGGAATTTGGGGAGTACAACGTCTACAGAAAGGATAGACAGGATAGGAAGGGGGGAGGGGTTATGCTATTAGTTAAGAAACACATAAAATCCAAGGAAGTGAAGCCAGTCGACATTGATGGACAGGGCAGTGTCGAGTCAGTTTGGTGTGACATAAGCATAGGTAAATCAAAATTGAGAGTAGGAGTGTGCTATAGGCCTAATGACTCTGATGAGTTTAATAAGATACTGTACAGGGAAATAGAATGGGCCAGTAAATCAGAGAGTCTTATAATGGGGGATTTTAATTTCCCAGATATTGACTGGAATTTGTGGGTTGGTCACTCACACACTAGCAGGGCTTTTGTGGATTTATTGGATGATTGTTTTCTACACCAGCATGTTCGGGAGGCAACTAGAGGGAGTAATACTCTTGATCTGATTATCAGTAGTGATTCTTCATGCAATAGGAATCTGCAGATAAAGGAACCACTGGGTGGCAGTGATCACAGTGTGCTGAAGTGGGATTTACTCAAGGAGGTAACTACCATCAGAGGTAAAGGGAAGGGTTTTTGTTTTCGTAAAGGCGACTATGATGGTCTGAGACAGTATTTAAATTCTATACAGTGGGACCAACTGATGATGTTACCAACAGCAAATTCAAAATGGGAAGCATTCAAGGAACTAATCTTGGAAGCTACCAGGCTTTACATACCAACCAAGAAATATTGTTCAAGGTTCAGGCCTAAATGGTTGTCAGATGAACTAATGAGACATATGGCAGAGAAGAAAAATGCATGGGAAACATACAAATTAATGGGTGACATGGAAGCCTATGATAGATATAAGTTGGTCTGTAACCAAGTCACAAAGGAGATTAGGCAGGCAAAGGCAGATTATGAGAAATCCTTGGCAAAGGACGCAAATAAAAACAGAAAAGAGTTATTTACCTATTTAAACTCAAGAAGGAAAGGGATGAATCAGATTGGTCCACTGGATGTTGATGGTTCAACAGTTGAGGATCCAGCTCAGGTGGCTAACAATCTAAACGAGTATTTTGCATCTACATTCACACATGAGGAGTTATTCAGGAAGGGGAATGTCGTAGGTGAAGTAAACATTGGCAGTGAGCTAGATTATTTTCTAATAACTGAGAGGAAAGTGGAGGAGAAATTGTTGAGGATAAACATAAAAAAGGCACCCGGGGTGGATGGGATCTATCCAATTATATTAAAGGAGGCAGCAAAGGAAGTAAGCAAACCCCTAGCCATAATTATGAGAGCTTCTTTGGACTCAGGGGAGGTACCCATGGACTGGAGATGTGCAAATGTAACCCCAATTCACAAGGGAGGATCAAAGGCTGACACAAGTAATTATAGACCTGTTAGTTTAACTTCGGTTCCAGGAAAATTAATGGAGGCACTGGTTAAAGAAGCACTGCAGGATCATCTGGACAAGAATTCAGTTATAGCTCAGACACAGCATGGTTTTGTTAAGGGCAGGTCTTGTCTGACCAATTTGATTGGATACTATGATGTAGTCACAAAAGAACTGGATGCAGGGAATAACTTTGATATTATATATTTGGATCTTAGAAAGGCTTTTGATACTGTTGCGCATGGAAGACTGCTGCACAAATTGGAGAAGTGTGGCATTGGAGGCAAATTGCTGCTATGGATAAAGGGATGGTTGAGTGGCAGAAGACAGAGAGTGGTAATCAATGAACACTGCTCAACGTGGAATAATGTTAATAGTGGAGTTCCTCAGGGTTCAGTGTTGGGTCCATTGTTGTTTTCTATATTTATAAATGATATTGATGATGGTGTATCAAGCTTAATGTCCAAGTTTGCAGATGATACCAAGGTTGGCAGGGTTGTTAAGGACTCTACTGATACTATGCTGCTGCAACAGGATCTGGAAAGGTTGAGCAGATGGGCTGAGAGGTGGCAAATGAAGTTTAACATTGACAAATGTACTACATATGGGAAACAGTAACCCCAGATCAACGTATCAACTCTGTGGTACTACGCTGACAGTGGTAGAGAATGAAAAGGACCTGGGGGTAATTGTGCAGGCAGATATGAAGTTCTCTGAGCAGTGCAGACGAGCTGCAAGAGTAGCTCATGGTGTCTTGTCAATGATATACCGGACTTTTTCTAGCAGGGACAGGGATGTGATTATTCCCTTGTATAAGGCATTGGTCAGGCCACACCTTGAGTACTGTATACAGGTCTGGAGGCCTCATTTCAAGAAGGATGTAGAGCTGCTGGAACGACAGCAGCAGGGCAACAAGATTAGTGAATGGAACAAAGGGTTGCTTTTACGAAGAAAGGCTTAAGTTTTGCAAATTACAAAGCCTGGAGACTAGGCATCGGCGAGGTGATAGAGGTGAATAAGGCTTTGGATGGCTTGAGCATGCTCAATGCCGATGGGATTCTTCCTCTTGCTCAGAATAATCACCTGAGAGGGCATAAATTCAAATTGAGGAAGGACGGATGTCGGATAGATGTGCGGAAATTTGCCTTTAGCCAGCGGGCAGTTGGTTTGTGGAATAGACTCGCATCGCTTGTTGTTGAAGTTGATAGCCTAAATAAATTTAAGGTTCAGCTGGACAGGTATTTCGAACGAACGGAGGGGTGAAATGGGAGTAGTGGTTGTTTTTTTTTTTTTCTTTTTGGCTGATGCTGAATAAGCTTGCTTTCTTGCATCATATGCCTCTACTAATGCTAATGCTAAATGGTAGCCGAGTATTCTGGTCTCTTGCCAAAGCTATTGGCCGCAACTTTTGTCCATCTCTGCTCCCACCTCTGTCCAATCCAGATGGTTCTGTTATCACTTCAGCCAAGGATAAAGCTGACCTGCTAGCATCCCAATTTTTCTTCCAACTCATGTATTTATGCTCCTGGTAAAACAACTCCCACTATTCCCAACACGCTCCATTCAATGCCTCCTGTGGTATTCCTTCAAAAGGATGTCAGAAGGATTTTGATGAATCTTGATGCCAAGAAAGCTCCAAGTCCTGATGGTATTTCTCCACTTGTTCTCAAAATCTGTGCTCCTGAACTTACTCCTATTCTTTGCCGCCTTTTTTCGCTTTCTTATTCCAAAGGTGTTTTTCCTTCTGATTGGAAATTTGCTCATATTCAGCCAGTTCCTAAAAAGGGTGACAAATCCCTCCCATCCAATTATCGTCCCATTGCAATTACTTCTTCTCTTTCTGAAGTAATGGAGAAAGCAATTAACCGCCAACTCTTAAACTACCTAGAAACCTTCAGTCTGATCAATGATCGCCAGTATGGATTCCGTCAGTGTCGATCCTCTGGTGATATTCTGGCTTATGTTACCCATTTATGGACTAATTCAATGGAAAGGTTTGGTGAAACACAATTAGTTGCTCTTGATATCTCAAAGGCTTTCGATCGTGTTTGGCATAAAGGTCTTGTTGTTGTTGTTGTTTGGTTTTTAGGAGCATTAGCAACTAAGGCCATATTGCTCCAGGATATGCGGTGGTCATTCCTTAACCTTTCCGCATCCTCCGTATTTGGTGGTGACGGGCTCGAACCCCGGTCTAATCAAGAAGCGTGTGCTACGCACTGCTGCTCCTTCCCACCTGGCTACGGAGGCGCCAATAAAGGTCTTATAAACAAGCTTCCATGTTATGGTTTGCCGACTGTTTTTAGTAATTGGTTATCCAGTTTTCTCTCTGATCACTCACTGAGGGTGATGGTAGATGGCTCTCTGTCTTCTAACTTCTCCACTAATGCCAGTGTCCCCCAAGGTTCAGTTCTTTCTCCCACTCTTTTCCTCTTGTATATTGATGATCTTCTTCCATTGACTGGAAACCCTATGCATAGTTTTGCCTATGATAGCACATTGCATTCCACTTTCCATTTTGAGAAACCTTGTCCTGCTCAATCAGCTTCAACTTATCGAAAATCTGCTACCAATTCGTTAAATGCCGATCTTCAGGTAATTCTCCAGTGGGGCAAAGACAACTTAGTTGATTTCAACTCTTCTAAAACTCAGTCTTGCCTTATATCTCGCAAAAAGGATTCTGCTGCTCCTATGCTTATCTTTAGTGACACTCCGATTTCTAGGCAAAATGATATATCTCTTTTGGGGATTACCCTGACTTCTAATCTCTCTTGGCACAAGCACATTACAAATATTGCTTCCTCTGCATCTAAAAAACTTTGTTTTCTCTTTCGCTCTCAGCATTACTTTTCTTCCAAACAGCTGCTCACTCTGTATAAATCGCAAATCCGCCCAGCCATGGACTATTGTTCCCACATTTTGGTGGTGCCCCCAAAACCTCTGTCAGGCTTCTTGATTCCATTCAGAAGAGGGCAGTTAGGTTAATTAATGATTCATCTCTAACAGAGTCTTTCCACTCACTGTCTCATAGATGTACTGTTTCTGCTGCATGCCTCTTCTACAGATACTTCCATGGGCACTGTTCTTCTGAATTGGCTTCTATAATTCCCGCTCTCTCTTTCAAAACTGTCCGAACACGTGCTGCCACCAGCCAACATCCATTTACTGTCCAACTTTAAACTCACAGAACCAACTTTTCATCTTCCTTGTTTATTCATTCAAATCCCGATTTCTGGAACAACCTTCCTTCATACGTATTTCCTGAAAATTACAGTCTACATAAGTTCAAGTCAAATGTTAACAAATATCTTCTTTCATCTTCTCAATCTCCAACCCAAGCATGGTACTAAGTACTATAGGTTCTAATACCTCTCGTGTTTGGGGTTTACATAAAAAAAAAAAAAAAATTCAAGCTACTTACTTCCACAACAACGGAAGTTTGTTCCAACAATCAGCCACCCTTGGTGAGCTGATTGTTGGAACAAACACCATCTGTTGTTGTGGAAGTGAGTCTTGTGAACAGAAACCTCCACACATCCATCCTGCAACCATCCTACCTAATTTCAATTTATGCCCCCTCATGTGTAGTCTGTCCGATAGGAAGAATGCTAACAGCATTTAGCTTGCTTAGGTCATTCAAAACCTTAAACATCTCAATCAGATCACCTTGCAAGTGCCTAGCCTTCAGACACTGCGATTTGCAGACCTCAAGCCTGTCTCGGTAAAACCACCCTTTCATTTTCTCCCTTCACCGATCTCATTGCCCTTCTCTGTACCTATTCTAGCAGATCTACATCCTTCCTAAAGTGAGGCCTCCTGTCATGTATGCATTACTCAAGGTATGGCCAAACCATTTTGTTATACAGTAGAATAATCACCTCCTTATTCCTGCTATTAAAGTTCCTGTATATTATAGATAAAAACTCTGTATGCTGTCCTGGAGTGTGTGCACTGCTAAGAGAAAGGACCTGGAGGTAATTGTACAGTCATACAGGAGGTAATTGTACAATTGCCTCCAGGTCCAATTTCAATTCCACTATGCTGAGTGTAGTACCACAGCTGGTTTGTTAATCTAGGATTACTGCTACCCATATCAGCACCTTGCATTTGTCAATGTTAAACTTCAGCTGCCATTTCTTAGCCTATCTGCCTAATTATTTTAGATTTTGTTGCAGTAGCTTATCCTGATTACTGTAATTAACCAACCTGCCAACCTTTATATCATCTGTAAACTTAGACATTAAGCCTGATATACCTTCATCAATATCATTAATAAATGTAAAAATCAACAATGGGCCCAGTGTTGAGCACTGGTTTATTTCACTAATAACATTATCCATGAAGAGCAGTGGCAATTTAATAATCTTCTACTCTGTCTTCTCCCACTCAACCCATTTATCCAGAGTGGTAACTTGCCCTTAGATTTCTTAATAATGATGCATGGATATAAACCGAAGTGCTTAGTATATTTCATTCAGTTTCGAGTGAAGTTCTGCATAGGATGCAGCCTCAAAGTTTGAAAGCAAGTAAGTCATTGGGTGCCACATTAACCACATTATAGTCAGATGGATTTCAATGTTTTGAAAGTTCACAGAGAGCACTGTGTAAAATATACAGAAGTGAAAGAGGGAAAGGGCATGCAAATTGACTCACAAACCGGCTGACATCATTTTTTTAGAGAGAGAGGCCTCAGAATGGTCTAACATACTGCTTGACATAATCACCAGTTTAGCTGTATCCGAATCATTGAAGAGGTCCAGGAGCATGGCATATAGAAAAAGAAGATGAAAGGAGATGCAAAAGTTCCACCAGGCACAAGTTTTAGGCTTTATGGTCTTTTTCTTCGCTGAGCTCCTTATTCAGCTAATTGGAGTGAGCTCTGGTACAGGTCAACTGCACTCTTATTGGATAATGAGGGAAGATCTGGAAAATCTCTCTGTATGGAAGAGTCAAACACTGCCCAGTCAATGGCCTTAGTCGAGAACCTGACAAACCCAGCAGGGGCAATATGAGGTGCTCGGTTAGGTGTGTTCATGCTGATGTGGAAACATATCACTGTATGATCACTTTGGGTCCAATCCGGAATGATGGTCCAGCTGCAACTCAGGTTTCTTAGGTTATTGGTGGTGGTTGTTATGTCGATTTTGGATTTCCCTGTAGCGCTGCAGTAGGTGGTGTATTGACTTTGTTTGTTGTGAATGGTTAGGTTCCGAATAGAGATTAGGTCCTCAAGCAGAAGTCCTCTGGAGTCCGGAACTGGTGACTGCCAGTAAGTGGATTTGGCATTTACGGCTGAGGTGATAATAACCACCCTGGACCCTAAGGAGTCCAGTGCAAGATCTAGGTAGTTGAGTGATGCCTCAATGTCATGGGATGGCAGGCAGTATAATATGGGATGATATAAAATGAATGTGAGGCATACGTTACCTGAATACAAGTTGAATACTTTGTGCACAGGCCATCGATCACTAGGATGTCCAACAATTTATTCATTACTACATTGCAGGTTTTTGAGTCATCCAGGATGGGTTGGATGATCCGATGGTGAGTAAGAATTAGGATTAGGAAACTGGAAGGAGGCTTTTTGGTGTTTATTCATCAGTGGTCCTTAGTCTTGCCTGGTCTAAAGTTCGTTGATATTCTGGACATGCATTGTCCCTCACAGAATGGCTGTGTTCCCTTTTCATCCTTTTGCATTTAGCACAACTAGGTGCATCATCCTTATTGAGGCATTCAGCATGATCATGGCCACTGCAAACGCAGTATCCACATTTGGGAGATTTGTGGGAACAATACTGGGCAGTGTGTCCAAACCCTAGGCAGAGGAAGCACCTGGTCAACACTGTAAATGGTCTGAACCGGTGTGCACTGCACCCCCAGATAGATCCATTCCAAAGACATGACCGTCTTGAAGAGATTTGGGGTGAGTGTGATTACCTGATGTGAAGCAGAGATGGAGTTTGATTTAGTGGTAAATCTAATGGTAATTTGCTTTTTAACTTCTTCAAAAGAGAATCCATCTCCCACGATTTTCTTGTGGAATAGGTCATCCAGCAAATCCTTGTTAGTAGTGTTTTTTTGGACATTGTATATTAGGATAGAGGGGTTAGAGGGGTGGGTTTGCTCTTACTCTTTGGCCAAGAAAAGACAGATGTAGAGTAGATGTGCAGAAATTTGCCTTCAGCCAGCGGGTGGTTAATTATTGTAACAAACTTCCATCTGTCATTGTGTAAGTTGATAGGTTAAATAAATTTAGGGAGGAACTGGACAAACATTCAGGTGGTTGTGTGAATTTTTTTTTTTTTTTTTTTTTTTGCTGATGCTGCATAAGCTCGTATGCTTGCTTTCTTGCATCACATGCCACTATTACTACTACTACTCCTGCATTTTGGAGAGTTGGGGCAATTGATATAGATTCCAGATCGTCTTTGAAGGCCGTTTCAAGTAAAACTCCCTTATTGCAGATTGCTCTTAATGACTTGACCCCAACTGTCTTGAAATCACTTTTAAGTGTATTTTGCACCAATTCCTTGACATCTCTACTGGTCTTGAGATCAGACTCATCCGCTGCTCTCAATAAAAGGATATTCTGTTCCTTCTGGAGGTTAGGCTCAGCTGACAGGGGCTGGGAAGATGGAGAGATGGTAGGAAGAGGAGGACCATTGAGGTCCTCCTCTTCCTACCATCTTCGTATTGAGGAGCACCACTGAGGACATTGGCATATGGTCTAGGAACTGATTTGTGAGGTCTCTCAGCTTGCTGATACTCTGCTCTGGAGGTCTCTGGTATAGTAGGTGAGTATTTGGAGATGGTGTCCAAGACCTTTTCTAGGATGCTAGTATGAGATTTGAGCTCCTCATTGGCAGTCTTCAACCTTTATTATCAATTAGGAGAGCAGTGGTAATTCTTCAAACTGTCCCACAACTCCTGAATGTGGTTTTCCGCAGATCTGGTGAATCTATTGGACTCCTGGTTCAGGAATGCAGCAATGTGCTTATGGTAAATGGTGACAGCTTGATGTGGTGAGGTTGCATTTGAGACATCAGGTACAGAAAATGAATAAGAATCAGGAATGGCAAGTCTTCTTGAGGCTGGAAGGCCTGCCTCAACTGTCTTGTCTAGGGCTAGGGTAAGTTTGAAGCATTGGGTGCTGCAGTTGAGGCAGGAGGGGTGGTTAGAACAAATGGGGTATAGGAGCATCTGCTGGTGGAGCTGACCCAGTGTATGAACACTTGGCCAAAGAGGATAGCCTGGTTTTGACTGAAGGTGAGGTTACATCAGAACAGCTACTGGGAACAGATGGGGTTGAGCCTGGTTGAGATGGGAGCTGCAAAGTTGGATTGAGAGGTGTAGAAGCTAGGATAGGAAGAGCTGGAGGAGCCATTGCAAGAGACTTCAGGATGGATGCTGCCACTAGAGTGGAGATGCTGAAGTCAAGTTTAGCTGGAATAGAAAGATTTGGGTCAGCAGAAAGGATCCGGCTGTTATCGTCACTTGGCGATGGATTGTTAGAGGAGGAGGATAGGGGACAAGCCTGAGACTTTTTCTGATCTTCTTTTTTCTTCCTTGGCTTTTCCCCAGATTTGGGGGGGGGGGAGGAACTCAGAATCATAGGGCTCCTCAGATGAGGAGCTCGATTTATCGCGAGAACTCATGTATGTCTAGTTGGGATGAAAACTAGCTAAGTTGTCTACTGAATTTCTAGACTGTCTCCTGAAATTGTCTGCTCAGAAAAACTGAATCTCCTAAAAATCAAGTTTCACTGAACTGTCAGCAGGGGGCTCTGTAGGCAGGGCAGGAAATATAGTAGACTCTCGATTTTCCAGGATAGATGGTAAAAAGCAAATCCCGGATAATCGATTTCCCAGTTAATCGAAAAATACAAAAGTCCCCGACATACGTAAGGATACGTTCCAGGACTTCTTACTTCATCGAGTTTTATGTAACTTGGGAATGACTAATAACATATTGCTACCATATTATTATTGACAAATCTGAATTCTGCACAATACTTGTTAATGTTTGGCCATTTTGATACATCCTTATTATAATTATTCCTTAGAGATTTAACAGATGCACCATTTTCAAACTTTTGAATAATTTCAAGTTTTTGTTTAACTGAAAATGCAACTCTTTTGCATTTACCCATCATTTTCGCGATTTCTAAACAAAAAAAAAAAAAAAAATTCTATAAAAAAAATTCCAACATCCCTGACATAAATAACGAAACAAACTTTGTCCTTTTGCGCAGCAATGGAACACAACAATCGACACAATGCACTAAAACAAACTAAACATTTGGTCTCTTTTTTTTCTTTCTTTCTTTCTTTCTTTTTTTTTTTTGGGTGGCATGTGTGAAGACAGCGGGTATTGCAAGATAATAGGCGCACTAATCTCTCAGTGATGACTTATAATGCAGCTTCTCGCTTATTTACGACTTGCAAAATATCTGTTTATACCTATTCTAGTTATTACTTGAATTTTTTGATTTCTGGTTTATTTATTTTATTTTTAATTTGGAGTCTTGAAATGTCCTGATTAATTCAATCCCGGTTAATCGAGAGTCTGCTGTAAATGCTAGTGGGTTGCAGGGCTGCCACGGCCCTATGTGCCACCAGTAGACAAAATCAAATTTTCCACCCCAAAATATTTGGATTAAAAAATAAAATAAGGTGTAAATAAAATAGCATTTATTTATTGAAAAAGAAAAGAGTTACAAAAAATCTCACATATAATATAATGAAACAACAAGCAAAAATAACAAAATCATTCTGAAATCCTGGAAATAAACTTTAAATTCTAAATCACAGTAATTGTATTCTATCACAATAATAAAATAAAAGGAAAATGATAATGTTAAAAAGATTATACAAATTTATGTTTCCTTGCTTTAAGAAATGTGAATTTATTTCATTTATCTTTATTTTTTCCAAAAGGTCATTTTCTATTGAAATTATTGCCAAATTAGAAAGTCGTTGAGACATTGTCGATTGTAAATAATCAAGAATTAATCAAATTCTTGATTATTTACAATCTAAGGAGTTTTTCAAAATTAATCAACAATTAATTTTGAAAAACTCTGTTGCACCTGAGGCAGCTGAAACTGGTAAGGTTAGAAAAATTCTGAGTGCAACTGCTACGTTTGGAAAAGTATCTGTAAAATCGTTTTTAAAAATATATTGTAACAATTCAAATGGAGTAATATTATCTTTAAGGGTAACGAAGAAGAATTTCTTCATACAGCTTAAGGGTAGTGAACAAGAATTTAAGATGCATTAAATATGAATTATTTGTTTTGTTCACTGTGTTTAGTTTTCAGTCTAACCTGATTTGCTCACTCTCGTAACACAAAATCTGTAAATTACCGACTTCAGAAGCCCAATTACAATCAAAATTTGAGAAGCTAATAATTATAGAACAATTTTATCAAGTAGGGAATTTGTTTACGGCGTTGAGTAAGCACTTCAGAAAGTTCTTTGTGTGTGTGTGTGTGCCATATTTGGAAAACCACATCTACATGCACAGACCTACAGGTCTGTGGATGGCAATATCTGTCATCACCCAAATTTACACAGACCAGGCCACATTCAAACGGCGTGTGCAGGCAAGCCGAAACGTCTGTAGGTACCCTAATGCATACGACATTGGTAGTATTACCGCCAAATTTGGGTCCACTAAAACTACAAATAACAGAGCTTATATCACCAAACCAGCCTTGATGCTAATTATTCAGCCACTGAACTCAATCAACATTCACATATTTATAACACTCAAACAGATTCTGCAGTAATATTAACAAATCTGAATTCCAGTTATAAACTATTATTAATACATGATCTTTAGACATTGAATGACTTTCCGACTGAACCTTGCAGGATAACATCCTTAAAACATGTAATATTTTGGGCACGCCTGTGCTAACCATGCACCATGGGAGCTAGAGTTAACTTTTATAACACTCAGAATTTCTTTCCCAATTATATGAACCAACTGATGACAGAACTGCGACACTCCAACATTAGGACTCTTGGTTCTTCTCATTCTTAGTTTCATAATTGTTAATTTTTATCTATGATGATCCAAGCGGAAAAGAGTGCATTTTTTCCCCTGGGGAATTTTTTTATATTTTTTAATTTCCCATTTTAATTTCTTCATTATATTTTAACCATATGGATTAGGAGGTAAGTTTCGTGATATTTATAAGCAATGCTAAAAAATTGAAATCATATAAAGAATCGAAGATATAAGCATATGCTAACAAATAAATTGCACATGATAACACAAAAAATACTTACCCTGAGAAAAAATTAAAATACAGTATATAGTACAGACAGTCCTCGTATAATACGTTTAATCTACACGAATTCGATCAAACACTATTTATAAATAGGGGAACAATGTCGTATATAACACTAACCGAATTTGCTTATGCATGATTTGCCTTTGTATTTACAAGAATTGGCAGTCGAACTCTGGAATCACCCTTACTGAATGAAGCAAAGTTTATGAAAATGCATTTATGTTTTTCATATGATTGAAGATTTCAGTGAAGGGGAAAGACATTTCACCATAATAACAAACATCCAGCTTCGGTATTATCGCAAATGCAATTAGATCGAGTTTACTACCTATTTATAACAGATTCCACTAGCAGGAACACAACTGAAAATTGTTTTTATTGTTTTATGGTAGTGACCTCCAGGAATGTGTTTTAGTAAAATGTGAGCTAGCGAGAGGTGATAATAGTGTTTCTGTCTTTACTGCTCTGTTTATTCAAATGCTACAAGCAGGCAGCTTTATGTGTATCAAGCGTGCCTTCTTATTTTTGTGCTTTTTCTACTGTAATTCTGTTTTATTCTCTAAAAATGAGTAAAATACTTGAGAAAAGTGTGAAAAGGAAGCATGCTGTTCATTCATAGAGGAAAGAAAAGCATTATCGATAGAATTTCAAACGTTCTTACCGGGGAAAACTTGTAGCAGCCTCATACAAGTGTTTATAGCCGAAATCACACCGGCCTACCGAGGTTTCCCCAGTAAGGCTTATGACCAGTCCACCTCTGTCGATAGAGGAAAAAAACAAAATTATGATACGCTTTGAGTGAAATGAAAGAACATGTGATATTGCGCATATCGCTAAATAGAAAATTTCGCTATAAAGAAGCTCGTTCACTAGTGTGTGAGTGAACAACCCACAAATTCCAGTCAATATCTGGGAAATTAAAATCCCCCGTTATAAGACACTCTAATTTACTGGCCCACTCTATTTCTCTGCACAATTGCTCATTATACTCATCAGATTCATTAGGCCTATAACACACTCCTACTCTCATTTTTCCTTTCCTAGTGCTTATGTCACACCAAACAGACTCAACATTGCATTGTCCATCCACATCGATTGGATGCACTTCCTTAGAATTTATGTGTTTCTTAACTACCAGTATAACCCCTCCTCCTTTCCTGTCCTGTCTATCCTTTCTGTACACATTGTACACCTAATTCTGTTTTTGCACGAACTTTTTTTACACGAATTTGATTTAACACAAATTCAAAATAAATATTTCATTCTCTTTTTATGAGTCATTTTGATTTAACACGATTTCTATGAATTTTTTTTTGCCTAAATTCTAAGAATTTTTTTTTTTTTTTTTTGTGGCATATTAGTATCATTTCTATATTACATGCACCAATAGATTGGATAACAGCTAGTGTGTGCATTTTGAAATGCGTGCTTTTGTTTACCAATGTGTACGTCTGGTAACTATGAATCAGCAACGTTTTTATTGAATTTGGTGCACATCTACGGTATTCGTGTATTGTATCTTACTTCTTAGTAGTAAGCTCTATTTCAAAGTGAAAGAATCTTTAGTGAAATTTGTGCACATAAGTCAATAAATTGTAAGGTTACAAATTTTTCATACCTTTTTTTTATTAATTATAACTGAGATATTTTTCGGTAGCCCTTATATAATGTCGAATAATTCGCCTGTTACCAAAATGAAAAGGAAAGCGATTTCTTTGGAACTTAAAATTCAAATTTTAGATCGTCTTGCAACTGGACAAGGGGCTACGTCTGTAGGAAAGCATTTTGGTGTACATGAAGCTACCGTAAGAACTATTAAAAAAATGAAGCTGCGATTAGGAAGTTGGTATGTTCTGGAACAAAAGTAAGTGTTAATGTACTCTAATCATATACAAGAGATATTGTCAAGGAAAAAATGGAAAAGGCTCTGGTAATATGGATAGAAGATCAGTCACAAAAAAGAGTACCAGTAGATGGAAATGCCATCAAGCAAACAGCACTAAGAATTTACAGACAGATTAAAGAAAAGGAGCGAAGCACTTCATCTAGTTAAACAGAAAGTATGAATTTTCTGCGAGTATAAGTTGGACGACAGGGCTTCTTAAAAGGAATGCTCTTCATAATATAAAAATTAAAGGTGAAACTGCATGTGCAGATGAATTGGCTGCTAAAGTATTCCCGCAGGAACTTGCAAAAATTATTGAAGATGGAGGATACACTCCTGATCAAGTGTGGAATGCATATGAAACTGGTTTCTTCTGGAAACGAATGCCGAACAGAACGTATGTAGCCAAATCGCAGAAAATTGCTGGTGGTTTTAAGGTAGCTAAGGATCGTGTGACCTTATTATTTTCCTCAAACGCTTCAGGAGATCTTATGTTGAGACCACTGCTGGTAAATCGAGCCCTAAACCCACGTTCAATGAAAGGTGTAAATATCAATAAACTGCCTGTTCACTGGATGGCAAACAAGAAGGCCTGGGTGACCACTGCTATCTTTACAGAATGGTTCAACAAATGTTTCGTCCCAGAAGTCAGACGTTATATGAATTTGAAAGGTCTCGAATTTAAAGTTCTTCTGATTCTTGACAATGCACCCGGCCATCCTGTCTTGGAACACCCAAACGTACAAATTTTATTTCTGCCACCTAATACTACATCTTTGATACAACCGCTAGACCAAGGTATAATTGCGACAATTAAAACATACTACATAAACGAACATTCCAACACGTTTTGGACAAATTGAATGACAAAACACTAACAGTCATTGATGTGCGGAAGAAATTCTCAATTATGGATTGTATCAATCAAGTTGGATTAGCGTTAACTGAATTAAAACGAGCAAAATTAAATGCGTGTTGGAAAGCGGTTTGGCCACAATGTGTAAAAAGCAAAGATCCCATCATCCCTAATAAGATCTAATTTCCCAACATCATTACAGTGGCACACAAAATTGGTGAAGAAGGATTGGATGATCTATCGTTTGAAGATATTGATGAATTGTTAACCGACAAAGCCCTAAGCGAGAGATGAAATATTAGAGGTTGTCCTTGGGACTCCTTATCCCATAGAACATAGTGATAATGAAGAAAATGATCCTGTTCTAAATGCAGATTTAATAAAAGAAGGTCTGGAACTGGCCAGAAAATTAGGTAATCATTTTGTCAAACATGACCCTAATGAGGAACACGCTGGGAAGTTTCAACGTGAACTGATGTTGTTGACAGCCTCTTACAGAGAATTATATAACAGCCTAACCAAAACACGAACACAACGATTAATAACTGAATTCGTTCGTAAAACCGGTGAAACCTCAGCACCGGAGGAGACTTGTGCTGATTTTGCTCAAGAGATCACAGAAAGAATTTCATTAATAGAGGAAGAAGACGATGTCCACAACATTTCTAGTGATAGCAGTGATATTCCAGTCGTAAGCAAACGTATACGCCGTTTATTATCAGAAAGTGAAAATGAATAAAATCTTGTTATGTGTAAAACAGATTTTTTTTGTTCATGAAGAATTTTTTTCATTTCATATGCATACAAATTTACTTTAATACATTTTCATTATATATTATTACGTATGTATTTTGTTGAAATAAAATAATAAGCTTAAAACGAATATGTTTATGTATTTTTTTAAAAATTATTTTTACTGATTTTTTAGATCCGGAACCAATCTTCTTTTCTTCCATAAATACAATGTCTTTTTTTACACAAATTATTTTTACACATATTTTTCAGGAACGTATCTATCATGTAAAAACAGAATTAGGTGTATATGGAATTATGAGTGTGGGTTTGGCAAACCCAGGGTCCTGAGCTGGATATCATCACTCTTCTCTTTCTTGCTTGAGTTTTTCTCTCTCTCAGGGTAAAGTGGGAATTTTTTTTTTTTTTTTTTTTTTGGCTGGTGCAGCGTAAGCCTCAGACTTCCTTGCACCATATGGCTAATAATAAATTTATTTTTTTCATACAGTTCCTTGGTCACTACATCATAGTAACCTATCAATTTGGTAGAGACAAGACTGCCCCTTAACAAATTCATGCTGTGATTGTAGTATAATTGGATTCCTGTCCAGATGGTCCTGCATTACTTCTTTAATCAGTGACTCCATTAATTTTGCTCAAACAGATATTAAGCTGACAGTTCTGTTATTACTCTTGTCACCTTCTGAAAGATCCCTTTATGACTTGGGGATACATTTGCACATCTCCAGTCCACAGGGACTACCCTTCAATCCAAAGATTCTGTCATAATTATTGCTGAAGGCTTGTTTACCTCCTTTGCTGCCTTTCTTAATATGATTGGATAGATAACCATCTACCCCAGATGCTTTTTTATGTTCGGCATCAACAGTTCCTCTTCCACTTACCTTTCAGTTATCACAAAGTCATTTAGCTCCCCACTACAGTTTGACCAACTTCTGGCATCCCTTCCCTTTGAAAATTCCTCATGTATGAATGTAGATGCAAAATGCCCATTCAAATTGACCCTGAGCAGTGTCATCAATAGCTAATCCATTAACATCAAGTGGTGCCAATATGATTCAGTCCCTTCTTTCTGCTGTGATATAAGCTGCTTTATAAGTAATATATAAGTGTTAGCTGCTTTTTTTTTTGCAATTTTTGCCAGAGTCTTCTCATAATTTGCCTTAGCTTGCCTAATGTCCTTTGTGACTTGATATCACACTAATTTAAATCTACCATAGGCTTCTGAATCACCTAATAATTTGTATGCACCATATGCACTTTTATTCTCTGCCTCTTGTCCCCATGGTTCCTGTGACTTTTATTGAGGCCCAAGCGCTAATTTTTTTTTGATTCCTTGAACAGTGTTTCTTCTTTGGTATGAAAAGAAGGCTAGTAGCTTCTTTAGTTACTTCCCTGAACGCTTCCCATTTAGAATTTGCTGTTGGTAACATCATCAATTGGTCCCACTGAATATAATTTAAAACCTGTCTGAGACCACTACAGTCACCCTTATGAAAGAAAGTCCTTCTCCCTTTTAACCTTGACAGTAATTATTCCTTTAATTAAATTCCACATTAGTACACTATGATTGCTGTGGATCTTTTTCCAGCAGATTATTAATGCATGAAGAATCACTGCTGATAAACAGATCAAGAGTAATCCTTGCTCTTGTTGTCTCTTTAACATGCTGTTGTAGAAACAGTCATCCAAGAAATCTACAAGTCTTGCCAGTGTGAGTGACAACTCACAAATTCCAGTCTGGAAAGTTAAAATCTCCCTTATAAGACATTCTTATTTACTGACATTCTTGTTTACTGGCCCACTATATCTCTGCATCACTGTTTGGTCCACTGATCACAGTCATTAGGCCTATAAACACACTCCTCTCAATTTTTATTTTCGCTGTACTTAATTACACCAAACTGACTGAACATTATATACTGGCACCCATGTTGACTGGTTGCACTGCATTAGATTAATATGCTTCTTAACTAAAAGCATAACCCTCCACATGTCCTGTCTGTATGCATTGTACTCCCCATATTCAAATTCACCATCATGTACATCTGAGTGACAAAATCTCTGATATCCCTACAATGTCTGCATTTGATGACATAATCAGTATTTCAAATTCATCAAGTGTATTTACAATGTTCCTGTCATTAGTGTACATGGCAGTATACGTGCACATGTTCTTACTCTTAGCTACATTTACACACCCATATGTTCACTTGTTCCATGATGATCCACAGCAAGGCCTGAAGTCTCCTACACCTTGCTTCCCTAGCTGCTGCATGTTCGAAGCAATGGAAGAATCACCTCCACCTCTGCCTGCAGCTCTGGTTAATCTATTAGTCTTTGTATCACCCCACACTAGCAGTTTTTCTGACCCACGTATCACTGTCTCAGTGGCATCAGCAAATATTCTTGTACCTCTTATATGATACTGTATTTCATCCCTATAAAAACAGTCTCTCCTGTTAACAAGCACAGACCAAGCTGAGAAAAATTCTACTCCTTGAACCTTGCACATTCTCTCCAAGCAGAATTGATAGACAGGGCTCTCAACATACACTACCTCCTATCCTGTCCACGCAGAATTGCAGATACTTTCAAATTCAATCCTAACTTGCAACATTTTCCCTGTACTTGTTAAGTAAGTCCTCAGATCTCATTCCCTTAATGTCATTAGTGCCAGTGTATAACAGTATCATCTCTTGTGCTCTTAAAAGGTAATATCTGCTCTACAATATCATCTATTTTTGCTTTTGCCCCCTGGCAGACATATCCTGGTCCTTTTCCACCTATCCTTGCACAATATATTTCCCATTTCCCTGACAATAAAGTCATCCACAATAACCACCTCCTGTGGGACATATATTCTGCTTGGGAGATTGCTGCTGTGTTGTCTGATGCACAAGTGTGATCTCTGCTGTTGAGTTGGGCGGCTATGAGCTTGATGTGCCCCTCGTTGCACACATAAAAGTGACACAAATGTGTCACGTTTATGTGTGCAACCAGGGGGCTTGACAAAGAAGCATGGATGGACCACATCAGCAGATTCTCCAGCATATATCATGGGTCTCAAGTCAAGGAGTTTGAGTGGGATCAATTAGTTGACAATGAGATGGAGTCTGTTCTTATCATTAAAGAAGCACTAATACAGAGTATTAACTCCCTCAGGGCGCGACTAAGACAGCTGGAGTTGATGGAGTCCCCTACTTCATGGTAAAGTGTCTCGGCCCTTACCTAATTGAACCACTCCAAGCAATTTATAGCTCTATCCTTGCTTGCCAAGTTTTCCCTGAGAACTGGAATAAGTACGCTGTAATTGCAGTGCCGAAAATTACAAGACCTAACCTCGTGGAGCACTATAAGCCTATATCTACTGCATCTACCCTGTTAAAAGTACTGGAGAAAGCTCTACTGCCAAAGTTGTCGAATCAGATACTGGCTGGGCAGCCTCAACAAATTCATTATTCAATAACTACCAGATCAACAATTACTAACCGCCTCAAGAGTTCAAGCCACGATACTAAATGCTTTCCAAGCCAGAAAGGAAATTGCAATAATTTATGCTGATATAAAAGCAGCCTTCGATAGTCTGGATGTACATGCCTTACTTCATCTGCTTCCAAATAAAAGGAAATTTTCTGAAGTTCCTACAGGCCCTACTTACTTGTCGGTCCATTTTTACCGTACAGATAGTCAGATCCTCCAATGCCAATTCCATGCAGGAGAGGCGCCTCCGTAGCCAGGTGGGAAGAAGCAGCAGTGCGTAACGCACGCTTCTTGATTAGACCGGGGTTCGATCCCGTCACCACCAAACACGGGGATGCGGAAAGATCAAGGAATGATCACCGCATATTCCCGGAGCAATATGGCCTTAGTTGCTAATGCTCCTAAAAAAAAACCAAAACCAAACCAAACCATGCAGGAGTTCCACAGGGTGGAGTCTTATCTGGACTCCTCTTTACCACCATGATGATCCCATTCTGCAAGGGTAGGGATGATGTATGCACCTTAGGCAGACGATATTAAGATCCTAACACCCATCCAACCATCCATGACCAACAGTGCATTGTGTAACCAGATTAATTATAAGCTTCTGAACTTATTCGTGTACTTGTTAAATTTGGCTTGGCACTAAATCCGCAGAAGACTGTAATCATGGTGTACTCGCTCAAAAAATCGCCAACGCTCGTACACCCGAAACTTAATGGCAAACCTATTCCAGTTGTTGAGCCTTATAGAGATCTTAAGTGTAATATTTGATACTAAACTTACGTTCAAGTCTCATATTGACCTGATTGTAAAGAAAATTAGCTACTTACTTACAACTTACACATGTTGTCCACAATAAAAATATATTCTTCATTAATTATAGTGGTTTGCCATGTCATTTAAAGAGGTCTGGATAGGTAAAAATCCTATTAAATACAAAAGGAATTCTTAAAGGCTTTTTCAATCAGGGCTTTAGTTGACAAATCATAGAAGAGTAGGATTTCAGCTTTCATGCGAATGTGCCATAAAACCAATATCATTTTACATGATTATCATGTTATACATGTTTGAGTCCACAGTATTTATTAATCATCATTTTGAAATATTTGGAAACTAATATATTTATTGCATTTATAAATCTTATTTAATAGAAAAATATGATATATAAATGATTCTCTCAAATATTTGAATGTTATCTTGTGTAGCTATCAGATTTATTAATTTGGCCACTGAGTGTATATAAAATTGCACAGCTTTCAGGTGTGCCAAGGGGTGGGGAGGACATCTGATGGACAGAAGTGGATCCAGCACACTTGTGAATGTATTATCAACAAAATAAATGCAAACCAGTGTTATTTGCAATGAATCATCTTTCCAGTTCATATCATTATATTGTGATCTGTGATAGTGTTTATATTTATAGAATATAGTTATTCATTTTTTAAAATTTTCTTATCAACTGAGCAGTTTTATCAACAAATATATTCATATAATGTTATCTTTATGTATTATTTAGCATGTTCACCTGTTGTTGGTCATGTGGCAGTTAATTTTTTGACTTATTTTTATTATCTTGCTCTGATTTTCACTCAAGCCATTCTGTTCACTCTGGAGTAATACATGATGCTTTCCAAGGTAAATTATTTTGCTACAGTTTTTCAGTTAAAAGACACACTTTTACCAGTTTTCTTCTGCAATATGAAGATAAAATAATATAAAAACTTACATGGTGTACATAACATCTACCTTCACACTTGTTGCTCTCTGAACTTGTCAAATCCTAGAGGACCTTTACAACTTCTAATAAGGCGCCTCCGTAGCCAGGTGGGAAGGAGCAACAGTGTACTAGCACACGCTTCTTGATTAGACCAGGGTTTGAGCCCGTCACCACCAAATACGGAGGATGCTGAAAGGTCAGGGAATGACCACCGCATATTCCAGGAGCAATATGGCCTTAGTTGCTAATGCTCCTAAAAACCAAATAACACCAACAACTTCTAAGTTCACATCTCCTAGAATTTCACAAATGTATGCAGATTTAATTTCAGAATGATAAGAAGCTACCAAAAGTTTTTAGAATCCTAGTACCCCTACCCAATCAAATCAGAAATCTAAATTCATCCAGTTCAATTTTTACATGAACTAAATTTCAGTCCAGCTAAGAAACATTACTCTCCACCTACTTTTCAAGTCATAACTGCAAGATATTCTTCTCCCTCACAGAAACCATTCTGTTGATCTGAATTCACCAGTTGTATATCAGACAGATATATCAAACCATAAAAGAAGTAATCTACAAGAACACAAAAATAACATTAAATTATCTAGGACCTTCAGGTCAAACCCCATCAAAATTTATTGGATAAAATTGCCTCTTGGATATTAAGAAAAACAAAGACCCTCTCAGTGAGTATTTATTCTAGATGTTAAAGGCACAAGGAAGCTTTTATGTTTATGATCCGCAGAATTGCTAACAATTTCAATAAAAATCAATCATAGCTTAAAAATTAGAAAATCTCGGGTTTATGTTTTTAAATATAGGGATTTGAACCAAAACGATCAAATTGCCCAGCTGGTATCCGCAAGATCTCTACCTAATGATTTGAATACTAACAATCACTACCCAGTTTAAAGATCGACTTTGGGACTAGATGTAATGTTTACATCATCATTATCTCTTCTCTCTGGTTTTGCCTGTGTAGGCTTTCCAAGCATGAAGGTATGTCACCTAACTAGCACAGGAGCTGAAATTTTCACTCACATGGATCTGCATGAGACAACAAAGAGCTCTAAGGGGATTTCCATTCATGGAATGAAAAGGCTGAAACAGGAGGATTCTGTAAACTTTCTTGACTCCCATACACCACCTAAGAATTTTGAAACACTAGAAGCATTATCAGGCCAAAACATTTCATCAGTGAGGAAGTAAGTTCTTTGCTTACCAGCTGTTTTACACTCCTTTATTATATGCCACATCTTTCAGATTGCCAGAATAGCTGCTTTGCCTGTTTCATGTTGCTTAGGCACTACATCCTTACGGAAAGTCCAGCATCCATTTTCCAATTAAAGTAAGGAAAGAAACTACAAAAGCTATGAAAACTGCTACAGGAACTCTATCTGAAAACTCCTAAAGGAAATCTATCAGCAAACTGCTTTCCCATTAAGCACAGATTGACCTGAATCAATATGTAAATCCTATGATTACTTACACTTTTCCACTTGTCGCTCACTAAGTGGGTTCATAATCTTAGTTGCAGTTATGATATATATCTTTAATTTTATTCATCTGACCTGCAAATGTGTAAATTACTGAAACAAGCCATGGTTTATTTTTTTGCCATTGGGTCTTGTCTTCATTTCTTAATATGCTCATTTCAACATTTACACTTGGTTGCTAGCTATATTGTTCATTGAATACTGTATAAGATGTTATTATTCAGTAGAGAAGCTACCTAGCTTTTAACATTGCATTCAGCAACAATTTTTGTATGTTGTATTAGTTTTTTAAAATTTTTTTAAAATTTATTCATCAGTAGTTGCTCACGCTATGTTTATTTTATAAATCGAGTTTTAACTTTTGTTCCTCTGTGCAGGATGTTATGCTGTCTTCAAAAATTTCCAAGTGGTATATGATTTCTAATATCGATTTGAGCCATTTTGTGTTTGAAAGTCTAATTAGCATTAGTTGAAGCATATGATGCAAGAAAGCAAGCTTATACAGCATCAAGCAGAAAAAAACTTCCCATTTCTCCCATCCGGTTACTCCAAATGTTTGTCTAGTTCAGCCTTAAATTTATTTAAGCTATCAACTTCCACAACAACACATGGAAGTCTCTTCCAGCAATCAACTACCTGCTGGCTAAAGGAAAACTTCCTCACATCTATTCTACAACTATCTTTTCTCAATTTTATTCTATGCCCCCCTCAGTTTCTTAATCTGAGCAAGTGTAAGAATTCCATCAGCATTGAGCTTGTTCAAACCATTCAAGGTCTTATACACCTCAATCAGATCACCTCACAGGTACCTAGTCTACAGATGCTGCAGCTTGCAGAACAAGCCTCTCTTGGGAAGAGCACCCACCCCCTTTGTTACTCTCACCAATCTTGTTGCCTTTCTCTGTACTCATTCTAGAAACTCTACAGCCTTCCTAAAATAAGGCCTCCAGACATGTATGCAGTACTCAAGGTTGTCCTGACCATTGCCATATATAAAGGGATAATCACCTCCTTGTCTCTGCTAACAAAATTTCTTTATATCATTGACAAGACCCCATGACCTGCTCTGGCAGCCTGTCTGCACTGTTCAGAGAAAACTCAAGTTTTCTCTGAACAGAGTTTTCACTGTTCAGAGAAAACTGACTGCACAGTTTCTCCCAGGTTTTTTTCATTCTCCACTTCCCTGAGTGTAGTACCCAAACAGTTGGGCCTCAGGTGCGAAGCGTTTGTGACTGAGTGATTTCTCTGTGCTTTTCAGTGCCATTTCTAAAAAGCGATATATATTTCTTTTATGTTCCTCTCGTTAAACAATCTATTATTTAATAGCCACACTTGATACAAGAGTACCTGTACAGAGCAAGAAAGGAAAGCCAGCTTTCTTTTTTCTCATAGTTTTATTACTAACCCCCCTACTACTTTTCGCTTGGTCACAACAGGCACTGCCCTTGCCTCCCTTTGGCAGGGTCGGAAACCTTTTGCTCCTTGGCAGAAAAGCTCATCTGCCAAGGACCAAAAGGAGCAAATATGGAGCACAATGTTTATCCATCTTTAGAGCTGACAAGCTCTCAGCCACAGACTGAAACTAATTATGACAGTTCACAGCCCAAGAGGTTGAAAACAATTCAACAACAAAAGAGTTTCCTTCCTTTCTAATTTTACATTCACTTTCAGAATAACATCTCAGCAAATTATCTCCTTTCTTCATCCAGAAACACCTGGAGAGTATTGCAGGGTCTCCTAAGACTGTGAAGAGGCTGCAATCTGGAGACTTACTTTTAACAACAAATCAGTTATGATAGACATTCAGAGAAACTCTTACAACTTTCAAATTTTGCTAGGATACCAATTAAAGTATCTCCCTATGATACCCTAAATACATACAAAGATGTGATTTCTAGCTGGGACCTGTTGAACATGACAGAGGATGAAATAACCCAAGAGCTTCACGATCAAAATTTTATTGCATCAAAAAGAATCGTGATTGAAAAGGACAATAACTTTACACCTACCAGGAATATTATCCTTACATTTAATTCCCCTAACCTACCGTCAACAGTAACAGCTGACTATCTACTTTGCCATGTTTGTCCGTATATTCCCAGTCCCTTGAGATGCTACAAGTGCCGAAAGTATGGTCACTCTCAGACGACATGTAGAGGAAACCCAGTTTGTCCCAGCTCTGGATCTTCCGATCATACTCAGTCTGAATGTTTGGTGACAGAAAAGACTTGTCCCAACTGCAAAGGTTACCATTCTGCTTATTCTAAAACTTATGCGAGATTGCATCCACTGAGAAAAAAATTGTTAAATATAAGGTTGAGAACAAGGTAAGCTATCAAGAAGCAATGAAATAATTGCTCCTACTATGCCCAAACATACCTATGCAAATGTTATACAAAAACAACAAACAGTGTCCATCCAAACTGATGTTACCGTCCCCTCAAACATATCAATCTCTGACTGGGCTCAAGCTGTCCTCTCTCTCTCAGCAACAGTCCAGTATCCCTAAGCACTCAAACCAGGCAAATAACACTCCTCTTGCAATACCAACGACATATCCTTCTCCTCCAGTGATTGCTAGTACATCACATAGTCAATCACCAGTACATCACCAATTCAAGAAAGAATATCCAAGATTCCTGGGTGGAAGAATCTCAGAACATGAGATCAATTGCAGATATCACTGAATAAAATACAAGAGTGGGCAGTGCTCAGTGGCTATTGTCTTTCACAACAGAAACTGTCATTATAGACTTTTGCAGTCAACATAAATTGCATACAGATCCCAAACTTCACAGGTCAGACTTCATCTTTTTTTTTTTTTTTTTGGTTGCCAGGCAGGCACTTTACCCACCTGGCTAGCCCAGTCGGCTCAGACTTTATCATTCCAATTGCCAACAACATCAGATTCTTGGGATTAACCCTTGACAGCAAGTTAAACTTCCTTGAACATATTAAATTTGTACATAATGCCTGTCTCAAAAAGCTCAACATGCTAAGAGCTTTATCTACCCTGTCTTGGGAAGCAGATCGTACCTTGTTCCTTTGATTATATAGAGCATTGATTAGATCGCATTTGGATCATGGTGCTCCAGTCTGAAATTCTGCCCGAAAGAGAGTATTATGCTGGCTGGATCCTTTACAGCACAGTGCATTACGGATTGCACTTGGAGCCTTCAGGACATCCCTGACTCATAGTCTGTGTATTGAAGCTGATGAACCTCCTCTGCACCTCTGCAGAAAAATGTTACCACTGAAGTATGCAGCCAAAATAAAAATAAAAAAAGTTGCTGTTTGCATCCTATTCATCCATACCTCTTCGATCCACAACTACCTAATCTCTATAGAAATAAACCTAATAAAATAAGGCCAGCAGGCCTATGGCTTTTTGAAATATCACAACAGAGTTGGAAAATTCCTCTTCACAATAATCAACAGGTAATGGATTACTTTCATCCA
This sequence comes from Mastigoproctus giganteus, assembly GCF_048544385.1. NCBI lineage: Eukaryota > Metazoa > Arthropoda > Arachnida > Uropygi > Thelyphonidae > Mastigoproctus > Mastigoproctus giganteus. Next base: position 89,913,009 of record NC_143587.1, on the reverse strand, counting down.
CCTTGGACTCCCTCCTCAACTGAACTTTGATACTTATTTTCTTCAATGGGGTAAGAATCTTCTATCGACTCTCAACGTGAAACAACTCCACACAAGTCCTATTCAGAGCCATATTGATTTCCTGCCAGTATATACTGATAGGTCCAAATCTCAATCAGCCATTGGAGCAGCAGCAGCAGCAGCAGCAGCAGCGTTTCCCTATGCTATCATTTCAGCTTCCCTTCCACCTGGTTATAGCAACTTTTCTGCAGAACTACATGAAATAAAATTAGCTCTAGAAAATCTGAATCTTTACCCATCTCCAAAATATTTAATTTACAATGACTCTCTCAGCTCAATTAAAGCAATGCAAAATCCCTCCTATACGAATCACCCTATTTTAAATCAAATCAGGCAGTGCTATTGAAAATTGAACATCGTCAACAATTAGTGAACTTTTGTTGGATTCCAGCACATTCAGGGATAAAGGGGAACGAACTGGCAGATATATCAGCAAAAAATCTGTCAATGTTAGATTTGACCTCAGTCCATATTCCAGCCTCGGACTATAATGTCATCATAGCAGCAGCATGCCTTGCACCGTGGAAAGAACTATGGAACACCCAGACTATAATGTCATCATAGCAGCAGCATGCCTTGCACAGTGGAAAGAACTATGGAACACCCAGACTGATAATAAACTTTTCCAGTTGAAACAGGAACCAAAATTTTGGCACTCGAGCATCCAGATAACAAGAAGGGAAGAAGTGGTACTTGCACGGGCAAGAATAGGGCATACTCATCTGACCCATCTCCATCTACTCACTGGTGATGATCCTCCTCAGTGTCGACACTGCTCAGCACAACTAACAGTCAAACATATTATTATTGACTGTCCTCACTATCAACAGGACAGAACACCAGTCCTACTTTCTTTAACAAATCTTCAACAACCGAGATCACTAATGCATATTATTGGCAATCAGGCAAATATAAATGAACTTTTTAGCTTTCTGAAAAAAATCGGAATATATCATCGATTCTGAATAGTTTTATAAAATGAAATTGAAATGGCTTCATTTTTGAATTATTTCATAACACATCCCTATGGACAGGCGCACTATATAGCCAGTGTAGCTTATGCACCATTAAACACCCGTTACACACCCACACATCACACAGTTGGTACATTTCTCTTGGATTACTGCTACCCATCTGCAGTAGTTTGCATTTGTCAATGTTAAACTTCAGTTGCCACTTCTCAGCCCATCTGCCTAACTTTTCTAGATACTGTTGCAGTAACATACTGTCATTAACAACCCTGTCAATCTTTGATCATATGCCAAATTGGACATTAAGCCTGATATACCTTCATCGATATCATTGATAAATACACAAAACAACATGATATAATGCTCTAAAATTTTAACCAGTACCATAGGAGGATGTCTAATTTTTAACTTTTGTTTCTCTATGTGGGATATCCACTCAGACTATTATTCGCATTTTTCCAAATGGTGTGCAACTTTCTAATTTCCATCAGCACTCAATTACATGTGAAAGTCTTCCAAGGTTGCTTTCAGGCATTATAACCAAATTACTACCAACATTTTTACCATTATAATCAAATTTTTGCTTACTAACAACAGAGAATCCATGTTTTTTGCTCGATTTCACCATCACACCATTGTAAATATAGTTAGTGATAAAAACTATCTATATCATTTTATTTTCACAATAAAATAATAAAACTATATTAAAATTTTATTATTATTATTTATTTTTTTATTTCTGCTTATTATTATTATTGCTCATTTTATTTTTCCCTGATTGGGGGTTCCACCTCGTGATGGGTATTGCTACCAAGTACACAGGGTGGTTATGTCAGAGTTCCTCAACCAACAGTAACACTGTTGGTTGAGGAACTCTGACTATCCTACAGGTGTTCAGGATGGCAACTTTCTGGAGTTACTTGTAGGTGTTCACTGGGAGACCTATTGCTGCTAGGTTGTTACGTAGGGTCTTTGGCACCATATCAGTGGTTGACACGATGATAGGGGCGGTTATTACTTGTTGCATGTGCCAAATCTCTTTGATCTCCTATCTTAGGTTTATGTACTTCCTGATTTTTTTTTTTTCCTCATGGGTTTTCTGGAGACTGCCATTGGGCACTGCTATATCAGTCAACAGAGTTACAACATAGCAGTTATTATTTTTAAACTGTTAGACTTCAGCATGCCTGACAGCTAATTCATTAATGAATTGGCCAGGTGTGTTGTTGAGAGTGTATTGCAAAATATAATTGTGAGATGGTAGTATTGTTATCTGTATGTGCAGTCATTTTATAGTACTTGTGTAATGCAAAGATAATTAACATCTTTTAGCAAGATTCCAAAGAAATATGACATAAAATTTCAGAAGAGATATATTCAAGATTTTCCACGTATTGTAAAATCTTCAAAAAGGTAACAAACACATTTGCCTTGTTTGCCTATGTAGATGTGATGTATCAATTCGAAGTGGCAGGAAACACTGTGTAATCAGACATTTGGTACATAGAAAGGAATGCAAAAATAAAGATGCTGCATTTCACGGTGACAAAAAGGCCATATCACACATCACATGGAAAAGTGACAAAACTCAAAAATTGTCGAATTTGAGTTAATACAGTGGAGGATGCACAAGATTGAACTCCACATCCTGGAAAAAACGGCATATTTATAACTGCAATTTTGAGCCAGTAGAGTGGAGTTGTGTCACTTTTCTAAGCAGGTATTGCCACTGGTCACAGTAGAAAACTGACACATCAGAGTTTAACAGACAGCACTGTATTTGTTGTGCTGGTAAAATGACACTTTTAGCATTAGCATTAGTAGACACATATGATGCAAGAACGCAAGCTTATATAGCATCAGCAAAAAAAAAAAAAAAAAAAACACTCTTCCCCTTTCAAGCATACATTCACTCCAAATGTTTGTCTAGTTCTGCGTTGAACTCATTTAAGTTCTGACCTCCACTACAACAGATGGAAGTTTGTTCGAACTATCAAGCACCCACTGGCTAAAGGGCCTCACCATTGCCTTATACAAGGGGATAATCACCCCCTTATCCCTGCTGGCAAAATTCCTGTATATCATTGACCAAACACCATTAACTACTCTTGCAGCCTTTTTGCAATATTCAGAACACTTCATATCTGACTGCAAAATTACCCCAATTCCTTTTTATTCTCCACTACCCAAGTGTTGTACCACCCAGTTGGTATGTTACTCTAACATTGATACACATACGCAGTACTTTACATTTTTCACTGTTAAACTTCAGTTGCAACTTCCCAGCCCATCTGCCCAACTTTTCCATATCCTGTTGCGGTAGCGTACTATCATTAGTCATTAACAACCCTGCCAACCTTTGTATCGTCTGCAAATTTAAACATTATTTTAAGTTTGCATCTACATTCACACATGAGGAATTATTAAGGTTTGAAAATGGCAGGAGGTTATCAAATTGTAGCAGGATACTTAATGATTTTGGAATAACTGAAAGCAAAGTGGAGGAGAAATTGTTGAAGTTAAACATAAGAAATGTACCTGGGGTGGATGGGATCTATCCAGTTATATTAAAGGAGGCGGCAAAGCAACTAAGCAAACCCTTAGCCATAATTATGAGAGCGTCCTTGGACTCAGGGGAGGTTCCCACGGACTGGAGATGTGCAAATGTATCCCCAATTCACAAAGGGCGATCGAAGGGTGACATGAGTAATTACAGACCAGTTAGTTTAACTTCTGTTCTGGGTAAAATAAAGGAGTCACTTGTTAAAGATGCATTGCAGGATCATCTAGACAAGACTGCAACAATAATTCAGAGACAGCATTAGTTTGTTAAGGGAAAGTCTTGTCTGACAAATTTGATAGGATATTATGATGTGGTTACAAAGGTACTGGATGCAAAAAATAATTTTGATATCATATATTTGGATTTCAGGAAAGCTTTTGACACTGTTGCGCATGGAAGACTATTGTACAAATTGGAGCAGAATGGTATTAAAGGTAAGTTGCTACAATGGATAAAATGATGGTTAAGTGGGAGAAGACAGAGGGTGGTAATCAATGGGTGCTGCTCTTCGTGGACTAATGTTATTAGTGGAGTCCCACAGGGTTCGGTGTTAGGTCCACTGTTGTTTTGTATATTTATCAATGATATTGATGAAGGTATATCAGGCTTAATGTCGAAGTTTGCAGATGATACAAAGGTTGGCAGGGTTCTTAATGACAGTGATGGCAGTGTGCTACTGCAACAGGATCTAGATAATTTGGGTAGATGGGCTAAGAAGCGGCAACTGAAGTTTAACCTTGACAAATGCAAAGTACTGCATATGGGTAGAAGTAATCCCACAGAAACGTACCAACTGTGTGGTACTACACTTAAGGTTTTTTTTTTTTTTTAAAAAGACCTGGGAGTAATTGTGCAGTCAGATATGAAGTTTTCTGAGCAATGCAGACAGGCTGCCAGGGCAGATCATGGAGGTTTTGTCAATGATATATAGGAATTTTGCTAGCAGGGAAAAGGAGGTGATTATCCCTCTGTATAAGGCAGTGGTTAGGCCACGCCTTGAGTACTGCGTACAGGTCTGGAGACCTCATTTTAGGAAGGATGTAGATTTACTTGAGCGTGTACAGAGAAGGGCAACAAGATTGGTGAGGGGAATGAAGGGATCCTCTTACCAAGAGAGGCTTAAGTTCTGCAAATTGCAGTGGCTGGAGACTAGGCACCTGCGCGGTGATCTGATTAAGGTATATAAGGCCTTGAATGGGTTGAGCACACTGAATTCTGATGGGATCCTTCCACTTGTTCAGATTACGAACCTAAGGGGCCATAAATTCAAATTAAGAAAAGACAGATGTAGAATAGATGTGTGGAAATTTGCCTTTAGCCAGCGGATGGTTAATTGCTGGAACAAACTTCCATCTGTCATTGTGGAAGTTGATAGGTTGAATAAATTTAAGGAGGAACTGGACAGGCATTAGTGATTTTTTTTTTTTTTTTGGCTGATGCTGCATAAGCTTATACACTTGCTTTCTTGCATCACATGCCACTACTACTAGTATTAACCCAGATATACCTTCATCAGTATCATTGATAAATACTGAAAACAACAATGGGCCCAACACCGAACCCTGGTGAACTCCACTAATAACATTAGTCCATGAAGAGCAGTGTCCATTGATAACCCACTCTTTGTCTTCTCTCACTTAACCATCCTTTTATTCATTGTAGAAACTTGCTCTTATTGCCATACTGTACCAATTTTATATTGTAGTGTTCCTTGTGCCACAGTATCAAAAGCTTTCCTAAAATAAAATCTAAATACAGTCAGTCCTCGTATAGCACGATAGTTGTGTTCCTAGAAACCCTCGTGCAATGCAAAATCGTGCAATATAAATAACAGGCTCTATGGGAAAAATAGGGTTAGGTGCTGATCACCCAAGATTGAATACATGTTTGTAACCAAAACATTACCAAACACAATAAATAATCATAATAAAATACTTACATATTTTATTACGACTATTATGTAATAAAATATTGCTAATACTTTTGCTTCTGTCATCAGCAAACTTGTTCTTTGTTTGATTTTCTATCCAAATAGATGACAGCTGTTCCATCTCTTCCAGTTATTTGTGTCTTGATCTAATGGATATTATTACACTTTGAGTTGTTCCTGCTATGAAAGTTGTTTTTATTTTCTCTGCATTCTTTCTAATTCTCGGCATTGCCTCATTTAGGCCTGTAGCACGTGCAATATCATATGGTCTTTCATTTCACTCAGTGTTTCACAATTTCATATTTTTTTTCTCTATCGACAGAGGCGGACTGGCCATAAGCCTTACCGGAGAAAACCCTGGTGGGCCAGAGGCCAGTGTGGTTTTTGGCCATAAACGCTAGTATGAGGCCACTACAAATTTTCCCGGGTAAGAATTTTAACCCGTCCGCCTCTGTCTATCGATATTGCTTTTCTTTTTCTCTCTAAATCTGCAGTGTCTTCACCAGGACACTTCCTTTTCACACCTTTTAAGTATTTTACTCATTTTTAGGGAATTAAGCACAATTACAAAATGAGGAGGTAGGCTTTGGTACACATAAACAAAGCTGTGCACATGTAGCAACTGTATAAACAACACCATAAAGGCAGCGACACACTATTGACACCTCACTAGCTCATATTTTACTAAAGCACATTTCTTGGGGTTACTACCATAAAACAATTTCCAGTTGCGTTCCTGCTAGTGGAGTCTATTATAAAAGGGTAGTAAATTCGATCTAATTGCATTTGTGATAATACCGATAGCTGGAATTGTGTGGGTTTTTACGTTATTATGGTGAAATGTGTTTCCCCTTCACTGATATAAAAAACATAAATACATTTTCAGAATTTTCTCTTCATTCCTATCGTGTTGGGTTCAGTTGAGGTGATTCTGCGTTCGACTGCCATTTCTTGTAAACACAGACGAATCATGCATAAACGAATTCGGTTCATGTTGTACACGATATCGTTCCCCTATTTATAAATCGTGTATGATCAAATTCATGTAGTGTAAACACACGTTATACGAGACTGACTGTATATGATACCAAAACTATTCTTTGCATTCAGTTCCTTTGTAACCACATCATAGTATCCAATGAAGTTTGTCAGACAAGACTTCCCCTTAACAAATTGAACTATAACTGCAGTCTTGTCTGGATGATCCTGCAATGCTTCCTTAACCAGTAACTCCATTATTTTTCATGGGACAGAAATTTGATAACAGGTCTGTAATTACCCGTGTCACCCTTTGATTCCCTTTGTGAATTGGGGACACATTTGCACATCTCCAGTCCATGTGGACCTCCCCTGAGTCCAAGGAAACTTTTATAATTATGGCTAAAGGTTTGCTTACTTCCTTTGCTGCCTCCTTTAATATAACTGGATAGATCTCATCCACCTCGGGTGCCTTCCTTATGTTTAACTTCAGCAATACCTTCTCCACTTTGCTCTTAGTTGTTATAAAAATCATTTAGCTCCCTGTTAGAATTTGATAAATTTCTGGTATTCCCCTCCTTGAATAACTGCTCATGTGAGGATGTAGATTCAAAATACTCATTCAGTTTATCAACTACATCAAATATCAAACCATCTATGTTAAGTGGACCAATCTGATTCATCCCTTTCCTTCTAAAGTTTACATAAGTAAAGAACTCTTTTGCCAAAGATTTCTCATAATTTGCCTTCACCTGCCTAGCCTCCTTTGTGACTTGATTACAGATCTGCCGTAGGCTTCTGTGTTGCCTGATTATTTATATGCTTCCCATGCATTTTTCTTCTTTGCCATGAGCCACATTAATTCATGTGGCATCCACTTAAGCAGGCCTAAACCATGATCAGTATTTCTTATTTGGTAAGTAAAGCCTAGTACCATCCAGATTAAGTTGCTGAAGGCTTTCCATTCACCATTTGTAACATCATAAGTTGATCCCACTGCATAGAATTTAAAAACTCTCAGAGATCGCTGTAGTCACCCTTTACGAAAGCAAATACCCTTCCCTTACGCCTAATGGTAGTTACATCTTTAAGTAAATCCCACATTAGTACACTGTGATCACTGCTGATAATCAGATCAAGAGTATTACTCCCTCTTGTTGCCTCTCGAACATGTTGCTATAGAAAATAGTCATCCAATAAAACCACAAAAGTCTTACTAGTGTGCGACTGTTCCAGCCGACAAGTTCCAGTCAATATCTGGAAAGTTAAATCCCCCATTATAAGACATTCTAATTTGCTGCCCCCCTCTATTTCTCTGCACAATTCTCATTTTACTCATCAGATTCATTAGGCCTATAATTGACTGGAAAAGGTTACACTGTCATGTTTTAATTGTGACTGGGTGATATTTCCTTATTCTGTTACAAATCTAAATGAAACTGCTATAACTTTACGATTTCAGAACTTAAAAGTGATAAAGTACAGTGTTTCCTCTGGTATGAGGGTTAAGGTAACTGGGGGGCCATAAAAATACACTTACATTTACAGATATTTAAAAGAGACTGCCAGAAATGTGAACAGTGATGAGCTTGAGATTACCTTCTACTCGACAACTGCAGTGGACAACAGAATAAATTCACTGTTGCCATTTACATGTATGCTGTATCTATGTTGAGTATTAAGTCCATCACTCACAAATTCCTATTTACAGGTCATACGCAAAATGAAAGGGATAACGTGCATTCCGTGATAGCAAAATCTGTAAAGAAAGCATTAAAATCGGCACCAATTTATATTCCTTGGCAAATCTATATACACATCATTTTTGTGTCAACTATTTCAAAATATTAATTTTTCTGTACCTTTCCTATATTAAAAATGAATTTCAGGTATTGCTCAAAGCATCAAAGGCGGATATTGTTGGGATATCAGAGACGTGGTGTCACACAGATATAAGGAACGCAGAACTGGAATTTGGAGAGTACAACGTCTACAGAAAGGATAGACAGGATAGGAAGGGAGGAGGGTTTATGCTATTAGTTAAGAAACACATAAAATCCAAGGAAGTGAAGTAATATCCAGTCGACATCGCTGGACAGTGCAGTGTCGAGTTAGTTTGGTGTGACATAAGCATTGGGAGATCAAAATTGAGATTAGGAGTGTGCTATAGGCCTAATGACTCTGATGAGTATAATAAGAAAATGTACAGGGAAATAGAGCGGGCCAGCAAATCAGAGAGTCTTATAATGGGGGATTTTAATTTCCCAGATATTGACTGGAATTTGTGGGTTGATCACTCACACAATAGCAAGGCTTTTGTGGATTTATTGGATGATTGTTTTCTACATCAGCATGTTCTGGAGGCAGCTAGAGGGAGTAATATACTTGATTTGATTATCAGTAGTGATTCCTCATGCATTAAGAATCTGCAGATAAAGGAACCACTAAGTGGCAGTGATCACAGTGTGCTGAAGTGGGATTTACTCAAAGAGGTAACTACCATTAGGGGTAAATGGTGATGAAGGGATAGAGGGCGTGATGTCTAAATTTGCAGATGATGTTAAAATTGGTAGAGTAGTTAATGATCACTGTCAAGCTGAGCTTCTTCAGAGAGACCTAGATAGACTTCAAGAATGGTCAGAAAAATGGCAGCTGTGCTTTAATCCAACAAAGTGTAAGGTATTACACCTGGGAAACAGTAATCCCAAAATAACTTATTCACTTGGTGGAGTTCAACTAAACACAGTACTGGAGGAAAGGGACTTGGGTGTTACGATACGGTCAGACATGAAATTCTCTGAGCATTGTAAACAGGTTGCAAGGAAGGCCCATGGTGTTCTATCGATGATCTATCGAACTTTTGCAAGTAGAGATAGGGACGTGATAATCCCATTATATAAGGCTTATGTTAGACCACACTTGGAATACGGTGTTCAAGTATGGAGACCGCACCTAAAGAAAGACATCGAGCTTCTTGAAAGGGTGCAAAGAAGGGTAACTCGCCTGGTGAGATCGGCAAAAGGGCGTCCTTATGAAGAAAGACTTCGAATATGTGGGTTGCAGAGTTTGGAAACTAGACACCTTAGAGGAGATTTGATTGAGGTGTTTAAGGCTCTGAGAGGCATCAGTAAAATGAATGAGGTCAAAATTTTCAAGATTATAAATGATGCTAGAACTAGGGGACATAAATTCAAGTTACGGGGGGAAATGTTTAGATTGGACTGCAGGAAGTTTTATTTTAGCCAGCGAGTTATAAATTACTGGAATAAGTTGCCTTCATGGGTGGTAGAGGCCGACAGTTTGGGGAAATTCAAAGGTCATCTGAATAGTACTTTCGGGTAAGGGAAGCGCATAGGATGATAGGATTAATTTCCTTTTTATTTACTTTTTATTTCATTTTATTATTTTTATTTATTTATTAATTATTATTATTTATTTAATTTTTGTTTTTATCATTGTTTTGTTCGGATTTTTTTTTTTTTGGCTGGTGCAGCATAAGCCATAGGCTTTCTTGCACCATGCGGCCGTTACTAATACTAATACTAATCGTCAGCATGATGGAGGAGAGGATCCGGTGTGGACAGCGAGCCGTCATTGTTTTCATTGACTTTAAGTCTGCTTTCGACTGTGTACACCGGCCTGCCTTATGGAAACTACTAGAGGTTGAACATATACCTCGAAAAGTCATCACACTCCTCCAAACTGCATACAACGGTTTAACCAGCCAGGTGCGCATCCAGAATGATTTATCTGAGGAATTTACCATCCAAACTGGAGTCCGCCAAGGGGATGTAGCCTCCCCGTTGCTTTTCAACATCGTGGTCGACGCCATTATGAGGCAAGCATTCAGAAACAGAGAGGGCATACAATATGACAAGGATCACTATGTGACTGACCTGATGTTTGCTGATGATAGTGCTATCCTTGCCAGTAACGACGCTGAAGCCACGGACATCCTCTACGACATTGCCCACATTGCCCGGCCATATGGTTTGAAGATCAATGCTGGTAAGACAAAGGCCCTGACAACAGATGGGTCGCAAGCCACCATCTATCTCGAAGGCGTCCAGATCGAGCAAGTGCAGGACTTTAAATACCTTGGGTCGCTGGTCCAGGAGAAGAAAGTTGCATCCACCATGGAAATCCATAGCAGAATTGGACAGGCGGCCACTGCGTTCGCCTCGCTCAAATGGTGTCTGTGGAAGAGGACCAACATTTCCACAAAGACTAAAATCCGACTCTTCCGGACTTTGATTCTGCCCATTCTTCTTTACGGATCGGAAACATGGATTTGTCTCAAGTTAGATTTGAACAAACTTGAGGTATTCCAAATGCGATGCCTGCGGCAGATCTTGGGCATCTCTCTTCGCGACCGCATCACTAATGATACCATCCGCGCCAGATGCCAACAGCAACCAACCATTGCCGACCAAATCCAGAAGCGAAGGCTTAGATGGTTTGGCCACGTATGTAGAATGGGCACGAACAGAATACCATCCAGACTCCTTTGGAGACAATGACCCACCCAATGGAGCATCCAACGGACCGCGCCTAGGAAAACGTGGGCCAAGCAAGTGGAAAATGACTTGAAGAGCCGACGTCTCGACCTTAACCAGGCCAGGACTGACGCCATTGATCGTAAGGTATGGAAGAACATCACAGAGCAAGTCCGAAACCCTGCTGCACCTACAGCAGCATACTGGTTGCGTGGCCAACCGCCTCCCCCAGCTGCCAGCTAAGGACCAAAGAAGAAGAAGAAGAATACTAATACTAAAGGGAAGGGTTATTGCTTTCGTAAAGGCGACTACAATGGTCTGAGACAAAATTTAAATTCTATTCAGTGGGACCAACTGATGATGTTACCAACAGCAAATTCAAAATGGGAAGCATTCAAAGAACTTATCTTGGAAGCTACTAGGCTTTACATACCAACTAAGAAATATTGTTCAAGGTTTAGGCTTAAATGGATATCAGATGAACTAATGAGACATATGGCAGAGAAAAAAAAATGCATGGGATATATATAAATTAACACGTGACACAGAAGCCTATGTTAGATATAAGCTGGTCTGTAACCAAGTCACAAAGGAGGTCAGGCTGGCAAAGGCAGATTATAAGAAATCTTTGGCAAAGGAGGGAAAGATAAACAGCAAAGAGTTCTTTACTTATGTAAACTCTAGAAGAAAGGGGATGAATCAGATTGGTCCACTTGATATCGATGGTTCAACTGTTGATAATCCTGCTCAGGTAGCTAACAAACTAAATGAATATTTTACATCAACATTCACACATGAGGAGTTATTCAGCGAGGGGAATGCCAGAGGTGTATTCAACTCTGGCAGTAAGCTAGATAATCTTGTAATAACTGAGAGTAAAGTGGAGGAGAAATTGTTAAAGATAAACAGAAGAAAGGCACCTGGGGTGGACGGGATCTCTCCAGTAATATTAAAGGAGGCAGAAAAGGAAGTAAGCAAACCCTTAGCCATAATTATGAGAGCTTCCTTGGACTTAGGGGAGGTACCCATAGACTGGAGATGTGCAAATGTGACCCCAATTCACAAAGGAGGATCAAAGGCCGACACAAGTAATTATAGACCTGTAAGTTTAACTTCTGTTCCAGGAAAATTAATGGAGGCACTGGTTAAAGAAGCACTGCAGGATCATCTAGACAAGACTTCAGTTATAGCTCGGACACAGCATGGTTTTGTTAAGGGGAAGTCTTGCCTGACCAATTTGATTGGATACTATGATGCAGTCACAAAAGAGCTGGATGCAGGGAATAACTTTGATATTATATACTTGGATCTTAGAAAGGCTTTTGATACTGTTGTACCTGGAAGACTGCTGCACAAATTGGAGCAGTGTGGCATTGGAGGCAAATTGCTGCTATGGATAAAGGGGTGGTTGAGGGGGAGAAGACAGAGAGTGGTAATCAATATACACTGCTCATTGTGGACTAATGTTATTAGTGGAGTCCCTCAGGGTTCAGTGTTGGGTCCAATATTGTTTTCTGTATTTATAAATAATATTGATGATGGTATATCAAGCTTATTGTCCAAGTTTGCTGACGATACATGGGTTGGCAGGGTTGTTAACAACACTACTGACGCTATGCTTCTGCAACAGGATCTGGAAAAGTTGAGCAGATGGGCTGAGAGGTGGCAAATGAAGTTTAACATTGAGAAATGTAAAGTACTACATATGAGAAACAGCAACCCCAGAGCAACGTATCAACTGTGTGGTACTACACTGACAGTTGTAAGAATGAAAAGGACCTAGGGGTAATTGTGCAGGCAGGTATGAAGTTCTCTGAGCAGTGCAGACGGACTGCAAGAGTAGCTCATGGTGTCTTATCAATGATATAAATGAATTTTTCTAGCAAGGATAAGGAGGTGATTGTTCCCTTGTATAAGGCAATGGTCAAGCCAAACCTTGAGTACTGTATACAGGTCTGGAGGCCTCATTTCAAGAAGGATGTAGAGCTGCTGGAACGAGTACAGAGAAGGGCAACAATGTTAGTGAATGGAACAAAGGGTTGCTCTTAAGAAGAAATGCTTAAGTTTTGCAAATTACAGTGTCTGGAGACTAGGCACCGGTGAGGTGATCTGATAGAGGTGTATAAAGCCTTGAATGGTTTGAGCATGCTCAATTCTGATGGGATTCTTCCTCTTGCTCAGAATAATCACCTGAGAGGGCATAAATTCAAATTGAGGAAAGGTAGATGTAGGATAGATGTGCGGAAATTTGCCTTTAGCCAGCGGATAGTTGGTTGGTTGAACAGACTTCCATCCCTTGTTGTGGAGGTTGATAGCCTAAATAAACTTTAGGCTCAGCTGGACAGGTATTTCAAACGAATGGAGGGGTGAAGTGGAATTTTTTTTTTTTTGTTTTGGCTGATGCTGCATAAGCTTGCTTTCTTGCATCATATGCCTCTACTAATGCTAATGCCACAACTCAAAAAAACATAAATAAAGAACAAATAAGAAAAGTGACACAACTGACAGTCATGGTATGGCCTCTTTGGTAGTCATGCTAACACAAATTTGAAAATAAAATCTGTTAGAAAGGTTTATTGCTTGTAATTTTTTTCTACTCTATTATTAATGGCCACAGTTGCGATGAAACCGTATCTGATTTCTTTTTCTTCGGTTTTTTGAAAAATTACATTTTTTGTGTTGTGTTACTTTTCTATATAATGTGGAAAATATGTACTGAATGTTTATTACTTGCATATTTTGACATAGAAATAGCCTTCCTCTGAGTCATGCTGATCATGGCTGGATGTTTCCTGAAATGTTTCTCAATAGCAATACAGCAAAAAATTAGGTTGTGGAAGAACAAAAACAGCTGAAGTTGCATGGATAGGGAAAGAAGAGTTAGTGTTGGCTTTCACTCTCAAGCAGTTTTCTCTGACTGCCAGCATTGAAAGGTGACTCTACAGGGACTTCTTTTGAAAACCCGGCACCTCTGTAGCCAGGTGGGCAGGAGCAGCGGCGTGTAGCACACGCTTCTTGATTAGACACGGGTTCAAGCCCGTGACCAGCAAATACAGAGGATGCGGAAAGGTCAGGGAATGACCGTCGCATATCCCCGGAGCAATATGGCCTTAGTTGCTAATGCTCCTAAAAACCAAATAACAACAACAACAACAACATCTGAACACCTGAAAGCATGTGGGATTCCTTCAAAAAAACTGTTCCACTGACTGATGGTAATGCATGTTGTGATAAGCCTGAAACCTCAGGTAACAAATATATTAAAAGAGGAGATTGAGCACTTAACAGTAATAGGCTGTATTTGTCATCTTATTAAATTTTCTGCTTAAAAGGGAGCTGCATGCCTTTCTGTGAAAACGGATGAATACGTCATGGAAATGTAGTATCTAGAAAGAAGTGCTAAAAGATGGATTTAAATAATTTAAAATGTTCATGCCACTGAAGTAAAAAAAAAAAAAAAAAAAAAAGTTTGAAGCATGTTTATACATTGGCTGTCTCTTTAGTGAAATGTGTTACTAGCCTGGTACAACAGGCTAGTGACATATTTTGACAAGTCTGTTTAAAGAAGAAGTTGCAAGTGCTTAGATAAATCATATGAGCACCTTTCTGTTACCAAGTTTAAAAAGTACAAGTGATCTGGATTTGAATATGAGTCAGTCATACTAGTGAGTAGCACCGGCTCATATTCAAATGCAGTTCGTGATGAAAAGTTTCAAATGAAGATAAATTGAACTCAAGAAAAAGAACTTCTGAATTACACACTTCTGGTAAAAGATATTCTAAACAGGCCAAGCAAGCTAATATTATCCTAATGTTATCCTAATATTATCACATGTTATCCTCACTTGTCAGAAAGTGTTTATCTCTTTTGGCTTCAATAAAGAAATTGCTTCTTTTTTTTTTCAATTTTAAATGTCTTGCTAACATTTGGGAATCCAAACGTAGCTCTTTACTTCAGCATACCTCATATCCACAAACTGAGGTTATTATTCCTAGATATATTGAAGAATACTATTTGCAAATTTATTTTACCAGCAGTTTACAAAATTTCCCCTTCCATTTTGGAAATTGGTTACCATTGCAGAGTAAACCAGAAATTGGTTCTGACAGGAATATGCATTTCTACTACCATGGTCATGGAGAGTCGAAAATAAGAGACAGTTCTGTTCTTTGGTCAGTGAGGAAGTACTTTATTGTTAAATGTGGATACATGGTGCACAAGTTTACATTGCAAAATTATGTTATGTTCTTATAAATTCTGAGATAGCTCAAAATTCATCAAATTGAAAGTGCATCATTTTCAAATTTCAAAATTTTTGTGTACAAGCTTCCAATACCTCTTAGTTGTTTAAGATAAAGAACCAGTTGATGTTTTTCAGCATCAGTTTTGTCAGTTTCAGTATGAGGACGTACTAGATTCTATTTTGAAGACCAATGAATTGATTTACAGTGGTCCTTAGTTGGTGAATTGATAAGTGCACATGAAAGCTTTAAATGTAACATTATCCTTTGGCATTTTAACAATTCCTCATAGAAGTGCTGAGTGTGGGAAAATAATCATCCAGATTAGAAAAACAGAGACTAAGTTCAGATCTCTTTCTAGCGAAGTTTTGAAAAAGCTCTAGATAGCGCATTCATTTTTTTTTTTTTTGAACAAAACTTTGACTCAACGTTTCTGAAAAATACTGTTACAAAGTCTGTAACAGTATTTTTCTTGAGGGCATAAAAATCATTTTATGTAATAGAATATCCAAACAGAAATCCACACACACAAAAATATTTTGTAAACTAATATTTAAAAGTGAAATGTAATTTCTAGCACAGTGTAGACTTAAAAGAAAATTTGCCTTTTCTGAAAATCCTCCTGTTTTTCTTCTGGTTTTTTTTTTTTTTTGCATAAAATTTCCTCTTTCTCACTTGCTTTCCTCCTCTCCAGCTTTTTGAAAGTTTTTGCTGCTATGTAACAATATGAGAGGATACCTAGCTATTACAGAGAGGATGCCTAGCATATTATGATGCTGTAATTTTATCTGCAGACCTGTGGATGTGTGAATTACTGAAACAAACCTTATTTATTTGCTATTAAAGATTTATGTCTGATGCACAATTGTGAGCCCTGGTGTTGAGTTGGACAGTTGATTGCTTGATAGACCCCCATTTTAATTCCTTCAACGGCATCCACCCTACTCTTCAAACTCTCATAAACAGCATCAGAATGCTGAGTTGGCTCCTAATTTCTTCACACTCTCTGTACTGAAAGATCCTGTTTCAGAAAGGTCCGTAAATACACAATTTGCATAATTCGTTAGGCCGTGATTGGTAGGAGAATCACCCCAACAGTAATTTCTGTGTAAATTCAGTATAATTGGGAATACAACATTAAATTAATATACTTAAATGCAATCCATCTGTTATGCAACAACTTATTACGTTTCAAGTTTACATTATATCTATTTCACTGTTAAGTTTACTTAATATGTATTTCACTATACCGTTATGTTGGTAAAGTTATAAGTTAATTATAACCTAATAAAATTACCTAATTATGCCAACCTATGTGATTCAAACTTTTGAGATACATACAAACTAATTCTTTACCACAATTAAAAACCTACAGTTCCACTATTATGCACTACACTGGTTAAGAAAGGAATAATAAAGTTATAGACTGTGTTTGCTGCTAGAACAGTACACCTGTTATTTCCTGTTAATCTCTACCGTATTTGAGATTCATTCTTATGCTTAGTCCAGACTGTTATTCCAAAGCATGGCAACACAATCTGTTTAATGTATCTTTTTTATAATATAATCTGTGGAATAGAATTAACCCAATATTATGAAATTCAGTGTGTAATTTTTTTGTCCCCAGGTGTTCCTTTATTATAGGTCAGGATGGCAAGTTAGAGCGGTTTACTATACATGACCAGGATAGGCTAGTCAAGACTGTGATAGAGCCAATGGCATGTGATGGTCTACGAACCATTTGTGTAGCCTATAGGGACTTCATTCCTGGTACAACTGAAATTAACCAAGTACATTATGATAGTGAACCTGATTGGGATAATGAAGATATGATTATCAGGGAATTGACATGCCTGTGTGTAGTAGGAATTGAAGATCCTGTAAGAGCTGAGGTATGTATTTGTTTTAATTCATGGAATATGTTACATTATGTTTTAACTACAGAATAATTTAAGTGAGTATCATATAACTTGAAGGATTTTTAATGTGTACAAATGCAAGTCTAGGTAATTATCTCCCAGTCAAAGTATTAGGGAACTGTGTGTCTGCATAGATTCAAAAACTAATATTTCATAAAACAATATAACTTTAGCAAAAGAAACAAGAAAGTCATACTTCAAGATGATATCAACACCTCTTTAATTGAATAGACGTCAGAATCAGAGCATGTATTCAATCATGTGCAGATCACACCTGATATTAATTTTCAACAATTCAAACACTTTTTATAGGTCTCTCAAATAAAACTTATTTTAAGTTTCCCATGGCAGCTTAGCTGGCATGATATATCATTGTCTGTCACTTATTGGAAAGGTTCAGTTCCTGTCAAGGACTAGAAGAATTTTGAAAGCCCACTTCAATCATGCTGTATTTAGCCAGTCTTAGGTGGAGGAACTGGTTTTTGCTTGTGACTTATTGAGGGTTTCTCAACTTGCATAGCATGAACATCAGCCCACAAACACGTTTCTATAGACATAATATGTGCACAGTTAGGAGCACAACCTTGGCACTGTTAATGCCAATATATATTTATTTTTTATTGTATTTTTTGGAAAAATTAATACAACAGCTTTACTTCCACAGCAACAGATGGATGTTTGTTCCCAGATTAATCCTTTATCTATATATTTGTATAATATGCCTTACCAACTTTGGTCAAAATTATATTTCTTCTTTCTTAGTGTTCTGGTTTCCATTTCTTTTAGTGTAGTTTTGTGCAATTAATTAGAGTAGTAAATTTCCTTTTAAATAAGATTACACTGAAATACACATAGAAAATAAAATTAAACACCAAAATGTGCATAAAAAATATCACTGAAGGTCAAAATTAGTAAAATAAAATGCTAATGCTAATTCCCTCTTCAAAATGAAGAGAAGCATTCTCATACATTTTTGTGTACTTAGTATTACTATTAGTAGTTGCAAATGATGCAAGAAAGAAAGTTCATCCAACATCAGCAAAAAAAAAATAAAAATAAGAAAACCTTCCTACCTCACGTGTCCATCCCCTCCAACAGTTTGTCTAGTTCTTCCTGTAATTTATTCAACTTACCACCTTCCACAACAATAGATGGATGTTGTTCCAAGAATCAACTACCCTCTGGCTGAAGGCAAACTTCTGTGCATCTATCCTTCAACCATCCTTTTCCACAATTTGAATTTATGCCCCCTCGTGTGTAGTCTGAGTAAGAGGAAGAATGCCATCAGTATTGAGCTTGCTGAATCCATTTAAAGCCTTAAATACCTCAATCATATCATCATATCATCTCACTGGTGTGTAGTCTCCAGATGTAATTTGCAGAACTGAAGCATTTCTTGGTAAGCACATACTTTTATTTCCAATCACCAATCTTGTTGCTCTTTTGTGCTTCCTTTCCAGCAGATCCACACCCTTCCTGACATGAGGCCTCCAGACCTGTACTGCAGAGAGGTTTGAGGGGGGGGGGTCTCAAAACTAGCCACCTCCACAACACCAGATAGAAGTTTGTTCCAAGAATTGATTAGTTTCTGACTGAAAGAAGATTTCAATCCATCCTTTTTCAGTGTCCCCTTTAGTGTATTATCTGAGCAGGAGTAAGAATGCTATCTGCATTTAATTTCTCAAGCCATTTAAGGCCTTAAACACTTCAATCAGATCCACTTGAAGGTGCCTAGTGTCCAGACGCTGCTCCTTTCAGAACTGATGTCTCTTATAGTAAGAGTACACTTTTATGTCCTTGCTAATCTTGTTGCTCTTTTCTGCACCTGTTCCAAGGGTTTCATGTCCTTCCTAAAATTAAGCTTCCAAACCTGAATGCAGTACTCAAGATGCAGCGTATGTGTGGTATGGTTGTTTATTGGCACATTAGCTGCTATGGCTATAGTGCGCCTCAAGATGCAGCCTAAACTGCCTTATACAGTGGGACAATCATCCCCTTGTTCTTGCCTGGAAAAATTCTTATAATCATTGACAGACCCCTGTGAGCTGTCCTAGCAACCTGTCTACACTGCTCAGAAAATTTCATGCAAGAGTACAAAAACTATAAATAGATATATTAAATAAAAATGTAATAAATCTAAAAAAAAATAATAATAAATGATGAAATGCAAGTTCCTGCATAAAGCAAATGAAAATGAGTAAAAGTGCCAAATGCAATATAATGAATAATTTTCTTAAAAACACCAATTACTGTTATAATGATCATGACATGAGAATTTCAATTTTGCACCAGTAGGATTTAGTTATTGTGTGGAAATGTGGTAGGGAAGAAATGTTTGAGTGAAGAGGAATTAATACACAGGAATTAACAGGCTGTGACTTTTATGACTGCCTCTCGTCTCCAAGGAACACTCCACCAGGGGTTTTTTTTTTTTTTTTTGTAAATATCGTGATATTTTTCACCATTCGTCCTTCAAAATGGTGACCGTTCCATTCTGTCTTTTTGGGTCCCTCCTTACAGGTACCCAGAGCCATGCCGAGGGCGAGGCGAACAAGGCTCTTTCCACAGATTAAAAGCTGAAATGGGGCACCAAAAGAAAGATTAAATAATTGACAACATTGCCATGATTAACAGTAGAGCACAATTTTTCATTATTGCCTCAGGTTAACTGGGTTTCCTCTTTTGTTCTTGGCATTACTTTTCTTCTACAGAGATGTTCACTCTGTACAAATCCACCCTACATTGAAATATAGTAAACCCCCGCTATTCGCGGGGATTACATTCCTGAGAAATGCCGCAAATACCGAAAACGCAAATACTGAGTTATGGCTCCCATAGTAATAAAGGGGTTCCGTTCCAAAGTATGAAATATATAAGAAAAACTAGTCTAAAATTTTGTCTATGTATGTATTATATGTACCTGCATAATATGACTATGTACATAGACAGTACAAAGCGAAATACAAGCATAAGGCATCGAAATGAAAATAAGAAACAATTTAATATTAAATGTAATATTTATTAGAAATTTCAAACCAGCGTCTTTGCTAGCTAAAACACTTATCCCGCCAGTGCTATCACCAGTTTCGCTAAAGTGTTGATAAAGGAGTTTTGCCCTTTCACGAATGATGAGTGAACTTAACAGACTTTTATTTTGAGTTCGGTCTTCTATCCACAGATTTAAAGCCTTTTCCATTTTTTCTAATTTAACATCACGAGTTACAGAGCAAATTTTTGAAGCAATTAGCACATTTTCACGGACACTACGGTGGATTTTTCTTCCGATTTCTTGATTGATCGTACCGTTGACTCATTGATTTTATAATGTTTTGCCACCGAGGAGACACTTTCACCATTAGAAATTTTGTCTAATAACTGAATTTTATTCACTAATGTCATCACCTTCTTTGATCTTTTCACAATTCTCTTGTTATTTGTAGCGATATTTTTGTAGGGGTTAGAAAAGAATTTGTCCACAATAACGTCACTTTCTTCTGTTAACACACTCGAAAAAGTCTGTTTTCACTAACACACTGCAAAACGGTATATTTTTCGCTTTTGTAAGCATATCAATTTATAAATTGATATATAAATTGATAAATTTATTCAATTTATAAGCATATAAATTAAAAGCAAACCACGAATTCTTCCATGACAAACGCATAGCACATACTGAACAAAGATTAGCGAGAAACATCTACGATCGTGATTTTGTCACCCCTCTCCCTCCACCCACTGAGCGCTGTTTTGACCGGGAAAGATAATTTTAGCCACGCCCATGTTTTTTTTTTTTTTTTGCGGAAAATGTTCAAGGCGATTTAAAATTCAATTTTTTTAGGTTTAATTTTTTATTAAATCAGCGACAGCGAAACTGCGAATAGCGGGGTTTACTGTATTGTTCTCACATCTGGGGCAGTGCCCTCAATACCTCTCTCAGGCTTCAGGTTTTTTTAATATTTTATCAATCACTTTTATATAATAATGTTTGAAGAGCTCATATTCAGCATTTTTTTTTTTTTTTTTTTTTTTACCTGTTGGTTTGGAACAGGAAGACAGCAAAAATAATGCTAGACCAGCAAGGGTTAACATACTTGTGGGAGGGAATCAGGATCCACTCCATCTTTGAGGCCTTGTTGTTGTTGTGAAGCAGTTCCATTTATGGCTGGGGGCTGAAAAGGATAAATTTGACCTTATGAGTAGCATGCCATTTTATTTTGCATACCACTCATAAGGCCAGAGTTATCCAGGTATTTAAATTTAAGAGGATGTCACTGAAGAGAAGTTACAATTGAGAAAAATGGCATATGCTTATCTTTGTCTTATAATCTCACTGATTAGCCTACCTCCTTTGTTTATAGTGCTTTAAGTTTTTTCACCAGTGTTTTCATTTTTAATATATTCATATTTTAATTGTAAATAGTATTATTATGCAATATTTTTAAATTATACGGTGTGTTTGACATATTTTGGATTTCACTATTGTTTATTGGTATGTATCTTGTTACTTCAACAGTGTCGTCGGTAAGTTGTAGAAGTACTTTGTAAATATTTTATGCATATGTAACATGACATCTTGTGGATCTTTTGATCCTAACCAGATAGAATGCCTTTCTAATTCAGAAATGTATTGAAAATATGGCTACCTAAAATGTTATGCAGACTTCTTAGGCTGCATAACATTTTATGCCATTTCAACTAAGAGATCAGTAATCCCTTAGTTGACATGGAAAAACACTGGCATTCTGAAAAACTCCTGAAACTCTCCTGTTTTGGTGGAATCTCAGTATTGGTAACTTCACACACCCCTCTTTAACTACATCTGGAATGTGACTTTTCTGAATAATATAGAAATGGAAGAAATCACCCAGATTTTTTTTTCTATAACATTCAGAATTTCACATTCCAGCAGCTCTAAATGCCAAGTAGGAAAGAAGGATAGTTATCAAAAAGAGATGGTACACTTACACATACCTGTACCATCATTCTCACCTTTAATACACCAAAATCACCACAAACAGTTAATGCTGGTTATTCAAATTGTTGAACGAGACCTTACGTTTTTAACTCAAAGTATTTCAAATGCCAAACATTTAGACATTCACAAACAATCTGTAAATGCTTGTGAAAAATGGAAAATATCTTGGACTACAAGGTAAACATCATACTACAACGAAACAAAGCAATTTTCCATAAATAATAGAACATCTACATATGCCACGGTAGCAATACAAAACGAAGTTGTTGTTCCACAAAAGATGTACTTTGCGGAACATCTTTTCTGAGTGGCAGAATTGCTTCTGACATCATCAAAACAGTGAACTATTCCTCAAAATGCTACAAATACTCTGATAACAATTCCTCCGGATACCTGTCCCACCCCTCACAGTCAATTGATCAAGTAAAAAATTCTAAATCAGTTGACAAGAAGAAGAAATGCACTACTAATCATATGGAGACTGATATTTAGAGGAATGAGGATGACTCCATTCATGATATACCTGCATGAGATGATATGGACACAGGCAAGCCATTTTCCAGAAAAAAAAAAAAAAAAGGACAAAACAAAAACAGATCACTACAAACAAACTTTAAGAAAACATATAGAAACCTCAATTAAATCTAAATGAGATCCTTTCTATACAGTGGTACTCTGATGGTCTCTGTGGTAACCTAGATGACATATATGTTATATGGCACAACATAATCCTGTAGGTTTATGTTTAGTAGTAGTAGTAATAGTGGCATGTGATGCAAGAAAGCAAGCTTATGAGCATATGCAGCATCAGCCAAAAAAAAAAAAAAAAAACATTCACACAACCATTCCCTCTAAATGTTTGTCCACTTCTTCCTTAAATTTATTTAACCTATCAACTTGCACAAAGATAGATGGAAGTTTGTTACAGCAATTAACTTTTCTTCTTCAGAACAATTTTCTTCTGAATTGGCTTCTATAATTCCCGCTCTCTATTTCAAAACAGTCTGAACACGTGCCGCCACCAGCCAACATCCATTTACTGTCCAACTTCAAATTCACATAATCAACTTTTCATCTTCCTCATTTATTCATTCAACTGCCGTTTTGTGGAACAACCTTACTTCATACGTATTTCCTGAAAATTACAGTCTACAGAAGTTCAAGTCCAATGTCAACAAATATCTTCTTTCGTCTTCTCAACCTCCAACCCAAGCACGGTACTAAGTACTATAGGTTCTAATACCTCTCATGTTTGGGGTTTACATAAAAAAAATAAAATAATAAAATTAACTACCTGCTGGCTAAAGGCAAATTTCCGCACATCTATTCCACATCTATCTTTCCTCAATTTGAATTTATGCCCCCTTAGGTTCATAATCTGAACAAGTGGAAGAATCCCATCAGAATTCATTGTGCTCAACCCATTCAAGGCCTTATACACCTCAATCAGATCACCTCGCAGGTGCCTAGTCTCCAACCTCTGCACTTTGCAGAACTTAAGCCTCGTTTGGTAAGAGGATCACTTCATTCCCCTCAATCTTGCCCTTCTCTGTACACGCTCAAGCAGATCTACATCCTTCCTAAAATGAGGCCTCCAGGCCTGTCTGGAGACCTATCTTTACCAGAGACTTATTTTAGATCTTAAATATCTTCACAATGAAACAGTATATAGGAAGAATAGAAATTCCTATACTTCAGCACATGAGGGGGTATCAGTAGCAATTAAATCATGTCTTCTGTCCAAGCTAATACCTTAGCAAATCTATAGAGGCAGCAACAGTTGAATTAGCTTTGATATAACAATAATAGTTGTTTCATTATATCTGTCACTTATCAAACATTTCTCTTTTACAGAATTTGATGACTTAGTCAATCAGCTATCTTCCCCTATTATGGACATCATCAACTGTGAGGCTCTTTACATTTGGCTAGGAGAGGGTAATTAATTGAAAAATTGCTCACACATATGTTCACCTACTTAATTACTTACTTACCAGATACAGCTCAGCAGTTGACTTATCCTTAGTTCTGTAGTTTTATCTGTGCTTTTTGATTGGGCAGTTTTCAACAACTCCAAAAACAGTGACCATTTTCCAGTATTATCAGTATTTGTATTATCCATTTAGTATGAGGAGGCCATAGGTTTTTGTTACACCAGCCAGAAAAAGAAAAGTAGATAAGAAAATACAAGTTATGCACTTTCCTGCTCACTTAGGTAACTATCTAGTTGACTTTTAAATTTCTTCAAACTGTCAATCTCAACTACCTGCAAAGGTAACTGGTTCCAGTAATCAACAACTCGCTGCTGCAAGAAAACTTCCTACAACCTTGTCTAAACCTATTCCCCTGAATTTGAATTTATGGGCCGCTATTTCTGGAATTCTTTATAACAGTGAAAATTCTCCATTCATTTTACTAACCCACTAAGAGCTTATAAACTTCAATCAAGTCCCTCCAAGGTGCTTGGTTCCGAAGCCCTGTAGCCTACATAATAGAAGTCTCTTTGTGCAGTCCCCCTTTGCCGAGCTTACCATGTGAGTTGCTCACCTATGAACCTTTTCAAGAAGCTCAATGTCTTTTTTTAGATGGGGTTTCCATACTTGGGATGCAGTATTCCAAATGCAGCCTTACAATTGCCTTATACAGTGAGATTATGACCTCTCTATATCTACAGGATATTGTTCGATAAATCATTGATACATCATCTTGCACTTTCCTGGCCACCAGTTTACACTGCTCAGAGAACTTTATATCTGCTTGTGATAAAACTTTATGCCAGATCCCTTTCTTCCTCTACTGTTTTTAATTCATCCCCACCAAGAGTATAATTTATTTTGGCTCTACAATTTCTCAAATATCAGACCCTGCATTTTGCTGCATTAAAACATAACTGCCATTTTTCTGACCATCCCTGAAGCCCTTTCAAGTCATCCTGAAGAAGTACTGCTTGGCACCAATCATTAATGACACACTCTTAATCATTGCCCCCAACATTTTCACTACCACTGAAGTCAGACTAACTGGTCTATAGTTACCAACTTCACTCTTAGAACTGTCTCTATGTAGGAGTAGTAGTGGTAGTGGTGGCAAGTGATGCAAGAAAGAGAGCTTATCAGAAAAAAAAAAAAAAACAACACACACACAAACACACTCCACCCATCCATACTTTCCAAGAATTTATCTACTTCTCCCTTGAATTTATTCAACCCATCCATTTCCACAATAACAGATGGAAGCCTGTTCCAACAGTCAACCACCAGCTGACTGAAGTCAAACTTCTGCACATCTATCCCATAACCATCCTTCCTCCAAGTTGAATTTATGAGGAAGAGGAAGAATGCCATTAACATTTAGGTTACTCAATCCATTCATGGTCTTAAATGCCTCAATCTCCCCGCAGTTGTCCAATCTCCAAACACTGCAATTTGCAGAACTGGAGTCTTTCTTAATGAGAGTGCCCTTATGTGCCTTTCATCATTGTGGTTGCCCTTCTGTGCATCCATTTTAGCAGCTCTACATCCTTCCTAAAATGAGACTTCCAGACCTGTATGCAGTACTCAAGATGTGGCCTGACCAGTGCCTTATACAATGGGATAATCACATTCTTATTCCTGCTGGAAAAATTCCTGTATATCATTGACAAAACCCCATGAACTGTTCTGGCAGCATGTCTGCACTGCTCAGAGAATTTCTTATCTGACCGCACAGTTATCCCCCAGGTCTTTCTTTCATTTTCCACTATCCTGAGTGTAGTACCACACAGTTGATAAGTTACTCTGGGGGCAGACTGGGCTAGCCAGGTAGGTAGAGTGTTTGCCTGGCAAGCCAAAGGTTGCGGGTTCAAATCCCGCCTCGGACTTGGATCAGAGTAGTGCAAAAACCTTGGGAGGTGCATTATGGCCACAGAAGCTGATGCGCCAACAACTAACTAACGAAAAAAAAAAAGAAAGAAAAAAAAGTTACTCTGGGATTATCGCTACCCATATGCAGTATCTTGTATTTGTCAATATTAAACTGACATTTCTCAGCCCATCAACCTAATTTTTCTTGATCTTGTTGCCGCAGCATGCCATCATTACTGTCATTAACCACCATGCCAACCTTTGTATCATCTGAAAACTTAGTTGTTAAACCTAATATACCTTCATCAATATCATTGATAAATAGTAATGCGTTGGCAGTTCTCCAATCCAAAGGAATCTCTCCCAAGTCTAATAATGCCCCTTATAATTAACATCAGTGGTCAATGTACTTTCTGTCCTTCTGCATCAAAATTACTTGGTATATGCCATCAACTCCAGGAGTGTTACTTGCCTTTAGGCTTGAAAGGTTTCCTAATAAACAGTCTTCTGTAATTTTGAAATCACTGGTTTCATATGTTTCAGCCTCACTCACACAGCCTCTCCTCAGCATGAAGGGTCTTTTCCGGTTCAATTCATCAGCACCATGAACTGGATTATCCAAGACTTCCTTACACCCACTACATCAGTGTACAGTCTGATTTGTTTTTTTTCTTCTTTGTGATGAAAAACTCCTCATCCCCATTCTTTGCTCTCTTAACCAGTGCTTTCTCATTTTCAGCATTATCCACCCTATCCTTATCTGTGATATTATTACAGATTATCTTATAGCTGTTGTAGGCTTCAGTTTTCATTGCTCAGTAACTATCTCATGCTATTTTTCTCAGCTCTGTTAGACTGGCCAGCTCCATATTCATCCATTTCAGCACCCTCCTTGTACTATAATTTTCTGAATGTTATATATGTATTCATGACTTCTGTGATTATTGCTTTAAAGGTATTTCATAATTCTAATGTATTGTCCTTCTCTGAAATCCACCCATTTAATAGATACCATGTAGAATCTTAAATTGTCATCTCCTTTTCTGAAATTAAAACCTGTACCATTGTGTTGTGTGTTTTCCACTAACTCACCCTGTCAAAATAAGAATGACTTCAAAATTTAGCAGAGCCAACTGGTCAGAATGTAAATGAGTATCTCTCCTAAGTTAAACAAATACCTCAACCTCAATTTATTTCACAGTTGATTGTGATTCATCAGATAGTAACAAATGATAAACATACTATTACCAGAATCTTCCATTAAAATATACTGTCATCCTAAGAGTTGGTGGAATGAATCCTGCAGTACTGCAAAGAAAGAAAGAAAAAACAAACTCCTGAATATTTTTGTAAACATCCCATAATGTCTAATTTAATCCAGTATAAGAAGGCAAGAGCTAAAGCATGGTTAATAAGACATGAAAGTGAAAAAGAAGTATAGGTTCAAAACACTATAGCTATTAATAGATCCGCTGACTATGTTGCCATCACAACCTCAATACTACACTGTAAAGGGCAAGAAATTTCTAACATATCAAATTATGGCCCTTTTCAAACTTATAAAGTGCAGAGAAATACAAACTTCAATTTTTAAATTCTACCCATATACAGTCTTCCATATAATCAACCTTAAACTATGTTTGATCTAAGACTTGCTCTTACTTCATCAAGGAATAGTGCTGCAGATTTAGATGAAATCTATTTCCCACAGAAACTTAGTGACAACTCACTCACTATGTTATTGCAGTTATGTAATAAAATTTTTCTAGGACACTACCACCCTATCTGCTGGCACTATGTTATTGTTTTTTTTTTTTTTTGTTTTTTTTTTTGAGAGCTGTTTGCTGTCAGGACAACTGTTTGCAACCCTGCAAACAACTGTCCTGTAGCTCTTAGTTGTCTAAGAAAAACTCTAGAAATGATAATTAGTTAGCTTTTGTCTTGCACATTTCCTTGAAGCACACTACTTATTGAGTAGACATCAATATGGTTTTTGTACAAATAGATATAGATCAGCACTTGATTTCTTGGTTAAAGCAGAAACAAACATTCCAAATGTATTTCTTTGGAATAGTCATCTAGTTATGGTGTGCTTTGGCACCAAAAAAAAAGCTGATATGATGTGGCATTTCAGCATCTTTTAAGATCTGCACAGGTTTGGCCCACATTGGTCATCTTCCAAAGTTAATCCAGAATTTCTTAACTAAGTGACCATTTCAGGTGGTTTTGCAATACACTGTCCCCACATTTATACACACATGAAGGAGTTCCTCAAGACTGTTCTTAATGCCATGCTCTTTACAGTAAGGCTAGTTCTGTCACTAAATATATCCCTAATAAAGATGAGGCATGCTATCTATCTACATGCTGACAATCTTGCTATCTCATACCAATCTCAAAATATACATCTAATAGAAAAACAGGTATAAATACCATATACAAGTTAGAAATTTGCACAAGGAAAAAAAAAAAAAAAAAAAAAACCAGTAGTTATAGACTTTGTAAACAAAAAACAGCTGCAATTCATTTCTATCTGAAATGACAGAAATTGAATTACCACTGGGTAATTCAGGTCTGGTTATGAAATCCTGCTAAGATATTTGATCATAATATCAAATTTCTAGACTTTATTTGACAAGAAGTACTTTCTGTATTATATTAAACACTTCCATATGCCTAGCTTGAAAAAATTATTTTCAGAGTAATCTTGTCTTTGAAATAGGGTGTAGATTGTTACATGCTAGTGGTGTTCTGGTTTATGACTCAGTCATGGTATTGAAATAGTTTAGCCCCAATACATCATAATGCCTTGAGCATTGCATTAGGAACCATTTGAATATTACTAACTTTGAGTCTCTCCACTGAAGCATGCAAATCCCAGTTTTGAATCTCTCCACTGAAGCATACAAATCACAGTTTTGTCTCCACTGGCAAATACTACTCTTGAGTTAAATAAGCAGCCAGAATAAGCAGGCTCCCACACCACTCAACATGTCAATATCTCTTCCAGTCTCAATGGGAAAACCTATTTAAAAACTAACTACTTCTAAAGAAACTATGTGGCATTTAACCACACATTGAAGCATGGATTTCAGTGATGTCCTGCTAGCAATTGGGACAACTTATCCGTGATTGCAAACTTCTCTTATAGATTGTGAAAATTTCTTTTGATACTGTGTGTAAAAATCACACCCTGAGCATAAATATTAAGCAATTACATATGGCCAATTCCACCCAGTTTCAGTTTTACCAAATGATATACTGATGATTCCAAAATGAAGAGTAAAGTTGGAGCAGTTGTAATCCTATCAGGTAATAACATTTCCCAGCAACTCCTTGGAGTGCAACATATATATTTCAGAATTATATGCCATGCAGGGCGGCGCCTCCATAGCCAGGTGGGAAGGAGCAACAGTGCGTAGCACACGCTTCTTGATTAGACCGGGGTTCGAGCCCGTCACCACCAAATACGGAGGATGCGGAAAGGTCATGGAATGACCACCGCACATCCCGGAGCAATATGGCCTTAGTTGCTAATGCTCCTAAAAAAAAAAAAAAAAAAAAAAAACCAAACCATGCAGGGTGTCCGGCAGAATTACTGCCAATAAAAAATTGGTAGCAGTTGTAATCCTATCAGGTAGTAACGTGTCTCAGCAACTCCCCTTAGAGTGCAACATATACTTTGTAAGCTAATGGTGATAAAATCATGATTTTTTTTTACTCATAGATGCACAAATTTCCAAATGTCAGTAGATCTCTACTTGAGCACTTTTGGTGGTCAAGCAGATATCAAGGGGGTAGTCTATCTCTCGCCTGGTGTTTTGCAGCATTTATAGCATGACAGATTCACAAGCACAGATTATTTTCTGCCATAGCTCAGCCACACCCTGGTTGTTTGGTACACAGTCTTTTACATACTCCCCTAAACATAAATCTAAAAGAGTTAAATCTGGTGAACTAGGAGGCCGTTGAATGGGACCTGTTCTTCCAATCCAACTTTCTGGAAATTATTCATTCAGGTAGGCTTTCACTGGATTGATGTAATATGGTTGGGCTCCATCTTGCTGAAAAAGATATCTTGTGGTAATTGGAGGATTGCATAATTTGTCAGCATGTTGAGGTATGTTGCACCTGTTACTAAGCATGGTGCACCATAGCCTTAGTCACTTTCGCTCCAATAAAATCGAAATCCAGCCAACCTCTTACTAAAGCTTCTGTGAAGAAGAATGGCTCAATCACAGAATCCAAAGTAGTAGTAGTAGTGGCATGTGATGCAAGAAAGCAAGTATATGAGCTTATGCAGCATCAGACAAAAAAAAAAAAATCACACCATTCCCTCCAAATGCCTGTCCAGTTCCTGCTTAAATTTATTCAACCTATCAACTTCCATGACAGATGGAAGTTTGTTACAGCAATTAACCACCCGCTAGCTAAAGTCAAATTTCCGCACATCTATTCTACATCTGTTTTTTCCTTAATTTGAATTTATGTCCCCTTAGGTTCGTAATCTGAACAAGTAGAAGAATCCCATCAGAATTCAGCATGCTCAACCCATTCAAGGCCTTATACACCTCAATAATATCACCTTGCAGGTGCCTAGTCTCCAGCTGCTGCAATTCTCAGAACTTAAGCCTCTCTTGGTAAGAAGATCATTTCATTCCCCTCACCAATCTTGTTGCACTTCTCTGTACATGCTCAAGCAAATCTACATCCTTCCTAAAATGAGGCCTTCAGACCTGTACGCAGTACTCAAGGCGTGGCCTGACCATTGCCTTATACAGAGGGACAATCACCTCCTTTTCCCTGCTAGCAAAATTCCTATATATCATTGACAAAACCCCATGACCTGCTCTGGCAGCCTGTCTGCATTGCTCAGAAAACTGCATATCTGACTGCACAATTACTCCCAGGTCTTTTTCATTTTCTACCACCTTAAGTGTAGTACCACACAGTTGATGCATTTCTCTGGAGTTACTTCTACCCATATGCAGTACTTTGCATTTGTCAAGGTTAAACTTCAGTTGCCACTTCTCAGCCCATCTGCCCAAATTTTCTAGATCCTGATGCAGTAGCACACTGCTATTACTGTCATTAACAACCCTGCCAACCATCTGCAAACTGTTATTTGCAAACTTCAACACTAAGCCTGATATACCTTCATCAATATCATTGATAAATATACAAAACAACAGTGGACCCAACACCGAACCCTGTGGGACTCCACTAATAACATTAGTCCACAAAGAGCAGCACCCATTGATTACCACCCTCTGTCTCCTGCCACTCAACCATCATTTTATCCATTTTAGCAATCTACCCTTAATACCATTCTGCTTCAATTTGTACAGTAGTCTTCCATGCGCAACAGTGTCAAAAGCTTTCCTGAAATCCAAGTACAGTCAGTCCTCATATAGCACGATAGTTGTGTTCCTAGAAACCCTCGTGCAATGCAGAATCGTGATATGTGTCCAGTTTATCCAAACTTTGTGTCCAAACACAATAAATAATCTGGCGCCTCTGTAGCCAGGTGGGAAGGAGCAACAGTGCATAGCACACGCTTCTTGATTAGACCGGGGTTCGAGCCGGTCACCACCAAATATGGAGGATGCGCAAAGGTCAGGGAATGACCACCGCATATCCCGGAGCAATATAGCCTTTGTTGCTAATGCTCCTAAAAACCAAACAACAACAATAAATAATCGTAATAAAATATTGCTAATGCTTTTGCTTCTATCTATTGTTTTTTTGTTTGCTTTTCTATCCAAACAGATGACAGCCGTTCCATCTCTTCCAATTCTTTGTGTCTTAATCTAATGGATTTTAATTACACTTTGAGTTGTTCCTGCTATGAAAGTTGTTTTTATTTTCTCTGCATTCCTTCTAATTCTCGGCGTTGCCTCATTTAGGCTTGTGGCACGTGTAATATCACATGGTCTTTCGTTTCGCTCAAAGCGTTTCACAATTTCATGTTTTTTCTCTATCATCAGACGCAGACTGGTCATAAGCCTTACCAGGGGAACCCCAGTGGTCCAGAGGCCGGTGTGATTTTGGCCATAAATGCTAGTATGAGGCCGGTACAAATTTTCCCGGGTAAGTATTTCGCTACAAATTTTCCTAGGTATTTATCGATATTGCTTTTCTTTTTCTCTCGGAATCTGTAGTGTCTTCACCAGGACGCTTCCTTTTCACACCTTTTAAGTATTTTACTCATTTTTAGGGAATAAAGCACAATTACAAAATGAGGCGGCATGCTTGATACACATAAACAAAGCTGCGCACGTGTAGCAACTGAATAAACAACGGCGTAAAGGTAGAGACACACTATGAACACCTCACTAGCTCACAGTTCACTAGCACATTTCTGGGGGTCACTACCATAAAACAATAAAGACAATTTCCAGTTGCGTTTCTGCTAGTGGAATCTGTTATAAACTGGTAGTAAACTCGATCTAATTGCATTTGCGATAATACCGTTAGCTGGAATTGTGTGGGTTTTTACGTTATGGTGAAATGTTTTCGCCTTCACTGATATAAAAAACATAAATACATTGTCAGAATCTTCTCTTCATTCCTATCGTGTTGCATTCAGTTGGGGTAATTCCAAGTTCGACTGCAATTTCTTGTAAACACAAAGGCGAATCGTGCATAACCGAATTCGGTTCGTGTTATATACGATATCGTTCCCCTATTTATAAATTGTATATGATCGAATTCGTGTAGTGTGAACACATGTTTTACGAGGACTGACTGTATATGATATCAAAATTATTTTTTTGCATCCAGTTACTTTGTAACCATACCATAATATAATAACCAATCAAATTTGTCAGACAAGACTTCCCTTTAACAAAACCATGCTGTGTTTGAATTACTGCTGCAGTGTTGTCTAGATGATCCTGCAATGCATCTTTAACCAGTGACTCCATTATTTTACCTGGAACAGAAGTTAAACTAACTGGTCTGTAATTACTCGTGTCACCCTTCGATCCCCCTTTGTGAATTGGGGATACACGTGTCCAATCCGTGGGGACCTCCCCTGACTCTAAGGATGCTCTCATAATTATGGCTAACGGTTTGCTTACTTCCTTTGCCGCCTCCTTTAATATAAATGGATAGATCCCATCCACCCCAGGTGCCTTTTTTATGCTTAACTTCAACAATTTCTCTTCCACTTTGCTCTCGGTTATTACAAAATCATTAAGCACCCTGCTACAATTTTATAACCTTCTAGCATTTTCAAACCTTATTAAATCCTTATGTGTGAATGTAGATGCAAAATACTTATTCAGTTTGTTCGCTATCTGAGCAGGATCATCAACAGTCGAACCATCGATGTCAATTGGACCAATCAGATTCATCCTCTTCCTTTTAGAGTTTATATAAGTAAAGAAATCCTTGCTGTTTTCTTAGCATCCTTTGCCAAAGATTTCTTGTAATCTGCCTTCATCTGCCTAATCTCCTCTGTGACTTGACTACAGACTAGCTTATATCTGCCATAGGCTTCTGTGTCGCCTGATAATTTATATGCATCCCATCCATTTTTCTTCTCTGTCACGAGTCTCATTAGTTCATTTGATAACCATTTAGGCCTAAACCTTGAACAATATTTCTTAATAGGTATGAAACTTTTAGTAGCTTCCACGATTAATTCCTTGAATGCTTCCCACTTAGAATTTGCTGTTGGTAACATCCTCAGTTGATCCCCCTGTACAGAATTTAAAACTGTCTGAGACCACTGTACTCACCTTTACCCAAGCAAAAACCCTTTCCTTTACCCCTGATGGTAATTATATCTTTAAGTAAATCCCACATCAGTACACTGTGATCACTACCACCTAGTGGTTTCTTTATCTGCAAATTCTTAATACACAAATGATCACTGTTGATAACCGGTTCAAGAGTATTGCCCTCTCTGGTTGCCTCTCGAACATGCTGCTGCAGATAACAATCATCCAATAAATCCACAAAAGTCTTACTAGTTTTCGAGTAACCAAGCCATAAGTTCCAGTCAATATCGGGAAAGTTAAAATCCTCCAATTATAAGACATTCTGATTTACTAGCCCACTCTATTTCTCTGTACAATTGTTCATTATGCTCATTCGAGTCATTAGGCTTATAACACACTCCTACTCTTATTTTTGCTTTCGCAGTGCTTATGTTACACCAAACTGACTCAACAGTGCACTGTTCATCTATATCAACTGGATGCACTTCTTTTGATTTTATGTTTTCTTAATTATCAGCATAACACATTCTCCCTTCCTATCCTGTCTGTCCTTTCTGTACACTTTGTACTCCCCAAATTCCAATTCTACTTTCCTAATATCTGTGTGACACCACGTCTCTGATATCCCAACAATATCCGCCTTTGATGCCTTGACCAACACTTCAAATTCATCAAATTTATTTACTATACTTATGGCATTGGTATATATGCAAGTATACATGCACATATTCTTATTTCTAGTTACCCTAACACATCCTGTATACTCACCTGTGTCACAATGACTGCCATCAGTCCCACAAACCCCCAACACCCCTCGCTCCCGACTGCTGCTTATTCTAATAGAAGTAGTGCAAGAATCACCTTCACCTGCAGCTACTTTTAACCTTTTAATCTGTGTATCCTCCCCCAAGCTAGCAGTTTTCTGACCCACGTAACAATGCTTTGATAGCATCAGCAAATATTCTTGCACCCATTCCATAGTGTACCCCATCCTTGTAGAAGCAGTCTCTCCTGGTAACAAGCACAGACCATGCTGAAAAAAATTCTACCCCGTGAGCCTTGCACATTCCCTCCAAGGCCGAATTGATTGACAAGGCTCTCATCATGTACTCCCTCCTATCGTGTCTGGGCAGAATTGCAGACACTTTCATATTTAACCCTAACGCATGACTTTTTTGCAACATTGACCTGTACTTGTTAAGTAAATCTGCAGGTCTCCTACTCTTAATGTCATTGGTGCCAACAATATCACCTTTTGGCCCTTAAAAGATGATATATGCTTACATCATCAACTTTTGTCCCTGGCAGACATACCTTGGTCCAATTCCATCTATTCTTTTTACACAATATATTCCCCGTCTCCCTGACAATAGAGTCACCAACAATAACTAACTCCTGTGGGACCAGCACATTCTGCCTTGGAGATTGCCGCTGTGTTGCCTGATGCCCAGGAGTGAACTCTGGCGTTGAATTGGGCAGTTGAGAGCTTGACGGGGACCCTCATATTAATTTCTTCATTATTATTCCCTCAAGCACTCATAGACACCCATTAGAATGCTGAGTTGATGCTTAATTTCTAGACACTCTGCACCTGGCACACAAAGACATCCTCCTTGTCTAGATCATGTTCTGTTCCAGAGAGTTCGACAAACATTTCACAATTGCACATTATTTTAGGCTGTGCTGTGTTGGAGAATTGCTTCCCCCACCAGCACTGACTCTCTTTAAAGTCACGACACAACACATGTTCACTTTAAAGTCACAGCACTCCTGCCACTTTGTGCCTGTTGCTTTTCTGCTCTAGTCTGGATCATGATGTTTTAAATTAATAAGATCAGTATCTAATAGAATTAATATGATCACTATCTAATAGAATCCTAAATGCAGTGATGCATATTACGCTATATAATTTTATGTTAGAGCTACCTAGTTACCACAATTAAAAATTTGAATTCCCTACCACTCTATACAAAAACAATGGCTGCAAGATTCGAATGAAACAACGGTTTTACGTATATTAAGTAGTAATCTACAAAAACTCTTATCAAAAATAAAAATAATCAGCATAACTAGAACTATAAGACTACTTATAAAGTACAATATAAAATAACAATTAGGTAAATAAAATGGCAAACACTTATTGCTTTTTTGGAGCCTGTAATTCACAGCTGTAATTTTTAAAGAGGGCCAGTGCCCCAGGAGGGTGCTGACTCTCTTTAAAGTCACGGCACAACACATGTTCACTTTCTGGCTGTCATTGCTCATGTTCCCCAACCACATGTGGGTTTTCAGTTCTTCAGATTTGACAGTGCATTAGTTCACCGGAGTAGAAATGTGAAAGATGGCTTCACAAGGCAATGAAATGGAGAAATGCATTATTATCATTGATGTGTGATAACATTTCCTGACCGATTGGTCTATTTAGGTTTTTCACTTGCTTATATCCTCTGTACCAACTGAATCTTGTAAGCTCTGAGCCACAGTCTTTTGTGCACAATATTGTTTATATACAAGATGGTACAATATGCAGTTTGCAACGGACCTGTTGAATGGATTTGCAGGGGCTACATTGGGAAGCTTCCTGGACCGCTTCACCTTGATCTCCATCTATTTCTTTGTTGCTACTTCCTTTCTTCCTGAGCACTGAACCTGTTTCTGACAATTGTCTATACTATTTCACTATACTATGATGGCCAGATGGATTCTGTCCATATTCCTGCCAGAATTTCCTTTGTACAGTAATGATAAACTTTAATTCAGCATACCAAAAGCAACTGAACTTTCTCTGTTGCACAGAGAACAGCACAATTTTTATATTACATGTTACACATGTGCAACACAGTACACATGATTAATTTTCTCTTCTGGCTACATAATTTAAGGAAGTTTCTGCATCTGAATAAAACAAAAAACTGTCATTCTGTCATTATTAATTTACAAAATATATAAATTTTTTATTGATAGTAATTCTGCCTGCAGTATTGCTGTTTGAGATTTGTAAATCACACTAGATGATCTAAAACATAAATAATTGAAATATTAATATAGAATGCATTTATAAATTGTTTGATATTTGTGAGTAGAAAATAAAATTGTATCTAAAACAGCTTAATTTTACTTTAAAATATTGCATACCAATTATGTGACACCTTCAAGAATGAAATCAACATCATCACTGTTAATTTGTTCTTCAGCAGTATCTGCTTTAACACCATTTTCATGCACATCTAGTATGTTGATTTTCTGCAAAAGATTTGTAGGCAGTTCATAATTGTAGCAACATTTTCCATGTAATCACAACCCATATTTGATGCTAAAACTGATTTAAAAGTTTTCATTTTCATTCTTTTGCAATAACTTTGATATTACAATGTTTACATGACTGAAAAACATTCTACATCACTAGAATGAGGCAATAAAAGCCAAACCCAACTCAGTTTATCATTTAATACTAGACTAAACAAACTATTAAAGAGTGCATGGTACATTGCAAAGCTATTTACATTTTTTTAAAGTAAATCGGTATATACCATGTTATTTGATATTTGTTCCATAAGAAACAAATGTACTCTATAAAGCCTGATATGAGTATATTGTGGCCATAGTTTCCAGTGCACCAATAGACCCACAGTGCCCCCCCCCCAAGTAATCATTGGATATGCATAACCCTGCAACTCCAAAGCCACTTTTTGATTTCTACTTTTTGTTCAAGTGTTATCAAGTTGCTTTCCATGGCATAACATATGAGTAGTAGTAGTAGTAATAGTGGCATGTGATGCAAGAAAGCAAGTGTATGAGCTTAAGCAGCATCAGCCTAAAAAAAAAAAAAATCACACCATTCCCTCCAAATGCCTGTCCAGTTCCTCCTTAAATTTATTCAACTTATCAACTTCCACAATGCCAGATGGAAGTTTGTTCCAGCAATTAACCACCCGCTAAAGGCAAATTTCCGCACATCTATTCTACATCTGTCCTTTCTTAATTTGAATTTATGCCCCCTTAGGTTCGTAATCTGAACAAGTGGAAGGATCCCATCAGA
This sequence comes from Mastigoproctus giganteus, assembly GCF_048544385.1. Lineage (NCBI taxonomy): Eukaryota > Metazoa > Arthropoda > Arachnida > Uropygi > Thelyphonidae > Mastigoproctus > Mastigoproctus giganteus. The sequence goes on along the minus strand of NC_143587.1, from coordinate 89,875,267 downwards.
ATTCAGCGTGCTCAACCCATTCAAAGCCTTATACACCTCAATCAGATCACGGTGCAGGTGCCTAGTCTCCAGCCACTGCAATTTGCAGAACCTAAGCCTCTCTTGGTAAGAGGATCCCTTCGTTGCCCTTCTCTGTACATACTCAAGTAAATCTACATCCTTCCTAAAATGAGGCCTCCAGACCTGTATGCAGTACTCAAGGCGTGGCCTGACCATTGCCTTATACAGAAGGACAATCACCTCCTTCTCCCTGCTAGCAAAATTCCTATATATCATTGACAAAACCCCATGGCCTGCCCTGGCAGCCTGTCTGCATTGCTCAGAAAACTTCATATCTGACTGCACAATTACTCCCAGGTCTTTTTAAAAAAAAAAAAAAACCTTAAGTGTAGTACCACACAGTTGGTACGTTTCTCTGGGGTTACTTCTACCCGTATGCAGTACTTTGCATTTGTCAAGGTTAAACTTAAGTTGCCACTTCTTAGCCCATCTGCCCAAATTATCTAGATCCTGTTGCAGTAGCACACTGCCATTACTGTCATTAACAACCCTGCCAACCTTTGTATCATCTGCAAACTTCGACATTAAGCCTGATATACCTTCATCAATACCGTTGATAAATATACAAAACAACAGTGGACCCAACACCGAACCCTGTGGGACTCCACTAATAACATTAGTCCACGAAGAACAACACCCATTGATTACCACCCTCTGTCTTCTCCCTTAATAGCAACTTACCCTTAATACCATTCTGCTCCAATTTGTACAATAGTCTTTCATGCGCAGCAGTGTCAAAAGCTTTCCTGAAATCCAAATATATGATATGAAAATTATTTTTTGCATCCAGTTCCTTTGTAACCACATCATAATATCCTATCAATTTTGTCAGACAAGACTTTCCCTTAACAAACCCATGCTGTGTCTGAATTATTATTTTTTTTTATGAAAACCCCAAACACAAAAGGTATCAAAACCTATAGTACTTAGTACCGTGCATGGGTTGAAGGAGAAGTATGGGAGGGGGGAGTTTCCGGAAACTTTGCTCTAGAGACTAAACGTGGGTTTCACCACTTCAAGCCTCCAATAAGCAAAGTGGTGGTATTTCACCGGTTGATGAAAGTCATCTACCACCTTGCTGCAGTCTTGTCTAGATGATCCTGCAATGCATCTTTAACCAGTGACTCCATTATTTTACCCAGAATAGAAGTTAAAACTAACTGGTCTGTAATTATTCATGTCACCCTTCGATCCCCCTTTGTGAATTGGTGATACATTTGCACATCTCCAGTCCGTGGGAACCTCCCCTGAGTCCAGTGATGCTCTCATAATTATGGCTAAGGATTTGCTTAGTTGCTTTGCTGTCTCCTTTAATATAACAGGATAGATCCCATCCACCCCAGGTGCCTTTCTTATGTTTAACTTCAACAATTTCTCCTCCATTTTGCTCTCAGTTATTACAAAATCATTAAGTACCCTGCTACAATTTGATAACCTTCTGCCATTTTCAAACCTTAATAATTCCTCATGTGTGAATGTAGATGCAAAATACTCATTCAGTTTGTTTGCTATCTGAGCAGGATCATCAACAGTCGAACCATCGATGTCAAGTGGACCAATCAGATTCATCCCCTTCCATTTAGAAATTCTTGCTGTTTTTCTTAGCATCTTTTGCCAGGGATTTCTCGTAATCTGCCTTCGCCTGCCTAACCACCTTTGTGACCTGATTACAGACTAGCTTATATCTGCCATAGGCTCATGTAATTACTCATGTCACCCTTTGATCCCCCCTTTTTTGAATTGGGGGTACATTTGCACATCTCTAGTCCCACTGTACAGAATTTAAAACCTTTCTGAGACCATTGTACTCACCTTTACAGAGGAAAAAACCCTTTCCTTTACCCGATGGTAATTAAATCTTTAAGTAAATTCCACATCAGTACACTGTGATCACTGCCACCTAGTGGTTCCTTTATCTGCAAATTCTTAATACACGAATGATCAGTGTTTGGAGTTCAGAATTACAGTTGCATGGGAAAAGTTTTATTAAAAATTCATTCTGAATGACATTTGGTTTAGCCATGCTGTTAAATCATCAGGCTGTTGGCTAACTTGAGATATATAAAAAAAAAAAAAAAAAAAAAAAATGGGGTTAGTGTCTTATTGAGAATTCTGCTTTTTGGATTGTATACATATATATATACTTCTTCAAATAATGCATTAATCTGTGTAACTCCACCAATGTGCAATCTAGAAATGTGTTACTCTATGTTAATACTTCTTGTGCCATTGCTCTAAAGTGGGATATCATCAGACCTGGGGACAACTTCCTAGTACTGGAAGAAAAAGAGTTTAACCATTTAACCAAAGGATATAAAACAGAGCTGGGAATGTGAGTTCATATTTTTCTTAAGTTTCTTTTTTTTTTTTTTTCTCTCCTCTCTCCTTTAAAAGGATTTTATTTCCTTATCTAATATATTGCTCTCCATGAATATAAAATGAAATATAACAGGAAATACAAATTCGTATTGGTTAGTCATTTAATTATTTTGATTATTTTGAATTGAATTCCTTTTAAGCTATTTGAACTATTTCCTTTTTTTTTTTTTAGGTCCCAGATGCCATTAGAAAGTGTCAGAGAGCTGGGATTACTGTTCGAATGGTAACAGGTGATAATGTTAATACTGCTCGTTCCATTGCTTTAAAGTGTGGCATCATCAGACCTGGAGAGGATTTCCTGGTATTGGAAGGAAAAGAGTTCAACCGAAGGATACGAGACAGCGGTGGGGAAGTGAGTATACATTTTCTAAAGCTTTTTTTTTTTTTTTTTCAGCCTTTATTGCATAATTTATAAACTTTATTATTATTATTAATGGCATAATATGATGCAAGGAAGTAAGCTTATAAAGCATCAGCAAAGATAAGAATATAAATAAAAAAAACCCTCCCACATCACTTGTCTACCCCCTCCAATAATTTGTTTAGTTCTTCCATGAATTTATTCAAATTGGCCACCTCCTCAACACCACATGGAAGTTTGTTCCAAGTCAAGCACCCACTGGCTGGTTGACTTCAAACTCTCTAAGCAGGGCAAACAGTTTACTAGGATAGCTCATGGGGATTTGTAAATGACATGCAAGAATTTTTCTAGCAAGGAAAGAGGAAGCATAAGGCAATGATTAGGCTGCATCTTTGAGTTCTGCATACAGATCCGGAAGCCTCATTATAAGAAGGATGTGGATCTCTTTTTAGAAGTAGTCAGTCCTTGTATAACACGTGTTTATCATACATGATTTATAAATAGGGGAACGATGTCGTATATAACACGAACCGAATTCGCTTATGCATGATTCACCTTTGTGTTTACAAGAAATAGCAGTCGGACGTGGAATCACCCCAACTGAATGCAACACGATAGGAATGAAGAGAAGATTCTGAAAATGTATTTATGTTTTTTCGTATCCGTGAAGGGGAAACACATTTCACCATTATAACGTAAATATCCACACAATTCCAGCTATCGGTATTATCGCAAATACAATTAGATTGAGTTTACTACCAGTTTATAACAGATTCTACTAGCAGGAATGCAACTGAAAATTGTTTTTATTGTTTTATGGTAGTAACCCCCAGAAATGTGTTTTAGCAAAATGTGAGCTAGTGAGGTGTTAATAGAGTTGTCTCTGCCTTTATGGTGTTGTTTATTCAGTTGCTACACGCGCACAGCTTTGTTTATGTGTATCAAGTGTGCCTCCTCATTTTGTAATTGTGCTTTATTCCCTAAAAATGAGTAAAATACTTAAAAGGTGTGAAAAGGAAGTGTCCTGGTGAAGACACTACAGATTCAGAGAGAAAAAGAAAAGCAATATTGATAAATAGAGACAGACTGGGTCAAAAATTCTTACCCGGGTAAATCAGCCTCATATTTTCATGGTCAAAATTACTCCGGCCTCCAACTCACCGCGGTTTCCCTGGTAAGGCTTATGGCCAGTCCGCTTCTGTCAATAGAGTAAAAATATGAAATTGTGAAACGCTTGGAGCGAAATGAAAGACCATGTGATATTGCATGTGCTACAGGCCTAAATGAGGCAACGCTGAGAATTACAAAGAATGCAGAGAAAATAAAAACAACTTTCATAGCAGGAACAACTCAAAGTGTAATTAAAATCCATTGGACTAAGACACAAAGAATTGGAAGAGATGGAACGGCTGTCATCTGTTTGGATAGAAAATCAAACAAAAAACAAGTTTGCTTACGATAGAAGCAAAAGCATTAGCAATATTTTATTACGTAATAGTCGTAATAAAATACTTACATATTTTATTACGAGAATTTATGTTTGGTAATGTTTTGGTTAAAAATGTGTGTTCAATCTTGGGTGGTTAGCACCTAACCCTATTTTTTCCATAGGGCCTGTTGTTTATATTGCACGAAGGTTTCTAGGAATACAACTATTGTGCTATACGAGGACTGACTGTACAGAGAAGAGAAACCAGAATACTGAAAGGCATAATAGAGAATGATTACCATGAAGGACTTCATTACTTCAAATTGTTAATGACATCTGTAAAGAGACCTTTTTGAAGTGTTTAAGCCTTTAAATGGATTGAGAAACTGATGTTATCCTTTCTCTTTCTGGGACAACTCACATAATTGAGCATAAACTTAAATTGAAAAACAGTGGCTGCAGGACAGATGTATGAAAATTTGCCTTCTGCCAGAAAGTAATTGATTGTTGGAACTAACACCATTTGGTGTTGTGGATGTGGGTAATTTTAATAAATTTAAGGAAGAATTAAGGCATATTATTACAAGGGATGATCAGATGAGGTGGCTTGTTTTTTTATAAGCTTGCTTCCATTCATTGTTTGCCAATATTAATAATAATTTGATAAACTGCATATTTAGTTTAGTGGTGAGATGAATTTCTGTCATTAATTGTTAAGACCAGGCATGTTTCCTTATGTTAGTCAAGTCTGTTAGCTACAGCTACAAACAGAGTTCATAAATTGAGTTGCCCAAATGGGGTTACCTTTAACTTAAATATTGTTAAACTTTAAATTAAATATAATTTTATTTGGAGAACCAATTCATCATTCTGTTATTTGGAAACAAGTTAAGTTTTTATATGAAATTGGAACAAATCAATTAGCGAAAAAAAAAAAAAAAAATTCCAATTTCAATATCACTGAAAGTTAAGAAATATATGTTTTTTAGATCAGTTCACAAGAGAGCATGAAATATAACAAGTTATCACAACTCATGCTGGCATTTTAATAATTCCTTTTAACAGTGTTGAGTTTCAGAGAATCAAGCAGGTGACAAAAAAACTGAAATTCGATCTTTTGTAGCAGTTTGGAAATGCTCTCAGTATTAGTATTAATAGAGCCAAATAATGCAAGAAAGCAAGCTTATACAGAGTCGGCCAATAAATTAAAAATTTAAAAAATTTTTCCATTTCACCACTCCTTCCTCTCCAACAGTTTGATTAGTTCTTCCTCGAATTTATTCACATTATCCACATCCAAAACAACGGATGGAAGCGTGTTCCACAAACAACCACCCTGAAGGCAAATTTCCACTTATCTATTCAGCAACCATCCTTCCTCAATTTGAATATATGCCCCCTCATATACATAGTCTAAGCAAGAGGAAGAATCCCATCAGCATTCAGTTTGCTGAAGCAGTTCAAAGCCTTAAACACCTAAATCCTATAACCTCACAGGTACCTAGTCTCAGATACTACAATTTGCAGAACTGAATCCTTTCTTGATAAGAGCTACCCTTTCTTTCCCTCAGCAATATCGTTGCCTTTCTCCGTACCCATTCCAGCAGCTCTTCAGCCTTCCTGAATTGAGCCTCCAGCCCTGTATGCAATACTCAACATGTAGCCTTACCATTGCCATATACAATGGGATGATCATATCCTTATCCCTGTTAGCCAAATTCCTTTATACCATTGACAAAACCCCATGAGCTATCCTGATTGCTTGTCTTCACTGTTCAGAGAAATTTATCTGACTGCACAATTACTCCCAGGTCCCTTTCATTTTCCACTACCCTCAGTGTAGTATCACAAAGTTGATACATTACTTTGGAATTATGGCTACCCACATGTGGTATCTTGCATTTGTCACTGTTAAATTTCAATTACCATTTCTCACACCATCTGCCTAATTTTCCTAGATCTTATTGCAGTAGCTCACCCTGATTTCTATTGTTAACCACCCTGCCAACATTTGTATCATCTGCAAACTTAGACATTAAGCCTGATATACCTTCATCAATATCATTGATAAATATTGAAAACACCAGTGGGCGGCCCAGCACTGAACCCTGGAGAATTCCACTAATAACATTAGTCCACAAAGAGCAGTGCCCATTGGTAACCATTCTCTGTGTTTCCCACTACTGAACCATCTCTTTATCCATAACATTAACTTTCTCATGATGCCACACTGCTCCATTTTGTACAGAAGTCTTTACTTATGTAAACTCTAGAAGGAAAGAGATGAATCATATTGGTCCACTGGATATCGATAGTTCAACTGTTAATGATCCTGCTCAGGTAGCTAACAAACTAAATGAATATTTTGCATCTACATTTACACGTGAGGAGTTATTCAGGAAGGGGAATGCCAGAGGTGAATTAAACTCTGGCAGTGAGCTAGATGATTTTGTAATATCTGAGAGGAAAGTGGAGGAGAAATTGTTGAAAATAAACATAAGAAACGCACCCGGGGTGGATGGGATCTATCCAGTTATATTAAAGGAGGCAGCAAAGGAAGTAAGCAAACCCATAGCCATAATTATGAGAGCTTTCTTGGACTCAGGGGGAGGTACCCATGGACTGGAGATATGCAAATGTGACCTCAATTCACAAAGGAAGATCAAAGGGCTGATTATAGACCTGTTAGTTTAACTTCTGTTCCAGGGAAATTAATGGAGGCACTGGTTAAAGAAGCACTGCAGGATCATCTAGCAAGACTTCAGTTATAGCTCTGACACAGCATGGTTTTGTTAAGGGGAAGTCTTGTCTGACCAATTTGATTGAATACTATGATGTGGTCACAAAGGAACTGGATATAGGGAATAACTTTGATATCATATATTTGGATCTTAGAAAGTCTTTTGATAGTGTCGCACATAGAAGACTTCTGCACAAATTGGAGGCAGACTGCTGCTATGGATAAAGAGATGGTTGAGTGGGAGAAGATAGAGAGTGGTAATCAATGGACACTGCTCTTCCTGAACTAATGTTATTAGTGGAGTCCCTCAGGGTTCAGTGTTGGGTCCATTGTTGTTTTCTGTATTTATAAATGATATCGATGATGGTATATCAGGCTTTAGGCCCAAGTTTGCAGATGATACTAAGGTTGGCAGGGTTTTTAAGGACACTAATGATGGTACGCTGCTGCAACAGGATCTAGAAAAGTTGAGCAGATGGGCTGAGAGGTGGCAAATGAAGTTTAACATTGACAAATGTAAAGTACTGCATATGCGAAGCGGTAACCCCAGAGTAACGTATCAATTCTGTGGTACTACACTGACAGTGGTAGAGAATGAAAAGGACCCGGGAGAAACTGTGCAGGGAGATATGAAGTTTTCTGAGCAGTGCAGACAGTCTGCAAGAGTAGCTCATGGTGTCTTGTCAATGATATATAGGAATTTTTCTAGCAGGGATAAGGAGGTAATTATCCCCTTGTATAAGGCAATGGTCAGGCCATACCTTGAATACTGTATATAGGTCTGGAGGCCTCATTTTAAGAAGGATGTAGAGCTGTTGGAATGAGTACAGAGAAGAGCAACAATATTAGTGAATGGAACAAAGGGTTGCTCTTACGAATAAAGGCTTAAGTTTTGCAGATTACATTGTCTGGAGACTAGGCACCTGCGAGGTGATCTGATTGATGTGTTTAAAGCCTTGAATGGTTTGAGCATGCTCAGTGCTGATGGGATTCTTCCTCTTGCTCAGAATAATCACCTGAGAGGGCATAAATTCAAATTGAGGAAAGACAGTAGGATAGGTGTTCGGAAGTTTGCCTTTAGCCAGCGGGTAGTTGATTGGCAGAACAGACTTCCATCTTTTGTTGTGGAAGTTGATAGCCTAAATAAATTTAAGGCTGAGCTGGACAGGTATTTGGAACCAATGGAGGGATGAATTGGGAGCTTTTTTTTTTTTTTCTGGCTGATGCTACATAAGCTTGCTTTCTTGCATCGTATGCCTCTACTAATGCTAATATGTAACAACATCAAAAGCTTTGCTGGAATCCAAGTATATGATATAAAAATTATTTTTGTTTCCAGTTTCTCTGTCACTGCATCATAATGTGATTAGATTGGTCAGACAAGATCTCTCCCTTAACAAACCCATGCTATGACTGGTATAATTGTACTCCTGTTTAGATGGTTCTGCCTACCTTTTTAACCAGTAACTCCATTATGTAATTTAACTTCTGGAACAGAAGTTATGCTAATAGTACTGTAATTACTCACATTACCCTTTGATTCTGCATTGTGAATTGGGGATACATTTCCATATCTCCAGTCCACATGTGCCTTCCCAGAATCCAAAGATGATATCATAATTATGAGTATGGGTTTGCTTTCCTCCTTTGCCACCTTCCTTAATATAATTGGATAGATCCCATCCACCCAAGGTTCCTTTTTTTTTTTTATGTTTAACTTCAACGATTTCTCTTCCACTTTCCTTTCAGTTATCCTAAAATCATTTAGCTCCCTATTAGAGTTTGATTAACTTCTGACATCCCTTCCCTAAAGTATTTCTCATGTGTGTGTGAATGTATATGCAAAATTACTATTCTGCCTGTCATCGACCTGAGCAGGATTTTCAGCTGTTAAACCATCAATGTCAAGTGGACCAATATGATTCAAACCTTTCCATCCACTGTTAATACAAGTAAAGAAGTCTTTGCTGCTTTTCTTGGCATTCTTTGCCAGAGATTTATTGTAATGTGTCATGCCTTGCCTGACCTCCTTTGTGACTTGATTGCAGACTAGTTTATATTTGCCATAGCCTTCTGTATCACTTGATAATTTATATGTATTCCATGCATTTTTCTTTTCTGCCACTTATCTCAATAGTTCACCTGACCTCCGTTTTAGGACACCAAACTTATTCAACATTGCGCTGGCCACCCACGTCAATTTCATGCACTACTTTAGATTTTATGTGCATTTTAATTAAGAGCATAATCCTCCCGTCTTATTTGTGCTTTTTGTTTGCATTGTACTTCCAATATTCAATTTATTCATCCCTTATATCTGAGGGACATCTCATCTCTGATATCCCACAATGTCTGCATTTGACTTAACCAGCGCTTCAGATTCATCAAATTGTGTACTATGTTCCTAGAATTGGTGTACATGCAATTATACATGCACCTGTTCTTGCTCTTAGTTATCCTAACCAGCCCATGTATTTCCTTGTTACATAATATCCACAGCAAGCCTTGCAATCCCTAGTACCTTGCTTTCCAGATTGCTGCCTATTCCATTAGAAGCAGTGAAGAATCAATTTCATTACCCTGTTGCTGTTGTTAATTTATTAGTCTGTGTATTCCCCCCCACCCCAACCCCAATCTATCAATTTTCTGACCTTTCTATTTTATATCCTATCCCTGAAAGCAAATGAATATAAAACACCATTATGCCTGGCATTTGTGGATTATGAAAAGGCATTTGACTCCATACAGCATAAGGCAATGTTTCGGGCACTGGAAAGACAAGGCATAGATACTCCATATATTATGATTTTGAAGAAAATATATGAGAGTGCTACCTCCTTTATTAGACTAGACATAGACAGTAGGAAATTTAAAATCGAGAAAGGAGTTCAACAAGGAGACACAATATCTCCGAAGCTGTTTACTGCTGCCCTTGAGGAAGCTTTCAGAAGATTAGACTGGTCGCAGAAAGGAGTCAATGTGAACGGAGAGTACCTAAACCATTTACGATTTGCAGATGACATTGTGGTCATAAGCCACAATCCCAAAGAATTAGAGGAAAATCTTAATCAGTTATGCAGAGTTAGTAAGGATTTTGGACTAAAGATGAATATGGCTAAAACAAAAGTAATGATGAACAAGTATGCCACAGAAAGGGAAATAATGATTGAAGGAGCAGTAATTGAAAAGGTGAAGTCATATACTTATCTGGAACAAGATATTAGCTGTAATAATGATAAATGGCTGGAAGTCAAGAGAAGAATAAATTTCGTATGGACAGCATTCAGGAAATATAGTCACATACTGAGGAGCAATATCCCAGTTTGTCTGAAACGTAAAATAATGAACCAATGTATACTCCCCACCATGACTTATGGAAGTGAAACTTGGGCACTCACCAAAAGAATGGAAGAGAAGCTGAGAACTACACAGCGAAGAATGGAACGAATTATATTGGGAATCAGACTGTTAGATAAGAAGAGAAACACATGGATTAGGCAGCAAACTCAAGTAAAGGACATTCTTATCAAAACTAAAGAACTAAAATGGTCTTGGGCAGGACACATAGCTCGAAGTCATGATGACAGATGGACTAAGATAATAACAGAATGATATCCAAGAGGAGCTAGAAGAAAACCTGGAAGACAAAGGCGGAGATGGATAGATGAAATTCATGAGTTTATGGGTAGTAAATGGATGGCCAGTGCTCAAAACAGAAGGAACTGGAAAGTTGCTGGAGAGGCCTTCATCCTGCAGTGGATTGAAAATGGCTGATGATGATCCCTGTAGAAACAGTCTCTCCTGTCAATAAGCACAGACCACACTGAGAAAAAATTCTACCCCATGAGTTTTGCGCAATCTCTCCAAGTCCAAACTGATTGATCAGGCTCTCCTCATGTACCTCATCCCATCGTGTCTTTGCAGAATTGCAGACACTCAGATTGAACCCTAACTAGTGACTAGAATTGTGATCATTATAAATAAAACTACAACTCGAAATATATGAAGAACTGTAGAGTCTTCTTTAAGCTATCATAATCAGTTGATGTCTAACAGACAATCCAAACAAACATTCACAGGCAGAAAATTGTTAGGTATACTAATGTTTGAAAGCATATTGTACTGGTAAATAATCCTGTGTTTTTATTTTAATATAAAATGTGTATTTTGTTGGTTAAATTTTTAATTTCTGGTGCTGTGTGAAGTTTAAAAAAATACTCCTGCTTTTTCTGAAAAAGTCTCCAGTTTTCTTTCTGTTTTTTCAAAAACTAGTTTTCTGAACATCAAAAGTTGACAGCTGTATGAATATATTTAAAAAAAGTATTAATATAGAAAATTTGTGTTGCAAGTGGTTGAATGTGATAGATTCAAATGGGTTGGGTAAAAAAAAAAGAGAAATATATATCTTCTCATTCTCTGCTTGCTGTTCTTTTTTAATTTGTGTTATTCATAAATTAGAATATATATTTATTGTCTGTTACCTGAAGAGTTATATTAAGAATTTACTCATTTAAACTTACTTCCAGTTTCAGCAGCATCAGCTTGATAAAGTATGGCCACGGTTAAGGGTATTAGCTCGTTCATCACCACAGGACAAATATACATTAGTGAAAGGAATTATTGATAGCAAACTTCATTCAAACAGGGAAGTTGTGGCTGTTACTGGAGATGGTACAAATGATGGGCCTGCACTAAAAAAAGCAGATGTTGGTTTTGCTATGGTAAGGAATGTAAAACATAAGAATTTTCTTGTTTCTTTTGTAAATATTATAAAAAAACTTTTACGTATATCGTTTCTTACAAGGAAATGTACATGCAAAAGTCACAATTAGCAGAACATTTTTGATTGAAAGTTTAGAAAAATATAATAAGCATGTACTTGGTGGCTTTCCTGAAAAGTATAGTCAGACTACCTTGGATGATATATTACCTTATATTTCTTAATATTTTGCATTTTAATGTGTAAAATTTAGGTGCACTGGATAGCATAGCAGATATGAAAACAGAGGAATAATATTTAAAGCTTGCTATTTGATTTTCCCCATCCTTTATTTTATTTCCCTTTTTTATCACTGAATTAAAAAATATTATAAATACATTTGTATATTCATTGCCTATAAATATACGAAATAAATTTTTGTGTTATTCAAATCTGTTTCTAAAAATGTACAAGATATTAAATAATTGACACATTCCACTTAAAATACAGCAGTTTTAAATATTAATTGGAAACTTAGAGAGCCATCACTTAATCTCTGCCACAATCTCTGTAAATAATAGTTGTCCCCACAAAGTCAGTAGGTTCTCAGTGCCAGTTAAATATTGTTAAATTATGTGAATACATTGGTAGTTTTGGAATGTGTTTAACTATAGGATTTTTAAGGAATTCATGAATAAATGATACAGTCAAAGGAGATGTTGATGCAAAGAGTTTGATGAAATTAAGCTGTGCGTTTATTTTTACACGGCATGCACAGCATTCTGCTGTGCATTTATGAGAACTTTAAGAGCAGATTTGATGCCCTTGAAGGTATTAAAAAAATGGAGGGGGAGGGACATTGAGCTCTCAGCTGGCCTTCTCAATGCCAGAGAAGGAATTAGGCAACACAGTAGCAATGCACTAGGCAAAATGCACTGGTCCTACAGGAGGTAGTTATTATTGTTGACTCTATCATTAGGGAAACTGGAAATATATTGTGCAAAAAAAAATAGGTGGAATAGTATCAGGATATATCTGCCAGTGGTTAAAGTTGGTGATGTTGAGCAGATGCCATCTTTTAAGGGCATAAAAGGCACATTGGCATTAATGATATTAAGAGTAGTAAATCTGAGGAATTAATTAATAAGTGCATATTAATTAATTCCTTAACTCCATAATAAGTCCAGAAAAAGTTAGGATTGAAATTGAAAGAGTGCAATTCTGCCCAGACATAGTAGAGAGAAAACATGATGAGAGCTTTGTCTGCAAATGGTAAAGGTAGATGATGGCAGAGCACATTCATATTTTAAGGATGTGGAAGGTGATATTGTTGTACTTGTTGGCACTAATGATATTAAGAGAAGAGATCTGACATCTTACTTAACAAATACAGGGCAATGTTGGGGAAAAAAAGTTGCAAGTTAGGATTAAATTTGAAAGTGCCTTCAATTCTTCCCAGATATGATAGGAGGGAGTACATGATGAGGGCCTTATCAATCAGTTCAGCCCTGGAGAGAGTGTGCCAGGCTCATGGAGTAGAATTTTTCTCAACATAGTGTATCTTGTTAACAGGAGAGACTGTTTTTACAAGGATGGGATACACTAATAGAAGGGAGTGCAGTAATATTTGTGGATGCTATTGAAGTAGTGTTGGGTGTGTCAGAACTAACTGCAGCTACAGGCAAAGATTTCAGGAATTTCAAGGCCTGCTAGGGGTCCTCAGAGAACAAGTAAATAGATAGTCTGTGTTTGTGTAACTAAGAGTTAAGACAAATGCATATACAGTGGTACCTTGGTTTGCGAGCATAATTCGTTCCAGAAACGCTCTCGTAATCCAAACTACTCGTATATCAAAGCGAATTTCCCCATAAGAAATAATGTAAACCCAGATGATTTGTTTCAAAACTCAAAAATATTCATATACTGTAAAAATGATTAATACAAAATACATACATACCTTTTATATTTTTAATATTTAAATTTAATATACATAAAGCAATGAATTTATTAATTATTGGGTAGGACGACTTTCACTGTCACTAACGGAAGCACTGCTATCTGTTGACTTTTTCTTTTTGTGCGACTTTAACAAGGAACCTATCCAATGACACTTGCTTTTGCCTCCTTTTAAGGATTTCACGGAAATATGACATTGCATTGTCGTTAAACAGATTCATCGCTCGCACTGCCACAGCCATATTCGGGTGGTTCTTTTCTACAAAATTTTGCACTGATTCCCACATTTTACACACCTCCCTAATCTCATTTGAAGAGAGGGATGTCTCCATTTTTTTTCTCCTCCTCCTCAGACGAGATCTCCTCCATAACCTCTTGCTGTTGCTCGCGATGCAGATCCATCAGTTCGACGGTTGTAAACTCCTGGCCATGTTCCTCCACCAGCTCTCGAATGTCATCCTTATTCACCTCCAGTCCCATGGTCATCCCCAAGGACACAATTTCATCGACAACTGGCAGCTCCTGTTCATGAGCAAACCCCTCAACGCAATCAGACTACAGTTTTCTCCAAGCAGAATTGAGGGTTCTCTTGGTGACCCCATCCCAGGCTTTATCGATGATCTTGAGACAGTTTACGAGGTGGAAATGATTTTTCCGAAACTCTCGGAGGGTAAGGTTAGTTCCTTCGGTCACCTCGAAGCATTGCTGAAATAGTGCCTTGATGTAAAGCTTTTTAAAGTTCGAAATGACCTGCTGATCCATGGGCTGGAGTAATGGAGTAGTGTTGGGAGGAAGGAATTTGACCTTAATGAACTCGAATTCTTCCAGTAAGTTGTCCTCAAGGCCTGGAGGATGAGCAGGAGCATTATCCATAACCAGCAAGACTTTGAGTGGCAGTTTTTTTTCTAAAAGGTATTTCTTCACTGCAGGACCGAAAACCTCGTTGATCCACTCAATGAACAAGATACGAGTGACCCAAGTCTTGCTGTTGAACCTCCACATAACGTTTAATTGGCTCTTCTGCACTTTGCATTTCTTGAAGGCTCGTGGATTCTCAGAATGATACACGAGCTGGAGCTTGACTTTGAAATCACCGCTTGCATTAGCACACAGCAAGAGGGTGAGATGGTCTTTCATGGGCTTGTGACCGAGCATTGCATTCTCTTCTGCTGTAATGTAGGTCCTCTTTGGCATCTTTTTCCAAAAAAGCCCCGTCTCATCGCAGTTAAAAACTTGCTGCAGCAAGTAACACTCGGAAAGCATGAGCTTCTGGAACTTGGCAACGAACGCTTCAGCTGCCTTAGTATCTGAACTCGCAGCCTCTCCGTGCCTCACAACACTATGGATGCCACTTCTCCTCTTAAAGTTATCAAACCATCCCCTGCTTACCTTGAAGCCTTCTTCGTTTTCTGTAGATGTAACTGGCAGTTTACTTATGAGGTCGGTGTACAAGGCCTTTCCATTCTCACAGATCAAGTTCTCGGTCACAGTATCACCTGCTAGTTGCTTCTCGTTTATCCACACCAAACGCAACTTTTCTACATCTTCCAGAATACGTGGCCGTTGCTTTGATATTCTCGTGACTCCTTTTGCTACATCTAGTCCCCTTAGTTCTTCTTTCTTCTTTAATATTGTGCAAATCGTTGACATAGACTTCTTATAAAATCTAGCGATGGCGGCCACTTTCATACCTTGTTCGTGCTTCCCGATGATTTCCTTCTTAATTTCTACCGTAATCATCTCCTTCTTCTTACCGCCTTCCTTTTCAACCCTTTTTTTCATTGGGGCCATTTTCGTAGTGTACTCGTATTGCAAGACCTCACTCGTTTATCAAGTTAAAATTTATTAAAAATTTTTGCTCGTCTTGCAAAACACTCGCAGACCAAGTTACTTGCAATCCAAGGTACCACTGTATATTTGCATGTACACTAATGTAGGGAGCATATTAAGCAAATTTGATGTGCTGGTAAAGTCATTACAAATGCAGACATTGTGGGGTATAAGAGACATGGTGTCTCATTGAAAAGGCCTCTGGAGTCAGGAACTTTGTAATTCATCTGTAATGCTACTAAATAACACTGGCTCGAATCTGCAAAATGTTAATAAAGAACAGTCACTACATTTGAACACAAAATAAAAAAAATGCTTTACGCACATACACGTGGTCACAATGCTAGCATGAATGTTCACTACAGTGTTGACTGTATACGAATGAGGTATGCCGACTGAGATCGAGCATGCGGCACAATTACCCGATCAGCATGTGATCACGTGATGCTCAGCAGACAATTTTTAGGGAATAAAGCACAATTACTAAATGAGGAGGCACACTTGATACACATAAACAAAGCTGCGTGTGTGTAGCAACTGAATAAACAACACCGTAAAGGTAGAGATACATTATTAACACCTCACATTTTACTAAAGCACATTTCTAGGGGTTACTACCATAAAACAATAAAAGCAATTTCCAGTTGCATTTCTGCTAGTGGAATCTTATAAACTGGTAGTAAACTCGATCTAATTGCATTTGCGATTATACTGATAGCTGGAATTGTGTCAGTTTTTACGTTATTATGGTGAAACGTGTTTCCCCTTCGCTGATATAAAAAACGTAAATGCATTTTCAGAATCTTCTCTTCATTCCTATCGTGTTGCATTCAGTTGGTGTGATTCTGCATTCGACTGCTATTTCTTGTAAACACAAAGGCGAATCGTTCATAAGCGAATTCGGTTCTTGTTATATAGGACATCGTTCCCCTATTTATAAATCGTGTATGATCGAATTCGTGTAGTGTAAGCACGTGTTATACGAGGACTGACTGTACTCGTATTGCAAGACCTCGCTCGTTTATCAAGTTAAAATTTATTAAAAATTTTTGCTTGCCTTGCAAAACACTCGCAGACCAAGTTACTTGCAATCCAAGGTACCACTGTATATTTGCATGTACACTAATGTAGGGAGCATATTAAGCAAATTTGATGTGCTGGTAAAGTCATTACAAATGCAGACGTTGTAGAGTATAAGAGACATGGTGTCTCATTGAAAAGGCCTCTGGAGTCAGGAACTTTGTAATTCATCTGTAATGCTACTAAATAACACTGACTCGAATCTGCAAAATGTCTTTATTATGATAAAATAAAATAAAATATATTTGTGCTGATTGTATAACTATATGTTTAAATATTAAAACAAAATAAAATAAATGTTGTATAACAAGCATAAAATTCAATAAAATAATATAAAATTAAACGCGATAAAAGTTGTTTAAAACCACTAGTACAGGAGCTTTTGGCAGCAGTGGCCACCTTCATCAGCTATAGTGGTTGCAGGATGACCTTCTATATGTACCACACATCTCAGCAGGTCTGCGACATGAACTATGGAGTCTGTGCACGGTTCACTTCTCGTGTATTGGAACCGGAAAATGGACGGGCCACTCCAAACCATTCATCTCTTCATAGGATAAGGGCTTCAAAGAGTGAATGAATGTGACAGCCCTTATCCCTCTTAAGATTATAGCACTCGGATGAACATATTCTTAAACTCTCCAGCCATTTCTGGTTCCAAAAGCCATGTGCCTTATCCACGATCACAGCTTCTTTAGCAGTAATGCCATGCCCGGTTTCCCAGGCATGTTCCGCTACAGCTGAACTTCCGTAATTTGCAGTCTTAAGGGCTCTATTGTGTTCCCCCAGGCGATCGCACAGCCTGCGTTTCATTTCCCCCCACGTAACACTCCCCCACAATCAGGACACTCGATTTCATATATGACCCCACTAGTGTCATTACCCTCAATAGGATCTTTAGTTGCAGACACTACTGTGTGCAGCCTCCGACCTGGCAGCTGCACACAGCGTATCTTACACAAGTGCAAACAGGTGTAAAAGCATCCCTGTGACTGTTGTTCATACCTCTTAAACACCTCTCAATAATGCTCTGGGGGTAACCGCACATTATTAAGTCCGCTGTAACACGTTTAATCTCTTCGCCTCTCTCTCTCTCTCTCTCTCCTGATGAGGAGCAGTGGGACCCCCATCCTTTCTAATAAGGCTTTAACCACACTACTTTTGTGGCAACTGGCCTGAGCTGTTTTGAAGTGTGTGTATTGGCCTCGACACATAGGTTTTCTGTAAACCTTAGTTTTCAAGTGTCGGCCTTCTCTGTATACGCACACGTCTAGGAACGGAATGGTCCCCCCCCCCCGCTCAACCTCCGAAGTAAACCGAATATAAGGCGAACCACTATTCAACCACTCATTTTGTGTCCTCTTTGTATCACCGTGAACGTGTCATCAACATATCTCTTCCATGCATGTAATGGGGGAGGACTAGAACTCCCCAACATCCTATCTTCAAATTCTTCCATTGCTAAGTTGGCTATAATTGCACTAATAGGTGAACCCATGGCCACTCCGTGAACCTGCTGGTACATAACCTTTTGGAATAACATAGTGGTACTACTTAAACATAAGCCAACACTTCACAAATATCTTCACCACTTAGGGCTGTCCTATCTTTCAAAGTACCATCTCTACTCAAAGCATTCCGTATACAATCCAAACCATGTTCGACAGGTATACATGTGAACAAAGAAATGACATCAAAGGATGCCATAATCTCCCCCTCTTCTACCTCTTGAGCACGGACAAACTGTACAAATTCCCCGCTATTTTTAATAGTATGATCCGAGTGCCCCAATACGGGGGATACAAGTTCCGCCAGAAATCTGGATAGTGCATGCGTCGGACTGCCTATAAACGACACAATAGGTCTGAGGGGTACCCCAGCCTTGTGCACTTTATGCAGACCATAAAATCTAGGTAAGTGGCAGCCCGATGCATGCAACCTCCAGGAAACTTCCTCAGATATTTTTCCTGCCTTAAGCCAACTCTGGAGACCAACTTATTAACTCGTTGTTGTAGTCCACTCAGGGGATTCCTATGAATGATCTTATACGTAGATCTATCATTCAGTAAACTAAAGGCCTTTTCCTGATAGTCGTCTTTGTTCAGCGCTACCGTAGATCTACCCTTGTCCACGCATAGTATTACAATATTATCATCTTGTTTTAATTCTCTTAATGCTTTTCTTTGTGTAACTGTTAAATTGGAAGAGGCTTTGCGTGCTGAACCTAATGTGCATAGATCTCATTAGCTGTGACCTCAGGCAAATTGGCCACAGCTCTCTCTATACCCATTGCAATATCTGCTATGGGGAGCCTGTGAAGGATTAAACTGAAATGGGGGCCTAAATTTAATAATTGTATCTGTTCGTTTGTTAATTCCTTATCACTCAGGTTATGAATGAACTTGCCTCCAGTGATTACATTACTTTCCCCTCTGGGTTCTTCTCTTAATCTATTATATTTGTTCACTTGCCTTTGTCTATATTCATCCGATATCCGGGTAGCTTTGGCCATCACTGTTCTGGATACCCGTGTCCAATGCACTAATTCCAAACATTCACTTAAACTCCTGGAACTTGTTTCTTTACACCTCTGGTATACATCAAATCTTTATGTAACTTACTGATCCAGATACCCACCACTTTCCTCTGGTATATCATAGTAGCTCATTTTAGCCGACTGTCTTGAAATGGTAACTTCACTCTAAAGCCATATGCAACTATCCTTATGTATCCTTATGCCTGAAAGACATGGTGTCACTCAGGCATAAGGATACAGAATTTTCATACAGAGAGTACAATGTTTACAGAGGACTGGCAGCACAAGAGGAGGAAGAGGAGTTATGGTCTTAGTTAAGAATCTTAGTTAAGAAATCGAAGGCTGTGCTTCCATTTGACATGGGTGTCCAGTGCAATGTTAAATCAGTTTGGTGTGACATAAACACTGGGAAAACAGAAATAAGAGTAGGAGTGTGTTATAGTACTAATGACTGTGATGAGTATAATGAACTGAGAAATAGAGTAGGCCAATAAATCAAAATGTCTTATAATGGGGAATTTTAACTTTCCAGCTAATGATTGGAACATGTGGGTTTATCACTAACAATGAATCAAGAATTTGTTGATTTGTTGGATAACTGTTTTCGACAGCAGCATGTTTTAGAGGCAATGAGAGAAAGCAGTACTCCTGATTTGATTATCAGCAGCAACTCTTTATTCATTAGGAATCTCCAAATAAAAAATCACTAGGTGGCATTAATCACAGCATATTGATATGGAACTTATATAAAGATGTAACTGCCATTAAGTGCAAGTGAAGGGCTTTTGCTTTTGTAAAAGTGACTGCAGTGAGACCAGCTGATGATGTTATCAACAGCAAATTCTAAATGTGACTCATTCAGGGAAGTAATTATAGAAGCTATTAGGTTTTTATACCAGTCAAGAGATTAGACCTAAATCGATGTCAAAGGAACTGATGAGACCTGTAGCAGAGAAGAAAAATGCATGGTGCATATAAATTATCAAGTGATACACACTCCTTTGATAGATATAAACTAGTCTGCAACCAAGTTACATAGGAGGTTAGGCAAGGTAGTTAAGTTAGAGAAGGTCCATGGCAAAGGATGCGGATGCAAAAAAAAACACAGTGGTCCACTAGATAGGAATGAATTAACTGCTGATGATCCTACTCAGGTTGCTGACAGCTTGAATAGATATTTTGCATGTACATTGACACACTGGGAACTGTTTCGGGAAGTGGATACCAGAAGTTTATGAAATTCTTACAGAGAACTGAATGATTTTGTGATAATTGAGAAGGAAGTGGAATTGTTGAAGCCAAACACAAAATAGGCACTTCTTGTGGAAGAGTTCTATCCAGCTGTATTAAAAAAGACAGCAAAGTAGGTACGCAAACCTTTAACCATAATTATGAGCACATTCTTGGATTCAGGGGGAGTGGTCCCTGTGTACTGGAGATCTACAAATGTATTCCTGTTCGCAAAGTGTGGATTCAGAGGGTGACACGAGTAATTACAATCCTATTTGCTTGACGTTTGTCACAGTGAAAATAATGGAGTCACTGGTTAAAGAAGTAATGCAGGTCCATCTAGACAGAAGTGCAGTTATACTGCAGTCACAGCATGTACCAATTTTATTGTCCACTGTGATGTAATAACAAAGCAACTGGGTGAGAAAAATAATTTTGAGATCATATACTTGGATTTCAGAAACATTTTGATACTGTTGTACTTTATATCAAAGACTGCTGTACAAGGGCAAGTTACCGCTATAGGTAGATGGATGGTTGAGTGGGAGAAAACAGTGTGTGGTTATTAATTGAAACTGCTCTTTGTGGACTAATATTATTAGTGGAGTTTCCCAGGGTTAAGTGCTGGGACTATTGTTGTTTTCTATATTTAAGAGGAGGATGAAGGCATATCAGGTATAATATTTAAGTTTGCAGATGATACAAATGTTGCCAATCAAGGTATGCTACTAAAACAAAATCCAGAATAATTAAGCCGATGGGCTGATAAATGGCAGTTGAAGAGAGACATGATTGAATTTTTTCAGTCCATGATTAGGGAGGATGGAAAAATAATTGAAACCCTGTGAAAAGAGTTATAAGGATGCATGAATATGACGTTGGGCCACCCTTTCCCTTATATTTTAAAACAGCTTGTGTTCTGTGTGGAATAGATTCAAATAAATCTTGAACTGTCCTAAGAGGAAGGTTAGATCATTCTTCATAGAGGAACGCTTTGGGTTCCTTGGGTGATGAAGGTAGAGGAAATCTTCACACTCTCCTCTTTAATTATGCTCAGAATGACAATAACATTTAATTCTGGTGAATGTGCAGGGTATGGTTTCATTCTCCTCAACCAAGATTGGACATATCTGTCTGTGTAAATTGGAGCATTATTATCTTTGAACATGGCATCATATGTGGGAAACAATATTTGCACCATGGGATTAACCTGGTCACTCAGAACATCAGTGACAGTAATTTGCCTGGTCACTCTGATGATGGGACCTAAAGAATTCCAAGATTTTGTACCCCAAACCATTGTTAATCCTCTGCAGTGTGTGATGGTTGGCACAAGAGTCAGGATGATGTATTTCCTTTGCCAAGTGTAAACGCTCCCTGATGTTGGAAAGAGCTTGAATATTGATTCATCTGAATATATCGTTGCATCACATCAAAACCACGAATGTGCAAATTTGGCACTTTTTCGCTAAATACATTCTTGAGTTGTTTATTGGTCAACTATACTCTGCCAAAGATTCGTATGTGTATTTCAAGGCCAACTGGTTGAAAATGTTACATGCATTTTCACTTATCTGTGGGGGAAAAAAAACGCTTCTCACCATTCTGATTCCAAATGTGGCACTTTTGTTAGTTTGGCATGGTAAATACTAACAGAGCAATTCACAAAAGTACCACCTTCATGTTTTTGGCATGTATGGTAGGGTGGGGGGAGGTGGCAGCTCGTGCATGCTGTTACATGTATGGTTTTGTTTATCTCAGTTTGCCAGTCAGTATTACTGTTTAGTAACATCTCATTTTTGCAGGCAAAAGTAAAATTGGGAATAATGAGTACAAGAATGTGAAAAATTCTTGCACCATGTTCCACACTTCAAATGGAATCTGATTTGGAAGATGAAGATTGTGATCCCTTGAATGACTTTGAAGTTTCAGATGACGATAAAAATTAAGCGCCCTCCGACAGCGATAGCGACTCATCTATCGGCTTATTATGGCTTCAATATGCATGTATCTTTTAAAAATTATCTCCAGATTAAAAACTGTTAGATACTTATTTTGAGCCAGGCCATTTAGAAATGGAGTGTGTCTCAATGCACTCTAAAGTTGAGAGAAAAGCCAAGTATGTGCCCGTGTATGTCCCTGAGGGATAGGTCCAAATAATTAGAGGCGCAAGATTAAAACCTGCACCATTCTGTGTAAATATCATGAAATGCAATGACTTTTGCGATTTTACTTTTCTCACCAAACTTAAAGGTGCTGTTCCTTGGAGAAATATCTTCTGCCTTGAATTTCAAAAAGGACAGGATCGGCATGTCACAATGTTTTACAAAACAAACTACAAAGATTAATTTATAGCAGCAAACCTAAAAAGACCTAAAGGAAGATTCAGCAATGAGCAACCTAACCGTCCCAAAGTCTATAATGAGGAACTTTGCATATCTCAAGCAAAGCTAAAGATTTAATGAAAATGTGCCAAAATTTGACAATACTGAAGGAGTATCACAAATTCTATTTAAAATGAAAAGCATCAGTAGAAATAAGGGATATTATTAGCACTGGATTTAAGTAAAGAATCTGAATATGAAGAAGATATTGAAAATTAACTTATACCAGCTTGTAAGTTATTGTAATTAAACCTGTTATTAATATATTCTTCATTTATTTATATGTAGATGTTATTCTAACCTTGTTTTAGTTAAGTAATTATTCATTTCTGACCAATAAAAATGTGTTCAAAATTTTTTTTTCACCTTTTCAGTTCTTTATGAATCTGACAAACTTTCAAACTTCACAATGCCAAAACCGCGAAAGTGCTTTTTTGGTATAACATTTGTGTCTTTGTGTATAAATTGTAGCCACATTTGAATATTTATGCAGAAGTGACGTTTTCTCCAACAAAGTACAACCCGTAGTATATTATTTTGAAGACCGTGCGGATAGAGTGACCAGATTGTAGAGGCTGCTGTTCCCACTTTTCGAACACAAAATGTGGAATTGTTTTGAAAGTGTTCAGCATCTCCCCAAAACTAATAACAGTTTTGAAAGATGGCACCAAGGGTTCCAGAACCAAATTTTTTTGCAAATTCATCCCACTATATGGAAATTCATTTGGGATATTCAAAGGGAACAGAGTGTAAACAAGTTGTGCATTGAACAGTATATAAGTGGTGAAGAGCCACTAATGAAAAGGAAAAAGTATCACAATAATGAAGAAAAGTTGAAGTAGATTGTTACTAGTTGGCACAAAAACAGATATTCTTGATTACCTTGGGCTGTTGCTCCTAACATTGGTTACTGAAAGGCATAAAGAAATTATAAGTATATTATTTTCTTGTTTTTGTCATTGATAAAAATTAAGTGAAAATAAAATATAATTATATATAATAACATTTTGAGCTTATTAAAATTTTTGGAGAACTAATGTATATCTAGATTTTATATTTTTTTCTTTGGTTAATCTGACTTTAGTAGTCATTTTAATTCATTATCCTCTTTTTTTCTCAATTTTATATTGCAGGAATATTTCTCATATAATTATCATCAGAGTTCACCTGTGTTCTTGTCACAATGTAGAAGATTCTTGGAATTACAATTACATTTACAATAAATGAATCTTCTGCATTTTTTCTTTTCATTAGCCTTCTATCCATACCTGTTCCTGAAATTGTATTATTACTTAAAGCATAAAATTAGATGATGACCAGCTCCTAAGTTTTTTTTTTTTTTTTTTTAAACCCCATTTTATTTTAGACTTTTTGACAGATATACAAATGCAGTTTAAGCCAGTTATTACTAATCTGTAATTTACTGCTGTTTCATTAAATATTTCAAATTTATAAAAAATAAATTATTTTGAAATTTTTGAAAAAGTTGTCTTTCGGTAAATTGGTTGTTTGATAAATTGCTCATTCAATAAATTCACCTATAACTCTCCTAACACCATTGCATCCTCTTTATAGAATTACCATCAGTAACAGGTGTCTTGCCAATAGTTGCTCTGCCATAAATTTCAGCAATAAATCTCTATGAAATACTCACCAAATTGTTTTCCTAGAAACTGGATTGCTGAGCCTCACATTAAGTTCTGCAGTTATTTTTGAGGCAGTATTTTATATTTTTGGACTACAGTCCTACAATATTTGACAGTCTCTCTCATTAAGCTTCAATTTTCAGATTTTCTGTCACAATTCATCCTATGATTTTTTGTTTTTCCATATTTGGTAAAACAACCATTGAAAGTGATGAAAACGTCACTTTTGATCCAGTTGCTCTAGACACATTAAACATATCAGTAATTTTAGTCTCTGATGCCCCTGCTAAATGTGCACTAAAAATTTGACCTCTTTGGAATAATTCAGGCAGATCAGTCATTTTCTTCATGTATCTTTTTATACCACATGGAAATAAAAATAAACAGCTTTTATCATTTTTTCAATTACTGTCTGCAAGAAGGAAAAAAAAAAAAAAAAAAAAAAAAGAAATCACTGAATTTTCATAAATGCATCACACAGCCATTACAAAAACTACTTTAATATCAGGTTTTTCCATTATTTTGTCAATCTCCTGTAAATGCGGATGGCATCCTTTCTGTTTAGTACATGTAGGTCCCGTTTTACGATGGCCCATTTTGCGACTTTTCATATTAACTTCTGTTTCAAAATATTACCTTCAAAATTTAAAATAACAAAAAAATCGCAACTCAGTAATACATCGCAGCAACGCCTGTGTTTCTTTTGTTTTTCGTGGTCCATTGTGGGTGGAATGATAGCGATGCCAAGAGGTGTCTATTTTCAGTGTGCCGTGTTGGTTTAGTTGTAAATTTTCCCTCAATTGATTGTCAGTTGCAATGGTAGCGTCTGGGCAGTTTTGTGTGTGATTTCCATTTTTTTCCTTTTCTGATTGTAAGGCTTAGGATTGGGCATACTAACCTCACTCACCTGTATCTATTAAATAATGACAGTGCTCCCCAATGCACATCATGCCAAATTCAACTGACCATTCGCCATTTGCTAGTGGACTGTCCCCACTTTCAAACCATCTGCTTAGACGCCTTTAAGTCAATTTCTAATACGCAGTCATCAATAAATTTAATGCAGATTCTGGGAGATGATCCTAATAAAAAGGAACTATTTACTTTCCTAAATTGGATAGGAATATATCACAAAATATAGTTATTGTTTCATATTCACCATTAGAAAGACAAAATATGGCCCCAGCAGCCTATGCGTCGTTAAACTCAACAACAACAACATCCCTCACAGTGTTATTTCTCATTAATAATAATTTAGGGCAGTGTCTGTGCCAGGGTGGAGCAAAAAAAGAGCGTAAAAACTAACTAATTAAGGAGAAAATGGATGTGATTCATTGCATGGAGTCTGGTGAGTGTTGGTCGGATGTGTGTAAGGCGTTGAGTTTAGCGCCTTCTACTGTATCAACGATTATGAACAATGTTGATAAAGTGCGCGCACACACACACACACAGATAACAAGTGTGTCATCCTCCAGAACAACTTATTCACGCAGTGAGACAATGGAAAAAATGGAGAAATTGTTAGTGTTATGGGTTGACGATATGAACCAAAATACAGTAACGTTCCTGTTACACAGGCAGTAATTCTGCACAAGGCGAAGTTGTTATTTGATGAAATATGTGAGGAGTCTGGTAGAACTGAAACACTTACGGCCAGCAAAGGGTGGTTTCATCGATTAAAAACCATTCTAAAGTTCATAATGTGAAAGTGTCTGGTGAGGCTGCTAGTTTGTTTGTTTTTATTTGGTTTTTAGGAGCATTAGCAACTAAGGCCATATTGCTCCGGGGATATGCGGTGGTCATTCCCTGACCTTTCCGCATCCTCCGTATTTGGTGGTGACAGGCTCGAACCCTGGTATAATCATGAAGCGTGTACTATGCACTGCTGCTCCTTCCCTCCTGGTTACGGAGGCATGAGGCTGCTAGTGTTGACATTGCAGTGGCGTAAGCGTATCCTTCCAAATTTAAATGCTTAACACACGAAGGCAACTACCACCTTGATTTAGTTTTTAATGTGGACGAAACAGCTTTATTGGAAAAAACTGCCAAGTAGAATGTACATAACCTGTGAGGAGAAGTCTTCCCCTGGTTTCAAGGTTGCAAAAGATCGGTTGACGTTGCTTCTGGGTGGCAATGCATCGGGAACATTTAAACTCAAACTGATGTTGGTGTACCAGTCAGAGACGCCTCGCGTAATGAAGGATGTGGTGAAGACACAACTTCCTGTGTTTTGGCACCCTAATAAAAAGGTGTGGGTGACTCAGACAATTTTTAGTGAATGGTACACCTCATACTTTTGTCCAGGGATTTGCTCAGTTTTGTGCAGCAAATGGCTTGCCTCCCAAAGTCATGTTGGTGCTGGCCAATGCCCCAGGACACCCAGCCAACCTCCAAGCAATTCACGGCGCCTCCGTAGCCAGGTGGGCAGGAGCTGCAGTGCATAGCACACGCTTCTTAATTAGACCGGGGTTCGAGCCCATGACTACCAAATATGGAGGATGCGGAAAGGTCAGGGAATGATCAGCACATATCCCCGGAGCAATATGGCCTTAGTTGTTAATGCTCCTAAAAACCAAATAACAACAACAACAACAACATCCAAGCAATTCACAATGACCGTTTGGAAGTTGAGGTTGTGTATTTGCCTCCCAACACGACTTCACTTTTGTAACCGATATACCAGGGTGTAATTGGAACCTTTAAGGTGTATTATTTGTGTACGACTTTCAAAGGGATTGTTGAGGCTGTGCAGTCTGATATAACTGTGAGGGACTACTGGAAGTCATATAACATCCTGAATGCCATCACAAACATTGATTCTGTCAGGGAGGAAGTGTCACAGTTCTGCCTGAATGGCGTCTGGTGTAAATTGTGGCCCAAAGCACTGATTGATTTTGTAAGGATGAGCCAGTTTCGGAAGTGGCTAAAGATGTTTCTTGCATGGCTAAGGATGTTGGCATTGACAACGTTGATCCAGATGATATTGACCAGTTACTGGAGAGTCATGGTGAGCCACTTTTGAGGGAGGAAATGGAGGAACTAACTGTGCAACTTCAACAACATGAGATGGAATGGAAGAGTTGGAGCCAATCAGAACATTAAAAACAAAACATATTCAGAGTACTCTTGCCAAAATTCGTAGTGCATTTGAAGAACTTTGTGATAATCATCCTGATTCGGAACGCAGCCATGGCATCCAAAGATATATCAACATGATGTTGAAGCACTACTATAACATCTTGGAAGAAAGAAGTAGGAAGTAACGCCAGATGTCAATACAACAGTTCTTGACAAAGAAGGGAATGGAACCCTCAGAATCTGATGACTCTCAACCAGGAACCTCCCATTAATGTCGCCCCATTACGCCATTGTCACATAATATATTAGTGAAGTAAATACGTACTCAAGCGATAACTCCACAGGACCAGAGTAAATTAAAATTTTATTTTATTGTTTTATGTATAAGTATAAATAAAACATGTGCGTTAAATGTTAAAATATTTAATTATTTATAAAGAACAATTAAATATTTAATTATTTATAATTTTTTAGTACATACTTCGAAAAATTTTGGGAATTTTGGAACCCATACTATTCAATTACATTACAAATTGGTCTTGTTTTATGACTTAATTTTACGACTGTTTTGCTGGAACATAACCTTGTTGTAAAACGGGTCCTACCTGTTTTAATAATGGCCATAGGGTGCAAGAAAGCCTAAGGCTTATGCTGCACCAATCAAAAAAAAAAAAGTAAAATTGTATATAAAATAAATACTTAATAAATAATAAAATAAAAGGAAATAGATAACCCATGCATTTCATTCCTCCCATTGGATATCTGTCCAGCTGACCTTTGAATTTCCCCAAATTGTCAGCCTCAAACACCCCATGTAAGAAACTTATTCCAGTAATCTATAACTCGCTGGCTAAAATAAAACTTCTTCTGCCATAACTTGAATTTATGACTCCTTGGTCTAGAATTATATATAACTATAAAAATTTCGTCCTTATTCATTTTACTTTTGCCACTAAGAAGCCTTAAGCACCTCAACAAAGTCTCTAAAGTGTCTAGTTTCCAAGCTGTGCAACCCACATATTCAAAGTCTTTCCTCATGACCAATGAGGCCCGATCTAGCCTAGTGGTCAGGAGCTCAAGTGCAGTAGCACACACTCATTGAGTGGACCGGGGTTCAAGCCCGTGACTGATAAATATGATTAACGTTTGTATTAATTGATTTATTGTAAACTCCACTGATCTGGTGGTTGTGCCGGAGAATAAACAAGAACTACTTTTGCTAACATCACCAAGTGAGTTACCCATCTTTGGCCCCTTTCAAGAAGCTCAATGTCTTTTTTTAGGTGCAGTCTCCATACTTGAACACAGTATTCTAAATATGGTCTAACAATAGCCTTGTATAATGGGATTATGGTGTCCTTATCTCTACTACCAAATGTCCAATAAATCATTGCTAGGACACCATGGGCCTTCCTTGCAACCTGTCTACAATGCTCGGAGAATTTCATGTCTTACCGTATTGTAACTCCCAATCCCCTTTCTTCCACTACAGACGTTAGTTCAACTCTACCAAGCGTATAAGTTATTTTGGGGTTACTGTTCCCCAGGTATAACACCTTACACTTTTCTGGATTAAAGCATAGCTGCTATTTCTCTGACCATCCCTGAAGTCTATCTGGGTCACTCTGAAGAGGCTCTGCTTGGTGGTGATCATTAACTACTCTACTGACCTTTACATCATCTGCAAATTTAGACATCATGCCCTCTATCCCTTCATCGATGTCATTTAAGAAAATCAAAAATAACAGTGGTCCTCATACTGATACTTGGGGAACCCCACTTCTTATATTAACCCAATTATTCACTAAATCCAGATCATGAGCGACCCTGTCAAAATAGCTAACTAGATTTGTTAAATTGATTTTCCCTTTACAAAACCATGCTATGTATCTTTCAGAATTCTATTTCTATCTAAATGATCCTGAATTCACCCCTGATCATTGCCTCCATGATTTTCCCTGCTACAGCAGTTAGGCTGACCAGTCAGTAATTTCCCACTACACTCTTAGAACCGCCTTTATGTATTGTCAATACATTGGCACTTTCCCAATCATGGAATCTCTCCTGATGCTCTCATAATGAGCCTTAATGGTTGAGCGCACTCACTTGCTGCCTCCCTTAAAATTATAGGGTATATGCCATCATCCCCAGGAGACTTATTTGCCTGTAGGCTCGAAAGTTTTTTCATTAAATAATCATGTGAAATTTCAATATCATTAATTGCATATTTTTAAACTTCACTGCAATAATTTCTCATTGACATAAAGGATTTTCTTCTGCAACGTCTGCTGTGGTATCTAATACTATCCCACGTCCATTACATAAGGGTCCGATCTACAACCTAACCTTTTCTGTTGCACTGTTATAGATCAGTTTGTAGCTGTTTATAGGCTGCAGTACTTTTTATTGCTCTGTATCTTTTTTTTTTTTTCTTCCCAACTTCAGTATATGATTTGCCCTTCTTATCCCTTCTCTTTGCTAGCAATTTCTCATAATCTGCCTTAGTTAGCGTAATCTTTTCTGTGGCACTATTACAGATCAATTTGTAGCTGTTATAGACTTCAGTACTTTTTATTGCTCTGTATCTTAGTTTTTTTGATACCATCTTTTTCTGCTCAACTTCAGTATTCATCCAACTTGGAATCCTCGTGGAGTATTTTTTTAGTGGTATACTAGAGGGGGCTTTGCTCCTGCTCACTTTGCTTGCCCATCCCCATGCATGCTTTACTACTTAAAATGTAGAGGTATACTGAGTAAGTCAATCTTTTCTATGTAAAAGATACACCTGTTGATACACACCGATCGATATCTAATCAGGAAATTACACCTATGATTATTTATGTGTAGTGCACAGGTAAGTATTTACATATGTACACTACACACCTGTGCACTACAGATGCACAGGTAAATATTTACCTGTGCATTTGTAGTGCACGGCATTCTCAAGGTCAAATAAATATCACGGTAAAAATCCAGAAGGGTGTACACCCTCCAACATGGCAGCAAGCAAAAAACAGTGAGAAAGCAGTGATTGACAAGTTGTGACTCCCATATTTCAACAAACGGATAGGGACAAAGCAGTGATTGCCAGATGCTGCTGCTTTTCCTGCCCACTGCCCTCCTAAGGTGTTTTTTTGCCTAGGGTGTATCTCCCCACATTTGCCGCTGTTTTTAAATCGGGAACTCGTTTTCCCATTTTAAAATAGCTGGATGGAGACATAAACACCATACCTAAGCCGAGCCCCCCCTTCTCACGACACAAAACAATCAGAAAAGGGAGGCACCTTCACCTGTTAATTATCACCATCTTCCTCACTTTCATCGAAGTACCTGCTGTTGTATACTATTCTAGACTTCAGCCAATATCACTATGTAATTATTTACTTGCGTTTACATAGGTCACTTAGGAATGGGCCTTTTGTTTTGAGTTCCACAATACATGAGAAATATTTTTGCATCCGAAAGAGCAGGACTAAAATATTTAACTGAAATATTTACAAAATACTAAACTTATTTACAAATATAGAATATTCATTAATATACAAAAAACGTAAAATGAAACATCAAATATTAGACAGCGAACCACGTGCCGATATTTAGAATTCTAATTCTAAATATCGGCACATTCTGCCGTATCCTGTTCTGCGGATAGTGCTTCATCTGTCTATCCACATGTAATAACTTGACTCCCAGTGGACAGATTTTCTTGAAATTTTTTTATTTGTGTCTGTTAGAAAGATTTATCAGGCCATCATACCTAATAGGCTATCCATATTTTGTATATGGATTATTGAAGCACAGTTTATTTTCATGAAATTTTATACTTAGTTCTTTTAGAAATATTTATAAAGCAATTGCAGATTTCTTTAAAATTGAACATATAGAAATACTGCAGTTATTATTTTGTTGTCTTTTTTTTTTTTTTTTTTTTTCCATCCATATCAGATAGGTATATCTGATATGTACAAATTTGTATATACTATATGTTGCAGCTGAAGTATTGGTTATTATGTTTATGATTGCACTCTGATTGGTGGAATGAATGTGCAATATGTTAGGTGCTTAAAAATTAAATGTTCTCAGTTCATGCACAAAATTTGTTCTTTGAGAAGACCAGTATTTTGTTATCAGTTTGCTATATGTATATACAAGGTGTGGCTATTAAATAACAAGACTGCATGACTTTGAACCTTTCCCTAGTTGTCTGCCAAGTCACATTCAAACACTTAAGGCCTTGAATGGGTTGAGCACGCTGAATTCTGATGGGATCCTTCCACTTGTTCAGATTACGAACCTAAGGGGGCATAAATTCAAATTAAGAAAAGACAGATGTAGAATAGATGTGCAGAATTTGCCTTTAGCCAGAGGGTGGTTAATTGCTGGAACAAACTTCCATCTGTCATTGTGGAAGTTGATAGGTTGAATAAATTTAAGGGGGAACTGGACAGGCATTTGGAGGGTGTGATTTTTTTTTTTTTTTTTTTTTGGCTGATGTTGCATAAGCTCATACATTTGCTTTCTTGCATCACATGCCACTACTACTACTACTACTTCATTTGCTTTGCTCTGAAACCTTATGTTTTTGCAGTTTGCCAGGAAAATTTCAGACAAAAGAATCAAACAATGAATCAACCTGAAATTTTTAACCAAAAGTAAAGAAAATGAAGGTATCCTCTTACGAAGAGACGCTTAAGTTCTGCAAATTGCAGCCGCTGGAGACCAGGCACCTGCGAGGTGATCTGATTGTGGTGTATAAGTCCTTGAATGGGTTGAGCATGCTGAAATCTAATGGGATTCTTCCACTTGTTCAGATTACAAACCTAAGGGAGCATAAATTCAAATTGAGGACAGACAGTTGTAGAATAGGTGTGCGGAAATTTGCCTTTAGCTGGCGAGTGGTTAATTGCTGGAACAAACTTCCATCTGTCGTTGTGGAAGTTGATAGGTTAAATAAATTTAAGGAGGAATTGGACAAACATTTAGAGGGAATGGTTGTGTGAATTTGTTTTTTTTTTTTTTTTTGGCTACATAAGCTCATACACTTGCTTTCTTGCATCACATGTCACTATTACTATCAACTGCAAGTTATGAAATATTACATCAAGTTTGTGAGGAAGATAATGTCACGAGTTTCAATGACATAAAAGATTTCAAAAGGAAGAGAGAATGTGGTAGACAATGAATGATCAAGCCATCCGTTTTCCATGAAAACTGCTGAAAATGGACCAGGAGAGGACATTGATTAGAAGTGATTACCATTTAAGCATTATAATGGTTGCATCAGAATTCACTATGGACAAAGAAACAGTTAGACAAATTTGAACTGAAAACATAGGCATGAAAAAAGTGTTGCAAAAATGGTGCCAAAAAGTTTGAGTGAAGGTCAAAGAATGGAAAACTCCAAGTTTATGATGTTTTGGAAAAAAAATTGTGGGTTCCAAACTCTGAATTACTTATAATGAAAGTTGGCTGTTATATTACAATGCAGAAACTAAAAGATGCTTAATATAATGGAAGACAAAAACAGTCTCCCAGACCAAAAAAAGCAAGAATATCAAAATCAAAAATTAAAATCGTGCTCCTTGTTTTCTTCAGTATTAAAGGAATTATTATGGCTGAATATGTCCTGCCAAAACTGTGTGTCAATCAAATATACTACATTGCGGTTCTGAAGGCTGCATGACAAAAATTTGAAGGAAGAGACCTGACTTGTAGAAGGATGGTTGGATGCTCCATCAAGAAAGTGCTCCAACACACAACGTGCTCCCTGTTCACCAGTTTCTGGCCAAAAAACAAATCCCTGCATGTGAACATGCATCTTCCATGCTAAACCTAGCAACCTATAACTTTTTTCTTTTCCCTAAACTGAAAAGGGTACTTAAGGGAACTCATTTTCAGTCCATTGAAGACATTAAAAGAAAAACACAACAAAGTGTTAAAAGTGCTTACAGATGACTTCCAGAAATGTTTCTATGCTTGGAAGAAACATATGGAACAGTGTGTGTCGCAAGTCAGTTATTTTGAAGGGGACAAATTGTAAGATATGAAATATTTCATTATATTTATAGAGTATCGTTATTTAATAGGCACACTTTGTATATCATGAATTGCTTTTTATGTTAATTGCTTATTATGTTAATTGTTTATTATTTTTTTATTTTTTTTTGATTTGGTAGTTGTTGGCGCATCGGCGTCTGTGGCCATATTGCACCTCCCAAGGTTTTTGTAGTACTTTGATCCAAGCCCGAGGCGGGAATCGAACCCGCGACCTTTGGGTTGCCGGGCAGGTACTTTACCCACTCGGCTAGCCCGGTCGGCTAAATTGTTTATTATGATTGCTTTTATTTTTAATAAAATAAAGACACATGAAATACACAGCAGACACATGAAATACATGTTTTATTTCAATTGTTATTAAAATCTAGGAATAATTAAATGAAGTGCCTTATAAAATCATAGTATCGGCCTACTGTAACCTGAGGTATAGTTGATATTTGTTCAATTTATCACATCACAGAGCATAAAATATGTTTCTTTCACTCATTATTATATTTAAAATATAATAATGAGTGGAAGAAAATGACAAAATATTGAAAAATATTTTGTCGTAATGAGCGAATGACAAAATATTTACTCTTTACCTTTATTAATATCAGTAAAAGAAAAAATTCAGTTTATTTAAGAAATCAAATGCCCCTGAAATAAAAAGCACTGTATAGATTGCTTAACTTGTTTTATTATATGGCTGATGCTGTATAACATTTCTCTATAGCACTACTAATAGTACAAAAAATGTCACTAATTGTAGAGTAGACATCTGAAAAATTTTCTTTAGTCAAAGTGATTGATTAATGAACTTCCACCTTTACTTATATTATTAGTTCGTTTTTTGTTGACTAAGTGTTACTTTTTTTAGGATTCATTATTGTTATCATTTTTTTTGTTTAGATTCAAATTTTTTCTCTATTCCTTATGCAATTTAGAAGTATTGAAAATGTTTTGAAAATTCTTTTCATATTTGATAAATTCAGTTTATGACTTGAAAAATGATTTCTTATCTGATATGATTAACTTTTATTTTTGATATCTTACTGCAGGGTATTGCAGGAACAGATGTTGCAAAGGAAGCATCAGACATTATATTAACTGATGATAACTTCACAAGTATAGTAAAAGCTGTGATGTGGGGAAGAAATGTTTATGATAGCATTGCAAAGTTCCTACAGTTTCAGCTAACAGTTAATGTAGTAGCAGTGATTGTTGCCTTTGTTGGAGCATGTGCCATTGAAGTAAGCTTCCGGAAACTCATTCTATATTTAATATATTTTTATTTCTAGTTTAGAATATAATGTGTAACGCAGGCTTTTTGAAGTTTTATGAAGGCTCTGGCATTGCATTTTCTTGTGAAACTTGTAATTCTTTCTTATATATCTCCTTCTCTTTAGCCACTACAGATCTAATTTACATTTTTTAGTTCTTTCTTAACAGCAATTAGGACCACTTCTGGTGGTGGTGGTGTTTTTGTTTTTTTTTAATATACAAAAAACCCAAACACAAGAGGTATTAGAAACTATAGTACTTAGTACTATGCATGGGTTGAAGGTTGAGAAGATGGAAGAAGATACTTGTTGACATTAGACTTGAATTTCTGTTGATTATAATGTTCAGGAATATGTATGAAAGGAGGTTGTTCCAGAAAACAGTTGGAGGAATAAATGAGGAAGAACAGAAGTTGGACAGTAAAAAGATGCTGATTGGTGGCACGTGTTCAGACTGGTTTGGAATAGAGATCAGGAATTATAGAAGTTAATTTAGAAGAACAGTTCCCATGGACATATCTATAGAAAGGGCATGCAGTGGAAAAAGAACATCTATGAATCAGATAGTAGAGAGACTTTTTTAAGAGGTTAGTCATTAGTTGACCTAACTGCCCTTTTTTGAATGGAATCTAGAAACCTGAGAGAGGTTTTGGGAGTACCATCCCAGATATGGGAACAGTGTTCCATTAGGGCTTGGCTAATTTGTAAAATTTCTTAAAAGTTGATTGGTGTATACAGATATATATACGATAATCATAAGATTGCTTCATTTCACATTGAAATGAAATTGCTTCATTTCACAGAATTATCTGTGCATACAAAGGCATGTCATTTGAAAACAAAATTTCTTACTTGAGCTTGAAGTTAACTTTTATACTAATAGAAGCAGTTATGCCAACAAGTGTTTCTAGTTTAGAGTCGTAACGGGATAGTGTCGCTATCATTTATGTGATTATCATGTTACACAGCATAAGTATGACAGCATTCATGTTAATGGGAGTTCCTGAATATCTCAACTCAGAACAGCTGACAGTGTGATCATGGCTTTGCATGCACCATCATAAAAAATGGATAGAAATATAGGAAGTGATGGAATTGGTACAAAAATTTCTCAATTTGATAAAAAACTAACATGAATAGATTTAGTCTCCAGCTGTTTATAATTATGAAACCAAAGAAAATGAATTTTTGATCTTTTGCAATGGATAAAGCATGTTGCAAATCCATGGCTGAATTCTATTTCAGTTCTGTATCATTTTCTCATCAGTTTATTTTAAGTGGTTTTCTACTTTCAAGGTATTAACTTTTTTCTTAGGCATTTATTACTAATGTGGAAAAGGTCCACAGTAAATTTATTACTGTGGAACTTTTCTTAGGCATTTATTATTACTGATAAATGCCTAAGAAAAGTTACTAATGTAACTTTATCAACTATTTGGTCACCTGGTGACACTGCTTCTACCTCCTCCTCACGGCAGAGCTGTAAACCTGAGTATTCAACTATCTAGATGACGAGCAACAATGAAGATAAATGCTTTTGTTATTTAACCTTTGTCAGAGTGGTATTCCAGAGACTATACATTTCTTGAAAATATATGTCCCCGAGCAGTGAGTTTTTCGCTAGTGGTGTACATTGTGAAGTGAGTTTTTCACAAAATTTTTAAAAATATATAAAAATTAAAATTTTATACCTTTTTTTTTTGTATGTAAACCCCAAACACGAGAGGTATTAGAACCTATAGTACTTAGTACCGTGCTTAGGTTGGAGGTTGAGAAGACGAAAGAAGATATTTGTTGACATTGGACTTGAACTTCTATAGACTGTAATTTTCAGGAAATACATATGAATGAAGGTTGTTCCAGAAAACGGCAGTTGAATGGATAAACGAAGAAGATGAAAAGTTGGTTCTGTGAGTTTGAAGTTGGACAGCAAATGGATGTTGGCTGGTGGCGGCACGTGTTCAGACTGTTTTGAAAGAGAGAGCGGGAATTATAGAAGCGAGTTCAGAAGAATAGTGCCCATGGAAGTATCTGTAGAAGAGGCATGCAGCAGAAACAGTACGTCTATGAGACGGCGAGTGGAGAGACTCTGTTAGAGATGAATCATTAATTAACCTAACTGCCCTCTTCTGAATGGAATCAAGAAGCCTGAGAGAGGTTTTGGGGGCATCGCCCCAGATGTGGGAACAATTTCCATGGCAGGGCGGATTTGCGATTTATACAGAGTGAGCAGCTGTTTGGAAGAAAAGTAACGCCGAGAGCGAAAGAGAAAACCAAGTTTTTTAGATGCAGAGGAAGCAATATTTCTAATGTGCTTGTGCCAAGAGAGATTAGAAGTCAGGGTAATCCCCAAAAGAGATATATCATTTTGCCTGGAAATTGATTTCTCCATTACTTTAGAAAGAGTAGAAGTAATTGCAATGGGGCGATAATTGGATGGGAGGGATTTGTCACCCTTTTTAGGAACTGGCTAGATATGAGCAAATTTCCAAGCAGAAGAAAAAACACCTTTGGAATAAGAAAGTGAAAAAAGGCGGCAAAGAATAGGAGTAAGTTCAGGAGCACAGGTTTTGAGAACAAGTGGAGAAATACCATCAGGACCTGGAGCTTTCTTGGTATCAAGATTCGTCAAAATCGTTCTGATATCCTTTTTACGGAAGACCACAGGAGGCATTGAATGGAGCGTGTTGGGAATGGTGGGAAGTGTTTTACCAAGATCATTAATACATGAGTTGGAAGTAAAATGGGATGCTAGCAGGTCAGCTTTATCCTTGGCTGAAGTGACAACAGAACCATCTGGTTTGGACAGTGGTGGGAGCAGAGATGGGCAGAAGTTGCAGCCAATAGCTTTGGCAAGAGACCAGAATGCTCGGCTACCATTAGGGCAAGAAGCAAGTTTTCTACTCTTAGCCTGTTCAAACTGTAGTTTGGACTGATTAATAACTGCTTTACAATTGTTGCGAGTTTTGGTGTAGGCAGAAAATGAAACTGAAGAATTAGAAACAAGCCAATTATAATATGCAACATTCTTCTCTTGAACAGCCTTAGCACATTTATTGGAAAACCAAGGTTTAGATGAAGGATTCCATTCCTGCAAAAATAATTTCACTGACAAGATCTGAGCAAACGTTGACATCAGAAGTTTTGAAACAGTAATCCGACCAAGGAAAAGAAGAAAAGAAATCTCACAGGTCATACCATTTTGCATTCTTGTAATGCCAAACAACACGAGGTTGGGAATAGCCATGAGATAAAGGCTCCATTGGAGAAGAGACAATCACCAAGTTGTGATCTGAAGTGCCTAATGAACTTCTCACTTCGACCGTGTACTCAGAAGGGCTGTTTGTGAGAAAAAGATCAAGCGTGTTGGCTGTATGATTAGGATTGTCCGGTATTCTTGTAGGTAAATGAACAATCTGTGCAAGGTCATTAGTAATTATAAAAGCTTCAGCATCTCGACCAGCTGGGTCGGTGTGACTAGAAAATGGAAGCCAGCGGGAGTTATGAACGTTAAAATCACCAAGGAAAATTACCTCACTGTTAGGAAAGTTGGACTGGAGAGAGTCATGTTGCAAATCTCATTTTTTATTTCAAAAATAAAATTAGAAGTCTTTAAAAATCATTAAAATTTTTAAAAAAACTGACAAAAATGTGAAAAACTAATGTTGCTTTTTTTTTAATGTAATTCTCCCTTCTACATCTATTTATGTATCACTTGATTCAATTTCACCAACTTCTGGATCTGGAATTCCAAAGAATATCAGCTATTTAAGCCAGAATTGGACAGCAGTAACTGACAGACAAGATCCCCCTCTTCCTCCTCCTCTCATTTTAGATTCTATTTTTGTGCTGCTGTCTGTAATTGTGTCTACAGTTTGAAACAAACCCTGAAAAACTTGTGGCCGTGCATCCATGCATGTGCGTGCATATATTTATGTACTTATCTGTTGTATATGTTCTGTGTTGTAGTCACAGGCAATGGTATAGCAGTTTAGCTAATACATATATATATTTGTATATATACATGTATTAGCTAAACGAGTGTATACATATATACACTCGTTGATCACTGAATTACATCCACCTCATCTGTAATGGACTATGCCTCATAGCTCGCAGTATAAAAAGCCGAACAGTATCCTGAAAGAGGCCTCTGAGGTCGGGAAAACTCATGTCTAAAAATATATATAAATTCATACACCGACCATTGAATAAAATTTAAAATTTAATATGACTACAATCTTTACACAAAAATATTTACAATAAACTATTGCCATTAACAATAAAAATAAACTCTATCTCTATTGATGGAATACCATCAATAGTGATAGAGGTATACGTATTAATCCTATCTTTGAAACAATTATATTAAGGTCGGATGAACGATTTTCTTTGCCACGTTCCCGAGACATTTCCGCTTCCAGTTCTGACCATGTGCCGATTGAACCACGTGGAGAAATACCACGTGTGGAGGTACCGTGAGCCTGCTACTTAAGGAGATGTTGCAGGAAGTCATATCACTGTTGAAGAAGGGAGCTGACGCTCCCGAAAGCTTCAGGTTTTTAGCGCTTTTAATGTTTTATATTTTAGCAAATTTTATTGTAAATGATCTTTTATTACAGTTTTTAGCATTCCGCAATAGTTTATTGTAAATATTTTTGTGTAAAGATTGTAGTCATATTAAATTTTAAATTTTATTCAATGGTCGGTGTATGAATTTATATATATTTTTAGACATGAGTTTTCCCGACCTCAGAGGCCTCTTTCAGGATATTGTGAGTAGTTATGGCCATATAGTTGTGCAGCATCTCCGACAGTATCAGAAGTATTGTGTAAAAGAAGCTAGACAACAACAGCATTTAAGATTTGCATACCGTTGCAGAGCGCATGGGCTGGTACCGCATGGCTTTAGGGTTAAATTATCTTTCCAGGATGTTCGATTAGTACGGGCCACCGTGCGTTTTCAAAAGAGTATTATGAATGTTTGGATTCGTAAGCTGCATGAAGATCTCAGATTTACTAGACGACAAATTGGCATGTATTTAGGTAATATTGGTAGCAATGTTTCTTCTAGACACCTAGTTCTTATTAGAAGGTTAGTCTCGGATAAAGTTGTTAGGGTAGCAGAGTCATATAGACAAAGACAAATTATGAAGTTTAATAGGTTGGTGAGTGAAAATATGGTACAGCGATATGATAATAGCACCCATTTTATACATAATTTGAGTAATAGACAGCTCACGAAAGAACAGGAGGCAGTCCTTAGTTTAGGCCCCAAGTTCACTCTGGTGTCTTCGAAACCCCCCATTGTGGAGATAGCAATGGGTATTGAACGGGCCATTAATAAGTTTCCTGAGCCTTTAGCTAATGAAATCCGGGTGAAGTCAGCTGCAGTGTTGAGTCAGGTGAGGAAGGCACCCCCAAATCTCAGCCTTAGTCAAAAGAGAGTTCTAGAGGAATTGAGAAGAGACAAAGGAATAGTTGTTTTACCAGCAGACAAAGGGATATCAACGGTGGTCCTGAATACAGAAGATTATAATAAGAAGGCATTGGATCTTCTGCAAGATAATAACACTTATAAGGTGATCCAGAGGAACCCGTTGGTGGGGCTGGAACGGCGAGTCAATAAACTGGTACAATCCTGGTTGAACACGGAGAAGATTTCCAAGGAGACTTACTGGTCATTACACACTACAGGTAGTCAACTCCCGCGATTCTACGGACTACCAAAAATTCATAAGGCAGAAGTGCCCTTGAGACCTATAGTTTCATTTATAGGGAGTCCTTCCTATGCACTATCAGGGTACTTGGCTAAATTAATTGCACCCATAGTGGGGCAGTCCGAATATGTTGTTAAAGACAGTAGAGAGTTTGTGAATTTTGTGGGGAATTTGACTATAAATGATAATGAGAGCATGATCTCTTTTGACGTTATATCTTTATTTACATGTATTCCTATTAGTCATGCAGTATATTGTGTAAAAATGGCATTGACCAGGGATGCCTCCCTTGGTAATAGATCACTTCTCGGTGTGGAAGACATTTGCACCGGGGTAGAATTATGTCTAGCTAGTACTACCATGTTGTTTCAAGGAACTATGTATAAGCAGTTTCGCGGTACTGCCATGGGTTCACCCATTAATGCCACCGTGGCCAATTTGGCCATGGAGGAGTTGGAAAGTAGGGTTTTTAGTGGGTGTTCGTTTCCTATTAGGAATTGGAGAAGATATGTTGATGATACCTTTGCCCTGGTCCAGAAGGGGAGGGAGGATGATGCCGTTTGCTGGCTTAATAGCTTCTCCCAATTTATACAATTCACCTCAGAGGTGGAAACGGATGGTACCCTGTCATTTTTGGATGTATTGATCTCCAGGGTGGGTTTTAGACTTAAGACGTCAGTTTTTAAAAAACACATGTGTAGAGGTCAATACACCCATTTCAATTCAGCACAAGCTGGACAATACAAGAATAGTGTAGCAAAAGCTTTATTTGACAGAGTAAGATCACACTGTACCACTTCTGAGGATAAAGAAAAAGAAACTAATCGTGTCACGGCAGAACTTAGAAAGTGCGGATACCCCCAGAGGATCCTGGATAGATATAGTAGAGAAGTGTCCGAACGTAGGGAGTCGTTCGTTCCGGTAGCCACCGCATACATCCCCTACTATCCGGGCCTTACTGAACATCTGGCAAGAATTTTATGGGGTTATGGGACACGCTGTGTACAGCTTCCTGGGCGGAGGCTGTGCACAGCTGTGTCTCAGATCAAAGACCGCATACCAAAAGATCTTAGTAGTGGAGTGGTTTATAGAATAGAATGCCCAGATTGTGGGGAGTGTTATGTGGGGGAAACAAAACGACGGCCCAGGGATCGTCTGGGGGAACATTTAAATGCCATAAGAACCGCTGAATACAACAAGTCTGCTGTGGCCGAACATTTTTGGGAGAAGCAGCATCAAATCTCCCCGGAGGACGCTATTATTTTGCATCGTGCACATGGATACTGGGAGCGTAAATGGCTCGAGGGTTTACGGATTAGTTCATCCAGTAAGAATACCATCAATAGAGATAGAGGTATACGTATTAATCCTATCTTTGAAACAATTATATTAAGGTCGGATGAACGATTTTCTTTGCCACGTTCCCGAGACATTTCCGCTTCCAGTTCTGACCGTGTACCGATTGAATCACGTGGAGAAATACCACGTGTGGAGGTACCGTGAGCCTGCTACTTAAGGGGATGTTGCAGGAAGTCATATCACTGTTGAAGAAGGGAGCTGATGCTCCCGAAAGCTTCAGGTTTTTAGCGCTTTTAATGTTTTATATTTTAGCAAATTTTATTGTAAATGATCTTTTATTACAGTTTTTAGCATTCCGCAATAGTTTATTGTAAATATTTTTGTGTAAAGATTGTAGTCATATTAAATTTTATTCAATGGTCGGTGTATGAATTTATATATATTTTTAGACAAAAGCCGAACAGCTTTGTGCACTCTAGCAGTGGTAATTTGCATCTGGTCATGCAAGTCAAAGTGATAAAGTAGTATTGCAGAATGTAGTAAAAATATCACAGATTTTACTATGGTTAAGATATACAAAGGATGGTGTCAAACTGACCAAACCACCTCCTGCCTATGGAATTATAACGGGCTCAACAGCAGGTCGCTGTGCAACAGTTGATATCGCAATACAATATGTGGAATGCAAGAACAGTATTCCAATTGATGATGTGCCCCACACTCGGGTATATGGGATTCCACAACAGATGACTCAAGAGACATCCTCTCCTCACTGCTGATCATTATTGATGGCAAATACTGTTGTGCCAACAGCATTATTGGCACAACAGGTTGGACACCGGAGCTGGAAACGAGCATGATGATTAGATGAGTCCAAATATCTGGTTCTACGTGCCTATAAATGCCTTTGTGTGTGGTGCAAGCAACACAAGTCCATGTGCCCATCATGGTTGGTGCCCACTATCCAGGCAGGTGACAGTGGATTACTTAATATGGGGCATATTGAGCAACCCACCATGCACCATGTCATTGAGCCCACACTCTGCACAAGTGGTTCAAGGAAAACAGTGAAGATATCACCCATCTTGATTGGCCTCCAGATTCGCTACCTGTGGGATGTTTTAGAATGGAAAGTGAGGCATATGGATACACAACTATCATCTATTCTGACACTGGTGGAAAGCCTTGCAGCCAGCCACGCTGGCTGCAGATGCCTATGGACTTTTTCAGTTATCTAGTGAAGTGAATGCTTATTATAAGATATTATTAATCAGTAACAAAAGGGGTGGGTATATTGGTACACTGCAACCATTTACCCATTATTGTAAGAAAATTACAAGAAAATTATAAGATACTCAATAGTTAGTACAATTTTATAAGATTATTATAAAATTGTAAGGTTTATTAATGTAAACCTTACCCTGGCATTGCTGCTGTGAAGGGTCTATTGTATATACCACGTTTGTATACAATAAAGGTTATATATATATATATTAATTCAACAACAAAAAAATATTTGTATTCATACAACCATTTACTGAACCACATATCTACAATGGCCAAGGCTGCTCCTAGCATGGATGGGAAATTGCACTACCAGATCACCTGAGCACTAACTTTACATGCTTCATTCATGCTTTCCACTTTCCTCCCACTAATTATTTTCCACACACTGGGATGTTAGTTTATACAAGGCAGCGGTGTTTATTTCTATCCTAATTCCTTACCTTATTCACCTCAGCTAAACTGCTATAACATTGCCTATGTCCACAACACATGTATGCAAAATGAGTATATACAAGTTATACTACTGAGCCCTGTCTTTATAGCATGTCACAAGATATGACAATAGATATACCCAATAACAAAAACCACATACAAAGGGTACTAGGAAAGTTTTGCAATATGACGCAACAATGAATCACAGGAAGCTGCTTGTTGCTGCATGTTGAGACATGTTCATACGTGCACAATAGCCGCCGTGCCAAGTCGATGGGCTCAGTTATTCATTAGTAGTGAGAGCGTAAAGTGCTTGTGATGGCATCGTGGTCACGAAATGAGATAAGGACAGTTTTGCAGTATAATTTCGTGCGTGGTTTAACCATAGACCAGTGCTTAGAAGAAATGACTCTTGCACTAGATGATGATTGTCCACATTGTACAACGATATTCAGGTGGTATAGAGAATTCCAAAGGGGAAATTTCACTCTGGAGGATTCTGAGAGGCCGGGAAGGCCACGAACGTCAGTTACGGAGGAAAACGTTACTGCTGTGAGGAAAATGCTTGACGAAAACAGGCGAGTGACCTACCAACAGATAGAGGATGCTTTGGGCCTAAATGCACCAGCAATTCGTTCGATTCTCCAAGATCATTTGCACATGAAAAAACTTTGTTCTCTCTGGGTGCCGCATCAACTGACTGAAGAGCAGATGACACGACGTGTGACTTGGTGCCGGGAGATGTTAAAAAAGTTTTATAAGGGACAATCTCGGTATGTGAACAACATCGTGACAGGTGACGAGACTTGGCTGTACTATTACGATCTGCCGACCAAGGCTCAAAACAAAGTTTGGGTCTTTGATGATGACGACACACCCGTAATTGTCAGAAAATCCCGATCTGTAAATGATAGCTGTATTTTTCAAATCGATTGGAATTGTGGA
Organism: Mastigoproctus giganteus; assembly: GCF_048544385.1. Lineage (NCBI taxonomy): Eukaryota > Metazoa > Arthropoda > Arachnida > Uropygi > Thelyphonidae > Mastigoproctus > Mastigoproctus giganteus. Next base: position 89,830,857 of record NC_143587.1, on the reverse strand, counting down.
ACGTGTCGTTTTGGACACGCAGAAGACAGTCACAGCTAAGTGGTATACTGAACAATGCCTGCCTAAAGTCATTGGATCTATGAAGAACCTGCGGCCAAAGTCAAGAATGGACACCCGGTACCTCCATCACGATAATGCTCCAGCTCACCGCGGCAAAGCCTGCACCGAATATTTGACCACGACAGGACTGAAACTTCTCGAGCACCCTCCCTACAGTCCAGACCTTGCTCCCTGCGACTTTGCACTGTTCCCGCATGTGAAAATGAAGCTAAAAGGGAGGCGGTTTTCCAGTGATGAGGACCTTCTATGGGCTTGGGACAATGAGTGTGCTTTACTCCCTAGTGAAACCCCTTGACGTGGGCACCTGTACGTGGTGAGGGGACCTCCCAGTGACGCTGCTGGACTTCCAGACTAGCATCACTGGGATCCAACGCCCACAGCCCAGGTTCCAGGCTTACATCAATGGAATCCGCCTTGTTTGCCGTGCGCTGCGACCCGTGGAAATTCGGAAAGGGGGATCCTGGTGGTTGAGGGGCCCAGCTTCAATACACCACTTTGGCCCCTGCTTCGACAAGAAGGGTGGTCCTGGAAGGCCCGGCTAGGATCGATCGGCTAGTAGGCTTGCCTGCGAGGGTCAACCGTGTCAATGCCACGCCCCTACCCTCATGGTCCGAGGGACAGGATTCAGGCTGGCGGCGGTTCGGGTATAGTGTCTGGGTAGCCCTGGCGTCCCACTCCCGAGCGCATTTATTGCATGCCGGGTAGTGGGCGTCCCTTTGGGCTCCGTGGTGGGTGGGGAGCCCGGGCACTGAACAATTTAAAAATCTTTATGAATCCTGATAAACATATTCCTTCAGGGGCCCCAACCCGGTCCCTATCTGAAAATAATGACGGAGAGGCAGATAGCATTATTGCTACAAAGAGGCAGCGAACCGAACTACCATCAGGGCCTGTCCCAAGGTTCTTAATAATGCATTCCACCAATGAAACACCGATTGGTAAAATGTCACCCTTTTTTATACAAAAAGGGTTGGATGGGTTAGCAGGTACACCCAAGTCAGTTAAGAGGCTCCGTTCTGGAGACCTCTTGATTGAAACAAAAAATGACAGGCAGTCTGAACATCTACTCCGAGTAACATCAATCGGAGGAATACCCATAACAGTGACACCACACAGAACACTAAATTCATCGAGAGGTGTCATTTCGGAGTGGGACCTTCTCGACGTCACCGAGGAGGAAATCTGCTCCGAACTAAAACCACAGGGAGTTACTGCCGTCAAGAGAATCACTGCGCGAAGGGATGGGAAAATTGTTAAAACCAGGAGTGTTATCCTGACTTTTAACTCTCCCAAACCTCCTGATGAGATTAAAGCTGGATACATCAACTGTCCAGTACGTCCATACATTCCGAACCCTTTACGGTGTTTTAAATGTCAGAAGTATGGACATTCTCAAATGGCCTGCCGTGGAGTCCTTGCATGCGCCCGGTGTGGTGCAAAGGACCACGAAACAACAGCATGTTCAGCCACTAAACCCACCTGCATTAACTGTGAGGGAGAACATCTGGCCTATTCAAGGGCATGCCAGAGGTGGAAAGAAGAAAAAGAAATTCAACGGCTGAAGGCAGAGCTAAACATATCGTACCAGGAGGCAAGAAAAGCAGTGAAACCTCTTAACATCAAAAAACCTACCTACGCCCAGAAGGTAGCAGGGAGGTGTTCGATTGGGACTCAGACGGACATGTCCGTCCCCCCAAAAGAATCATTTACTCCCATTGCACGTTATCTTTTAAGCTCCCAAAAACCTGCACAGAAGGACCAATCAGCTGCCACTCCTATATCGGTACCTCCTAATGCTCCACAAGTAACAAAAGCAAAAGAAAAGAATAAGAAAGGGGAAGTAACACCTAGTACCCAGGAAAACATGGATGTCGAGCTGAAGGAGGATGATGAGTCAGTTTTGGAACTCTTCGCTGAGGAAGAAATGGACACTGGACAGCGTCCATACTTCCCCAAGAAAGATAAATCCAAGACTGACAAAATTAAGCCCTCAGCACCTCGGAAGCCGCCTGATGGACCCACCAAGTCCAAATAATGGCTAAATTCCTACAGTGGAATTGTCGTGGATTCCGGCAAAATACTGACGACATCAAGGCACTCCTGCAAAAGCACAAACCAGTTTGCTTTTGCATACAGGAGACTTATTTAAAGGCAAATGATGACCCCACCATGCATAACATTACCATCATTCGTAAGGATAGAATTGTGGATGGTCCTGCCCACGGAGGAGTCGCAATCCTCGTCGGAAACCAGATCCCATTTCAGCCTTTGCAGCTTACAACTAGCATTGAAGCTGTAGCAATTCGCCTTACAGTGGGCTTCTTATTAACTGTCTGCTCTGTTTATTTGCCACCTGGGATTGACATCCCCAGAAAGACCTTGATGATCTTATCATGCAATTGCCTTCCCCTTGTTTAATTCTTGGGGATTTCAACGGACATAACACTCTGTGGGGTAGTGCTGACATCAATGGAAGGGGACGAGTCATAGAGCATATGCTCACTGACAATGATCTCTCCCTCCTAAATGTGGGAACAAACACCTTCTTCCACATGCCTACCCATACATTCTCTGCCATTGATCTTTCTATCTGCTCCCCTCCTCTCCTTCCTTCCTTCACTTACTTGGGAGGTAGAAGAAAATCCATATGGAAGCGATCACTTCCCCGTGATAACCACCCTAAGTAGTGGAAGAGAGTGTCTGCCATTTAGTTTACCGCGGTGGAAGATTGATCAGGCTGACTGGAATGCCTTTGAACATCTGGCAAACCTTGATATCCGTACAGTCAGCCAGGAGCCAATCAATGAAGCAGTCATTCATGTCACAGAAACGATCGTCCAAGCAGCTGCAATTGCAATCCCAAAATCATCCAGCCGGTTCCCACTATTCCCGAAACCTTGGTGGAATTCAGAATGCACGGCAGCAAAAAAAGCACAAAACAAAGCCTGGGGGATATTCCGCCGATATCCCACCACTGAAAATTTAATATCATTCAAACCTGCACGTGCAAAAGCATGCTATGTACGACGTCAGAGCCAAATGAAATCTTGGATTCGTTTTACATCTTCTATAACTCAGGCTGCTAGCTCAAAAGTAGTCTGGGATAAGATCCGGAAAATGAAGGGAAAATATCCACCATGCCCTTCAGTGATCCTCGAGCACAACGGATGTCCAATTGCAGATCGAACTGGAGTTGCAAATATTTTAGGGGAAACATTTGCAAAAATCTCTGCAACAACATCTTTTCCCGCAGAGTTTTTGGCCCTGAAAAAGAAAATTGAGAAAAACCCACCGAACTTCTCTTCAAAAGGGCTTGAATCATATAACAAGCCCTTTTTACAGGAAGAGTTAAATGCAGCACTCGCTCTCACGCATGCAAGTGCTGTGGGGCCCGATGACATCCACTACGAAATGCTAAAACACCTCTCACCACAATCTAAGGATCTCCTTTTAATTCTGTTTAACAGAATTTTTATTCACAAACAATTTCCGGATTCCTGGCAAAGGGCTATCGTCCTTTCTTTCCCAAAACCAGGAAAAGACCCTAGCAATCCAAGTAACTATCGTCCTATTGCTCTGACAAACTGTTTGTGCAAAGTCCTGGAAAGAATGGTTAATGCACGCCTCGTATGGTATTTAGAAACAAATGGTCTGCTTTCCAGGACACAGTGCGGCTTCCGAAGAAATCGATCCACTCTGGATCATTTAATCCGATTGGAAACATCCATTCGTGATGCTTTTATTAAATCCGAGCATTTGGTAGCAGTTTTCTTTGATATTGAAAAAGCGTACGACACAGCCTGGCGATTTGGGATTTTAAAAGGCCTCCATAACTTTGGTCTTAGAGGTAACCTTCCTCTTTTTATTAAAAACTTTCTTTCGAATCGCCAGTTTCAAGTCCGTTTAGGATCCACCCTCTCTCGAGTTTTCTCTCAGGAAGAGGGAGTCCCACAAGGATCCGTTCTAAGTGTCATGCTTTTCGCAATCAAAATAAACTCTATCGCAGAACAACTTCCACCCACTGTAAACAATGCCCTCTATGTTGATGACTTTGCTATATTTTGTCACTCATGCAATATGAGGGTCATTGAAAGGCAACTGCAGAAAACCATTGACCATCTTACAGCTTGGTCTTTGGCTAATGGGTTCAGATTTTCATCACAGAAGACTGTTTGTGTACACTTCTGTCGCAAACGTAATCTTCAACCTGACCCAGAATTAAGGCTTGGGCAAAATAACATCCCAGTTGTAGCAGAATTCAAATTGGACTTATTTTCGACAAAAAGCTGACATTTTTACAACATATTCGTCAGCTGAGGACAAGATGTGTCAAAGGGCTTAACATCCTTCGTGCCCTTTCGTCAACCTCATGGGGCGCAGATCGTACTACCCTTCTTTGTCTCTACCGGGCACTTGTCCGTTCCAAACTCGACTATGGGTCTCAGGTTTACGGGTCTGCTAGAGATAGTGCACTTCGGTGGTTAGATCCAATCCACCATCAAGCCATCCGGACAGCCACTGGAGCATTTCGCACATCTCCTATCCAAAGCCTTTACGTTGAAGCAAATGAATCATCTCTGTCTCTTCGACGTAAGCAGTTGTCCTTACAGTACGCCTTCAAATTGAAATCCCTGCCCGATCATCCCACGTGGCCATCCGTTTTTGAGCCGCACTGGGAAAACCTGTACAACTCCCGTCGGACTGCCAACAAACCTTTTGGTATTCGCATTCAAGGGCTGCTGAATGAGCTGAACTTGACGGTAGACAATGTTGCCCAATCACCAAGGCAATTCTTTCCACCCCGGCATGCTTATTTTCCACCTTGTGACTTCTCCCTTAAGATCTGGGAGAAGGCTACTACACCGCCATCTGTCTACCAGCAACTCTTTGCATCACATAGACAGCAGTATTGTGACTTTCTGCCAGTCTATACAGACGGCTCAAAGTTAGAATGCTATGTGGGATATGCCGTCGTGTTCCCTAACAAAACTTTATCCAATAAGATCCCACAAGAAACTAGCATTTATACTGCAGAGTTGCGTGGAATAGAAACAGCCCTATATCACATTAAAAATAGCGACTACCAAAGGTATATGATTTATTGTGATTCCTTGAGCGTGTTACAGGCTCTAGTGTCGGTGAGGTTTAATCCTCATCCGATCCTGTCCAGGATCCGGTAGATTCTTCTTCCTCTTGTGGAATTAGAATTTGATATTCGCTTTTGCTGGATCCCAAGCCACGTTGGGATCCGGGGAAATGAATTAGCTGATACCGCTGCAAAATCAGCCATCTCCCTGGATAACCATTGCCTGTCAGTCCCCTATACAGACTACAGGCAAATAATACGCTCTAAATTGTATTCCCAATGGCAAGATTCTTGGCACGGACAGGTCACAAATAAACTACATCACATAAAGCCTGTGATTTCGCAATGGCAGTCCAGTCTACGCAGGGTTCGAAGAGAGGAAGTTGTTCTTGCTCGGCTCCGCATAGGTCATAGTCATCTAACACATTCCTATTTGCTGAGGGCGGATGACCCACCTGTGTGCGAGATATGTAACATTATTTTAGCGGTCCATCACCTTTTCATAGAATGTCCTGTTTTTATAGAAGCACGACGCTTGTGTTTTACCGCTTTTAATAATCTGACTGAACCATTTACACTCAGTCAGATTTTAGGTGACAGAGACAACATGTCTGACGTTTTTAACTTTTTACACTCTATTAATTTTTATACAAAGGTCTAAGTTTTATATTTTTACTTTTATTTCTATCTTTGTTAGATAACAGTATTTGTTAGACGTGGTAGCCTAGGCTAACAAATTGTTTACTAGCTTTTAAACTTTGACTTGGCGCATTATGACCCTAGCTGCCAATGCGCCATTAAAAACTAAATCAATCAATCAAACCCTAGTGAAACTTGGCAGAACTGGTTTAAAGATTGGTTTCGGAGGATGGAGAGGTGTATTGAATGTAGAGGAAATTACTTTGAAAAAATTAAATAAACAAAGCTGTATTGCAAAAACTTTCCTAGTACCCTTTGTATATGCAGAAAAATCTCATAAATAACACACACACACACACACACACACACACACACACACACACACACACACACACACACACACACACACACACCAGAAAAGATTAATGCTATTGTATCATTTTCTTTGTTCTTTTTTATATTTTATTTTATTAAAGATTTGTAAAAATGATTTATAATGCAGCTAAAAGACAAAAAAAAAAAAAAAAAACCAGAAATGAACTGACAAGTTACACCAGAAATGAATAGAAGGAATAGTAGAAACTCCAGCAGTCTTGGTCAAACTCTGAGAATAAGAGGTATTTTAGTAGAATCAGTGAACTCAAAACAAGCAAAAAATTTAGTGAAAACTACAAATTTTCCTAATTTACTACTAATCGTTGTAATACACAACTCTCAATATGTCACACAGGGTGACCTTTAAATCGGAACTATTAGATGTTATGGAGAAATTCACAAAAAAAACTGAAAGGACAGGAATCGATGGTATGACACACATTTCGATTGAGAGGAAAGGAAATATCATTAAAATGCAAAATCTCATACCTATTCAACCCATCATAACCACCAGCAACCATTAAAGCTTGATATTTAAAATGAGAAAACATATATACCTAATTCAGTAGGATGTTACAAATGTTAGAGATATACTCTTGTTTTGTTGAAAATAATTAAATTATTCCATTCTCGGTGTTGTCCACTTCCACCTACAATATGCCAAACCCCACTTACTATTTCTGACAAAATCCCATTATTAGTTGCCGCAGGCCACAACTCATTTCTGTTGTCTCAATTATTCCCTCTATTATTATTATTGCTTCAAAGGTGGTACTTGAGTTTAGAGCATTTATCCATTCTGATATTTTGATTACTTGATTACTGATTACTTTTTAGAGACTTCCTAATTGCAACCTACGCAATTTTGTCAAATTCTTCTATTCCTGTATCATTTTCCCCGACCGTATTCACTCTGAACTTCTTTTCTTTGAAATTCAGTTTTCTCCAATTTAACTAACCCTAAAAGTGAGATAATTTTATTTAGCTATTTTAATGTTAACAATTCCATCTTCGGTTTTCTAGTTATACTGACCCAGCTGGTTGAGATGCGTAGGCTTTTGCTATTGCTGATTACCTCATAGCTTGTTTTCATTTAATTACCAGAATACCACAGAATCCTAATAACACACATTGCATTTTTGATCTTTTTCTCACCAGCAACTCTTCAAAGTACAAGGTCAGTGTTAATGATCTTCTGGGAGCCTGATATTACAACTTGATGATGATCTCTCCTCCAGTGAATTTCTCTTTCATGGCTCTTTTCAGCCCCATTTTGTTTGGCATTATTAGAGTGTAAAATAGGATGATTTTAAGGATTTCTGCTCTTTTTCTTAGTTGGATTAGGTTTTTGGTTTTTAAATTCCACTGTTTACTCAGCTCATGTCAGTGAAATTATTTTTAGGGATAAAATCCTTTATTCTGCATTCTACCCTAAAACCTCATCATGTCTAAACCTTGGTTTTCCAATAAATGTGCTAAGACCATTCAAGAGATGAATGTAGCACGTTTTAATTGAGCTATATAAAAATCTCCAGTTTGGCTTTTTGCCTACTCTAAAATTTGCTAAAATTGTATAACAATTTTTGTAAAGCAATCACATATCAGTCAATCCAAATTCAATTTTGAAGGCTAAGAGTATAAAAAATGATTCTTATTCAAATGGTGGTTAAGCATTATTCTGGTCTCTTGCCAAAGCTTTAGCGTCCTCTGTTAAAGATAAAGCCAATTATAGCATTCTACTTTTCTTTTAACTCTTGTGTGAACAAGAGACCAGAATCTCCCATTTTACGGATTACAGAATCTTGATAAATTGCCTGCTACTGTACCCAATACATTCCATTCAGTTCCTCCCATGGTTTTCCAACAGAAGGATGTTCAGGACATATTCTGGAAAGTCTTGATGCCAAGAAAGCTCAAGATCCTGATGACTTTTCTTCACGTGTTCTCAAAACCTGTGCACCTGAGTTTGTTCCTATTCTGTGTTGCCTTTTCTACACTTTCTTATTTTAGTGATGTTTTTTCCTTCTGATAAGGAAATTTGCTTATATCCATCCAGTTTCTAAAAAAAGGGTGAAAAACCTCTCCCATCCGTTTATTACTCCATTGTACTTTCCTCTTTTCTTCTAAATAATGGAAAAATACATTAAATTATATTAAATTTAGTAAATAAATTTGATGAATTTGAGGTATTGCTCAAAACATCAAAGGCAGATATTGTTGGGATATCAGAGACGTGGTGTCACACAGATATAAGGGATGCAGAAATGCAATTTGGGGAGTACAACGTCTACAGAAAGGATAGACAGGATAGGAAGGGGGGAGGGGTTATGCTATTAGTTAAGAAACACATAAAAACCAAGGAAGTGAAGCCAGTCGACATCGCTGGACAGTGCAGTGTTGAGTCAGTTTGGTGTGACATAAGCTTTGGGAGATCAAAATTGAGAGTAGGAGTGTGCTATAGGCCTAATGACTCTGATGAGTATAATAAGGAACTGTACAGGGAAATAGAGTGGGCCAGTAAATCAGAGAGTCTTATAATGGGAGATTTTAATTTCCCAGATATTGACTGGAATTTGGGGGCTGGTTACTCACACACTAGCAGGGCTTTTGTGGATTTATTGGATGATTGTTTTCTACATCAGCATGTTCGGGAGGCAACTAAAGGGAGTAATACTCTTGATTTGATTATCAGCAGTGATTCTTCATGCATTAAGAATCTGCAGATAAATGAACCACTAGGTGGCAGTGATCACAGTGTGCTGAAGTGGGATTTACTGAAAGAGGTAACTACCATTAGGGGTAAAGGGAAGGGTTATTGCTTCCGTAAAGGCGACTACGATGGACTGAGACAGTATTTAAATTCTATACAGTGGGACCAACTGATGATGTTACCAACAGCAAATTCAAAATGGGAAGAACTTATCTTGAAACCATTCAAAGAACTTATCTTGAAAGCTACTAGGCTTTACATACCAACTAAGAAATATTGTTCAAGGTTTAGGCCAAAATGGATGTCAGATGAACTAATGAGGCATATGGCAGAGAAGACAAATGCATGGGATACTTACAAATTAACACATGACACAGAAGCCTATGATAGATACAAGTTGATATGCAACCAAGTTACAAAGGAGGTTAGGCAGGCAAAGGCAGATTACGAGAAATCCTTGGCAAGGGATGCAAAGAAAAACAGCAAAGAGTTCTTTACTTATGTTAACTCTAGAAGGAAGGGGATGAATCAGATTGGTCCACTTGATATTGATGGGTCAACCTGTTTATGATCCTGCTCAGGTAGCTAACAAACTAAATGAATATTTTGCATCGACATTCACACATGAGGAGTTATTCAGCAAGGGGAATGCCAGAGGTGTATTCAACTCTAGCAGTAAGCTACAGAATCTTGAAATAACTGGGAGTAAAGTGGAGGAGAAACTGTTGAAGATAAACACAAGAAAGGCACCCGGGGTGGATGGGATCTATCCAGTTATATTAAAGGAGGCAGCAAAGGAAGTAAGCAAACCCTTAGCCATAATTATGAGAGCTTCCTTGGACTCAGGGGAGGTACCCATAGACTGGAAATGTGCAAATGTGACCCCAATTCACAAAGGAGGATCAAAGGCTGACACAAGTAATTATAGACCCGTGAGCTTAACTTCTGTTCCAGGAAAATTAATGGAGGCACTGGTTAAAGAAGCACTCCAGGATCATCTAGACAAGACTTCAGTTATAGCTCAGACACAGCATGGTTTTGTTAAGGGGAAGTCTTGCCTGACCAACTTGATTGGATACTATGATGCAGTCACAAAAGAACTGGATGCAGGGAATAACTTTGATATTATATACTTGGATCTTAGAAAGGCTTTTGATACTGTTGCACATGGAAGACTGCTACACAAATTGGAGCAGTGTGACATTGGATAAAGGGGTGGTTGAGGGGGAGAAGACAGAGAGTGGTAATCAATGGACACTGCTCATCGTGGACTAATGTTATTAGTGGAGTCCCTCAGGGCTCAGTGTTGGGTCCATTATTGTTTTCTGTATTTATAAATGATATTGATGATGGTATATCAAGCTTAATGTCTAAGTTTGCAGATGATACAAAGGTTGGCAGGGTTGTCAAGGACACTACTGACACTATGCTGCTGCAACAGGATCTGGAAAGGTTGAGCAGATGGGCTGAGAGGTGGCAAATGAAGTTTAACATTGACAAATGTAAAGTACTACACATGGGAAAAAGCAACCCCAGAGCAACGTATCAACTCTGTGGTACTACACTGACAGTGGTAGAGAATGAAAGGGACTTGGGGTGATTGTGCAGGCAGATATGAAGTTCTCTGAGCAGTGCAGACGGGCTGCAAGAGTAGCTCATGGAGTATTGTCAATGATATACAGGAATTTTTCCAGCAGGGATAAGGAGGTGATTATTCCATTGTATAAGGCAATGGTCAGGCCACATCTAGAGTACTGTATACAGGTCTGGAGGCCTCATTTCAAGAAGGATGTAGAGCTGCTGGAACGAGTACAGAGAAGGGCAACAAGATTAGTGAATGGAACAAAGGGGTGCTCTTACGAAGAAAGGCTTAAGTTTTGCAAATTACAGTGTCTGGAGACTAGGCACCAGCGAGGTGATCTGATAGAGGTGTATAAAGCCTTGAATGGTTTAAGCATGCTCAATGCTGATGGGATTCTTCCTCTAGCTCAGAAAAATCACCTGAGAGGGCATAAATTCAAATTGAGGAAAGACAGGTGTAGGATAGACGTGCGGAAATTTGCCTTTAGCCAGCGGGTGGTTGGTTGGTGGAACAGACTGCCATCCCTTGTGGTGGAGGTTGATAGCCTAAATAAGTTTTAGGCTCAGCTGGACAGGTATTTTGAACGAACAGAGGGGTGAAGTGGAAGTGGGGTTTTTTTTTTTTTTTTTTTGGCTGATGCTGCATAAGCTTGCTTTCTTGCATCAAATGCCTCTACTAATGCTAATGCTAATGTCAGATACTGAACTATCTGAAAACCCTCCATCTGATCAGTGATTGCTTCACATTACCTCTTCACATTTTCAAAGGCTTTTGATCGTGTTTGGCAAAAAGGTCTTCTAAATAGGCTTCCATCTTATTGGTTTGCTAACTGTGTTTTTGTAATTGGGTATCCAGTTTTCTCTCTGACCAATCACTACGAATGATGGTCAGATTGGCTTCTAACTTTCCACTAATGCTGGTGTTCCCCAAGATCCAGTTCTTTCCCTCACTCTTTTTCTCTTGTTTATTAATGACCTTCTCCCATTGACTGGAAATACTATCCATAATTTTGCTGGTGATCATATCACATTGCACAAACAGCTTCAACTCCTCAAATATCCACTACCAGTTCCTTAAATGCTGATCTCCGGGTATTTTTCCAGTGGGGCAAAGATAATTTGCATGCCGCATTATAACCTTGTCATTTTTGCACCACAAAAAATCAAATCTTATTCTTGTACAAATAGTGATATCAATATAGAACTCTTGTTGATTACTTCATTCACTTCCTTTCTCTATGGGCATAACCTATCGATATACACACAATTATGGGAGATTTTTTGGACATCTTGGTGTAAAATCACATTAGATTAACACTAAGATAATCAGCCCAAATTTACCATATTTCTTTCCTAAAATATTGCCTTCAAAACAACATCGTTCGAAATTTGCCAGGGTCAATTTAAATCATAAAATTTTGGGCATAAAGCAACTAGCACTTGACACATCATGCAATGTAGTTAAACTTGCCTTAAAATCTTGGTATTCCAATGAACAAAAATACCTTTCCCAAGTTAGGAAACTTTGCGACAAATTAAAAATTATCTACATCCAAACGATTGGTCAGTATTGAAGACCTCCATAGATTTGTGACATGAAGCACAAGCCACAGAAATAAAAAAAAAAAACAGACACATTAACAAGTTGAATACATTTTTGGGAGGGGAAGTCAAGACAAGTTCATACGAGTTCAAACACATGCTCGCGAGATTTGGACCAAGTGCATATGAGTTTATTGCCCCCCCTCCCCACCACCACAGGCATACAATCTATTACGCAATCACAATGCTTCAGCTAGTGCTCGAACACCCCCCCCCACCCAACATGTAATGTACCTACATATCAACAGGTTATAAATCTTTCCTTTTATATGCTTTTGCAGGACCAAATTGCGCTTTTATTCAAAGGCTACCTATAAAACAGTTTGTAATAGATATTGAATTTGGTCTTCGTAATGTTCGCAAAAAGATTTGTTTATTCAATAAGTTAACTAAGTGGTGAATAACATAAAAGACACAACTGCCTAAATTGAATAGACATGAAAGTTCAGCTTTAAGTGAACATCAGGAAAATAAAGACGTTATTATCCAGAGAGCAGATAAAGGAAATACAGTTGTAATACTCGATAAAACTGATTATGTAAATAAGTTAGAGATTCAATTTAATCAGATACCTCTACATATCTTGAGATAAACCCGGTACTATTTACCAATTTGATCAATCAGGACAATAAAACGTTAACCGTGTATCGAAAAAATGACTACATTACCATGTCTCAGCTAAAGGAATTGAACACCAGAACATACAACATTCCTGCACTTTTTAGTCAGGTAAAACTGCATAAGAACGGATTTCCTATTTGACCCATTGTTTCTTACAGAAACTCAGCATTTTCACTCTTAGCTACACATGTTTATAGTATTATAAAACCCTTTAAACAGGTGATACAATTTGGGATAAAAAACTACGAAACATTATTTATTAACCTTAATGACCGTAGACTTTTATATGAATGTAAACATTGAATACAAATCAGATATTCTTTGGGATATGTTAAATAATAACTCTATACCAATTAATTATACGAAGCTTCCTATTAAATAAATTTTTCACTTAACTTTTAGTTGAAGCCAACTATATCACCTTTCAAGAAATAGTACATAAACAAATTTTTAGTTTGCGAATGGGATTGAGTCTAAGCAGCTTAATATCAGAAGTCTGTCTCTTGCGAATGAGCATTTCAAGAAACTTATTTAAAACCCCAAAATACACCAAAACTGTCTCATTATAACATTATTAGAAAAGACAGAACCAATCAGAATATCGCACATGGTGGCGTAGCTATTTTAACAAACCCACATATTCCTACCAAACAGGTCTCACTGAACTCTCCCCTCGAGGCAATAGCAGTCCGTATAGCTGCTGACATCCATATGACAATCTGCTCCTTATACATTCCACCAAGCTATACCTTCCAGCAAAATGATCTCAACAATCTTATAGCTCAACTCCCAACACCTTTCCTCATTCTGGGAGACTTAAATGGTCATCACACTCTTTGGGGTAACAGCAACATCGACCAAAGAGGAAAACTAATTGAACAGTGTCTTGACAATAACAACCTCCTTCTTCTAAATGACGGTTCACCTACATACGTTCACCTTCCTTCAGGAACAAGCACTGCAATAGATTTGTCTATCTGTTCTGCAACCTTATATCCTATTCTAAAGTGGACGGTAAACAACGATCCGCTACATAGCGATCATTTCCCCATAATAATTGAATTACTTAATAAGCCCCCTCATCATCCTACTAAAATTCCGCATTGGCTTACTGATAAAGCAGATTGGCAGTCCTATAAAAAATTAATCAAGCTTGATCCCGAAATAATCCAAAATTCCACAACTGATGAAGCAGTTGACTATGTCACAAAAACGATATTACATGCAGCAGAACAAACCGTACCGAAATCCTCATCAAAATTACCGATTCATCCAAAAACTTGGTGGAGTGATGAATGCCTTGTGGCTAAAAAAATGCAAAGCAAAGCTTGGAATTCTTTTTGCCGGAGTCCAACTACAACCAATCTCATTCAATATAAGCGTGCTAGAGCAAGAGCGAGATATGTTAGACGCTGCAATAAAAAGGCTGCTTGGATCCGCTTCACTTCGACTATTAATCAAGCAATGCCTACACATAAAATTTGGAAAGCAATCAGAAAAATGAGTGGCAAATACAAACCGATACCCTTACCAATCATGGAATGGAGAGGGCAGAATGTAAATGATCCTGCTGGAATTGCCAATATACTAGGTGAAACCTTTGCAAAAACATCAGCAATAGAAAATTATACACCGACCTTCAGAAGATTAAAAACAAGTTTAGAAAAACAAAAGTTAAACTTCTTTTCAAAAGGAGATGAACAATACAATTTACCTTTTACCATTCACGAATTACATAGAGCTTTGTCAACATCTAGACGCAGTGCTGTAGGACCAGATAACATTCACTATTCCATGATTCAGGAACTAAGTACCGAATCATTACAGTTACTTCTTCATCTATTCAACAGACTCTTCCTGGAAGATAAATTTCCTAATCAATGGCATCACGCTACGGTCCTTGCCTTCCCTAAACCAGGTAAAGACCCTACAAATCCCACTCATTATAGACCAATCGCCTTGACCAGTTGCATTTGCAAAATTCTCGAAAAGATGGTGAACCGCCGACTGATCTGGTACCTTGAAAATCTCAATCTGCTACATTCTGCACAATACAGTGTCCGACAAAACAGATCTACACTAGATATACTAGTCAGACTAGAGAATTCCATCCGTAATGCATTCCTCAGATCGGAACACCATGTGTTAGTCTGCTTTGACATCAGTAAGGCCTATGATTCCACGTGGAAGTATGGAATACTCCGTGAATTACATCGTCATGGACTTCGGGGTCACCTCCCGATTTTCATACAGAATTTCCTATGCAAGCGTACATTCCAGGTTCGATTCAAAACCTCACTGTCCCAAGTATTTTCCCAAGAAGAAGGAGTTCCTCAAGGCTCTGTACTCAGTGCTTCACTTTTTATAATTGCAATAAACTCCATTGCCGGACAAATTCCAGACACTGTTGATAAAGCACTGTTTGTAGACGATCTTAGTATTTGGTGTCATGCTAAAAATATGAATACTATTGAGAGACAGTTGCAAGTGGCAATAAATAAGATCTGTTTATGGGCTCAGACTAATGGATTTCAACTTTGTCCAGAAAAAACATTTTGCATCCATTTTTGCCGCCAACGCAAACTCCATCCCAATCCGGAGCTACAACTGAATCGCCAACAAATAACAGTTCATCCCAGCATACGGTTCTTAGGAATCACTTTAGACCATAAACTCACTTTCGTTGAGCACATCAAAAGACTAAGAACATCATGTCAACAAAAACTAAATATCATCCGGGTTCTCTCTGCAACCAAATGGGGAGCTGATCGCCTTACTTTATTACGGTTATATAGAGCATTAATAAGATCGAAACTTGACTACGGAGCACCAGTCTGTAGTTCAGCAAGATCTAGTGCCCTTCGCTGGCTTGACCCTATCCATCATAGTGGAATACGTGTTGCTTTAGGGGCATATCGCACGTCTCCAACACATAGCTTATATGCTGAAGCACACGAACCTCCTCTCTCGATCAGGCGACAACAACTGATACTACGATACGCCTATAAAATTAGGTCTATGCCAGAACATCCAAACTGGCAGATACTCTTCTCATCACAGCACACCAGGTTATACCAAAACCGCCCAAATGCTAATCGTCCTTTGGGTATGAGAATAAAACTCCTCTTAGAAGAACTAAATTTAACCTTAGACAATGTGGCACATAACCTCCCATCCTCTCTTGCTCCTTGGAATATCATTCCCCCCTCATGTGACTTACATCTGCATGAATGGAATAAATCTACATTGCATAGAGAAAACTTCTTGCAAACTTCTTGGAATCTGCTTTAGACTCAGAAATACAGATAAACAGGGGTTATCCCACTTGCTACAATAAACAAAATTAAGGTACAAGCTAAGGATAGGATACAAAAAACTACACCAATGAGCAATAGTAACATTAAAAATACTTATTTCTGTCTCGTATGTTGAACAGTGGCACAAGCAGCTTAACAGATTCTTTAAAGATACCGAATTTAAGATTGTGACCAGATCAGTACTGAAATTACACGCTATACTGAAAAATCGCTCAGTCCTTTCCTCTTTAGCATCACAAATAAATGACTTGGTATACAACATTTCTTGCAGCAATTGCAACTTGTCTTACCAAGGATCTATGCGATTCCCTGCGATTCCCACTGATTGTTTATGTAAAACAGAATGTGTCCTCAGTTTGTGCTTCTCGTTCAGCAGTGTCAGTTTGTGCTTCTCGTTTAGCTTTTCATGCCATTAATGAAAAATATACATTTTTTATTTAAAAAGGAAAAATACTCAGTGTCCAACGTAATTTCCATTCCTGCGATTATGACATATGGTGAAAAAGCATTGTCTGCTTCAGGAGGGAAAATCATTTTTCAAAATTTACATTTAACTTTACAAAAAACAATTGTTTCAAATTGTTTTTTGAATTTTAATTAATTTTTGAATTGTTTTCAATTGATTTTTACTGTAATCATTTTGCGTTAATCTCTTATCCATTTTAATTTCTGGAGAATATCATATGGAAGTGTTCTACGTATCATATTGAGGTAAATTTCTCTTATTCTTCTACAAATATTAAATATTACTATACAGTCAGTGTAATTCGTAGGAAAATTTTAACAAGTATTCCAAGCGAAAATCTGCATATATGAAAAAACATTGTATGTAGCTACTTAAATGAGTACCATTTCTTACTGCTGGGTGAAAGTGGTATGTGATGGCACTGGAATATTGTTGGAAATGTGGTATGTGATGGCATTGGAAAATTGTTGTTGTTGTTGTACCTCTGTGAAAAAGCTAGACACCACTGTCACTAAAGCAGTTATGAAAGTATGTCAAGCATCACATAGCATTTTAATTGACTATATAGAATATGGAATGTTTAGTGTGTGCATAAACCTCCTTTAAAAGACAAACTCTGTTGTGTGAATAGGGTGCATGATACAAGCCAGAGGCCACTTCCCAGTGGATATCTTCTAGATTTTATTCACCAATAGAAAAATGAGCATGCCTCAGTAGATGGCATCATATGGCAAAACTGTAAAATCGTGGAGAACTTTACAAACAAAATTATATCTTTCTCATTTTCTTGCCAATCTATAACTTGTCTGATTTCATCCTCAGACACAGTGTAACATGTTACACAACTGTTGACCTTGTCATATTAACTCACAACTGACATATCATAATGGATTTCTCTCAGCTTTGCATAAAACTTCCTGGAACCAGCTACACTGCACTCCATGTTTGTCCAGCCTTCACCTCCACCAGGATGATTTTCCAAATAGGTGTCATTTATGAATTTGCCATACCATTACAGAACTAGCATTAGCATTAGTAGAGGCATACAATGCAAGAAAGCAAGATTATGCAGTATCAGCAAAAAAACCCCTCCCATTTCACTCCTCCATTCGTTCCAAATGCCTGTCCAGCTTAGCCTTAAATTTATTTAGGCTATCAACTTCCACAACAAAAGATGGAAGTCAGTTCTACCAATCAACCACCCGCTGGCTATAGGCGAGCTTCCGCACATCCATTCTACAACTGTCTTTCCTCAATTTGAATTTATGCGCTCAGGTTCTTAATCTGAGCAAGAGGAAGGCATTCAACCTTCCTCTTGCTCATCCCATTCAAGGCCTTATACACCTCAATCAGATCACCTCGCAGGTGCATATTCTCCAGGCATTGCAATTTGCAGAACTTAAGCCTTTCTTGGTAAGAGCACCAATTTGTTCTCACCAATCTTGTTGTCCTTCTTTGTACTTGTTCTAGCAACTCTACATCCATCCTAAAATGATACCTCCAGACCTGTACACAGTACTCTAGGTGTGGCCTGACCATTTCCTTGTATAATGTGATAATCATCTCCCTGTCCCTGCTAGCAAAATTCCTATATATCATTGACAAGACTCCATGACCTGCCCTGGCAGCCCATCTGCACTGCTCAGCAAACTTCATATTTTCACAATTACCCTCCCCCCAGCTCTTTTTCACTTTTCACTTCCCTGAGTGTAGTACCACACAGTTGGTACGTTTCTCTGGGTTATTGCTACCCATACGCAGTACTTTGCATTTATCGATGTTACACTTCAGTTGCCACATGGAAGTGTAATTGAAGCCCATTTTCCCAGTTGGAGTAGCATACTGTCTTTACTGTTGTTAACAACCCTGCCAACCTTTGTATCATCTGCAAACTTGGCAATATCATTGATAAATATACAAAACAGCAATAGGCCCAGCGCCGAACCTTGGGAAACTCCACTAATAATGTTTGTCCACGAAGGGCAGTGTCCATTGATTACCACTCTCTGTCATCTCCCACTCAACCATCCCTTTATCCATTGTAGCAACTTACTCTTAATGCCATACCAATTTGTACAGCAGTCTTCCCTGTCCAAAGTATCAAAAACTCTCCTGAAATCGAAGTATATGATAGCAAAATTATTTTTGGCATTCAGTTCCTCTGTGACCACATCGTAGTATCCAATCAAATTGGTCAGACAAGACCTCATTTAACAAACCCATGCTGTGTCTTAACTCTTAATGCAGTCTTGTCTAGATGATCCTGCAATGATGATTCCATTATTTTCCCAAGAACACATATTAAACTAACAGGTCTGTAGTTACTTGTGTCACTTTTTGAATCCCCTTTGTGAATTGGTGATACATTTGCACACCTTCAGTCCATGGAGACCTCCCCTGAGTCCAAGGAAGCTCTCATAATTATGGCTAAGGGTTTGCTTACTTCCTTTGCTGCCTCCTTTAATATAACTGGATAGATCCCGTCCACTCCAGATGCTTTTTTATGTTTAACATCAACAATTTCTCCTTCACTTTGCTCTAAGTTATTACAAAATCACTTAGCTCCCTGTTAGAGTTAAATAAAACAGGGTTAAATAAAATAAGTTAAAAATAAAACAGAGTTAGAGTTAAATAAAATAGCAAACAGAGCAAAGAGGGGGGATAAAGAATTCTTCACATATATAAATGCCAAGAAGAGCAGGACAAACCAGATCGGACCTTTACGTAAGGGAAAGGGGATAGTATTAAATACACCAGCTGCCGTTGCAGATGAACTCAACAGTTATTTTGCATCGATATTTACAAATGAAAAACCTTTTGCGGCAATGGGAAATTGTGGGAGCGAAGTTAAAAAATATGTAATTAATGATATTGAAATTTTTCAAGATTATTTAATGAAAAAACTTTCGAGCCTACAGACCAGTAAGGCTCCTGGAGTTACTGGAATATACCCTTTAATCTTAAGGGAGGCGGCAAGTGAGTGCATTGAACCATTGAGGCTAATTATATGAGCATCACTAGACTCTGGGGAGATTCCCTTGGATTGGAAAAGTGCAAATGTATTTCCCATACATAAGGGTGGCTCTAAAAGTCAAGTTGGAAATTATCGACCTGTCAGTCTGACTTCAGTAGTAGGGAAATTCATGGAAGCAATGATCAAGGGTGGAATTCAGGATCATTTGGATCGAACTGAAATTCTCAAGGATACTCAGCATGGTTTTGTAAAGGGAAAATCATGTTTAACAAATCTGGTTCACTATTTCGAAAGGGTCACTCATGAGCTGGATTTAGGGAATAATTTCGACATTGTTTATTTAGATTTCAGCAAAGATTTTGACTCAGTCCCACATGAGCAGTTGCTTTATAAGCTGGAACAGGTTGGAATCACTGGGAAAATCCTTAGATGGATAGAAGGATGGCTTCAGGGCAGGAGGCAGGGGTTGTGATAAATGACTATTCCTCAGATTGGGTTCATGTAAGAAATGGAGTTCTCCAAGGATCAGTATTAGGACCACTGTTGTTTTTAATTTTCATAAACGACATTGATGAAGGGATAGAGGGCATGATGTCTAAATTTGCAGATGATGTTAAAATTGGTAGAGTAGTTAATAATCACTCTACCAATAACTCTGTCAAGCTGAGCTTCTTCAGAGAGACCTAAATAGACTTCAGGAATGGTCAGAAAAATGGCAGCTATGCTTTAATCCAACAAAGTGTAAGGTATTACACCTGGGAAACAGTAATCCCAAAATAACTTATTCACTTGGTGGAGTTTAATTAAACCCAGTACTGGAGGAAAGGGACTTGGGTGTTACGATACGGTCAGACATGAAATTCTCTGAGCATTGTAAACAGGTTGCAAGGAAGGCCCATTGTGTCCTATCGATGATCTATCGAACTTTTGCAAGTAGAGATAGGGACGTGATAATCCCATTATATAAGGCTTATGTTAGGCCACACTTGGAATACTGTGTTCAAGTATGGAGACCGCACCTAAAGAAAGACATCGAGCTTCTTGAAAGGGTGCAAAGACGGGTAACTTGCCTGGTGAGATCGGCAAAAGGGCTTCCTTATGAAGAAAGACTTCGAATATGTGGGTTGCAGAGTTTGGATACTAGACACCTTAGAGGAGATTTGATTGAGGTGTTTAAGGCTCTGAGAGGCATCAGTAAAATGAATGAGGATGAAATGTTCAAGATTATAAATGATGCTAGAACTAGGGGACATAAATTCAAGTTACGGGGGGAAATGTTTAGATTGGACTGCAGGAAGTTTTATTTTAGCCAGCGAGTTATAAATTACTGGAATAAGTTGCCTTCATGGGTGGTAGAGGCCGACAGTTTGGGAAAATTCAAAGGTCATCTGGATAGGACTTTCGGGTAAGGGAAGCGCATAGGATGATAGATTTAATTTCCTTTTTTTTTTTTATTAATTATTATTATTTTTTTTTTGTTTTGTTTTTATCATTGTTTTGTTCGGATTTTTTTTTTTTTTGGTTGGTGCAGCATAAGCTATAGGCTTTCTTGCACCATGCGGCCATTACTAATACTAATAAACTTCTGGCACTCCCCTCATTGAATAACTCCTCATGTGTGAATGTAGATGCAACATACTCATTCAGTTTATCAGCTGCCTGTGCATGATCATCAATAGTCAACCCATCTATGTTAAGTGGCCCAATCTGATTCATCCCTTTCCTTCTAGACTGCATAAATAAAGAACTCTTTGCTGATTTTCTTTGCATCCTTTGCCAAAGATCTGCCTTCGCCTTCATAACCTCCTTTTTGACTTGATTACAGACTAGCTTATATCTGCCATAGGCTTCTGTGTCACCTGATATTTTATATGCTTCCCATACATTTTTCTTCTCTGCCATGAGCCTCATTAATTCATCCGACATCCATTTAGGCCTAAACCTTGAACAGTATTTCTTAGTTGGAATGAAAAGCCTAGTAGCCTCCAAATTAAGTCCTTGAAGACTTTTGCTATTTAGAATTCAACATTGGCAACATCATCAGTTGATCCCACTGTACAGACTTTAAAAACTGTCTGAGACCACTGTACTCACCTTTACCGAAGCAAAAACCTTTTCCTTTACCCAATGGTAATTATATCTTTAAGTAATTCCCACTTCAGTACATTGTAATATAATTTTAAGTATTTTTCACCAATCAATTGAAATGACAAAATAAAACGAAAGCCAAAATGTTGATAACTTTATAATTAAGCCTACAATAAATTACTATTTACAGTATAAAGCAATTAAAATATCAGGTTAAAAGCAATAAAATATCTGAAGCTTTCGAAGGCTCCGCCTTCTTTCTCAACAGTACACTTTTTACTTTACAGTGCAACTTTTAATACCCACAGGTTCACGGCACATGTCACATGATTCGATGGCACGTGCGTGTCAGAACCGGAAGTGGCTCGGGAGCGCCTCAGGTGGAATCGTTCATCCCCTCTAAGGGTCACTGTCTCAAAGAGGGGATGGATACGCATACCCCTGTCTCTATTAATATTGTTCTCAATGGAACTAATCCGCAAGCTCTCAAGCCACTTGCGGTCCCAAAACCTATGCGCCCGGTCAATGATAACTGCTTCTTCCGGGGAGATATGGTGCTGCTTCTCCCAAAAGTGTTCAGCCATGGCGGATTTTCCATTGTCCGCATTCCTTATCGCCTTTGTGTGCTCCCCCAGATGATCCTTGAGAGGCTGCTTTGTTTCCCCCACAATCTGGGAACTTAATGCTATAGACGGCCCGCTTGTATTTTCATTTGAAATGGGATCTTTTACCTGTGACACGACTGTGTGCAGCTTCCGACCTGGAAGCTGCACACATTGTGTCTGGAATTGATTCCGCCTAAGCTGCCCATTGCAGAGATCGCGATGGGCATTGAGAGAGCAGTAAATAAGTTATCTGAGCACGTAGCTAATGAAATTCAGGTAAAGACTGCAGCCATTCTAAGTCAAGCCAAGAAAGCTCCCTCTAATCTTAATATTAGGCAAACATTAGCACTTAAAGAGTCTCAAGCAAGATGATAGTATTGTGGTCCTACCGGCGGATAAAGGCAGGGTAACATTGGTTCTGGATAAGACGGTATATTTAGACAAAGCATTAGACTTGTTGAATGATCGAGCAACTTATAAGATTATTCACAAAAATCCATTGCTTTACCTAGAATGTCTGGTTAATAGAATGGTACAGGGCTGGATAAAGACTAATAAGATTTCTAAGGAGCAGTATTGGTCGTTACATGTAACGGGAAGCGAAATACCGAGATTCTATGCCCTGCCCAAAATACTCAAAGTGGGTGTTCCACTCAGGCCCATAGTTTCGTTTATAGGCAGTCCCACATATGCACTATCCGGTTTCCTGGCCAAATTGTTGTCACCGTTAGTAGGACTTTCTGAGTTTAGTGTCAAGGACAGCAAGGATTTTGTACATTTTATAAGAGAGCAGCGTATAAGAGAAAATGAAATCATGACATCTTTTGATGTGACATCTCTGTTTACATGTATTCCAATTGACCATGGTGTGCGATGTGCGCACATGGCCCTACAGAGAGATACCACCTTAAGCAGTAGGACACAACCAAATATGGAAATTATATGTAAGGGCATAGAATTATGTCTCTCAAGCACCACATGGTGTTTTGCGACACTATGTATAAGCAGGTTCACGGTGCAGCTATGGGCTCCCCCATTAGCGCGGTTATAGCTAATCTGGCTATGGAGGAGCTCGAGGTTAGATTATTTAGTGACATGGTTCTCCCTATGCTTCCATGGAAGAGATACGTTGATGATACGTTCTCAATTATTCAAAAGGGGAGGGAAGATGAGGTGTTAAATTTTCTTAATGGCTTCTCCCCGTTCATACAATTCACCTCGGAGGTAGAAGAAGGAGGGGCTTTGTCGTTCTTGGATATGTTGGTCTACAGAGAAGGCCCGTGTCTAAAGACCAAAGTTTATAGAAAACCCATGTGTAAAGGCCAATATTCACATTATAATTCAGCTCAGGCCAACCATCACAAGAATAGTGTGATTAGAGCACTAACAGAAAGGGCAAAGTCACATTGTAGTACCTCAGAGGATAGAAAGAAAGAGTATGAGCACGTCACGGCGGATCTCCTCAAGTGTGGCTACCCCCAGAGGATCACAGAGAAATATATTAGAGGAGAACAGAGGAGAGGTGAGTCTTTTACGCCGATAGCCACCGCATACATTCCCTATTATCCGGGTTTAACTGAGCATATAGCTCGGGTATTACGAAACTACCAGATGCGCTGTGTGCAGCTTCCAGGTCGGAAGCTGCACACAGTCATGTCACAGGTAAAATACAAATACAAGCATTAAGTGCCCGGATTGTGGGGGAAACAAAGCAGCGTCTCAAGGATCGTCTGGGGGAGCACACAAAGGCGATAAGGAATGCAGACTACAGAAAATCTGCCAGAGCTGAACACTTTTGGGAGAAGCAGCACCATATCTCCCCGGACGAAGCAGTTATTGTTGACCGGTCACATAGGTTTTGGGACCACAAGTGGCTCGAGAGCTTGCGGATTAGTACCATTGAGAACAATATTAATAGAGACAGGGGTATGCGTATCCATCCCCTCTTTGAGGCAGTGATCCTTAGAGGGGATGAACGATTCCACCTGACGCACTTCCGGTTCTGACATGCACGAGAACAGTGCACGTGCCATCGAATCGCGTGACATGTGCCCCGAACCTGTGGGTATTTAAAGTTGCACTGTAAAGTAAAAAGCGTACTGTTGAGAAAGAAGGCGGAGCCTTCGAAAGCTTCAGATATTTTATCGCTTTTAACCTGGTATATAGATTATTGTATTTTATGATATTTTATTTGTTTTACAGATATTTTATCACTTTTAACCTGGTATTTTATTTGTTTTATACTGTAAATAGTAATTTATTGTAAGCTTAATTATAAAGTTATCAAAATTTTGGCTTTCGTTTTATTTTGTCATTTCAACATACGGTTGGTGAAAAATACTTAAAATTATATTATGAATTTACCCAACCCCAGAGGCCTACTTGGAGAATTCAGTACATTGTGATCACTGTCACCCAGTGGTTACTTTATCTGCAAATTCTCAATGCATGAATAACCTCTTCTGATATTCAGATAAAGAGTATTACTTCCTCCGGTTACCTCTCGAACATGTTGCTGTAGAAAACAGGCATCCAATAAATCCACAAAAATCTTGCTACTGTGCGATAGACCAGTTCCAGTTAATATCTGAAAAGTTAAAATTCTCCATTATAAGACCTGATTTACTTGAAATGTACCAACTGTGTGGTACTACACTTAAGGTGGTAGAAAATGAAAAAGACCTGGGAGTAATTGTGCAGTCAGATATGAAGTTTTCTGAGCAATGCAGATGGGCTGCCAGGGCAGGTCATGGGGTTTTGTCAAGGATATAAAGAATTTTGCTAGCAGGGAAAAGGAGGTGATTGACCCTCTGTATAAGGCAATGGTCAGGCCACGCCTTGATTACTGCGTACAGGTCTGGAGGCCTCATTTTTGGAAGGATGTAGATTTGCTTGAGCATGTCCAGAGAAGGGCAACGAGATTGGTGTGGGGAATGAAGGGATCCTCTTACCAAGAGAGGCTTAAGTTCTGCAAATTGCAGTGGCTGGAGACTAGGCACCTGTGTGGTGATCTGATTGAGGTATATAAGGCCTTGAGTGGGCTGAGCACGATGGGATCCTTTCACTTGTTCAGATTACGAACCTAAGGGGGCATAAATTCAAATTAAGAAAGGACAGATGTAGAATAGATGTGCGGAAATTTGCCTTTAGCCAGCGGGTGGTTAATTGCTGGAACAAACTTCCATCTGTCGTGGAAGTTTATATGTTGAGTGAATTTAAGGAAGAACTGGACAGGCATTTGGAGGGAATGGTGTGATATTTTTTTTTTTTTTTGGCTGATGCTGCATAAGCTCATACACTTGCTTTCTTGCATCACATACCACTACTACTACTTGCCCCGAGATATTTCTCTGCACAATTGCTAATTACACTCATCAGATTCATTATGCCTATAATATACACGTACTTTCATTTTTCCTTTCCCAGTGCTTATGTCACACCAAACAGATTCACCATTGCATTGTCCACCAATATCAATTGGATGCACTTCCTTAGATTTTATGTTTCTTAACTAACAGCATAACCCCTCTTCCCTTCTTGTCCTGTCTATCCTTTCTGTATAAATTGTACTCCCCAAATTCCAATTCTGCTGCTTATGTCTCTGTGACTCCACATCTCTGATATCTGGCATCTTGACTAGCACTTCAAGCTAATAAAATTTATTAACTATACTCCTAGCATTGGTGTACATACAAATATACATGCAACTGTTTCTACCCTTAGTTACCCTAACACAGCCCGTGTATTTACTTGTTCCACTATGACTCCCAGCAGTCCTGGAATTCTCCATTGCCTTGCTTTCCAGGCTGCTTCTGATTCTAATAGAAACAGTGCAAGAATAACTTTTGCCTCTGCCTGTGGCCACTGTTAACCTTTTAGTCTGTGTATCCCCCCCAAGCTTAGGAGTTTTCTGATCCACGTAACAATGCTTCGATAGCATCAGCAAATATTCTTGCATCCGTTCTATTTAAGTGTATCCCATCCCTGTAGAAGCAGTCTCTGCTGTCAACAAGCACAGACCAGGCTGAAAAAAATTCTACCCTTAGCCTTGCATAGTCTCTCCAGGGCCGAATTGATCGACAGGGCTGTCATCATATATTCCTTTCTATAGCATCTGTGCAGAATTGCAGACACTTTCATATTCAACCCTACCTCTCGACTTTTTTCAACATTGACTTGTACTTGTTGAGTAAATCTGCAGATCTCTTACTCTTATTGTCATTAGTTCCAATGTGTACAACAATATCAGCTTTTTTGCCCTTAAAAGATGATATCTGATCTACAATGTCAATTTTGACCCTGGTAGACATACCCTTGTCCTGTTCCACCTATACTTCTTGCATAGTGTATTTGCCACTGGGTGTATATTTGGTGGCTTCTTTGTAAATTCTGTTCAAAATTTACACAGAGTACCAATTGTAGACTGCAGCTTGTTGAAACTAAAATAGGCACTCCACCTTTTTTTTTGGGGATTGAAAAATTCTGCCATGATCAGAGTTTTGCAATTATGCTGCTGTCTACTACAGAGTGCACTTATTCTAGTTGATGATTGGAAACTGGAGGATATCCTCTATCCTGGAAGCAGTGCCAAATTTGTATCAAGTACTATATTCACACAATGGTGTTCAAATTTTATAAAGGAATTTTTATTCACACAGTGGTGTTCAAATTTTATAAAGGAGTTGATGAATATACTGTGCTTGCAGATGTGTGATGTCCTCAGTAGCTTCTG
The DNA here is from genome assembly GCF_048544385.1 of Mastigoproctus giganteus. Lineage (NCBI taxonomy): Eukaryota > Metazoa > Arthropoda > Arachnida > Uropygi > Thelyphonidae > Mastigoproctus > Mastigoproctus giganteus. The sequence goes on along the minus strand of NC_143587.1, from coordinate 89,804,001 downwards.
GTAAAAATTGCCCATGCAGTCTGTTGGTAGAGGGTTTTTTTTTTTTTTTAAGAAATGTATTATAACTCACTTTTTTTTTTTTTTTTTTTTTGCACTTATGTATCACAAACTGACTCGTGTTTATATTTTTAATTAAGTTTGTAAACATTCATTACTAGTGAGTGCATTAACAACATATCATCTGTATTAGAGGGTATCTGTTTCGAAGAGATCATACAACGTGTAATTTCTAATACTTCTGGTTGGAAACGAACCCTGAGTGTCCACAATGAGATGTTTCCCCCCTTATAGAGAGGTGTCGATTAAGGAACTTTTCGCTGTACTTGAAATTTGGAAAAGTGAAATAGTAATTCAAAAATACAAAGCTAAACACAATGCAGCTTATTAAGAACCCAAGAAAATGGTATAACCTACAAACACTGGCAAACCATCTTATAATTATGAACAAAAGCTTTTCATCCCAAATGCAAACAGAATATCAATTTTACTCTTTCTTCTCTTGTGTTCAGAAACTTTTAAATCCACCATGCAAGAACAAGAAACTAATACAGCCATCATGATTCCAACTAAAACTGTTTTTCTTTCTAAATTGAAAGGTAGAGAAAAATGCATAATAACAGAAATTACCCACAGGATCAAATGGAAAATGACAACCAAGAACAAACAGATGATTCAGTGTTAGAATTTTTTTCTGGAGGGGAAATCCACAATTCTCCAAAAGAAAGAAAACCAGAATGAAAATCAGAAAACCTCTGCTTACTGGAAGTAAATTGAGTGTAGAAATAAAATCAAATGGTCGATGTTATTATGCAGTGGAACTGCAAAGGTTTGTGCAAAAATACTGATGCCAATTTTATCTAGACTCAGTGTGCTCACATCGTTCTCTCTCTCTCTCTCTCTGTACAGGATATATATTTCATGCCAACAATAATCCATCTCTACAAAAGTATACAATTTACAGGAATAGGAGAAAACACAACACATGGAAGTGTTACTGTATAACTAAATCCTCATCTTTATAATATCGATTCTATATCTTAATTCCCATATCTATAGCCTCTTTGAAGCTAAAACATTCTAGTAGTAGTAGTAGTAGTAGTAATGGAGCGATGTGATGCAAGAAAGCATATGAGCAAAAAAAAAAAAAAAAAAAAAAAGAAAAGAAACAATTTCACACATCCATACCCTCTAAAAGTTTTATTTAAGCTATCAACTTCCATGACAGAATGGAAGTTTGTTCCAAAAATTAACCATCCGCTGGCTAAAGGCAAATTTCCACACATCTATTCTACAACTATCTTTCCTCAATTTGAATTTATGCTCCCTCGGGTTCGTAATCTGAACAAGCAGAAGAATCCCATCAGAATTCAGTGTGCTCAACCCATTCAAGGCATTATACATCTCAATCAGATCACCTCAGAGGTGCCTAGTCTCCAGCTGCTGCAATTTGCAGAACTTAAGCCTTTCTTGCTAAGAGGACCCCTTTGTTCCCCTCACCAATCTTGTTGCCCTTCTCTGTACTTGATCTAGCAATTCTACATCCTAAAAGGAAGCTTCCAGACCTGTACTTATTAAAGGTGAGACTGTTTTTACGGGGACAGGATACACTTGAATAGATGGGGTGCAAGAGATTATGCAACAGTTAATCCTATTTGAAATACAGGAACGAATATTTTAAAACGTAAGAAATGTATTCATTGGGAGTGAAGGCTGTGCTAATCAGCACGAAAATATGTTTATGGTAAGGAATTGTTACATACTTTATGGTTCGGGAGAAAATTATTTTAAAATATATTCAAAATAATTAATTAGAAATATTGGACATTAATTAGACATCGAAGAAGGAAGAAGAGGAATAATAGCATCACCTTATGAATAAATTCATTGACTGAAATATAATAACTACTTGTATGAATCTAATGAATAATATATATCCGTTTATACACAGAGACAACCTCTGGAAACTAGGCAAAAATCAGTTGCAATTAGCCTTCTGCATTGGGGGGGGGGCTCTGCTGTAGTCACTTTTCATCTTCAAGAGCATCTCGTGGGATGCATGATGATTCTTCCTATGGTTAAAGCCAGTCCCTTTCAAAATTGGCCATGTGGTAGGCAATGGCATACTACCACATTATCTGATGCCACAGAGACCATAAAAAAAACCAACTCCAAAAACTGCTGTTAAAGGAGGACTTGCAAGTAGGTGAAAGGATAGGATCAGTGAACTTTTGGGCATGACATTTTGTGATGCCACTCGTATAGCACATGATTGATGCAGTTGTAGGAATTTGTTGGTGGCTACAACAGCTCCTCAGGGAACTATGTAACTGTAAGAATATTTGCTAATGCTATTGAGGCATTGATAGGTGCCTCAATGATTAGAAAACTATTAGCTTGGGGGGGGGGGTATACACAGACTAATATCTTAAGATAGAAGCTGCAGGCAGAGGTGAAACTGATTCTTGCACTGCTAATGTTAGGGTAACTAAGAGTAAGAAAATGTGCATGTATACTTGGGTCTATACTGATACTAGTAGCATTGTAAATAAATTTGATGGATTTGAAGTAATAACTCATCAAATGCAGACATTGTAGGAAAAGCAGAAACATGATGTCACTCAGACATAGGTGATGCTGAATTTGAATATAGGGACGTGTATACAGGGACAGGCAGGACAGAAGAGGTGGAGGGGTTATGCTCTTAGTTAAGAATAATATGAAATCTAAGGCAATGCATCCAGTTGAAATGGATTATGAGTGCAATGTTGAGTCAGTTTGGTGTGATAGAAGCACTGAGAAAACAAAATTGAGAGTATGAGTGTGTTATATGCTTAATGAGTGTGATGAGTATACAAAACAGCTATACATAGAAATGGAATGGAATGGGCTAGCAAATCAGAATGTCTCATAATGGAGGATTTTAACTTTCCAATTGTTAACTGGAATTTGTGGGTTGATAACTGAATTTCTTGATGACTGTTTTCTACAGCACCATGTACGAGAGACAACAAGAGGAAGCATGGTGCTGTAGAAAACAGTCATCAGCACCATGTACGAGAGGCAACAAGAGGAAGCATTTCACTCAATCTAGTTGTTAGCATTGATTCTTCATGCATTATTTATCTGCAGGTAAAAGACCCACTGGTTGGCAGTGATTGCAGTATACTAATGTGGAATTAATTAAAGACATAACTGCTGTAAAGGGTAAAGGAAAAGGCTTTTGCTTTCTTAAGGGTGACTGCAGTGTTCTTTGACAGTTTTTAAATTCCATGCAATGGGACCAACTGATGATGTTACAGCAGTAAATTCTAAATGTGAAGTATTCAGAGAAGTAATCAAAGAAGCTACTATGCTTTTTCGTACCAATGAAGAAATGCTGTTCAAAGCTTAGACTTAAATGGATGTCAGATGAACTATTGAGACGTGACAGAAAAGAAAAGTTCATGGGATGCATGTAAATTATCAGTTGATACGGAAGCCTGTGATAGATATAAATTATTCTGTAATCAGGTCAAAAGACGTTAAGCAATCTAAGTCAGATTATGAGAAGTCGCTGGCAAAGAATCCAAAGAAAAACAGCAAAGATTTTTATTCTTATATTAACAGTAGAAGGAAGGGGTTAAATCACATTGGTAAATCACAAGCATATGGTAGCAGTAATCCCAGGGTAACTTATCAACTGTGTGGTACTACACTCAGGTAGTAGAGAATGAAAAAGATTTGGGGGTAATTTTGCAGTCGGGCATGAAATTCTCTGAGCAGTGCAGACATGCATCCTGCTCAATTAGCTGATAAACTGAATTGAGTATTTTGCATCTAAATTCACACATAAGGAATTCTGTAAGGAAGGGGAGGATAGAAATTTACTAAACTCTAACAAGGAGATAAGTTATTTTGTAATAGCTGAGAGCAAAGTGGAGGAGAAATTGTTGAAGTTAAACATAAAAAAAAAAGGCACCTGGAGCAGATGGAATCTATCCAGCTATAATGAAGGAGGCAGCAAGGGAAGTAAGCAAACCCTTAGCCATAATTATGAGAGCATCCTTAGATTCAGGGGAGGTCCCCATGGACTAGTGATGTGCAGATGTATCCCCAATTCACAAAGGGGGTTCAAAGGGTGACACAAATAATTATAGACCTGTTAGTTTAACTTCTGTTCCCTGGAAAATGCCACTGGTTAAAGAGGTGATACAGGACAAGACAGCAGGAATAGTTCAGACACATCATGGGTTTGTTAAGGGGAAGTGTTGTCTGACCAATTTCATTGCATACTACGATGTGGTCACAAAGGAACTGGATGCATAAAATAATTTTGATATCATAGACTTGGATTTCAGGAAAGCTTTTGATACTGTTGCACCTGGAAGACTGCTGTACAAATTGGAGCAGTATGACATTAAGGGCAAGTTACTGCAATGGATAAAGGGATGGTTGAGTTGTCTCCCACTCAACCATCAATCTTGACGGGATACTTCTGCTTGCTCAGTTTAAGAACCTGAGGGGAAATAATTTCAGTTGTAGAATATATGTGCGGAAGTTTGACTTTAGCTAGCGGGTAGTCGATTGCTGGAACAGACTTCCATCTGTTGTTGTTGTGGAAGTTGATAGCTTAAATAAATGTAAAGATGAACTAGACAAACGTTTTTTTTTGGCTGATGCTGTATAATTTTGCTTTCTTGCATCATATGCCTCATTTAATGCTAATGCTGCCAGGACAGTTCATGGGGTTTGTTAATGATATACAGAAAGTTTGCTAGCAGTGATAAGGAGATGATTATCCTTTTGTATAAGGCCATGGTCAGGCCACATCTTGAGTACTGTAGATCTGCTAGACCTGATGCAGAGAAGGGCAACCAGACTGTTGAAGGGAACAAAAGGGTGGTCATACCTAGAAATGCTTAAGTTCTGCTAACTGCAGCGTCATAAAACTAGGCACCTGCTGGGAGATCTGATTGAGGTGTTTAAAGTTTAATGGATTATATAAGTTGAATTTTAATGCCATTTTTCCACTTGCTGAGACTACACACATAATGTACATCTCCAAGGGGACTTAAATTCAAGTTGAGAAAGGGTAGTTGCAGGATAGATGTGCAGAAGAGTTGCCTTCGGCCAGCAGGTGGTTGATTGTTGGAATAGATTTCCATCTGTTGTTGTTGTAGAAGTGGATGGGTTAAATAAATTCATGGAAGAACTAGACAAATTTGTGGAACCTACAGATGGTTTAACGGTGTAGGGTTTTTTTTTTTGGCTGATGCTATATAAGCTTGCTTTCTTGCATCATTTGCCATTACTACTATTGCTATTTCTCTCCATTAATCACTAAACTGTATATATGTGCACTACGCTCAAGCTGTGCCATTAACTGCAGACTTCTAAACTAGATTTGTTTGCTGTATCCAACAGTCTCATGTTTTTTGTTTGTTTTTCGTTTTCCACCACAACATACAAATTCATCTCTAGTGCTAGTATTTTTAGCATTAGCATTAGTAGAGGCATTTGATGCAAGAAAGCAAGCTTATGCAGCATCAGCCAGAAAAAAAAAAAAAAAAAAACCCACTTCCACTTCACCCCTCTGTTCGTTCCAAATACCTGTCCAGCTGAGCCTTAAACGTATTTAGGCTATCAACCTCCACCACAAGGGATGGAAGTCTGTTCCACCAACCAACCACCCGCTGGCTAAAGGCAAATTTCCGCACGTCTATCCTACATCTGTCTTTCCTCAATTTGAATTTATGCCCTCTCAGGTGATTTTTCTGAGCTAGAGGAAGAATCCCATCAGCATTGAGCATGCTTAAACCATTCAAGGCTTTATACACCTCTATCAGATCACCTCGCTGGTGCCTAGTCTCCAGACACTGTAATTTGCAAAACTTAAGCCTTTCTTCGTAAGAGCACCCCTTTGTTCCATTCACTAATCTTGTTGCCCTTCTCTGTACTCGTTCCAGCAGCTCTACATCCTTCTTGAAATGAGGCCTCCAGACCTGTATACAGTACTCTAGGTGTGGCCTGACCATTGCCTTATACAATGGAATAATCACTTCCTTATCCCTGCTGGAAAAATTCCTGTATATCATTGACAATACTCCATGAGCTACTCTTGCAGCCCGTCTGCACTGCTCAGAGAACTTCATATCTGCCTGCACAACCACCCCCAAGTCCCTTTCATTCTCTACCACTGTCAGTGTAGTACCACAGAGTTGATACGTTGCTCTGGGGTTGCTGTTTTTACATTTGTCATTTACTGTCTGTACATTTATTTTGGCATTTATATGTAATAAGTGTTTACCAATATTGTGATATGTAAAAGCCTGCAGCATTTATAAAAGTTTTTACAATTGGTACTGGCTGCCAAACAAAGGAGCAAGTTATCTCCATCCCTGTTCTGCTGTATTTGTGGATATTATAAAGGTCTAAAGTAGGTGAAAAGCATAACATTATTGTACATATCAAGTTTTGCATTGTATGAAGCTTATTTTGGAGTGCGTATGGAAAACCAAGACAAGATGTGATCACCTCATTTCTACTATGATAGTTGCAGATCAACGTAGAGAATTAGCTTCAAGCTATTCATAAATACAGTTAGTCCTCGACTTATGTAAGCCCAAGTTACATATCTTCGAACTTTCGTACATATTTTTTTGCAAAATCGGAAAGATACTTTCTGTATAACTTTTAAGAGTGAAGTTGAATGAAGGAACAATACGTATAACTTTTTATTTTCGTTCCCACAAACTATGTGGGATAATAACCTGCAGCATAACCGTAATCTAGGTCAGTGGTGTCTCACCTTTTCCCATACTCAAGAGGCCATATTCAAAGTTAGATTTGTTTTGCAGGCCGCACTAAATGATTGAAGAAAAATTAGTGTGTTACCTTTTCCATAACTTGTTACATGTATAAGGAGTGGGAACAAGATTAGCTCAGTGCGGGAGAAGTTTTTTAGGGTTCCAGCAAATAGAGAAGTTTTTCTTAAATTTTTACCATTTTGTTGACAAAATTGGCATATTAATTTATTTTATAGAAGTAGCTTTATATTCCTAGTTACAATACTTAATTTTGAACTTAGATAGAGATTTTGTAGGTTATTGCTTAGTATCGGTAAAACTTGTACTGTTCGAAACTTGCGGCCATTGTGTAGTATCGACATGGAATAGCATTACGTATATCTTGAACTTGAAAGCATAAGGCATGATGTTAAACTAGATAGCGTAATACGTAGTACTGTAGTAGGAATCTGTTAGCTCAGTATAGTATTGGCAATTAATCAATTAAATTTATAAATCTTTTTATTTTATTGTTAATTAAATTGTATTTAAACGGAAATCATGCCCCCGACTAGAGCAGCAAAGCAACTTGCGCAAAGTAGTGAAAGTGCTATGGTTTGCAGAAATATGATGAATGCCCTTGAAGGAATTAAAATGGATGACCCATCAAGTTCTCAGCTGCCCAACTCAATGCCAGAGCACACTCTTATGCACCAGGTAACATAACGGCAACCTTTAGGGGAGAATGTGCTGGTCCCACAGGAGCTAGTTATTGTTGGTGACTCAATTGCCAGGGAAACGTGAAATATATTGCGCAAAAAGAATAGGAGGAATAGGACCGGGGTATGTCTGCCAGAGGCAAAAGTTGATGATGTTGTAGAGCAGATATCATCTTTTAAGGGCACAAAAGATGATATTTTTGGCACTAATCACATTAAGTGTAGGAGATATGCGGATTTACTAAGCAAGTACAGGTAAGTGCTGAAAAAAAGTCGCGAGTTAGGTTTAAATTCGAAAGTGCCTGTAATTTTCGGGTAGAATTTTTCGCAGTGTGGCCTGTACTTGTTAACAGGAGAAATTTCTTCTACAGGGATGGGATACACTTAAATAGAAATGGTGCAAGAATATTTGCTGATGCTCTCGAGGCAATGTTATATGGGCTGTTTGTTTGTTGTTTGTTATTTGGTTTTTAGGAGCATTAGCAACTAAGACCATATTGCTCCGGGGATATGCGGTGGTCATTCCTGACCTTTCCGCATCCTCCGTATTTGGTGGTCACGGGCTCGAACCCCAGTCTAATCAAGAAGCCTGTGCTACGCACTGTTGCTCCTGCCCACCTGGCTACGGAGGCGCCGTTATATGGGCTGTAAAAACTGCTAGCTTCGGGGATTCATAAGTTAACAGTAGCCGCAGGCAGAGATGGAAACGATTCTTGCACTGCTTCTATTGGAATGAGCAGCAGCCCAAAAAGCCAGTTGCTGGGGATTTCAGGAACTGCTGAAATCCCCAGAGGAATTGGTACATGTACCGATTGTACATGTACCAATGCTAGGAGTATACTAAACAAATTTGTTGAATTTGAAGCTAGGCGTATAGTAAACAAATTTGTTCAATTTGAAGTGCTCGTTAAGAAATCCAAGGTGGGTATTGTTGGGATATCAGAGACTTGGTGCCACTCAGATATAAGCAATGCAGAATTGGAATTTTGGAAGTACAATGTGTACAGACAGGATAGGAAGGGAGGAGGGGTTATGCTTTTAGTTAAGAAATATAAAATCTAAGGAAGTGTATCCAGTTTACATAGATGGACAGTGCAATGTTGAGTCAGTTTGGTGTGACATAAGTACTGGGAAAGCAAAAATTAGGGTAGGAGTTAGTTATAGGCCTAATGACTCTGATGAGTACAATGAACAATTATACAGATAAATAGAGTGGGCCAGTAAATCCGAGTGTCTTATAATGGGGGATTTTTACTTCCCAGATATAAACTGGAACTTGTGGTTAGGCCACTCGCACACTAGCAAGGCATTTGTGGATTTATTGGATGATTGTTTTCCAAAGCAGCTTAGAGAGACAACAAGAGGGAGTAAAACTCTTGATCTGATTATCAGCAGTGATTATTCATGCATTAAGAATTTACAGATAAAGGAACCGCTAGGTAGCAATGATCACAGTGTACTGATGCGGGATTCACTTAAAGATGTAACTACCATCAGGGGTAAAGGGAAGGGTTTTTGCTTTTGTAAAGGTGACTACAGTGGTCTCAGAGATTTTTTTCAGTTCTATGTATTAGGACCAACTGATAATGTTACCAACAGCAAATTCTAAATGGGAAGCATTCAAGGAAGTAATCTTGGAAGCTACTAGGCTTTTTGTTCCAAGAAATACTGCTCTAGGTTCAGGCTCAAATGGATGTTAACTGAATTAATGACACTTGTGGCTGAGAAGAAAAATGCGTGTGATGCAAATAAATTGTCAGGTGACACAGAAGCCTATAGTAGATACAAGCCAGTCTGTAATCAAGCAAAGGCAGAATATGAAAAATCTTTGACAAAGGATGAAAAGAAAAACAACAAAGACTTCTTTCATTATATAAACTCTAAAAGGAAGGGGATGAATCAGATCGGTCCACTTGATATCAATGGTTTGACTGTAGTAGTAGTAGTGGCATGCGATGCAATAAAGCAAGTGTATGAGCTTATGCAGCATAAGCCAAAAAAAAAAAAAAAAAATTACACCATTCCCTCCAAATGCCTGTCCAGTTCCTCCTTAAATTCATTTAACCTATCAACTTCCACAAGGACAGATGGAAGTTTGTTCCAGCAATTAACCACCTGCTGGCTAAAGGCAAATTTCCACAATCTATTCTACATCTGTCTTTTCTTAATTTGAATTTATGCCCCCTTAGGTTCGTAATCTGAACAAGTGGAAGGATCCCATCAGAATTCATCGTGCTCAACCCATTCAAAGCCTTATACACCTCAATCAGATCACCGTGTAGTTGCCTAGCCTCCAGCCACTGCAATTTGCAGAACTTAAGCCTCTCTTGATAAGAGGATCCCTTCATTCCCCTCACCAATCTTGTTGCCCTTCTCTGTAAATGCTCAAGTAAATCTACATCCTTCCTAAAATGAGGCCTCCAGACCTGTATGCAGTACTCAAGGCGTGGCCTGACCATTGCCTTATACAGAGGGATAATCACCTCCTTATCCCTGCTAGCAAAATCCCTATATATCATTGACAAAACCCCAGGACCTGCCCTGGCAGCATGTCTGCATTGCTCAGAAAACTTCACATCTGACTGCACAATTACTCCCAGGTCTTTTTCATTTTCTACCACCTTAAGTGTAGTACCACACAGTTGGTACATTTCTCTGGGGTTACTTCTACCCATATCAGTACTTTGCATTTGTCAAGGTTAAACTTCAGTTGCCACTTCTTAGCCCATCTGCCCTAATTATCTAGATCCTGTTGCAGTAGTACACTGCCATTACTGTCGTTAACAACCCTGCCAACCTTTGTATCATCTGCAAACTTCGACATTAAGCCTGATATACCTTCATCAATATCATTGATAAATATACAAAACAACAGTGGACCTAACACCGAACCCTGTGGGACTCCACTAATAACATTAGTCCATGAAGAGCAGCACCCATTGATTACCACCCTCTGTCTTCTCCCACTCAGCCATCCTTTTATCCATTGTAGCAACTTACCCTTAATACCATTCTGCTCCAATTTGTACAATAGTCTTCCTTGCGCAACAGTGTCAAAAGCTTTTCTGAAATCCAAATATATGATATCAAAATTATTTTTTTGCATCCAGTTCCTTTGTATCCACATCATAATATCGTATCAAATTTGTCAGACCAGACTTTCCCTTAACAAACATGTGCTGTGTCTGAATTATTGCTGCAGTTTTGTCTAGATGATCCTGCAATGCATCTTTAACCAATGACTCCATTATTTTATCCGGAACAGAAGTTAAACTAACTGGTCTGTAATTACTCGTGTCACCCTTCAATCCCCTTTTGTGAATTGGGGATACATTTGCACATCTCCAGTCCGTGGGAACCTCCCCTGAGTCCAATGATGCTCTCATAATTATGACTAAGGGTTTGCTTAGTTGCTTTGCTGCCTCCTTTAATATAACTGGATAGATTTCATCCACCCCAGGTGCCTTTCTTATGTTTAACTTCAACAATTTCTCCTCCACTTTGCTCTCAGTTATTACAAAATCATTAAGCACCCTGCTACAATTTGATAACCTTCTGCCGTTTTCAAACCTTAATAACTCCTCATGTGTGAATGTAGATGCAAAATACTCATTCAGTTTGTTTGCTATCTGAGCAGAATCATCAACAGCCGATCCATCGATATCCAGTGGGCCAATCAGATTCATCCCCTTCCTTTTAGAGTTTATATAAGTAAAGAAATCCTTGCTATTTTTCTTAGCATCTTTTGCCAAAGATTTCTCGTAATCTGCCTTCACCTGCCTAACCTCCTTTGTGTCCTGATTACAGACTAGCTTATATCTGCCATAGGCTTCTGAGTCGCTTGATAATTTATGTATCCCATGCATTTTTCTTCTCTGTCACGAGTCTCATTAGTTCATTTGATAACCATTTAGGGCTAAACCTTGAACAATATTTCTTAATAGGTATGAAACTTTTAGTAGCATTCACGATTATTTCCTTGAATGCTTCCCACTTAGAATTTACTGTTGGTAACATCGTTAGTTGATCCCACTGTACAGAATTTAAAAACTATATGAGACCACTGTACTCACCTTTACGAAAGCAAAAACCCTTTCCTTTACCCCTGATGGTAATTATATCTTTAAGTAACTCCCACATCAGTATATTGTGATCACTGCTGATAACCAGATCAAGAGTATTACCCTGTCCGGTTGCCTCTCGAACATGCTGCTGCAGAAAACAATCATCCAAGAAACCCACAAAATTGTTACTAGTGTGAGTGACCAACCCACAAGTTCCAGTCAATATCTGGGAAGTTAAAATCCCCCATTATAAGACATTCTGATTGACTAGTCCACTCTATTACAATCGTTCATTGTACTCATTCTAGGCCTCATGACTAGAATGAGTACAATCGTTCATTGTACTCATTCTAGTCATTAGGCCTATAACACACTCCTACTCTTATTTTTGCTTTCGCAGTGCTTATGTCACACCAAACTGACTCAACAGTGCACTGTTCATATATATTAACTGGATGCACTTCTTTTGATTTTATGTTTTTCTTAATTAACAGCATAACACCTCCTTCCTTCCTATCCTGTCTATCCTTTCTGTACACATTGTACTCCCCAAATTCCAGTTCTGCATTCCTTATATATGTGTGACACCACGTGTCTGCTATCCCAACAATATCCGCCTTTGATGTCTTGACCAACACTTCAAATTCATCAAATTTATTTACTATACTTCTAGCATTGGTATACATGCAAGCATACATGCACCTATTCCTAGTTACCCTAACACATCCCATATATCCACCCGTTTCACGATGACTGCCATTAGTCCCTGAAACCCCCAGCACCCCTCGCGCCAGGTCACTACTTATTCTAATAGAAGTTGTGCAAGAATCACCTTCACCTCTGCCTGCAGCCACTGTTAACCTTTTAGTCAGTGTATCCCCCCAAGCTAACAGTTTTCCGACCCACCTAACACTGCCTCAATAGTATCAGCAAATATTCTTGGACCCTTTCTATTTAAGTGTATCTCATCCCTGTAGAAGCAGTCTCTCCTGTTAATAAGCACAGATGAGTTTCTGTTTTGTATGTTACTGTTATTGTTAGGCTATATAAAAAAAAATGCAAATTCCCAACACTTTTATGTGCAACAAACCTACGTCAGTGATTTTTTTTTGTAGATTTTATTAAAATTATAAAAATATGACTTACATTTGTTTTTTTAAAAAATACCTTACTTTTGCTTTTGAATGCTCACTTTAAAAAATTTACAACCTGAAAAAGATTTTATTTTTAACATTAAGGTGAAGAAATAAATATAATGATACACCTAAAATTGAAATTATTTGAAAATTATATTAAGTACAATGCACAATAACATTTACTGAGCAAAACTTAACATTTAATGAAATGATTGAGGCTGGATATTTTTAGATAATTCAAAATTTGGTGAAAATTTGTGACACCAATTCTGAATATGGAATAAAGGTGCTCATCTGTTATTCTCTTTCTTTTGAAATATTTATTTGATTTTGTACATGAAAAAATTTACTTGCAAGCATATGTTGATCTGAACAAAATAGCCATTTTCATGGCCCTTTCTTTTATTAGAGGAAAATCTTCAGGTGGGAGAGCCTTTTAGGATTCAAATAGTTTATTTTTGCAGTCGATATACTTATTTTTGAACCATGTTTTAGCTTGAAGATCAATAATTTCAAGTTTCAAGCTGGGATTATAGTGTCTAGCCTTAGAAGTAAATGGATTCTCAAACAAGCTTATCTTATATGTCTTTTTCATGGGATCTTATATCAGCAAATTGACTTTCAAATCATCAAAAAGTAATTGTAATAACGAGAGGCAACAATTCTTTGGATGTATGTGTTTCTCTTTTTGCTTGGAACAACATTCAAAGTGAACTAAATTATCTTGCTCGATTTGGGATTTAAATAATAACTTATTCTGAAATGATTTAATGTCACCATACAAATCAGACCAATTTTCCTTTCCCTTGTAGTTTTAAATTAAGAGAATTTAAATGACTAGAAATGCCTGTAAGAATTGTAAGTAAAACAGCCACTCCATATTTGATAGTTATTTTATTGGTTTCCCTTTTTCTGCCGTAAAAATAGCAATTTCATGATGCAGTTTAAAGAAATGATATAACACTTTCCCACAACTAAGCCATCTCACTGCACTATGTAATTTTACACTATGTAAACTTACATCTTCATATTCAGCTTCAATTTCTGAAAGAAACTGTAGAAATACGGCGATTAAGGCCATGTGATCATATAAAATTTACAGTTGAAATAACTACATTCATAACGTGTTGGAGATCCAGTACTTTCCCACAGAGAGCTTCTTGATGCACAATGCAGTGAATTCCAATTGGTGATTCAGCTCCAATATCCATCATTTTCTTGGTTATTCTACCCATAAGTCCAGTGTTTTTACCAATCATATTATTTTGCACTGTTGATGTTGACTCCTACCAGGTTTTCAATATTTAATTCTAACTTTTCAATAGATTGGCAAAAATTTTCAAAAAGACTTTCACCTGTAGTTCTGTGAATACTCTATAGATCAACTAAACCTTCGACTGGTACAAAATTATCATTAATTCCATGTATGAAGATAAGGATTTGGGCTGTGTCATTTTCATCAACACTGTCATCCAGTACCATACTAAAATATTTCATTTGTGTTTTGTTTTACAAAGGTTTTTCGAACGAATTCTTTCCAGTACCTTCTACTGTTCACACATTTGTTTGTTGAGACGAAGTAATGTCTTGTATCATTATACATTTCTCCATACAAAATTGTTCCACAACTTTTAACAAAGAATGCTTAACAAATTCACCATCACCGAGCAGTCTACTTCCAAAAGCAATTGAATGTGCAACTGGATAACTGGCACTTACAGCAGATAAATTTCTTGGCTGATGTTTTCAGTGTGTTTTGTGGTTTTCTTAATTTGTTTGTAACTTTGAACACACTTCCTTTTTCTTTTAGTAACACTCCTTTATATTGAACATATGCTTTGAAATTAGTCTTTTTAAGTTGTATTCTTTAAAAACTGACACAATCTCCTTACACACTAAACACATGGCATTTTCGTCGTACTCAGTAAAGAAATAGTCTTCAGTCTGCCTTTGATTAAAAACATGACACTCCAAATCGACTTTCCTCTTTCGGAATAGTTTTAAGGATGATTTTTTAATTCAGTACAAACTAATAATAATTCAATATAATGAACAAGTTATATCAAAAATAGTAGAATTTCACAGTATGAAAAGATTGATGCCTATATATGACTGCACTGTTCTACATGTACACATGTGGTACAGTCAAGTTTGATGCTTGCATGCCTGTACATGCAGTAACGTGATTCCCTAAAATGCTGTTTTAGTTCACTGTCCCCGCGGGCTGTAGGTTGGACACCACTGATCTAGGTAAATAACTACAGTTAACATTTCATTTTCTGCTTTAAAAATTATGAAGAAATATTCGACAACATGTTTGAGACAGGTGAACTACGTCGAAGTGCTTCAGAGAAACTCCCACAACGTTCAAGCCATGTGGACACAGCAGTCCCATTGACTGTTTCTTCGTCGATGGGACACAGCCCTTCTCTCTGCATCCTTTCCTTACTTTCTTTCTGGACTGTAGAGTCAGTTCAGTTTTGTTTGAGAGTGAAGTGGGAGCATTTGTTTGCATTTTGTATGTAATATTTTT
The DNA here is from genome assembly GCF_048544385.1 of Mastigoproctus giganteus. Taxonomy (NCBI): domain Eukaryota; kingdom Metazoa; phylum Arthropoda; class Arachnida; order Uropygi; family Thelyphonidae; genus Mastigoproctus; species Mastigoproctus giganteus. Next base: position 89,788,785 of record NC_143587.1, on the reverse strand, counting down.
TACACATGGAAGGGTTATTGTGGTGAAGTTGAAATTCACGTTGTCCTACCATTTTCAATTACTTCACGTCAAACTATCATTGTGTAGTGCAGCTTCATTCCCATGTCGTGAGGTACAACATATCTTGTAACTTAATCCTGTGAAATTCTTTACAGATAGTTATTGTATATAACTATTTTTTCTTCATTCTTCTGAGGATATTATGTGGTTTTTGTAATTTTGGCATATGAGGGATATAGTAGCGATATTTTTTTAGCCATTCTTGAGTTACGTAAAAATCAACTTACATAAGGAGTCCTGGAACTTATCTCTTATGTATGTCTGGGACAGACTGTACCTTGAATGCGGAGACAGCCCACAACCCATTATTTGATATATCCACCATACTTTTTTTATGGTGGATATATCAAAATTCAAAAAGTTGTGTGTTTGTAATTCCAACATACTATTCTCTATTGCTCTGGTGCCACACAGTGAAGACCTGCCAATTCCCAATCCACCACAACATACAAATTCAGACAACGGTCTTCAGAATTGGATATGAATCTGCTAAACAGAATAATTGGGATTACACCACAGAAACTTGTTTAAAGAGTGCTATACTTCCGGAATCAATAAAAATTGAATGAATTAGTGAGAGATTTTGGTTCAGCCAAATCCAGTGTAGAATTCTTGACGTCTTATTTAAAAGAGTGAATTTTCTGAATCCCAGCTACCCCTTACATCAGCACTTGTAGATCCCCTAGTGATGCTGCTGGTCCTCCAGAATTGCTTCACTGGGATCCAGTTCACAGCCTAGCTTCCAGGATCATAAGATTCTGGTGTGTTTGTCTTGTGCTATGATCCATGGTTAGTAGCCGAGTGGTTGGGAGTGCAGTAGCACGCTCCTTGACTAGACTGGGATTCAAGCCCCTGATTGCTAAATACAGTCGATTTGCCAACCCGCACTGGACCAGCGTGGCAAATTATGGTCCATGAATTGTTCACAGTTTCTACATATGCAACATTTTGTGCTTACACATAGTATATATGTTATATATTTATAATATATCTTATTGCTATACATATCTACCTGACCACAGTATTAATATTGTGGTCAAGATAGTAGATATGACACTGATCTGTGGTGTTACCTGCAGATAATAATGTTTCCTTGTGCTCATAGATGGTAGTAATGTTGGGGGTGGGGGTTAATGTTCTACCTAGCTTGGCTGCCTGCCACCTCCCTCTTTCAGTAACAAAAAGACAGTTGTAATGCACATACACAGCATATTTACATATCCATTGCATATTGTTCGATTCATCTGTGTTTTGCTTGGGATTATATTGTTAAAATGTTTATGCAGTAGCAAAGGAAGTGTCTGAATCACCCTGACAATTTCTGCAAAGTGTGTGTACAGTTTACAAAAAACTCAGACAAACAAAATCTACAGTCTTGCTAAACGTGTATAGCCTGTACTGTAACTGAAAGATTGATGATCAGGACAAAATTTTGGCTCCACATATGTGCTGTATTAACTGCACCACAAATCTGAAGATGTGAGAAAATTAAAAGTATGCCCCTTGCTGTACCGTTCACATGGTAAGAATTGTAATGATTGCTATTGCTGCATGACAGAAATATTGGGATGTCCAGAAAAGCAAGCACATCATCATCATCAGCCATTTTCAATCCACTGCAGGATGAAGGCCACTCCAGCAACTTTCCAGTTCCTTCTGTTTTGAGCACTGGCCATCCCTTTACTACCCACAAACTCGTGAATTTCATCTATCCATCTCCGCCTTTGTCTTCCAGGTTTTCTTCTAGCTCCTCTTGGGTACCATTCTGTTATTTTCTTAGTCCATCTGCCATCATGTCTTCGAGCTATGTGTCCTCCCCAAGACCATTTTACTTCTTTAGTTTTGATAAGAATGTCCTTTACTTCAGTTTGCTGCCTAATCCATGTGTTTCTCTTCTTATCTAACAGTCTGATTCCCAATATAATTCGTTCCATTCTTCGCTGTGTAGTTCTCAGCTTCTCTTCCATTCTTTTGGTGAGTGCCCAAGTTTCACTTCCATAAGTCATGGTGGGGAGTATACATTGGTTCATTATTTTACGTTTCAGACAAACTGGGATATTGCTCTTCAGTATGTGACTATATTTCCTGAAAGCTATCCATCCAAAATTTATTCTTCTCTTGACTTCCAGCCATTTATCATTATTACAGTTAATAACTTGTCCCAGAGTGAGTGCCCAAGTTTCACTTCCATAAGTCATGGTGGGGAGTATACATTGGTTCATTATTTTACGTTTCAGACAAACTGGGATATTGCTCTTCAGTATGTGACTATATTTCCTGAAAGCTATTCATCCAAAATTTATTCTTCTCTTGACTTCCAGCCATTTATCATTATTACAGTTAATAACTTGTCCCAGATAAGTATATGACTCCACCTTTTCAATTATTGCTCCTTCAATCATTATTTCCCTTTCTGTGGCATACATGTTCATCATTACTTTTGTTTTAGACATATTTATCTTTAGTCCAAAATCCTTACTAACTCTGCGTAACTGATTAAGATTTTCCTGTAATTCTTTGGGATCGTAGCTTATGACCACATTGTCTGCAAATTGTAAATGGTTTAGGTACTCTCCGTTCACATTGACTTCTTTCTGCGACCAGTCTAATCTTCTGAAAGCTTCCTCAAGGGCAGCAGTAAACAGCTTCGGAGATATTGTGTCTCCTTGTCGAACTCCTTTCTCGATTTTAAATTTCCTACTGTCTTTGTCTAGTCTAATAAAGGAGGTAGCACTCTCATATATTTTCTTCAAAATAATAATATGTGGGGTATCTATGCCTTGTCTTTCAGTGCCTGAAACATTGCCTTATGCTGTATGGAGTCAAATACCTTTTCATAATCCACAAATGCCAGGCATAATAGTGTTTTATATTCATTTGTTTTCTCCATTAGCTGTGATATTACATGAAGGTGATCCATAGTTGAGAATCCTGTCCTAAAGCCAGCTTGCTCTTTCGGTTGATTCTCATCAAGTATTCTTTCTAATCTGTTAGTAATGACCCTTGTGAACAACTTGTAGATGTGGGATAACAAGCTAATTGGTCTATAATTTCCAATTTCTGATTTATCTCCTTTCTTATGCAGCAAAACTATGATTGCATTATTCCACTGCTTAGGCGTCACACCTTTTCTAATGCACTTTGTGAAGAGCCTTGCCAGTTTTTGTGTTATGTCTCTTCCTCCCAATTTTAACAACTCTACAATAATTTCATCTTCCCCAGGGGCCTTCTCATTCTTCATTTTCTTCATTGCATGTTCTGCCTCATCAGGGAGAATATTAGGTATGTCATATGTATTGCTACTTTTGCAATCCATCTTCCCCACTGCTGGCATCATTCCGTCACTCCTTGTATAATTCTCTATAGTAGTCTTCTGCTATTTGAATTATACCTTCTCTGCTGTTTATAAGAACACCATCACTATTCTTCAGTTTCAGTATCATTTGTCTTTCTGTATTACTGCTCATGGCTGCTGATTTAAATCCTTTGTTTTCCCTTAATGTTTGTTCTACTTTTCTTGTGTTAAATCTTCTTATGTCCTCTCTGAGTCTCTTTCTAATGGCTTTGTATAACTCAGTATACTCAATTTTCTCCCTGTCAGCGTTTTTCTTGCTCTTCATTTGTCATCTTCAGTTCATCATGACAAGTGTTTCTTGACCAATTTTTTCTTTGGATTTTTTTTCCCTATAGGTTTCTTGGGCTTTATCACTTTCAGAAAGTTGTAATATTCCTCATCAATATGTTGGTCCTGAGCAGTCTGCAGAAGCTCAAACTTGTTCTAAAGTTCCAGTACATACTGCTTTTTCTCCTCTTCTGTTATCTCAAAGACCTTTGTATTATTTACTCGAGTCAGTTTTTTCCTTTCCTACGTCTATATCAAGTGTACATCTTACCATTCTGTGATCACTTCCAACATTTACCTTATTCAGGACTGTAACATCATTCACAATATATTTTCTGTTAGTGAGGATGAAATCGATTTCATTAGTTGTTAATCCATTTGGACTCTTCCATGTCCACTTTCTGTTCACCCTTTTCTTGAAAACGTGTTCATTACTGACATTCCTCGAGAATCTGCAAATTCCACAAGTCTTTCACTCTTTCATTTCTTTCCCCAATTCCAGATTTTCCTATAGTTCCCTTTCTGTGCTGTTTTGTCTCTTTCCAACCTTAGCATTGAAGTCCCCCATAATAATAGTGTAGTGGGTTTTCTGCTCATCCAAAAGACTCTCAATTTCGGTGTACATTTCTTCAACCTCTTCATCATCATGGCTCAATGTTGGTGCATAAATCATTATAACCTTTAGCTTGTACCTCTTAGAAATCTTGAGTATTAGTCTTGACACCCTTGGTGATGTGCTTTTGAATTCCAAAATGTTGTTTTTAAAATCTTTATGGACCAGAAACCCAACTCCACCTTCACTCCTTTCACTGTTTCCATTGGTGTACAGCAGATTTCCACTTGATAAACTTATGAGTGATTCATTTCTTTTTCTTGTTTCAGCCAAATCAATGATATTCCAATTTACATTTTCTAATTCCTTTTCCAGTTCTAATATCCTCTCTTCACCGATGAGTGATCTTATGTTATACCAGGCCAAGTTCAGTTTCCGTGCATGGCAGTCTGGTGGTACCCAGAGATTCTTTGCACCCTCTGCTTCCACCCTGGTCCTGTCGCTGCCGTAAGAGGGGGAGTGAAAGCTGCTGGGGACTGAGGACCATTTGTTTTGTTGTTGCTGTCATATGCTGGAGGGTGTGGTCTTTTCCTCTTCACGCTGACCAGGCGTCTTGAAGAGAACCACTCTACACGTTCGTTGCCACCTAAGTGACGTAACAGGGCTTACCATCGAGAAGGTGTGCATGAGTGGATTTTAGGGAGGCAGGCCAACCGGACTTCTCCTAAATCTTCTGTAAAAGAGAGATATTGGATCCATCAGTGTTTTAGGCTGAGTGTCTGATAACACACAGGATACCTGTTCCCCTCTAAGCACATAATGAAGATCTGCTGATACCAGATCCCCAAAATCATGGCATAATGGAAGCTGAGATGAATATAGCGATGACTCATTGCAGATTGCTGGCCTATCCATTTCAACAGATTTGTAATATGTACTAGAAAATTTAAAATTGCAACTTAATTAGGCAAGAAGAGTTGAATGCATTTGTGCTTTACACTTATCTAAAGAACAAGCAGATCTCCTCATTTATGTTATAACAGTAAAAGTCACTTGAAGAAGGAACTAAAATTACAGTATATTGAAAATGTCACAAAGTGTTTTCAGAATATTTTGTTGTGAAAGACTATTTGCATTTCCGTAAAGACACTAATGATCTTCTGAACAAACTGGACATTAAACACAATCCTAATGAATGGAATATATTTATTGATTTCTCAAAATTAAGTTTAAAGGCAGGTTTGCTACACAGTGGAAATGCATTCACATCAATTCCACTACTTCCTGTTGGCTTGAAAGAAATATGAATGCATATCTAAGATTCTGAGTAATAAAATACCATTACTTTGTTTGGAATATCTGTAGGGAGGAAACTTAAGGTAATTGAATTACTCACTGGTTTGCAGGGAGTTTTCACGATCTTTTATGTTTGTGGGACAATTGTGCAATACTGTGAAAAAGAGGAAAATTTTTTTATTAGAGGGGAGTAATATAAAATTTTCCACTGCTTGAATTGAAACAAAAAAAGGTTCTTCTTCTGCCTTTTTATATAAAGCTTGGATTAATGAAGGACTAAATATTACCCTTCTTCCCTTCCAGAGAAAGCCAAGTTGATTCCATTTGATGGCAACGTAGTGGCATCGATATTTTGGGAAGCTGATGGAGCGTTGCTAGTGGATCACCTTTATAAAGCCAGTCACATTTGCATTAGAAGAGGCATACAATGCAAGCAAGCAAGCTTATGCAGCATCAGCAAAAAAAAAACCCTCCATTCGTTCCAAATGATTGTCCAGCTCAGCCTTTAATTTATTTAGGCTATCAACTTCCACAATAAAAGATGCCGACTGGCCTAGCCGGGTGGGTAAAGAGCCGGTGTTCGAATCCCGCCTCGGGCTTGGATCAGAGTAGAAAATGCAACAACTTTGGGAGGTGCATTATGCCCACAGAAGCCAATGTGCCAACAACTAACAAAAAAAAAAAGATGGAAGTCTGTTCCACCAATCAACCACCCGCTGGCTAAAGGCAAATTTCTAAACATCTATTCTACAACTGTCTTTCCTCATTTTGAATCTATGCCTCCTCAGGTTCTTAATCTGAGCAAGAGGAGGAATCCCATCAGCAATCAGCTTGTTCAACCCATTCAAGGCCTTGTGCACTTCAATCAGTTGGTTTATTGGTAGAACAGACTTCCATCTTTTGTTCTGGAAGTTGATAGCCTAAATAAATTTAAGGCTGAGCTGGACAGGAATTTGGAACGAATGGAGAGGTGAAATGGGAGGGTTTTTTTTTTTTTTTTTGTCTGATGCTGCATAAGCTTGCTTTCTTGCATCGCATGCCATCTGTGCCTAAAGATGAATATCCTAAATATTGGACCAGCCAAAAAAAAAAAAAAAAAAATTCCCACGTTAACCTGAGAGAGAGAGAGTGAGAAGTAGAAGGGAATCACCAAGATAGCATTAGCCTCTACTAATACAGTATTAGTAGAGACTAATGCTACTGCTAATCAGATCACCTTGCAGGTGCCTACTCTCCAGGCTCTGCAATTTGCAGAATTTAAGCATTTCTTGGTAAGAGAACCCCCATGTTCCCCTCACCAATCTTGTTGCCCTTCTTTGTACTTGATCTAGCAAAACTACATCCTTCCTTAAATGAGTCCTAAAGACTTGTATACAGTACTCTAGGTGTGGCCTGACCATTACCTTGTACAACGGGATAATCACCTCCCTGTCCCTACTAGCAAAATTCCTATATATCATTAACAAAACTCCATGACCTGCCTGGCAGCCCGTTTGCACTTCTCAGAAAATTTCATATTGGACTGCACAATTACCCCCAAGTATTTTTTCACTTTCCACTTCCCTGAGTGTAGTATCACACAGTTGATATGTTTCTCTTCATTTATTGGTACCCCATATGCAGTACTAGTGCTTTGCATTTATCAATGTGAAACTTCAGTTGCCAATTCTCAGCCCATTTGCCCAACTTATCTAGATCCAGTTGGAGTAGCATACTGTCATTACTAACCCTGCCAACCTTTGTATCATCTGCAAACTTGGACATCAATCCTGATATACCTTCATCAATATCATTCATGAATACACAAAACAACAATGAGCCCAGCTTGTCTAGATCTAGTTGGAGTAGCATACTGTCTTTATTGTCAATAACAACCCTTCCAACCTTTGTATCATCTGCAAACTTGGATATTAATCCTGATATACCTTATCAATATCATTTGATCATTACACAAAACAACAATGGGCCCATCATCGAACCCTGGGGAACTCCACTAATAACATTTGTCCACGAAGAGCAGTGTTCATTGATTACCACTCTCTGTCATCTCCCACTCAACCATCCCTTTATCCATTGCAGCAATTTGCCCTTAATGCCATACCTCTCCAATATGTACAGTAGTCTTTCATGTGCAACAGTATCAAAAGCTTTCTTGAAATCCAAGTATCTGATATCAAAATTATTTTTGACATTCAGTTCCTTTGTGAACACATCATAGTATCCAATTAAATTGGTGACACAAGACCTCCCTTTAACAAACCCATGCTGTGTCTTAACTATTACTGTAGTCTTGTCTAAATGATCCTGCAATGCTTCTTTAACCAGTGATTCCATTACTTTCCCCGGAACACAAGTTAAACTAACAGGTCTATAGTTACTTGTGTCATCTTTTTATTATTATTATTAGCCATATGGTGCAAGGAAGCCTGAGGCTTATGCTGCACCAGCCCAAAAAAAAAAAAAATCTCACGTTAACCTAAGAGAGAGAGAGAGAAAGAAGTAGAAGGGAATCACCAATAAAGCAAGAAAGAGAACAATAATGATATCCAGCTCAGGACCATGGGTTTGCCCAGCCCATACTCACCAGACGTGAGCCGCTGGTGTAATTTTTGAACCCCCCTTTGTGAATTGGTAATACATTTGTACACCTCCAGTCCATGGGGACCTCCTCTGAGTCCAAGGACGCTCTCATAATTATATCTAAGGGTTTGCTTACTTCCTTTGCTGCCTCCTTTAATATAACTGGATAGATTCCATCCACCCCCAGGAGGCTCCTCCATAGCCAGGTAGGAAGGATCAGCAGTACGTAGCACACGCTTCTTGATTAGACTTGGGTTCGAGCCCGTCACCACCAAATATGCACGATGCGGAAAGGTCAGGGAATGACTACCGAATATTCCCGGAGCAATATGGCCTAAGTTGCTAATGTTCCTAAAAAAAAAAATCCACCCCAGGTGCCTTCCTTAAGTTTAACTTCAACAATTTCTCCTCCACTTTGCTCTCAGTTATTACAAAATCACTTTAGCATTAGCATTAGTAGAGGCATTTGATGCAAGAAAGCAAGCTTATGCGGCATCAGCCAAAAAAAATTAAAGTAAAATAAATAAATAAAAAATAACCACTTCCACTTCACCCCTCTATTCGTTGGAAATACCTGTCCAGCCGAGCCTTAAACTTATTTAGGCTATCAACTTCCACGACAAGGGATGGAAGTCTGTTCCACCTACCAACCACCCACTGGCTAAAGGCAAATTTCCGCACATCTATCCTACATCTGTCTTTCCTCAATTTGAACTTATGCCCTCTCAGGTGATTATTCTGAGCAAGAGGAAGAATCCCATCAGCATTGAGCATGCTCAAACCATTCAAGGCTTTGTACACCTCTATCAGATCACCTCGCTGCTGCCTAGTCTCCAGACACTGTAATTCGCAAAACTTAAGCCTTTCTTCGTAAGAGCACCCCTTTGTTCCATTCACTAATCTTGTTTCCCTTCTCTGTACTCGTTCCAGCAGCTCTACATCCTTCTTGAAATGAGGTCTCCAGGCTTGTATACAGTACTCTAGGTGTGGCCTGACCATTGCGTTATACAAGGGAATAATCACCTCTTTATCCCTGCTAGAAAAATTCCTATATATCTTTGACAATACACCATGAGCTACTCTTGCAGCCCGTCTGCACTGCTCAGAGAACTTCATATCTGCCTGCACAACCACCCCTAGGTCCCTTTCATTCTCTACCACTGTCAGTGTAGTACCACAGAGTTGATACATTGCTCTGGGGTTGCTGTTTCCCATATGTAGTACTTTACATTTGTCAATGTTAAACTTCATTTGCCACCTCTCAGCCCATCTGCTCAACCTTTCCAGATCCTGTTGCAGCAGCATAGTGTCAGTAGTGTCCTTGACAACCCTGCCAACCTTCGTATCGTCTGCAAACTTGGACATTAAGCTTGATATACCATCATCAATATCATTTATAAATACAGAAAACAATAAAGGACCCAATACTGAACCCCGAGGGACTCCACTAATAACATTAGTCCACGATGAGCAGTGTCCATTGATTACCACTCTCTGTCTTCTCCCCCTCAACCGTCCCTTTATCCATAGCAGCAATTTGCATCCAATGCCACACTGCTCCAATTTATGCAGCAGTCTTCCATGTGCAACAGTATCAAAAGCCTTTCTAAGATCCAAGTATATAATATCAAAGTTATTCCCTGCATCCAGTTCTTTTGTGACTGCATCATAGTATCCAATCAAATTGGTCAGGCAAGACTTCCCCTTAACAAAACCATGCTGTGTCTGAGCTATAACTGAAGTCTTGTCTAGATGATCCTGGAGTGCTTCTTTAACCAGTGCCTCCATTAATTTTCCGTGAACAGAAGTTAAACTCACAGGTCTATAATTACTTGTGTCAGCCTTTGATCCTCCTTTGTAAATTGGGGTCACATTTGCACATCTCCAGTCCATGGGTACCTCCCCTGAGTCCAAGGAAGCTCTCATAATTATGGCTAAGGGTTTGCTTACTTCCATTGCTGCCTCCTTTAATATAACTGGATAGATTCCATCCACCCCAGGTGCCTTTCTTGTGTTTATCCTCAACAATTTCTCCTCCACTTTACTCTCAGTTATTACAAGATTCTCTAGCTTACTGCCAGAGTTGAATACACCTCTGGCTTTCCCCTCGCCAAATAACTCTTCATGTGTGAATGTCGATGCAAAATATTCATTTAGTTTGTTAGCTACCTGAGCAGGATCATCAACAGTTGACCCATCGATATCATGTGGACCAATCTGATTCATCCCCTTCCTTCTAGAGTTTACATAAGTAAAGAACTCTTTGCTGTTTTTCTTTGCATCCCTTGCCAAAGATTTCTCGTAATCTGCCTTCGCCTGCCTAACCTCCTTTGTAACTTGGTTGCATATCAACTTGTATCTATCATAGGCTTCTGTGTCATGTGTTAATTTGTATGTATCCCATGCATGTTTCTTCTCTGCCATATGCCTCATCAGTTCATCTGACATCCATTTAGGCCTAAACCTTGAACAATATTTCTTAGTTGGTATGTAAAGTCTAGTAGCTTCCAAGATAAGTTCTTTGAATGCTTCCCATTTTGCATTTACTGTTGGTAACATCATCAGTTGGTCCCACTGTATAGAATTTAAATACTGTCTCAGTCCATCGTAGTCGCCTTTACGAAAGCAATAACCCTTCCCTTTACCCCTAATGGTAGTTACCTCTTTGAGTAAATCCCACTTCAGCACACTGTGATCACTGCCACCTAGTGGTTCATTTATCTGCAGATCCTTAATGCATGAAGAATCACTGCTGATAATCAAATCAAGAGTGTTCCTCCCTCTAGTTGCCTCCCGAACATGATGATGTAGAAAACAATCATCCAATAAATCCACAAAAGCCTTGCTAGTGTGTGAGTGACCAGCCCACAAATTCCAGTCAATATCTGGGAAATTAAAATCTCCCATTATAAGACTCTCTGATTTACTGGCCCACTCTATTTCCCTGTACAGTTTCTTATTATACTCATCAGAGTCATTAGGCCTATAGCACACTCCTACTCTCAATTTTGATCTCCCAATGTTTATGTCACACCAAACTGACTCCACACTGCACTGTCCAGCGATGTCGACTGGCTTCACTTCCTTGGTTTTTATGTGTTTCTTAACTAATAGCATAACCCCTCCCCCCTTCCTATTCTGTCTATCCTTTCTGTAGACATTGTACTCCCCAAATTCCAGTTCTGCATTCCTTATATCTGTGTGACACCAAGTCTCTGATATCCCAACAATATCTGCCTTTGATGTTTTGAGCAATACCTCAAATTCATCAAATTTATTTACTAAACTCCTAGCATTGGTGTACACGCAAGTATACATGCACCTATTTCTATTCTTAGCTACCCTAACACAACCCATGTGTTTACTTGTACCGCAATGGCTCCCAGCAGTCTCTGAAATACCATGCATCTTGTTTTTCAGGCTTCTGCTCATTCTAATAGAAGCAGTGCAAGAATCTCTTTCACCTCTGCCAGTGGCTACTGTTAATCTATTTGTCTTTGTATCCCCCCAAGCTAGCAGTTTTCCGACCCACCTAACACTGCCTCGATAGCATCAGCAAATATTCTTGCACCCTTTCTATTTAAGTGTATCCCATCCCTGTAGAAGCAATCCCTCCTGTTAACAAGTACAGTCCAGGCTGAAAAAAATTCTACCCCTTGAGCCTTGCACAATCTTTCCAGGGCCGAATTGATCGACAAGGCTCTCATCATATACTCCCTCCTATCGTGTCTGGGCAGAATTGCAGACACTTTCAAATTCAACCCTATTTCACGGCTCTTTTTCAACAGTGACCTGTACTTGTTAAGCAATTCTGCCGGTCTCCTACTCTTGATATCGTTAGTGCCCACGTGTACAACTATATCACCTTTTGTGCCCTTAAAAGATGATATCTGCTCTACAACGTCATCAACCTTTGCCCCTGGCAGACATACCTTGGTCCTGTTCCACCTATCCTTTTTACAAAGCATGTTCCCCGTTCCCCTGACAATAGAGTCACCAACAACTACTAGTTCCTTTGGGACCAGCGCATTCTGCCTTGGGGGTTGCCGCTGTGTTTAACGATGACCAAGTGCAAGCTCTGGCGTTGATGTGGGCAGCTGAGAGCTTGATGGGCCCCTCAGTTTAGTTCCTTCGAGGGCATCCACCCTGTCCTTCAAGCTCTCATATAGGCCCATAAGAATGCTGAGTTGTTGCCTGATTTCGATACACTCCTTGCATCGTGCACACACAAAGAAATCCCCCATGGCAATATCACGTCCCGTACCTGAATGCTCCACAAACATCATGCAAGCTGTGCATTTTAGAAGGCTGTGACTCAGAAGGCAACTGCCCCCCTCAGTTCTCCTCTGAGCCACAGCACTTGCATTAGCTTGAGCCTTTTGTTTTGCTGCTCTGGTCTGAATCATGATTACTTTTAATTTAAATAAAATTTCAATCTCACTTTATAACCCTAACTTATCTCCCAACACAGCTATAACGGGATATATATTTTTAGCGTCAAGTATTAATCAATCAGTCAAGTATTAATTATCTCCGAGTTCCCTTTATGTAACTTCCGTATCAGTTATGTATTAATTAATTATGTTACGTTTGTAATCTAAGTCGGTATATGTATTTAGTTAAAAGTACAATTTAAATGCCAACGAAGTTGAACAAGTTTAATAGATTTTACCGATCGCTGAAAATATTATAACGTATACTATACTAACGCTATCTAGGTTCGATATATAACGATCGTATGACAAAGACAAAGGCGGAAGTTACGAACGGTAATCTATGGACACTTAAGTATTAATTAACTTTCAAATCTCGCTGTCCCAATTCAGAATAAACCAACGATCCTTACTACGTCTATAAGCTACTTACAAAAAATAATTTGATGTAAAAGATATTCAATAAGCGGATAAATTTGGCTAAAAAAACTTCTTGTTCTGCGGAGTTGTAACTTGTAACACGTGGATTTGACACCCTTACCGATACTTTTATGCAATTACAAGGCCGAGTAAAGAATAAATACACCAGATTAATCAGAAATATCACAAAATAATGCTATACTACCAAATTTAAATCAAAAGTTTTAGAAAAACAATAATTTCAAATCAATAAATAAGAAAAATCCACTTAGCGGCTTTGAACACGTCTGGCCCGTACGAGGTTCGTCAGCATATAGCATCAGCCAAAAAAAAAAAAAAAAAAAAAACCCTTATTTCACCCATCCACTTGCTCCAAATGTTTGTCAAGCTCTGCCTTGAATCTGTTTCAGCTATTAACTTCTACAACAGATGGAAGTTTGTTCCACCAATCAACCACCCGCTGGCTAAAGGCAAACATCCGCACATCTATCCTGCAACCGTCTTTCCTCAATTTGAATTTATGTCCTCTCAGGTGAATATTCTGAGTAAGAGGAAGAATCCCACCTGCATTGAGCATGCTCAAACCATTCAAGGCTTTATACAGCTCAATCAGATCACCTCGCAGGTGCCTAGTCTCCAGACACTGTAATTTGCAAAACTTAAGCCTTTCTTCGTAAAAGCAACCCGTTGTTCCATTCACTAATCTTGTTGCCCTTCTCTGTACTCGTTCCAACAGCTCTACATCCTTCTTAAAATGAGGCTTCCAGACCTGTATACAGTACTCAAGGTGTAGCCTGACCATTGCCTTATACAAGGGGATAATCACCTCCTTATCCCTTCTAGAAATATTCCTGTATATCATTGACAAGACACCATGAGCTACTCTTGCAGACCATCTGCACTTCTCAGAAAACTTCATATCTTCCTGCACAATTACCACTAGGTCCTTTTCATTCTCTAACACTGTCAGTGTGGTACCGCAGAGTTGATACGTTACTCTGGGATTACTGCTTCCCATATGTAGTACTTTACATTTGTCAATGTTAAACTTCATTTGCCACCTCTCAGCCCATCTGCTCAACCTTTACAGATCCTGTTGCAGCAGCATAGCATCAATAGTGTCCTTAACAACCCTGCCCACCTTTGTATCGTCTGCAGTCTTGGACATTAAGCTTGATATACCATCATCAATATCATTTATAAATGCAGAAAACAACAATGGACCCAACACTGAACCCTGAGGGACTCCACTAATAACATTAGTCCACGATGAGCAGCATCCATTGATTACCACTCTCTGTCTTCCCCCACTCAACCATCCCTTTATCCATAGCAGCAATTTACCTCCAATGCCACTGCTCCAATTTGTGCAGCCATCTTCCATGTCCAACAGTATCAAAGGCTTTTCTGAGATCCAAGTATATAATATCAAAGTTATTCTTTGCATCTTGTTCCTTTGTGACTACATCATAGTATCCAATCAGATTAGTCAGACAAGACTTCCCCTTAACAAACCCATGCTGTGTGCAAGCTTTAACTGATGGCTTGTCTGGATGATCCTGCAATGCTTCTTTAACCAGTGCCTCCATTAATTTCCCTGGAACAGAAGTTAAAACTCACAGGTCTATAATTACTTGTGTCGGCCTTTGATCCTCCTTTGTGGACTGGGGTCATATTTGCACATCTCCAGGCCATTGATACCTCCCCTGAGTTCAGGGAAGCTCTCATAATTATGGCTAAGGGTTTGCTTACTTCCTTTGCCACCTCCTTTAATATAACTGGATAGATTCCATCAATGGGTGCTGCTCTTCTTGGACTAATGTTATTAGTGGAGTCCCACAGGGTTCGGTGTTGGGTCCACTGTTGTTTTGTATATTTATCAATGATATTGATGAAGGAATATCAGGCTTAGTGTCGAAGTTTGCAGATGATACCAAGGTTGGCAGGGTTGTTAATGACAGTAATGGCAGTGTGCCCCTGCAACAGGATCTAGATAATTTGGGCAGATGGGCTAAGAAGTGGCAACTGAAGTTTAACCTTGACAAATGCCAAGTACTGCATATGGGTAGAAGTAACCCCAGAGAAACGTACCAACTGTGTGGTGCTACACTTAAGGTGGTAGAAAATGAAAAAGACCTGGGAGTAATTGTGCAGGCAGATATGAAATTTTCTGAGCAATGCAGACAGGCTGCCAGGGCAGGTCATGGGGTTTTATCAATGATATATAGGAATTTTGCTAGCAGGGAAAAGGAGGTGATTATCCCTCTGTATAAGGCAATGGTCAGGCCACGCCTTGAGTACTGCGTACAGGTCTGGAGGCCTCATTTTAGGAAGGATGTAGATTTACTTGAGCGTGTACAGAGAAGGGCAACAAGATTAGTGAGGGGAATGAAGGGATCCTCTTATCAAGAGAGGCTTAAGTTCTGCAAATTGCAGTGGCTGGAGAGGTGTATAAGGCCTTGAATGGGTTCAGCACGCTGAATTCTGATGGGATCCTTCCACTTGTTCAGATTACGAACCTAAGGGGGCATAAATTCAAATTAAGAAAAGACAGATGTAGATTGGATGTCCGGAAATTTGCCTTTAGCCTCCGGGTGGTTAATTGCTGGAACAAACTTCCATCTGTCGTTGTGGAAGTTGATAGGTTGAATAAATTTAAGGAGGAACTGGACAGGCATTTGGAGGGAATGGGGTGATTTTTTTTGGCTGATGCTGCATAAGCTCATACATTTTCTTTCTTGCATCACATGCCACTGCTACTACTACTACCACCCCAGGTGCCTTTCTTGTGTTTATCTTCAACAATTTCTCCTCCACTTTACTCTCAGTTATTACACTAGCTTACTGCCAGAGTTGAATACACCTCTGGCGTTCCCCTCCCTGAATAACTCCTCATGTGTGAATGTCGATGCAAAATATTCTTTTAGTTTGTTAGCTACCTGAGCAGGATCATCAATAGTTGAACCATCGATATCAAGGGGACCAATCTGATTCATCCACTTCCTTTTGGGTTTACATAAGTAAAAAACTATTTGCTGTTTTTCTTTGCATCCTTTGCCAAATATTTCTCGTAATCTGCCTTCGCCTGCCTAACCTCCTTTGTAACTTGGTTACAGACTAGCTTATATCTATCATAGGCTTCTGTGTCATGTTAATTTATATGTATCCATGCATTTTTCTTCTCTGTCACATGTCTAATTAGTTCATCTGACATCCATTTAGGCCTAAATCTTGAACAATATTCCTTTGTTGGTATAAAAAGCCTAGTAGCTGCTATGATTATTTCCCTGAATGCTTTCCATTTAGAATTTGAGATTGCTAATGTTATAAGTTGGTCCCACCATAGTCACCTTTTAGAAAGCAAAAATCCTTCCCTTTACCCTTGATGGTAGTTACCTCTTTGAGTAAATCCCACTTCAGCACACTGTGATCACTCCCACCTAGTGGTTCTTTATCTGCAGATTCTTGATGCACGAAGAATCACTACTGATAATTAGATCAAGAGTATTCCTCCCTCTAGTTGCCTCCCGAACATGCTGCTGTAGAAAACAATCATCCAACAAATCCACAAAAGCCTTGGTAATGTGTGAGTGACTCACCCACAAATTCCAGTCAATATCTGGGAAATTAAAATCCCCCATTATAACACACTCTAATTTACTGGCCCACTCTATTTCTCTGCACAATTGCTTATTATACTCATCAAATTCATTAGGCCTATAGCACAGACCTACTCTCATTTTTTCTGTCCCAGTGCTTATGTCACACCAAACAGACTCAACATTGCATTGTCCACCCACATCAATTGGATTCACTTCCTTAGATTTTATGTGTTTCTTAACTAACAGTATAACCCCTCCTCCCTTCCTGTCTTGTCTATCCTTTCTGTACACATTGTATTCCCCAAATTCCAATTCTGCACTGCTTATGTCTGTGTGACACCATGTCTCTGATATCCCAACCATATCTGCCTTTGATATCTTGACTAGCACTTCAAGCTCATTGAATTTATTAACTATACTCCTAGCATTGGTGTACATGCACCTGTTTCTACTCTTAGTTACCCTAACACAGCCTATGTATTTACTTGTTCCACTATGACTCCCAGCTGTCCTCAAAATTCCCATTGCCTTGCTTTCTAGGCTGCTGCTCGATTTCATTTTAATAGAGTAGTGCAAGAATCACTTTTACCTCTTCCAGCGGCTACTGTTAATCTATTAGTCTGTGGATCCCTCCAAGCTAGCAGTTTTCTGACCCTAACTCTGCATCAGTAGCATCAGGTTTTATATTTTATATAAAAAAATGAGGTGATTGTCCAGTGGTAAAGTGTTGCAATGTCTTTTTGACTTCAAACATGAAGTTTTAGTGTTTTTATTAGATAAAATTTATAACCTTGCTCAATTGGTTACAAATCAAAAATGGCTTGGAAAAACTTAGTTACCTTTTTGACATATTTGAAAAACTTAATGATTCAAATATAAGTCTTCAAGGAACAAATATATTAATACACATTGATAAAATATAAGCTTTCAAAAAGACGTTTAATCTTTGGAAAACTGAATTTGGTGTAATAATACTGAAACATTCCCATGTTTTTCTGATTTTATTAATAGCCATTTTACAATTTACGGATATCATTGCCACTCACCTAACGATTCTAATTAAGAATTTTATCAAATGATTTAATCAAATAACAATTTTATCAAATGATCCAGAAAAAAAGTTGTGTTGGATTCTTTGTCCATTTGCTTTTGAAATTTCTTCATGCCCCAAAATTACCATTCAGCAAAAGGAAGATCTTATCGACCTCTCTTCTGATGAAGCATTACATGCTTGTTTCAGGACTACAACCTGTGAAAAATTTTGACTTTCTCTTTGAGATGAGTATCCAGAATTATTGAAAATGGCGATACAAACATTTCTGTCTTTTGGGTATACATTATGTGAGGTTGGTTTCTCAAAATTAACAGCTATAAAAACAAAACAGCATTCCAGACCATGACACGGGAGTAGCAATTTCAAATATTGTGCCAAATATGAACCAAATATTATCAGTTATCCAGGCTCAGCCTTCTCATTTGTATTTGTGTTTTGTAATTTTAATTGAAGAATAAGAATATGATTTGTTGTTTTTGCTGTATTCAAGTAAAATATTTAACAATTATTTTAATGTGTAAATTAAAAGGAAACTATTTTTTATTCCTTTCTCAGTAGTCGAATAAAATTTTTGACTACATAATTTATAAAACGCCATTTTTCTTCTCTAAAAATCTGACCATTCTACATTGGCATTTACAATGAGAAGTTCTGTCAATTTTATATTTAATACAGGGGGACGCAAGCGGAATAAGTTTGCGTGCCACTATCCTAATCAACCAACATGTAGACAGAGCTTACATGAATGTTTTCCAATCAGTACATGAAAAGGCGTCTGCATCAGTAAGGGTCAACAGTGATAAAGTTCAGATCTGCATAGTTAAAAGGCATCCGACAGGGAAACACAATTTGCCAAAACTATTTTCTGCCTGTTTAGAAAAATTTTTGCCAGCTAAATTATGATAATAAAGGACTCAAGATAAATGCAGTTTACCTGACTCACTAACGATTTTCAGATTATATTTGGTCCTTGAGGTTGTCACAGATATTCTCTCAGATATGCCAGACAAGCTGTACTTGCTACCTGGGAGTCTAAAACACTGATGGAACTGATATTCGGGTGACATTCAAGTCAAATGGACCCAATTTCAGTGAAGTCCGAACAGCAAAATCCTGGGCATAACCTCCATGCATAAGCACTGTGGGTAACCACCCCGGTGTGAACCAATGTAAGCAGAGGACGAGGTGTGGTGCCCACACCCCATGGAGGACTGCCGCCCCTCTGTGTTACCAGACAATACTAGGTGGTAGATGACTCTCATCAACCAGTGCAATACCACCACTTTGCTTATTGAAGGCTTGAAGTGGTGGAACCCATGTTTAGTCTCCAGAGCTAAGCTCCGGACAACCCGTCCCCATATCTTCCATCATCAGTATGACTGATGACTTTTGAGGTTATGATGAACATCATGGTGAGATCCAATCTTCCTTACATTTCGAGGGTACAGCTCTAAAACGGTGTTTGTAGGTACACCAGACCGAACCTATTTGTAAGTCTTTATGAGGCTTTGGGATCAGCTAGAGTATAATCTTGCTACCTGTACCAGTTAGTGACTGGAGGGAGTCCCAGTAGTGTGTGTGTGTGTGTGTGTGTGTGTGTGTGTGTGTGTGTGTGTGTGTGTGTGTGTGTGTGTGTGTGTGTGTGTGTGTGTGTGTGTGCAGGGGGCATTATCGAGGCCACGTTATGTCAAGGATCTGGGTATATTCTTACCACGTGTACGCCATATCCAATATTTCATTACTTCATATAGCATGCCCCCCCCCCCCCCACACACACACTTTTTCTTACTGTTTAATACACCATGAATTGTCAAAATAATAGAGGAAGCTTATCTGCGAAAAGATCTAAACTTCCGAAACACTTCCTAGTTCATTTCACAAATATACGTGGTCTCAATTCTAATCTCAACAATGTCCTTTTCCACTTGCGTTCTGCCAAACCCCATGTGCTTTTACTGACAGAATCCCAGTTATCGGTTGATTCAACTACTGCTCATCTCAGTTGCCCAAATTATATACTGTATGATTCCTTTCGCCTCAAATTCTGATATTCCCTGTCAGAGACTTAGTAATTTGGAATCTCCTCTTTTTGATATTCTCTGGCTTAAAATCTCTCTACCTCATTGTGTCAAATTCATCTGTTTTCTCTATAGTTCTCCCAACTCCATTAATCACTTGGAGCTCTTTGACTTCCTCTCTTAGCAACTTGACTTTCTCCAGTCCAACTTTCCTAACATTGATGTAATTTTCCTTGATGATTTTAATGTTCACAACTCCAGCTGGCTTCCGTTTTATAGTAACACTGACCCATGGTTGAGATGATGAGGCTTTTGCAATTAGTAATGACCTTGCACAGATTGTTCATTTACCTACAAGAATACTGGACAGTCCTAACCATACAGCCAATACGCTTGATCTTTTTTTCACAAACAACCATTCTAAGTACAGGGTTGAAGTGAGTCCTTTAGGTGATTGTCTCTTCTCCAATGGAGTCTTTATTTCATGGCCATTCCAAACCTCATGTTGTTTGGCATTAAAAGAATGCAAAATGGGATGACCTGCGAGATTCTTTTCTTCTTTTCCTTGGTTGGATTACTGTTTCAAAACTTCTGATGTCAACGTTTGCTCAGATTGTGTCAGTGAAATTATTCTTGTAGGGATGGAATCCTTTATTCCACACTCCACTTTAAAATCTCATCCTTTATCTAAACCTTGGTTTTCCAATAAATGTGCTAAGGCTATTCAAGAGAAGAACGTTGCATATCGTGATTGGCTTATTTCCAATTCTTCAGTTTCATTTGCCCCTCGACGTGGGCACCTGTACGTGGTGAGGGGACCTCCCAGTGATGCTGCTGGTTTTCCAGATTAGCATCACTGGGATCTAACGCCCATACCTTGGTTCCAGGGTTACATCTTTGGAATCCGGCGTGTGCAGCCGTGCGCCGCGACCCGTGGAAGCGGAAAGGGGGATCCTGGTGGTTGAGGGGCCCAGCCTTCATACACCACTTTGGCCCCTGCTTCGACAAGACGGGCGGTCCCGGACCGGCTCGACTGGGATCAATCGGCGGGTGGTTTTATACTGCTAGGGTCAACTGCGTTCCAATAAGTCTCCCTCCCTTTGGTCCTGGGACGGGATAAAGACTTATTGGTAACGTGGGTATGGTGTTCTAAGCGAACTCGGCGTCCCATTCGTGTACGCAGTACCTGCTAGTTCACGAGTGGGCGTCCCCTCGTTGGGCTCGGTGGTGGGTGAGGTACTTAGGCATCAGACATTTTCTTTTTACTCTTATGAGTAATTTAAATCTTTCAAACCCCTCTGGGGCCTCTACGAGGTCCCTACCTGAAATTGATGATGATAATATAACATCAAAAAAGAAACACCGAACAGAAGCTGCACCACCTCCTGTACCTCGATTCCTTATCATACATTCTACCGGTGAAAAGGATATAGGTAAAATGTCGCCCTTCTTCATTCAGAAGGGTCTTGAAGGGCTGGCAGGGTCCCCGAAGTCGGTAAAACGACTTAGATCGGGTGACCTTTTAGTTGAAACTTCCTCAGTGCGACATTCAGAATCGCTCCTCCAAGCAACATCTCTTGGGGGAATTCCAATTAAGATATCACCACACAGGACATTGAATACATCGCGTGGCGTAATTGCCGAGTGGGATCTCCTTGAAACATCTGAAGAGGAGATATGCACCGAACTGAGAGATCAAGGAGTTACAGCTGTTAAGAGGATATTTATGCGTAAGGAGGGAAAACTAGTTCCAACTAGGGTTCTTATCCTTACATTTAACACACCTAAACCGCCTACTTCCATCAAGGCTGGTTATTTGAACTGTCCTGTAAGGCTGTATATTCCAAACCCGTTGCGATGTTTCAAATGCCAAAAATATGGCCACTCTCAGATGTCATGTCGTGGATCACCTGCTTGTGCCCGCTGTGGAGCAAAAGAACATGACACAAAGGAATGTTCTGCCTCGAAACCAGCATGCTTGAACTGTGGCGGTGAACACCCTGCATATTCAAGAGCATGCCAAAGATGGAAAGACGAAAAACAAATTCAAAAAATCAAGACGGAACAGAACATCCCATATGTGGAAGCGAAGAAACAGGTAACACCAGTAAACAGTGGAAAATCTTATGCACAAGCAGTTCTGAGGAAGGTTTCAATTTCGACGCAAACTGATATTTCAATATCGCCACGTGATTCTTTTGCACCCCAAGCTAGATACTTGTTGACACAAGCACAGCAAGATAAAGCAGTCGCTACTCCCATTTCAATACCACCGAAGGAAGTAGCACCTAAAGGAAAATCACCTCCAACAAAAACCCCGCCTGTTATTAGTGAGGTACAGGAGGAAATGGAGGTAAATGAAGAAGCTGAAAGTGCAGAAGAATCTATTCTGGATCTTCATCCAGAGGAAGAAATGGATATTGGGCGCCCTCAATTTCCCAAAGGCAGAATAAAACCCAAAGCGGGCCAATCAAAACCCGCATCACTTCGGAAGCCAGTCAACGGATCCACTAATTCCAAGTAATAATGGCTAAATTACTGCAATGGAATTGTCGTGGATTGCGACGAAATATGGAGGATGTCAAAATGCTAATGCGCAAATATGAACCTATTTGCTTTTGCTTGCAGGAAACGTACCTAAAGGCAAATGATGACCCCATCTTTCGAAATCTTTCTGTTGTTCGTAAAGACAGAAACGGGGATGGCCCGGCCCATGGAGGAGTCGCAATCCTTGTGGGCAACCATACCCCTTTCTCACAAGTTCAATTGAACACTAATTTAGAAGCAGTAGCCATTCGTTTAGCAATAGGGTCTTTACTTACAATATGTTCTATATATTTGCCTCCTGGTACACACATTTCCCAGGTAGATCTCGACGATCTTATTACGCAATTGCCCTCTCCTTTTTGCCTTCTTGGAGACTTTAATGGACATAGTACCCTGTGGGGTAGTGCAGAAACTAATGAACGAGGTCGTATTGTTGAACGTTTTCTCGACAATAACGGCCTGTCGTTACTAAATATGGGAATAAACACCTATTTCCATATGCCTACCCATACTTTCTCTGCCATCGATCTTTCCA
The DNA here is from genome assembly GCF_048544385.1 of Mastigoproctus giganteus. NCBI lineage: Eukaryota > Metazoa > Arthropoda > Arachnida > Uropygi > Thelyphonidae > Mastigoproctus > Mastigoproctus giganteus. The sequence goes on along the minus strand of NC_143587.1, from coordinate 89,766,065 downwards.
TCTGTTCGCCTTCTCTGCTACCTTTGCTTTCCTGGGAAGTGGAACAGAATCCTTATGGAAGCGACCATTTCCCCGTAATATCTACCATTGTGAATGGACAACCTTGTCATCCATTTAGAATTCCACGCTGGAAGTATGATGAAGCAGACTGGAGTAAATTTTCACTACTCACTGAATTTGATCCTGTACAAATTCAGCAGGAATCAATTGATGAAGCAGTGAAGTATATCACAGAGTGTATTATCCACGCAGCGGCAACTGCAATCCCAAAAACATCCTCCCGATTTCCACGCTTTCCTAAGCCATGGTGGAACCAAGATTGTAAAGAAGCAAGAAAGTTACAAAATCGGTCATGGGGAAAATTCCGACGTTACCCCACCACCGCAAATCTTATAGCTTTTAAACGTGCCCGTGCTAAAGCACGATTTATACGCCGACAGAGCCAAAAGGAATGCTGGGTCAAGTTTACATCTTCAATTAACCAGATGACCAGTACCAAAGTTGTCTGGGATAAAATTCGGAAGATGAAGGGTAAATACAAATCAGCTCCTTCATCTATGTTACAACATAATGGTTGTACATTAGCAGACCCAACTGCTATTGCCAACGCTCTAGGAGAAGTATTCTCCACTATATCTGCTGAAACTTCATACTCTGCTGAGTTTCTAGTGTTAAAGAAGAAAGCGGAGAAACAAAAACTTCAATTCGCTTCAAGCAAAGCCGAAACTTATAACCTGCCTTTTAGTGAAGTGGAATTAACCATTGCACTTGCTACCTCGAAAGTGAGTGCCGCAGGGCCAGATGAAATTCAGTATGAGATGATAAAACATCTATCATCTCACTCTCTAGAGCTGTTGCTACATCTCTACAACCGAATTTATTTGGAGGATCAATTTCCCGTTTCTTGGCGTAGGGCAACTGTCCTCGCTTTTCCAAAGCCAGGAAAAGATCCCAAAATTCCTAGCAACTATCGTCCAATTGCTCTGACCAGTTGCTTATGTAAGATTTTGGAAAAAATGGTGAATGCCCGCCTTATATATTACCTTGAGGCAAATGACCTTTTGAACAAAATTCAGTGCGGCTTCCGAAGGAATCATTCCACTTTGGACCATTTAATCCGACTGGAAACAGCGATTCGCGATGCGTTTTTAAAGCGTGAGCACTTGGTATCAGTCTTCTTTGACATGGAAAAAGCTTATGACACAACCTGGAGGTACGGTGTTTTAAAAGACCTCTATTCTTTTGGTCTGAGAGGCCACCTCCCTATTTTTATCAGAAATTTTTTATCTAAACGACTCTTCCAGGTTCGTGTTAAATCCAGTGTGTCTCGCCTCTTTTGTCAAGAGGAAGGAGTTCCCCAAGGCTCTGTCCTCAGTGTTACGCTGTTTGCAGTCAAAGTTAACTCCATTACAAAACAGCTTCCTCCTTCAGTAAATAGTGCCTTGTACGTTGATGATTTTAGTATTTTCTGTCACTCCTGTAGCATGAGAGTTATTGAACGACAATTGCAACAAGCACTCAATTACCTTAGTTCCTGGGCTTTAACCAATGGGTTTACGTTTTCTGCGCAAAAGACCGTTTGCATACACTTCTGCCGCAAACGGAATCTACATCCTGACCCGGAACTTAGACTGGGACAAAATCCAATTCCTGTGGTAGCAGAAACAAAATTTTTGGGACTTATCTTTGATAAAAAACTGACATTCCTACACCATATCCGTCAGCTTAGAGCAAAATGCATGAGGGGTTTGAACATGCTCAGTGCTATCTCCTCCAACTTTTGGGGAGCAGATAGAAGCACATTATTGCGTCTATACCGAGCACTTGTTCGCTCTAAACTTGACTACGGCTCCCAAGCTTACTCTTCTGCTAGAATTTCTGTACTCCGATGGCTTGACCCAATCCACCATAAAGCCATTCGGATTGCCACAGGGGCTTTCCGTACTTCGCCTGTCCAAAGTCTATACGTTGAAGCCAATGAACCGCCATTGATGCTTCGACGTCAGCAATTGTCGTTACAATATGCTATAAAAATAAAATCCCTGCCTGACCATCCTACGTGGACATCGATTTATATGCCACGGTGGGAAAATCTATATAATACGCGTAAAACTGCCAGTCGGCCTTTTGGTATCAGGATTCAAGAGCTGGTTCATGATATTGGCTTCACGTTGGATAATATATCAACGTCAGTCAAGCAAGATCTTCCCCCTTGGAATATACGATCTCCGTCTTGTGACTTCAGTCTTAGGAGTTGGCTGAAAGCTAACACATCGCCATGTATATATCGGCAACTCTTTGCAGCACACCTTGCCGAACACTCTGAATTCTTGCCGGTATATACAGATGGCTCGAAATCTGAAGAGTTTGTGGGATCTGCTTGTGTCTTCCCAAGCAAAACAATCTGTAATCATATTCCAAGTGAATGTAGCATATACACTGCAGAGCTACACGCAGTAGAACTGGCCTTGGATCATATAAAAACCCACCACTACCAAAAGTGCATGCTATATATGGACTCTCTAAGCGTATTACAGGCCTTATCCACTGTGAGAAGCACTCACCCAGTGTTATGTCGGGTGCAGCAAATATTACACTCCCTCTTAGAGTTAAATTTTGATATTCGCTTTTGCTGGATCCCTAGCCATGTTGGTATCAGAGGCAATGACTTAGCTGATGCAGCAGCAAAATCAGCAACGCCACAAAGTCGCATCAGTTTGTCAGTCCCCTATACAGACTGCAAGCAATCTATCTACAAAAAATTATGCGCGCGTTGGCAAGAAGCTTGGAATGCATGCCCTACCAACAAACTGAATGAAATTAAGCCTGAAATAATGCTTTGGCATTCTAGTCAGCGCAGGGTCCGACGGGAGGAAGTAATTCTTGCTCGGCTACGCATAGGACATTCTCACCTGACGCATTCGTATTTGCTGAGGGCTGATGATTGTCCTGTGTGTAGACATTGTAAAGCAATTTTAAGTATCCGTCATATTTTAGTCGAATGTACATATTTTAATAATGAACGCCGTTCATGTTTTAACCATCTGTCTGAGCCTTATACACTCAGGCAGATTTTATCCGACGATGACAATGTGTCAGATGTATTCAGGTTTTTAGAACTGATTAATCTACATAGTTTTATTTAGACTGCCCTCATGTTTAGCATATTGTAAATGGTCTATGCCATATTTTTGTGTATAATATATTAACTAGATATGCTATTTTATATTTTATATTTTATTACCCTAGACTTGGCGCATGATAGCCTTAGTTGCTGATGCGCCATTAAACGTCCAATAACCAACCAACCAACCAGTTTCATTTGATGCCTACACCAAAGCTCGCAATAACTGTAAAGCAGTTATTAATCAGTCCAAACTAGATTTTGAACAGACTAAGAGTTGAAACTTGCTTCTTGCCGTAATGGTAGCTGTGCATTCTGGTCCCTTGCCAAAGCTATTGGCTGCAACTTTTGCCCATCTTTGCTCCCACCTCTGTCAAAACCAGATGGTTCTGTTGTCACTTCAGCCAAGGATAAAGCTGACCTGTTAGCATCCCATTTTTCTTCCAACCTATGTATTAATGATCTTGGTAAAACACGTCCTGCCATTCCCAATACAATCCATTCAATGCCTGCTGTGGTCTTCCTTCAAACGGATGTCAGAAGGATTTTGATGAATTTTGATGCTAAGAAAGCTCCAGATCCTCATGGTATTTCTCCACTTGTTCTCAAAACCCGTGCTCCTGAACTTACTCTTGTTCTTTGCTGCTTTTTTTCCCTTTCTTATTCCAAAAGTGTTTTTCCTTCTGCTTGGAAATTTACTCATATCCAGCCAGTTCCTAAAAAAGGTGACAAATCCTTCCCATCCAATTATCGTCCCATTGCAATTACTTCTACTCTTTCTAAAGTAATGGAAAAATGAATTAACTGCCAACTGTTAAACTACCCAGAAACCGTCCGTCTGATCAACGATCTCCAGTATGGATTCTGTCAGTGTCGATTCACTAGTGATATTCTGGCTTATGTTACCCATTTATGGACAAATTCAATGGAAAAGTTTGGGGAAACACAAGCTGTTGCTCTTGACATCTCAAAGGCTTTCGATCATGTTTGGCATAAAGGTCTCCTAAACAAGCTTCCATGTTATTGTTTGCCAACTGTTTTTTGTAATTGGTTATCTAGTTTTCTCTCTTATCGCTCAATGAGTGTGATGGTAGATGGCTCTCTGTCTACTAACTTTTCCACTAATGCTGGTGTTCCCCCAAGGTTCAGTTCCTACTCCCACTCTTTTCCTCTTATATATTAATTACCTTCTTCCAATGACTGGAAATCCTATCTATAGTTTTGCTGATGATAGCACATTGAATTCCACTTTCCATTTTGAGAAACCTTTCTCTGCTCAATCAACTTCAACTTCTTGAATATTCGCTAACAATTCCTTAAATGCCGATCTCCAGGTAATTCTACAGTGGGGCAAAGACAACTTAGTTGATTTCAATCCTTCTAAAACTCAGTCTCGTTTTATATCTCACAAAAAGGATTCTTCTGCTCCTATGTTAATCTTTGGTGAAACTCCAATTTCTAGGCAGAATGATATATCTCTTTTGGGGATTACCGTGACTTCTAATTTCTCTTGACACAAGCACATTATAAATATTGTTTCTTCTGCATCTAAGAAACTTGGTTTTCTCTTTCGCTCTTGGCGTTACCTTTCTTCCAAACAGCTGTTCACTCTGTACAAATCGCAAAATCACCCTACCATGGAATATTGTTCCCACATCTGGGGTGGTGCCCCCGAAACCTCTCTCAGGCTTCTAGATTCTATTCAGAAGAGGTCATGAATGGAATCTGAATTCCATTCAGATTCCATTCATGACTCCTGTCTAACGGAATGTCTCGCCATTTGCTGTCTCATAGACGTACTGTTTCTACTGCATGCCTTTTCTACAGATACTTCCATGGGCACTGTTCTTCTGAATTGATTTCTATTATTCCCGCTCTCTCTTTCAAAACAGTCCGAACACTGCAGCCCCCAGCCAACATCCATTTACTGGCCAAATTCAAACTCACAGAACCAACGTTTTATCTTCCTCGTTTATTCATTCAACTGCTGTTTTCTGGAACAACCTTCCTTCGTGTGTATTTCCTGAAAATTACAGTGTATAGAAGTTCAAGTCTAATGTGTCAACAAATATCTTCTTTCGTCTTCTTAACCTCCAACCGAAGCACAGTACCAAGTACTGTAGGCTCTAATACCTCTCGTGTTTGGGGTTTTCATAAAAAAAAAAAAAAGATTCTCTTTGCCAATGATCCAGAAGTTGTGTTATTAATGCACAAATGTACTATTATTCGTGTCATTTTCTGAGCTAAAAATGTTAATAATTTTTGCTTTTCAGGATAGTCCATTGAAAGCTGTACAAATGCTTTGGGTTAATTTAATTATGGACACATTAGCATCTTTAGCTTTGGCCACAGAAATGCCTACGCCACTTCTTTTGCTAAGGAAACCATATGGCCGCACCAAACCTCTCATATCACGCACCATGATGAAAAACATTCTTGGTCATGCTGTATATCAGCTGGCTGTAATTTTCACTTTACTCTTTTTGGGTAAGTTGTTTTTGTGATAATTTTCATTATAACTTCATTATAAATGTTATTTATCAAATTGGTTATAATAAAATACATTTTTCTGCATTTTAAATTAGGTTAATCATTAAGTCAGGATAAAGCTTTTTATTCTCACCCTAATCAATCCAAATAACTATATTAGAATGGCATCGCTTCTAAATTCCCTATGGAATTCTGTTATTGGACCAGGGATTGGGGTTCTACAAGAGTATAAATTACAAAGAAAATTCATATTAAGAAGGTACATAGTTCAGCTAGATTTTGTTTTAATAAGAATGATAATACAGTATGTTTCCAATTGACTTGATTATAATTTTTTTTAAGTAAACAATGAAATAGTGATTATGAAATTAAACTTAGTTATTATTAAGTATATATATGATTAAATATTCAAGGATACAATACTATAAAAATAAAAGAATAATATTTGCTTCAGAATTTTTCTGCTTGGAATAAATCCCATTGGTAAACTAGATAGAATAAACCTAAAAATGCACCAAACACAATTTAAAATAATGTAATAAGCACTGTAACAAAGGTATTCTTGATGCCAAGCATGCATAGAGGCAAACTCAAATGCTAGATGATGATATTCACTAGAAGTTATTCTTGGAAATTTGTAATTTTTTCCTTATTCTTCTGTAGTTACATTGAGAAAAACATAGGAGTGTTAGGGATGAATGTGAAAGTGGTCTGGATTTTTTTCCAGATATGATATAAGGGAGAATTCATGATAAATCCTTTTCACCCAATCCAAGCCCGGAGAGAGAGATACTGCACAGGTCATTGAGATAAAACATTTCTCAGCATGGCCTACATTTGTTAACAGAAGAGAGAATTTTTATGGAGATGGGATACACTTGAATAGAAGGAGAGCAAGGATATTTGTTAATGCTCTCAGATCAAGGTAGTATTAGATAGTTTGAAAACTACTTGTTGAGAAGTAGAATAACGATAGAATAATAATAATAGCAATAATAGAATAAAATAGTAATTTAATGGTAGCCATAAGCAAAGGTGAAATTCACTCTTCTTTATTGCATCATTTCTCCTGGAACATTCTTCATGGAAGATTACACAGCCTGATTTGAGTCTCTGTCTTAGGTGATCTTGGTATATAGGCATGTTGGGCAGACAGCTTGTGTAGTCGAGACCTACTAATATCCGTAAAATCGTGAAAATGCTAATTTATTGTGATTTTCTCCTGTAGAGGATCTGTGCCCTCATTTTGAATTTAAATCAGTTGTTTGAATTTGAACCAAATAAAAATAGAGTAGTAAATAGAATGTATGAACCAAATAAAAATAGAGTAGTAAATAGAATGTATAGGCTATTAAGAAATATTATGGGAATACTGAATTTTAGAAATATTATATTTTAATTCAGAAATTCTCTTACCTGTGATTTTTCCAGGAATAATTGCATCTAATTAAGTTGTAATTAGAATAGTATTGAAGAAGGAATGAAAGCAAGCTTTAACCCTAAGTCCATGCAGGGCAAATAATTGGAAGTATAAAGGGAGATAAATTCTCGAAGCTTGGTGGGGACTTTTTGTTTATACCATCTTCAAAGGGGGAGAAAACGTGTTGAAGGACATATTTATAGCCCGGGCACATTCCATTGCCATTTTTTCAAACGCGTGGTGGGGTGTTTGAATAGGCAAAAGGAAGAGAAGAAGGATAAAAGGAAATCCCCCCCCCCCATTCCCTGTTTCCTTTTCTCCTTCTCTTCCTTTCACCTACCCAAACACCCCAACCATGCTTTTGAAATATGGCAATACAGCCTTTGACACGTGTTCACTTCCCCTTTGAAGATAGTATAAATGAAAAGCCCCCATCAAGTTTCGGGAATGTATCTCCCTTTATATTTCCAATTATTCACCATTCATTGACTTAGGGTCAAAGCTTGCTTTCATTCCTTTGTCCTCTTACAAGGTTCATTTATCTGTAGGCAGGTGTTTCAATACTATTCTAATTACATCTTACCTGGATGCAGTTATTCCTGGAAAAATCTCAGGTAAGAGAATTTCTGACTTATAATATTTTTTAATAGCTTATACATTCTATTTATTATTCTATTTTTATTTGGTTCAAATTAAAACGATCGATTTAAATTCAAAATGAGGACACATCTTCTACAAGAGAAAATCACACTAAGTTAGGTTAGCATTTGTTCGATTTTACAAATATTAGTAGGTCTCGACTACACAAGTTGTCTGTCCAACATGTCGAGTATCAAGTTTCGAGATGATAGGATTCCCATAATGTTTTTTATATGATGTCTAGGTATATTAGGTTGTTGGAGTTATTAAGAGGACAAATAGGCAGACACCTACTTGTTTATTAGTGTTGAAATCAAAATTGGTGGAAAGAAGTAAGCTTATGTAGCAGCAAAAAAAAAATAAACTTTCCTTTCCTCACTTCATTTACCCATTTCTTTCAAATATTTGTCCAGTTCTCCTTAAATTTAGGTAAACTTCCAACTGTGAAAAGAGTAGGTACTAGTTTAATCCAATAGTCAGTCACACTTTGAGTAAAAAAAACTTTTCAGACATCTGTTATACAAATATCTTCTCTGAATTAAGTTGATGTTCATTTGTAAAATGTAAAGTGGGCAAAATGTAAAGATGCCCACAGCATTAACTTTACTCGGCTCTTTCAAGCTCTTAACAAAGCATGTTGCCTTCCTGTGCCCTTAACAGATCTTCTCCCTCTTCTCTGTATTCTTTCCAACAAGCCACATATTTAGTAAAACGTTGAAGATGCTACTAAGAGCTTTCCCAAGTGGGTGTTGTGACATCCCATAGTGTTATATCACTTAAAGGGTGTTGCCAAATTTTTACATCATATCAGCATTGTTTTTACTCTGAATTCTTTTCACTTCATATATTGATGTAATTGATTGATCATTGACAATTATTACATGATTACAAATGATTGATTATTAATCAATACATCAAAAATTTACCACTTTTATTTCTTCACGTTTCATATTCAGTGGTGCAGAAAGAACATGTCCAAAGTAATCTCTGGACATGTTCTTTCTCTTTGAAAGCTGTTAACTGACATTGCCAATTTCAGATAGCATTAGTTAAGCTTTTGCTTAGTACTGCACATCTTATCTCTCTCTCTCTCTCTCTCTCTCTCTCTCTCTCTCTCACGCACGCACGCACCCTTGTTTACCTGCTTTTGACTCTGAAACAAAGGAAGTTGCATACTGAGTTACATTTACTGTCAACTTAAGAAAATGGAACAAGAAAAGTAGGGCATTGAATAATTACAAAATTCTAGGATTGTAAATTTACATACTGGTCTACATAGATTTTGATAGTTCCAAAATTCATGGTATTTTTGGGTGTACTTTTAGTACACATTCTAAAAGTCGAAACCATTTTTGCTTATCACTTACAGCTTTTTTACACAGAAATAATTTTACACAGTAATTTGAACAGTAATAATTGTTTTCTTATGTACACACCATTCATATGTGATATGCATACTACTTCCTTTGAGACTGACAGATATAAATATGTTTAGACTTGTCAAAACCCACAAGTCAAGTAGGTGTATAAACCTGCAAAGTGTTTTCTCCACATCCAGTTGTTTTTTGGTGTGGTTGTGCTAATTAGTATCTGCTTCTAATGTGATTTTCATATTCCGTTTTTGACAGTGCCATCTCGTGGCTGTGTAAACTATCCAAATATATTTTGTTACATTTTCAGTAACTGTGATTTGGAAAAACAAAGGCAGGATCATCATTTGTGAAAAATGTGTATGCTGAGTATTTTGGAATTAAATTAGACAACCTACATAAAAGTTGTCCTCTTCCCCTCATAAACTATTCCTTACATTTGTGGAGGACTTGTAATTGTGGAAATGTGGTAAAAAAGGAAGCCATGATATTTGCTATTTCCATGGTATGGAGGGAATCTCGGGATCATACTAATGACTACTACTTTTGTTCTGTAAATGTAGCAGGTTATAACATGAGGGACAAGAAGATCATTGTATCCAAACAACAACATTACTTTGCAGCCAATGTTACAGCTAGGTTTACGTGAAGTTACTGCTACCACCTCCACCATTTGTGTTTGAACATATGCCATTGAATCCTGAATCTGATATTTGTATTCTATTGGATGATATAAACTATTGTGATGAAATTCACAACTCTGAACCACATTTGTTTACGCAATTGAGGTCGGTGATCTTGTGAGAGATTTAACTCAATGAAAAGGTTTTCAGAGCTTAAAAAATGAACCCAAGACAATACAAAAACTGCTGGCCGAGGAACATCCTTTTCATAATATAGACATTGTGAAAAATAATTGGTTCTTCATTTTCCCAAGGAAGGTTCATTGATATATTTTGATAACATTTCTACAGTTATGAACTTTTTTTTAAAATTTCTGCCACAAATCAAAGCAGCAGAGGCTATTTATTGATTCATCAAAGCAAAGCCTCAAAGGAGTCCCATCATAATGGAAATAAGTATGCATCCAGTCTTGTAGACTGCTTAGCATATTTAGAAGAAAGCTACAAAAATATTAAACTTCTTTTGGGCAAAATTCATTACAAGGATCATGGTTGGCTAGCGGATGGATATTTTGAAATTATTGGCCTGCTACTCAGCCAACAAAATAAAAATGCCTTGCTTTTGTGTGAGTGGGATAGTCAAGCAATAAGTGAACAATGAGAAAAGAAAGTGTGCCCAACAGGTGTCTCTAATACCAGGTTCAAAGAACATTAAAGACAAGCCACTGGTAGATCAAATCAAAGTACTTTACCTCTTTTGTATATAAAACTAGGTTTAATGAAACCTCACCCAAGTCCTGAATAAAGAAGGAAATTGTTTTACGCATGTTTGCACTAAAATACGAAATTTCTTACATACGAAAAAATCAAAGCAGGAATTTTTATCAGACCTCAAATCTGCAAGCTGCTGCTAGACTTTGAAGAATCCATGAATCAGAGTGAAAGAGAGATGCTCAGACAGACTTTAAAAACGTAGTATAGTCAATTCTGCTATACCGCAGTACGTGTTCCTAAAAATATCTGCATTATGGTATTTTGTGCATTAAAAACAACAGGGCTTAGGGGAAAAATAGGGATAGGGGCAGAGCACTCAAAAAAAAAAAAAAAAAAAAGTTCAGTCTGGTAAGTAAAACACTAAAAAAATTTAGAAATCCAATAAAATTGCTAACACAGGTTTAAACATCTTAAATTTCTAATAAATAAATAAATATTACAGTAAATGTAGCACTTTACCTTGACAAGATACATTTCTCTTGATTGATATTTCTTCACTGACATTTTTTTTTTTTTTGGATTGCAAAATTTAAAACAGTAAAAAAGATAAGCAAACAATAATGACGAACACGGGACGCCAATTGCACAAGTGATACAAGTTTATGAAGCTTAAAAAATAGGAATGAAGTGAAGATTCTGAAAATTTATGTTTTTTATATGATTGAAGATTTTATGGAAGGGGAAACACATTTCACCATGATAACGTAAAAACCCACACAATTCCAGCTATTGGTATTATCACAAATGCAGTGAGATAGTTTACTACCCTTTTATAATTAGATTGTCCTACCAGAAAAGCCCAATAAACCAGTAACCACAAATTGTTTTTATTGTTTTATGGTATCGACCTCCAGAAATGTGCTCCTCTGCTCACGCTATCCCGCCTCACGAAATTTCTGTTCAAACAGGAAAATGTGAGCTCCTGAAAACACGAGTCGGCCTACAGTATCACGTGTTATCTTGTGAATACAGTAAATGACAAGTTTGTCTCTGACCAATGCAACTACAGTAAATGGGAAATATAGCTCTGACATATTTGACATTTTTTAAGCTTTGTAAACTTGTATGCAGGTCCCAGTTTTTTGTGAAACAATAAACACTCAGGTTATGGGACAATAGTTTTTTTTTTTTTTTTGTTATGAAAACCCTAAACACGAAAGGTATCAAAACCTATAGTACTTAATACCGTGCATGGGTTAAAGGAGAAGTATGGGGGGGGGATGCCGGAAACTTTGCTCTAGAGACTAAACATGGGTTTCGGCACTTCAAGCCTCCAATAAGCAAAGTGGTGGTATTTCACCGGTTGATGAAAGTCATCTACCACCTGTGAATGAATGACATGCTGGAAAAGTACAGAAAATTGTGTTGCAATATGAGTGTTAAGGTAAACTTCTTGTACTCCCATATCAACTGTTTCCCAGAACATTTAGATATTTTGAGTGATGAGCAGGAGGGGGGGGAATTCCATCAGGATATAAAAGAAATGGAAAAAAGGTACCAAGGAGAATGGATTGGCAATATCTACCAAAACTGCTTACTGAGGAAGTCAAAAAAGTGCAAATTTAATGCAGTCTAGTGTATAAGAAATCTAGTTTGTGGCCATATTTGCTTGACAGGTAAACATGCCCTTTGATATGCCCTTTTGAGAGCCTTGTCGATCAATTCGGCCCTGGAAAGGTTGTGCAAGGCTCAAGGGGTAGAATTTTTTTCAGCCTGGACTGTACTTGTTAACAGGAGAGATTGCTTCTACAGGAATGGGATACACTTAAATAGAAAGGGTGCAAGAATATTTGCTGATGCTATCGAGGCAGTGTTAGGTGGTCGGAAAACTGCTAGCTTGGGGGGAGACAAAGACCAATAGATTGACAGTAGCCACTGGCAGAGGTGAAAGAGATTCTTGCACTGCTTCTATTAGAATGAGCAGAAGCCTGAAAAACAAGATGCATGGTATTTCAGAGACTGCTGGGAGCCATTGCGGTACAAGTAAACACATGGGTTGTGTTAGGGTAGCTAAGAATAGAAACAGGTGCAGGTATACTTGCGTGTACACCAATGCTAGGAGTTTAGTAAATAAATTTGATGAATTTGAGGTATTGCTCAAAACATCAAAGGCAGATATTGTTGGGATATCAGAGACGTGTCACACAGATATAAGGGATGCAGAACTGCAGTTTGGGGAGTACAACGTCTACAGAAAGGATAGACAGGATAGGAAGGGGGAGGGGTTATGCTATTAGTTAAGAAACACATAAAAACCAAGGAAGTGAAGCCAGTCGACATCGCTGGACAGTGCAGTGTTGAGTCAGTTTGGTGTGACATAAGCATTGGGAGATCAAAATTGAGAGTAGGAGTGTGCTATAGGCCTAATGACTCTGATGAGTATAATAAGGAACTGTACAGGGAAATAGAGTGGGCCAGTAAATCAGAGAATCTTATAAGGGGAGATTTTAATTTCCCAAATATTGACTGGAATTTGGGGGCTGGTTACTCACACACTAGCAGGGCTTTTGTGGATTTATTGGATGATTGTTTTCCACATCAGCATGTTCGGGAGGCAACTAGAGGGAGTAATACTCTTGATTTGATTATCAGCAGTGATTCTTCATGCATTAAGAATCTGCAGATAAATGAACCACTAGGTGGCAGTGATCACAGTGTGCTGAAGTGGGATTTACTCAAAGAGGTAACTACCATTAGGGGTAAAGGGAAGGGTTATTGCTTCCGTAAAGGCGACTACGATGGACTGAGACAGTATTTAAATTCTATACAGTGGGACCAACTGATGATGTTACCAACAGCAAATTCAAAACGGAAAGCATTCAAAGAACTTATTTTCGAAGCTACTAGGCTTTACATACCAACTAAGAAATCTTGTTCAAGGTTTAGGCCAAAATGGATGTCAGATGAACTAATGAGGCATATGGCAGAGAAGAAAAATGCATGGGATACTTACAAATTAACACATGACACAGAAGCCTATGATAGATACAAGTTGATATGCAACCAAGTTACAAAGGAGGTTAGGCAGGCGAAGGCAGATTATGAGAAATCCTTGGCAAGGGATGCAAAGAAAAACAGCAAAGAGTTCTTTACTTATGTAAACTCTAGAAGGAAGGGGATGAATCAGATTGGGCCACTTGATATTGATGGGTCAACTGTTGATGATCCTGCTCAGGTAGCTAACAAACTAAATGAATATTTTGCATCGACATTCACACATGAGGAGTTATTCAGCAAGGGGAATGCCAGAGGTGTATTCAACTCTAGCAGTAAGCTACAGAATCTTGAAATAACTGGGAGTAAAGTGGAGGAGAAATTGTTGAAGATAAACACAAGAAAGGCACCTGGGGTGGATGGGATCTATCCAGTTATATTAAAGGAGGCAGCAAAGGAAGTAAGCAAACCCTTAGCCATAATTATGAGAGCTTCCTTGGACTCAGGGGAGGTACCCATAGACTGGAGATGTGCAAATGTGACCCCAATTCACAAAGGAGGATCAAAGGCTGACACAAGTAATTATAGACCTGAGAGCTTAACTTCTGTTCCAGGAAAATTAATGGAGGCACTGGTTAAAGAAGCACTGCAGGATCATTTAGACAAGACTTCAGTTATAGCTTAGACACAGCATGGTTTTGTTAAGGGGAAGTCTTGCCTGACCAACTTGATTGGATACTATGATGCAGTCACAAAAGAACTGGATGCAGGGAATAACTTTGATATTATATTCTTGGATCTTAGAAAGGCTTTTGATACTGTTCCACATGGAAGACTGCTACACAAATTGGAGCAGTGTGACATTGGAGGCAAATTGCTGCTATGGATAAAGGGATGGTTGATGGGGAGAAGACAGAGAGTGGTAATCAATGGACACTGCTCATCGTGGACTAATGTTATTAGTGGAGTCCCTCAGGGCTCAGTGTTGGGTCCATTATTGTTTTCTGTATTTATAAATGATATTGATGATGGTATATCAAGCTTAATGTCCAAGTTTGCAGATGATACAAAGGTTGGCAGGGTTGTCAAGGACACTACTGACACTATGCTGCTGCAACAGGATCTAGAAAGGTTGAGCAGATGGGCTGAGAGGTGGCAAATGAAGTTTAACATTGACAAATGTAAAGTACTACACATGGGAAACAGCAACCCCAGAGCAATGTATCAACTCTGTGGTACTACACTGACAGTGGTAGAGAATGAAAGGGACTTGGGGGTGGTTGTGCAGGCAGATATAAAGTTCTCTGGGCAGTGCAGACGGGCTGCAAGAGTAGCTCATGGAGTATTGTCAATGATATACAGGAATTTTTCCAGCAGGGATAAGGAGGTGATTATTCCATTGTATAAGGCAATGGTCAGGCCACACCTAGAGTACTGTATACAGGTCTGGAGGCCTCATTCCAAGAAGGATGTAGAGCTGCTGGAACGAGTACAGAGAAGGGCAACAAGATTAGTGAATGGAACAAAGGGGTGCTCTTACGAAGAAAGGCTTAAGTTTTGCAAATTACAGTGTCTGGAGACTAGGCACCAGCGAGGTGATCTGATAGAGGTGTATAAAGCCTTGAATGGTTTGAGCATGCTCAATGCTGATGGGATTCTTCCTCTAGCTCAGAATAATCACCTGAGAGGGCATAAATTCAAATTGAGGAAAGACAGATGTAGGATAGACGTGCGGAAATTTGCTTTTAGCCAGCGGGTGGTTGGTTGGTGGAACAGACTTCCATCCCTTGTGGTGGAGGTTGATAGCCTAAATAAGTTTAAGGCTCAGCTGGACAGGTATTTTGAACGAACAGAGGGGTGAAGTGGAAGTGGTTTTTTTTTTTTTTTTGTTTTTGGCTGATGCTGCATAAGCTTGCTTTCTTGCATCAAATGCCTCTTCTAATGCTAATGCTAATGATATTTTTGTTTTTACATATTTTTATATAAAAATAACCTGTTGGTAAAATCTGCAGAAATATAATATAAACCCGAAGTACCTTTGTTTCTGATGTGACAGAACAAATTTAAAGTCGCTTTTGAAATTTCCATTTTAGGTTTCTTATCAGTCAGCTGCAAAATATCAGAGAATTTTTCTTAAATACACCTGCTGTTCTCACTGTTGCTTTGTATAATAGCGCAATCACCTCTTTGTCTCTATTGGCAAAGTTTCTATGTATCACTAACCCTGTAAGCTACCCATCAGCCTGTCTACACTATTTAAAATAGTGATGGGGAAAACAATCATTTAACTGACACATTAGAGTAATTGCAGAAAACTGACCCATGTTAGTGACTTAAATCATTGAGATAATTAGAAATAAGTCATCATTCAACCTATGTTCTTCGAGCCTTTTGCTGCTCAAAGTGGGCATACTGTTTGTTGTGCCTTTGTGAATACAGTTTGATATTCCAAAGAGAAGATTCAGCCTCGTTTTTTTTGGGGGGGGGGTAGTAAGACTATAGAGAACTGTAATGATTTTGTAAGCCATTTTTCAGTTATCAAAATTGTGAGAGAATGGAAGCAGTTACAGACATATGCAGCCACTTTAAAGCTTACACTGTCAGGATGAAGGAAAAATTAAAGTTTTACAATGAAATGCAGCCTCAACTCCTAAAAGGGAACATAAAAGTGATCGTCTATCACCCAGTAAACACTGAGTTACCTTCCCCGTGCCCCATTCTGTGCAACCACTCATGGCGCCTCCGTAGCCAGGTGAGAAGGAGCAGCAGTGCATAGCACACGCTTCTTGATTAGACCGGGGTTCGAGCCCGTCACCACCAAATATGGAGGATGCGGAAAGGTCAGGGAATGACCACCGCATATCCCGGAGCAATATGGCCTTAGTTGCTAATGCTCCTAAAAACCAAACAACAAGCAACCACTCATTTTAAAGCTTAAATTGTCAGGATGTTGGGAAAAATAAAAGTTTTATAATGAAATGTACCCTCAACCCCTTAAGGGAACTTGGAATTTAGTTTAAAGACTGTTTAAAAATGTTTGAAACAATGTGTTATAAAAAGCACAGATGTTTTGTGAAAAAATGAGTGAGTTGAAAAGTTGAATTTGGTCGGTGTGCTGTTTTTACGAAGACAGTCGAAAGGTGAATTTGGCTTTGATGGCATCTGACTGAAGAGAATTTAATCTTCTGGTATTGAATTCAGAGTTTGAATTAGCCAGATGGCATGTACAATAAAAGAGTTCATATTGTATTATAAAAAGAGTTTGTGTTGTATTATAAAAAGTTGTGTAAACATAAAAGGAGTTAGTGCTTTGTGTTACTCAAGCATTACTGTTCAAAGTTGGTGTATTTCCAGACTGTGCTGTGAGTGTGTTTAAAATAAGGCATTTTGACATAGTGAATTTTCCCGACACCCTTACACTGTCAAGATATGGGGGAAAATAAAATTTTACAACGAAATTCATCCTTAACTCCTAAAAGGGATCATAAAAGTGAACTCTAGCACCCAGTAAACACCGGATAACCATACCCATGCCCCTTGAAGGCCTGCTGTACAATACAGGCATGAAACCTTGATAGCCTTTCAATTCAATGTAGTGTGTGCATACCATATAGACGTGAATGCAAGGGGTCATCCTTGCTGACATGACCAAGATTATAGAAATGTTATATTGATTAGAGAGGCAGTATGTGCTTCCATATGAAATGTTAGATCACATCACAAGAGTGTGGCTACTACTGTATTTCCTTGGAGAACATTGGATATTAATGAGAACATTACTGTTCACCATAATGTTGGTCCCATGAATGAAATATGCAATTATTGTCAGACACTTCATTTTTCAGCAGAAAAAACATCTGATCACAACAGCTTCTGCTGCCACACAGCTTAGTGTATTTCCCTGAGCCAAACTTTAATGTTAAATTAAAGCAGCTATGTTGACTGATCTACAGTTTATGGCAAATATTCATATGTACAACAGTGCCATGGCTTTTGCCTCATTTGCAGCATGTCAAAAACAAATTCCCAGTGCTGCTCCACCCTGTTTTACGATTCGGGGACAAATACACTGTTACATTTCTAATTTGCCCTCATCAAGAGGAACATTGCCGACATGCAGCCGGCTGTATGTTATTGGTTTCACTTTAGTGAACAGCTTATGAGCAAAAACTTTGGAGAACGTTCTCTGAATGCGCTACTATTGAAAAATTTTGAAATATTTTGAGAATAATCCATGCACTATTGCATACAACAAAGCAGTTGAAGTTTTGGCACAAGAGAATAACACCACACCATACCATACCAAGAGGGCACTGACTCTCTTTAAAAATTACAGCTGTGAGTTACAGGCTCCGAAAAAGTGATAAGTGTTTGCCTTTTTATTTACATAATTGTTATTTTGTATTGTACTTAATACGTAGTCTTATAGTTATAGTTACACTGGTTATTTTTATTTTAATTTAGATAAAGAGTTTTTGTGGATTATTACTTAATATACGTAAAACCGTTATTTCATTAGAATCTTGCAGCCATTGTTTTTGTATATAGTGGTAGAGAATTCAAAATTTTAATTGAGGTAACTAGGTAGCACTAACGTATAATTATAGAAACAGTAATACGCTTCACTGTTTCTATTAGATAGCGTAGTATTGACATTTAATTAATTTAATTTATTGATCTTATTAATCTAAAGTATCATGCCCCAAACTAGAACAGAAAAGCAATGGGCAGCATTGCTGTGACTCAGGGGAGAACTGAGAGGGGGTGATTCTCCAACGCATCACAGCCTAAAAAAATGTGCAACTTATGAAATGTTTGCCAAACTCTCTGGAACGGAACATGATATTGCCATAGGGCATGTCTTTGTGTGTGTGTGTGTGCGCGCGATGTAAGGAGTGTAAGGAAATCAGGCGACAACTCAGCGTTGTTATGGACCTATATGAGGGTTTGAAGGACAGGGGTGGATGCCTTCGAAGGATCTAAATTGAGGGGCCCATCTAGCTCTTAGCTGCCCACATCAACGCCAGAGCTTGCACTCGGTCATCACGCAACACAGCGGCAATCCTCAAGGCAGAATGTGCTAGTCCCACAGGAGCTAGTAGTTGTTGGTGACTCTATTGTCAGGGAAACGGGGAACATGCTTTGTAAAAAGGACAGGTGGAACAGGACCAGGGTATGTCTGCCAACGGCAAAGGTTGATGACGTTGTACAGCGGATATCATCTTTTAAGGGCACAAAAGGTGATATAGTTGTACACGTTGGCATTAATGATATTAAGAGCAGGAGACCGGCAGATTTACTTAACAAGAACAGGTCACTGTTGAAAAAAAAAGCCGGGAATTAGGGTTGAATTTGAAAGTGTCTGCAATTCTCCCCAGACACGATATAAGGGAGTATATGATGAGAGCCTTGTCGATCAATTTGGCCCTGGAAAGATTGTGCAAGGCTCAAGGGATAGAATTTTTTTTCAGCCTGGTCTGTACTTGTTAACAGGAGAGACTGCTTCTATAGGGATGGGATACACTTAAATAGAAAGGGTGCAAGAATATTTGCTGATGCTATTGAGATAGTGTTAGGTGTGTCGGAAAACTGCTAGCATCGGGGAATACGAGGACTAATAGTTTAACAGTAGCCGCAGGCAGAGGTGAAGGTGATTCTTGCAAAACTTCTAATAGAATAAGTAGCGACCCGGAGCGAGGAGTGTTGGGGGTTTCAGGGACGGATGGCAGTCATCGTGAAACAGGTGGGTATATGGGATGTGTTAGGATAACTAGAAATAAGAGCATGTATGCTTGTATGTATACCAATGCTAGAAGTATAGTAAATAAATTTGATGAATTTCAAGTGTTGGTCAAGAGATCAAAGGTGGATATTGTTGGGATAGCAGAGACGTGGTGTCACACAGACATAAGGAATGCAGAACTGGAATTTGGGGAGTACAATATGTACAGAAAGGATAGACAGGATAGAAAGGGAGGAGGTGTTATGCTGTTAATTAAGAAAAACATAAAATCAAAAGAAGTGCACCCAGTTGATATAAATGAACAGTGCACTGTTCATCTATTGAGTCAGTTTGGTGTGACATAAGCACGGAGAAAGCAAAAATAAGAGTAGGAGTGTGTTAGAGGCCTAATGACTCGAATGAGTACAATAAACAATTGTAATAGAGTGGGTTAGTCAATCAGAATGTCTTATAATGGAGGATTTTAACTTCCCAGATATTGACTGGAACTTGTGGGTTGGTTACTCACACACTAGTCAGACTTTTGTGGATTTATTGGATGATTGTTTTCTGCAGCAGCATGTTTGAGAGGCAACCAGAGAGAGTAATACTCTTGATCTGATGATCAGCAGTGATCATTCATGAATTAAGAATTTGCAGATAAAGGAACCACTAGGTGGCAGTGATCACAGTGTACTGATGTGGGATTTACTTAAAGATTTAATTACCACCAGGGGAAAAGGAAAGGGTTTTTGCTTCCATAAAGGTGAGTACAATGGTCTCAGAAAGTTTTTAAATTCTGTATAGCGGGATCAAGTGACGATGTTACCAACAGTAAATTCTAAGTGGGAAGCATTCAAGGAATTAATCGTGGATGCTACTAAAAGTTTCATACCTATTAAGAAATATAGTTCAAGGTTTAGGCCTAAATGGTTATCTAATGAACTAATAAGACTCGTAACAGAGAAGAAAAATGCATGGGATGCATATAAATTATCAAGCGACTCAGAAGCTTATGGCAGATATAAGCTAGTCTGTAATCAGGTCACAAAGGATATTAGGCAGGCGAAGGCAGATTACGAGAAATCCTTGTCAAAATATGCTAAGAAAAACAGGAAGGATTTCTTTACCTATATAAACTCTAAAAGGAAGGGGATGAATCTGATTGGTCCACTTGACATCGATGGTTCGACTGCTGATGATCCTGCTCAGATAGCAAACAAACTGAATGAGTATTTTGCATCTACATTCACACATTAGGAATTATTAAGGTTTGAAAATGGCAGAAGGTTATCAAATAGTAGCAGGATACTTAATGATTTTGTAATAACTGAGAGCAAAGTGGAGGAGAAATTGTTGAAGTTAAACAAAAGAAAACCATCTGGAGTGGATGAAATCTATCCAGTTATATTAAAGGAGGCGGCAAAGCAACTAAGCAAACCCTTAGCCATAATACGTTCCCATGAATATATTAATATTCGTGGGAACCTCCCTTGAGTCCAAGAATCCTTGGACTCAAGGGAGGTTCCCACAGACTGGAGATGTGCAAATGTATCCCCAATTCAAAAAGGGGGATTGAAGGATGACACGAGTAATTACAGACCAGTTAGTTTAACTTCTGTTCCGGGTAAAATAATGGAGTCACTGTTTAAAGATGCATTTCAGGATCATCTAGACAAGACTGCAGCAATAATTCAGACACAGCATGGGTTTGTTAAGGGAAAGTCTTGTCTGACAAATATGATAGGATAATATGATGTGGTTACAAAGGAACTGGATGCAAAAAATAATTTTGATATCATATATTTGGATTTCAGGAAAGCTTTTGACGCTGTTGCCCATGGAAGACTTGTACAAATTGGAGCAGAATGGTATTAAGGGTAAGTTGCTACAATGGATAAAAGGATTGTTGAGCGGAAGAAGACAGAGGTGTGGTAATTAATGGGTGCTGCTCTTCGTGGACTAATGTTATTAGTGGAGTCCCACAGGGTTCGGTTTTGGGTCCACTGTTGTTTTGTATATTTATCAATGATATTGATGAAGGTATATCAGGCTTAGTGTCGAAGTTTGCGGATGATACAAAGGTTGGCAGGATTGTTAACGACAGTAATGCAGTGTGCAGCTGCAACAGGATCTAGATAATTTGGGCAGATGGGCTAAGAAGTGGCTGGAGCATGCTCAATGCCGATGGGATTCTTCCTCTTTCTCAGAATAATCACCTGAGAGGGCATAAATTCAAATTGAGGAAGGACGGATGTCGGATAGATGTGTGGAAATTTGCCTTTAGCCAGCGGGCAGTTGGTTTGTGGAATAGACTTACATCACTTGTTGTTGAAGTTGATAGCCTAGACAAATTTAAGGCTCAGCTGAACAGGTATTTCGAACGAACGGAGGGGTGAAATGGGAGTAGTGGTTGTGTTTTTTTTTTTTTTTTTTTTTTTTTTGCCTGATGCTGAATAAGCTTGCTTTTTTGCATCATATGCCTCTACTAATGCTAATGCTAAACTGAAGTTTAACCTTGACAAATACAAAATACTGCATATGGGTAGAAGTAACCCCAGAGAAACATACCAATTGTATGGTACTACACTTAATGTGGTAGAAAATGAAAAAGACCTGGGAGTAACTGTGCAGTCAGATATGTAGTTTTTTGAGCAATGCAGACAGGCTGCCAGGGCAGGTCATGAGGTTTTGTCAATGTTATATAGGAATTTTGCTAGCAGGGAGGAGGTGGTGATTGTCCCTCTGTATAAGGCAATGGTCGGGCTGCGCCTTGAGTACTGCATACAGGTCTGGAGGCATCATTTTAGGAAGATTGTAGATTGGCTTGAGCGTGTACAGAGAAAGGCAACAAGATTGGTGAGGGAAATGAAGGGATCCTCTTACCAAGAGAGGTTTAAGTTCTGCAAATTGCAGTGGCTGGAGACTAGACACCTGTGCAGTGATCTGATTGAGGTGTATAAGGCCTTGAATGGGTTGAGCACACTGAATTCTGATGGGATCCTTCCATTTGTTCAGATTACAAACCTAAGGGGGCATAAATTCAAATTAAGAAAAGACAGATATAGAATAGATGTGTGGAAATTTCCCTTTAGCCAGCGGGTGGTTATTAATTTCTGGAACAAACTTCCATCTGTTGTGGAAGTTGATAGGTTGAATAAATTTAAGGAGGAACTGGACAGGCATTCGGAGGGAATGGTGTGATTTTTTTTTTTTTTTTTTTTTGGCGGATGCTGCATAAGTTCATACACTTGCTTTCTTGCATCACATGCTACTACTTCTGGGACACCGGCATTAGTAGAGAAGTTGGAAGACAGAGAGCCATCTACCTTCACCCTCAGTGAACGATCAGAGAGAAAACAGGATAACCAATTACTAAAAACAGTTGGCAAACCATAAGATGGAAGCTTGTTTAGAAGACTTTTATGCCAAACACGATCGAAAGACTTTTAGATGTCAAGAGAAACTACAGGTGTTTCACCGAATCTTTCCATTGAATTAGTCCATAAATGGGTAACATAAGCTAGAACATTACCAGTGGATCGACTCTGACAGAGTCCATACTGGCGATCGTTGATCAGACGGAAGGTTTCTAGGTAGTTTAAGAGTTGGCGGATAATTGATTTCTCCCTTACTTTAGAAAGAGTAGAAGTAATTGCAATGGGATGATAATTGGAGGGGAGGGATTTGTCACCCTTTTTAGGAACTGGCTGGATATGAGCAAATTTCCAAGCAGAAGGAAAAAACACCTTTGGAATAAGAAAGTGAAAAAAGGCTGTGAAGAATTGTAGTAAGTTCAGGAGCACAGGTTTTGAGAACAAGTGGAGAAATACCATCGGGACCCGGAGCTTTCATAGCATCAAGATTCATCAAAATCCTTCAGACATTCTTTTGACGGAAGACCACAGGAGGCATTGAATGGATTGTATTGGGAATGGTGGGCGGTGTTTTTCCAAGATCATTAATATATGAGTTGGAAGAAAAATGGGATGCTAGCAGGTCAGCTTTATCCTTGGCTAAAGTGACAACAGAACCATCTGGTTTGGACAGAGGTGGGAGCAGAGTGGGGCAAACGTTGCGGCCAATAGCTTTGGCAAGGGACCAGAATGCTTGGCTACCATTAGTGCAAGAAGCAAGTTTTCTACTCTTAGCCTGTTCAAACTCTAGTTTGGACTGCTTTACTATTGTTGCAAGCTTTGGTGTAGGCAGAAAATGAAACTGAAGAATTAGAAACAAGCCAATTACGATATGCAACATTCTTCTCTTAACAGCGTTAGCACATTTATTGGAAAACCAAGGTTTAGATAAAGGACGAAATTTTAAAGTGGAGTGTGGGATAAGGATTCCATTCCTGCAAAAATAATTTCACTGACACGATCTGAAGAAACATTGACATCAGAAGTTTTGAAACAGTAATCCAACCAAGGAAAAGAAGAAAAAACATCTCGCAGATCACCCCATTTTGCATTCTTGTAATGCCAAACAGCACTAGGTTGGGAATTGCCATGGGATAAAGGCTCCATTGGAGAAGAGACAATCACCAAGTTGTGATCTGAGTGCCTAAAGGACCTCTCACTTCGACCGTGTATTTAGAAGGGTTGTTTGTGAGAAAAGGTTCAAGCGTGTTGGCTGTATGATTAGGATTGTCTGGTATTCTTGTGGGTAAATGAACAATCTGTGCAAGGTCATTAGTAATTACAAAAGCCTGAGCATCTCGACCAGCTAGGTTGGTGTGACTAGAAAAAGGAAGCCAGCTGGAGTTGTGAACATTAAAATCACCGAGGAAAATTACCTCACTGTTAGGAAAGTTGGACAGGAGAAATCAAATTGCAAAGAGAGGAAGTCAAAAAGCTCCAAGTGATTAGTGGAGTTGGGAGAACAGTAGAGACAACAGATGAATTTTACACAATGAGGTAGAGAGATTTTAAGCCAAAGAAGATCAAAGAGAGTAGATTCCAAATTGCCAAGTCTCTGACAGGGAATATCAGAATGGACATATGCACAAGTACCACCTTTGAGGCCAAATGAATCATACAGCGAATAATTTGGGCATCTGAGATGAGCAGTAGTTGAATCAACTGATAACTGAAATTCTATCAGAAAAAGTACATGGGGTTTTGGCAGACTGCAAGTGGAAATGGACATCGTTAAGATTAGAATTGAGACCACGTATATTTGTGAAATGAATTAGGAAGTGCTTGCGAGGTTTAGATATTTTCGCAGATAAGCTTGCTCTATTAGTTTGACAATTCATGGTGTATTCAATAGTAAGAAAAAGTGGGTGGGACATGCTGTATGACGTAATGGAATTTTTGGATACGGCATACGCATGGTAAGAATATACCCAGATCCTTGACATAATGTGGCCTCGACAATGCTTCTCGCATACACACTACTCGGACTCCCTCCAGTCACTATCTGGCAGAGTAGAGGTAGCAAGATTATGCACTAGCTGATCCGGAAGGCTCCTAAAGAGTTACCAGTAGGTTCGGTCCGGTGTACTAACTAGTGGCTGGCCTGCTAACACCGTTTTAGAGCTGTACCCGCAAAATGTAAGGAATATTGGATCTCTCCGCGATGTTCTTTGTAACCTCAAAAGTCATCAGTCATACTGAATGATGGAAGAGATAGGGAAAGGTTGACTGGACTTAGCTCTAGAGACTAAACATGGGTTCAACCACTTCAAGCCTCCAATAAGCAAAGTGGTGGTATTGCACTGGTTGATGAGAGTCATCCACTACCTAGTACTGCCTGGTAACATAGATGGCGGCATTGCTCCATTTGGTGTGGGCACCACACCTCAACCCCTGCTTATGTTGGTTCACACCTGGGTGGTCACCCACAAGCACATGGTGGGTGGTCACCCACCATGTACTTGTGCATGGAGGTTATAGCCAGGATCACAAAAGTCCCACCATCGTGAAGGTGCAAGCAGAGGATTTGGCTGTCAGAGACCATCCGGACTTCGCCGAAATTGGGTCCACTTCACTTGAGTGTCACCCGAATATCAGTTCCATCAGCGTTTTAGATTCCCAGGTAGCAAGTGCAGCTTGTCTGGCATATCTGAGAGAATGTCTGTGACAACCTCAAGGACCTAAAAAAAAAAAATAAGTATTATTAAGACTCCAAATTGAAAAATAAAAAATACACTTACTTGATGAATCTAATGAGAGACACATTTTCATTGACACATGTTTTGCGACACATATTTTGCTGAAATTAGGGGTCAAAGCTAAAGCTGGTAATTGACAGCAAGTGTCAGCTGAAGCATCAAGTTTGTTTCTCCTTTTTGGTTTGTGTTACAATATT
This sequence comes from Mastigoproctus giganteus, assembly GCF_048544385.1. Classification (NCBI taxonomy): domain Eukaryota; kingdom Metazoa; phylum Arthropoda; class Arachnida; order Uropygi; family Thelyphonidae; genus Mastigoproctus; species Mastigoproctus giganteus. Next base: position 89,740,660 of record NC_143587.1, on the reverse strand, counting down.
TGGCTAATCCATTCACATTAATAATTCATCACAAATGATAAAACTGTACATACTGCTTTGTCTGCTCTATTAGAGAAAGATTGCAACAAATTTGCCCAAATGAAGACAGTGGAACAATAAAAAATTTTCTGGAGTGACTTTTTCTGGAGAAAATTTTCTGGAGGGAATACATGAATTTGAGAGATATCAATCAGTTCTTCTTTTGTGGATAGTACAGAGGAGTTGTGGTTTTTCAGGAAAGGGTTAACTATTCACCTGTAATTTTCAATGTCTGTATTGACAGGAAATTATTCTTCAAAAGAGATTGACAGTTGTGTGAATTATGGCTTACTGTAAGACTGACTCTGGAAAGATATTATTTTTATCAACAAGTCATTATTATTATTATTATTATTATTATTAGCTATATGGTGCAAGAAAGCCTGAGACTTATGCTGCACCAACCAAAAAAAATTCCAGAATTACCCTGAGAGAGAGAGAGAGAGAGAGAGAGAGAGAGAGAGAGAGAGAGAGAGAGAGAGAGAGAGAGAGAGAGAGAGAGAGAACAAGTGTCAGAAGTAGAAGGGAATCACCAAGAAAGAGAAGAATGATGATATCCAGCTAAGGACCCTTGGTGTGCCAAACCCATGCAACCAGACGTGACCCCCCTAGGGTTAGCATGTTGAAACGTGAGAGAAGACCCTGCTTCTACGAGGATGGGATACACTTAAATAGAAAGGATGCAAGAATATTTGCTGATGCTATTGAGTCAGTGTTAGGTAGGTCAGAAAACTAGCTTGGGGAATACAGACTGATAAATTAACAATAGCCACAGACAGAGGTGAAAGTGTTTCTTGCACCGCTTCTATTGGAATGAGTAGCAGCCTGGAAAGCAAGGTGCCGGGAATTTCAAGAAATGCTGAGTGTCATCATGGAACAAATAAATACATGGGCTGGGTTAGGGTAACTAAAATTAAGGATAGGTTCATGTATACTTGCACATATAACAGTGCTAGGATTATAGAAAATAAATTTGCCAGATGTTATTGGGATATCAGAGACATAGCATCACACAGGAATAAGGAATGCAGAATTGGAATTTGGGGAATACATGTACAGACTCAAGGAATTAATCTTGGTAGTTACTAGGCTGTCTTTCTTTCAGAATGCCATTATAAATATTAGTATTAGCATTAGCAGGGGCATATGATGCAAGAAAGCAAGCTTATACAGCATTAGCCAAAAAAAAAAAAAAAAAAAAACCTCCCATTTCACCCATCCATTGGCTCCAAATGTTTGTCTAGTTCTGCCTTGAATTTATTTAAGTTGTCAACTTCTACAACAACAGATGGATGTGTGTTCCAGCAATCAACCACCCCGCTGGCTAAAGGCAAATTTATGTCCACTCAGGTGATTAATCTGGGCAAGAGGAAGAATCCCAACAGCATTGAGCATACACAAACCATTCAAGACCTTATACACTTCAATCAGATCACCTCACAGGTAGGTGCCTCCGTAGCCAGGTGGGCAGGAGTAGCAGTGCATAGCACACACTTCTTGATTAGACCGGGGTTCAAGCCAGTGACCACCAAATACGGAGGAGGCGGAAAGGTTAGGGAATGACCACCACATTTCCCGGAGCAATATGGCCTTAGTTGCTAATGCTCCTAAAAAACAAATAACAAACAAACAAACAACAAACCTCACAGGTGGTGCCTCGAGAGCCAGGTGGGCAGGAGCAGCAGTGCGTAGCACACGCTTCTTGATTGGACTGGGGTTCGAGCTCGTGACCACCAAATACGGAGGATGCGGAAAGATCAGGGAATGACCACCACATATCCCCGGAGCAATATGGCCTTAGTTGCTAATGCTCCTAAAAACCAAATAACAACAACAACCTTGCAGGTGCCTAGTCTCCAAACACTGTAATTTACAAAACTTAAGCCTTTCTTTGTAAGAGCAACCCTTTGTTCCATTCTCTAATCTATTGTCCTTCTCTGTACTCATTCCAGCAACTCCACATCCTTCCTAAAATGTGGCCTCCAGACCTGTATATAGTACTCAAGTGTGTGGCCTGACCATGGCCTTATACAAGGGGATAATTACATCCTTTTCCCTGCTAGAAAAAGTCCTCTATATCATTGACATAACACCATGAGCTACTTTTGCAGACCGTCTGGACTGCTCAGAAAACTTCATAACTTTTCATCCCAACTAAAAAATACTGTTCAAGATTTAGGCCTAAATGAATGTGAGATCAACTAATGATACTTGTGGCAGAGAAGAAAAATGCATTGGATGCACATAAATTATCAGGCGATGCAGAAGCCTATGGTAGATATAAGCTAGTCTGTAATCAAGTCACAAAGGATGTCACTTGATTACAGACCAGATTATGAGAAATCTTTGATAAAGGATGCAAAGAAAAACAGCAAAAGACTTCTTTACTTATATAAACTCTTGAAGGAAGAGGATTAATTAGATTTGTCCCTTTGATATCGATAATTTGACTGTTTATGATTCTGCTTAGGTAGCTGGCAAACTGAATGATTATTTTGCATGTACAAGGTTGTTAAATTAAAGTATCCCTATGTAGAGGGCTCTGGACCGAGTTCTAAGGCTTGTACTGAAGAGAAATTTGGACAACAAGTACAATAAAGAATGCGCTCGCTATTTATTGGAAAAAAAAAAATTTATTACAAAATTTGTCACTATATGGCACTGTGGCAATACAACTCACTTGAACAGTGCTACATTGAACAGCACAATTGTTCAATGTGTCTCCCATTTTGGTCAACAACAGTTTCCATTCGAAGGATAGCATTTTCTACAGCAGAACGTAATATGTCAACTGGAATAGCAAACACACTACGTCTAATGCTGTCCTTCAGATCTGCCAGAGTTTGACATCCTTCCCGATACATCTGGTTCTTCAAAAAACCAGAAGTCGCATGGGGGGTGAGGTCCAGTGATCTCATACGGTGATGAACTGCTGATGAGACATTTGTCTGTAAAGTGTTGCCTTAGCAATCTTAGGACACAACGGTGGATGTGGGGTGGCGCACCATCTTGCATGAATATGGTATCCTGAAGGCACCCAAGTTGTTGCAACTCTGGTATTGCGAAATTTGCCAACATTTCATAACATCGCTGTCCAGTGATGGAACAGGTGCGGGGTTCAGTCGGTATTACCTGTTCAAAAAAAAAAATATAGCCCAATCATGAATGTGGCCATAAATCCACACCACACTGTTACTTAAGCAAACCACTTTACTCTCAGTTATTACAAGATTATCTAGCGTACTGCCAGAGTTGAATACACCTCTGGCATTCCCCTTGCTGAATAACTCCTCGTGTGTGAATGTCGATGCAAAATATTCATTCAGTTTGTTAGCTACATGTGTGAACGTCGATGCAAAATATTCATTTAGTTTGTTAGCTACATGTGTGAATGTCGATGCAAAATATTCATTTAGTTTGTTAGCTACATGTGTGAATGTCGATGCAAAAATATTCATTTAGTTTGTTAGTTACCTGAGCAGGATCATCAACAGTTGAACCATTGATATGAAGTAGACCAATCTGATTCATCCCCTTCCTTCTAGAGGCGCCTCCATAGCCAGGTGGGAAGGAGCAGCAGTGCACAGCACACGCTTCTTGATTAGACCGGGGTTCGAGCCCGTCACCACCAAATACGAAGGATGCGGAAAGGTAAGGGAATGACCACCGCATATTCCGGAGCAATATGGCCTTAGTTGCTAATGCTCCTAAAAAATCCAAATAACAAATAACCCTTCCTTCTAGAGTTTACATAAGTAAAGAACTCTTTGCTGTTTTTCTTTGCATCCTTTGCCAAAGATTTCTCATAATCTGCCTTTGCCTGCCTAACCTCCTTTGTGACTTGGTTACAGACCAGCTTGTATCTATCATAGGCTTCTGTGTTACGTGTTAATTTATATGTATCCCATGCATTTTTTTTCTCTGCCATGTGTCTCATTAGTTCATATGACATCAACATTAGTTCAACCTTGAACAATATTTCTTACTTGGTATGTAAAGCCTGGTTGCTTCCATGATTAATTCTTTGAATGCTTCCCATTTTGAATTTGCTGGTGGTAACATCATCAGTTGGTCCCACCGTATAGAATTTAAATACTGTCTCAGACTACCATAGTCACCTGTAGAAAAGCAAAAATCCTTCCCTTTACCCCTGATGGTAGTTACCTCTTTGAGTAAATCCCATTTCAGCACACTGTGATCACTGCCATCTAGTGGTTCCTTTATCTGCAGATTTTTAATGCATGAATAATCACTACTGATAATCAGATCAAGAATATTGCTCACTCTAGTTGCCTCCCAAACATGCTGCTGTAGAAAAGAATCATCCTGTAATCCACAAAAGATTAAAACAATCATCCAATAATCCACATAAGAACACATCCAAAGAAATAAATTGGGATGCTAATGTGCCCCAAAGACATGGGGCCCATTAGCATCCCAACTCACTATTTACCATGTAACATAAAAATAAACCTTAACCGGTGACCAGCCAGCCAGCCAGGAGATGCTTCCTGTACAGAAATTCCCATAGTGATAAAGGAATTAAGTGGCAGGGGACAAAGAATAGTTATTAGCATTAGTTGATACAAGAAAGCAAGCTTATAGAGAGCATCAGCCAAAAAAAAAAACCTTTCCATTTCACCCATCTGATCACTCCAAATGTTTATCTAGTTTAGCCTTAAATTTATTCAAGCTTTCAACTTCCACAACAACAGATGGAAGTCTGTTCCAGCAATCAGCTACCCGCTGACTAAAGGGAAACTTGTGTACATCTAGGGATGTGATAATCGGTTAACCAAAGCATTATTTGGCTTATAGGAAGTAGTACAACAAAATGGCGCTGACAATTGCAATTTTTTTATTAATAACATGAATTGCATAAACAAATAGATAATATAAAAAAAAGTAAGTAAAAATATTTCTTTTTTTAATCACATTTATTTCTTTTTAAATAATTATTACAATTAAAAACAAAAATATAAAGTTTGAAAATTTTATTTTTTCAAAAAGTAGTACTTTAAGTAAACAAGTGCATCTAAGAGTTCGGGATTAATTCTATTTCTAATCTTGGTTTGTAAAGCAGAGCACATATAAAAAATTCGTTCTGTAGCAGTGGAAGTTGGCTTTACTGTTAATAGAGAATTATGAAGATTTTCCAAAGTTTTTGTGCATTGTCCCATACTTTCAAAGAAGTTAATTTCTTTCTGAATGTCATCAGTTTTCGAACAATTATTGGACTTAAAACAGCCGTCAATAGTCACTCTGAATTCATTGACAAGTGACATATTTATGTCAGTGTTACTATTTGTTTCGGTACTATCCGTCATAGTAACATTGTTTTCAGAAAGACTTGTATCTTTATTAGGAAATAGTCTCATAATTAATGTTTTTGCAAATGGGTATAAAACTGACTTTTGAACATAGCTTAGATCATCTTGATCTTGATTATTTTTGGGCAGGTTTCCCGTTTGTAAAAATTTCATTAGAGATATTAATTATTTATTCCTGCGTTCGAAAACTTTATTTTTAAATGGTTCTGACATTTTGATACTTAAATCATTTTCTATTTCTTTAAGATTTGCAAACATGAATTTTAAAATACCTTCCGAAGTCATCAGTGTCGTGTAGAGCTTTTTTAATACAATTTTTAACAAGAACTAATTTTTCAAACATTGGAATTCATGAATTCCATCTAGTTTTCACATCTAGAAGTAATGACATTTCTTTCCCCTTTTCTTCAACTGTGTATTTTTGAAGAATTGAATTTTTCACACTTGAATTTTTAAGAATTTTAATAAGTACTCGGGAACGCATTTAAATTTTATATTAACTCCAGTTCATTATTATTCTGATACGAAATATCTAAACTATTTTCTAATTGTAAGTCATCATCAGAATCAGATACATCATCAGTTTCATTTTCATTAACTTCTGCATCAAGTGATTCCTTTTTATTTTGATAAAAAACATCAAGAACAGCTAAGTGAATAGTGTGACTATAACATAACTGGTTCTCAACTCCAGTTAACAAACCATACTTTTGCATTGCCTTTGCACCATCATGTGTAGATGCAACAATGTCATTTTCAAATTCAATGCCAAATTCTAGTTTATTCTTGACAATTTCTTTAGTGTGAAGGGTGTTGCAACTACCTTTTATGTAAATTATAAAAACAACCTTTTATGGAAATCATGGGTTTCACTATAACATGGTTTTCAATTAAGCATAAGTCTGCGAAAAGGTCTTTGTTATCGGGTTCCATAATAGTCATAAAGTTTATTGCTTTATGACTATTATGTTTGTTTATAATTTTGTATCCTAACTTATAATAAATTTATTAGTTTCCAGAGGAAGCAATAAACTTTATGACTAAGTTTAAGTCGAAAATTTACAGTAATAGCCAGACATGTACTCTACATGTATGCTGCATTGTCGTAGCCTAGGTATGTGTACATATATGCTGTGGTGCTAACTCTATTGTCTCACATGCCCCAATAGCTCTCCTCAGGCAGTCAGTGGCAATGTGCAACAGTGTTCCATCCTGACATGACAGTGCTTTTCAAACTTTTCATTTTGCAATTTATTTTTTACCCCTTTAAATATGAAATGATGAGTCAAAAGAGGGAAAGTAATGAAAGCGGTGGAGCTACTAAACGTAAATGGCTTACATTAGAAAAAAAAAAAAAAAAAAACAACTTGATATTATCAAGTGCCACAAAGATGGTGCATCGTATGCTAAAATTGCACGGGGAAAATAGAATGAACGATGCATCAGTGCAAACGATTATTCAAAGGAGGATCAGTATAAAGAGAAGAGAATTTCTACTGCATCTTACATGATGAAAGTGATAACTAAGCAAAGAAGTTCACTATTTATTAATATGGAACGTCTTTTATTAATATGGATAGAAGGTGAAAGTGAAAGTGCAAACAAAGACACTGCTGCAAGATTTCCCAGTGAATTGAAAGACATCATTGAAGAAGGTGCTACAAGGACGAACAAATTTTCAATGTCGACGAAACTGGACTCTTCTGGAAATTAGAAAACCAGTAAACTTTTTTAGCTGAAAATGAAAAGGCCCAACCTGGATATAAAGCATCAAAAGACTGTTTAACACTTTTGTAGGGCGGAAACTCATCTGGGGATTTTAAATTGACGCCTGTACTCATATTCAAAGCAGAAAACCCAAGAGCTCTAAAAGGTTGTGTATGAAGTGCATTGCCCGTAATTTAGCAATCCAATCAGAAAGCATGGATTACAAGAGAATTGCTTACAGAATGGTTCACAAATTATTTTTGTCTGACAGTTGAATGTTACTGCAAAGATGAAGGGATGAAGTTAAAAATTTTATTGCTTTTAGGCAATGCACCAGGCCATCCACCTGAAATTTCTGATTTCAATGAAAATATAAAAATATGCTTTCTTCCATCTAACACAACTTCTCTCTTACACCCCATGGATCAAGGCGAATTATCTGCGGCGAACTTTTTCCCAAGCAATTGAAGCTTCAACAGGGGTGGGATCATCATCTTTACAAAGTTATTTTGGAAAAATTATAACATCAGGAATGCGATCGAAAATATATCTGCATCTTGGCTAGAAATCACTGCCAACAACATTTTTTTCTGTTTGGCAGCATATTTTGTCCCATTCAGCAAATGATATCACTGGTTTTGAATTGCAAGTTCAGACAATTGCCGAAGACATTGTGAAGATTGAAAAATACTTGGGGTTCGAAACTTTGGACACTGCCAATGTACATGACTGCATTGACTAACATGCAAATAACTTAGATGAAGCAACTCTCTTGAAATTGACAAGCAAACTGCATATAAAGTAGAGGAAAGCAATTCCGAAGTGGATAACACTGAAGTGGCATCAAAAGAATTTTCAACAGAAGAATTGAAGAGAAAGTTTTTTTGGGGGTGGGGTTGACAAGGCCTGCGAGGCGATTTTAAATGGAGATCGGAATGTAGCATCAAGATACGGCAAATTTTTCAAGACAGGATTCAATGCTACAAAGACTTGTCCGCTGAGAAAAAGAAGAGACAACTTCACCAGACTTCATTATTGAAATACCTAAATAAACAATAAAGCTTTTTTCTCATCTCTCATGATGTTACCTTTATATTAATAAAATTTTTGCATATTTTTTATTTCAAATCCTTTTAATTGGCTATCAAGTGCAAATTGTTTATAGATTTATTGTAATTTGTTTATAGACTGTTTCTCTGGTATTCATTGAATTAAAACCCATTATAATTATACCTCAATCAGCTAGGTTTCACATAACACGGAACAATTTTGGTACCAGTTATCAGTGCTATGCAGGGTATTGCTGTACTTTTTTCTAGGTGTAAAGTCACATTAAGATAACGCTTCATAGTAACACTAGTCCATTCCTCAACCGTCATGGAAAATTTTACATTATTGTTAATTAACTTTATGAATTCATCTTTCTGTTTCAATTTTACCTTCTTACAAAATGAAACGGTTAACTTTCTTACTGTTGCTCGACTGGCATTTCATAGCCCCTTTTCACAATAAATTTGCGAACAGCTCTAGAATTAGTTGTTGTTGTTATTTGGTTTTTAGGAGCATTAGTAACTAAGGCTATATTGCTCCGGGTATATGCGGTGGTCATTCCCTGACCTTTCCGCATCCTCCGTATTTGGTGGCTCACGGGCTCGAACCCCAGTCTAATCAAGAAGCATGTGCTACGCACTGCTGCTCCTGCCCACCTGGCTACGCAGGTGCCTAGAATTAGTTATTGCACTAATTAAAAAATTAGCTTTCACCACACATTCAGACAATAGTTCGACTAAATTTTTGCATTTTATATATGTCAATATAGAACTGCTTTCAAGTAGCATTGTCGTCTTCAAATGCAATGTTGTGTTTGTGTAGATTATTTCGCAGTCCTGTTGTGGAAACTCCTTTGCACTGTATAGTGACAGAACATTGAGAACAGCAAGCAGAATGCTGATCGATTTTATTAAAATAATTCCATACTTCTGATTTCTTTGAATTCATCTTGAAAAACCCATAAAATAATTTTAAATAAATTAATATAATAAAATATAAGACTGATATAAATTGAAACTCACATAAATAATTAGGTAAGCAAAACTGAGCTATTCTACTAAAAACAGAAAAACATATTTATTATTTAAGAAAATACAATTTATAAATTGTATAAATTACCTATGAAAATCACTACTTTTAATGTTCACTTAATCAATCTCTAAAGGAAGACTGACTGTATAAAATAATTTTTAAAAAAAGATGGGAAGTAAAGAGATAATGTTATATGAATTAAGAAGTACAAGAAAGAAAAGAGGTATATTTTCTTCAAGAAGAAACACTGAAATACTCACAGAGATATGAACTGTGAAAAATAAAAAGAAGTTTTGGCTTTAGTAAGATATTAACATTTAAAAGGTTTACTCTCCCATGACGGAAATTTCAGGTGTTTTCATTCACAGCCCACGTACCGGTAGCTCACTCCTCGCGGAACAGCACCAGTTCATATACCAGTGGTTGGGAACCTTTGTTCTAGATTTTATATAAGTAAAGAAGTCTTTGTTGTTTTTATTTGCATCCTATGCCAAGGATTTCTCGTAATCAGCCTTCACTTGACTAACCGCCTTTGTGACTTGATTACAGCTATATCTATTTATATTATATCTACCATAGGCTTCTGTGTCACCTGCTAATTTATATGCATCGCACGCATTTTTCTTCTCTGCCATGAGCCTCGTTAGTTCATCTGACATCCGTTTAGGCCTAAATCTTGAACAGTATTTCTTAGTTGGTATGAAAAGTCTCCAAGATTAATTCATTGAAGGCTTTGCCCATTTAGAATTCACTGTTTTTGACATCATCAGTTGTTCACATGTATAGAATTTAAAAACTGTCTGAGACAACTGTAGTCACCTTTACGAAAGCAAAAATTCTTCCCTTTACCCTTAATGTAGTTACATCTTTAAGTAAATCCGACATCAGTAGACTTTAATCACTGTCACCTAGTGGTTCCTTTATCTGCAAATTTCTAATGTATGAGTCATCACTGCTGATAATCAGATCCAGAGTATTACCCCCTCTTGTTTCCCCTTGAACGTGTTGCTGTAGAAAACAATCTTTCAATAAATTGGTCTGGGAGTAATTGTGCAGTCAGATATGAAGTTTTCTGAGCAATGCAGACAGGCTGCTAGGGCAGGTCATGGGGTTTTGTCAATGATATATAGGAATTTTGCTAGCAGGGAAAAGGAGGTGATTGTCCCTCTGTATAAGGCAATGGTCAGGCCACGCCTTGAGTACTGCGTACAGGTCTGGAGGCCTCATTTTTGGAAGGATGTAGATTTGCTTGAGCATGTCCAGAGAAGGGCAACGAGATTGGTGTGGGGAATGAAGGGATCCTCTTACCAAGAGAGGCTTAAGTTCTGCAAATTGCAGTGGCTGGAGACTAGACACCTGTGCAGTGATCTGATTGAGGTCTATAAGGCCTTGAATGGGTTGAGCACGCTGAATTCTGATGGGATCCTTCCACTTGTTCAGATTACGAACCTACGGGGACATAAGTTCAAATTAAGAAAGGACAGATGTAGAATAGATGTGCGGAAATTTGCCTTTAGCCAGCGGGTGGTTAATTGCTGGAACAAACTTCCATCTGTCGTTGTGGAAGTTGATAGGTTAAATAAATTTAAGGAGGAACTGGACAGGCATTTGGAGGGAATGGTGTGATTTTTTTTTTTTTTTGGCTGATGCTGCATAAGCTCATACACTTGCTTTCTTGCATCACGTGCCACTACTACTACTACTAAATCCACTAAAGTCTTGCTAGCGTGGGAGTAACCAACACACAAGTTCCAGTCAATATGTCGGAAGTTAAAATCCCCACTACAAGACATTCTGATTTACTGCCCCACTCTATTTCTCTCCTGGAGCAATATGGCCTTAGTTGCTAATGCTCCTAAAAAAAACCAAATAACAATAACAATATTTCTCTCCACAATTATTCGTTGTACTCATCAACAACATTAGGCTTATAACACACTCCTATTCTCATTTTCCATTTCCCAGTGTTTACGTCACACCAAACTGACTCAATATTGCACTGTCCACCCATGTCAACTGAATGTGCTTCCTTAGGTTTTGTGTTTCTTAACTAACAGCATAACCCCTCCTCCCTTCCTACCCTGTATATCCTTTCTGTACACATTATACGTCTAAAAATTCCAGTTCTGCACTGCTTATATCTGTGTGACACCATGTCTCTGATATCCCAACAGTACCTGCCTTTGATGCCGTGATCAGCACTTCAAATTCATTAAATTTATTTACTACACTTCTAGCATTGGTGTCCATCCAAGTACACATGCACCTGTTGTTACTCTTAGTTACCCCAACACAGCCCATGTATTTATTTTTTTCCATGATGATTCCCAGCAGCTTGCTCTCTAGGCTGCTGCTCATTACAAAAGAAGCAGTGCAAGAATCACTTTCACCTCATTGTGATTCTTGTTCGACTATGACTCCCAACAGTGCTGGAAATCTCCGTTGCCCTGCTTTCCATGGTGCTGCTCATTCTAATAGAAGCAGTACAAGAATCACTTTTGCCTCTGCCTGCAGCCACTGTTAACCTTTTAGTCAGTGTATCCTCTCAACCTAGCCATTTTCCGACCCACCTGACACTGCCTCGATAGCATCAGCAAATATTCTTGCACCCTTTCTATTTAAGTGTACCCCATCCCTGTAGAAGCAGTCTCTCCTGTTAGTAAGCACAGACCACGTTGAAAAAAATTCTGGCCCATGAGCTTTGCACAATCTCTCCACAGCCGAATTGATTGGCAATTCTCTCGTCATATACTCCATCCTATCGTGGCAGAATTGCAGACACTTTCAAATTCAATCCTGGGTCACGACTTCTGCAGATCTCTTACTCTTAAGGTCATTAGTGACAACATGTACAACGATATCACCTTTTGTGCCCTTAAAAGATATATGCTCTATAACATCATCAGCTTTTGCTCCTGGCAGGCATTCCCTTGTCCTGTTCCACTTAGCCATTTTGCATAATATATTCCCAGTCTCCCTGACAATAGAATCACCAGCAATAAGTAGTTCCTGTGGAACCAGTGCATTTTGCCGTGGCGCTTGCCGCTGTGTTGCTTAATGCACAGGAGTGAGGCCTGGTATTGAATTGCGCAGGTGACAGCTTGATATCCCCTCTTATTAGTTTCCTCGAGGGCAACTACACAACACCTCAAACTCTCTTAGGCACCCATCAGAATGCTGAGTTGGTGCCTAATTTCCTCACAGTCTCTGCACCTAGTAGACACAAAGACATCCTCCTTGGCTAGATCACGTCCTGTTCTAGAAAGGTCTGCAAACATTCCACATGTCGCACATTTTTTCAACTGTGATGTGTGGAATAATTGCAGCATTCAGTTCACCCCTGAGGCACAGTATTACCACTACTTTGTGCTTGTCGCTCTGCTGCTCTAATTTGATTCATGATTCCGTTTAAGTACAGTTTAATTAACAATGAAATTTAATAAGATCAATAAATTTTACTGATAAATTGATAATACTATACTATACTAAATTGTATAGTATTATCAATTAATATATGGACTAATAGATTAACAGTAGCAGCTGGCAGAGGTAAAATTGATTCTTGCACTTTTTCTATTGAAATGCAATTGAGCAGCAACCTGGAAAACAAGGCAATGGGAATTTCCAGGACTAGTGGGAGTCATAGTGAAACAAGAAAATACATGGGCTGTGTTAGGGTAACTAAGAGTAGAAACAGGTGCATGTAAACATGTAGCACTGTATTAGAAAGCTAACAGATTTCTAATACAGTGCTACATGTTTAGCTATCTAGTTTTACATTAAACCTTACGCTATCTATTTTGGGATACATGTTCTATCTTATCTTATTTTGTAGTAGTAGTAGTAGCAGTGGCATTTGATGCAAGAAAGCAAGTGTATGAGCTTATGCAGCATCAGCCAAAAAAAAAAAAAAAAAAAATCACACCATTCCCTCCAAATGTCTGTCCAGTTCCACCTTAAATTTATTCAACCTATCAACTTCCACAACGACAGATGGAAGTTTGTTCCAGCAATTAACCACTCGCTGGCTAAAGGCAAATTTCTGCACATCTAATCTACATCTGTCTTTTCTTAATTTCAATTTATGCCCCCTTAGGTTCGTAATCTGAACAAGTGGAAGGATCCCATCAGAATTCAGCGTGCTGAACCCATTCAAGGCCTTGTACACCTCAATCAGATCACTGCACAGGTGCCTAGTCTCCAGCCACTGCAATTTGCAGAACTTAAGCCTCTCTTGGTAAGAGGATTGACTTCATTCCCCTCACCAATCTTGTTGCCCTTCTCTGTACACGCTGAAGTAAATCTACATCCTTCCTAAAATGAGGCCTCCAGACCTGTACGCAGTACTCAAGGCGTAGCCTGACCATTGCCTTATACAGAGGGACAATCACCTCCTTCTCCCTGCTAGCAAAATTCCTATATATCATTGACAAAACCCCATGACCTGACCTGGCAGCCTGTCTGCATTGCTCAGAAAACTTCATATCTGACTGCACAATTACTCCCAGGTCTTTTTCATTTTCTACCACCTTAAGTGTAGTACCACACAGTTGGTACGTTTCTCTCGGGTTACTTCTACCCATATGCAGTACTTTGCATTTGTCAAGGTTAAACTTCAGTTGCCACTTCTTAGCGCATCTGCCCAAATTATCTAGATCCTGTTGCAGTAGCACACTGCCATTACTGTCATTAACAACCCTCCCTACCTTTGTATCATCTGCAAACTTCGACATTAAGCCTGATATACCTTCATCAATATCATTGATAAAAATACAAAACAACAGTGGACCTAACACCGAACCCTGTGGGACTCCACTAATAACATTAGTCCACGAAGAGCAGCACCCATTGATTACCACCCTCTGTCTTCTCCCACTTAACCATCCTTTTATCCATTGTAGCAACTTACCCTTAATACCATTCTGCTCCAATTTGTACAATAGTCTTCCATGCGCAACAGTGTCAAAAGCTTTCCTGAAATCCAAATATATGATATCAAAATTATTTTTTGCATCCAGTTCCTTTGTAACCACATCATAATATCCTATCAAATTTGTCAGACAAGACTTTCCCTTAACAAACCCATGCTGTGTCTGAATTATTGCTGCAGTCTTGTCTAGATGATCCTGCAATGCATCTTTAACCAGTGACTCCATTATTTTACCCGGAACAGAAGTTAAACTAACTGGTCTGTAATTACTCGTGTCACCCTTCGATCCCCCTTTGTGAATTGGAGATACATTTGCACATCTCCAATCCATGGGAACCTCTCCTGAGTCCAAGGATGCTCTCATAATTATGGCTAAGGGTTTGCTTAGTTGCTTTGCCGCCTCCTTTAATATAACTGGATAGATCCCATCCACCCCAGGTGCTTTTCTTATGTTTAACTTCAACAATTTCTCCTCCACTTTGCTTTCAGTTATTACAAAATCATTAAGTATCCTGCTACAATTTGATAACCTTCTGCCATTGTAAATAATGCAAAGGTCTTTGAAATAACAGAACAGGAGAAAAAGCAGTATGTACTGGAAATTAAGAACAAGTTTGAGCTTCTGCAGACTGTTCAGGACCAAGATATGGACGAGGAATATTACAACTTTCTGAAAGTGATAAAGCTCAAGGTAAAAAGAAATCCAAAGAAGAAAAAATCAGTCAAGAAACACTTGTCGTGATGAACCAAAAACAACAAATGAAGAGCAAGAAAAACACTGACAGGGAGAAAATTGAGTATACTGAGTTATGCAAAGCCATTAGAAAGAGACTCAGAGAGGACATAAGAAGATTTAACACAAGAAAAGTAGAACAAGCATTAAGGGAAAACAAAGGATTTAAATCAGCAGTCATGAGCAGTGATACAGAAAGACAAATGATACTGAAACTGAAGAATAGCAATGGTGTACTTATGAATACACCATTCCAATTAAGCAGATTATGAATTAAGCAGAGAAGGTATAATTCAAATAGCAGAAGACTACTATAGAGATTTATACATGGTGCAAGGAAATGATCCCAGCAGTGGGCAAGATGGATCGCAAATTAGTAACACATACAACATACCTGATATCCTTCCTGATGAGTTAGAACATGCGTTGAAGAAAATGAAGCATCAGAAAGCTCCGGGGGAAGATGAAGTTACTGTAGAGTTGTTAAATTGGGAGGAAGAGACATGACACAAAAACTGGCAAGACTCTTCACAAGTGAAGAGTCTTGCCAGTTTGTGAAGAGTCTTCCAGACTCTTCACAAAACTATGATTGCCTTATTCCATTCCTAAGGAATGGAATAATGCAGTCATAGTTTTGTTGCATAAGAAAGGAAATAAATCAGAAATTGAAAAATCATAGACCAATTAGCTTGTTATCCCACAACTACAAGTTGTTCACAAGGGTCATTACTAAGATTAGAAAGAATACTTAATGAGAATCAACCGAAAGAGCAAGCTGGCTTTAGGATAGGATTCTCCACTATGGATCACCTTCATGTAATCTCACAGCTAATGGAGAAGGCGCGACTCCGTAGCCAGGTGGGAAGGAGTAGCAGTGCCTAGCACACGCTTCTTGATTAAACCGGGGTTCGAACCCGTCACCACCAAATATGGAGGATGCGGCAAGGGAATGACTACTGCATATCCCGGAGCAATATGGCCTTAGTTGCTAATGCTCCTAAAAACCAAACAACACAACACAATGGAGAAGGCAAATGAATATAAAACACCATTATGCTTGGCATTTGTCGATAATGGAAAGGCATTTCACTCCGTACAGCATAAGGCAATGTTTCAGGCACTGGAAAGATAAGGCATAATATACCTTGTCTTATATTCATGATATACCGCATATATTATGATTTTGGAGAAAATGTATGAGAACACTGCCTCCTTTATTAGACTAGACAAAGACAATAATAAATTTAAAATTGAGAAAGGAGTTCGACAAGGAGACACAATATCTCCGAAGTTGTTTACTGCTGCCCTGGAGGAAGTTTTCAGAAGATTAGACTGGTCGCAGAAAGGAGTCAATGTGAATGGAAAGTACCTAAACCATTTACGATTGCAGATGACATTGTGGCCATAAGCCACGATCCCAAAGAATTAGAGGAAAATCTTAATCAGTTATGCAGAGTTAGTAAGGATTTTGGACTAAAGATGAATATGGCTAAAACAAAAGTAATGATGAAAAAGTATGCCACAGAAAGGGATATAATGATTGAAGGAGCAGTAATTGAAAAGGTGGAGTCATATACCTATCTGGGACAAGTCATTAGCTGTGATAATGATAAATGGCTGGAAGTCAAGAGAAAATAAATTTTGGATGGATAGCATTCAGGAAATATAGTCACATACTGAATAGCAATATCCCAATTTGTCTGAAACGTAAAATAATGAAGCAATGTATACTCCCGACCATGACTTAATGGAGGTGAAACTTGGGCACTCACCATAGAATGGATGAGAACTACACAGCGAAGAATGGAACGAATTATATTGGGAATCAGACTGTTAGATAAGAAGAGAAACATATGAATTAGGCAGCAAACTCAAGTAAAGGACATCTTATCAAAACTAAAGAACTAAAATTGCCTTGGGCAGGACACATCGTTCGAAGACATGATGACAGATGGACTAAGAAAATAACAGAATGGTACCCAAGAGGAGCTAAGAGAAAACCTGGAAGACAACAACGGAGATGGACTGAAATTCATGAGTTTGTGGGTAGTAAATGGATGGCCATTGCACAAAAGAGAAGGAACTGGAAAGTTGCTGGAGAGGCCTTCATCCTGTAGTGGATTGAAAATGGCTGATGATGATGTTCTATTTTATAACAAGGTGAACAGCAAAATCTAAGGACACTACATATTAATCTAAGGACACTACACGATTCCTATCTAAATTCAAAATAAATCAAGGAGCTTGACTAGGACTATAAGCTGCTTATAGAAAATAATGTAATATAACAATTAATTCAATAAAAGGACTAAATATAATAAAAACTTAGCATTTGCAGGAGTTGCAAAATCTTGTCCAACACGTGGATACCCTTACTAATACTAAGTAATAACCTACAGAATCTCTGTCTAAGTTCAAAATAAACTAAGTATTGTCACTAGGAAATAAATTAATATGCCAATTTAAGTCTATAAGATGGCAAAAATTTAAGAAAATTTCTCTATTAGCTGGAGTTATAAAAACTTCGTGCACACAGAGCTACTCTAAATAGCAATTGCTATTTGTTGACTAATGTTGTGAATGGGATTGCAGAGGTTTGATGCTGGGCTTCTTACTGTTTTTTATATTTATTAATGATATTGATAGAAGTATTTCATATTAGTTGCTAAGTTTGAAGATGCAAAGGTGGGCACAGTGGTTAATAGCTGTTGTTTGTTGTTGTTTGGTTTTTAGGAGCATTAGCAACTAAGGCCATATTGCTCCGGTAATATGCGGTGGTCATTCCCTGACCTTTCCGCATCCTCCATATTTGGTGGTGATGGGCTCGAACCCCGGTCTAATCAAGAAGTGTGTGCTACGCACTGCTGCTCCTTCCCACCTGGCTACGGAGGCGCCAAGTTAATAGCATTAATCACGTTATATTACTGCAGTAGTATAACATGATTAATGTTATACTGCATGGTGTCTTGTCCTGAAACTATTAAGACCGTTTGAAAAATAGGAATTGAGATATAACAATGATAAATACAAAGTTCCACTGAATTTAGGCAGCAGTAATCCAAGGATACTATAACGAAAAAAACAAGATTAAATTTTCCTGTACAGCAAAAAAGAAAAATATGTGGTAGGAGAAAAATAATGGTTATAAATAACCATTGAGAATAGCAATTAATCTGGCATTAATGTGGGCAAACTCTCAACTGCCCACATCAATGCCAGAGCATGCACTTGAACATCATGCAACACAGCAGCAGCAAGGCTGAATGTGCTGGTCCCAAAGGAACTAGTTGTTGTAGGTGACTCTATTGTCAGAGAAACGGGGAACATATTGTGCAAAAAGGATAGATGGAACAGGACCAGGGTAAATACCACCACTTTGCTTATTGGAGGCTTGAAGTGGTGAAACCCATGTTTAGTCTCTAGAGCAAAGTTTCCGCATCCCCCCCCCCCATACTTCTCCTTCAATCCATGCACGGTACTAAGTACTATAGGTTTTGATACCTTTCGTGTTTGGGGTTTTCATAAAAAAAAAAAAAAAAAATCTGCCAGGAACAAAGGTTGATGACGTTGTGGGGCAGATATCAACCTTTAAGGGCACAAAGGGTGATATTGTTGTACATGTTTGCACTAATGATATTAAGAGTAGAAGAGCGGCAGAAAAGGCGCCTCCGTAGCCAGGTGGGAAGGAGCAGCAGTGCGTAGCACACGCTTCTTGATTATACCGGGGTTCGAGCCCATCACCACCAAATATGGAGGATGCGGAAAGATCAGGGAATGACCACCGCATATACCGGAGCAATATGGCCTTAGTTGCTAATGCTCCTAAAAACCAAATAACAAATAACAATAACAACAACCGGGAGAAATACTTAACAAGTACAAGACAATGCTGAAAAAAAGCCGAGAGTTAGGGTTGAATTTGAAAGTGTGCAATTCTGCCCAGACCTGATAGGAGAAAGTATATGATGAGAGATTGTGCAAGGCTCAAGGGGTAGAATTTTTCTCAGCCGGGTCTGTGCTTGTTAACAGGAGAGACTGCATCTACAGGGATGGAATATACTTAAATAAGAAGGGTGCAAGAATATTTGCTGATGCTATCGAGGCAGAGTTAGGTGGGTCGGAAAACTGCTAGCTTTGGGGGGGGATACACAGACAAATAGATTAACAGTAGCCGCTGGCAGAGGTAAAAGTGATTCTTGAACTACTTCTATTGAAATGCAATTGAGCAGCAGCCTGGAAAGCAAGGTAATGGAAATTTCCAGGACATCTGGAAGTCATAGTGGAACAAGGAAACACATGGGCTGTGCTAGGATAACTAAGAGTAGAAACATGTGCATGTATACCTGCATGTACACCAATGCTGGGAGTATAGTTAATAAATTTGATGAGCTTGAAGTGCTAGACAAGACATCAAAGGCAGATATTGTAGGGATATCAGAGACATGGTGTCACACAGACATAATAAAGCCTTGAATGGTTTGAGCATGCTCAATGCTGATGGGATTCTGCCTCTTGCTCAGAATAATCACCTGAGAGGACATAAATTCAAATTGAGGAAAGACAGATGTAGGATAGATGTGTGGAAATTTGCCTTTAGCCAGCGGGTAGTTGGTTGGTGGAACAGACTTCCATCCCTTTTTACGGAAGTTAATAGCCTAAATAAATTTAAGGCTCAGCTGGGCAGGTATTTCGAACGAACGGAGGGGTGAAGTGGAAGTTTTTTTTTTTTTTTTTGGTTTGTTTTTTTTTTTTTTTTTTTTTTTGGCTGATGCTGCGTAAGCTTGCTTTCTTGCCTCATATGCCTCTACTAATGCTAATAAGCAGTGTAGAACTGGAATTTGGGGAGTACACCATGTACAGAAAGGATAGACAGGACAGGAAGGGAGGAGGGATTATGCTGTTAGTTAAGAAACACATAAAATCTAAGGAAGTGCATCCAATTGATGTTGATGGACAGTGCAATGTTCAGTCTGTTTGGTGTGACATAAGCACTGGGAAAGAAAAAATGAGAGTAGGTATGTGTTATAGGCCTAATGAATCTGATGATTATAATGAGCAATTGTGCAGAGAAATAGAGTGGACCAGTAAATCAGAATGTCTTATAATAGGGGATTTTAATTTCCCGGATATTGACCGGAATTTGTGAGTTGGTCACTCACACACTACCAAGGCTTTTGTGGATTTATTGGATGATTGTTTTCTATAGCAGCATGTTCGGGTGACAACTAGAGGGAGTAATACTCTTGATCTGATTATCACTAATGATTCTTCATGCATCAAGAATCCGCAGATAAAGGAACCACTGGGTGGCAGTGATCACAGTGTGCTGAAGTGGGATTTACTCAAAGAGGTAACTGCCATCAAGGGTAAAGGGAAGGGTTTTTGCTTTCGCTAAAGTGACTATGGTGGTCTGAGACAGTATTTAAATTTTATACAGTGGAATCAACTGATGATGTTACCAACAGAAAATTCAAAATGGGAAGCATTCAAAGAATTAATCTTGGAAGCTACTGGGCTTTTCATACCAACAAAGAAATATTGTTCAAGATTTAGGTCTAAATGGATGTCAGATGAACTAATCAGACATGTGACAGAGAAGAAAAATGCATGGGATACATATAAATTAACATGTGACACAGAAGCCTATGATAGATATAAGCTGGTCTGTAACCAAGTTACAAAGGAGGTTAGGCAGGCGAAGGCAGATTACGAGAAATATTTGGCAAAGGATGCAAAGAAAAACAGCAAAGAGTTCTTTATTTATGTAAACTCTAGAAGGAAGGGGATGAACCAGATGGGTCCACTTGATATCGATGGTTCAACTGTTGATCCTGCTCAGGTAGGTGACAAACTAATTGAATATTTTGCATCGACATTCACACATGAGGAGTTATTCAGGGAGGAGAATGCCAGAGGTGTATTAAACTCTGGCAGTAAGCTAGATAATCTTGTAATAACTGAGAGTAAAATGGGGCAGATGGAATCTATTATGTTATATTAAAGGAGGCAGCAAAGGAAGTAAGCAAATCCTTAGCCATAATTATGTGAGCTTCTCTGAACTCAGTGGCAGTACCCATGGACTGGACATGTGCAAATATGACCCCAATCCACAAAGGAGGATCAAAGGGAGACACAGGTAATTACAGACCTGTTAGTTTTAAGTTCTGTTCCAGGGAAATTAATGGAGGCACTGGTTAAAGAAGCATTGCAGGATCATCTAGACATGACTTCAGTTATAGCTCGGACAAAGCATGGGTTTGTTAAGGGGAAGTCTTGTCTGACTAATTTGATTGGATACTATGGTGTAGTCACAAAGGAACTGGATGCAACGAATAACTTTGATATCGTATATTTGGATCTTGTTTGTTATTTGGTTTTTAGGAGCATTAGCAACTAAGGGCATATTGCTCCTGGATATGCGGTGGTCATTCCCTGACTTTTCCGCATTTTCCGTATTTGGTGGTGATGGGCCTCGCACCCCGGTCTAATCAAGTAGCGTGTGCTACGCACTGCTGCTCCTTCCCACCTGGCTATGGAGGCACATTTGGATCCCAGAAAAACCTTTGATACTGTTGCACAAATTGGAGAGCAGTGGCATTGGAAGCAAATTGCTGCTATGGATAAAGGGATGGTTGAGTGGGAGAAGACAGTGTTAATCAATGGACACTGCTGTTTGTGAACTAATGTTATTAATGGAGTCCCTCAGGGTTCAGTGTTGGGTTTGTTGTTGTTTTCTGTATTTATAAATGATATTGATGATGGTATATCAGGCTTAATGTCCAAGTTTGCAGATAATACAAAGTTTGGCAGAGTTGTTAATGACACTAATGACAGTACACCGCTGCAACAGGATATAGAAAAGTTGAGCTGATGGGCTGAGAGGTGGCAAATGAAGTTTAACATTGACAAATGTAAAGTACTATATATGTGTAGCAGTAATCCCAGATTGACATATCAACTCTGTGGTACCACACTGACAGTAGTAGAGAATGAAAAGGACCTGGGATTGTGCTGGCAGATATGAAGTTTTCTGAGCAGTGCAGATGGTCTGCAAGAGTAGTTCATGGTGTCTTGTCAATGATATATACAGGAATTTTTCTAGTAGGGACAAGGAGGTGATTATCCCCTTGTACAAGGCAGTGGTCATACCACACCTTGATTACTGTATACAGGTCTGGAGGCTTCATTTTAAGAAGGATGTAGAGCTGTTGGACTGAGTACAGAGAAGGGCAACACGATTAGTGAATGGAACAAAAGGTTGCTCTTATGAAGAAAGGCTTAGGTACCTTGAGTACTGTATACAGGTCTGGAGGCTTCATTTTTAAAAAGGATGTAGAGCTGTTGGAACGAGTACAGAGAAGGGCAACAAGATTAGTAAATGGAACAAAGGGTTGCTCTTACGAAGAAAGGCTTAAGTTTTGCAAATTACAGTGTCTGGAGACTAGGCTCAATCAGATCACCTGCGAGGTGATCTGATTGAGGTGTATAAAGCCTTGAATGGTTAGAGCATGCTCAGTGCTGATGGGATTCTTCCTCTTGCTCAGAATAATTGCCTGAGAGGGCATAAATTCAAATGGAGGAAAGATAGTTGGGGGATAGATGTGCGGAAGTTGCTTTTAGCCAGCGGGTGATTGATAGATTGATAGCTTAAATAGATTCAAGGCAGAACTTGACAAACATTTGAAGTGAGTAGATGGGTGAAATAAGAGTTGTTTTTTTTTTTTTTTGGCTGATGCTATATAACCTTGCTTTCTTGCATCATGTGCCTTTGCTAATACTAGTCCAAAAATAGCAACTAGTATTTGTGGACTAATGTTATGACTGGGATCCTGAGGGTTTGGTGCTGGGCCCTCTTACTGTTTCTGTTATTTGTTAATGATGTTGATAGAGGAATTTCAAATTTAGTGGTCGTTTTTGAAGATACAAGGATAGGCACAGTAGTTAATAATGTTATAAGGTCTAAATAAACAATGATAGATACAAGGTCCCACTGTATTTAGATATCATCTCTGGCCTCCTCCTCAGAGTTCTGTCATAAAAACAGAGTACACAGTATGAAGATGGGGGAAATCCCCTTTGCCATCAGACAACTAACACACTTTACTGTATTTAGGCATCAGTAATCCAAGAATACTGTACGATTTCGTTAGTGTCAAACTGAAGATGATCAATAATGAAAAAGAATAAATTAAATTTTAAAGTCTAACATTGAGTTCTCTGAATAGTGTCCGTTGGAGTGGGCACCTGTACATGGTGAAGAAATCTACCAGTGATGCTGCTGGCCTTCCAGATTAGTATCACTGGGATCCAATGCATATACCTTGGATTCAGGGTTGCACCATTGTTATCCAGCATGTAAACCTGTGGAAACAGAAAGGGGATCCTGGGGAGTGAGGGAGCCCAGTCCTAATACACTAATTTGGTCACTGCTTCAACAAAACAGGAAGTCCCAGACCAACCCAAATCTGCTAGTTTATGGGTGGGTATCCCCTTGTAGTACTCTGTGGCAGGCGAGGTACTTATGACATCAGAAATTTTATTTTACTCTTATTAATAATTTAAATCTCTCCTCTTCTTTTGGGATCCCCAACAAGGCCACTGCCTGATTGATTAGGTGATACTGATAATACTTCTGCTAAAAGACTAAGGGTACACCACCATCCATGACACCATCTTTTCTTATTCTCCATTCCACCAGGGAGTAGGCAATTAGTAAAATGTCACCCTTCTTCATCCAGGATTAGAAAAGTTATCAGATCTACAGAATCTTTGAAAAGATCTTTTCAAGCCACATCAATTGGAGGAATAAAACTCTGAAATCTTTACAGGTGTCATATCAAAGTGGGATCTTAATAAGAGCTACTCTGAAAGGACAAGGTGTGGCCTCTGTAAAATGAATATCGATGGAAAAGGATGGAAATCTTGTTTCTACTTGTTTTCATCCTTACATCCAACACCTTACAGCTTTCAAGATCTGTCAAGGTAGACTGCTTAAACTGCCCAATAAGGATTTACATTTCATTTGGCATTTCAACAATATGTTGAAATGCCAAAAGTTACAGCTAATGAAAAACAGCCTTTCGTGCTAAGCCTGCTCCTGCTCGATGTGTGCCAATGACCTCATGAGCAAGGAGTGTTCAGCTCCAAGGAGCACAACCTGCATACTCCTGAGCATGCCAATGGTGAAAGGAAGAAAAAGAAATTTAATGACTGAAAACAGAACTGAACATTTCCTATCAAGAGGCCAGAAAATAGTGGCAAGCCCTCATACACTCAGAAGGTTTCAGGGAAGTGTGCCTTAGGGACACAAATGAAGATGACCATACCACCATTAGAAATTATTTTTCTCCTATCACACGCCACTTCCTAATCTAGCAATATACTGCATAAAAGGACCAATCAAGCTGCCATTCCAATATCTGTGTCTCCTAGTACTCCATTGGTAAAAAAAAAAAAAGTGATAGAGATAAGATTAAAATAGCTGAAATACACCTTGTAACACAGGAAAACATCGATATCAAGGTTAAGGAGTTACCAGATTATTCAGCCTTGTATCTTTTTGCAGTGGAAGAAATGGACACAGGACAGCATCAGTACTTCCCCAAAACAGATAAATTCAAGACTGAAAAAACTAATATCTCAGCATTTTGGAAGCCATCTGATGGATCCACAAAGCCAAAATAATGGCCAAATTTATACAATGGAATTGTCATGGATTCTGACAAACTGTTGATGACATCAAGGTTTTGCTCCATAAGCACAAGCCACTATACCTCTATTTACAGGAGACATATCTAAAGACAGATGAACACCAGGTCATAGGTTTCCATTAAAAAAAAAAAAAAAAATATTCTATTTCTGAAATCACAGTGTACTCTGAATGTACATATTAGTGTACATCTGAGATGAGGGATGCAGCTATCATGGGCAGTTGCATCCCTGATTTCATTCTGTATTTACTCATTATCTGAGAAATTGCAGAGTGCAGTTACTCATATAAGTGCTGTGGAAAAATATCTTTGATTTTTGAATCTAATTGCAGGGTTTCTTTTTTATGTCTTTATTTGTGTATTTTAGTTTATTTGTTTTTATTTATATTTTTTTGCTATCATTTAAATCAAAATTAGAGTTTATTGAGAATTTAATTTCTTTAGATTGCCCAGTTTTTCAATGAAATTAATTTGTTCATTCATTAATAGCTTTCATCATATTCAGCAAATTGTGATGTTGATTTTTCATTTTTTACTCTCGTTTTCTCATGGATATGTGATACTTCATTTCTTCAATGATACTTCACTTCATTAGAGAACACCTGGCCTTCTGGCTATGTTGGGTATAATACAAAATAATTTTATTTATATATTTCCTTTATCATTGAAATTATAAAGATTTTCTGTGTATATGTATATATATATCATTAAAGAATTGACCTCTTAAATATGAAGGTGAGGTTTGTGGCATTTAAAAATGAAAAAAAAAAATTTTGTTCATGACTGGTAAATGTGATTTTAATTCTTCTTCTTTTTCTCTGCATTAATCTCACAGTTTGTTGCTTCCATTTGGTTTTCCAACTTGATTTGATGTTTTCTAATCTCCCCTTGCCTTTTAGTGCCCAGTTCCTCATTTTAATTTTTTACTTATATTTTCCATTTGGCTGATTTGTTGTTGTTCAGTTTTAATGACACAAGGGCTACTAAGGCCAACTTGTGTCTGTTCATCGTTAATTCACAAAAACATATTGTTAGAGAGGTTAAATTATATGCTTCTGTACAAGCCAATATGTTTTAGATATAATAATCTTTGCTTCATTTGCTTCATTTATTTGCTTCATTTCCTAAGAAATGAGATAAATCAGGTGATATATTCAACATGGAGAGTGACTGAAAATTGTTTGACCAGATGGTTGAATGTAAAGGACAATCAACCAGAAAATGATGGACCGTAAGTTGCGTCTGACAGGATGAACACTGTGATGGGTTTTCTCCAAATAATAGAAAGAGATGAGTATGATGAGTGTGTCCAATTCTGAGTCTTGCCTGTACCACTTCCTCTCGTTTGTTTCGTCGGAAGCCAGACAGCCACAGCTTTGGATCTTCTTTTATCTGTGGTTGATATATTCATTCCACTTTAGTCATCAGTAGTTTTATCCAATTGTTTATGGGTTCAGTAGATGATGGTTTCATATTCATCTGTTCTTGGATAAAGCCTGATTTTATCTCTTAATGGTTTCTTTTGTAATCTTCCACAGTGCTGTCATTTTTGTGGTTTCATTTTTTGCCTAGTTTTTGTGTTTTGGCTCTGCTTTATATTTTCTTGTTTTTGCTTCTTTCCTCGGGTTCTTATTGTTCCAACTAGTACTATTTAAGCATCCAGCTATTTTGTTAGCATTGTTTCCATGGAGTAGAACTTTGTTCACTATTCTATTGCTGCTATTAATTTCTGTTCCCAAGTATTTAAGTTTCATTGCCTGTTCTGTTATTTTTTAATCTAATTCCAGGTAACTCTTGCAGGATTCTTAGAAACTATTAACAATTTTATTTTATTTACCAAAATTTTTGTTTTATATTTTGATGCAGTTTGTTTAACTCTGTGCAGCAGTGTTTGTTTGTGCAAGGAGTACTGTGTCATTTGCATAATTTATCATTTTTAAATTTTTAACACCTCTAAGTTTATTTTCTAATAATTTTTCATCCATAATAAAATGAAGAAGGTTGCCTAAAAAAAGCACCTTTTAAAATTGGTACTATTTTAGATAATATGTCTTAAGTATTAATTAGTGTTTGATTTTCTGTTATAAAATTTTTTTGCCATTCTAATACAGTTTTTTGATATATTTCTTCTTTCTTATATGTTTAATTCATCCATCCTCCAATTGTACTCTGTTGAATTCTTTTTTCCAGATCGACAAAGCATAGGAATACTGCACATTAAATGTGTATAATTTGTTTCAATATAGATACATGATCTACATCAATATACGATCTTCCTTTTCCAAATCTTTGTTGCTCATCTTGAAAGTCCAAATTATTTATAAGATATTATGCAGCCAATACTGCATAGGCTATAGAAACATATGTTCTGCAAAGTGAAAGATTCAATTTGCTGTTTGCAACCAGCTACATGATCCTCTTTTGCTTGCTCTATTATCATAATCATATCTCCCAACTTGCCTGATTTATGATAGAGCTTCTCTTTTTTGACTTGATTTGCCCCTTCCTGCACCGTCTTTTTGCAAATTTATGCTTATTTTTGGTAACCAATTGGCCATTTGCTTTTTTGTGGCAAGCTATATCACAAAATAAAAACATGGTATTATTAGTATTAGTAGAAAAGCAAATTTTTCAGCATCAGCAAAGGAAAAACAACTTTCCCATTTCTCCTATCCATTCCTCCATCAGCTTATATAGTTCTTCCTTCAATTTATTCAAGCTATCAACTTCCACAATATCAGATGAACATTTATTACAGCAATCAACCAATTGCTGGCTAAAGCTAAACGTCACACATCTATTCTGTAGCCATTCTTCCTCAGTTTGAATTTATGCCCCCACATGTGCATAGTCTGAGCAAGAGGAAGAATTCCATCAGCATTGAGCTTGTTCAATCCATCCAAAGCATTAAACACCTCAATCATTTCACCTCGCAGGTGCCTAGTCTCCAGATTCAGCAATTTGCAGAACTGAATCCTTTTTTTGGTAAGAGTACCCCTTTATTCACTTCATTAATCTCTCTCTGCCCTTCTCTGTACCCACTCCAACAGCTCTACATCCTTTCTGAAATAAGACCTAGAGACCTGAATGCAGTACTCAAGATGGGGTAACCATTGCCTTGTACAATGGAATAATCTCTCCTTATCTGTGCTAGCAAAATTACTGTATATCATTGACAAAACGCATGTACTGTGAACCCTGTCTGCACTGCCGAGAAAGCTTCATATCTGATTGCACAATATCCCAGGTCTTTTTCATTTTTCAATACCCTAAGTGTAGTAACACACAGTTGATAAGTTACTCTGTGATTTTTGCTACCCATATGCAGTACCTTTTATTTGTCTATGTTAAACTTCAATGGCCATTTCTCACCCAATATGCCTAATTTTTATAGCTTTTCTTGCAGTAACTTACCTTGATTATTGTCAATAACCATTCTGCCATCCTTTACATCATCTTCAAACTAAGACATTAAGACTGATATACCTTCATCAGTATCATTAAAAAATATTTAAAATGACAATGGACCCAACACTGAATCCAGTGGAATTCCACTAATAACATTAATCCATGAAGAGCAGCTCTTATTGATGACCTCTCTCTGTCTTATTATTATTGTTGTTGTTCTTATATTATTTCTCCTTGATTGGGGGATTCCACTCCATGACAGATACTGCTACCAAGTACACAGGGTGGTTGTAATGTCTGGTGTTACTGTCAGTCGAGGAAATCTCTCACTATCCAACAGGTGTTCAGGATTGCAACTTTCTGGAGTTCCTTGTAGGTGTTCTCTGGGAGACCTATTGCTGCTAGGCTGCTCTGTAGAGTCTTTGGTACCATACCGGTGGTTGACACAATGATCAGGATGGTCAATACTTCTTGCATATGCCACATCTCCATGACCTCATGTCTCAGGTTCGTGTACTTCCTAATTTTTTCCTCATGGGTTTTCTGGACATTGCTAGTGTTGGGCACCGCTATGTCAATCAGGTAGGTAGCCTTTTCCATCTTGTCCACAAGGGTTATGTCCGGTCTGTTTTGCGGGATGGTCTTATCCGTTATTGTGGTGCAGTCCCAGTACAGCTTGTGGGTTTGGATCTCTAGTACTGCCTGGGGTTAGTACTTGTAGTATGGTACACTTTATTTGGTCAACCGGCATTTCCTCGCTAGCTTCTGATGTATTATCCTAGCTACCTGATTGTGTCTATGAGTGTACTCAGTCTGGGTGACCACCTTGCACCCCACCGGTGATGTGTTGGATGGTTTCTGAGGCCAGGTGGCATCGTCGACACGTGTCATCTGACATTCCGGGCTCCTTTGCGATGTATTTTCTGTAGTTTCTGGTGTTGATTACCTGGTCTTGGATGGCCAGCATGAATCCTTCAGTCTCTGGGAAGAGCGTCCCGCTTGTGAGCCATGCATTGGAAGCATTGTTATCGATGTGATCTTGTTGGAAGTCATTCTGTTGTCTGCCATGGAGTGTCTTCTTTGCCCATCTTTCTATCTTCATTTCTTGTACCGTTTGGGCGGTAGGGGTTTCCTCGCTTAGATTGAGTGTGGTATACCACTTATCTATCTTCCTTATGGCCTGGTAGAGTGGTGCTATGTTGTTCTCAAAGTAATCCTTCAGGTTAACTATCGCTGTTTTCTGTTGTTCTGACAGGTCTATCAGGCCCCTTCCTCCCTCTTTCCGAGGTATTGTTATTCTCTCCACTGCTGACTTCGGGTGGTGTTGGCGACTCTTGGTCATCATTGTCCTTGTCTTTCGCATGATATCTTCTAGCTCGGTGTTAGTCCAATCTATGACCCCGAATGTGTATGTTATTACTGGAGCTGCATAGGTGTTTATGGCGTTAACTGTGTTCGCTCCGTTCAATTTTGCTTTCAGCAGGCTTCTGAGTCTCGGTCAGACATTTCTTGATTTCCTTGTGCTCTAACTGCTGAACCTGCATCATCCCTAGATATTTGTAGGTCTCTCCTTCTGTTATAGCTTTGATTTCTTTACAAGTCAGCAGCTGGTAGTTTCGGCTAATTAATTTTCCCTGGTGCAGTGTGCGGGTCTTGCATTTTTCTAGACCAAATTCCATCCTGATATCCTTGCTGAATACTTCCGTGATCCGGAGTAGTTGTTGGAGTTGCTTCTCGGTTGCCGCGTAGAGCTTGATGTCATCCATATACATCAGATGGGTGAGGGTGTACAGGTTCTTTCTTCCTTCTTTGAGGTTATATCTATACTTACTGCCGTTGAGCATGGTGAATAGCAGTTTGAGTGCTAGACAGAACCACAGTGTGCTCAGAGCATCTCCCTGAAAGATTCCTCTTCTAATGTGGATTGGCCTGGTTGTGATGTTCTCGACCCTAATGGTGGTACTCCATTTCTCCATTGTTGCTCCTAGGAAGTTTGTTACTATCGGATTGACCTTGTAGATCTTTAGGGTCTCTATTAGCCAGCTATGACGTACGGAGTTGAAGACCTTGCGGTAATCGATGTAGGCCATGTATAGGTTGCGGTGCTTGTTGTCTTGATCCATTACTGCAGCATCTATGGTTAATTGCTCCTTACATCCTTTCTGCTGTTCGGCAATTATGTTCTGACTCTCTAAGTGGTCTGATATCTTCTTGGTTATGCAGCTGGTCAGGATCTTGTACATCGTTGGGAGGAAGATGATTGGCCTGTATTTTGCCGGGTTTCTTGTATCTTCGTCTTTAGGCTTCAGGTATGTGATTCCTTCGGTGGGAAACTTTGGGATTTTCTCCGGGTGCCTTATCATTCGAGTGAACTGCTCTGCTAGGTGCTTGTGTGTACAGGTGAGCTTCTTATACCAATAGTTGTGGATGTTATCAATTCCTTGGGTTCACCAGTTGTGGGTGTCCCTGATCGACTGTTTTACTTTTTCTTCTTCTCGAATCTTCCACTCTCTCATCTCTTGTATATCCTTGGTTTTCTTCCGTTCTGCTTCTATCCAGGGTGCTCTGATGTTATATCTTACTTCACTGCTGCATATATTTCCCCAGAACTCCTCATTCGTCTTCTTCTCGTGTAGTCCGTTTCCTGCTTTCTCATGTTGACCCAGGCTCTTTGGTCCTCGTTGAAGATTCGGTTGTTTATTTTCCTCTGGGAGCTCTCTTTGTATCGCTGTAGTCTCCTGAGTGCAAGGAGGTTCTGCTTCAGTGTGTCCAAGTATTCTCCTATTCTCTGATTTCTGGTCTCGTGTTTGCTGTGGATGCGGTTTCTCTTGAGGATGCTCTTCACCTTTCCAATCAATTTCTTACTTCTATTACCCTGTTGGTACTGGGTCAACTATCTTGACCCTTAATTCTTCTAACTTCTGCTGAAGTCTTCTTTCCCAAGCTGGCGGTTCCTTCTGTTTTCGGATCTTCTGCTGCTTATTATTATTATTATTATTATTATTATTAACCATGTGGTGCAAGGAAACCTGAGGCCTATGCTGCACCAGCCAAAAAAAAATTCTGAATTACCCTGTGAGAGAGAGAGAGAGAGAGAGAGAGAGAGAGAGAGAGAGAGAGAGAGAGAGAGAGAGAGAGAGAGAGAGAGAGTCAGAAGTAGAAGGGAATCACCAAGAAAAAGAAGAATGATGATATCCAGCTCAGTACCCTGGGTGTACCAAGCCCATACTCACCAGATATGAGTCCCTGGAGTTCTTCTACTTAACCACCCATTTATCCATAGCAGTAACTAGCCTTAATGCCACACTGCTCCAATTTGTACAGAAACCTATTATATGTAACAGTATCAAAAGCTTTCCTGAAATTCAAATATATGATGTCAGAATTATTTTTTGCAACTAGTTCCTTAGTTACTTCATCATAGTAATCAATGAAATTGGTTAGAAAAGATCGTCACTTGACAAACCCATGCTGTTACTGAAGTATAACTACAGTTGTGTCTAGATGGACCTGCATCACTTCTTTAGCCAGTGACTCCAATAATTTATCTGGAAAACAGAAGTAAAGCTAACAGGTCTGTGTAATTACTCATGTAATGCTTTGATCCCCCCCCCCCCTTTGTGAATTCAGGATACATTCACACATCTCCAGTCCAAGGATCTTCTCCTGATTCCAAGGATTCTCTTATAATTATGACTAAGAGTTTGCTTACCTCTTTTGCTGCCACCTGAATATAATTGGAAAGATCCCATCCACTCCAGGTGCCTTTCTTACATTTAACTTCAACAATTTCTCTTCTGCTTTCCTCTCAGTTAATACAAAATCATTTAGCTGCATGGTAGAGTTTGGTAAACTTGTGGCATCCTCTCCCCTAAAGAATTCCTCGTGTTTGAATGGAGATGCATCAACAATTGAACAGGATTATCAACAGTCTGCTTGATTTTTGAACCATCAATATCAAGTGGACCAATAGCAAATACTTCTTTACATAAGTAAAGAAGTATTTGCTATTTTTCTTTGCATCCTTTGTCAAAGATATCTCATAATCTGCCTTAGCTTGCCTAACATGCTTAGTGACTTGATTACAGACTAGTTTATATCTAAACATGGGGGTCTGTATCACCCAATAATTTATATACATCCCATGCAATTTTCTTCTCTGCAATGAGTCTCATTAGTTCATCTGATATACATTTAGGTCTGTACCTTAAACAGTATTTCTTAATTTGTAAAAATCCTAATAGCTTCTATGATTATTTCTTTAAATGCTTTACATTTTTAATTTTCTGATGGTAACGTCATCAGTTGGTCCCACTGCTGCATAGAATTTAAAAACTGTCTGAGACCACTTCCACATTAGTACACTTATTTACTGCCACATATTGTTTCTCTTACTCAGCAAATATTATTAATGCATGAACAATTACTTACATCTTATAATTAGATCAATGGTATTTCTCTCTCTCTCTCTCTCTCTCTCTCTCTCTCTCTCTCTCTCTCTCTCTCTCTCTCTCTCTCTCTCTCTCTCTCTCATGCTGCTGTAACAAACAATCTTCCAATACCCCTCCATACCCCAATTTTATCCTCTTTGTTTTTTCTGTACACATTCTACTCCCCATATTCAAATTCTGCATCCCATATATATGAGTGACACAATGTTTCTGATATTCCCATAACATATGTGCACATGTTCTTACTCTTCTTTGCTCTAACACAGTCCATGTAATTACATGTTTCATGATGACTGCTAGCTTGTGGGGATACACAGACTAAAAGGTTAACAGTGGCCGCAGGCAGAGGAAAAGTGATTCTTGCACCGCTTCTATTAGAATGAGCAGCACCCTGGAAAGCAAGGTAATGGAGATTTCCAGAACTGCTGGGAGTCACTGCGAAACAAGTAAATACGTAGGCTGAGTTAGGGTAACTACGAGTAGGAACAGGTGCATGTATACTTGCATGTACACCGATGCTAGAAGTATAGTTAATAAATTTGATGATCTTGAAGTGCTAGTGAAGACATCAAAGGCAGATATTGTTGAGATATCAGAGAAGTGGTGTCACACAGATAAAAGCAGTGCAGAATTGGAATGTGGGGAGTATAATGTGTACAGGAAGGATAGACAGGACAGAAAGGGAGGAGGGGTTATGCTATTAGTTAAGAAACACATAAAATCTAATGAAGTGCATCCAATTGATGTGGGTGGACAATGCAATGTTGAGTCTGTTTGGTGTGACATAAGCGCTGGGAAAGGAAAAATGAGAGTAGGTGTGTGTTATAGGCGTAATGAATCTGATGAGTATATTGAGCAATTGTGCATAGAAATAGAGTGGGCCAGTAAACGAGAATGACTTATAATGGGGGATTTTAACTTTCCAGATATGGCCTGGAACTTGTTGTTTGGTCACTCGCACATTAGCAAGACTTTTGTGGATTTATTGGATGATTGTTTTCTACAGCAACATGTTCAAGGGGCAGCCAGAGGGAGTAATACTCTTGATCTGATTATCAGCAGTGATTATTCATGCATTAAGAATTTGCAAATAAAGGAACCACTGGGTGACAGTGATCACAATGTACTGATGTGGAATTACTTAAAGATGTAACTACCATCAAGGCTAAAGGGAAGGGATTTTGCTTTCGTAAAGGTGACTACAGAGGTATCAGACAGTTTTTAAATTCTGTACAGTGGGATTAATTGATGATGTTACCAATGTTGAATTCTAAATGGGAAGCCTTTTTGGGGACTAAATCTTGGAGGCTACTAGGCTTTTCATTCCATCTAAGAAATACTGTTCAAGGTTTAGGCCTAAATGGATGTCGGATGAATTAATGAGGCTTATGGCAGAGAAGAAGAATGTATGGGATGCATATAAAGTACCAGGTGACACAGAAGCAGGTATAAACTAGTCTGTAATCAAGTCACAAAGGAGGTAGGCAGGCGAAGGCAGATTACGAAAAATCTTTATTTATGTAAACTCTAGAAGGAAAGGTATGAATCAGATTGGACTACTTAACATAGATGGGTTGACTATTAATGATCATGCTCAGGTAGCTGATAAACTGAATGAGTATTTTGCATCTACATTCACACATGGAGTTATTCAATGAGTTGAGTGCCAGAAGTTTATCAAATACTAACAGGGAGTGCTAAGTGATTTTTAATAACTGAGAGCAAAGTGTAGGAGAAATTGTTGAAGTTAAACATAAGGAAGGCACCTTGGGGCGGACAGGATCTATCCAGTTATATTAAAGGTGGCAGCAAAGGAAGTAAATAAACCCTTAGCCATAATTATCAGAGCTTCCTTGGACTCAGGGGAGATTCCCATGGACTGGAGGTGTGCAAATGTATCACCAATTCACAAAGGGCGTTCAAAAGGTGGCACAAGTAACTAAAGACCAGTTAGTTTAACTTGTGTTCCTGGGAAAATAATGGATCACTGGTTAACGAAGCATTGCAGGATCAGCTAGACAAGACTGCAGTAATAGACACAGTGTGGGTTTGTTAAAGGGAAGATCTTGTCTGACCAATTTGATTGGGTACTATGAAGTGGTCACAGTGGAACTAGATGCAAAAAATAATTTTGATATCGTATACTTGGATTTCAGGAAAGCTTTTGACACTGTTGCACATGGAAGACTGCTGTAGAAATTGGAGAGCTATGGCATTAAGGGTAAGTTGCTACAATGGATAAAGGGATGGTTGAGTGGGAGATGACAGAGAGTGGTAATCAATTGACACTGCTCTTCATGGACAAATGTTATTAGTGGAGTTCCCCATGGTTCAGTGTTGGGCCCATTGTTGTTTTGTTTATTTATCAATGATATTGATGAAGGTTGGCACGGTTGTTAACGACAGTAAAGAATATGCTACTCCAACTGGATCTAGATAAGTTGGGAAAATGGGCTGAGAAGTGACAACTGAAGTTTAACCTGGACAAATGCAAAGTACTGTATATGGGTTGCAATAACCGAAGAGAAACGTACCAACTTTGTGGTACTACACTCAGGGAAATGGAATGTAAAAAAGACCTGGGGAACTTACCAACTTTGTGGTACTACACTCAGGGAAATGGAGAGTAAAAAAGACCTGGGAGGGTCAAATATGAAGTTTGCTGAGCAGTGCAGGCGGGCTGCAAGGCAGGTCGTGGAGTCTTGGCAATAATACATAGGAATTTTGCTAGCGGGGACAATGAGGTGATTATCCCGTTATACAAGGCAATGGTCAGGCCACACCTAGAATACTGTGTACAGGTCTGGATGCCTCATTTTAGGAAGGATGTAGAGTTGCTAGAACGAGTACAAACAAGATTGGTGAGGGGAACAAAGGGGCGTTCTTACCAAGAAAGGCTTAAATTCTGCAAATTGCAGTGCCTGGAGAGTAGGCACCTGCAAGGTGATCTGATTGAAGTGTATAAGGCCTTGAATGGGTTGAGCAAGCTGAATGCTGATGGGATTCTTCTTCTTGCTCAGATTAAGAACCTGAGTGGGCACAGTTTCAAATTGAGGAAAGATAGTTGTAGAATAGATTTGCAAAATTTGCCTTTAGCCAGCGGGTAGTTCATTGGTGGAACAGACTTCATCTTTTTTTGTGGAAGTTGATAGCCTAAATAAATTTAAGGCTGAGCTGAACAGGCATTTGGAACGAATGGAGGGGTGAAATTGGATTTTTTTAAAAAAAATTTTTTTTTTTGGCTGATGCTGCATAAGCTTGCTTTCTTCCATCGTGTGCCTCTACTAATGCTAATGTGTCACAGCAGGCCTTGAAACCTCCAGCACCTTGCTTTTCAGGCTGCTGCACATAAGGTGATGACAAAGAAATACAATATAAAATTTCAAGAGATATATGTGCAAAATTGTCCATTTATTGTAAAATGTGTAAAATGGTAACACATTTGTGTTGTATACCTTATGTAGATGTGATTTTTTAATTTAAAGCTGTGGTATTGTTAGTGAAATTGCACATATTGAGAAAGAAGAGAACATTTTCTTGTATCCTGACTTGTATCTGTTTGTAATAAAAAAATCATCAAATCGAATGCAGCTTACACTTGGTGCTAGCATTGGAAGGGGTGCAACATCAGACATATTTTGAATCACCTGAAGGAATGTGGGATTACTTCAAAAAAGCTGTCTGGAACTTAGCATTGATGATATGCCTCTTAATTTATATCTAACATGGGAGATATTAGACCCCCATGTTTGAGGACGACTATGTCCTTTAAACAGTAGCAACAAAGGTATTAAAATGAGGTGATTGAGTATTTGGTGGTAATAAACTGTTCTTGTCATCTTATTAATTTGTATGCTGAAAAGGGAGTTGCATGCTTTCCTGTGAAAGTGGCAGAATTTACTACTATCTTGAATAAAGTGCTAAAAGGAAAGATAGATATAAATAATTTCAAAAGATACCAGTGAATTAAAAATAAAAATTTGAGTAAATGTATACTCTTTGGCTTTCTTAGGTTAATCATGTAACCAAACTGGAAAACAAGTGGACACCTCCAACAAATCTATTTAAAAAAGAGGTTAGTAATGATGAGAAAAGCAATATGTGACATTTCAGAGTTGCCAAATCATATTAAAAGTTTTCAAAGAACACAAATTGATAAACTCAAGATAAAGAACTTCTGTATTGTGAACTTCCATGAAAAGCAGTCCTAGCTATGACAAGCAAGCTGATAATTCTAGTCATGTTATCCTCACTTGTGCAGAAAGTATGTTCATGTTTCTCTTTTCTGGCTTGATTAAAGCAGTTTGCATGTTTTTTGTCTTGCTCTTTCATCCAACGTACCTCACATCCATGTACCGAGGTCATTATTGTTAGATATGTTGAAGAATGTTGTGTTCAGATTTATTTTATGAACAGTTTTAAAATCTTCCACGTCCATTTTGGAAATTAATTACAATAACAGACTAAACCAGAATGATGATTCTAACTTAGTCATAGGCTACTTCATATTTCTACTTCCAAGGCCTTGGAGAGGCTAAAAAAGAGATGTTGTTCTCTTGCTTAGTGAAGAAATATTTATGGCTTCACATGACTACATGGAGCACAAGTTCCCATTAAAATTGGAACGATTTTAATGGGAAAGTTGATCTAGAAGAAATTTGCATCATTTTCAAAATTGAATTGTTTTGTTGACAAGTTTCTAGTACTTCTTTGTATCATTAAATATGAAGAAATATATGAAAGAGTGGTTGTTTTGCTGCATCAGTTCTGTCACTTTCTGTGTGAGAAATACCACACAATATTATGAATGAAGAAAGAATTGATCTACAGTGGTCTTTGGTCCGGGGAACTGTCAAGTGCAAATGGAACCTTGAAAAATGACAAATTATCCTAAGTTAATCTGGGTATTTTAATCATTCCTTATAGGGATGCTGAGCGTGAGAGAATATTCAGCCAAGTTAGAAAAACAAAAAACTGAGTTCAGATCTTTTCTTTCAGGACAAAGCTTTGGGAATACTCCTAACAGCCAATTGTTATGAACAAACCTTTGAATTATCTGTTCTGATGAAGGCAATATCTGCAACAGCATCTTACTTGAAGCAATGAAAATTAGTTGTTAACTTATAGAATACCCAAACAGAAATCCACAGATAGAAAAATATTTGTTAAGCTCATGCTTAAATATGGGATACAACTTAAATATGGGCAGTGAAGGGCAATAAGATTGTTGAGGGGAACAAAGGGGTGCTCTTACCAAGGAAGGCTTAAGTTCTGCAAATTTCAGCACCTGGAGAGTAGGCGCCTCCGTAGCCAGGTGGGAAGGAGCAGCAGTGCGTAGCACACGCTTCTTGATTAGCCCGGGTTCGAGCCCGTCACCACCAAATACGGAGGATGCGGAAAGGTCAGGGAATGACCACCGCATATCCTGGAACAATATGGCCATAGTTGCTAATGCTCCTAAAAAAAAACAAATAACAAATAACAACCTGGAGAGTAGGCACCTTTGAGGTGATCTGATTGAGGTATATAAGGCCTTGAATGGGTTGAGCAAGCTGAATGCTGATGGGATTCTTCCTCTTGCTCAGATTAAGAACGTGAGGGGGCACAGATTCAAATTGAGGAAAGACAGTTGTAGAATAGATGTGCGGAAATTTGCCTTTAGCCAGCGGGTAGTTGATTGGTGGAACAGACTTCCATCTTTTGTTGTGGAAGTTGATAGCCTAAATAAATGTAAGGCTGAGCTGGACAGGCATTTGGAACGAATGGAGGGGTGAAATGAGAGGGTTTTTTTTTTTTTTTTTTTGGGCCAATGCTTCATAAGCTTGCGTTCTTGTATCGTATGCCTCTGCTAATGCTAATACTTTTATACTGTACTGGTAAGCAATCCTAAGGCTGTATTTTAATATAAAATATGTATTTTGCCAATTGAAATTTAATTTATAGTGCAGTGTGGACTTTAAACATTTGTGCTTTTTCCAGAAAATCTCCTGTTTTACCTCCTGCTTTTTGCAAAATCTCACCTGTTTTGGACCAAAAATCTGCAATTTTCCTCCTGTTTATGAATTTGTCTTTTTGAATACAGCTTTCTGAATGTCAAATTTTGGCAACTGTACATAATATTTCTCTCCCATTTGGTTCTTCAGCAATCTCTGCTTTCTTCCACAAGAGAACCATCAGCATGGCTTGTAATGTAACTGGAGTGTATACTGTAATAAACACTTGAAGAAACCAGTTGTCATTTCATATTAGCATTAGCATTAATAGAGGCATGTGATGCAAGAAAGCAAGCTTATACATCATTTCACCCATCCATTTGCTCCAAACGTGTGTCCAATTCTTTCTTGAATTTATTTAGGCTATCAACTTCCTCAGCGACAGACGGAAGTTTGTTCCAGCAATCAGTGCTACCCGCTAGCTAAAGGTAAATTTTCTCACTCAATTCTGCAACTGTCTTTCCTCAATATTAGTTTATGCCCCCCCTACCTGTTGATGATCCTGCTCAGGTAGCTAACAAACTAAATGAATATTTTGCATCGACATTCACACATGAGGAGTTATTCAGCGAGGGGAATGCCAGAGGTGTATTCAACTCTAGCAGTAAGCTACAGAATCTTGAAATAACTGGGAGTAAAGTGGAGGAGAAATTGTTGAAGATAAACACAAGAAAGGCACCCGGGGTGGATGGGATCTATCCAGTTATATTAAAGGAGGCAGCGAAGGAAGTAAGCAAACCCTTAGCCATAATTATGACAGCTTCCTTGGACTGAGGGGAGGTACCCATAGACTGGAAATGTGCAAATGTGACCCCAATTCACAAAGGAGGATCAAAGGCTGACACAAGGAATTATAGACCTGTGAGCTTAACTTCTGTTCCAGGAAAATTAATGGAGGCACTGGTTAAAGAAGCACTGCAGGATCATTTAGACAAGACTTCAGTTATAGCTCGGACACAGCATGGTTTTATTAAGGGGAAGTCTTGCCTGACCAATTTGATTGGATACTATGATGCAGTCACAAAAGAACTGGATGCAGGGAATAGCTTTGATATTATATACTTGGATCTTAGAAAGGCTTTTGATACTGTTGCACATGGAAGACTGCTACACAAATTGGAGCAGTGTGACATTGGAGGCAAATTGCTGCTATGAATAAAGGGGTGGTTGAGGGGGAGAAGACAGAGAGTGGTAATCAATGGACACTGCTCATCGTGGACTAATGTTATTAGTGGAATCCCTCAGGGCTCAGTGTTGGGTCCATTATTGTTTTCTGTATTTATAAATGATATTGATGATGGTATAACAAGCTTAATGTCCAAGTTTGCAGATACAAAGGTTGGCAGGGTTGTCAAGGACACTACTGACACTATGCTGCTGCAACAGGATCTGGAAAGGTTGAGCAGATGGGCTGAGAGGTGGCAAATGAAATTTAACATTGACAAATGTAAAGTACTGCATATGGGAAACAGTAACCCCAGATCAACGTATCAACTCTGTGGTACTACACTGACAGTGGTAGAGAATGAACGGGACTTGGGGGTGGTTGTGCGGGCAGATATGAAGTTCTCTGAGCAGTGCAGACGGGCTGCAAGAGTAGCTCGTGGAGTATTGTCAATGATATACAGGAAATTTTCCAGCAGGGATAAGGAGGTGATTATTCCCTTGTATAAGGCAGTAGTCAGGCCACACCTAGAGCACTGTATACAGGTCTGGAGGCCTCATTTCAAGAAGGATGTAGAGCTGCTGGAACGAGTACAGAGAAGGGCAACAAGATTAGTGAATGGAACAAAGGGGTGCTCTTACGAAGAAAGGCTTAAGTTTTGCAAATTACAGTGTCTGGAGACTAGGCACCAGCGAGGTGATCTGATAGAGGTGTATAAAGCCTTGAATGGTTTGAGCATGCTCAATGCTGATGGGATTCTTCCTCTAGCTCAGAATAATCACCTGATAGGGCATAAATTCAAATTGAGGAAAGACAGATGTAGAATAGACGTGCGGAAATTTGCCTTTAGCCAGCGGGTGGTTGGTTGGTGGAACAGACTTCCATCCCTTGTCGTGGAGGTTGATAGCCTAAATAAGTTTAAGGCTCAGCTGGACAGGTATTTTGAAAGAACAGAGGGGTGAAGTGGAGGTGGTTTTTTTTTTTTTTTTTTTTTCCAATGCTGCATAAGCTTGCTTTCTTGCATCAAATGCCTCTACTAATGCTAAGGTTTGTAATCTGATCAGGAGGAAGAATCCCATCAGCATTGAGCCTGCTCAATCCATTCAAGGCCTTATATACCTCAATCAGATCGCCTTGCAGGTGTGTAGTCTCCAAATACTGTAATTTGGTGAACTTAAGCATTTCTTCGTAAGAGCACCCCTATGTGTTTCCCTCATCAGTCTTGTTGCCTGCCCTTCTCTGTACTTGTTGTAACAACTCTACGTCTTCCTAAAATGAAGCTTCCTGACTTGTATGCAGTACTCAAGGTGTGGCCTGACCATTGCCTTATACAAGAAGATAATCACCTCCTTATCCCTGCTAACAAAATTCCTATACAGGTGATGCCCGCTTAACGCTGATCATTCGTTCCGGAAAAACAGAGCGCTAAGTGAATCCGTGCTAAGCGAGCGCCGCTTTCCCATAAGGTAACATATGTATTTATGAGCTGCGGTCGGTGCCATAGGATATTTCCTAATGAATAATAAACAGTAATGAAAAGATAAACAAATGTCGGTCAAAATATTTAATATTCAAATATTTGCACATATAAAATATTCTGCATTGCATACGTATAATTATGTGGTTACTACTTGTGTATCAAAAGTAAATTTAAAATTCCAATTAAAATAATGAATTTAATCATGACAAATGTGTGGATTTTGAGTTGAATTTTGGCCCTCTTCCAAATAAACTAAAATGGGTATTAATTTTAAATCCCCCGCAGCGTTACAACCAACAATAAAGTCAACCGATCCTTCGCCGCTTTGAAACCTGGCATGTTTTTTTCTTCTTTCAATATGAAACTTCTTTTAGGCATTCGTTTCCACAAAAGTCCTGCTTCAGCTATGTTAAAAACTTGTTGAGAAGTATAACACATAATACCCCTCTTCAACAATTTTAACAAGTTCTTTTTTGAAAGTTTCGGCTCCTTGATCTGCACTTGCGGCT
Organism: Mastigoproctus giganteus; assembly: GCF_048544385.1. Classification (NCBI taxonomy): domain Eukaryota; kingdom Metazoa; phylum Arthropoda; class Arachnida; order Uropygi; family Thelyphonidae; genus Mastigoproctus; species Mastigoproctus giganteus. The sequence goes on along the minus strand of NC_143587.1, from coordinate 89,699,123 downwards.
TCTCCCTTGATTTTAAATCTATTCAACCAGCCCTTACCAGTTTTAAATGGTTCCACATTTTTTTTTTTTTTTAGGCGAGTTTTCTTCAGATCATCATATTGGCTAATCTCTTTCTCTCTCTCCCTTTTTTTAATATTTAACTTAACTGAATTCTGCATTGGAATATTATCTTCAATAAAATTAAAGTCTTTCCATTTCAATCCTAATAGCTGGCCTAGTCCTAGTTGGTTGCAGTGGAACAGCTATCTTTCCCGCTGCAAAAATTAATTCTTTATTTTTTTATAATTGTTCTTACAGTTAAAGTTGCAAGTCCTAAATTATGGCACACATCCGTTTGTCATTGACCGGAATCGATTCGCTTCAAAACGTCTAATTTAATTTTCAAATTCAGTCTTTTTCTTACATTTATAGTCTTCGTACTGCGCCCAGACGTTGTTGCATTTTCATTCCTATCAGTCATTATTAGCTCTTCGAAAATGTAACTGCGTTGGTTGAATTAATTACGATACAATGTTCAAGTAAACTTTCCGTTACGCACGATGTCTAATACTCTACTGAGTGATGACTAGACTTCGGATAAATGCATATAACGCAAATATTACAAGCAATATACTTGATCATTTTTTAAAATGTTGATCTCGGAACTACGTAACAAGTCACTGTACTGAAACTAAATTAGTGTGCGAGAAAATTTCACTGAGCATGGGAAAATTTCTCAAGTCGGCGTGGGAAACGTTTTAATGCTGTTTTGCTATTCATTTTCAAGCTATCGACTCCATCAAATGAAACGATTTCGTTAAATATGCCAAAAATGCAATATGTAAAAAAGCGTTATAGTGATCTGTGACAGCGTTATAGTCAGATACCGGTTATAATATAAGAACAGCGTTACAGCGAATCAGCGCAAAGCGAACCGCGTTATAACGGGGGCCTGCTGTATATCATTGACAATACCCCATGGCCTACTCTGGCAGCCTGTCTGCATTGCTCAGAAAAATTCATATCTGACAGCACAATTATCCCCAGGTCTCTTTCATTCTCCACTACCTTGGTGTAACACCACCCAGTTGGTACATTTCTCTGGGGTTACTGCTACCCATATGCAGTACTTTGCATTTGTCAATGTTAAACTTCAGTTGCCACTTCTTAGCCCAACTTTTCCAGATCCTGTTGCAGCAGCATACTGTCATTACTGTTATTAACAACCCTGTCAACCTTTGTATCGTCTGCAAACTTTAACATTAAGCTTGATATACCTTCATCAATATCATTGATAAATATACAAAACAACAATGGGCCCTACACCAAACCCTGGGGTGCACCACTAATAACATTAGTCCACTAAGAGCAATGTCCATTGACAAGTGTGGGCCGTCCTGAGGATGCGAGGGGTGCACTGCACCCGGGTGCCAACATTCAAGCACCACCTGAAAATTACATACACATATGAAGAAAATTTTAAGGGGATGGCGGCAAATTTCAGTTGGCATCCGGGCACCATATAACCTTAGAACGCCCCTGTCCATTTATTGCCACTCTCTTTCTTCGCTTCCACCCAACCATCCTTTTATCCATTGTAGCAACTTGCCCTTAATGCCACACTGCTCCAATTTGCACAGTAGTCTTCCATGTGCAACAGCATCAAAGGTTTTCCTGAAATCCAAGAATGTGATATTAAAAATTATTTTTTGCATCCTGTTTCTTTGTGACCATGTCATAGTATCCAAAAAAGTTGGTGATGTAAGACTTCCCTTAACAACCCCATGATGTGTCTGAATTATTACTGCAGTCTTGTCTAGATGATCCTGCAATGCTTCTTTAACCAGTGACTCCATTATTTTCCCTGGAACCGAAGCCAAACAACACGTCTGGAATTATTCATGTCAACCTTTGATTCCCCCCCCCTTTGTATTGGAGATAAATTTGCACATCTCCAGTCTGTGGGAACTTCCCTTGAGTTCAAGGATTCTCTCATAATTATTGCTAAGGGTTTGCTTACTTCCTTTGCTGCCTCCTTTAATATAACTGGATAGATCCCATCTGCCCCAGGTGCCTTTCTTATGTTTAACTTCAACAATTTCTCCTCCACTTTGCTGTCAGTTATTTTAAAATCATTTAACTCCCTATTATATGATAATGGTAAGACTCAAACTCCTTGACTGCAGCACAAATCACAGTGGCCAGCTGAGAATGATTCTCTTGCCATGCTTATATTCTAAGTCACATCCCATTTCACTATTGTTATTATCTGGTTTTGAAGTTCAGTTTGCATGGAGTTGTATACAGTTATGTACTGAGACAACTTAGGTCATATGGTGTCAGTATTATTGGTCTCAATATTATAAGTTGTATTTAATCTAGATTTACAAATGTCCATTTGTGTGTACATGGGATAAAAAAAAAAAAAATTTGTTCCTGAAGGGTAGTCCCTACACCTTCTTCCGACTTCATTGGAGAAAAAAGTTGTTTCTAGAAGGAAATGCACCTCACGCTTGCTTCAGACAAGATGGAATATGGGAATGTATCTCTTACAGATGAATTTTTGGCAGACCATTATTGACTATATTGGCAATGTTGAAAAAAGTGGAATATATGTGAGGTGTTTATTGGCAGTAAAAAAATATTGCCAAGGATTGGAGTGGAATAAGAATTGGAAACTAGTTTTTTATAATACTGTATGGCATTTCTGTTTTTTTATTTCAGGTCATGAATTTTTTGACATCGACTCAGGGATGTATGCCCCTTTACACTCATCTCCTTCACAACACTTCACCATCATTTTCAACACATTTGTCATGATGACGCTTTTCAATGAGGTAAATGCCAGAAAGATTCATGGGGAAAGGAACATTTTTGAGGGGTTGTTCACAAATCCTGTATTCTACAGCATCTTATTGGTCACTGCTTGGGCTCAAGTAAGTACTTTTTGTTTTCTTCTTTTTATTATTTTTTTTTTTTTTTTTACTTAAATAAGCATTGTATTTTAAAAATTAATATAATTTGATTGAATCTAGGTTTTTACCTCTGAATTTTAATTCAGTTAGTTAGTTTATTTCACACTTTTAGGAAACTGTCACTAAGTAAGTAGGTAAAAATCAAATTAATGTTGCAGTAAAGTCTCAATCATATATCTATATTGATTATTTGAATGTATATCTGACAGATAATTAATAATGATTACACTTGCATGCATTTTCTAAAAAACTTGGTTTTGATATGCAAATGAATAAATTTATACAATTTTTACATACCACAGGTACGATTTTCAAATTTGGAAATTAATTTTGCTCTATCAGGTCAATTTTTTTGTGCAAAAAAAAAAAAAAAAGTATCACCTATAGCAAATTATACATATTTCAGACAGACAGCTTTCAAAATATTACAAACAAATAGTGATATACCCAGTCATCACCTCTAAATCAGTACTTTATATAGTGATTTTGAACAGATTTTTTTTTTTTTTTTTTTTTTTTTTTTCATGAATGAATTTGTGGTCTTTGCAGACACCAAGCCGGTCTGTCCCCGACATATGTAAGAGATACATTCCAGGACTTTTTACGTAAGTCGAGTTTTACGTAACTTGGAAATGACTAATAAATTATTGTTACTAGATCCCTGATATGCCTAAATTGCAAAAACCACATAATATCCTCAGAAAAATGATGAAAAAGAGTTTCCGTATTTCCCCATGTATAAGACGCACCTTAATTTTGGGGCCCAAAATTTGAAAAAAAATGTATTACATAAAGTTATTGAACTCAAGTTTTATTCATCATAAAATTCATACAACTCCTCATCACTGTCAAAACTCCCATCCATTGGCTTGTCCTCATCTGTGTCTGATGACGAATCACTGCCTTCATATATTGCCTCGTCCTCAGTTCCATCTATGGCATTTGAAATGCCACACTTCTTAAATGGCTTCACAACGATCTCAGTCTTGATATTATCCCAGGATCATTTCATCCAGGTACAAACTTCTATTTCTTCACTCTTCCTGCTGGTGTCAAATTAGCATTAGCATTAGTAGAGGCATATGATGCAAGAAAGCAAGCTTATTCAGCATCAGCCAAAAAAAAAAAAAAAAAAAGACAACCACTACTCCCATTTCACCCCTCCGTTCGTTCAAAATACCTGTCCAGCTGAGCCTTAAATTTGTTTAGGCTATCAACTTCAACAACAAGTGATGGAAGTCTATTCCACAAACCAACTGCCCGCTGGCTAAAGGCAAATTTCCGCACATCTATCCGACATCCGTCCTTCCTCAATTTGAATTTAGCCCTCTCAGGTGATTATTCTGAGCAAGAGGAAGAATCTCATCAGCTTTGAGCATGCTCAAACCATTCAAAGCCTTATACACCTCTATCAGATCACCTCGCTGATGCCTAGTCTCCAGACTCTGTAAGTTGCAAAACTTAAGCCTTTCTTCGTATGAGCAACCCTTTGTTCCATTCACCAATCTTGTTGCCCTTCTCTGTACTCGTTCCAGCAGCTCTACATCCTTCTTGAAATGAGTACTCAAGGTGTGGCCTGACCAATGCCTTATACAAGGGAATAAACACATCCCTGTCCCTGCTAGAAAAATTCCTGTATATCATTGACAAGACACCATGAGCTACTATTGCAGTTCGTCTGCACTGCTCAGAGAACTTCATATCTGCCTGCACAATTACCCCCAGGTCCTTTTCATTCTCTACCACTGTCAGCGTAGTACCACAGAGTTGATACGTTGATCTGGGGTTACTGTTTCCCATATGCAGTACTTTACATTTGTCAATGTTAAACTTCATTTGCCACCTCTCAGCCCATCTGCTCAACCTTTCCAGATCCTGTTGCAGCAGCATAGCATCAGCAGTGTCCTTAACAATCCTGCCAACCTTTGTATCGTCTGCAAACTTGGATATTAAGCTTGATATACAATCATCAATATCATTTATAAATACAGAAAACAACAATGGACCCAACACTGAACCCTGAGGAACTCCACTAATAACATTAGTCCACGTTGAGCAGTGTCCATTGATTACCACTCTCTGTCTTGTGCCACTCAACCAACCCCTTATCCATAGCAGCAATTTGCCTCCAATGCCACACTGCTCCAATTTGTGCAGCAGGTTTCCATGTGCAACAGTATCAAAAGCCTTTCTAAGATCCAAATATATAATATCAAAGTTATTCCCTGCATCCAGTTCTTTTGTGACTACATCATAGTATCCAATCAAATTGGTCACACAAGACCTGCCCTTAACATAACCATGCTGTGTCAGAGCTATAACTGAATTCTTGTCTAGATGATCCCGCAGTGCTTCTTTAACCAGTGCCTCCATTAATTTTCCTGGAACCGAAGTTAAAATAACAGGCCTATAATTACTTGTGTCAGCCTTTGATCCTCCTTTGTGAATTGGGGTTACATTTGCACATCTCCAGTCTATGGGTACTTCCCCTGCGTCCAAAGAAGCTCTCATAATTATGGCTAGGGGTTTGCTTACTTCCTTTGCTGCCTCCTTTAATATAACTGGATAGATCCCATCCACCCCGGGTGCATTTTTTATGTTTATCCTCAACAATTTCTCCTCCACTTTCCTCTCAGTTATTAGAAAATCATCTAGCTCACTGCCAATGTTTACTTCACCTACGACATTCCCCTTCCTGAATAACTCCTCATGTGTGAATGTTGATGCAAAATACTCGTTTAGATTGTTAGCCACCTGAGCAGGATCCTCAACTGTTGAACCATCAACATCCAGTGGACCAATCTGATTCATCCCTTTCCTTCTTGAGTTTAAATAAGTAAAGAACTCTTTTCTGTTTTTCTTTGCATCCTTTGCCAAGGATTTCTCATAATCTGCCTTTGCCTGCCTAATCTCCTTTGTGACTTGGTTACAGACCAACTTATATCTATCATAGGCTTCCATGTCACCCATTAATTTGTATGTATCCCATGCATTTTTCTTCTCTGCCATATGTCTCATTAGTTCATCTGACAACCATTTAGGCCTGAACCTTGAACAATATTTCTTGGTTGGTATGTTAAGCCTGGTAGCTTCCAAGATTAGTTCCTTGAATGCTTCCCATTTTGAATTTGCTGTTGGTAACATCATCAGTTGGTCCCACTGTATAGAATTTAAATACTGTCTCAGACCATCCTAGTCGCCTTTACGAAAGCAAAAACCCTTCCCTTTACCTCTGATGGTAGTTACCTCCTTGAGTAAATCCCACTTCAGCACACTGTGATCACTGCCACCTAGTGGTTCCTTTATCTGCAGATTCTTAATGCATGAAGAATCACTACTGATAATCAGATCAAGAGTATTACTCCCTCTAGTTGTCTCCCGAACATGCTGGTGTAGAAAACAATCATCCAATAAATCCACAAAAGCCTTGCTAGTGTGTGAGTGACCAACCCACAAATTCCAATCAATATCTGGGAAATTAAAATCCCCCATTATAAGACTCTCTGATTTACTGGCCCATTCTATTTCCCTGTACAGTATCTTATTATACTCATCAGAGTCATTAGGCCTATAGCACACTCCTACTCTCAATTTTGATTTACCTATGCTTATGTCACACCAAACTGACTCGACACTGCCCTGTCCATCATTGTCGACTGGCTTCAGTTCCTTGGATTTTATGTTTCTTAACTAATAGCATAACCCCTTCTCTCTTCCTATCCTGTCTATCCTTTCTGTAAACGTTGTACTCCCCAAATTCCAGTTCTGCATTCCTTATATCTGTGTGACACCACGTCTCTGATATCCCAACAATATCTGCCTTTGATGTTTTGAGCAGTACCTCAAATTGTCCCCAGAAGACTTCATCCATTGGTTCCATTCGTCTCTCATGGCAGCTTTGAAGGGTTTGTTAATGCTGACATCAAGTGGTTGGAGCTGGGATGTCAAACCTCCAGGTATGACGGCAAGTTTTGTTTTTTTGCTCTGCAGCAATCTTCTTTGTGTTTTTTGTTATGTGTGCCCTGAACTGATCAAGCACCATAGGGCAGGTTTGCGTAAGAGCCCATCTGGTCTCCTGCTCCAAACTTTCTCAAACCAGATATTCATCCCATCCTGATCCATCCAACCCTTGTCATGAACGGGGATAATCACTCCTCGAGGAATGACTTCTTTTGGCATTGTTTTGCATTTGAAAATCAGCATAGGAGGCAGCTTGGTTCCGTCGGCACAACAAGCTAGAACAACTGTATAATGGCTCTTTCCATGTCCACTTGTCTTCACAGTTACAGTTTTCACCCCTTCTTATCAACAGTTCTGTTACTTAGGACATCAAACGGAAGGGGGACTTCGTCCATATTTGCAATCTGTCCCAACTCAAATCTGATGTCTCTTCCGACATTGAATGACAAAACGATGAAATTCAAGGACCTTCTGCTCATAGCTTTCAGGCATCTTTTGGGCAAGTCTGGTGCATGTATGTATGCTTAGTCCATTCCGTTTACCTGAAGCACCGATTGTGTCCTCCTTTGAAATCAGTAACTTCTTTTTCATCAGCAATTCTTCTTGCCTCAAGCTGAACCATCTTTGTGGACACAGGAATTCCAATTGCCCTTTGCTCTTCAATTCTCTCTCAAAATCAGGCCATTTTGCTGACTTGCCTCTCATGGCCTTCTTCTGCTGTGGCATTTTCAGTAGGGTTTCTTCTTCTCGTAGCCAGTCTCGGATTGTTTTCTCAATTGGAGGAGGACCAAACCTACGTTCAGCAGCATGATTTCCATTCACATTTGCAAACTGGATCACTTTTAACTTGAATTCAGCACTGTACGAAAATATTTTCTGAGCCATTTCTGGGCAGAATGTGGCAAAACGTAACCTAATATACCGGTAACAAGTGCGAAACAATGAGCACAAAGACAACAAGCGCGAAAAAGCGGTAAATGCAAGTAAAAAAATCTACAACCACTGTATAAGTCGCACCCAGTTTTTAGACCCCAAATTTTTTGAAAAAAGGTGCGTCTTATACATGGGGAAATATGGTATATACCATAACAATTAAAAACTTTAACTGGGGACAGGAGCGAAGTAGTACCTCTTTCACTTATTCTCTTGGCGCCTCTGTAGCCAGGTGGGCAGGAGCAGCAATGCGTAGCACACACTTCTTGATTAGACCGTGGTTCGAGCCCCTGCCCACCAAATACGAAGGATGCGGAAAGGTCAGGGAATGACCACCGCATATCCCCAAAGAAATATGGCCTTATTTGCTAATGCTCCTAAAAAAAACCAAATAACAAACAAACAAACAATAACTTATTCTCTTAGGTGGCACCATGCTAACGGTCAAAATGAAATTGCCTTTAAAGAACTTCACAGGGTTAAGTTACAAGAGATGCATGGAAGACTATTGTACAAATTGGAGCAGAATGGTATTAAGGGTAAGTTGCTACAATGGATAAAAGGATGGTTAAGTGGGAGAAGACCGAGGGTGGTACTCAATGGGTGCTGCTCTTCGTGGACTAATGTTATTAGTGGAGTCCCACAGGGTTCTGTGTTGGGTCCACTGTTGTTTTGTATATTTATCAATGATATTGATGAAGGTATATCAGGCTTAATGTCGAAGTTTGCAGATGATACAAAGGTAGGCAGGGTTGTTAATGACAGTAATGGCAGTGTGCTATTGCAACAGGATCTAGATAATTGACAAATGCAAAGTACTGCATATGGGTAGAAGTAACCCCAGAGAAACTTACCAACTGTGTGGTACTGCACTTAAGGTGGTAGAAAATGAAAAAGACCTGGGAGTAATTGTGCAGTCAGATATGAAGTTTTCTGAGCAATGAAGACAGGCTGCGGGGTTTTGTCAATGATATATAGGAATTTTGTTAGCAGGGAGAAGGAGGTGATTGTCCCTCTGTATAAGGCAATGTTCAGGCCACGCCTTGAGTACTGCGTACAGGTCTGGAGGCCTCATTTTAGGAAGGATGTAGATTTACTTGAGCATGTACAGAGAAGGGCAACAAGATTGGTGAGGGGAATGAAATGCACTGTTTGTTGATGTTTGCAGAGCAAGCGGGTACGGGACATGATACTGCCATGGGGGATGTCTTTGTGTGTGCGCCCGATGCAAGGAGTGTATCGATATCAGGCAACAACTCAGCGTTTTTGGGGGCCTGTATGAGAGCTTGAAGGACACGGTGGATGCCCTCGAAGAAACTAAATTGAGGGGCCCATCAAGCTCTCAGCTGCCCACATCAAAGCCAGAGCTTGCACTTGGGCATCACGTGACACAGAATCAACCCCCAAGGCAGAATGCGCTGGTCCCGAAGGAACTAGTAGTTGTTGGTGACTCTATTGTCAGGGAAACGGGGAACATGCTTTGTAAAAAGGATAGGTGGAACAGGACCAGGGTATGTCTGCCAGGGGCAAAGGTTGATGACGTTGTAGGGCGAATATCATCTTTTAAGGGCACAAAAGGTAATATAGTTGAACACGTTGGCACTAATGATATTAAGAGTAGGAGACCGGCAGAATTACCTAACAAGTACAGGTCACTGTTGAACAAAAGCCGAGAATTAGATTTGAATTTGAAAGTGTCTGCAATTCTGCCCAGACACGATAGGAGGGAGTATATGATGAGAGCCTTGTCGATCAATTCGACCCTGGAAAGATTGTGCAAGGCTCAAGGGGTAGAATTTTTTTCAGCCTGGTCTGTACTTGTTAACAGGAGAGATTGCTTCTTCAGGGATGGGATACACTTAAATAGAAAGGGTGCAAGAATATTTGCTGATACTATCGAGGCAGTGTTAGGTGGGTCGGAAAACTGCTAGCTTGGGGGGAGACAAAGACCAATAGATTGACAGTAGCCACTGGCAGAGGTGAAAGAGATTCTTGCACTGCTTCTATTAGAATGAGCAGAAGCCTGAAAAACAAGATGCTTGATATTTCAGAGACTGCTGGGAGCCATTGCGGTACAAGTAAACACATAGGTTGTGTTAGGGTAGCTAAGAATAGAAACAGGTGCAGGTATACTTGCGTGTACACCAATGCTAGGAGTTTAGTAAACAAATTTGATGAATTTGAGGTATTGCTCAAAACATCAAAGGCAGATATTGTTGGTCATATCAGAGATGTGGTGTCACACAGATATAAGGAATGCAGAACTGGAATTTGGGGAATATAACGTCTACAGAAAGGATAGACAGGATAGGAAGGGGGGAGGGGTTATGCTATTAGTTAAGAAACACATAAAAACCAAGGAAGTAAAGCCAGTCGACATCGCTAGACAGTGCAGTGTTGAGTCAGTTTGGTGTGACATAAGCATTGGGAGATCAAAATTGAGAGTAGGAGTGTGCTATAGGTCTAATGACTCTGATGAGTATAATAAGAAACTGTACAGGGAAATAGAGTGGTCCAGTAAATCAGAGAGTCAATCAGAGAGTCCAGTAAATCAGACAGTAAATTAAAATCTCCCAATAATGGGAGATTTTAATTTCCCAGATATTGACTGGAATTTGGGGGCTAGTCACTCACACACTAGCAGGGCTTTTGTGGATTTATTGGATGATTGTTTTCTACATCAGCATGTTCGGGAGGCAACTAGAGGGAGGAATACTCTTGATTTGATTATCAGCAGTGATTCTTCATGCATTAAGAATCTGAAGATAAATGAACCACTAGGTGGCAGTGATCACAGTGTGCTGAAGTGGGATTTACTCAAAGAGGTAACTACCATTAGGGGTAAAGGGAAGGGTTATTGCTTCCGTAAAGGCGACTACGATGGACTGAGACAGTATTTAAATTCTATACAGTGGGACCAACTGATGATGTTACCAACAGCAAATTCAAAATGGGAAGCATTCAAAGAACTTATCTTGGAAGCTACTAGGCTTTACATACCAACTAAGAAATATTGTTCAAGGTTTAGGCCGAAATGGATGTCAGATGAACTAATGAGGCATATTGCAGAGAAGAAAAATGCATGGGATACTTACAAATTAACACATGACACAGAAGCCTATGATAGATACAAGTTGATATGCAACCAAGTTACAAAGGAGGTTAGGCAGGCGAAAGCAGATTACGAGAAATCCTTGGCAAGGGATGCAAAGAGTTCTTTACTTATGTAAACTCTAGAAGGAAGGAGATGAATCAGATTGGTCCACTTGATATTGATGGGTCAACTGTTGATGATCCTGCTCAGGTAGCTAACAAACTAAATGAATATTTTGCATCGACATTCACACACGAGGAGTTATTCAGCGAGGGGAATGCCAGAGGTGTATTCAACTCTAGCAGTAAGCTACAGAATCTTGAAATAACTGGGAGTAAAGTGGAGGAGAAATTGTTGAAGATAAACACAAGAAAGGCACCCGGGGTGGATGGGATCTATCCAGTTATATTAAAGGAGGCAGCAAAGGAAGTGAGCAAACCCTTAGCCATAATTATGAGAGCTTCCTTTGGACTCAGGGGAGGTATCCATAGACTGGAGATGTGCAAATGTGACCCCAATTCACAAAGGAGGATCAAAGGCTGACACAAGTAATTATAGACCTGTGAGCTTAACTTCTGTTCCAGGAAAATTAATGGAGGCACTGGTTAAAGAAGCACTGCAGGATCATTTAGACAAGACTTCAGTTATAGCTCGGACACAGCATGGTTTTGTTAAGGGGAAGTCTTGCCTGACCAATTTGATTGGATACTGTGATGCAGTCACAAAAGAACTGGATGCAGGGAATAGCTTTGATATTATATACTTGGATCTTAGAAAGGCTTTTGATACTTTTGCACATGGAAGACTGCTACACAAATTGGAGCAGTGTGACATTGGAGGCAAATTGCTGCTATGAATAAAGGGGTGGTTGAGGGGGAGAAGACAGAGAGTGGTAATCAATGGACACTGCTCATCCTGGACTAATATTATTAGTGGAGTCCCTCAGGGCTCAGTGTTGGGTCCATTATTGTTTTCTGTATTTATAAATGATATTGATGATGGTATATCAAGCTTAATGTCCAAGTTTGCAGACGATACAAAGGTTGGCAGGGTTGTCAAGGACACTACTGACACTATGCTGCTGCAACAGGATCTGGAAAGGTTGAGCAGATGGGCTGAGAGGTGGCAAATGAAGTTTAACATTGACAAATGTAAAGTACTACACATGGGAAACAGCAACCTCAGAGCAACGTATCAACTCTGTGGTACTACACTGACAGTGGTAGAGAATGAAAGGGACTTGGGGGGTGGTTGTGCAGGCAGATATGAAGTTCTCTGACAGTGCAGACGGGCTGCAAGAGTAGCTCATGGAGTATTGTCAATGATATACAGGAATTTTTCCAGCAGGGATAAGGAGGTGATTATTCCATTGTATAAGGCAATGGTCAGGCCACACCTAGAGTACTGTATACAGGTCTGGAGGCCTCATTTCAAGAAGGATGTAGAGCTGCTGGAACGAGTACAGAGAAGGGCAACAAGATTAGTGAATGGAACAAAGGGGTGCTCTTACAAAGAAAGGCTTAAATTTTGCAAATTACAGTGTCTGGAGACTAGGCACCAGTGAGGTGATCTGATAGAGGTGTATAAAGCCTTGAATGGTTTGAGCATGTTCAGTGCTGATGGGATTCTTCCTCTAGCTCAGAATAATCACCTGAGAGGGCATAAATTCAAATTGAGGAAAGACAAATGTAGGATAGACGTGCGGAAATTTGCCTTTAGCCAGCGGGTGGTTGGTTGGTGGAACAGACTTCCCTCCCTTGTCATGGAGGTTGATAGCCTAAATAAGTTTAAGGCTCAGCTGGACAGGTATTTTGAACAAACAGAGGGGTGAAGTGGAAGTGGGTTTTTTTTTTTTTTTTTTTGGCTGATACTGCATAAGCTTGCTTTCTTGCATCAAATGCCTCTACTAATGCTAATGTAGATGTACTTGAGCATGTACAGAGAAGGGCAACAAGATTGGTCAGGGGAATGAAGGGATCCTCTTCCCAAGAGAGGCTTAGGTTCTGCAAATTGCAGTGGCTGGAGACTAGGCACTTGCGCAGTGATCTGATTGAGGTGTATAAGGCCTTGAATGGGTTGAGCACACTGAATTCTGATGGGATCCTCCACTTGTTCAGATTACGAACCTAAGTGGGCATAAATTTAAATTAAGAAAGGACAGATGTAGAATAGCTGTGCGGAAATTTGCCTTTAGCCAGCGGGTGGTTAATTGCTGGAACAAACTTCCATCTGTCGTTCTGGAAGTTGATAGGTTGAATAAATTTAAGGAGGAACTGGACAGGCATTTGGAGGGAATGGTGTGATTTTTTTTTTTTTTTTGGCTGATGCTGCATAAGCTCATACACTTGCTTTCTTGCATCACATGCCACTAATACTACTACTACTGCCACCACCACCACTACCTTACAACATGCGAACCACACCGTGTGGAAAAGGACCGAGTTCAAATCCTGTCGATGATGCGAGGAACTTTAATGGGTTTTTTTCACTTCGTGGCTGAGTTAGTCGGTCTCAGAATAAGATAGCAAGGTCTCCCCCCCCCAGAAACTGGGATTTTTTTCGTCCCGCAAAACAGACAAATCAACCAGAGAAAACACTCAATTTACAGACTCCAGTACGGGTTTATGTAATAAATTACAGTTGATAATAATAATAATAATAAAAAATGTGAATGAAGCAATCACTACACGATGATAGTTTTGCACAAAGTCATTTAAAATAGTTGGAAATGTGAATTTCAACTTTACCACAATAACCCGATGTGTAACAACGCACAAAATGCAAACAAAAGCTCCCACTTCACTCTGAAGCAAAACTGAACTGACTCTACAATCCAGAAAGAAAGGAAGGAAAGGATGTAGAGACAAAGGGATAGAATATTTCTCCTAAGATATAGCCAATAGGACACAGTCTACATGGCTTGAAAACTGTGGGGGTGTCTCTGAAGTGCTTTGACATAGTTCACCAGTCTCAAACACATGTTGTCAAATATTTCTTCAGAATTTTTAAAGCAGAAAATGAAATGCTAAATCTAGTTATTTACCTAGATTCTAGTCACACTGCAGGTTGTTATCCAACATAGTTTGTATGAGAATGAAAATATAAACTTGTACTTATTGTTACTTCATTCGACTTCACTCTTAAAAATTATACAGAAAGTATCTTTACGATTTTACCAAAAAAAATTGCATAAATCCGAAATTACATAACTCGTGTTTATGTCAGTTGAGGACTAACTGTAACAGTTTTTTATCATGCCCTTATTCCAGTTACCCAGTATCCTTTTTTGTCTCAATATCTTTGTGAAACTTTCACTGTGCTTTTCATCCAGTGCATCAAGATGCTGTGGAAAGTATTCAAGGCAGTTGTACTGAATATCAGACTTCACAGTCATATTGCAATATAGTTTTTTGACACCACTAACTGTTGTTGTTGTTGTTCTCATAGTCCTTTGATTTACAAACACCTAAAAGTTTTTCCACACTGCTTGAATGATAACTAGCCCTCCTATTGTTGAATGCTATCTAGTTGTGATAATTCACAACTTCTCCTAGACATAGAAATTGTGAATTATCATCTTGCAGTAGCCCTTTGATTTGTTGTCCATCAAAAACACCAGTGTTTTCAGTGGACCCTCTTCATCACTTACCTCAGCAAATTTTGAAATGATGTACCAAAAACAGCCGTTTTCTTTAGCTATAGCCATAACAATGTTTTGTCAATCTGAATAGTTGTATCAGAGGCACTTTGCTTGAAGAAACAAGTGATGACAATATATTGATGACATTCTTGTCTTCTGGTATGAGATTAGTCCTTTTTGGCTACTTTCTAATTGAGTTACCAAGAAAAGGTTAAATCATTTATGATAAATTTTCAATTTAAACACCTACCAGAAAATATCATCTGTTCTCTAACAAGGAAGCCATGAAGAATAATATCCATTATCCCTCATTCCACCCTATAATTTCATCCATTTTCTTTTACTGGTGTCAGCATATTATAACTTGCAAGTTAATGATACCTAGACCATGTTGATTGACCCAGCAGTTAAATGCCAAAACTTTGTTCAAATTTTTCAATTCGTATATTGTGTCACCCAAAAAATTTGAGTGCATAAGATATAAGAATAATACACTGGTGGTTAATCTTAATGAGCTTGCAGGGTAACCCCTATTAGTTAAAGATGTGATCAACTGAAACTGTCCATAAGCTGATAAAAATTTGCTCAGTACTGCCCATTTAACTTTCCTGGCTTTTGTTACATCATCCAAAAAATAAAATAAATAAACTAATAATAAAAATATAAAAATTAAAATTAAAAGAAAATAAGGAAAATAAACAACCTCCATGTTTCCTCTTTTCATGTAGGTAACTTTCCAGCCGACCTTTTAATTTAGGCTGTTAGCCTCGATTCCTCACAGAGGTAACTTATTTAGTAAATACCAACTTTCTGGCTAAAAGAAAACTTCGTACAGTCCAGTGTAAACCTCTTTCCCATAATTCAAATTTATATTCTCTAGCTCTGGAATCATTCATAACAGTGAAAATTTCACTGCCTCTTATAGATCTCAATCAAGTCTTCTTTTAAGTACCTGTGTAACCCACATATTTGAATTCTTTCTACATATGGCTGCCCTTTTGATCTCATCAAGCACTTTGCTAACTTTTGGACCATTTCAAGAAGCTCAGACATTTTATTTTTTCTATGTCCATGCTTCATGGTATGAGCTCTTATGTCTGCATTCTAATGTTCTAATTTAAATTGTCATGGAACACCTTGGGCTTTCCTTGCTGCCTGTCTACACTGCTCAGAGAACTTCATATTCATGTCGTTAATTCCAAATCCCTTTCTTCTCGTATTGTTTTTAATTAAACTCCATCCAATGTATAAGTTATTTTGAGATTTCTATTTCCCCAATGTAAGATGGCCCCGGGTGTCAAGTGAATTCAAGGTCAAGCATTCAAAGTGCAATTATATAGCGATCTTTCTCAGTGATAAAAATTCATTTTAAGTTATATCATTCTCTATTAGCAGTTCATTTATAATCCTGTTCTACACTTGGAAAGTCGCAAGTAAGAACAGAAAGGAAATTCACCTTTCTTTTTCATTACATATATTCACTTTTTTTTACTAACCAACTAACATCTAACCACTTGGCCTCCTTGCAGCACTGTTCCTGCCTCCCTGTAGTGGGCCAGAAACCTGGGAAGGAAAGTTAACTCTAGAGCTTGAGCAGCCTAGGCACTCATCCAGCACTCAGCAATGCTGACCATGAAATTACCTAAGATGCAACAGTCTAAATGACTGCATATAGACACAGATATTTCAAAATTGAAAACCAACTCAGCCTACTCCAAATCATGCGACCTCTGGAAAACAAGGAAAAAAAAAAAAAAAAAAAAAAAACCAGCAGTACAGGGTAGAACAAAAAGTTACATAAAGGCAAAAAAGCAAATTATGCTCAATGCACTGAAGAACACATATGCAGCAGCAATGCAGAAATATCAATCAACAGCAAAACAAACTGAAGTATCAGTTCCCCCAACCATATCAATTGCAGATTGGGCCTAATCTATACTGTCACCATCAATGAAACAGACTCCCAAGGAGCAAAAGGTAGTAAATAGAGCCAACAACACCCTAGTCACAGTCCCACCAACTATGCCACATAGACCATCAGATATTTCAAAATCGAAAACCCAGTCAGCTCCAAATAGGAAGACAAACAATATCACTTCAGTAAATATGGACCTTATAATAATGCTGACCCAAATGAACCTATCCTAGACCTTCACGCAGAAGATGACATGGACACTGGATGCCCATTCTTTCCAAGAAGAGAGAAAATGAAACTCAATCGCCACAAACAGCCTGGGTATAAAAATGAACCAGAATCATCCTCCTATAACAAAACCAAATGCACCAAATTATACAGTGGAACTGTAGAGGAATTCGCAGTAACATTGATATACATGAGTTAATCAATCATTATCATCCTGTCGGTAGGCATCTGCCTACAAGAGACAAATTTAATGCAGCATATGTCTCTCTCAGTTAATTATGCACTTTTTAGGAAAGACAGAACTGCTACAAACAGTGCTCACAGAGGGGTAGCCATACTCCTAGACTAACAAGTACCTTGCAGACTCCTCCTTCCTCCATCGAAGCTGTTGCAACACTTATAGTGATTGATATTACATTAACGCTTGTCTCTATCTCCCTATCGCCCAATCATTCCTATACCATCCATCAACTCGAAGATCTTATTCTGCCGTTGCCCTATCTGTTTATTGGGTGACTTCAATGGACACCATCCATTGTGGGGTTCTCCTAATGCAAATGGATGAGGACAACTTACCGAACAGCTCGCTGACAGACAAAACCTGACTATACTAAATACAGGCTTGCCAACTTTCATCCATCTCTCTATGGGTAGAACTTCTGCAATGGATCTCTCCGTTTCCTCTTTCCTAGTATTGAGTGGACAGTCCTCAACAACCTGCTCAACAGTGATCACTTTCCGTTAATATTAAGATTCAAACAACACATTCCATAATTTCAGAAAACTATGAAAAATGGAAATTTTCCAAAGCAGATGGACAAAATTCACTTCCTGAGTGTCCTCTGATGAATAGCTCATCGAAACAGTCCTATCGACACAGTTAACAATCACATTATGAGACAAATACTGGCTGCTGCATGTACTGTGATTCCACAATCATAGACAACAATCCATAGAACCATAAGTTATTGGTGGAACAAAGAGTGCAAGGGTGCAAAAAGAGAAAAAAAACTGAGCGTGGAATCTGTTTCGAAAACATCCTACCACCACAAGAGACTCAGAGTCAAGGCCCATCACATTAGGAAAAAAGCTAAAAGAAAATCTTCGATTCGATTTGCAATCTCGATTAATAAAAATATTGATACAAGAAAATTATGGGGAAAAATAAAACAGCTAAATGACAAATTTCCTCCATTATCCTCACCACTTCTCAACTGGAATGGGCAGGAGCTTTCTTCTCCCACAGATATAGCGAATGCCTTAGGGACTGTGTTTTCACGGTTGTCTGCCTCAACAGCATATGAACCATCATTCCAGAAGATCAAAGTATTAGCTGAAAAGTCCAAACTGAACTTCAGACCTACATGTTCTTTACCCTATAATCAATTGCTTACAATGCTTGAACTTCAAGAAGCATATCTACCTCAAAAAACAGTGCTGCAGGCCCCGACGGAATATATTACATAATGCTCTAACACTTAGATAAAAAAAATCTGTCTCCTCACTGCTTTAAATCTGTCTCCTCGTCGCGTTTTAGTTTCCTGAGAGATCTCTATTCCCTTGACCTGAGAGGACACTTACCATATTTCATACAGAACTTCCTTCATCACAGATCCTTTTAAGTTTGATACCAACAGGTGCTCTCCCAAACACATATACAAGAAGAAGGGTTCGTATAGGGCTCTATGCTCAGGGCCACCTTGTTCTCAATAAGAATAAATCACATGACTAAAAATATTCCCAACACTGTGAATTCATACCTCTATGTTGATGATATCACTATTGCAGTTCTCAAAACATGACCTTCATTGAGTGACAGCTCCAAATTTAAATTAATAATATTCAGCTATGGATGGCACAGAATAGGTATTGACTCTCTTGTTCAAATCTAAAGTAGTTCACTTTTGTAACAAATGGATGAATCCAGATCCAGGGGTACACTTAACAAATATTCTATCTCAGTTGTGAACAGCATTCGTCTCCTTGGTCTGTCTTTCGATAGTAAATTGAACTTCATGGAATACGCAAACATCTATGGATGTCTTGCCAGAAAAAAATGAACATACTCAGAGTCATTTCTTCAACATCGTGTGGTGCAGATCAGTACACAGTACTTCATTTCTATAGAGGCCTAATCAGATCTCACCTTAATTATGGTGCCCCAGTGTATGATTCTACTAGGGAGACCGTGCTAGCACGTCTTGTCCCAATTTAACACTCTGCCCTGAGGATTTTTGTAGGTGCTAACTTGCTAGTTCAAAGTCTTTACATTGAAGCTCCTGAACTTCCTCTAAGCCTCAGGAGAAAGATGTTACTTCTCAACTATACAACTAAAATCCGTAGTCTACCTACCTATCCCATTAGGCCGATTCTTAATGACCCTCTGTTCACAATGTTCTATAGAAATAACCCCAGGGCAGTTCAGCCTACTGGTCTCAGATCTCAGGCATTATCGCAAACTTGGAATATACATCCTGACAAAGTTCTTCAAGATTCAAACAGTACGGATCCCCCATGGTCCTCTAGTAAACCACCTTGTGACAGTTATTTTCTAAACTGGGGGAAACACTCCCTTGCAAATGTCAACATAAAACAACTCCATATTGCCCACACACAAAATTACCTGCATTTTACAAAAATATATACTGATTGGTCAAAATCTGAGAGTGGAGTGGGTGTTTACCCTCATAAAACCTTCTTTGTATCACTTCCCAATGAATGCAGCAGTTATACAGCAAATTATGCACCATCAAACTTGCAATAGAAAATATTCTCCGTGGTATAACCCTAGTATGTTGCAGGTTTCCCTCTGTTAAGCTGGAAGAGTATTCCGGTGCGTGGCACCTCCAGGTCGAGGAGAAGGGTGTCCGCCAAAACCTGAAGTGCAGGTATGCTGACGGTATTGCAGGCACATGTTATGGTGTTCGATATTGTCCAGCTTGTGTCAGGTGACTACTGTGGATGACTTGTGGTACCATGACTTGTGATGACCTGAAGCATAGGTGATGGCAGGGATAAAAACTGCCTTGTGGAATAATGCCAGAGTACGTTTCTTCAGTCCCTGGTCCCAACGGGTCACCCTGGCGACCATCACAGCATAGTTCCTGATTTTCTGTTGTAGGTATTTTAAGTGAGAAAGGTATGTCAGGTTCTTGTCAAGGATCACACCAAGGTATTTAAGTTGGGTGTTGAGTTTGATGGTCCTGCCTTGTATTTTAATTTGCGGTGGTCTCCTGGGATCGAGATGTCCCTTGAGTAGGATGGACTGTGTTTTGGCCAGTGATATAGTGAGTGAGGTGGTACTTGTACACCCAGTGTCCTGGAGGGTTATAAGAGCCAATTTGCTGTAATTTCCAGTTGTGCCCGAGAATCTGCGATGAGGATCAGTGTGAGATCATCAACGCAGGCGAGGGTCTGTACTTCACCAAGGTCCATGTTTAGAAATTCATTGAGGAATAGTTCCAGAGCAGAGGTCCAAGAACTGTTCCCTGCAGACAGCCCCGGTAAACCTGCTTGCCCATCACACAGAAAGCTGCCTGGACTATAATAGCTCTGTTTTTCAGATAATTTGAGATGACACTGTGTAGGTTGTCAGGGAGTTTTGTACTTAGCCTGCAGAGGACACTCGGCCACCACAGCGTGTCGAGCGCTCCGGCAAAGTCGACAGATATACCCAGTAGATACTTGCGATTGCAGTTTGGGACCACTTCGGCAATGCATTCAAGCACGTCTGTTGTTGATTTGCCCAGTCTGAAACCAAATTAGTTTTTGGCAGGTAGATGGGCGGCATTGTAGTGTATCTATTCTCTGCCTGAAGAGCTTCTCATAGACTTTACTCAGAATGGAGAGGAGAGCAGTAGGGTGGTAAGACTCCGGAAGGTCTTGTTGTTTGGTTGGGTTTTTTAGTATTAGCTTTATGCTTGCCGTTTTCCACTCTGTTGGAAAGCATCCATTGTGGAGGTAGTGATTAAACAGGTTAAGCAGAAGGTTCGGAGTGTACTGTGCCACTTTTTTTAACAATTGCAGATTCTAGCATATCTATCCCAGGTGTCTTTTTTATTTTTGAGTTCGGCTATAGCATTTGCTAATTCTGTTTCAGTGAAGAGTTCCTCAGTCTGTGCCGAGCAGTAATTGTCATTGTCGTGCCAGAGTTGCATTTGCTCTGGGGTTTTGCAATCATCCAGCTTCTTGAAGATGGTATCCAGGATGTTCAGAACAGAATTTTGCCAGGTGTTAGTGATGCTTCCCTGGGGGTTTTGGGTGGAAGGGATCACCTCACCTCACCTCTGGGAAGCTTGTTAGTGACGACCTTGTGGACAGTACCCCATGGATCAGAGTTACACGTTGTTGAGACCAGTTGCTCCCAGGACTGCTGCTTGATCATGGCAGTGTAGGCATTCCTTGTCTCCCAATATTGCTGTCTAAGATGTCTAATTTCTGCAGGGGGCCAGGTTGTCCTCGCCCGCTGGAAGGCTCGTCTTTTATGATTCACATCAATTTTGAGTGCTTGCAGTTCCCTAGACCACCACGGGACTGCTCCTGGGAGGGGGGGGGGTTCTTTTTAAAGGCAGTGTCAGCCACTTGTTTGATTGCACGATGATGATGGTCAGGGTCCTGTTCTTGCAGTTCTAGTTCATTGGCAATAATGGTCTCCCTAAAGTGCTCCCAGTCATCCTTTTCCACAATGTATCGGTGTTTCCTTTGTCTGTCTGTTGGAATGCAGTTTACAGATCTGTTCAATGCAACCGCATCTTTATCTATCAACGGCGCCTCCGTAGCCAGGTGGCCAGGAGCAGCAGTGCGTAGCACACGCTTCTGGATTATACCGGGGTTCGAGCCCGTCAACCAAATACGGAGGATGCAGAAAGGTCAGGGAATGACCACCGCATATCCCGGAGCAATATGGCCTTAGTTGCTAATGCTCCTAAAAACCAAAACAACAGCATCTTTATCTTTGTTTGGGCATGACTCAAATCCATAGCCCTTCTCAGCGCAATGTGGCTGCAGGTCTACTCAGCCTGGGTGCAGATGTGGGTGATGTGTCCAAAGCGGCACCACCTAAAACATTTGGGGACTGTCACATGTTCTCTAAAACGATGTGACCCCCAGTTTAGATAGATTCTAGTGCTATGTGATAGGACCTGCCACACCTCCGAGGCCAGTTCCACCACCCAGTTGTAGGAGTTTCCAATCTGTAATTTTGTCTGATACTTGGAGTAATTAAATCCTCTGGGTCTTTGTCCAGCAGGTCCTGTTGGAGATTCCTTCGGTAAGCTCTTTTTCTGGGTATTGGGATCAGTATCCTTGTCCGTATTGAGGATTAGGATTGATGGTCCTTTGTTCCGTGGCAGTTCCACTGAGAGCCCTAGAGTGGGGATTTTTTTTGTTGTTGATAATTTTTTCAGCATCCTCTTTGGAGTCAGTTTCTATGAAGACCCCGGTGATATGGGTTTTCCTGATGTAATTGATGTGGGTGTATCAGAAGTAGTTAGATAGGTTGGCAATGATCGACTTCTTAACTTCCTCACTTGTTTTGGGTACTTTTGGGGTTCACTGGGTTGAGTATCACTAGATAAGGCTTGAGGAGAAGAGTTTTCCTTTTCATCATCTGAGTCATGGCCGTTTCTGTTTAAGCTGTAAACTTCTACAACAGCAGATGGAAGTTTGTTCCAGCGATCAACCACACGCTGGCTAAAATAAACCTTCTGCACATCTATTCTACAACTATCTTTCCTCAATTTGAATTTATGCCCACTCAGGCAATTATTGTGAGCAAGAGGAAGAATCCCATCAGTATTGAGCATGCTCAAACCATTCAAGGCTTTATACACCTCAATCAGATCACCTCACAGGTGCCTAGTCTCCAGACACTGTAATTTGCAAAATTTAAGCCTTTCTTCATAAGAGCAACCTTTTGTTTAATTCACTAATCTTGTTGCCCTTTTCTGCATTCGCTGCAGCAGCTCTACATCCTTCCTAAAATAAGGCCTCCAGACCTGTATACAGTACTCAAGGTGTGGCCTGACCATTTCCTTATACAAGGGGATAATCACCTTATCATTGACAAGACACCATGAGCTACTCTTGCAGACTGTCTGCACTGCTCAGACTTCATATCTGCCTGCACAATTACCCCAGGTACTTTTCTTCTCTGCCACTGTCAGTGTAGTACCACAGAGTTGATACATTGCTCTGGAGTTACTGCTTCCCATATGCAGTATTTTACATTTGTCAGTGTTAAACTTCAATTGCCACCCCTCAGCCCATCTGCTCAACTTTTCTAGATCCTATTGCAGCAGCGTAGTGTCATTAGTGTCATTAACAACCCTGCCAACCTTCGTATCATCTGCAAACTTGGACATTAAGCCTGATATACCATCACCAATATCATTAATAAATACAGAAAACAACAATGGACCCAACACTGAACCCTGAGGGACTACACTAATAACATTAGTCCACGAAGAACAGTGTCCATTGATTGCCACTCTCTGTCTTCTCCCACTCAACCATCCCTTTATCCATAGCAGCAATTTGCCTCCAATGCCACACTGCTCCAATTTGTGCAGCAGTCTTCCTTATGCAACAGTATCAAAAGCCTTTCTAAGATCTGAATATATAATATCAAAGTTATTCCTTCCATCCAGTTCCACTGTGACCACATCATAGTATCCAATCAAATTGGTCAGACAAGACTTCCCCTTAACAAAACCATGCTGTGTCCAAGCTATAACTGAAGTCTTGTCTAGATGATCCTGCAGTGCTTATTTAACCAGTGCCTCCATTAATTTTCCTTGAACAGAAGTTAAACTAACAGGTCTGTAATTTCTTGTGTCACCCTTTGATCCTCCTTTGTGAATTGGGTTCACATTTGCACATTTCCAGTTCATGAGTACCTCCCCTGTGTCCAAGGAAGCTCTCAAAATTATGGCTAAGGGTTTGCTTACTTCCTTTTCTGCCTCCTTTAATATAACTGGATAGATCCCATCCACCGAAGTGTCTTTCTTATGTTTATCTTCTTCAATTTCTCCTCCACTTTTCTCTAACATTAGTTTTGACCATATAGTTACAGTCTGGGCCCTGAGGCATGTTGTAACCCTATTGTTCCAATCTTTCATCAGTTCTTCCAATTCAGTTCTGTGCTTTATAGTTTTCTCAGGAACAGTACCCTCTGGCAGTGAAGGATCGAGAGGTAGTAATAGTAGTAGTGGCATGTGATGCAAGAAAGCAAATGTATGAGCTTATGCAGCATCAGCCAAAAAAAAAAAAAAAAAAAAAACCACACCATTCCGTCCAAATGCCTGTCCACTTCCTCCTTAAATTTATTCAACCTATCAATTTCCACAACGACAGATGGAAGTTTGTTCCAGCAATTAACCACCCGCTGGCTAAAGGCAAATTTCCACACATCTATTCTATATCTGTCTTTTCTTAATTTGAATTTATGCCCCCTTAGGTTCGTAATCTGAACAAGTGGAAGGATCCCATCAGAATTCAGCGTGCTGAACCCATTCAAGGCCTTATACACCTCAATCAGATCACCGCGCAGGTGCCTAGTCTCCAGCCACTGCAATTTGCAGAACTTAAGCCTCTCTTGATAAGAGGATCCCTTCATTCCCCTCACCAATCTTGTTGCCCTTCTCTGTACACGCTCAAGTAAATCTACATCCTTCCTAAAATGAGGCCTCCAGACCTGTATGCAGTACTCAAGGTGTGGCCTGACCATTGCCTTATACAGAGGAATAATCACCTCCTTTTCCCTGCTAGCAAAATTCCTATATATCATTGACAAAACCCCATGACCTGCCCTGGCAGCCTGTCTGCATTGCTCAGAAAACTTCATATCTGCCTGCACAATTACTGCCAGGTCTTTTTCATTTTCTACCACCTTAAGTGTACCACACAGTTGGTACGTTTCTCTGGGGTTACTTCTACCCATATGCAGTACTTTGCATTTGTCAAGGTTAAACTTCAGTTGCCACTTTTTAGCCCATCTGCCCAAATTATCTAGATCCTGTTGCAGTAGCACACTGCCATTACTGTCATTAACAACCCTGCCAACCTTTGTATCATCTGCAAACTTCGACATTAAGCCTGATATACCTTCATCAATATCATTGATAAATATACAAAACAACAGTGGACCTAACACCGAATCCTGTGGGACTCCACTAATAACATTAGTCCAAGAAGAGCAGCACCCGTTGATTACCACCCTGTCTTCTCGCACTTAACCATCCTTTTATCAATTGTAGCAACTTACCCTTAATACCATTCTGCTCCAATTTGTACAATAGTCTTCCATGTGCAACAGTGTCAAAAGCTTTCCTGAAATCCAAATATGTATCAAAATTATTTTTTTCATCCAGTTCCTTTGTAATCACATCATAATATCCTATCAAATTTGTCAGACAAGCTTTCCCTTAACAAACCCATGCTGTGTCTGAATTATTGCTGCAGTCCTGTCTAGATGATCCTGCAATGCATCTTTAACCAGCAACTCCATTATTTTACCCGGAACAGAAGTTAAACTAACCGGTCTGTAATTACTCAACTTTGGTTGTGACTTTGGTTTTTTTGTGGTCCTCAGTTAGATCAATTTGGAGAAGGTTAAGTTCCATTTGTGAGCAGATTTCCCACTCTGATTTTGGCAGTCAGCTGTTTGTTTTTTCTTTTGATGGATAAGGGGGTCCTGTATAGGTGTTCCACACGTCCTCATTATGTTCAATCACAATAACTTCCTCATTTTGTGTCTGCTGTGAAGTGATGGTTGCTTTTTCTGACTTCACTTCCATATTTGGTACAGTTCGGATGACCGAGTAGATATTGGATTATCATAATGTGAGTCAGTTGAGTGTACAGTTCTCCTTAGGAGCTGTAGAAGGTGACCAGTCACCTGTGTTTGCGACCATTAGAGGCAGAGCAGTCCATTTGCATTAAAAGGGGATTCCCCTTCAGAGAAGTGGGGAGAACACAGGTGGTAAAATATCCCTAGAAGGTCAGGAATAATTTCCCCTAAGGTTTTCAGGGGTGCCGAGAACGATGGTGATACCCGAATTGCCATTTGATGAATAGTAAACAAGTTGTTGCCCTGCCGTGTAATGTCTATGGTCGTTGGGGAGGAGAACACGAAGATCATGATTTCCTCTATTATATCCCTTACAACACAGCCTGGAGATGGTGGAACATTTGTCTCTGGCCAAGTTTACACAGTTAGATCAATCCTTAAGCTAACATATTACATTCATAGAACATATCAAAAAAAAAAACTTGACCATGTGGTCGAAACCCGGTCATTTTTAGTGATATCGTCTTTTGGTCATAGGCTATTGGTACAATTTAGATAGAGCCCTTCCTTAATGATGGGGCCTTTCCCTATAATTTGGTGTGCTCCGTTCACTTTTCTGATCTATCTGTGCGGAAAAATAAAGTCCTGAAAGTCGATCAAAATTAGTAAAGATCCCAGCCAGGTGCGAGTTACTACCACGTCATGCTATCATGACAGTTATAGCAAATTAAGAAAATGATAAAGTGCGTGTTAAAATAGCTAAATGCATTCTTAATATATCTATACTAATGCCTATTGACATATAGTAATTGACATAAATGAACCACTAGGTGGCAGTGATCACAGTGTGCTGAAGTGGGATTTACTGAAAGAGGTAACTACCATTAGGGGTAAAGGGAAGGGTTATTGCTTCCGTAAAGGCGACTACGATGGACTGAAACAGTATTTAAATTCTATACAGTGGGACCAACTGATGATGTTACCAACAGCAAATTCAAAATGGGAAGCATTCAAAGAACTTATCTTGGAAGCTACTAGGCTTTACATACCAACTAAGAAATATTGTTCAAGGTTTAGGCCAAAATGGATGTCAGATGAACTAATGAGGCATATGGCAGAGAAGAAAAATGCATGGGATACTTACAAATTAACACATGACACAGAAGCCTATGATAGATACAAGTTGATATGCAACCAAGTTATAAAGGAGGTTAGGCAGACGAAGGCAGATTACGAGAAATCCTTGGCAAGGGATGCAAAGAAAAACAGCAAAGAGTTCTTTACTTATGTAAACTCTAGAAGGAAGGGGATGAATCAGATTGGTCCACTTGATATTGATGGGTCAACTGTTGATGATCCTGCTCAGGTAGCTAACAAACTAAATGAATATTTTGCATCGACATTCACACATGAGGAGTTATTCAGCAAGGGGAATGCCAGAGGTGTATTCAACTCTAGCAGTAAGCTACAGAATCTTGAAATAACTGGGAGTAAAGTGGAGGAGAAACTGTTGAAGATAAACACAAGAAAGGCACCTGGGGTGGATGGGATCTATCCAGTTATATTAAAGGAGGCAGCAAAGGAAGTAAGCAAACCCTTAGCCATAATTATGAGAGCTTCCTTGGACTCAGGGGAGGTACCCATAGACTGGAAATGTGCAAATGTGACCCCAATTCACAAAGGAGGATCAAAGGCTGACACAAGTAATTATAGACCTGTGAGCTTAACTTCTGTTCCAGGAAAATTAATGGAGGCACTGGTTAAAGAAGCACTGCAGGATCATTTAGACAAGACTTCAGTTATAGCTCAGACACAGCATGGTTTTGTTAAGGGGGAAGTCTTGCCTGACCAACTTGATTGGATACTATGATGCAGTCACAAAAGAACTGGATGCAGGGAATAACTTTGATATTATATACTTGGATCTTAGAAAGGCTTTTGATACTGTTGCACATGGAAGACTGCTACACAAATTGGAGCAGTGTGACATTGTAGGCAAATTGCTGCTATAGATAAAGGGGTGGTTGAGGGGGAGAAGACAGAGAGTGGTAATCAATGGACACTGCTCATCGTGGACTAATGTTATTAGTGGAGTCCCTCAGGGCTCAGTGTTGGGTCCATTATTGTTTTCTGTATTTATAAATGATATTGATGATGGTATATCAAGCTTAATGTCCAAGTTTGCAGATGATACAAAGGTTGGCAGGGATGTCAAGGACACTACTGACACTATGCTGCTGCAACAGGATCTGGAAAGGTTGAGCAGATGGGCTGAGAGGTGGCAAATGAAGTTTAACATTGACAAATGTAAAGTACTACACATGGGAAAAAGCAACCCCAGAGCAACGTATCAACTCTGTGGTACTACACTGACAGTGGTAGAGAATGAAAGGGACTTGGGGGTGATTGTGCAGGCAGATATGAAGTTCTCTGAGCAGTGCAGACGGGCTGCAAGAGTAGCTCATGGAGTATTGTCAATGATATACAGGAATTTTTCCAGCAGGGATAAGGAGGTGATTATTCCATTGTATAAGGCAATGGTCAGGCCACACCTAGAGTACTGTATACAGGTCTGGAGGCCTCATTTCAAGAAGGATGTAGAGCTGCTGGAACGAGTACAGAGAAGGGCAACAAGATTAGTGAATGGAACAAAGGGGTGCTCTTACGAAGAAAGGCTTAAGTTTTGCAAATTACAGTGTCTGGAGACTAGGCACCAGCGAGGTGATCTGATAGAGGTGTATAAAGCCTTGAATGGTTTAAGCATGCTCAATGCTGATGGGATTCTTCCTCTTGCTCAGAAAAATCACCTGAGAGGGCATAAATTCAAATTGAGGAAAGACAGATGTAGGATAGACGTGCGGAAATTTGCCTTTAGCCAGCGGGTGGTTGGTTGGTGGAACAGACTGCCATTCCTTGTGGTGGAGGTTGATAGCCTAAATAAGTTTAAGGCTCAGCTGGACAGGTATTTTGAACGAACAGAGGGGTGAAGTGGAAGTGGGGTTTTTTTTTTTTTTTTTTGGCTGATGCTGCATAAGCTTGCTTTCTTGCATCAAATGCCTCTACTAATGCTAATAGTGCTAAGTAAGGCTGCCAAGATAATCTCTCAGCTACTTTTAAGCCAATATTAACCAAGTGGCAGCGACAGCAAACAAAGGGAAAGCTCTCTTTGTTGTTCGGGTGTTTCTGTGACATGCTTAGAGGTTTAAATTAATGTAAATACTTTGACATAGTAACATTTATATAACAGGCAAGTATTATTTACCAAACTGGCGCATTGCAATATGTATGTGGATCATGGAGGAACACCTTCCAAACAACGAAGTTGTTCGGGATGCTAAAGTCCAAATTTGTATGTGGGCACTCATGTTACATACAAACACACGCTATCACATGTAATAATAAATTCATTCATAATTTCATTGATTCTGCAACAAAGTTTTCACAAAGTCACCTGGTGATCCAGTTTCTTCAGTTCTTTGAGTACAAATCATTGGTGTACAGTAAATCCATGTTAAACTGATGCTAATTACGCTTTTTGTTGGGAGCACATAGAAACGTGACCACAGTGAAGTATAACTTTCACCATTTTTGATGTGACCTTCAGTATTACTGCTGATTTGTGCCATATTGGCGACCTGAGCTCCCTTGTGGGCTCACCACTTTCTTCCCACCGGTAATGGGGGGATGCGACAGTCTCCCATCTCCTCTCCCACTTGCCACTCCTCATTTATTTCCCCCTGGTGGGGCATGGGCATGCCACACTGATTTTTCACTGGGGTTATCTACTCTGATGACCCACTGATGCTATTCTTGAATATGAAGAAAGCAATGTGACCGAGTTTGCGAAATAAAATTGTAAGTCTTGCAAAATGAGCAGAAGTCCTCGAAGTTGATAATGGGGGTATTGCACAATTGCTTGAATCAAGCAATTGTGCTAGTTCCTCATTTGCAAGTGGTTTTGCACTTGAATTAAGTGCAAAACCACTTGCAAATAAGGAGTTAGCAGAATTTTACCAACTACATGTAGAAGAAGCCGAAAATGATGATGCATTAAAATCACCGAAAGTTAAAAAAGATTTGAAAATTAAAGAATTAAAGCAAGCAATAGAAAAAAATTGACCAAACGCTTGAATATGTTTGTGAAAACGAACCTCTACATCAGAGTTTCGCAAACTGTGTTTGTGAAAAAACGTAATTAATAATTAAAAAATAATAATAAAATAAATAAATTTTGCGTATCAGTAGTGTACACGACTTTTCTACCATTATAATTTTTAACTTTTTTTTTTTTTTTTTTTCAGTTATTAATATACTGGCATAGACCATGGAACACTATTTTGGCGGGCTTTTGCATAGAGGAGTATGCGTAGAGGTAATGACCAAGTAGCAGTGTAGTGATCTAATATGCCATTCCTATGAGATTTAGCATGGGATACACGCGTTGAAGGAGAGGGGGGGAAGTGAAATGATATCATACCTAAACTCACTTGTATAAATTTTTTTTGATAATTATTGGTATTTTGAAATATTATTATTAAAATAAATAACCATGGATTTGTGGTTGAAAAAATATACTTTAAAAGGAAAAGCAAGCGCTTCTAGAATTGCAGCTGTGGTCAATGAAAACAAACACGATATTGGCACACTTCAAAGTGAGGATGAACAATTGCAGCCTTTTGTTCCCCAAAAATCCGAAGTGAAGAAACAGGAACCAACTAATAAAAGACCAAAACAAAAGTATGATGAGAGTTATTTCAATTTTGGCTTTACATGTGTTGGAAAAAAAGATGCTCCTGATGCACAATGCATTGCATGTAATAAATTATTAGCAAGCAATTCTTTTCGCCCGCTAAACTTGTTTCTTTATTGTTCCTTAAATGTACAAGTGTTCTGTAAATATATTGTGAGATGAAAAGTTTTCCGTGACTAAAAAAGTTTCGGAAATGCTGCTCTACATGACCTTGCAGCAAAAGTTAAGAGCGAAGTTAAAGACATAAATAAATTTTACGACACAATTTTATCAGAAAAAAATGACAAAAAAACTCTGGATTCATTCTTTATTCATAAAACTGAAAAATAGTGTAACTGCAATAAACTTTACTTAACCTTACATTGTTCAGCATATTACAATTAAAAAATATGTAATAAAGTAATTGTCTCAATTTTTGGTTCCTTCAATCCATTTGTACTATGTATAAGTGCGTAATACACGTTATGGAAATTTGGTCCCCATTTTAAGTGTTAGTTTCCGGAACCAATTATCGCCAGATAACGAGGACCCCTGTAAATAAATTTTATGAATTTGAAGTGCTGGTCAAGACATCAAAGGCAAATATTGTTGGGATATCAGAGACATGGTGTCACTCAGGTATAAGGATTGAAGAATTGGAATTTGGGAAGTACAACATGTACAGACATGGTACATGTTGTACTCCTTTTTTATTATTTTGTTGTACAACAAAATAATAAAAAAGGTGCGGGATATGTGTTACTTAAGAAATGCACAAAATCTATGGCAGTACATCCAGTTGACATGTGTTGCAGAGTTTAGTCAGATTGGTGTGACATAAGCAATGGTAAAACAAAAATGAGAGTAGGAGTGTGCTATTAGGCATAATGAATCTGATGAGTATACCGAACAACTGTACAGAGAAATACAGGGGGACAGTAAAGCAGATTGTCTTATAATGGACGATTTTAACTTCCCAGACATTCACTGGAACTTGTGGGTTGGTCGCTCGCAAAATTTTTGTAGATTTATTGGATGATTATTTTCTACAGCCACATGTTCAAGAGGCAACCAGAGGGAGTAATACTCTTGATCTGATTATCAGCAATGATTTTTCATTCATTTAGAATCGACGGATAAAGGGACCATTAGGTGGCAGTGATCACAATATATTGGTATAGGGTTTACTTAAAAATGTAACTACCATCACAGGTAAAGGGGAGGGTTTTGCTTTTGTAAAGGTGACTATGGTGGTTGCAGACAGTTTTTAAATTCTATACAGTGGGATCAGCTGATGATACCAACAGCAAATTGTAAATGGGAAGCATTCAAGGAATTAATCTTCAAGCTACTAAGCTTTTCATACCAACTAAGAAATACTGTTCAAGGTTTAGGCCTAAATGAATGTCAGAAGAACTAATAAGACTCGTGGTGGAGAAGAAAATGCATGGGATGCATATAAATTATCAGGTAACACAGAAGCCTATGATAGATATAAACTGGACTGTAACCAAGTCACAAAGGAGATTAGGCAGGCAAAGGCAGATTATGAGAAATCTTTGGCAAAGGATGCCTATGCCTGAGTTACCCTGAAAGAGAGAGAGAGAGAGAGAGAGAGAGAGAGAGAGAGAGAGAAGTAGAAGGGAATCACCAAAAAAAAGAGAAGAATGATGATATCCAGCTATTGAGAGCAAATTGAAGGAGGAAATTGTTGAAGATAAACATAAGAAAGGCACCTGGGGTGGGTGCAATTTATCCAGTTATATTAATGGAGGCAGCAAAGGAAGTAAGCAAAATCCTTAACCATAATTATGCAAGCATTCTTGAATTTAGGGAAGGTCCCCATGGACTGGAGATGTGCAAATGTATCCCCAATTTGTAAAGGGGGATCAAATGGCGACACGAGTAATTAGAGACCTGTTAGTGTAACTTCTGGTCTGGGGAAAATAATGGAGTCAGGTTAAAGAAGCATTGTAGGATCATCTAGACCAGACTACAGTTATAGTTCAGACACGGCATGGATTTGTTAAGGGAAAGTCTTGTCTGACCAATTTGATTTGATACTACAATGTGGTCACATAGGAAATGGATGCAGAAATTAATTTTATTATCATATATTTTGGTTTCAGGAAAGCTTTTAATACTGTTGCCAGTGGAAGATTGCTATACAGATTGGAGCAGTATGGCATTAAGAGCAAGTTATTGCTATGGATAAAGAGATTGTTTAGTGGAAGAAGACAGAGTGGTAATCAATGGACACTGCTCTTCATGGACTATTATTAGTGGAGGGACCGCCCCCCCCGGGGGATACGGTGTTGGTTGCATACTACTTTATATCTACTGTAGATTTCTATATCACCTGATAATGTATATACATCCCTTTCGTTTTTCTTCTCTGTCACTACTGCCATCAGTTAATCTGACAGTTAGGTCTAATCCTTGAACAGTATCTTTTAGTTAGTAGAAAAATCTTAGTGGTTTCTACAGTTACATCCCTGAATGCTTCCCATTAAGAATTTGCAATTGGTAACTTCATCAGTTGTTCCCACTGTATAAAATTTAAAAATTTCTGAGACCACTGTAATTACCTGTATGAAAGCAAAAGGCTTTCCATTTGCCTTGACCATAGTTACATATTCAGGTAATTCCCACATCAATACACTATGATCACTGCCATCTAGAGGTTCTTTTATCTGCAGATTCTTAATGTATGAAGAGTCTCTGGTATGAAGCACATTGAGAATATTGCTTTTTGTCATTACCTCTCTGACAGGCTAGTATAGAAATTATTCATCCAATAAATCTGCAAAAGCTTTTCTGCTGCATCAACTACCAACCCATAAGTTTCAGTCATTATATGGACAGTTGAAATCCTCATTATAAGACATTTTGATTCACTAGCCCACTTTATATGTCTGTACAGTTGTTTGTTACACTCATCACATTCATTAGGCCTATAACACACTACTACTCTCATTTTTGTTTTCACTCTGCTTATGTCACATCAAATTGACTCAACATTCCACTGGCCACCCATGTTAATGCACTGCCTTATATTTTACATGCCTCTTAACTAAGACCATAACTCTCTTTGCTCTTTCTGTCCTTCCTCTATACTAGTTCCCCAAATTGAAATTCTATATCCTTCATATTTGGATGACACCTTGTTCCAATATCACGAAAAGGTCAGCATTTGATGAATTAACCAGTATTTCAAATTCATCCTATTTATTTACTCTACACACATGTATACATGCACCTGTTTTTACTCTTCATAATCCTAACACACAGCCTGTATATTTCTTGTTCCTCCTCAACTCTTTGTTTTCCAGGCTGCTGCATGTTACAAGAAAAGTAGTCTAGGAATCACTTATGTCTCTGCTGTGACTGCTGTTAATCTGTTAGTCTAAATATTGCCCTTCCCAGCTGGAAGTTTTCTGGCCCGCCTAATACTGCCTCATTAATTAGCAAATATTCTTGTACTGCTCCTATTTAAGTGTATCCGATCCCTGTAAAAACAGACTCTCCTGTTAACATATATAGGGCACACTGAGAAAAATTCTTCTCCATAAGTCTTGCACACACTCCAGGATCAACAGATTGCCAAGGCCTTCAAAAAGGCCTGTAAGGTTGGGAGAGTACATATCCAGAATTTAAAACAAATACACCAACCGTTTAACTATAGTGGTTTAATACCGAAAACTATAAAATGTACCAAACGATACTACACTGTAAAATAATATATGCAAAAACTGATTTACAAAATAAAATTTACGATAAAAATTTTAAAATATACAATAAAATTTAAATAAAATATTTAAAATACAATAAAATTAAGAGCGATAAAACATTGACTGAAGCTTTCGGGGGCTTCCGCCTCCTTTCTCAACAACAATGATGTTTAAGCAACACATCCTTAAGTAACAGGCTCACAGCACACGTGGCTGACCAGGCGCATGCTCAATATTTCTTCCATGTGAACCAGAACCAGAAGCGGCTCGGGAGCGTGGAAATATAAAACGCTCATCTTTTGCCAGGACCATAGCTTCCAGCAGGGGGTGAAATCGAACACCCCGTCCCTATTCATGCTATTGTTCTCAGACGAGCCTATCCACAAACTCTCCAGCCACTTACGGTCCCAGAACCTATGCGCCCAGTCAAGGATGACAGCATTCATAGGGGAGACCTGATGATGTTTCTCCCAATAATGCTCAGCAATGGCGGACTTATTGAACTCTGCGGTCTGTATAGCTCGCATGTGCTCCTCCAGACGGTCCTTTAATCGCCGTCATGTCTCCCCCACATAACATTCCCCACAATCCGGGCATTTGATCTCATATACGACCCCACTACTGGAATCCCCAGGAATGGGGTCTTTGACCTGTGACAACATTGTGTGCACCCTCTGGCCCGGAAGTTGCACACAGCGTGCCTGAAAGTCACGAAGCATTCTTGAAATTCGATCTGACAAGCCCGGATAGTAGGGAATATAAACTGTGGCGACTGGAATGGACGGTGTTCCATGATTAGGCTCCACGCCTTTATTAAATTTATCGATGACCGTCTGGGGGTAACCGCATTTCATAAGATCCACCCTAACTTGCCCAATTTCTCTCTCTCTCCTCAGAGCAACTACAGTGTGTCCTAACCCTACCCAAAAGTGCCCTGGCCACACTATTTTTATGCTGCGCAGTCTATAACACCAACAATTCTAGCCAGTGGCAAATAAACACTGGTTCTGTTCCACTTGCCTTTTTGCACAATACGGTAAACCCCCGCTATTCGCGGGTGTTACATTCCTGAGAAATGTCGCGAATACCAAAAACATGAATACTGAGTTATGGCTCCCATAGTGATAAAGTAATTCCGTTCCAAAGTATGAAATATATAAGAAAAACTAGTCTAAAATTTTTTCTGTGTATGTATTATATGTACCTTCATAATATGACTATGTACATAGTGAAATGCAAGGATATGGCATCGAAATGAAAATAAGAAACAATTTAATATTAAATGTAATATTTATTAGAAATTTCAAACAAATCTTTCAAACCAGTGCCTTTGCTAGCTAAAAAACTTATCCTGCCAGTGCTATCACCAGTTTCGCTAAAGTGTTGATAAAGGAGTTTTACCTTTTCACGATTAATGAGTGAACTTAATGGAATTGGATTTTGAGTTCGGTTTTCTTTTGAGTTCCACATATTTAAAGCTTTTTCCGTTTTTTCTAATTTAACATCACGAGTTACAGAGTAAATTTTTGAAGCAATTAATGTGTTTTCACGGACACTACGGCGGATTTTTTCTTCCGATTTCTTGATTGATCGTACCGTTGACTCATTGATTTTATAATGTTTTGCCACTCAAGAGACACTTTCACCATTAGAAATTTTATCTAATAACTCAATTTTATTCGCTAATGTCACCTTCTTTGATATTTTCACATTTCTCTTGTTATTCGTACCCAATATTTTTGTAGGGGTTAGAAAGAACTTGTCCACAATAAAGTCACTTTCTTCCGTTAACACACTCGAAAAAGTCTGTTTTACACTGGAAAACAGTAGATTTATCATTTTTTAAGCATATCAATTTATAAATTGATATATTTATTCAATTTATAAGCATATAAATTAAAAGTAAACGACGAAACCTTCCATGACAAGCGCATAACACGTACTGAACGGGGATTAGCGAGAAACATCCACGCTCACGATTTTGTCACCCCTCTCCCCCCACTGAGCGCTGTTTTGAACCGGGAAAGATAATTTTAGCCACGCCCATGTTTTTTTATGGCAGAAAATATTCAGGGCGCTTTAAAATTCACATTTTTTTAGGTTTCATTTTATATTAAATCAGCGTTCGCGAATACGCGAAACCGCGAATAAAGATACCGCGAATAACGGGGGTTTACTGTATTTCCCTGATAGTCGAGTCACCAATTATACCTACTTCCTGTATGACCAGAGATATGAGATGTGGAGGATGTTAAGTTGTCTGATTCTGAGGTATAGGTTCAAGTTTTGGGTTCGGCAGCTGAGTGCTTGATGGGCCCTCGCTCTTTTAATTCTTTGAAGGCATCAGTCCTACTTTTTAAGCAATCAAATGAGCTCGTCAGAACACGAATTTGTACTTAACCTCCTCATGCGCTTTGCAATGAACATCTACAGGGGGCATCCCCCATGGCCGTATTGTGTTCTGTTAAAGATAGCTTCATGAAAAGGGAACAAGTAGTGCACAAAATGTAGTAGTAGTAGAGGCATGTGATGAAAGAAAGCAAGCTTATGTAGTATCAGCCAAAAAAAAACATTTCGCGCATTTCCCTCTGAAATTCCATTCCCTCTAAAAGTTTGTCCAGTTCCTCCTTGAATTTATTTAAGCTATCAAGTTATTTTTGTTATTTGCTTCTTAGGAGCATTAGCAACTAAGGCCATATTGCTCCGGGACTATGCGGTGGTCATTCCCTTGACCTTTCCGCATCCTCCGTATTTGGTGGTGACGGGCTCGAACCCCGGTCTAATCAAGAAGCTTGTGCTACTACGCACTGCTTCTCCTTCCCACCTGGCTGCGGAGGCGCCTAGCTATCAAGAGGAAGCATCCTATCAGCATTGAGCTTGCTTAACCCATTCAAGGCCTTCTGTACCTCAATTAGATCACCTCACAGGTACCTAATGTATACCTAGTCTCCAGATGCTGCAATTTGCAGAATTTAAGCCTTTCTTGATAAGGGGACCCCTTAGTCCTATTAGACCCCTATTAGTAAAATTAGTTATTTCTCCTTCAGAAATATATAATACACAGTTGATGAACCAATGCTATGGATAAAGGGATTGTTAAGTGGAAGAACACACAGAGAGTGGTTATCAATGGGCATTGCTCTTCGTGGACTAATGTTATTAGTGGAGTTCCTCAGGGTTCAATGTTGGGCCCATTGTTGTTTTCAATATTCATCAGTGGTATTGATGAAGGTATATCAAGCTTAATGTCTAAATTTGCAGATTATACAAAGATTGGCATAATGATTAATGACAGTAATCAGGGTGAGCTACTGCAACAAGATCTAGGAAAATCGGGTCGATGGGCTGAGAAATGGTAGTTGAAATTTAACATTGACAAATGCAAAGTACTGCATATGTGTAGCAATAACCCCAGAATAACTTATCACCGATGTGATACTACACTCGGGGTAGTAGAGAATGAAAAACATCTAGAAAAAATTGTGTAGACAGATATGAAATTCTCTGAGCAGTGCAGACATGCTGCCAGGACAACTCATGGGGTTTTGTCAATAATATGCAAAAACTTTGCTAGCAGGGATAAGGAGGTGATTATCCCTTTGTATAATGCCATGATTAGGCTGCATCTTGAGTACTATATACAGTTCTTGAGGCCTCACTTTAGGAAGGATGTAGAGCTGCTGGAATGGGTGCAGAGAAGGCCAGCCAGATTGGTGAAGAGAACAAAAGAACACTTAACCTAGAAAGGCTTCAGTTCTGCAAATTGCAGTGTATCGAGATGAGGCACCTGTGGGGGGGGGGGGATCTGATTGAGATGTTTAAAGCCTTGAATGGATTGGATAAGCTAAATGTTAATGACATTCTTTCACTTACTGAGACTACACACATGAGGGGGCATAAATTCAAGTTGAGGATGGTTGCAGGATAGAGATGCGATAGTTTGCCTTCAGGCAACGGATGGGTGATTATTGGAACGGGCTTCCGTATCTTAGTAATAGTATTAACAATAGCCACATGGTGCACGAAAGGCTATGGCTTATGCTGCGCCAGTCAAAAAATAATAAGAAAATTTTAAAAAATAATAATAAATGAAAGGGAAATAGACAACATATGCATTTCCCTCCTCCCATAAGAAATTATCCAGCTGACCTTTGAATTTCTCCAAACTGTCAGCCTCTTCTACCCTTGTAGGTAACTTATTTCGGTAATTTATAACTCGCTGGCTAAAATAAAACTTCCTGCAATCCAGTCTAAACAATTCCTCTCGTAACTTGAAATTATAGTCCTAGTTCTAGAATCATTTATAACCATGAAAATTTCATCCTCATTCATTTTACTTATCCCTTTCAGAGCCTTAAACATCTTAATCAAGTCTCCTCTAAGGTGCCTAGTTTCCAAGCACTGCAACCCACATATTTGCATTAGCATTGGCATATGATGCAAGAAAGCAAGCTTATGCAGCATCAGCCAAAAAAAACCCCTTCCACTTCACCCCTCCGTTCATTCGAAATACCTGTCCAGCTGAGCCTTAAATTTATTTAGGCTATCAACTTCCACAATAAGGGATGGAAGTCTGTTCCACCAACCAATTCAAAGACTTTCCTCATATGAACGCCCTTTTGCCGATCCCACCAGAAGAGTTACCCGTCTTTGGATCCTTTCAAGAAGCACAATGTCTTTCTTTAATTGTGGTCTCCATTCTTGAACACATTATTCCAAGTGTAGTCTAACAATGGCCTTATCTCTACTAACATTGTTCGATAAATCATTCATAGGACACCGTGGGCCTTCCTTGCAACCTGCCTATAATGCTTGGATAACTTCATGTCTGACTATATTATAACACCGATGTCTCTTTCTTCCACTACTTGCTTTATTTCAACTCCACCAAGTGTATAAGTTATTTTAGGGTTACTGTTCTCCAGGCGTAATACCTTATACTTGCTCGATTAAAGCATGGCTGCCATTTTTCTGACCATCGCTGAAGTCTGTCTAGGTCACTCTGAAGAAGCTCTGCTTGGCGGTGATCATTAACTATTCTACCACTCTTTACATTATCTGCAAATTTAGACATCGCTCCCTCTATCCCTTCATGTCGATGTCGTGGAAATGGATGGTTTGAATAAATTCAAAGAACTAGAGAAATTCTTGGAGGGTACGGATGGATGAACTTTTAAAAATAAAGAGAGGAATTACCTCAATATATGCATGTGGGATGTTTTTTCACTAAGACTCTCCTTGAATTTAAATGAATATTAAAATACCGAAATGACTTCTACCCCCAGAGGAAACCCATTGTACCTCCAATGGAGCTCCAAACCTGCCTCCAAAATACATCAGACCTCCAACGAACGACAGCGAGTGGGAGAAGACATTCTGTCTATAAATTA
This sequence comes from Mastigoproctus giganteus, assembly GCF_048544385.1. Lineage (NCBI taxonomy): Eukaryota > Metazoa > Arthropoda > Arachnida > Uropygi > Thelyphonidae > Mastigoproctus > Mastigoproctus giganteus. The sequence goes on along the minus strand of NC_143587.1, from coordinate 89,659,761 downwards.
CAAATGAATGAAAAATAACTTCAGAAAATCTTAAAATTCTAAAACTTTATTTACTTTTCTTAAGTAGAAAAGGGATCGACACAGTGCGATTACTTTTCGACCTTAGTTGTGATCACAAGATAGTAAAATTAAAATGAATTGTTAAATTTATATGAGAGATATATATTCAGTATTAGTATTAGTAATGGCCGCATGGTGCAAGAAAGCCTATGGCTTATGCTGCACCAGCCAAAAAAAAAAAAAAAAAAAAAAGGAAAAACCAAATAAAACAATGATAAAAAAAGAAAATAAAAAAATAAATAATAATAATTAATAAAAAAAAAAGGAAATTAAACCTATCATCCTATGTGCTTTCCTCACCCGAAGGTATTATCCAGATGACCTTTGAATTTCCCCAAACTATCAGCCTCTACCACCCATGTAGGCAACTTATTCCAGTAATTTATAACTCGCTGGCTAAAATAAAACTTCCTGCACTCCAATCTAAACATTTTCCCCTGTAAGTTGAATTTATGTCCCCTAGTTCTAGCATCATTTATAATCTTGAAAATTTTGTCCTCATTCATTTTACTGATGCCTTAAAAATCTCAATCAAATCTCCTCTAAGGTGTCTAGTTTCCAAACTCTGCACCCACACATTCGAAGTCTTTCTTCATAAGGACACCCTTTGGCCGATCTCACCAGGCGAGTTACCCGTCTTTGTACCCTTTCAAGAAACTCAGTGTCTTTCTTTAGGTGCAGTCTCCATACTTAAACACAGTATTCCGAGTGTGGTCAAACAAAAGCCTTATATAATGGGATTATCGTATCCCTGTCTCTACTTGCAAAAGTTCGATAGATCATCGATAGAACACCATGGGCCTTTCTTGCAACCTGTTTACAATGCTCAGAGAATTTCATGTCTGACCGTATCGTAACAACCAAGTCCCTTTCCTCCAGTACTGGGTTTAGTTGAACTCCACCAAGTGAATAAGTTATTTTGGGATTACTGTTTCCCAGGTGTAATACCTTACACTTTGTTGGATTAAAGAATAGCTGCCATTTTTCTGGCCATTCCTGAAGTCTATCTAGGTCTCTCTGAAGAAGCTCAGCTTGACAGTGATCATTAACTACTCTACCAATTTTAACATCATCTGCAAATTTAGACGTCACACCCTCTATCCCTTCATTGATGTCGTTTATGAAAATTAAAAACAACAATACTGATCCTTGGGGAACCCCACTTCTTACATCAACCCAATCTGCGGAATTGCCATTTATCACAACCCTCTGCCTCCTGCCCTGAAGCCATCCTGCTATCCATCTAAGGATTTTCCCAGTGATTCCAACCTGTTCCAGCTTATAAAGCAACCGCTCATGTGAGACTGAGTCAAAAGCTTTGCTGAAATCTAAATAAACAATATCGAAATTATTCCCTAAATCCAGCTCGTGAGTGACCGTTTCAAAATAGCGAACCAGATTTGTTAAACATGATTTTCCCTTCACAAAACCATGCTGAGTATCCTTGAGAATTTCAATTCGATCCAAATGATCCTGAATTCCACCCTTGATCATTGCCTCCATGATTTTCCCTACCGCTGAAGTCAGACTGACAGGTCGATAATTTCCCACTTCACTCTTAGGGCCACACTTATGTATTGGAGATACATTGGCACTTTTCCAATCCAACGGAATCTCCCCAGAGTCTAGTGATGCCCGCATAATTAGCCTCAATGGTTCAATGCACTCCCTTGCCGCCTCCCTTAAGATTATAGGGTATATTCAGGCGCCTCCGTAGCCAGGTGGGAAGGAGCAGCAGTGCGTAGCACACGCTTCTTGATTAGACTGGGGTTCGAGCCCGTCACCACCAAATACGGATGATGAGGAAAGGTCAGGGAATGACAACCGCATATCCCGGAGCAATATGGCCTAAGCTGCTAATGCTCCTAAAAACCAAAAAACAACAACAACATAGGGTATATTCGATCAACTCCAGGACCCTTACTGGCCTGTAGGCTCGAAAGTTTTTTCATTAAATAATCTTGTGAAATTTCAATATCATTAATTACATATTTTTCAACTTCGCTGCCACAATTTCCCATTGCCACAAAAGGTTTTTCATTTGTAAATATCGATGCAAAATAACTGTTGAGTTCATCTGTAACAGCAGCTTCTGTCATGGTGTATTCAATACCATCTGTAATGGTGTATTTAATACTATCCCCTTTCCCTTACGTAAAGGTCTGATCTGGTTTGTCCTGCTCTTCTTGGCATTTATATATGTGAAGAATTCCTTATCCCCCCCCTTTGCTCTGTTTGCTAGTGATTTGTCATAAACTGCCTTTGCCTCTCGAACCTTTTCTGTGACTCTATTACAGATCACCTTGTAGCTGTTATAGGATTCAGTACTTTTTATTGCTCTGTAACTTCTCTATGCCACTTTTTTCTGCCAAGTAATGTGGCAGCTTCACTATTCATCCAACTTGGAACCCTTCTCATGGAGTATTTTTTTAATGGTATATACACATTCAAGGCATCTGTGATTAATGTTTTAAAAGCATACCACAGTTCAAATGTATTCATTCTCTGCATGATATCTAGCCAGTTAATAGAGGCCACGTAGTACCTTAAGGCATCATAATTTCCTTTTCTGAAATTAAAACCAATTCCTTTGCCTTTTACTGCTGCTACCTCTCTCTCATCATCATCCACTGTAGAACTCCGTGATCACTTCCTGCTACTGGTTCCTCTACTGTCAGCCCTGTTATGTCATCTGATTCATGGGTGATGATGAAGTCTAGGATATTCTTTTCTCTAGTACTTTCCCTGACATGTTGATACAAATAACAGTCATCTAGTTGATTTAAAAATTTTGTTCCCCATGTCAAGTTTCCTTCCCATTTACTCCAATCAATTAGAGGCAAATTGAAATAACCCATAATAAGACATTGACGCTTATTTGCCCATTCCATTTGCATATAGAGGCTTTCGTCATAATCTTCACCATCACCTAGATTACTCCTACTCACATTATACCTTTGTTTCCAACTATCTCACACCATACAGATTCTATACTAGCATGTAAAACGTCTGAATCTGGGAAAGCTATCGTCGCACTAAGGCTGCTTCTGATAAGAAGCATTACCCCACCACCCCTTCTACCTATCCTATCCTTCCTAAATACGTTATACAAGCCATACTGAAACTCATCATCCCCAATTTCCGGGTGGCACCACGTCTCCGTAAGCCCTATTATGTCCGTGTTACTTGTTTTAACCAGCAGTTTGAATTCGCTCATTTTATTGATGACTTCTAACATTACTATATAAACAATTAAGACTTACTGTTCTTGTATATTTAGCAACCCTAACACAACCCTTGAAGTTTTTTAGGCTCGCTTCCCTGGCATTAGCTACCCACTCACTTGAAACATTTCTGCCTCCAGAACATCTAGATAATATGTCCAGTTGGGGTAACAGATAAGAACTCTTGAGGTATGTGCAACAGTTACTTTAACCAATATTATCAGATAAACGCATGTCAGTATTACCCACATTCCCCCTAACTAGCAATTTCCCTGAACCTTTAAGATATCCTCAATAATACTGGCAAAAACTTTTGCACCACCTTTGTTTATGTGTATCCCGTCTCTACAAAACAAATTCCTTCTACCTACAAGTATGGGCCATGCTGATAGAAATTTCCCTCATAAAGCCTTGCAGAGTCCTTCAAGCCTTGAGTTAATCCACAAGGCTTTTAACATATAATCCCTCCTATCGTGTCTGGGCAGAATTGCAGACACATAGACATTGTGACCTAGCTCATGGCATTTCCTCAGCATGGTCCTCTATTTTGCCAACAAATCGTCAGATTGTGTACGTTTAATGTCATTAGTCCCCACATGAATAATAATATTCTCTTTATCCCCCTTAAAATCTGACAATCTGTTGGTGACATCATTAATAGTTGCTCCCGGCAGACATACCCTGGTTCTGCTCCACCTATCCTTATTACAAAAAATATTCCCCGTTTCCCTGACAATGGAGTCTCCTAATAAAACAGTGTCCTTTTGAACCAGAGCAGTTTGCACTTGGTTTTTCTGTTTTGAGGCCCGAATCGGGTGTGCATTACTTGGTAGATTGCTGGAGTCTTGAGTCCCTGACAAGCTCCCAGATGCATTATTCTCGAGGGCAAGCACTCGTTTTTTCAGTGAGTGACTCAAATTGTTCCATCAGTGCACCAAATTGTAATTTAAGATCGGTGCACTCCTTACATCGATCACAAAGAAAAGAATCTCCAGGTGAGCTATGATTGGTCACCAGGTCGACCTTGGAAAACATTCCACAGGTTCCGCAACGGATTAAATCATGACTCACCCGTAAATCGCCATCGACTATTTCCGTGTGAGTCTCGATACCCTGTGACATGTTTAAGGCAGATCTCGTAACTATAATTATAAAATTAGCTAAATATCAATGAAAATTAACTTTTAAAAATTATATCTATAATATTATAAAAATCAAACTGTTACAGGAAAACCTATAACAAAATAATCCAACAATATCTAAATAAATCAAATATTTAAAAGCAGTAATCAACAGTAATCCAATCCACTTAACTGAGGAGCCCTGGCGAAGCGCATCCGCTCACCTCGAATGCCAACCTTGGATTGATTTGTCCTATCAGGGATCGACAAGCATGGAAGGCCAATTCAGAGGCTGCGGAATGCGAATCATGTACTGAAGCCACGTGTTGTTTTATTTGTGTATGCAGAACACAGCTTGTCGATCCCTGATAGGACAAATCACAATCTTTACATGAAATATGATAAACTTTGCTTTGAAATTTGGTTTCACATTAGTTTGAAATGTGACAGAAGATACAAAAGTTGGCAGGATGGTTAATGATAGTAATTAAGGTACCCTGCTGAGAAATGGAAATTGAAGTTTGACATTGTAAGCACAAGGTACTGCATATGAGTAGAAGTAATCCCAGAGAAATGGAAATTGAAGTTTGACATTGTAAGCACAAGGTACTGCATATGGGTAGCTGTAATCCCAACTCTGTGGTGCTACACTCAGGGAAGTGGAAAATGAAAAAGATCTGTAAATAATTGTGCATTCAAATATAACGTTCTGAGCAATGCAGTAAGTCTGCCAGGAAAACCCACGAGGTTTTGTCAGTGATATATGGGAATTGTGCTGAAGGGGATAAGGAGGTGTGTTTCGAAATATTTTGAAAACACTTTGTGACATTTTCAGTATAGTATAATTTTAGCCCATGCTTCAAGTGACTTCCACTGTTATAACATTGATGAGTTCTGCTTGTTCTTTTGATAAGTTTAAAGCACAAACTAAGTCATTCAACTCTTCCTGCTTAATAAAATGCACCAGGTTAAAATTTTCTAATATATATGTTGAAGTGGATGGTTCACAAAGTCTCCACCACGAGTTATTACTATATTCATCACTGCTTCCTTTTACCCATGATTTTGGGGATCTAATATCAGCACACCTAGGCTGGCGCTAGCATTTGTGGTGCCCGAACAGTGCTTAATTCATATTGTATCTTAACACACATATATATGCAGTAGTTTATCTAGCAGCATATATTTTTGCCGGTGCCTGTGGCAAGTGCAAACACTTGTCCTCACTTGCACACCCTTTGCCCCGGCCATGAGCACACCTTCACTGCCTTATTGCCAGTGATATAATAGGATATTTGATTCTGTGCTTCCTCTTTCTGGACAGCCCTGATAATTTTATCATACAGAAATATCTGTTGTCGGTGTGATGGCTTGGTTCTTACTATACCATAGAACTGCAATAGGCACACTTTTAATTTTCCTGGTTAGCCACATCTTCAGACTTGTGGTGCAGATAACACAGAGCATATGTGGAGTCCAAGTTTTGTCCTGATCACCAATCTTACAACCAAATAGAAAGAATTATTTCTCTGAGTTTTTGTCATAGAGCTTCCATTCAGGTTGTAGAAATTTTCAGGGTGACTTGGACCCTGAAATTATTGCTTTTTACAATACAGTAAAGAAAAACAAGAAGAAACTAACAATTGCAATGTATATACAGATAAACTGTAAATATTCTCACACTACAGCTGTCTTTCTATTACTGAAAACCAGACTTAGTAGGCAGGCAGATAAGGTTTAACATTTTAACCTTTCCCAACATTACTACCATCTCTGAGCATATACAAAAATTATTATTTGCAAATAAGGAAATTGATCACTGTCATATCTATTTTACTAAACTGTAGTAAGATATGTATTATGGGTAAGCACAAAAAAAATGTACATGTTGAAATTGTGAAATGGTGTGAAGTTTTAAGAATTATTTTTGAATCTATGCATAAAAATTGATTTTACCTCTATCATCATCAAGTAGCTGATGATGGAGGTAAAAATCATGTTGGCTAGTGTTATCAGTGAGTCACATTTTGTTTATGAATAGCTGTCGACAGTTGAGACCTTCCAGTAGATTTCTCCATTCACTTCCGATGTAATAAAAACTTATGGATTTAGATAAAATTTCTATGTTGTTGTTGTTATTTGGTTTTTAGGAGCATTAGCAATTAAGGCCATATTGCTCTGGGGATATACGGTGGTCATTCCCTGACTTTTCTGCATTCTCCGTATTTGGTGGTCATGGGCTCGAACCCCGGTCTAATCAAGAAGCGTGTACTACGCACTGCTGCTCCTGCCCACCTGGCTACAGAGGCGCCGTGAAATTTCTACTCTGCATGGCTCCGATGTTGCACTTGGGTGAGTCAGCTCTCCAAGAACTAATTCACTATTTCTCTGATAGTTTCTTCATTCACTTATTTTCCTAAAATGTTTTGGACAGATAATGGATTACAGTATTTGGCAATTTCACCTACAATTTAAATGGATCCATATTATTGTTGTTTATTTTTTTATTTTTTTCATAACAGACATTAATCTATTTTGATTTTTGTTGTTTGCAATATCATTTCAAAATTATTATTAGTTATATATTATATATATATTATATATATAATATATTATATATTAGTTATATATCTGAATAAGGTTACATTTTTAATAGACAAGCCTTTACATTTTTTCTCTTTTATATTCCTTCCTAAAGTTACTATTATCATCGTTATTGGCGATATGGTGCAAGGAAGCCTGAGGCTTATGCTGCACCAGCCAAAGAAAATTTCCAAGTTACCCTGAGAGAAGAGAGAGAGACAAGTAGAAAGGAATCATCAAGAAAGAGAAGAATGATGATATCCAGCTTAGAACCCTGGGTGTGCCAAGCCAGATGTGAGTTAAAGATTATAATGATTTATTCACCAACATTGAGCCATGATGATGAAGACATTGAAGAAATGTACACCGAAATTGAGAGTCTTCTAGATGAGCAGAAAACCCACTACACTATTATTATGGGGGACTTCAATGCTAAAGTTGGAAAGAGACAAAACCGTGCAGAAAGGGGAACAATAGGAAATTTTGGAATTGGGGAAAGAAATGAAAGAGTGAAAGACTTGTGGAATTTGCAGAATCACGAGGATTGTCAGTAATGAACACTTTTTTTCAAGTAAAAGGGTGAACAGAAAGTGGACATGGAAATTGACTTCATCCTTACTAACAGAAGATATATCGTGATATTACCATCCTGAACAAGGTAAGTGTTGGAAGTGATCACAGAATGGTAAGATGCACACTTGATATAGATGTAAGAAAAGAAAGGAAAAACTGACTCAAGTAAATAATACGAAGTTCTTTGAGATAACAGAAGAGGAGAAAAAGCAGTATGTACTGGAACTTAAGAACAAGTTGGAGCTTCTGCAGACTGATCAGGACCAAGATATCAACGAGGAATATTACAACTTTCTGAAAGTGATAAAGCCCAAGAAACCTATAGGTAAAAAGAAATGCAAAGAAGGAAAAATTAGTCAAGAAACACTTGTCATGATGAACGAAAGACAACAAATGAAGAGCAAGATAAACACTGACAAGGAGAAAATTTAGTATACTGAGTTATGCAATTAGAAAGAGACTCAGAGAGGACATAAGAAGATTTAACACAAGAAAAGTAGAACAAGCATTAAGGAAAAACAAAGGATTTAAATCAGCAGCCATGAGCAGTAATACAGAAAGACAAATGATATTGAAACTGAAGAATAGCGATGGTGTACTTATAAACAGCAGAGAAAGCATAATTCAAATAGCAGAAGACTACTATAGAGAAGTATACAATGAGCAAGGGGATGATGCCAGCAGTGGGGAAGATGGATCGCAAATTAGTAACACATACAACATACCCAATATCTTTCCTGTTGAAGTAGAACATGCGTTGAAGAAAATGAAGAATCAGAAAGCCCCGGGGGAAAATGAAGTTACTGTAGAGTTGTTAAAATTTGGAGGAAGAGACATGACACAAAAACTGGCAAGACTCTTCACAAAATGCATTAGAAAAGGTGTGACACCTAAGGAGTGGAATAATGCAATCATAGTTTTGCTGCATTAAAAAGGAGATAAATAAGAAATTGATAATTATTGACCAACCAATTAGCTTGTTATCCCACATCTACAAGTTTTTCGCAAGGATCATTACTAACAGATTAGAAAGAATGGGTTTAGAACAGGATTCTCAACTATGGATCACCTTCACGTAATATCACAGCTAATGGAAAAAGCAAATGAATATAAAACACCATTATGCCTGGCATTTGCGGATTATGAAAGGATTTGACTCCATATAGCATAAAGCAATGTTTCAGGTACTGGAAAGACAAGGCAAGGCATAGATACCCCATATATTGGCACCTCCATAGCCAGGTGGGCAGGAGCAGCAGTGTGTAGCACACGCTTCTTGGTTAGACCGGGGTTCGAGCCCGTGACCACCAAATACGGAGGATGCAGAAAGGTCAGGGAATGACCACCGCATATCCCCGGAGCAATATGGCCTTAGTTGCTAATGCTCCTAAAACCAAAAATAACATAAAATAACCCCATATATTATGATTTTGAATAAAATATATGAGAACGCTGCCTCCTTTATTAGACTAGACAACGACAGTATCAAATTTAAAATTGGGAAAGGAGTTTGAAAAGGAGACACAATATCTCCAAAGTTGTTTACCGCTGCCCTTGAGGAAGCTTTCAGAAGATTAGACTGGTCGCAGAAAGGAGTCAGTGTGAATGGAGAATACCTAAACCATTTACTATTTGCAGATGACATTGTGGTCATAAGCCACGATCCCAAAGAATTAGAGGAAAATCTTAATCAGTTATGCAGTGAAATGAAACACTCTTCAAAAGAATGGAAGAGAAGCTGAGAACTACACAGCGAAGAATGGAACGAATTATATTGGGAATCAGACTGTTAGATAAGAAGAGAAACACATGGATTAGTCACCAAACTCAAGTGAAGGACATTCTTATCAAAACTAAAGAACTAAAATGATCTTGGGCAGGACACAGCAAAGACATGATGACAGATGGACTAAGAAAATAATAGAATGGTACCCAAGAGGAGCTAAAAGAAAACCTGGAAGACAACAACGGAGATGGACAGATGAAATTCATGAGTTTTTGGGTAGTAAATGGATGGCCATTGCACAAAACAGAAGTAACTGGAAAGTTTATGGAGAGGCCTTCATCCAGTAGTGGATTGAAAATGGCTGATGATGATGATGAAAGGCACATGATGCAAGAAAGCAAAGTTATATAGGATCTGCAAAAAAAAAAAAAAAAAAAAAAAAAAATCTAATTTCGCCCATCCACTCACTCCAAATGTTTGCCTAGTTCTGCCTTGAATCTATTTATGCTATCAACTTTTACGACAGATGGATGTTTGTTCCAGCAATCAACTACACACTGGCTAAAGGAAACTTCTGCACATCTATCCTACAGCTGTCGTTCCTCAAATGCCTGGGGTATGTACGTTTACTCTGTTGTGTTAGATTCTCATGATTATTACTTAACTCCTTTCTTTTTCTTTACTTTCCACAGATTATCATAGTCCAATTTGGAAGCTTTGCCTTCTCTACTGCCCCTCTAACAGTGGAACAGTGGATGTGGTGTATATTCTTTGGTTGTGGGACTTTAGTATGGGGCCAAGTAATCACTAGCATCCCCACCAAACGAATCCCCAAGACATTCACTTGGGGCTCAGGGGCACCAGAGGAATTAGAAACTGGTGTTGCTCTTGTAGAAGATGGAAGTAGGGGATCTATTTCTCAAGAAGTTAAGCGTACAGGTCAGATACTGTGGATTCGAGGTCTTACTCGCCTTCAGACACAGGTAAGGTTCACCTCTTTTTGTGTAGGAAATAAGATTTCAATTTGCAGATCACCACATACTAAAAATATGTTAAGCCTCTTGCACTGGTACAAAGAAGAACTTTATTATCAGTATTTATGGTGTTACTTGCAACAGTAAAAACAGATTACCTGTTGATTATTACTAAATTTGAAAAGTTTATCCTTTCCAAAATAGCTTTTTGCAGAACTTTTTTTTTTTTTTTGTTTTACTTATGGCAATTACTATCCATTGAAAGTTAGCATTTTTTTTTTTTTTTTTTCATTTATATATATATCGATGGAAATGTGTAGGTGGTATATAAAAATCATTACAAAAACATTTCTAAATTAATATAATTTCCCACTTTGAATACCCTTCTTTGAATTAACCAAACCAGTTTATTTTGGATTTAATTGGGCATCCTAATAATCTGCAATAATAAAATTATTTTTGTACTACACTGAAAGGACAGAATTCATGAAATACCTGGTTCTTGGGCAACTCAACGCTGTCACCCCCCCCCTCTAGTGGACGAACCAACCTTTTGGCAGGTATATAGGTACACTGCATTTACTTAAACGGCAATTCGATGTCAGTATGGATAAACATCGTGAGTTAACTGACTTTGAAAGAGGAATGATAGTGGGTGCCCAGTGCATGGGTCACCATATCACGGAGGTGGTACAGAAATTACACTATCCCCATTCAACACTACAAGAGTGTATTGAGAATATGGCATTTCCGGAATAACATCTCGTCGTGGACAGCGCTGTGGGTGCAGAAAAGTGGTGGATGAACGTGGCCATCGACATCTGTCTCGCATTGTTTCAGCCAACCGGAGAGTGACAGTGGCACAAATCACTGCCGACTTCAATGAGGGAGGTGCCAGAAACGTTTCCACCAAGACCATCAGGCGATCATTAGCCACTGTATTTTATGTGAGCCGCCGACCCACTAGAGTCCCAAAATACGGAGGATGCGAAAAGGTCAGGGAATGACCACCGCATATCCCTGGAGCAATATGGCCTTAGTTGCTAATGCTCCTAAAACCGAATAAGAAAACAAAAAACAAAACTAGAGTCCCATTGTTAACACCATGACACTGGGACTCTATGCCTAAACTGGGTGAAAGAACATAGGCACTGGACCTTGGATGATTGGAGACGGGTCTCCAATCATCCAAGGTCCATTGAGTGCCGTTTCCTGTTATTTCGAGCAGACGGGGTGGGTGTATATCTTGCGGAAACTGCATGAAGCTATACACCCGTCATGTCAACAAGGAACTGTTCGGGCAGGTGGATGGTTGGTAATGGTCTGGGGTGCATTCAACTAGCACACATTGGGACCTGTGATGTCTTGATCACATCTCTGAACAATCCAGGTTATGTGTCCATCCTTGCAGACAATCTGCATCCCTTCACCCACAGGGCATTGAACTTTTCCTGCAGGACAGTGTGCCTCCCCACAGATCTGAGGTGAATAGACCATGGTTTGAAGAGCATTTTGCAGATTTTACCACCATGGAATGGCATCTCTGTTCACCAGACATGAACCCTGTGGAGCATCTTTGGGATGCTGTGGAAAGGTCAGTTCGAGCTTTGGATCCTCCACCCAAGAATGCGACAGAATTATGTACAGTGGTGCAGCAAGCGGGATGGAAATACCTGTGGAAGGCTTTCGAGAACTAGTGGACTCAATACCTCGCTGTGTGACTACCGTTATCTGGGCAAAAGGCAGGCCTACTCGTTTCTAGGTAGGTATCCCATGATTTCTGTGTACTCTATATAGCTTTCTCACCGATCAAAGACTAAATATATAACTATGATACCTATATTACCAATACAGTAAACCCCCGCTATTCATGGTATCTGTATTCGCGGTTTCGCGTATTCGCGATCGCTGATTTAATATAAAATGAAACCTAAAAAAATGTGAATTTTAAAGCACCATGAATATTTTCCACCATAAAAAAACATGGGCATAGCTAAAATTATCTTTCCCTGTCAGAACAGCGTTCAGTGGGTGGAGGGGGGGTGGCAAAATCGCGAGCGTGGATGTTTCTCGCTAATCCTTGTTCAGTATGTGTTATGCACTTGTTTTTAATTTATATGCTTATAAATTGAATAAATTTATCAATTTATAAATTGATATGCTTACAAAAGTGATAAATCTACCATTTTGCAGTGTGTTAGTGTAAACAGACTTTTTCGAGTGTGTTAATGGAAGAAAGTGCCTTTATTGTGGACAAGTTCTTTTTTACCCGTACAAAAATATGGCTATGAATAACAAGGGAAATGTGAAATATCAAAGAAGGTGATGACATTAGCGAATAAAATTTAGTTATTAGACAAAATTTCTAATGGTGCAAGTGTCTCTTCAGTGGCAAAACATTATAAAATCAATGAGTCAACGGTACGATCAATCAAAAAATCGGAAGAAAAAATCCACCGTAGTGTCCGTGAAAACGCGCTAATTGCTTCAAAAATTTGCTCTGTAACTCGTGATGTTAAATTAGAAAAAAATGGAAAAGGCTTTAAATCTGTGGGTAGAAGACCGAACTCAAAATAAAATTCTGTTAAGTTCACTCATCATTCGTGAAAAGGGAAAACTCCTTTATCAACACTTTAGCGAAACTGGTGATAGCACTGGCGGATAAGTTTTTTTTTGCTAGCAATGGCGCTTGTTTGAAAGATTTGTTTGAAATTTCTAATAAATATTACATTTAATATTAAATTGTTTCTTATTTTCATTTCGATGCCATATGCTTTCATTTCACTATGTACTGTCTATGTTCAGTCATATTATGAAGGTACATATAATACATACATAGACAAAATTTTAGACTAGTTTTCCTTATATATTTCATACTTTGGAACGGAACCCCTTTATTACTATGGGAGCCATAACTCAGTATTCTCGTTTTCGGTATTCACGACATTTCTCAGGAACGTAACCCCCGCGAATAGCGGGGGTTTACTGTAGTCCTATTTATGCCAGGAAAAACTAATAAAACAAAGAAAAAAAATTGTTTGCATCTCTCCTGATGGCTGAAAAACCTGAATACATAATGAGTTTCTAACCTTTGAAATTTCGAATTTATTGCATGTATAGGTTGTTCATTGATAGAAATATGTGGCTGATATAATAATCATAATTTGATTATTATTATTAGTAGTGACGAAATGATGCAAAGAAACAACCTAAGGCCTTGAATGGGTTGAGCATGCTGAATTCTAATGGGATCCTTCCACTTGTTCAGATTACGAAACTAAGAGGGCATAAATTCAAATTAAGAAAAGACAGATGTAGAATAGATGTGCGGAAATTTGCCTTTAGCCAGCAGGTGTTAATTGCTGGAACGAACTTCCATCTTTCATTGTGGAGGTTGATAGGTTAAATAAATTTAAGGAGGAACTGGACAGGCATTTGGAGGGAATGGTGTGATTTTTTTTTTTTTTTTTTGGCTGATGCTGCATAAGGTCATACACTTGTTTTCTTGCATCACATGCCACTACTACTACTACTACTACAAGCTTATACAACATCAGTCAAAAAAAAAAAAAGTAATAAGTAAACTTTCCCCAAGGACACAGACATTCTCTCAGGTATGGGGTTGAGCTTGCTACCTGGAAATCTAAAATGCTGATGGAACTGATATTCGGGTAACACTTCCATCAAGTGGACCGAATTTCGGCAAAGTGTGATCATCCTGCAACAACCAAATCCTCTGCTTGCATCTTTGCAATGGTGGGACTGTAGTAACCCTGGGTATAACCCCTGTGTGCAAGACCTGGAATACGACACATAGTATACTGGAGGTGACTGCCCAGGAGTGAACCAACATAAAAAGGGACTGAGGTGTGACATCCACATCATGCCAAGGAATGCTGCCTGTTTGTGTTACCAGGAAATAATAGGTGGTAGGTGAGCTTCATCAATTGGTGCAGTATAATACCACCACTTTTCTTATTGGAGGTTTGGGTGATAAAACACATGTTCAGTCTTCAGAGCAATGCTACATCAATCCCCCATCTCTTCCATCATGAAGTATGATTAATGTCTTTGATGTTATGATAATCGCCAGTCTGCAAACAGTGTTTACACACTGTCCACTAGATAAATCACCAGACTGAACCTTTTGATAATTCTCTAGGAAGCATCTGGATGAATTAGTGTATAATGTTGCTGCCACTACTTTGCCTGATAATAACTGGAGGGAATCTGAATACTGTTTATATATGGGACATTGTCGAAGCTGCATTATGTGAAGGAGGTGGGTATGATTTTGCCATACATACACCATATCCAAAATTTTCATTAATTCATACAGCAGGCTTGTCATCCCACCTTTTCTTACTACTGAGTGCTTAATGATAGTCAAACTAATAGAAGAAACTTATCTGCACAAAGATCTAAACCTCGCAAACACTTACTTTTTCATTTCACAAATATACTTGGTATCAGTTCCAGTCTCAGTGATGTCCATTTCTACTTACTTCTTTTGACAGAATCCCAATTATCAGTTGATTCAACCACTGCTCATTTCAGTTGTCCTGATTATTCTCTATATGATGCCTTCCGCTTTAAGGTGGTATTTGTGCATATATGTACTCTGTTATTCCCTGTCAGAAACTGTAATTTGGAATCTCCTCTCTTTGATCTTCTCTGGCTTAAAATCTCCTTACCACATTCTGTCAAATTCTTCTGTTGCCTCTATCATTTTCCCATTCCACTAATCACTTTTTGCAATCTTTCTAGTGCGATTTTCTAGCCTTTTTTCCTAGGGCAAGTACTAGTGCTTTAATAAACCCTCTACTGCTCACAACATTACTGCTTCCCTCGCTGAGCAACATCACTTCTTCACCACTAGCAACATTACTGCTCTCCTCTTCTGGTGATCGCTTTTTCACTGGTTAGCACTGCTCCTGCCTCCACGTGGTGGGGCCAGTAACCTTGGAAAAGGAATTACCTCTTCCAGGGCTAAAAGAAGCAGTGATGGATTGCGACGCATATCCACTGCTAGAGCCCACAGGCTCCAGACTTGATAACAGTGTCTCAGAGCATGACTCAAATTGTTCAAAGAGACTATGGATGGAAAAACCAATGACAGATATGCCAGCATTTCTCATAAATTCATTTGCTATCTGCACAGCCTGTCGGCAAGCTATCGCCTTTTCTAATACAGAAATGTTTAGAATCAGTTGGATCTCCTAAAATGGTCAAACCTCTCCAATCTGAAGACCTTCTAATTGAAGCTTCCAAGCCAAGTCATTCAGAAAAATTGTTAAAATTAACAATATTTCACAATATTCGTTTCGGTTATGCCCCATAATACTTTAAACACCTCTAAAGGCATTATCAGCGAATGGGCTTACTGTCTCAGAAGAAGAAATAGTACAAGAGCTCTGTGAACAAAACGTTGCTCATGCACAGAGAATAATGACCAAAAAAGATGGCAACCGGTTACCAACTACATCCATCATTTTGATGTTCAGTACTCCAACTCTTCCATCTTCTGTTAAAGCAGGTTACCTAAACTGCAAGATCCAGCCTTACACCTACCAGGCTAGCCGGGTGGGTAAAGTGCCTGCCTGGCAACCCAAAGGTCACGGGTTGAAATCCCGCCTCGGGCTTGGATCGGAGTAGAAAATGCAAAAACTTTGGGAGGTGCATTATGGCCACAGAAGCCAATGCGCCAACAACTAACAAAAAAAAAAAAAAATCCAGCCTTACATCCCGAATCACATTTGCTGCTTTAAGTGCCAGAAGTACGGCAATTTCCAGACAGCATGCCAAGGCAATGCTGTGTGTCCTATTTTTGGTTAAAAGGAGCATTCCCAAGGAGACTGTACAGCAGGGGTGGGCAACTTTTTTCGTCAGCGGGCCAAATGAAATTTTCGCATCATGATGCGGTCCGGAATAGATTGAACGATTTAATCAAAAAAATCAGAACTTAAAAAATGTTATATTACTTGAATTACCAAATTATTAATGTATTTTTAAAAAAAATATCTGACTGTCCAATTATCATTGAAAATGCGGCATTCGGCATCAATTTTTCTTTTTTTTTTAATTGCCTCATTTTATGGGCTATAAATTATATTAAATTAAAAATTGTAATAATTAGAAAAGGCATAAAACATAAAATATCTTGCACCAATATTATTTTTTTCAATAAGAAGTCAAACCCAAAGGAACTTCGTTCGATCGATGCTACAATAATAATTAGGAAATAACTCTTTGGCGCTGCTTAGAATCACTTGGTTACTGTTGTACTGGCCGTGATTCCCGATTGAACCGGGAATCACGGCCAGTACAACAAAAACGCCGAACGTTTACGGCGAGTGTAGTCAGGTATGGATTTTCTATATTTATGCATTTACCGAGGGGGCCGGATTCAACATCGTCGCGGGCCGGATGTTGCCCACCCCTGCTGTACAACTTCCACTCCTACTTGCCCAAACTGCATTTTCTAAAGGGTACTTTTGGAAAACAGGCAAAAAAATCCAAAAATATAAATTGGAGCATAAAGTCACATACCCTGAAGAAAGAAAGCAAGTGCGCTTAGCTAACCATGCCTAACCAATCATATGCATCGGTTACCAGAAACAGCTGCTCAACTGCAACCATACAGATGTCTCTGTAGAACCGACCATTTCCTTTTGCCACCTAAGCCAAAACTGTGTTAACATGCAATAAGAAACGTACAGTCAATGAAACAAGCAATACGCCAATCAGTATCCAACTGACACTATCTCAACCTTGCCAGAAACAAAAATATCAACTATTTTTGAAAATCATTTACTATACTAGAAGTATAGTAAACTATACTATACTATACTATACTATATAGTTTATTTACTATACTAGAAGTATAGTAAATAAATTTGATGAATTTGAAGTGTTGGTCAAGACATCAAAGGTGGATATTGTTGGAATAGCAGAGACGTGGTGTCACACAGATATAAAGAATGCTGAACTGGAATTTGGGGAGTAAAATGTGTAAAGAAAGGATAGAAAGGGAGGAGGTGTTATGCTGTTAATTAAGAAAAACATAAAATCAAAAGTAGTGCATCCAGTTGATATAGATGAACAGTGCACTGTTGAGTCAGTTTGGTGTGACATAAGCACTGCGAAAGCAAAAATAAGAGTAGGAGTGTGTTATAGGCCTAATGACTTGAATGAGTACAATGAACATTTGTACAGAGAAATAGAGTGGGCTAGTAAATCGGAATGTCTTATAATGGGGGATTTTAACTTCCCAGATATTGACTGGAACTTGTGGGTTGGTCACTCACACACTAGTCAGACTTTTGTGGATTTATTCGATGATTGTTTTCTGCAGCAGCAAGTTCGAGAGGCAACCAGAGAAAGTAATACTCTTGATCTGGTTATCAGCAGTGATCATTCGTGTATTAAGAATTTGCAGATAAAGGAACCAATAAGTGGCAGTGATCACAGTGTACTGATGTGGGATTTACTTAAAGATTTAATTACCATCAGGGGTAAAGGAAAGGGTTTTCGCTTCCGTAAAGGTGAGTACAGTGGTCTCCGACAGTTTTTAAATTCTGTATAGTGGGATAAACTGACGATGTTACCAACAGTAAATTCTAAGTGGGAAGCATTCAAGGAATTAATCATGAATGCTACTAAAAGTTTCATACCTATTAAGAAATATTGTTCAAGGTTTAGGCCTAAATGGTTATCTAATGAACTAATGAGACTCGTAACAGAGAAGAAAAATGCATGGGATGCATATAAATTATCAAGCGACTCAGAAGCCTATGGCAGATATAAGCTAGTCTGTAATCAGGTCACAAAGGAGGTTAGACAGGCGAAGGCAGATTACGAGAAATCCTTGGCAAAAGATGCTAAGAAAAACAGCAAGGATTTCTTTACTTATATAAACTCTAAAAGGAAGGGGATGAATCTGATTGGTCTGCTTGACATCAATGGTTCGACTGTTGATGATCCTGCTCAGATAGCAAACAAACTGAATGAGTATTTTGCATCTACATTCACACGTGAGGAATTATTAAGGTTTGAAAATGGCAGAAGGTTATCAAATTGTAGCAGGATACTTAATGATTTTGTAATAACTGAGAGCAAAGTGGAGGAGAAATTGTTGAAGTTAAACATAAGAAAAGCACCTGGGGTGGATGGGATCTATCCAGCTATATTAAAGGAGGTGGCAAAGCAACTAAGCAAACCCTTAGCCATAATTATGAAAGCATCCTTGGACTCAGGGGAGGTTCCCACGGACTGGAGATGTGCAAATGTATCCCCAATTCACAAACGGGGATCGAAGGGTTACACTAAAAGTTTCATACCTATTAAGAAATATTGTTCAAGGTTTAGGCCTAAATGGTTGTCAAATGAACTAATGAGACTCGTAACAGAGAAGAAAAATGCATGGGATGCATATAAATTATCAAGCGACTCAGAAGCCTATGGCAGATATAAGTTAATCTGTAATCAGGTCACAAAGGAGGTTCGGCAGGCGAAGGTTTAAATAATTATAGACCTGTTAGTTTAACTTCTGTTGAGGGGAAAATAATGGAGTCACTGGTTCAAGAGGTGATACAGGATCACCTAGACAGACAGCAGTAATAGCTCAGACACAGCATGGATTTGTTATGGGGAAGTCTTATCTGACCAATTTGAATGGATACTACAACTGAAGGCAACTGAAGTTGAACCTTGACAAATGCAAAGTACTGTATATGGGTAGAAGTAACCCCAGAGAAATGTACCAACTGTGTGGTGCTACACTTAAGGTGGTAGAAAATGAAAAAGACCTGGGAGTAATTGTGCAGTCAGATATGAAGTTTTCTGAGCAATGCAGACAGGCTGCCAGGGCAGGTTATGGGGTTTTGTCAATGATATATAGGAATTTTGCTAGCAGGGAGAAGGAGGTGATTGTCCCTCTGTATAAGGTAATGGTTAGGCCACGCCTTGAGTACTGCATACAGGTCTGGAGGCCTCATTTTAGGAAGGATATAGATTTATTTGAGCGTGTACAGAGAAGGGCAACAAGATTAGTGAGGGGAATGAAGGGATCCTCTTACCAAGAGAGGCTTAAGTTCTGGAAATTGCAGTGGCTGGAGAGTAGGCACCTGCGCGGTGATCTGATTGAGATGTATTCAACCCTTGAATGGGTTGAGCACGCTGAATTCTGATGGAATCCTTCCACTTGTTCAGATTACGAATCTAAGGGGGCACAAATTCAAATTAAGAAAAGACAGATGTAGAATATCTATGCGGAAATTTGCCTTTAGCCAGCGGGTGGTTAATTGCTGGAACAAACTTCCATCTGTTATTGTGGAAGTTGACAGGTTAAATAAATTTAAGGAGGAACTGGACAGGCATTTGGAGGGAATGGTGTGATTTTTTTTGATTTGGCTGATGCTGCATAAGCTCATACATTTGCTTTCTTGCATCACATGCCACTACTACTACTACTACTATCAGAAGAAAGTGAAAACATTCAATAGCAACATGGAAATTGATGTTCAGTCAGAAGATGACGACACAGTACTAGAGTTACATGCCAGTGATACCATGGACACAGGATGCCCAGCCTTTCCCAGAAATGAAAAATGAAAACTAAGCACAGAATCCTTAATAAAAAAAAAAACAGTCAGATCAATCTTCCTCAATTAAACCCAATCAGTGAATAAATTCCTACGATGGAACTGTAGAGGATTACATACCTGAATGATTTACTCATACAAACTAATGCAGTAGGTTTGCAGAAAACATTTTTATCACTACAAATTTCTCTGAAATTCAAAAATTACACTGTATTTAGGTGAGACTGGGATTCTGGAACTCGTGGAGGGGTAGCTATTCTTGTCAAAAATACTGCCATCAAGACATCTCCAACTACAAACCTCCTTAGAAGTTGTAGCAGTTCAGATGGCAGTGGAAATATCGCTGACCTTTACATCCATTTATATCTCCCCAAATTATCCTTGTTCCCAGACTGAACTTGAAAATCAGAAGAAAATGAAAACATTCAATAGCAACATGGAAATTGTTATTACACAACTGCCACCTCCAGTCTGTTTACTCGGTGATTTCAACGGTCACCATCCATTGTGGGGATCTTCCACCATGGGTAGGAGAGGCCAATTAATTGAAATGTTCCTGGATAACCATAACTTGATGGATAAGTCTATGACATCAAGCATAGACTTATCCATCTGTTCAGCATCTCTTTTTCCAAGCATGGGGTGGTCAGTGCTGAGTGATCCATTCCACAGTGACCATTTTCCTATCATCAATTGAATTCAAACACAGGTTGTTTCATGTCCTAAAGACTGTTCTCCTTGGAATTTTCATAAAGCAGACTGGAAAATCTACACTTATGTCCTACTCAACAACCAGTATGTAGAGCAACAAAATATTGAATACGCAACCAGTCACATTACCAGCCATATATTATTGGCAGTTTCCATTCCAAAATCCGACCAGCGCAAGCGGGTACACCAAAACCAGTGGTGGAATGAAGATTTTTCCCAAGTGAAACAAGTAAAAAACCGTGCTTGGTACCAGTTTCGCAAATTCTCCACTACTGCCAATCTAATTGTTTTCAAAAAACTGAGAGCCAAAGCACCATTATAGTCTCCAATAATACAATGGAATGGGCAGGACCTATCCTCTTCTACTGACATTGCAAATGCTTTAGCATAATCTTTTTATAATATTTACACCTCTTCCTCTTATGTGACCTCTTTTCAATGCATTAAAACTAATCAAGAACGTCAGAAATTGAATTTTACACCTAATTTCTCACTTCAATATAACCAGCCCTTTACTCTAGTTGAGCTCAAGGAATCCTTGAGCAAATCTCCAAATAGTGCAGCAGGACCTGTTGGCATTCACTACAGTATGCTGAAACATTTGTGTGAAGCTGATCTATACATACTATTGCTATTTTATAACCACACCTTCTCAGAAAACACACACCCTCTCTCATGGTGTCATTCCTATATTTGTGTTATACCAAAACTGGGCAAAGATCCCTCTCTAGTTCAGAATTACAGACCGATATTATTGACAAGCTGTTTGGGCAAAATCCCCAAAAGGATGGTGCATAAGAGGCTCAACTGGATAAGACTCCCAAAATCTTCTTTCTGATCACCAATATGGCTTCTGTAAAAGCAGGTCAACCTATGATAGCCTAAATAAATTTAAGGCTCAGCTGGACAGGTATTTCAAATGAACGGAGGGGGAAATGGGAGTGGGTTTTTTTTTTTTTTTTTTTTTTTTTGGCTGATGCTGCATAAGCTTGCTTTCTTGCATCATATGCCTCTACTAATGCTAACCCTAGATTTACTTGTAAAAATTGAATCCAACATACATAATGCCTTCATCAGAAGACAAAATCTAGTGATGGTAAACCTGGATATTAAGAAAGCATTCAACACCACATGGTGGCATGGTATTATCAAAGATATGCATCAGTTAGTACTGAGAGGCTACCTTTCTCAGATCATTCAGAACTTTCTAAAGTTACGTACCTTTCAAGTCCAATATCAAAACATCCTATCAGCATCTCACATTCAAGAAGAGGGTGTCCCATACTGAGTCCAACCCTGTTTGCAATTAGGGTCAACAGTATATTGGAAGATCTTCCAAAATCTATTGAAGTATATATGTACGCATGTGACCTTACCACATCCTGCCAATCACAAAGTATGAACACTATCGAAAGACAGTTACAAATTACTCTAAACAGAATAGAATCCTGAACTTTACGCAATGGATACCATCTTGCTGAACAAAAATCCACAACCACTCATTTCTGCAAACTACAGTCACTGCATTCTGATGCTGAGCTAAAGATAAAAAAGTGCCAGTTCCTCTTGCTCACACTGTCCAGTTTCTTAGTCTGATACTAGATATAAAACCGAATTTTCAAGCACGTGTGGCCTATCTTCGAACCATCTGCTTGAAAAAATTGAATATCCTCCATTGAGTGTCATCCATGTCCTTGGGTGCTGATTGACATACCCTTATCCATCTTTATAGAGCTCTCATCAGATCCTTTGGACTACGATTCTCCAGTGTATGACTCTTCACGGAAGAGTAGTGTGGAGCGATTAAACACGATCTAGCACAGTGCTCTTCAAGTTTCTCTAGGGACTTTCAGAACCTCCCCAGTTCAGAGGCTTTACATTGAGGCCCACAAACCTCCTTTACATCTTTGCAGGAAAACATTAAAATATGCAGTCTTGGCTCGCATCCTTGTTGGAGATGTCTGTACAATACCGAATGGGAGTCACTTTATAGTAGTAAACCGAATAAAAACTGACCTACTTCACTTAGACTTGAGGAACTTGCTCAGTCATGGAACATACAAATCGGCAATATATTTCAAGACATAACAACATCAGATCCACCTTGGACAAATATCCGTGCAATTTACAACAGTTATTTTTAACAGTGGGGAAAGAACACCTTGTCCCCCTCCAACATTGCACAGTTACATGAAACTCACTGCTTCTAACTCACATCTATACAGATGTGAGTTAGAAGAGTTAGATGTGAGTTAGAAGTGAAGTTAGAAATGTGAGATACAGATGTGATCCATCTGTATAGCTAAATCTATACAGATGGATCAAAAAGATGGATTTCAACAAGAATACAGTGAAAATACTGCATTCTAACTACCATTAGAATGCAGTATTTTCACTGTTGAGCTGTATGCTATAAACCTAGCTTTGGATCAGATTACTGAACTTTTAATTGTGCCTGCTTTGATATATACTGACTCACTCAGTTTTGTCTCTGCCATAAGGAGTAATACCAACTCCTCTCACTCTGTAATAAAACGGATTCATTCTAAGTTACTTTCTTGTAGGCCCCGAGTGCCAAGCAATTTCTCTGAGATAAATATAGAGTGCTATTTCTAAGCGACAAAGTGTAATTTCCTTTGTAGTGCCTTTTTCTCTTTTGTCTCAAGTGGTTCTGTGCTTCAAATGTTAAAGCAAGAACACAGAAAGGAAAACTGCCTTTCTTTATTCTGTGTATATATTATTTACTAAAAACTTTACTAACATCTACAACCGCTCGGTCACTGGTGGCGCCACTCCTGCCCCCACGTGGCGGGGCCAGTAACCTGGGAGAAGAAAGTCCCTCTCCCAGGGCTAAAAGGAGCAAACATGGAATCTGATAATTTTCCTCCAATTGAGCCTCGACGCTCATGTTTAAATGTAAATGGCACTGACCATGACACATCACAGTCAAAAAGACTGAGGACTGATAAAGAGCAACAGGAATTCCCATCTTTCCTTCTCTTCCACTCCTTGTCAAACAAATCTATAAGTATGCTCTCCCCATTTCTGATACAGAAATGCTAGAAAGCTCAGCAGGTTCGCCTAAAATGGTGAAAAGACTTAGATCTAGAGATTGGCTAATAGAAAGTGCAAGTCATAAGCAATCAGAGACTGCTGAACCTCTCAAACTTTGGTGGTATTCTCGTGCAAGTTACCCCACATGCAACGCTAAATACCTCCAAAGGGGTAATTGCTGAGTGAGACTTGATCAGTCACAGAAGATGAACTAGTCCAAGAGTTAAAAGAATAAAAAGTCACACAAGCTAAGTGGATTATGATCAGAAAAGATGGTCAGCTTGTTCCCACACGGAACATTATCGTAACGTTTGGCACACCAAATTTACCATCAAGTGTTAAAGCCAGCTATCTCAGTTGCCGTTTAAGACCCTACATTCCTAATCCCATCAATCTTGTATTGGTCATACCGACCTTACGCAACTCAATTTATTGCAAGGAAATGATCCACCACTATGCTTGCACTGTGATTCACTACTAACCATAAAGCATATTCTTATAGAGTGCACTCACTATCAGTATGCCAGAACCACATCATTCCGATCTCTTTCTAACTTAAATGAGTCTCTTCAAGTTAGTCATATTATTGGGGACGACTCCAATTTAACTGAGTTTTTCTACTATTTAAAGTAGATTAATATATATATGCTCTTATAAGCTCTTTTTATTAATATGGGAACAGGCACATTTTGGCCATAGTAGCCCTTGCACCAAAAATACCAACAA
Organism: Mastigoproctus giganteus; assembly: GCF_048544385.1. Lineage (NCBI taxonomy): Eukaryota > Metazoa > Arthropoda > Arachnida > Uropygi > Thelyphonidae > Mastigoproctus > Mastigoproctus giganteus. Next base: position 89,635,407 of record NC_143587.1, on the reverse strand, counting down.
TAACAACTTTCTTGTAAGGAATCAAACCAAACTGTGATATTATGGAATAACAGGAAATGAAAGAGCAGATATTGCAGCCGAAAACCAGCTACTGCCTTTTTGCAGACTTTTCAAACTCCATATACCGACTATAAACATATTATCCATAAAGCATGTTACAATAGCTGGTCACTAATCTGGATAGGTTATCCACGAAACAAGTTATACCAAATTAAACCAGAACTAAAGCTTTGGCTCTCCAGCTTCCGGAAAAGCAGACAAGAAGGAACAATTTTTGGAAGGCTAAGGATTGGGCATACTCACCTCAGTCACCTGTATCTATTAACTAATAGCAGTGCTCCCCAATGTACATTATGTGAAATTCAACTGACCATTTGCCATTTGTTAGTGGACTGTCCCCACTTTCAAAATATCCGCTTAAACATCTTTAAATAAATTTTAATACACAGTCATCAATAAATTTATTGTAGATTCTGAAAGATGATCCTAATAAAAAAGAACTATTTACTTTCTTAAATCATATAGAAATATACCATAAAATATAACAGGTATTACAGTGAAGTTAATATTTCTTATTCACCATTAGAAAGGCACAATATGGCTTTAGCAGCCTGTATCATTAAACTCAACAACAACTTCCTCTCTTTGAAATTTGACTTTCTCCAGTCCAACTTTCCTAAGAGTGAAATAATTTTCCCTGGTAATTTTAATGTTCACCTCTCCAGGTGGTTGAGAATGCTGAAGCTTTTCAGTTATAATGACCTTGTAGAGATTGGTCATTTACTTATCAGACAGCTTTTCTTACACTGAATACCCCCCCCCCCCCACACACCTTTTCTTACTACTGAATACATGAATTGTCATACTAATAGAGCAAACTTATCTTCGAAAAGATCTAAACCTCCAAAACATTTCCTCTTTCATTTCACATTGACAGTTAGTGGGGACAGTCCACTAACAAATGGCGAATGGTCAATTGTATTTCACATAATGTACATTGGGGAGCGCTGTCATTAGTTAATAGATACAGGTGACTGAGGTGAGTATGCCCAATCCTTAGCCTTCCAAAAATTGTTCCCGAGTTCTAATCTCAATGATATCTATTTCCACTTACAGTCAACCAAACCCCATGTATCTTTCTGACAGAATCTCAATCATTGGTTGATTCAGCCACTCCTCATCTGAGTTGTCTGAATTATGTGCTGTATGATTCCTTTTGCTTCAAAGGTGATACTTGTGCATATGCCCATTCTGATATTTCCTGTCAGATACTTAGTAATTTGGAACCTCCTCTTTTCAATCTTCTCTGGCTTAAAATCTCTGTACCACATTCTGTCAAATTCATCTGTTGTCTCTATCATTCTCCAAACTCCACTAATCACTTGAAACTCTTTGACTTTCTCTCTTTTGAAACTTGAATTTCTCCAATCCAACTTTTCTAACAGTGAGGTAATTTTCCTTGATGATTTTAATGTTCACAATTCCAGCTGGCTTCTGTTTTCTAGTCACACGGACCCAGCTGGTCGAGATGCTGAGGCTTTTGCAATTACTAATGACCTCACACAAATTTTTCATTTCCCTACCAGAATACCAGGCAATCCTAACCACAGTCAACTCCCTTGATCTTTTTCGTATGAACAAACCTTCCAAGCGCATGGTTAAGTTGGGTGGTCCTCTAGGCAATTTATATCACAACTTCCTAATGATCTCTTCTCCAATGGAGCTCTTCTCTCTTGGCCATTCCCAGCCTCGTGTTGTTTAGCATTACAAGAATGCAAAATGGGATGATCTGCAAGATTTCTATTCTTCTTTTCCTTGGTTTTATTACTATTTTTATTCTTCTGATGTCACTGTTTTCTAAGATGGTATCAGTGAAATTATTCTTGTAGTGATGAAATCCTTTATTCCACACTCAATCTTAAAATCTTGTCCTTTATCTAAAACTTTGTTTTCCAACAAATGTGCAGGCTGTTCAACATAAGATTGTTGCATATTGCAATTGGCTTGTATTGCAGTCATTAATTATTCCAAAATAGATTTTGAACAGGCTAAGAAAAGAAAATTTGTTTCTTGTTGAAACTGCAGTGGAACATTCTGTTCTTTTGCCAAAGCTATTGGCAGCTACTTTTGCTAATCTGTACTCCCATCTCTGTTAAAACTTGATGGTTCTATTTAAAGATAAAGCTGACATGTCAGCATTCTAATTTTCTTCTAACTCTTGTATTGATAACCTCGGTAAACACCAACTCCTACCATACACAGTGCACTCCATGTGGTGCCTTCTGTGGTTTTCTGTCAAAAGGATGTCAGAAGAACTTTGAACAGACTTGATGCCAAGAATGTGCCTGGTCCTGGTGGTATTTCTCCACTTGTTTTCAAAACTTGTTCTAATAAGCTTACTCCTTTTCTGTGTCACCTTTCCACGCTTTCTTATTCCACTTGTGTGTTTTTTCTTCTGCTTGCAAATTTGCTCATATTCAGCCTGTTCCTAAAATGGATGGCAAATTCCTCCCATCCAATTATCATCCCATTGCACTTCTACTCTTTCTAAAGTAATGGAGAAATCCATTAACAGCCAACTCCTAAACTTCTAGAAACTTTTCATCTGATCAATGATTGCCAGTATGGATTCCATCAGCATTCATCCACTGTTGATGTACTGGTTTATGTTACCCATCTATCATCTAGCACAAAAAGTTAGGTGAAATTCAAGCAGTTGCTCTTGACATTTCTAAGGCTTTGATTGTGTTTGACTTAAACATCTTCTAAATTAGCTCCCATCTTATGAATTGCCAACTGCTTTTTGTAATTGGGTATCCAGTTTTCTGTCCAACTGCTCACTGCAGTTGATATTAGATGGCTCTCTGTCTTCTAACGTCTCCACTAATGCTGGTGTTCCCCAAGATTCAGTTCTTTCTTCCACTTTTTTTCCTCTTGTATATTAGTGACAGTAAAAACCCTTCCACAGTTTTTCTGATGATTGCACATTGCATTTCACCTTCCAGTTTTAGAAACCTTGCCCTGCATAAACAGCTTTAACTTCCTGTTATCCATTATTAATTCTTTAAATGCTGCTTCCCAGGTAATTCTTCAGCAGGGAAAAGATAATTTAGTTAATTTAAATCCTTAAATTCAGTCCTGTCTTATATGTAAGTGAATTTACAGATCTACCTAAATATGATGTATTGTCCACTTGAACTACCTCCCATATCCCTTATCACACGCACATCGCTTGTACCAACTACAAGTGACGATATTCTTTTTTATCTGACACACATCTTGACGTCAGGTATTTACTGTGCAAGTTCACTGATGCAAAAGAGCACTGATCTCCACTTGCAGTGTTAGGCAACGTTTTTATGAATAATCATTTGTAATTAACTTCCATTTCCACTTCAGATAAAACTCATTAAAAGTTCCTATGCTTAACTTCGACAACACTCAGATTTCTAGACAAGGTCACTTATTCTCTATTAGAAATTACCCCGACTTTTAATCTCTCTTGGCTTAAGCACATTACAAATATTGCTTCGTCTGTATCTAAAAAAAACAGGATTTCTCTTTTGTTCTCATCGTTACTTTTCTCCTAAATAGCTACTCACTCTGTACAAATCTCAGATCACCTTACCATCATATTTTGTTTACACATCTGGGGCAGTGTGCCCATAACCTCTCCCTCAGACTTCTAGGCTCCATTCAAAAGAGCAGTTAGGTTAATTAATAACTAATCACTTACAAAGTCTCTCCACTCTCTGTCTCACAGGCATTTCATTTCTGCCTCATGTCTTTCTATAAATACTTCCATGGGCACTGTTCTTCTGAACTGACTTCTATAATTTCCCCTCTCTCTCTTCCAAAGCAGTCTGAACATGTGCCACAACCAGTCTGCATTGTTTTACTGTCCAACTTTTCTTCTTTGTCATGTATTCTTTCAGCTTCCATTTTCTGGAACAGCATGCCTCCTTTGCATGTATTTCCTGAAATTTACAGTATACAGAAATTCTAGTCTAATATCAACAAATATCTTCTTTCATCTACTCAGCCACCCATGCATGGTAGAACCTATAGCACGTGCTGTAGGTTCTAACACCTTTCTTGTACTAACAACATATTCTCAGCACTAGACGGAAGTTTATTCCAAAATTCATACTCTCTGACCAAAGGCTCATTTCCACACATCTGTTCTGCAGCTATTCATTTGCAGTTGAAATCTGTTACCTTGTGTATGCTCTCTGAGAAAGAGTAAAGATGCCACCGTCATTTAGTTTAACCAACCCTTGTAAAGCCTTTAACGCTTCAATAAGGTCAAGAAGTAAATGCCTGTTTTCCAGATACTACAATTAACCGAACTGCTTTCTCTCGGTATGAATACACTTTTGTGCTATTCCTGAAACTAATCTTGCTGGTCTTCTTTGCACCCTTTCCAATGTCTTTCATAAAATTATTTCCAAATATTGAAATATTCAAGATGTGGTGAAACCATTCCTTTATGCAATGGGATGATCACCTCTGTCTTTGCTGCAATGTTCTAGTATAAATTTTATACTAGAACATTGCAGCAATTTGTCCTCAGTATAAATACAAGATTTATCAAGATTGTTTCAAGTTTTTTTCTCACCTTTTTAATATCATGACAAAGATCAGAAATTGTAACCAAAAGAGTATTCCCCTCCCCCATGTTTATATCACACAAAAAAAAAGCTTTTTATACCAACTTTAACAAATTGTCCTGTACACATACAAACCTATTTTGTGCAGTAGCAAAGCTTGTGAACAGTACCTAATTGTAGAAAGCTTCTAAAAAGCTTTAGTTGCTTTAGTTATTTTGTTTGAAAGATCAGTAAATTATATAAATTTTTCATAATTGATCTTTTTAATTAATTTTTTTTTTTTTTTTCGAAAACTGCTCTTTTTAGCTGATTATTTTATAACAATTTTTGACATTGGTATTAGCACTAGTAGTGGCATGTGATGCAAGTAAGCAAGCTTATACAGCATCAGCCAAAAAAAAAAAACAAATAAAAAAAACAACAATTCCCATTTCACCTATTCATAACCTCCAATAGTTTGTCTAGTTCTTCCTCGAACTTATTTTTAAGCTATCAACTTCTGCAACAACAGATGGAGGTTTATTCCAGCAATCAACCACCCGCTGGCTAAAGGCAGACCTCTGCGTATCTGCTCTGAAACCATCCTCTTTCAATTTGAATTTTTGTCCCCAAAAGTGTATAGTTTGAGCAAGAGGAAGAAGAGTCGAGCTTTCTCAATACATTAAAAGCCTTAAATGACTCAATCAGATCATCTCACAGGTGTCTAGTCTCCAGATGCTGCAGTTTTCAGAACTGAAGCCTCTATGTTCCCCCCACAAATCTTGCCCTTCTCTACACTCATTCCAGCAGATTTATATCCTTCCTAAAATGATGCCTCCAGACCTGTATGCAGTACTCAAGGTGTGGCCGGCCTGGCCATTGCCTTATACAGAGGAAAAGTCACCTCCTTATCTCATCCAGGGCACCTCCATAGCCAGGTTGGCAAGAGCAGCAGTGTGTAGCACATGCTTCTTGATTAAACCGGGGTTCGAGCCCGTGACCACCAAATACGGAGGATGCGGAAAGGTCAAGGAATGACCACCGCATATCTCTGGAGCAATATGGCCTTAGTTGTTAATGCTCCTAAAAACCAAATTAACAACAACATATCTCGTCTAGAAAAATTCCTGTATATCATTGACAAAATCTCATGATCTGTCCTGGCAGCCTGCCTGCATTGCTAAGAGAACTTCATATCCAACTGCACAAATACTCCCAGATATTTTTCAACTGTGTGGTACTACACTAACCTGAGTGTAGTACCACACAGTTGGTACATTACTTTTTGGTTATTGCTACCCATACACAGTACTATGCATTTGCCAATGTTAAACTTCAGTTGCCATTTCTTAGCCCATCTGCCTAACTTTTCTAGATCCTGTTGCATAGCGTATCGTGATTTCTGTCGTTAACCACCCTGACAACCTTTGTATCATCTGCAACCTCTGACATTAAGCCTGATATGCCTTCATCTATATCATTGATAAATGTATAAAACAACAATAGGCTCAACACCATATCCTGGGGGGGGGGCTCCACTAATAACATTAGTCCACAAAGAGCAGTGTCCATTGATTACCATCCCTTTATCCATAACAGCTACTTGCCCTTAATGCTACACTGCTCCATTTTATACAGCAGTCGTGTATGTACAACAATGTCAAAAATTTTTCTGAAATCCAAGAATAGGATATCAAAATTAGTTTTTGCATCCTGTTTCTTTGTGACCACATCATAATGTTCAGTCATATTGGTCAAACAAGGTTTTCCCTAAAGAAACCCATGCTGCATCTGAAGTATAATTGCAGCTTGTTTAGATGATCCTGCATTACTTTTTACCCGTGTCCCCATTATTTTCTCTGGAACAGAATTTAAACCAACAGTTCTGTAATTTCTCAGATCACACTTTGATCCACTTTGTGAACTGAGAATGTATTTGCCACGGGGCCTCCCTGAATCCAAGGATGATAACTACTAAAAAAATTACATTTTGTTGGAATGCGCCCCTAGGACCTTTGTGTCTTAGGAAACTGCGTAGGTTTGCCTAATGGATGGGCTGGCTCTGTTTGTATCATGTGCAAACTTAGTAAAAGCATGGTATGCCTTCATTAAAATCATTAATGAATATTGTGAACATTAAGGGGGTCCAAGAACTGAACTCCATAATAACTCTATTCCAGTAAGAGCAGTGCCTAACTACTTCTGTCTTCTTCCACTCAATCTTCCCTTTATCCATAGCTCTAACCTGCTCCAATGCCAATTTGTACAGCAATCTTTCACTGAAACAGTGTCAGAAGCTTTACTGAAATCTAAATATATCATGTCAAAATTATTGTATATATACCTCCAGTTCCTTTGTTACTGCACCATAGTAGCTAGTCAGATATGGAATTCTCTGAGCAGTGCAGACATGCTGCTAGGAAAGCTCATAGGGCTTTGTCAGTTATCTACAGAAACTTTGTTAGCATGGATAAGGAGCTGATTATCCCTTTGTGCAAGGCCATAGTCAGTCCTAATCTTGAGTATTGTTTATTCATCTGGGGACATCACTTTAGGAAAGATGTAGATCTGCTGGAACGGATGCAGAGAACTGCAACCAGATTGGTGAAGGGAACAGATGGGTGCTCTTACCTTGGAAGGCTTCAGTTCTGCAAATTGCAGCGTCTAGCGACACTAGGCACCTGTCCAGTGATCTGATCTGATTGACATATTCAAGGCCTTGGATGGATTAAGCAAGCTGAATATTAATGGCATTCTTTCCCTTGGTAACACTACGCACATGAGGATGCTTAAATTAAAGTTCAGGAAGGATGGTTGCAGTATAAATGTGCCAGTGGCTAGTTAATTGATGGAACTGGCTAACCATCTGTTGTGGAGGTGATTCCGTGAATAAATTGAATGAATAACTAGACAAATTCTTGGAGAGCATGGATGGGTGAAGTATGTAGGGGTTTTTTTTTCTCATTCTTATGCTATATAAAATTGCTTTCTTACATAATTTGCTTCTGCTACTACAGGTGACCCCCACTTAATGCTGATAATTTGTTCCCGAAAAACAGAGCGCTAAGTGAATCAGCGCTAAGCGAACATCATATTCTCATAATGTAACATTTGTATTTGTGAGTCATGGTCTATGCCATAGGATATTTCCTAATCAATAATAAACGGTAGCAAAAAGATGCACAAATGTCGGTCAAAATATTAAAAATTTGTACATATAAAATATTCTCCATTACATACGTATATAATTATGTGGTAAGTAACTACATTACGTATCAAAATTAAACTTAAAATCATGAATTTATTAATTGAATGGCCCTGGGCTGTCGAGTTTTCGTAACTTTGATCGATTTTGGGTTGTACTTTGGCCATCTTCCTAGTAAACTAAAAGGGGTTTTACTTTAAAATCCACGCAGCATTACCACCCAACAATAAAATCAACTGATCCTTCGCCTCTTTTGAAGCCTGGGATGTTTTTTTATTTTCTTCTTTCGATATGAAACTTCTTTTAGGCATTCGTTTCCAAAAAAGTCCTGTTTCATCTATGTTAAAAACTTGTTGAGAAGTTTAAACCACTCTTCAGTAATTTTGAGTTCATTTTTTGAAAGTTTCAGCTCCTTCTTGATCTGCACTTGCGACTTCTCCCTGAATTTTAAATCTATCTTACCAGCCCTTACTAGCTTTAAATGGTTCCAATTTTTTTTTTCTTTTTTTTTGTTAAAGGTGATTAATTGCTGATTAAGTGAAAGGTGATTTAATGCTTTCTTCAGACCATCATATAGGCTAATCGCTTTTTCTTTAATAATATTTAACTTAACAGAATTGTGCGTTGGATATTATTTTCAATAAAATTATTTAGAAGTATCTCCATTTCAATTATAATAGCCAGCCTAGTTGCTTGCAGTGGAACAGCTGTCTTTCCCACTGCTAAAATTAATTCTTTATTTTTTATAATTGTTCTTACAGTTGAACCTGCAAGTCCTAAATTATTGCACACATCTGCTTGTCATTGAACGGAATTGATTCGCTTCAAAACGTATAATTTAATTTTCAAATTCAGTATTTTTCTTACCTTAGTAGGCTTTGTACCGCGTCCAGACGTTGTTCCCTTTTAATTCTTATCCGCCATTATTAATCTTCGAAAATGTAAATGCGTTGCATTAATTATGATACAATGTTCGAGTAAACTGTGTGTTACGGACGATGTCTAACACTGTACCAAGTGATGACTAGACTTTGAATAAATGCATATAATGCAAATATTACAAGCAATATACTTGATAATTTTTTTTTAAAATGTTGATCATAACAAGTCACCATAGTGCAATTAAATTAGCATGGGAGAAAATTTTGCAAGTCAGCGTGGGAAACTTGGCTATTCATTTTCAAGCTATCAACTACATCAAAACGTTTTCATTGAACATGCCAAAAATTCAATCTGTATGCGGGTAAAAGAGTGTTATAGTGAGTTGTGACAGTGTTAGAGTGAGATATGGGTTAAATATCTCAATAAAAACAGCATTGTAGCGAATCAGCATAGAGCAAAAAGTGTTATAATGAGGGCATTCTGTACTACTACTACTATATGTGCATCTGTTTTTGCTTCTAATAATCCTGACACGTACCATATAATTGTTTATCTCATGACGACTGCCAGCAGGCCTTATAATTCTCCACACCTTGTTTTCCTGCTGTGGATCCCAGTAGAATTAGTGCCCAAATAATTTTATCTGTTGCTGTAAAACTATAAGATTACTTTAAAAAAATTCGCATTTTCCAAGGTTGTTTCATATGAAATTCAAATACAGGTGACCCCTGCTTAACGCTGATAATTTGTTCCAGAAAAACAGAGTGCTAAGTGAATCAGCACTAAGCGGGCGCCACTTTCCCTTAAGTTAACATATGTATTTGTGAGTTACGGTCTGTGCCATAGGATATTTCCTAATCAATAATAAATGGTAGTGAAAAGATGCACAAATGTCGGTCAAAATATTCAAATATTTGTACATATAAAATATTCTATATTGCATACGTATATAATTATGTGGTAACTACTTACGTATCTAAATTTATTTTAATTGATGAATTTAATCATGAAAAATGTGTCAATTTTGGGTTGTACTTTGGCCCTCTTCCTGGTAAACTACCTGGCATGTTTTTTTCTTCTTTCAATATGAAACTTCTTTTAGGCATTCGTTTCCAAAAAAATACTGCTTCATCTTTGTTAAAAACTTGTTGAGAAGTGTAACATATAATACCCTCTTCAATAATTTTAACAAGTTCTTTTTTGAAAGTTTCGGCTCTTTGCTCTGCACTTGCTGCTTCTCCCTGGATTTTAAATCTATTCAACCAGCCCTTACTAGTTTTAAATGGTTCCACATTTTTTTTTTTTTTTTTTCTCTTCTTAGGCGAGTTTTCTTCAGATCATCATATAGGCTAATCTCTCTCTCTTTTTTTTTTTTTTTTTTTCCTTCCCCATAATATTTAACTTAACTGAATTCTGCATTGGATATTATCTTCAATAAAATTAGTTAAAGTCTCTCCATTTCAATCCTAATAACCAGCCTAACCCTAGTTGCTTGCATTGGAACAGCTGTCTTTCCCACTGCTAAAATTAATTCTTTATTTTTTATAATTGGTCTTACAGTTAAACTTGCCAGTCCTAAATTATAGCACACATCTGCTTGTCGTTGACCGGAATCGATTTGCTTCAAAACATCTAATTTAATTGTAAAATTCAGTCTTTTTCTTACATTTATAGTCTTTGTATTGCATCCAGACGTTGTTGCTTTTTCATTCTTATCTGCCATTATTAACTCTTTGAAAATGTAACTGCATTGGTTGCATTAATTATGATACAATGTTCGAGTAAACTGTCCGTTACACATGATGTCTAATACTGTACTGAGTGATGACTAGACTTCGGATAAATGCATATAACGTAAATATTACAAGCAGTATACTTGATCATTTTTTAAAATGTTGATCTCGGAACTACGTAACAAGTCGCTGTACTGCAATTAAATTAATGTGCCAGAAAATTTCTCAAGTCGGCGTGTTAAACATTTTAATGCTGTTTTGCTATTCATTTTCAAGCTATCGACTCCATCAAATGAAACAATTTCGTTAAATATGCCAAAAATGCAATCTGTAAAAGAGCGTTATAGTGATTTGTGACAGTGTAATAGTCAGATACAGGTTTTAATATAAGAACAGTGTTATAGCGAATCAGCGTAAAGCAAACCACGTCATAACGAGGGCCTGCTGTACTACACCCATTAATGAATAGGTTGTTTTGAAATCATCTAGTACATACTGCCATCTGTTATTTGTGTTTCCATGCAATAGTAGATGCAGTTTTAATAGGTGGAAGCATAAAAACAGCTTTGAAAATCAAAGGAGCAGATCACTCCTGTTGTCCAATCTCAAAAAGCTGAGATTCTTTGGAAATCAGATGTAGAAATTGATAAAATTATATGAATTAAGTGATAAATAAATAAATATAATAGATGTAGAGGATATTATTGCAAAAAATCTTAATAACCATGTTTTTATTTTAATTTTTTTTTTTAACTATTTTTAAAATTTTCTGATAATTTTTGGCTGTAACCCCACTTTAATGTGGAGCAATCAAGTCAAAATAAGAATAAATTAATATTTAAAAACATTTAAGTGCGGTTTTCATTTTTGTAATCTTTTAAAACATTAATAAAATAACTATGGTATTTCCATTGTGAATGTGATATTTTAATTTTACAGTGTGTGTCTCGTTATTGATCATATAAAAAGATGAGAAATATTCATAAATGCTATTACTTCACCTTCTATTTATGGAGGCCTATGAAACTCCCATAATAATAGTTGGAAAAGTGGTGGATTTTAGATTACCATATTTTGAAAGTTTGTACTGTATTAATGAACTAATTGTATGTCCTATCTCTCCCAGTGAAAATAATTCAGTTTCTTTAACCTTATAAATAAAGCTAGGTGTTCTGTACAAGGGTAGTTTTATTTGTTGATTTTTGATATAAAATATTTAATTTGCAGGTAATTACTTAAAATAAAATTGCAGCTTTCTTATTAATGGAATAATTTCAAAATGCAAGAAAAATATTGCCTATAACTCATTAGTACTTGACTCCGATAAATAGTTTTTCTGAAGATATATATATATATATATATATATATCTATATATATATAGAATAATAGGAAAGTGGAAACAAAAATGGAAAAAAGACAATAGAAGAATGGCAAAGTAGTGTAGTCTAGTCTATCCCCCTTCTATCACTGTTTACTTCCTAATACTCACTTATATAAATATAATGCCAGTGAAAAATGTTAACCTACGATGGATAATCATTGCCATAAGAACTACGCCATAACATACCATCTCCAGTTGCTGCTTACAAAAACAATTTCTGTAATAATTGCTCAATAATTATTTCGTCTTCCCTCACATGCTTTATCTACATATAATTAATACTAATAACATTTCATAAGGTTGCAAAATATATGTATCATATTCTTACTTTGATAAAGTAACATCTTTAAAGAAATTAATTTATAGTTTTCCTCAGTACAGGGTGTTCCAGATGTCTTCTTAAATATATAAATAAATAAATAAATCATTATTTTTTAGATATATGGGACACCTTTGACAGCAAAAAATAGTGTGGTGTTATTTATATACAGATATGCATGATGAAGTAATCATCATGAGATGAAGCTCATCCCCCCCAATGCATGGAGGGACAGGACTAGTGCACACAAAATAAATACAGAAAGGAAACAACATGAAAATGCAAGCATATGTAACAACAAATAAGAATTATATAATAGTTTTTGTTGGGAAGATACTATTTCTTATAAGTTCTGTTAAAAGTGAAATATTCTTTAATTCACTAATGTAATGTAGATACTTGAAATTCAATCCGAAACATAAGAAAATTGTAGCAGCTATACTTATATAGAGATGAGGAGATGTACAAAGTAGTATTCCTACATCTCATCTCTGCATAGGGGCTTCTTTGACGCTCAGTGCAGTAGCATTTATACTTTTGAAAATTGTCAGTCAAGTGTAGCTATGTATTTAAAGAGCACAGGTAGAGAAAAGTTCTCAATAAAGAGATAGAAATACAACGGTATTCATCCCAGGAAAAACTGCTGGTTTCAAAGTGATTCAACATAAGGCAGTATTTAGTAGTCTTCATAAAGATGCCTCTAGAGGGAGCAACCTGTTATGGTCTCCAGATTTCTGCACCATAAGGAATGGTAGGATAGAGGAAATTACTTGTGCATTTCCTTGCAACAATAAGAATAAAGACATACTCAAGATGGAGCTTGACTCTTTATTTCAACTGGAATACCTTTAAATAAAATACCTCCAAATAAAAGTGGAAATGAAGCTTAGAGTTGAAAATGACTCTCCAGTCATGCTGTTGTGAAACAAGAAATAAGGTTATACAGTGATGGAATCTGCTTTGGCATTCTTTTTTCATACCACACTACTGCACATGATTGAGTTTATATATAATTTTTCCAGCAGGGTTGTATAAACAGGTAATTATGCCTCTGTATAAAGCAATGGTGATGCCTCAACTTGAGTATGGCTGACAGGTCTGGAAACCTCATTTTAGGAAGGATGTGCATCTGTTGGAATAGGTGCACAGAAGAGCTATGAGAATAGCGAGTGGGGGGGGGACAAAAAAAAAGTACTTGTACCAAGAAAGATTTCATTCTGAAAATTGTAGCATCTGGAAGCTAGACACCTGCGAGATTTGAACGAGGTATTTAAGACTTTGAATGGATCAAGAAGCTAAATATTGATGGCCTCTTTATTCTAGTTAAGACAACACACTTAAAGGGAGCACAATATTTTAATTGGGGAAAGATAGTTGCAGAAAAGTAGTGCAGAAATTTACATTCAGCCAGAGGGTAGTTGATTATTAGAACACGTTTACATCTGGTGTTTTGAAAGCATGTAATTTTAATAAATCTAAGGAAGAATTGGCTTCTTTGTTCCCCCCCCCCCCCGCCTTGACTGATACTGTGTAAGCTTGCTTCTTTGCATGCATCATTCAACAATACTAATACAATGGATTCCGGTTAATCGGGGCAGCTGTTTATTTGAGGCAAATCTTAAAAAAACAGAACCAAATCGAGAAAATAGCCAGGGTTTATTTTGCTTAATTGGACAACATGCCTTTTAATCGGGGCAGGAGACCACAGCACTGGAGATTACCCTACGATTGTCTCTGACCGTACCATGTGGTTCAGTCAGATTTCTGGAGATCACAACCATAAAACAATAAAAGCAATTAGCAGTCACCTGTTTATTGGGGTTTTTCTGTTGGTGCAATCTATCATAAACGGACAGTAACCTCGATCTTATTGAATTTGCGATAATACTAACAGCTGGAATTCTGTGGGTTATTATGGTGAAATGTGTTTACACTTCCAAGGAATCTTCAATCATATAAAAAAAAATTAATTTTCAGAATCTTCTCTTCATTCCTATTTTTAAAGCTTCCTAACTTGTTACTCCGTTCTCACTTGAGGGTATCGTGTTACTTGCAATTTGTGTGTGCGGTGTTCTTTGTTATCGATTGCTTATCTTTTTACTGTTTTAAATTTTAACCCCCACCCACAAATGTCAGTGAACAGAAATGTCAGCTAGTTAGTTTGTACATATTATTATTCCAGTTATCACGTATATTCTTCCAATTTTCACATAATTTAATTTAGTTAATCGGTAAGGTAATAAAGGGTAAATTTTTGCTTAATATATCTTTACTTTTATAGTCTGTGGATAATATTCCTCCTATTTCGTTAATTAGAACCGCTGTTTAATAGTATTAAAATTCAATTCACAAACGTTGATCACAATGACTGGTGCTTACCACACATCATATAGTGAACGGTACTTGACTATAGTGACTCCATCGTAACGTGATTTGATTGTACAACGAACCAGTCGTAAAGCGGGGGGGTCCATTGCATTTTTAACTTTTTTTACGTGAAACTTCGGATAATTGGGGCAGCCAATTATCTGGCCAAAATGCACTAGTCTCGATGTGTCCCAAATAACCAGAATTAACTGTACTAAATATACGAGGACCGGTAAAAAAGTAATGCTTCTTAATTTTTTGCTTTCAAATGTGGTGCTGTAGATCATTTCGCATGTCACTGAGTGGTCACTAGAGGTCTCTAGTTTCACCATACTGAGTGGCACTGTGATTGGTCTTGTGAGTGCAGCACACGGATAGTTCAGAATGGCAGATGTTACAGTACATATCAAACAAAGAGGGGTGATTGAATTTCTTATCAAGGAAGAAGTGATGCCTGTAAAAATCCATACAGGTCTCAAAAATGTGTATGGTGACAATACTGTAAATGTGCGTACAGTTAGATGTTGGGTAAGACATTTCAAGATTGGGAAAGTGACATTGTTGACAAGCCCCAAAGGGGCCAGCCAGTAATGTCAGTGACAACAGACAACAAGAGCCGGCTCTATGCGCTGATCATAGAGGACCACCGCATCACAGCACATGAATTGTGCGATGCAGTAGGTATAGGGAAGCCTGATGTGATCGCCATCATAATGGAACTAGGCCATAACAAGGTTTGTGCCTGGTGGGTCCCGAAGATGCTAACACATGAGCACAAAGAAGCCCATGGAAAGTCATCTGTATGGAACTTCTGTAGTGCTACGAGAGAGAGAGAGAGAGGTTTTTCATTCACATATAGTCACAGATGACAAAACCTGGGTCCACCTTTATGATCCTGAAATGAAGAGACAGTTGATGGAGTGGAACCATCAAAATTCACCGCACAAGAAGAAGTAGTTCAAAAAACAGCTTTCTGTCAGTAAATTCATGGCAACAGTATTTTGGGACAAAGATGGAGTCTTGCTTGTGGACATCTTGGAGCATGACGCCACAATCAACTCAGATTGATATGTGGAAACGTTGAAAAAGTCAAAAGCTCGCATTTGTAGGGTTTGATTGGACATGAACCTTAATGAGGTTCTTCTTATTCATGATAACACACAACACCACACCAGTCTGCACACAATGGAGGCCATTGCAAAACTGAGGTGCACTATTCCTCCTCACCATTCTCACAGCCCGAATCTTGCACCTTCTAACTATGACCTCTTCAGCCCAGTGAAGGTTGCACTCCATGGAACCCATTTTGCTGACAATGACCAGTTAAAGCACAGTGTTTGCAAAGCCCTTCAGAGCAAGAGTAAGGACTTTTACAGGATTGGAATACAGTGTCTGAATCAAAGATGGCAGAAGTGCATAGAAAATGATGGTGACTTTGTGGAAAAATAAGTGAGTTTATTAATAATTGAGGATTAATTGATGTAAAAGGCATAGTTATAGCAATTAAATTTTCTGAGGAAAAAAATAGGAGGCATTACTTCAGATATGAAGTTTTCTGAGCAGTGCAGACAGGCTGCCAGGGCAGGTTATGGGGTGTTGTCAATGATATACAGGAATTTTTCTAGCAGGGAAAAGGAGGTGATTGTCCCTCTGTGTAAGGCAATAGTCAGGCAACACCTTCAGTACTGCGTGCAGGTCTGGAGGCCTCATTTTAGGAAGGATGTAGATTTGCTTGAGCGTGTACAGAGAAGGGCAACAAGATTGGTAAGGGAAATGAAGGGATCCTCTTGCCAGGAGAGGCTTAAGTTCTGCAAATTGCAGCAGCTGGAGACTAGGCACCTGCGAGGTGATCTGATTCAGGTGTATAAAGCCTTGGATGGGTTGAGCACGCTGAATCCTGATGGGATTCTTCCACTTGTCCAGATTACGAACCTAAGGGGGCATAAATTGAAATTGAGGAAGGACAGATGTAGAATAGATATGTGGAAATTTGCCTTTAGCCAGTGGATGGTTAATTGCTGGAACAAACTTCCATCTGTCATTGTGGAAGTTGATAGGTTAAATAAATTTAAGGAGGAACTGGACAAACATTTTGTGGGGATTGTTTTGTAAATTTTTTTTTTTTTTGGCTGATGCTGCATAAGCTCATACACTTGCTTTCTTGCATCACATGCTACTACTACTACTACTTTCATACTGCTCCTCATATGTAAGAACAATTTTACATGTGTGGCTCAGTGACTGGAGGAAAAACTGAGTAATTCCATTAGTTTCGGAAATGAAAGAAATGAGTGATGCATTGATGACAGCATGAAACTGATGCAAAGTAAATTTTATTATGCCAAGCAGTTGCTGGATGGGTTCATTACTTGAAAGATCAAGAAGAGAATGGACTTGGTGGTTAACTCCATAAAAAGGAAATGCAGGTATATAGTAGGACAAATATATATTCATGAAATCATACAACAAAACAGGATGTTCCCTATAGATCAAGGTGAACTGATGAGCATCTTGATCTTCTTTACACAGGATAATATGCTGCAACATGTGACCTTCACATTTATAAAGGCACTTTAATTGTTTCAACTCATCTAGGGTTGAACATTGTATTCCAATTGATATGTGTATTTAAGGGTAAAGAAATATGGAAAAACCTAATTGAGGAAGATGCAAGAAAGTTCAAGAAAAATCAAGACAGTGTTAAAAATAAATAGATGTGCATTTGTTAAGATGCAATGACTAATCATTATCTGTGAATTCATCCTAAAACTAAAAATGAAAATTATGTGCAATTATGTATCCTCGATTGTATGGAACAGAAGCCTTGACATTGACTATAGAGATAATGAAGAAGTTATATGCATTCATGGTGCAGATATAGATGAATATACACAAAATTTCTTGGATAGAAAAAGTTACTGTGAAAGATGAACATAGAAATACTGTTTGCTGTCAACAAAAGGAAATTGGAATACTTTGGTTATATAATAAGAGAGGTAAGTATGGTAAACTGCAACTCATCATCCAAGGAAAAATATCAGTGGAGAAAACAGTGTTGATAGACTGAGAATATCTTGGTCGAAAAATGTGCAAAAATAGTTTGGATGCAGCACTGGAGAACTACATAGATCTGTGCTTAGGCCTCAAAAATTAAAATAGCCAGGATGATAGCTAACCTCCAAGGAGAGTAGATGACAAACACAAGAAGGACATATAATGAAAGATGACACATTCTACTACTTTACATAATACAATGTGTCATCTTTCATTGTTGTTTGGCAGCTTTAATTCTTCATAGTGTGTTGTTATTGCAAGGAAACTACTGTTAATTAATAAAAACATAAAATCAAAAGAAGTGAATCCAGTTGATATAGATGAACAGTGCACTGTTGAGTCAGTTTGGTGTGACATAAGCACTGCGAAAGCAAAAATACGAGTAGGAGTGTGTTATAGGCCTAATGACTCGAATGAGTACAATGAACAATTGTACAGAGAAATAGAGTGGGCCAGTAAATCAGAATGTCTTATAATGAGGGATTTTAACTTCCCAGATATTGACTGGAACTTGTGGGTTGGTCACTCACACACTAGTCAGACTTTTGTGGATTTATTGGATGATTGTTTTCTGCAGCAGCAGCAGCAGCAGCAGCATATTCAAGAGGCAACCAGAGAGAGCAATACTCTTGATCTGGTTATCAGCAGTGATCATTCGTGTATTAAGAATTTGCAGATAAAGGAACCACTATGTGGCAGTGATCACAGTGTACTAATGTGGGATTTACTTAAAAATTTAATTACCATCAGGGGTAAAGAAAAGGGTTTTTGCTTCCGTAAAGGTGAGTACAATGGTCAACTCATCATCCAAGGAAAAATATCAATGGAAAACACAGTGTTGATAGACTGAGAATATCTTGGTCGAAAAATGTGCAAAAATAGTTTGGATGCAGCACTGGAGAACTACATAGATCTGTGCTTAGGCCTCAAAAATTAAAATAGCCAGGATGATAGCTAACCTCCAAGGAGAGTAGATGACGAACACAAGAAGAACATATAATGAAAGATGACACATTCTACTACTTTACATAATACAATGTGTCATCTTTCATTGTTGTTTGGCAGCTTTAATTCTTCATAGTGTGTTGTTATTGCAAGGAAACTACTGTTAATTAATAAAAACATAAAATCAAAAGAAGTGAATCCAGTTGATATAGATGAACAGTGCACTGTTGAGTCAGTTTGGTGTGACATAAGCACTGCGAAAGCAAAAATATGAGTAGGAGTGTGTTATAGACCTAATGACTCGAATGAGTACAATGAACAATTGTACAGAGAAATAGAGTGGGCCAGTAAATCAGAATGTCTTATAATGAGGGATTTTAACTTCCCAGATATTGACTGGAACTTGTGGGTTGGTCACTCACGCACTAGTCAGACTTTTGTGGATTTATTGGATGATTGTTTTCTGCAGCAGCAGCATATTCAAGAGGCAACCAGAGAGAGCAATACTCTTGATCTGGTTATCAGCAGTGATCATTCGTGTATTAAGAATTTGCAGATAAAGGAACCACTATGTGGCAGTGATCACAGTGTACTAATGTGGGATTTACTTAAAAATTTAATTACCATCAGGGGTAAAGAAAAGGGTTTTTGCTTCCGTAAAGGTGAGTACAGTGGTCTTAGAAAGTTTTTAAATTCTGTACAGTGGGATCAACTGACAATGTTACCAACAGTAAATTCTAAGTGGGAAGCATTCAAGGAATTAATCATGGATGCTACTAAAAGTTTCATACCTATTAAGAAATATTGTTCAACGTTAGGCCTAAATGGTTATCTAATGAAACTCGTAAGAGGGAAGAAAAATGCATGGGATGCATATAAATTATCAAGCGACTCAGAAGCCTATGGCAGATATAAGTTAATCTGTAATCAGGTCACAAAGGAGGTTCGGCAGGCGAAGGCAGATTACGAGAAATCCTTGGCAAAAGATGCTACGAAAAACAGCAAGGATTTCTTTACTTATATAAACTCTAAAAGGAAGGGGATGAATCTGATTGGTCCACTTGACATCGATGGTTCGACTGTTGATGATCCTGCTCAGATAGCAAACAAACTGAATGAGTATTTTGCATCTACATTCACACGTGAGGAATTATTAAGGTATGAAAGTGGCAGAAGGTTATCAAATTGTAGCAGGATACTTAATGATTTTGTAATAACTGAGAGCAAAGTGGAAGAGAAATTGTTGAAGTTAAACATAAGAAAAGCACCTGGGGTGGATGGGATCTATCCAGTTATATTAAAGGAGGCGGCAGAGCAACTAAGCAAACCCTTAGCCATAATTATGAGAGCATCCTTGGACTCAGGGGAGGTTCCCACGGACTGGAGATGTGCAAATGTATCCCCAATTCACAAAGGGGGATCGAAGGGTAACATGGGTAATTACAGACCAGTTAGTTTAACTTCTGTTCCGGGTAAAATAATGGAGTCGCTGGTTAAAGATGCATTGAAGGATCATCTAGACAAGACTGCAGCAATAATTCAGACACAGCATGGGTTTGTTAAGGGAAAGTCTTGTCTGACAAATTTGATAGGATATTATGATGTGGTTACAAAGGAACTGGATGCAAAAAATAATTTTAATATCATATATTTGGATTTCAGGAAAGCTTTTGACACTGTTGCGCATGGAAGACTGTTGTACAAATTGGAGCAGAATGGTATTAAGGGTAAGTTGCTACAATGGATAAAAGGATGGTTAAGTGCGAGAAGACAGAGGGTGGTAATCAATGGGTGCTGCTCTTCTCGGACTAATGTTATTAGTGGAGTCCCACAGGGTTCGGTGTTGGGTCCACTATTGTTTTGTATATTTATCAATGATATTGATGAAGGTATATCAGGCTTAGTGTCGAAGTTTGCAGATGATACAAAGGTTGGCAGGGTTGTTAATGACAGTAATGGCAGTGTGCTACTGAAATGGGATCTAGATAATTTGGGCAGATGGGCTAAGAAGTGGCAACTGAAGTTTAACCTTGACAAATGCAAAGTACTGCATATGGGTAGAAGTAACCCCAGAGAAACGTACCAACTGTGTGGTACTACACTTAAGGTGGTAGAAAATGAAAAAGACGTGGGAATAATTGTGCAGGCAGATATGAAGTTTTCTGAGCAAGGTAGACAGGCTGCCAGGGCAGGTCATGGAGTTTTGTCAATGATATATAGGAATTTTGCTAGCAGGGAAAAGGAGGTGATTATCCCTCTGTATAAGGCAGTGGTCAGGCCACGCCTTGAGTACTGCGTACAGGTCTGGAGGCCTCATTTTAGGAAGGATGTAGATTTACTTGAGCATGTACAGAGAAGGGCAACAAGATTGGTGAGGGGAATGATGGGACCCTCTTACCAAGAGAAGCTTAAGTTCTGCAAATTGCAGTGGCTGGAGACTAGGCACCTGCACGGTGATCTGATTGAGTTGTATAAGGCTTGAATGGGTTGAGCACTCTGAATTCTGATGGGATCCTTCCACTTGTTCAGATTACAATCCTAAGGGGGCATAAATTCAAATTAAGAAAGGACAGGTGTAGAATAGATGTGCGGAAATTTGCCTTTAGCCAGCGGGTGGTTAATTGCTGGAACAAACTTCCATCTGTCGTGGAAGTTTATATGTTGAATAAATTTAAGGAAGAACTGGACAGGCATTTGGAGGGAATGGTGTGATTTTTTTTTTTTTTTTGGCTGATCCTGCTTAAGCTCATACACTTGCTTTCTTGCATCACATGCCACTGCTACTACTACTACTTTCGGGTAGCCAATCGAGTTGTTTCAGCAAATGAACTGATCTCCTTCCTTTCTGTTTATTTATCTATATATAGTATTTACATGCACAGATAGGTATTTGGTATGTTGAGGGTCTAGCGGCTCCTGGGATTTCTCCCATCTCCCCGGTGTTCTCTGTGTCGAGTGACAATACCCTGTCAAGCCAGAGATTTAAAGTGTGTGGATCGTGTATAGTTTAGTCTGTTGTGCCCATTGTTCGTCTGGCTTATTGGCCATCGGGCCCCTGATGGGACCCGACATTGCCCATACCACACCACATTGAGGCTAGCCAGGGTTACCAGTAAGGAATCAGTATTCTGGCAGGTCCTGCCATCTACTTTCATCAGATTTCAGTGGCTAGGACCTATAAAAAAAAAAAATTGCTTTAATCGCTGTTGGTTCTTTTGTTTGGTCATAGAGATTTGCCTTAAGAGCGAGAAGGGATTGTACGCTGGATGAGTTTTATTTTTTGGCCGAAAAGGATCGGGCAAGCAATTTCGTTGTAGTTACAATTTTGACATGTGGGGCTGTGCGCTGTGAAGGTAGACAGATTTGGGTGGGGAGAAGGAAGGCTGGAGGACAGAAAAAGAGAAGAAAGGGACTGATAGAGAAAGTGGCCTCCAAATGTTCAGTGGGCATGCCCATGCCACACCACAGGGAAAGTAGGTTTTGCAGGGAGAGGATGGGACAGGGGTGTATGTCCCCCCCCCCCCGGGAAAAGGAGATAAAGCAGTCCCGGAAAGGTGTCGGACCTGGGTCGCCATTTGGCTAGTTGGCAGCAAGGCTTCAATCTAATTCATTCACTTTGACTCTCCAGGTGGTGGACTTAGTCTCGGCAGAGGCCAGAATGCGTCACCTGCACATGACAGGCCAGCTGCATCTAGGTCCCAGTGTTTGGTCGCATCCATTTAGGACTCAGTTGTCTTTTAGTTGCTATAGGTTGTCCCCACCACTTGTGTTCAAGTCCTGTAATCACTCAGCTGGTCATCAATGGCCAGTTGTGTTCTTTGTGTCCATCGGTGGTCCAAAGTCTGAAGTTTGTTTCAGGGTAGTGGAAGTGCTCTTTGCCTCGCAAACAGATTTTGAGCGAAAAGTGTGAAAGCCTTATAGTTTTCTTCTTCCTGCAGCACTATGTCCTCCTGATTTCTAAGGATGGAGCGTAGTTTGGTAAACAGCAGGCCATGGAGGTCTTCGTATATATTACATTCGTAGAGCAGGTGCTCCCAAGTTTCTTCTTGTCCACATCTACAGTGCACTATGTCTGAGATTCCAAAATCGTGTAGCTTATTCCTGAAGGAGCCATGTCCTGTCAGCAGGTAAGTGGTATGAAGCACAGGAGAAAGTACCAGGTCGGGAAATAGGGTAAACACATCCAATATCTGGTATGAAGCTTCTAGTTATGTGGCCTTTAGTGGAGTCATTCCACCGATTCTGCCACACTTTTCTCATGTGGTCTAGTCAGAGTTGGGTCCGTAGTGCATCCCAAATATGTGATTACCCTTCCTTTGGCGTGTTGGTGCAGCAGCCCACAGCCGACAATCTCCAAGTCCAGAGGGAGACATCCCGCAAGGAACTGGAGAGCATGGGTGGGTGCTCACCGTGCAACATGCTCTGGTTGTTGTGAGGAGAATTATTCAATGGATGGTTTCAATTTCCTTCTGTTAACACCAGTGCTTTCCTTATCGTACCAAGCCCCCGCTGCATAAGCCAGTGCCAGGATGAAGAATGCTTTGTAGAGGATGGCGAGCACCCTCTTCTTCAGACCCCAGTCTCTGAGTGTAACTCCATCGAATAGGTCAGAATATTTCCTGAATTTTACTCTGAGGTAACTAAGATGCTGTGTGAAGTTGAGGTGTCTATCGAGGATAACGCCAAGATACTTGACTTCTGTTTGGAGTTTAATGGTTGTTCCATTTATCTTGATCTGAGGAGGCCTCCTGGGATCAAGGGAGCCCCTGAGGAGTATTGAATGTATTTTTTCCAGTGAGATGTTCAGTAGGTTCCCATTTGCCCATCCTTGCAGAACAGAAATGGCATGATTTGCATGGGTCTCCAGCTGTGTCCTGCTATTAGCCTGCAGCATCAATATAAGATCATTGTCGTATGCCTGCATTCTTATATTAGGGATTTCCATATTGAGGAACTCATCCAGCACAAGAATCCACAGAAGGGGCCCCAGATAGATAGTGGGCTGGAACACTATCTTGCCGAAATCACACCTGCCCAATAAGATTTTAATTCTTCAAACCTAGGAATAACCCAGTCCTTCAGCATAGCTAAATAAAATTCGTGGTACAGTGATTCTTAGAAAAATTATGGACTTGTTATTGTTACCCACCCACAGCTTGATGTGTGATGGTTGATTGTGTTCCAATTCTTTATAATGATAAAGATTTGTTTAGTCCCAGAAATGAGCATTTCAGTATAGTAAACTGAAGTAAATAGCACAGTCATCTGAAATAATGACTTTATCACATGCAGGCAGTATCATAAACGTGTCATGAAGCCCAGTACAAGCTGTGGTTCTTTTATGCATTGTTGTTGTTATTATTTGGTTTTTAGGAGCATTAGCAACTAAGGCCATATTGCTCCGTCTTTTCTGCATATCTGTGTCACTAAGTTCATTAACCCGGCAGTAGTGATGGGTAATCTGACAGGCTTGATTGTGGAATGACAGAAAATTACATACCTGTGTTAATTAACATTTAAAAATTTTAAATATTTACTGCAATAACTGCAGTAGTTTCTGTTTTTTTTTTTGTTTTTTTTTTTATATGGTTTTCATGCAGAAATTGCATGCAAGAACCTGTCAGGTTATCCACCACCATCTTTGCAATTACAGTACATTCCGGTTATTTGGGCCACCAGTTAATCATGGCAGCCGTTTATTTGGGGCAAATCTTAAAAAACAGAACCAAATCAAGAAAATAGCCAAGGTTTACTTTGCTTAATTGGGACAATATGCCGTTTAATCGGGGCAGGAGACCTCAGCACTGGAGATTACTTTACGATTGTCTCCGACTGTACACGTGGTTCAGTTGGATTTCTGGAGGTCACAACCATAAAACAATAAAAACAATTAGCAGTCACCTGTTTATTGGGCTTTTCTGTTAGTGCGATCTATCATAAATGGACAGTAAACTCGATCTTATTGAATTTGCGATAATACCGACAGCTGGAATTCTGTGGGTTATTATGGTGAAATGTGTTTACACTTCCATGAAATCTTCAATCATATAAAAAAATTAATTTTCAGAATCTTCTCTTCATTCCTATTTTTAAAGCTTCATGACTTGTTACTTTATTCTCACTTGCACGTATCGTGTTACTTGCAATTTGTGTTTGCCATGTTTTTTGTTATTGATCTTATCTTTTTACTTTTTTAAATTTTAACCCCCACCCACAAATGTCAGTGAACAGAAATGTCAACTAGTTAGTATGTACATATTACAGTACATATTAATTATTCTGATTATCACGTATATTCTCCTGATTTTCACGTATCATTTAATTTTTTAATTGGTTAGGTAATAAAAGGTAAATTTGTGCTTAATATATCTTTACTTTTATAGCCTGTGGATAATATTCCTCCTATTTTCGTTAATTAGAATTGCTGTTTAATAGAATTAAAATTCAGTTCACAACCATGATCACAATGACTGGCGCTTACTACACATCGTATAATGAACGGTACTTTACTATGGTGAGTCCATCGTAACGTGATTTGATTGTACAGTGAACCAATTGTAAAGCGGGGGTCCATTGTATTTTTAACTATTTACATGAAACTTCGGATAATTGGGGCAGCCGCTTAATCGGGCCAAAATGCACTAGTCCTGATGTGTCCCAAATAAATGGAATCGACTGTATTTGGCTTTTTTCTTGAAGAATAGCATGATATTGGACATGTGCCACTGCTGTGTTTTTTTATAATTTCAGGTTACTTATTTTTCTTCTTACCTTTGTTGGTTTTGAAAGGTTTATTATAGTTTTCACTGAGTAGAAATGACATGAAATTCACTATTCTCTCCAGATGGACACCATATTGAGAGAAGCAGGATCCATAGTTTCAAATTTTGTTGTGAATCGCACCAAATTTGAAAAATTTTGAAATTAACCCGAAAAGAGAAGTATCTAATGGTATCGAACATATATGTTTTTATAATTTTTTAATAATATTTATATACATAAAAAGCAGAAATATGTGCACATGCGCATATTTGGAATTTCGTGTACTTAATGGATTTTTAGCTGGAAAATGCTCAAGAATAAGAGACTGATGTTCTATTAGCATTTTCCATCCCACACAATCGATCTTTTTAGAGGATGTCACATGACATCCCAATATGTCAGAGCTATAATGAAGAAAAAGAAATGGGAAAACAGCAATTTTTTTTAAACAACTAACAAAAATTTTAACACCACATACAATCACTGATTCTTCTCACCCATACATTACTAGACGATTTCACATGCATTAACAATGATAATTGCTCATGCACAGACCCCCACTTTTTTGGCGGCTGCTGCCCCCACTACTATGAAGACAACCTGATACTAACAACTCATACAATCACTGTGAAAAAATCAAATCATCAAAAAACAACTTGAAAACAAAGAAAACTCACCTCATGCATCCTCGCATGCCAGCTGGTATACTTCATCAAACATCCACACTGAAAACACTTGTATTCCGAAGCTGTCAAATTCACACTTGTGGTCAAGAAAAACAGTAACAAAAATAATGACCTACCAATCAAAACTAAGCACCTCCCCCTCCTCGACGACACAAACAGAGTCACATAGTTTAATGTTTAATTATCCGAGTGCTCCAGAAAATGCATATCAGCCTAATTTTTTATTAAAACTTAAAGTAAGTACTGCAATATGTTAAGAAAAGTTGAAATATTTGGCACTTGTTAAGTGATCACTACATTTTTGCTACATTTTGATTGCCACAGCCATCTGGTTAATATAAATAAGCTTAAATGCTTTCATCTTTAAATCCCATTTTGTGTCTGTGCAAAGTTGTTAATGGAATATACAATTCAGTGATCTTTTATCAAGCAACTTTTGGTGAGATTATTATGCTGACACCTGTTAGCATTGTTGCTTTTGCAAAGCTTGGTATTTTCTAAAATACTTCCATTGAGTGAGAACAGTTTATATTTGCAGCATAGGGTGTAAATTTTTGGTGGAATCAGTATGCCAGTTCTTCAAAGAAATCTCTTCTGGTGTATTTTATAATTTTTGTCTCTGCTGACCTTCCCGGAACCCATGCACTCACAACAACTTATTGTTCAGTGCTGTGCAAAGGTTGCATCTCTCATCTGAAACAAACAAAAAAAGTATTTTTAATATGGAAGGGAAGGTTAACAAGGCATCTATAACACCCATAAAAAAAATTATTTCTTCAGTAGATAATGTTACTCCATTTATATACACACACACTGAATGATCACTGAATTAATACTGCCTGCTTAATACCATGTCGGGCCACTGCTTTCATGGATAACAGCCACAGTTGGGTCAATGCCTATTTGCATAGGCATTGACCCAACAAGATGTCTGAAGATGTCCATAGGGATCTCCAGTCATACTGCCTGTAAGGCTTTCCACAGTGTCGGAATAGATGACAGTTGCATGTCCATACGTCTCACTTCCTTTCCAAAATCCCACAGGTGTTCAATTAGATTGAGGTCAGGAGAATTTGGAGGCCAATCAAGATGAGTAATATCTTCACTGTACTTCTCAAATCACTCATGCATAGTGCAGGCCTGATAACATGGTGCATTACTGTCTTGGAAGATCCCATTCCTGTCCAGGAAAAAAATGTAACATGGCACCGTGCATATAGTCTCTTAAGAGCTTCTGGTAGACCTTGCCAGTGAAACATAGGTCAATATGCACCAGGGGTCCTAGTTCTTGCCAGAAAAACATCCCATATTAAGCAACCACTGCCACCAACCTGGATAGGTAACACTATGCACAATGTGTCCGTGGACTCATGTTGCTTGTACCACAAACAAAGTCATCTATCAGCATGTTGCACCATGTCTTTAGACTCACCCAACCAGCATACTCATTTCCAATCCTCCAGTGTTCAACCAGCATGTTGTTGGCCCCACGTCATTCACTGTCGATGATGATTAGCAGTGAGGAGAGGGTGTCTCTTGGGTTGTCTGCTGACCCCATACATTTGAGTTTATGGCACTTCGTAATTTGAGATATTGTTCTTGCATTACGCAGATTGTATTGCATTGTCATCTGTTGCACTGTGACCTGCCTTTGCGCCCATACAATGCTCTGTACCCTTCACTCACCACAAACATCCACCTTGCGTATTCCTTTACGGTTCTATAGGTGGGAGGTGGTTTGGCCAGAGTAGGCTGTAAGCAACCGAAAACACATGCTGTTTTCGATATGGAAACACTTGGTGCACAAGTTTCACAGTCATGCCCTTTTGAAATTCCATGATGTCTTCACTGCATCCTATAACTGCTACTTTATCACTCTAACTTGCACAGCTAGGTGCAGATTACCACTGCTCCATTGTACGAAGCTATTCGATTTTTTATACTGTGAACTATGCTGCATAGTCCATTATGGATGGGGTAGTCATATTCAGTGATCACTGTGTGTGTGTGTGTGTGTGTGTGTGTGTGTGTGTGTGTGTGTGTGTGTGTGTGTGTGTGTAATGTATATTTTACATATTTAGTTGTGGAATTTGTAACATTAACATAAGAGACCAAGAAACAAGTATAAAGTAAGAAAACAGTATGGTATAGTATAAGACAGTTTCCACTGTCTCATACTCATATTTACCCCTCGTGCACACGCACGCGCGCACACACACACGCACACAGAGGCACGCACGCGCGCACGCACGCACGCACACACACACACACACACACACACACACACACACACACACACACTCATAGTTTGGTGTGCAATGGTACACCAAATTGGCTTGATTTTAGTATGCATACAGAGAGAGAGATAAAAGAATTTTAGTGTGGTGGTCTGCAATATGAAATCCAATTTAATTGTGCCATTGGTATTCTGAATTGTAAATATCTTTAAAAAAATTCTTCAAGTATTTATGTCACTCCATTTATAGATAATGTTAATAGTGTTTTTTTTTTTTTTTTGGGAAAATATAGAAATATGGTTATTTTATGATGATTAATTTCAGTGATTTGTTATCTGTAATAAAATCATTTGATTTTTAAGAATTCAGAAGTCTACCCCAAGATTCAATTTTAAAATTCTGTCTTGATTTTTTTTTTTTACGTTATGACAACCAACCAGTATGCCAGGAATTAATTATTCATAGCTTCATGTATAATAGCTTTACTTTTGACTTATGTGTGTAGTGCTTTTTAATAGAAATTGCCATATCATTGTTGAATTTTCAACAGTGAATTCCAGGAAAGCAATATATGGTTCCATGTAAGCGTCACTTGATTTCTTTAAAAAAAACTATTAACTGCATTTAAAATTGTGGTATCCCTAATATTGCCAAGTCCTTTTTCTATGTACATAATGCCTTCAGTTTTCTAGGAAGTTGGCTTGATTTTTTATTTTTTTGGCTTATTTTTTGCAACTAAAAAAAATGTTAATTGAAATTGTATAATCCCTTTTGATATATGGTACAATGTTCTAAAATTATTGTAATGTGTGCATATCTCCTATGTCTTATTTCTTATAATTTTTTTAGAACAAATTCAATGAGATAAGATTTTACTGCATTGTAACTAGCCAGAGCCTTCTGTTAATGGATAGCTTCCATACAAAATGCATAATGAAAGGAAAGAAAAATTGGGAAAGGCAATAAAAAATTCCACATTGGAAAGGATTCAGAAATATTAAACATTAAACAAGTTGTATTGGATATAAATATGCAATTTGGGGAGATAAACAATTTAACACCCCCCCCCCCTTCTTTCTTTCTTTGCCTTCCAAGAAAAGATAGAAAATATAACACAGTAAATAAAGTATGGTTTTGCGGGCAGCCAACCCATGTTTCAGTAGTTTACTAAGCAAGGACACTTCTCTAAATATAATAAAAGTAAATTTATTAAAAACAGAAAATAGTAATAGTATTTGCCATATAGTGCAAGGAAGCAAAAAAAAAAAAAAAAAAAAAAAAAAACACCAAGTAGATAAGAAAATACAAATTATATGCTTCCCGATTTGTTCAAACTGTCATCCCCAGCCACCTGTGAGGGCAACTTGTTCCAGCAATCAACCACTGTAATTTGAATTAATGGCCCCTAGTTCTGGAATTCTTTATAACAATGAAAGTTCCACTTGCATTCGTTTTACTAATCCCATTATCCTTTATAAACCTCAATTAGATCAACTGTGAGGTGTCTGGTTGCCAAACCCTGTAGACCACATAATCGGAATCTTTTCTCATATGGTCATCCTTTTGCTGATCTTACCATTTGAGTTGCTCATCTTTGGACCCTTTCAAGAAGCTCAATGTCTTTTTTCAGATGTAGTCTTAGAATTTCCTTATACTGTGGGACAATGACCTCCATATCTCTACAGGATAACATTCGAAAAATCATCGATGGGACAGACACCATGGACTTTCCTGGCTGCCTGTTTACACTGCTCAGAAAACTGCATATCTGTCCATATTATAACTTCCAGATCCCTTTCTTCATCTATTGTTTTTAATTCAATGCCATCAAGTGTATAATTTATTTTAGCATTGCTATTTCTCAAGCATTAGACCTTGCATTTGGCTGCATTAAAACTTAGCTGCCTCTTGTCTGACCATTCCTGAAGCCTGGTCAAGTCATCCTGAAGGAGTGCTGCATGACGTTGATCATTAATGACTCTACTAATCTTTACATTGTCTGCTGCTATCATACCTTCTATCCTTTCATGTATCTCATTCATGAAAATGAGAAACAACAGTAGTCCAAGAACAAATCCTTGAGGGACACCACTCCCGACATTACACCAATCTGAAGAATATCTGTTAATCACCACCCTCTGCCTTCTGCCCTGCAGCCACCCAGCAGTATATCTTAGAATCTTACTAGTAATCCCAACATGTTCAAACTTATAAAGTAACCTGAATAGATGTGCGGAAATTTGCCTTTAGCCAGCGGGTGGTTAATTTCTGGAACAAACTTCTATCTGTCGTTGTGGAAGTTGATAGGTTGAATAAATTTAAGGAGGAACTGGACAGGCATTTGGAGAGAATGGTGTGATTTTTTTTTTTTTTTTTGGCTGATGCTGCATAAGCTCATACACATGCTTTCTTGCATCACATGCCACTACTACTACTACTGCTTCTCATGAGGGACCGAGGCAAATGCTTTGCTAAAATCCAAATAAACTATGTCGAAATTGTTCTCTACATCCAGCTCATGAGTAACTGTTTAAAAATAGCCTACTAAGTTAGTTAAACATGATTTTCCCTTAACAAAACCATGTTCTGTGTGTTTCAGAATGCCATATCTCTCTAAATGTCCCTGGATTGCACTCTTAATGATTGCCTCTAAGAATTTTCCTACCTCTGAAGTCTAACTGATCTGTAGATACCAACTTCACTTTTAAAACTGCCTTCATGTATTGGTGATAAGTTGGACTTCTCTAGTACCAAGGAATCTCCCCTGAGTCCAAAGATGCCCCCATAATTGACCTCAGTGGTTCAATACACTCTCTTGTGGTCTCCCTCAGAACTACCAGGTATATTCCATCAACTCCAGTAGCCTTACTTGCCTTTATGCTCAAAAGTTTTTAAAATAAACAATCATCTGTAATTACGAAATCATTAATTTCATATGGCTCAGCCTCACTCGCACAGCCTCTTCTCAGCATGAAGGATCTTTCATCAGTAAACACCGATGCAAAGTACTTATTCAGTTCATCCACGACATCAGCTGGTTTATCTAAGAATTTCCCACACCCAGTGCCCAAGGGTTCAATCTGATTAGCTTTCTTCTTTATTGTATTCACATTCATTAAAAATTCCTTGTTCCCATTCTTTTCTCTCTTAGCCAATGCTTTTTCATATGTAGCCTGACCTTATCTTGTATCTGTTGTAGGCTTCAGCACTTTTCATTGCTTTGTAACTATTCCCATACTATCTTTTTCTGCTCTATTTTACTGGCCAGCTCTGTAGTCATTCATTTTGGCATCCTCCTCCTGCAGTATTTTCTTAATAGTATGTATGCGTTCATGGCTTCTGTGATTTTTACTTAAAAAAAAATATTCCATGATTCAAATGTATTCGCCCTTCCTCAGTAGTCCTTCTAATTCATAGATTCCATATAGCACCTTAATAAATGCTATAATAGCACCTTAATTAATTCATAGATGCCATATAGCAACTGGGGAAGTTCCCTCTTCTGAAGTTTTCACCGTGATGAGTTTCCCTCACACTTATTCCATTCAATCTGGGGCAGGTTAAAGTCGTCCATAATAAGACATTCATGCTTGCTTGCCCATTCCACCTGCATTTAAAGACTTTGTCATATTCTTCACAATATTCTAGTCTGTAGATTAATCCCACTTTTGTTATACCTTTGCTTCCAACTAACTCACACCCCACAGATTCTATGCTGGCAGATGTAACTTGAGACTCAGTAAAAGCACGCTGAGTGCTCTTTTTGCACTCAGGCTGCTTTTGTTAAGAAATTCAAAAGTGAAATTCATCATCCCTAGTTTCTAGGTGACACCATGTTTCTGTTAGCCCTCTTATGTCACCGTTAGTTGTCCTGACCAGGAGTTGAAATTCAGCCATTTTATTGACAACAATCCTGATATTACTGTAGACATAGTTAAGACTAAGTAATCTTCTATAGTTTACTACCCTGATACACCCCTTGAAGTTATTTAAGTTTGTATCCCAAGCTTTATCCTCCCTCTCATTTGAAATGCTGAATACCCCCCCCCCCCAGAACACTTTATCAGTGTCAGCTGTTGTGGCAATAAACAAGAATTCTTGAGGTGAGTGCAAGCATTACTTTGACCCATATCATCAGATAAATGCAGATATAAATTACCCTTCTCTCCCCAAACTATCAGTTTCCTTCAACCATTAAGGTATGCTCAGTGGTAATGGCAAAAATCCTTACACCACCTTTGTTCAAATGAATACCATCTCTACAAAATAGATTCCTTCTATCTACAAATTCTGGCCATGCTGATAAAAAAAAATTCCCCCCCCCTAGAGCCTTATAGATTCCCTCAAATCTAGAGTTAATCCACAAGGCTTTCAATATATAATCCCTTCTGTCATGTCTAGGCAGAATTTCAGACAGATACACATTCTGCCTAACTCGTGGCAATTTTTCAGCATAGTCCTATATTTATCCAACAAATGGTCAGATCATGTGTATTTAATATCATTAGTCCCCATGCGAATAATAAAGCTCTCTTTACCTCCCTTAAAATCTGACAGTCTGTCAGTGATATCATCAATTATTACTCCTGGCAAACACACTCTGGTTCTGGATCACCTATCTTTATTACAAAAAATGTTACCCATTTCCCTGACAATAGAGCTGGATCACCTTCAACCATAGTTGTGTGCACTTGAATATTCTTATCTGGGACCAGGTTGGTGGTGCATCTCTTGACAGGTCACTAATACTCAAGTTTTTGAACTCCCAGTTACATTTGTTTCTAGGGCAAGCACTCGTTTCTTCGTGACTCAAATTCTTCTCGTAAAGCACCAAGTTCTAATTTGTGATCAATACGCTCCTTACAGCAGTTGCAAATAAATGAATCATCAGTTGAACTAGGTCTCTCCAGCCCTAGACCAGCATTAGAATACATGCCACAAGGCTTTACAAACAACAAAGTCACATCTCACACCAGAAATGCCTGAAGGCATTTCTGGTGTGAGATGTGAATTTGTTGTTCGAGTCCCAATGTCCTTGGACTTTGTATTGTAAGTGAATCTTGTATCAACCATTATTTAAGTAAAATTTGAACTTTACAAAACTTATGAAATTTAAATTTACAATAACTCCAGTCCTGTCTTGATTCCCTCTCACTCTGCCTCAATAAAAATAACTTGGTTCTGAACCCACTAAAATGCAAATTATGTCGCTTTTGCTCGAATTGTGTAGTTAGACCCTCCGTCCTTACTTTTTTATTATATTGGAAACTCTTTAATTGCAAGTATAGATATGTTCAAGGATATAGGTGTTCTATTTCGATCTGACCTTCATCCCTCTTCCCACGTTGATCACATAATATCTGACACTTCTAAACTTCTTGGATTAATCAAGCATTCTTCCTCTGTTTTCAAGAGTGACAAAGTTATAATTATTCTCTACAAGCAGCCTATACTTCCCATTTTTGATTATTGTGATATTATCTGGTCCCCACAACAGGAATATCCTTCTCACAGACTTGAGAGAATTCAAATTAAATTCTTATGCTATCGAAATCACATTGCCTTTCACCGTCAAAATTATGGCGCTCTTTGTTGTCGCTAAAGAATCATTCCTCTTCACTCTAGACGAGAACTCCATGAGTCTCTTTTTGTCTACAATATCATAAACTGTATTATCGATTCTCCATCTCTTCTTGAACAAATACCTTTCGCTATACCCCATTTTAATTCTCATTATAAAATTAATTTCTCACTGCCTGTTCTCATACTCATCACTTACTTGGTAGTCCTCTGTTTCTTTTCCTTCAGGTAATGAATAACTACAATATTGATTTTATTCTTAATCCATCTGTCCATAAGAATTTGCTCCTTACTCTGTTTTCTTAATGTAAATTTTGTATATATTTTAATTCTAGTTTTGTATTGATTATTACTGTTTTGTATTTTCTGTAAATCCTAGCGTTCTCACCTTTATTTAGGGTCTGTGTGTCCTTTGTGTGAGAAATGTGTATATATAAATAAATAAATATATTGCAGAATTTCACCACTAAAAAGTTAAATTTAAGCTACTGAATGAAAGTTATAAAGTTCCTGCCAAAATTTCGATAGCAAAGGCTATCTGAATATTAAGCTGTAGCTTTCCAAATACTTTATCTAAATACAAAAATAAACTAACCTACCTGACTGTAGGAATTCAGACTGTATATTAACTACAGTTTAGTACATTAAAGTTAAAAAATATATATATTTCAAAAACTAACCTGCTATGGAGAGCTTCAGAAATACGCAATCACACACTGTAGCCACAATCACAGAGCCAAAATATGCTATATCTTTTTGTTTATCAGCAGAGAGAGCACAAAAGAAATAAATTAATAAATTAGGTAGTTACATAAGTGAATACACTTGTGAAATTTGTGGAGAAATGTTCAAACTGTAATGCTAGCTGTAAAGAATTCCCCAACCACTTAACAATGGCAAAAAATTTAATAGCCATAATTTAAACAACACAAACCAGATTGATTAGTTAGTTATTAATTATTGTATATAAGTCATCCTTGGACTTACAGCAGATATGATCTGAGAAAATCAGAAAAGTGTTTGTATGCAAAGCCATTACCTGGTTGGGACAAGTGGGGCATCTGGTCTGAATGCATCACAACGGGATTTTTAAACATTAAAAACAAAAATTGATGCATTAATATGTAAAAAAGTATAATAAATTGTATCTTTGTATCTTTTTCTATTTCTAAATGTGTGTTATTTTGTATAAATTAAATATGCTTTCAAAACGATAAACAAATAACTAAATTCAACAAGACATAATACATAAGAGTAAGTGTTTAATATCTATATAATATCGGTGTAGATTAACATTAGCATTAGTAGAGGCATTTGATGCAAGAAAGCAAGCTTATGCAGCATCAGCCAAAAAAAAAAAAAAAAAAAAACCCACTTCCACTTCACCCCTCTGTTCGTTCAAAATACCTGTCCAGCTGAGCCTTAAACTTATTTAGGCTATCAACCTCCACCACAAGGGATGGAAGTCTGTTCCACCAACCAACCACCCGCTGGCTAAAGGCAAATTTCCGCACGTCTATCCTACATCTGTCTTTCCTCAATTTGAATTTATGCCCTCTCAGGTGATTTTTCTGAGCTAGAGGAAGAATCCCATCAGCATTGAGCATGCTTAAACCATTCAAGGCTTTATACACCTCTATCAGATCACCTCGCTGGTGCCTAGTCTCCAGACACTGTAATTTGCAAAACTTAAGCCTTTCTTCTTAAGAGCACCACTTTGTTCCATTCACTAATCTTGTTGCCCTTCTCTGTACTCTTTCCAGCAGCTCTACATCCTTCTTGAAATGAGGCCTCCAGACCTGTATACAGTACTCTAGGTGTGGCCTGACCATTGCCTTATACAATGGAATAATCACCTCCTTATCCCTGCTGGAAAAATTCCTGTATATCATTGACAATACTCCATGAGCTACTCTTGCAGCCCATCTGCACTGCTCAGAGAACTTCATATCTGCCTGTACAACCACCCCCAAGTCCCTTTCATTCTCTACCACTGTCAGTGTAGTACCACAGAGTTGATACGTTGCTCTGGGGTTGCTGTTTCCCATGTGTAGTACTTTACATTTGTCAATGTTAAACTTCATTTGCCACCTCTCAGCCCATCTGCTCAACCTTTCCGGATCCTCTTGCAGCAGCATAGTGTCAGTAGTGTCCTTGACAACCCTGCCAACCTTTGTATCGTCTGCAAACTTGGACATTAAGCTTGATATACCATCATCAATATCATTTATAAATACAGAAAACAATAATGGACCCAACACTGAGCCCTGAGGGACTCCACTAATAACATTAGTCCACGATGAGCAGTGTCCATTGATTACCACTCTCTGTCTTCTCCCCCTCAACCACCCCTTTATCCATAGCAGCAATTTGCCTCCAATGTAATGTCACACTGCTCCAATTTGTGTAGCAGTCTTCCATGTGCAACAGTATCAAAAGCCTTTCTAAGATCCAAGTATATAATATCAAAGTTATTCCCTGCATCCAGTTCTTTTGTGACTGCATCATAGTATCCAATCAAGTTGGTCAGGCAAGACTTCCCCTTAACAAAACCATGCTGTGTCTGAGCTATAACTGAAGTCTTGTCTAAATGATCCTGCAGTACTTCTTTAACCAGTGCCTCCATTAAATTTCCTGGAACAGAAGTTAAGCTCACAGGTCTATAATTACTTGTGTCAGCCTTTGATCCTCCTTTGTGAATTGGGGTCACATTTGCACATTTCCAGTCTATGGGTACCTCCCCTGAGTCCAAGGAAGCTCTCATAATTATGGCTAAGGGTTTGCTTACTTCCTTTGCTGCCTCCTTTAATATAACTGGATAGATCCCATCCACCCCGGGTGCCTTTCTTGTGTTTATCTTCAACAGTTTCTCCTCCACTTTACTCCCAGTTATTTCAAGATTCTGTAGCTTACTGCTAGAGTTGAATACACCTCTGGCATTCCCCTTGCTGAATAACTCCTCATGTGTGAATGTCGATGCAAAATATTCATTTAGTTTGTTAGCTACCTGAGCAGGATCATCAACAGTTGACCCATCAATATCAAGTGGACCAATCTGATTCATCCCCTTCCTTCTAGAGTTTACATAAGTAAAGAACTCTTTGCTGTTTTTCTTTGCATCCCTTGCCAAGGATTTCTCGTAATCTGCCTTCGCCTGCCTAACCTCCTTTGTAACTTGGTTGCATATCAACTTGTATCTATCATAGGCTTCTGTGTCATGTGTTAATTTGTAAGTATCCCATGCATTTTTCTTCTCTGCCATATGCCTCATTAGTTCATCTGACATCCATTTTGGCCTAAACCTTGAACAATATTTCTTAGTTGGTATGTAAAGCCTAGTAGCTTCCAAGATAAGTTCTTTGAATGCTTCCCATTTTGCATTTACTGTTGGTAACATCATCAGTTGGTCCCACTGTATAGAATTTAAATACTGTCTCAGTCCATCGTAGTCGCCTTTACGGAAGCAATAACCCTTCCCTTTACCCCTAATGGTAGTTACCTCTTTGAGTAAATCCCACTTCAGCACACTGTGATCACTGCCACCTAGTGGTTCATTTATCTGCAGATTCTTAATGCATGAAGAATCACTGCTGATAATCAAATCGAGAGTATTACTCCCTCTAGTTGCCTCCCGAATATGCTGATGTAGAAAACAATCATCCAATAAATCCACAAAAGCCCTGCTAGTGCGTGAGTAACCAGCCCCCAAATTCCAGTCAATATCTGGGAAATTAAAATCTCCCATTATAAGACTCTCTGATTTACTGGCCCACTCTATTTCCCTGTACAGTTCCTTATTATACTCATCAGAGTCATTAGGCCTATAGCACACTCCTACTCTCAATTTTGATCTCCCAATGCTTATGTTACACCAAACTGACTCAACACTGCACTGTCCAGCGATGTCGACTGGCTTCACTTCCTTGGTTTTTATGTGTTTCTTAACTAATAGCATAACCCCTCCCCCCCTTCCTATCCTGTCTATCCTTTCTGTAGACGTTGTACTCCCCAAATTGCAGTCCTGCATCCCTTATATCTGTGTGACACCACGTCTCTGATATCCCAACAATATCTGCCTTTGATGTTTTGAGCAATACCTCAAATTCATCAAATTTATTTACTAAACTCCTAGGGGCGCCTCCGTAGCCAGGTGGGAAGGAGCAGCAGTGCATAGCACACGCTTCTTGATTAGACCGGGGTTCGAGCCCGTCACCACCAAATATGGAGGATGCGGAAAGGTCAGGAATGACCACCGCATATCCCCGAGCAATATGGCCTTAGTTGCTAATGCTCCTAAAAAACCAAAACAACAAACTAAACTCCTAGCATTGGTGTACATGCAAGTATACCTGCACCTGTTTCTATTCTTAGCTACCCTAACACAACCCATGTGTTTACTTGTACAGCAATGGCTCCCAGCAGTCTCTGAAATACCATGCATCTTGTTTTTCAGGCTTCTGCTCATTCTAATAGAAGCAGTGCAAGAATCTCTTTCACCTGTGCCAGTGGCTACTGTCAGTCTATTGGTCTTTGTCTCCCCCCAAGCTAGCAGTTTTCCGACCCACCTAACACTGCCTCGATAGCATCAGCAAATATTCTTACACCCTTTCTATTTAAGTGTATCCCATCCCTGTAGAAGCAATCTCTCCTGTTAACAAGTACAGTCCAGGCTGAAAAAAATTCTACCCCTTGAGTCTTGCACAGTCTTACCAGGGCCGAATTGATCGACAAGGCTCTCATCGTATACTCCCTCCTATCGTGTCTGGGCAGAATTGCAGACACTTTCAAATTCAACCCTAATTCTCAGCTTTTGTTCAACAAGATACACCATAGATAACTCTTAAGAAACTACGATGGTAGTGTAGTAGGCATCGTATACCGATATTATACTCTTACTCTTAACGTATTATGCTTTGTTGCATTTAGTTATTTTAAATATTATCATATAAACCGTTTCGCATCTCTCATATTGCATGATTGTCTTCACAACTGGGTTGTCATGTCGGCAATTCCTGGGTACCTGCCCACTCACCGATGATAGGCCAATAGCTTTGAAACAGTGCTATCTGGGTGGTGGTACTCACTGAGAATAAGTAACAATAGTCTTCTCTATTAGTGAAGCATTACTTATTCAAGATAGTGCAATACCATGGCAACTCGTTGTGAAGGAAGAGCACAATATGAGATACAGACTACCATCCATCCCACACTACCATCGTAGTTTCTTAAGAGTTCTATGGTGTACCTACACCGAAATTATATAGATATAAATACTAATTATGGAAGAGGGTCATTAATATACAAGAGGGAAAGAGGAAATGTAGAATCCTATCCATAGTTTTTCTGATGATATCATGCTACATTCCACCTTCCAATTTGAGAAACCTTGTCCTGCACAAAACAGTTTCAGTTTCTCAAATATCCTCCATGAAGTCCTTAAATGCTCATTTCTAGGTAATTCTTCAGTGGGTCAACAAAAGCTTAGTTAACTTTGGTATTAGCAGTGGCAAATGATGCATTGAAGCTTATACAACAGCAACCAAAAAAAAAACACTTTTCATATCAATTCCATCCATTCCCTTTAAAAAGTTGTGAAGTTCTTCCTTGAATTTATTCAGAATACCCTCTTCTACAGAATGAAGTTTATTCTAACAATCAACTACCCACCCACTAAGACAAATTTCTACATGTGTATACTACAATCATTAAATTATAATTTGAATTTGTCTCCTTATGCATAGTCTGAGTAAGAGGGACAATTCCATCACATTCAACTTAATCCATACAGAACCTTAAACACCTCATTCAGATCTTCTTACAGGTGTCTAGTCTCCAAATTCTGCAAATTATATAAGTGAAGCCTTTCCTGGTAAGAGCACCCTATTGTTCCCCCTCACTATTCTTGTTGCTCTGCTCTGCACCCACTCCAGATGAGTCTTCCACACCTGTATGCAGTATTCAAGATGCATCATCATCACCTTATACAACAGGATAACAATTATTATTATTATCATTAGCAGTAGTGAGATATGATGCAAGAAAGCAATCTTATAAAGCAGGGGTGGCTAAATTAATTTGTAATGCGATATACTTTTTTTCTTCAAAATGTACCACGATCTACATCTCAAGAATTTAATTTTTTTTTTTTTTTTTTTATGTGAACCCCAAACACGAGAGGTATTAGAACCCATAGTACTTAGTACCGTGCTTGGGTTGTAGGTTGAGAAGACGAAAGAAGATATTTGTTGACATTGGACTTGAACTTCTGTAGATTGTAATTTTCAGGAAA
Organism: Mastigoproctus giganteus; assembly: GCF_048544385.1. Taxonomy (NCBI): domain Eukaryota; kingdom Metazoa; phylum Arthropoda; class Arachnida; order Uropygi; family Thelyphonidae; genus Mastigoproctus; species Mastigoproctus giganteus. The sequence goes on along the minus strand of NC_143587.1, from coordinate 89,595,377 downwards.
TACGTATGAAGGAAGGTTGTTCCAGAAAACGGCAGTTGAATGAATAAATGAGGAAGATGAAAAGTTGGTTCTGTGGGTTTGAAGTTGGACAGTAAATGGATGTTGACTGGTGGCGGCATGTGTTCGGACTGTTTTGAAAGAGAGTACAATTATAGAAGCCAATTCAGAAGAACAGTGCCCATGGAAATATCTGTAGAAGAGGCATGCAGCAGAAAGAGTACGTCTATGAGAAAGCGAGTGGAGAGACTCTGTTAGAGATGAATCATTAATTAACCTAACTGCCCTCTTCTGAATGGAATCAAGAAGCCTGAGAGAGGTTTTGGGGGCACCACCCCAGATGTGGGAACAATATTCCATGGCAGGGAGGATTTGCGATTTATACAGAGTGAGCAGCTGTTTGGAAGAAAAGTAACGCCGAGAGCGAAAGAGAAAACCAAGTTTTTTAGATGCAGAAGAAGCAATATTTGAAATGTGCTTGTGCCAAGAGAGATTAGAAGTCAGGGTAATCCCCAAAAGAGATATATCATTTTGCCTAGAAATCGGAGTGTCACTAAAGATAAGCATAGGAGCAGAAGAATCCTTTTTGCGAGATATAAGACAAAACTGAGTTTTAGAAGGGTTGAAATCAACTAAGTTGTCTTTGCCCCACTGGAGAATTACCCGAAGATCGGCATTTAAGGAAATGGTAGCAGATTTTCGAGAAGTTGAAGCTGATTGAGCAGGACAAGGTTTCTCAAAATGAAAAGTTGAATGCAATGTGCTATCATCGGCAAAACTATGGATAGGATTTCCAGTCAATGGAAGAAGGTCATTAATATACAAAAGGAAAAGAGTGGGGAAAGAACTGAAACTTGGGGGACACCGGCATTAGTGGAGAAGTTAGAAGACAGAGAGCCATCTACCATCACCCTCAGTGAGCAATCTGAGAGAAAACTGGATAACCAATTACTAAAAACAGTTGGCAAACCATAAGATGGAAGCTTGTTTAGAAGACCTTTATGCCAAACACGATCAAAAGCCTTTGAGATGTCAAGAGCAACTACTTGTGTTTCACCGTACCTTTCCATTGAATTAGTCCATATATGGGTAACAAAAGCCAGAATATCACCAGTGGATCGACACTGACGGTATCCATACTGGCGATCATTGATCAGACGGAAGGTTTCTAGGTAGTTTAAGAGTTGACGGTTAATTGATTTCTCCATTACTTTAGAAAGAGTACAAGTAATTGCAATGGGACGATAATTGGATGGGAGGGATTTGTCACCCTTTTTAGGAACTGGCTGGATATGAGCAAATTTCCAAGCAGAAGGAAAAACACCTTTGGAATAGGAAAGTGAAAAAAGGCGGCAAAGAATAGGAGTAAGTTCAGGAGCACAGGTTTTGAGAACAAGTGGAGAAATACCATCAGGACCTGGAGCTTTCTTAGCATCAAGATTCATCAAAATCCTTCTGATATCCTTTTGGCGGAAGACCACAGGAGCCATTGAATGGAGCGTGTTGGGAATGGTGGGAGGTGTTTTACCAAGATCATTAATACATGAGCTGGAAGAAAAATGGGATGCTAGCAGGTCAGCTTTATCCTTGGCTGAAGTGAAACAGAACCATCTGGTTTGGACAGGTGGGAGCAGAGATGGGCAAAAGTTGCAGCCAATAGCTTTGGCAAGAGACCAGAATGCTCGGCTACCATTAGGGCAAGAAGCAAGTTTTCTACTCTTAGCCTGTTCAAACTCTAGTTTGGATTGATTAATAACTGCTGTACAATTGTTGTGAGCTTTGGTGTAAGCAGAAAATGAATCTGAAGAATTAGAAACAAGCCAATTACGATATGCAACATTCTTCTCTTGAACAGCCTTAGCACATTTATTGGAAAACCAAGGTTTAGATAAAGGACGAGATTTTAAAGTGGAGTGTGGGATAAAGGATTCCATTCCTGCAAGAATAATTTTACTGACACGATCTGAGCAAACGTTGACATCAGAAGCTTTGAAACAGTAATCCGACCAAGGAAAAGAAGAAAAGAAGTCTCGCAGGTCATCCCATTTTGCATTCTTGTAATGCCAAACAACACGAGGTTGGGAATAGCCATGAGATAAAGGTTCCATTGGTGAAGAGAAAATCACCAAGTTGTGATCTGAAGTGCCTAAAGGACCTCTCACTTCGACTGCGTACTTAGAAGGGTTGTTTGTGAGAAAAAAGATCAAGCGTATTGGCTGTATGATTAGGATTGTCCGGTATTCTTATAGGTAAATGAACAATTTATGCTAGGTTATTAGTAATTGCAAAAGCCTCAGCATCTCGACCTGCTGGGTCGGTGTGACTAGAAAACGGAAGCCAGCTGGAGTTGTGAACATTAAAATCACCAAAGAAAATTACCTCACTGTTAGGAAAGTTGGACTGGAGAAAGTCAAGTTGCAAAGACACAAAGTCAAAGAGCTCCAAGTGATTAGTGGAGTTGGGAGAACTGTAGAGACAACAGATGAATTTGACACAATGAGGTAGAGAGATTTTAAGCCAGAGAAGATCAAAGAGAGGAGATTCCAAATTGCCAAGTCTCTGACAGGGAATATCAGAATGGACATACGCACAAGCCACCTTTGAGGCGAAAAGAATCATACAGCGAATAATTTGGGCATCTGAGATGAGCAGTAGTTGAATCAACCGATAACTGAGATTCTGTCAGAAAAAGTACATGGGGTTTGGCAGACTGCAAGTGGAAATGGACATCGTTGAGATTAGAATTGAGACCACGTATATTTGTGAAATAAATTAGGAAGTCCTTGGGAGGTTTATATCTTTTCGCAGATAAGCTTGCTCTATTAGTTTGACAATTCATAGTGTATTCAATAGTAAGAAAAAGTGGGTGGGATATGCTGTATGAAGTAATGAAATTTTTGGATATGGCATACACGTGGTAAGAATATACCCAGATCTTTGACATAACGTGGCCTCGACAATGCTTCCCGCATACACACTACTCGGACTCCCTCCAGTCACTATCTGGCAGAGTAGAGGTAGCAAGATTATACACTAGCTGATCCGGAAGCCTCCTAGAGAGTTACCAATAAGTTCGGTCTGGTGTACTAACTAGCGGCCGGCCTGCGAACACCGTTTTAGAGCTGTACCCTCGAAATGTAAGGATTATTGGATCTCGCCATGACGTTCATCATAACCTCAAAAGTCATCAATCATACTGCATGATGGAAGAGATAGCGAAGGGTTGACCGGAACTTAGCTCTCGAGACTAAACATGGGTTCCACCACTTCAAGCCTCCAATAAGCAAAGTGGTGGTATTTCACCGGTTGATGAGAGCCATCTACCACCTAGTACTGCCAGGTAACATAGAGGGACGGCGTTCCTCCATGTGGTGTGGGTGCCACACTCGAACCCTGCTTACGTTGGTTCACACCTGGGTGGTCACCCACCATGTACTTGCGCATGGAGGTTATACCCAGGATTACTAACAGTCCCACGATCATGAAGGTGCAAGCAGAGGATTTGGCTGTCACAGACCGTCCGGACTTCACCGAAATTTGGTCCACTTGACTTGAGTGTCACCCGAATATCAGTTCCATCAGCGTTTTAGACTCCCAGGTTGGAAGTACAGCTTCTCTGGCATATCTGAGAGAATGTCTGTGACAACCTCAAGGAACCATATTGCACATGTTTAAAAAGTTAATCAACACATATTGAAAAATGCTGTTTATAAATTTTAATATTAAATACAATTCAGAATTCTTATTTTAAATCCATGCGTATTTAAATTTTTAATTTATGTGAAGTTTTTCTTCATGTCATCTGCCAAGCTTTCAAAATTGGGGATATACTGTGATCAGGCCAACCATAAAGAATCTTCTTTATGCAAGTCTTCTCTGTAAGGGTAGAGCGATTTGTTTGTTTGTTTGTTTGAAATATGAAAATGCCAATTCACATAGATATGTGGAACCAAAACAGGAATTTAAAAATTCACAGCATTTTTTTACATTTGGGTACTTTTCTCGACAAATGTATTTCCGAAAGTATTTTTCTGATTATCTGGCTTTTAGAAAGATATTGTTTCGAAATGTAATAATTTCATTTTCAACTAATATTTTCTCCATGTGAAAAATCTCAGAGATTTTTTTCTGCAATTTGTTTCGTATCTAAGTCAACTTTAAATGAATAAGAAATAAATTGAACAATGTCTTCAATTGTTTTAAAATCACTGAATCTGGTTTCAAAATTATCCACAACTTTCTCAATTTCAGAAACATATTTCTCATGATTAAATTCAAAAACAGGATATTTTTGCAAATGATCTTGCATGTTTGCAAAATGATCCAATTTTGTTTCTTTGAGATCCTTAGCCATTGCCAAAAATTGATATTTATATGCAAAAATACTATGAATCATGTCACCCACATTTTTATTTTTTACTTGGAATTCCAAATTCAGATCTCTTAAATTACTGGTAAAATCTGCCAAGAAAGCCAGCTCACACAACCACTCCGTATCTTGTAGCTGCTGATAATCAATTCCCCTTTGATCAGCACATTTTTTAATTTTATTCAGCAAATTTCGAAATCTCTGTACAAACTTACTCCAACTCAGCCACCTCACATCTGTGTGTAATATCAGATCTGGTTCATTTTCATCGACTTGCATTTTGAAAAGTCTTCTTTGAAGAGCTTGTCCTCTGATGGAATTCGCGATTTGAAAGCTATGTCCATAACACTTTTAGTATTTAATCTCTTGCTGGCCAACACTTGTTGGTGGATGATACGATGGTAACTCAAAAAATCTGGGAATTCTTCATCCTTTTGGCACAATGCGATGAATCCGTTAAGATGCCCCGTCATTGCTTTAGCTCCATCTGTTGTTATTGATACCAGCTTAAATAATGGTAATTTAATTTTTTCAGTAAAATTCTTGAATGCGTTATACATATCAAGTTCTTGTTGTTCAAGTTCTTCTGGTTCTTTCTTTTAACAACCATACCCAGCAGTTCTTCTCTAGTGGCAGAATCATCAAAAACCATATAAATAAAAACAAGCAATTGAGCTGTATCACTGACGTCTGTAGATTCATCCAGTTGTTAAGAAAAGGAAATACAATTAACAATATGAGCACGCAATTGTTCACTCACATTTTTACTCATTTCTTTCGATGCGTCACATCACAGTATTTCGAGATAATTGCAGATCTTGAAGAGCACTTTTAATTTCATTTTTATTCTTAAAATTTTCAAAAAGAGAATCTGTTATTTCTAAAAATGCGTCTTTCATGAATTGACCATCAGAAAATTTTGTTGCATTTTTTTTGCAAGAAGATAACTCACTTTAAAAAGTTACTGATTTAGATTATAAATTTCATGAAGAAATTTTGTTGTGCGAATAATTTGGATTTAAGTTTTAAATCTGGTTTTAATTAATTTTTTTCCTAAGGTTAATCCGATTGGTATTTACCATGGAGTCTGTTGAAGTGCCTTTCTAAATTTCCTATTTTGGGTATAGCCACGGAAGCATTGCAAATCAAATGACATGTTTCCTTTATCATTATAAAAAAGTATTCTAGTATTCACTCTTGATGAAAATGATACATTTTTACTCTTTTTCATAGTATCCATTTTAAATCAAAGAGTATTAAATTAACGTATAAGTACTGTCCAGTTATTAATATTAAATTAGCTAATTAAGAATTCAACACACACACTGTGCTCTCCGCAACATAATTGTGTGAATTTTCACTAGACAAGCCTAGGGGCTGCGTGGCTACAAGATTAGTCACGTGGTTGAACAGATATGTAATAAGTGTATGTGGTGGGGCGCATAATAATAATAATAATTAGATTTTGATTAATCTATTTTATATATATTTAAAATTCGCCGCAATCAACCAAAATTAAAGCCACGATCGACTTGTTGGCCACCCGTTATAAAGCATTAGCCATTCCTTTTAACATAGCAGTAACTTGCACTTGTTGCCACATTGCTCCAATTTATACAACAGTCTTTTATGTGCAAAAGTATCAACAAATCCCTTTTACAAATTCATGTTGTGACTGTAGCATAGGTGTATTCCTATCTAGATGGTCCTATATTACATCTGTAACCAGTGACTCCATTATTTTCCTTGTAACAAAAGCTAACATGTCTGTAATTACTTGTCACCTTTAGATCCCCCTTTTCAATTGGGGACATTCACACATCTTCTGTCCATAGGGATGTCCCCTGAATCCAAAGTTGTTATCATAAGTGTGGCTAACAATTTGCTTACCTCCTTTGCCGCCTCCATTAATATAATTAGATTGATTCCATCAACCCCAGACACCCTCTTTATGTTTAGCCTCAACATTTCTCTTCCCCTTTCCTCTCAGTGATCACAGAATCATTTATCTCCGTCAGAATTTGATAAACTTCTAGCATCCTCTTCCTTAAAGAATTCCCCATGTGTGAATGTAGATCTAGTCAATTGTAGATTCAGTTTTTCAGTAACCTGAGCAATTTTCTTACACCATTAACATCAAGTGGACCAATGTGATTCAGTCCCTTCCTTCTACTGTTAATATAAGTAAAGAAGTCTTTGCTGCTTTTCTTTGCAGTTTTTGTCAGTGACTTCTAATTATTTGTCTTTTCTTGCCTAACCTACTTTGTGACTTGATTACTGACTAGTTTATATCTACCATAGCTTCTTTATATTGAGGCGCCTCCATAGCCAGGTGGGCAGGAGCAGTAGTGCGTAGCACATGCTTCTTGATTAGACTGGGGTTCGAGCCCATGAGCCACCAAATACGGAGGATGCGGAAAGGAAACAGGAAATGACCACCGCATATCCCCAGAGCAATATGGCCTTAGTTGCTAATGCTCCTAAACAACAAAAACAACAACCTTTATGTCGATAATTTTTATGCATTCCATGCATATCCTTTCTCTACGACAAGGAATTTCATCTGATATCCATTTAATCTCAGCAGTGAACAGTATTTCTTCATTGGTGCCAAAAGCTCAGTAGTTTCTGTGATTGCTTTCCTGAATGCTTCCCATTTAGAATTTTCTGTTGGTAATATCATCAGTTGGTCCCACTGCATAGAATTTAAAAACTCTCTGAGACCACTGTAATCATGCCTGCAAAAGCAAAGCCCTTCCCTTTACCCTTGATAGTATTTATGTCTTTAAGTAAATCCCACATCAGTACACTGTAACCACTGCCACCCAGTGGGTATTTTACCTGCAGATTTATAATTCATGAAGAATTTCTGCTATAGGAAACAGTCATCCAATAAATAAAAGCTTTGCTGTTGTTTGAGTGACCGATCCATAAATTTAGTCAATATTTGGGAAGTTAAAATCTGTCCCATTATAAGACATTTCGATTTATTTGCCCAATCTGGTTCCTCTATATAATTGTTTTTTATACTCATCACAGTCATTTGGCCTGTAACCCACACTTACTCTCATTTTCATTTTCCCTGTGCTCATTTCACACCAAGTTGATTCAGTATTGCACTGGCCACCCTTGCTCACCGGATCCATTGCCTTAGATTGAATATGCTTCCTAACTAAGATAATAATCCCTTCTCCCCCTCGTGTCCTGTCTGGCCTTTTGGTGTTTATTGTACTTCCTATATTCAACTTTTGCATCCCATATATCTCAGTGACATCATGTCTCCAATATCCCTACAGAGTCTACAGTTGATGACTTAATTAGTACTTCAAATTCATTGAATTTACCTACTGTTCTACTGGCATTAGTGTACATTCAAATGCACTATTATTCTTGTGCCCTTTCTATTTAAGTGTATCTCATCCCTGTAAAAACACTCTCTCCTGTTAACTAGCACAGACCACACTAAGAATAATTCTGCACTATGAGACTTGCACAGTCTCTCCAGAACCAAATTGATTGGCAAGGCTCTCAACATGTTCTCCCTCCCACTAGTGTAGCTACCCTTTTCCGGACCCGGAGGCAATTGCCTTGTCTGCCTTCATGGTAGCTATGCCACTGCTCCCTCCCCTCCTATTGTGCCTTGTCAAAATTGCAGACATTTTTAAATTTAATCCTACATTGCAACTTTTTCCAAACATTTTCACTGTACTTAAGTAAATCCTCAAATCTCTTACTCTTATTATCCTTAATTCCAATGTGTACAACAAGATCATCTACTTTTTCCCATGGAGATGGAGTCTCCGACAGTAACTACCTCCTGTGGGACCAGTGCATTCTATCTTGGAGATTGTCACTGTGTTGCCAGATACACAAGTGTAATCTCTGACATTGAGTTGGGCAACTGAGAGCTTGATGGGTCTCCAATTTTAATTCCTTTGAAGGCATCCACCCTATTCTTCAAGCTCTCATAAATAGTCACCAATAAGCTACGTTCATGCCTAATTTCTTCACACTCTTTGCACTGAATACACAAAGACACCCTTCCCCCAGATTGTATCATGTTCCATTATAGATATGTTTGCACAAAAACAAGCAAATAGCACATTTTGTAAGGTAAAGGAAGTACCAGACAATTCAGTCTAAGAACTCCTTGCCAAGGAAGAAATGGATACAGAATAGTGTCCATACTTCCCCGAAAAAGATAAATCTAAGACTAACAAAACTAATCCTCAGCACTTTGGAGGCCCTAAAATGGATCCACAAAGCCTAAATAATTATTATTATTATTATTGCTGCTCTTCTTTTATTTCTCTATGATTAGGGGTTCCACCTCATGACGGGTATTGCTACCAAGTACACAGGGTGGTTGTTGTTATGTCTGATGTTACTATTGGTCGAGGAACTCTCTGACTATCCTACAGGTGTTTGGGATTGCGACTTTCTGGAGTTCCTTGTAGGTGTTTGCTCGGAGACCTATTGCTGCTAGGCTGTTATGTAGGGTCTTTGGCACCATACCTGTGGTTGACACGATGATTGGGATGGTCGTTACTTGTTGCGTATGCCACATCTCTTTGATCTCTTGTCTTAGATTCGTGTACTTCCTGATTTTTTCCCCATGGTTTTTCTGCAGGTTGCCAGTGTTGGGTACCGCTATGTCAATCAGATAGGTAGCCTTTTCCTTCTTGTCCACAAGGGTTATGTCCAGTCTGTTATGTGGGATTGTCCTATCCATTATTATGGCGTGGTCCCAGTACAGCTTGTGGGTTGGGATCTCTAGTACTGCCTGGGGTTTGTAATTGTAGTACGGTACACTTTCTTCGATCAACTGGTATTTTCTTGCTAGCTTCTGATGTATTATCCTGGCTACCTGGTCATGCCTATGAGTGTACTCAGTCTGGGTGATCACCTTGCATCCTGTGGTGATGTGTTGGATCGTTTCTGAGGCCAGGTGGCATTGTCGACATGTGTCATCTAACACTCCGGACTCCTTGGCGATGTATTTTCTATAGTTCCTGGTGTTGATTACCTGGTCTTGGATGGCAAGCATGAATCCTTCAGTCTCGGGGAAGAGCATCCCACTCGTGAGCCATGCAATGGAAGCAGTTTTATCTATGTGACCCTGATGCAGATCATTGTAGTGTCTGCCATGGAGTATCTTCTCTGCCCATCTTTCTAGCTTCATTTGTACCTCCTGGTTGGAGGGGGACTCCTCACTTAGGTTGAGTGGGGTATACCACTTGTCTATCTTCCTTATGGCCTGTGGAGTGCTGCTGTGTGTTTCTGGAAGTAATCCTTCAGGTTAACTATCGCTGTCTTCTGTTGCTCAATGAGGTCTATCAGGCCCCTTCCTCCTTCTTCCTGGGCAATTGTTAGTCTCTCCACAGCAGCTCTTGGGTGCTGTTGGCAACTTTTGGTCATCATTCGCGTTGTCTTTCTCATGATATCCTCCAGCTCGGTGTTAGCCCAAACTATGACTCCAAAGGAGTATGTTAGCACTGGGACTGCATAGGTGTTTATTATTATTATTACTATTAGCTACATGGTGCAAGGAAGCCTGAGGCTTATGCTGCACCAGCCAAAAAAAAAAAAAGAAAAAGAAATTAGCCTAAGAGAGAGAGAGAGAGAGAAAGAAGGGAATCACCAAGAAAGAGAATGATGATGATGATATCCAGCTCAGGACCCTGGGTGTGCCAAGCCCATACTCACCAGATGTGAGCCCCTGGGAGAATAATAGCCAAATTTGTACAGTGGAATTGCCTTGGATTCAGATGGAACATTGATGACATCAAAACCCTGCTCTATATGCACAAACCAGTCTGCCTTTGTTGCAGAAGACATATCTAAAGCCAAATGAAGAACCTACCTTGTGTAATGTCAGCATAAAACATAGACAGAATAGGAGATGGACCTGTTTGAGGTGGAATCGCCATTCTAGTGAGTATCCATTCCCCTTTCCAAGTAATCCATCTTACAGCCATTATAGAGGCAGTTGCCATTTGCCTCTTTGTAGGGTTTCTTCTAACAATTTGTTTAGTATATTTGCCACCTGGGATTGACATCTCCCAGACAGAGCTTGATGATCTTAATGGACATAATATTTATTTATTATTATTTTTTTTTAACATATAATATGTTCCATTTTAACATGTTCCAGTCAGTATCAGGAAAGTTAACATCCCTCATTACAGACATTCTAATTTACTTGCCCACTCTATTTCTCTGCACAGTTGTTCATTGTACTCATCAGAGTCATTAGGCCTATAACATTTTCCCTTTCCCAACATTTATGTCACACCAAATTAACTCAACATTGCACTGTCCATCCATGTCAACTGGATGCACTTCCTTAAATTTTATGTTTCTTAACTAACAGCATAACCCCTCCTCCCTTCCTATGATCGGTGCGTCAAGATCATTAATCTGTGGGAAAGATAACTAATCAATGCAATCAAGTTCACATCCTAATAATTGCCACTGTGCTCTCCTAAAGTTCAGCTTGGCTGGGAAAAATAGTAGTGCATGTACTTTTCTGCGATATGTTTATTTGACAGCTTAAAGCTTTGTGATAAGACGGCAGAAATGAAACTGCTTCTAAAATAAGGATCTGCTTGGATGCAAAAATGAGATCCAACAACACCTTGCCTCTAGTACAAGTATTGTTGTACTGCTTGTAGCCCAGTTCAGACATGATGTGATAGAGAAGTCTTATCGTAGCGGATGACTCCTCCATGCCTAGTGGAGAGTGTTTAATTTTGAAGTCTCCAAGCAAGAAAACCTCATCCATTTGGTGAAAAAACATTTCAAACTCACAAAGCACTTGCAACAGCCTGTCTATAACAAGAAGATCAACTGGGGGCAGATGGTAGATAGCTGCAGTGAGACAGTTTTGTTTTGAACCTTCAGCTGACAAAAGATTTCTTCAGTATTGTGGAAAGTCCTGTGCATTGTTAATACCCTATGAAGTAGTGCAGACACTAATATGAGGGGGCACAAAATAGAGCCTATGCTCAAATATAATGAGCTCGCTTTCCTAAATGTAGGAATGAACACCTTTTCCCATATGCCTACCCTTACATTTACTGCCATTGATTTCTCTGTCTGCCTCTCCCTTTCTACACATGGGGGGTTGAAGAATCACTGTATTGAAGTGATAACTTCCCTCTGATATCTCTTCCCACTGCAAAAAGACCATGTCAACCATCAAGGATATCTCAGTGGAAGTTATAACCTTGTTTTTGGGCCACAAAAATCACTGGAAGCTTGATAAGGCTGACTGGAATGCTTTCAAACATTAGGCACAGTTTCACATCACAACAGTCAGCCAATAGCCCATCAATAATGCAGTTGTGCACTCAACAGCATTTGCAATTAGAAAAGTGTTTACATTGTTCCCACCATTTTCAAAACCTTGTTGGAATTCAGAATGCAGAGCTTTCTGCATTCTGAATTTCTTGAATATCCCCACAAGGTGTGGGGATATTCTGCCAATAATACTACCACACAAAATTTTATATCATAACATGCCCTTGCCAACACATGCTATATCCAACATCAGAGCCAAAGGGAATCTTTGATCAATTTTACCTCCTCCATAACATAGTCTGCTAGCTCATAAGTAGTCTGGCATAAGATTTGGAAAATATTATAATGGGAAAATATTCACCATGCCGTTCAGTGAACCTAGAGCACAGTGGATGTCCAATTGCAGATTGCACTGCATTTGCAAATACCTTAGCATTAGCATTGGCATACGATTCAAGAAAGCAAGATTATGCCGCATCAGCCAAAAAAAAACAAACTCCCATTTCACCAGTCCATTCGTTCCAAATGCCTGTCCAGCTCAGCCTTAAATTTATTTAGGTTATTAACTTCCACAAGAAAAGATAGAAGTCTGTTCCACCAATCAACTACCCCCTGGCTAAAGGCAATTTTCCACGCATCTATTCTACAACTGTCTTTCCTCAATTTGAAACTGTGCCCACTCAGGTTCTTAATCTGAGCAAGAGGAAGAATCCTATCAGCATTCAGCTTGATCAACCCATTCAAGTCCTTATACACCTCAATCAGATCACCTCGCAGGTGCCTACTCTCCACGCGCACAAATTTGCAGAACTTAGCCTTTCTTCATAAGAGCATCCCTTTGTTCCCCCACCAATCTTGTTGCCTATCTTTGTACTCATTATAGCAACTCTACATCCTTCCTAAAATCAGGCTTTCAGACCTGTATACAGTACTCTAAGTGTGGCCTGACCATTGCTTGTATAACGGGTTAATCACCCTCCTATCCCTGCTAGCAAAATTCTTATATATCATTGTCAAGACTCCATGACCTACCCTGGAAGGTCATGGAGTCTTGACAATGTTATTCATACCCATTTGCAGTACTTTGATATTGATCAGTTATTGATACCCATTCGCAGTACTTTGCACTTGTCAATGTTAAACTTCAGTTGCAACTTGTCAACCAATGTCGTTAAACTTGTCAACATTTCCAAACTTATCAGATCCAGTTGGAGTAGCATTCTGTGTTTACTCTCATTAATAACCCTGCCAACCTTTGTATCATCTGCAAACTTGGACATCAATAACATTGATAAATATACAAAACAACAATGGGCTCAACACCCTGGGGAACTCAACTAATAAAATTAGTCTATGAAGAGCAATGTCCATTGATTACCACTCTCTGTCGTCTCCCACTCAACCATCCCTTTATCCATTGTAGCAACTTATCCTTAATGCCATACCTCTTCAATTTGTACATCAGTCTTCCATGTTCAACAGCATCAAAAGCTTTCATGAAATCAAATTATATCATATCAAAATTATTTTTGGCATTCAGTTCCTTTGTGGCCACATCATACTATCAATCAAATTGGTCAGACAAGACCTCCCTTTAAGAACCCATGCTGTGTCTTAACTATTACTGCAGTCTTGTCTAGATGATCCTGCAATGCTTCTTTAACCAGTGTTTCCATTATTTTCTCAGGAACACAAGTTAAACTAACAGGTCTATCGTTACTTATGTCACCTTTTGAACCCCCTTTGTGAATTGGTGATACATTTGCACACGTCCAGTCCATGGGAACCTCCCCTGAGTCTAAGGAAGCTCTCATAATTATGGCTAAGGGTTTGCTTACTTCCTTTGCTGCCTCTTTAATATAACTGGATAGATCCCGTCCACCCTAGGTGCCTTCCTTAAGTTTAACTTCAATAATTTCTCATCCACTTGCACTCTAGGGCAGCGTTTCCCAAACTTCAATAATCATGTACACCTTTTGGGAGTTATTTTTACTGGCATACCCCCTTCCTGTGCAAAGATAGTTTAGGCGTAGCTTTAATTAGCATTAGCATTAGTAGAGGCATATGATGCAAGAAAGCAAGCTTATGCAGCATCAGCCAAAAAAAAAAATAAATAAATAAAATAAACACTTCCATTTCACCCCTCCTTTCATTTGAAATACATGTCCAGCTGAGCCTTACATTTATTTAAGCTATCAACTTCCACAACAAGGGATGCAAGTCTGTTCCACCAACCAACTACCCGCTGGCTAAAGGCAAATTTCCGCACATCTATCCTACATCTGTCTTTCCTCAATCTGAATTTATGCCCTCTCAGGTGATTATTCTGAGCAAGAGGAAGTATCCCATCAGCATTGAGCATGCTCAAACCATTCAAGGCTTTATACACCTCGCTGGTGCCTAGCCTCCAGACACTGTAATTTGCAAAACTTAAGCTCTTTCTTCGTAAGAGCAACCCTTTGTTCCATTCACTAATCTTGTTGCCTTTCTCTGTACTCGTTCCAGTAGCTCTACATCCTTCTTAAAATGAGGCCTCCAGACCTGTATACAGTACTCAAGGTGTGGCCTGACCATTGCCTTATACAAGGGAATAATCACCTCCTTATCCCTACCAGAAAAATTCCTGTATATTATTGACAAGACACCATGAGCTACTCTTGCAGCCCATCTGCACTGCTCAGAGAACTTCATATCTGCCTGCACAATTACCCCCATGTCCTTTTAATTCTCTACCACTGTTGGTGTAGTACCACAGAGTTGATACGTTGCTCTGGGGTTGCTGTTTCCCATATATAGTACTTTTCATTCGTCACCTCTCAGCCCATCTGTTCAACCTTTCCAGATCCTGTTGCAGCCGCATAGCGTCAGTAGTGTCCTTAACAACCCTGCCAACCTTTGTATCGTCTGCAAACTTGGACATTAAGCTTGATATACCATCATCAATATTATTTATAAATACAGAAAACAATAATGGACCCAACACTGAACCCTGAGGTACTCCACTAATAACATTAGTCCACGATGAGCAGTGTCCATTTATTACCACTCTCTGTCTTCTCCCCCTCAACCATCTCTTTATTCATAGCAGCAATTTTCCTCCAGTGCCATACTGCTCCAATTTGTGCAGCAGTCTTCCATGTGCAACAGTGTCAAAAGTCTTTCTAAGATCCAAATATATAATATCAAAGTTGTTCCCTGTATCCAGTTCTTTTGTGACTGCATCATGGTATCCAATCAAATTGGTCAGGCAAGTCTTTCTCTTAACAAAACCATGCTGTGTCCTAGCTCTAACTGAAGTCTTGTCTAGATGATCCTGCAGTGCTTCTTTAACCAGTGTCTCCATTAATTTTCCTGGAACAGTTTTTTTTTTTTTTTTTTTTATGAGAACCCCAAACACGAGAGGTATTAGAACCTATAGTACTTAGTACCATGCTTGGGTTGGAGGTTCAGAAAACGAAAGAAGATATTTGTTGATATTGGACTTGAATTTCTGTAGATTGTAATTTTCAGGAAATACGTATGAAGGAAGGTTGTTCCAGAAAACGGCAGTTGAATGGATAAATGAGGAAGATGAAAAGTTGGTTCTGTGGGTTTGTAGTTGGACAGTAAATGGATGTTGGCTGGTGGCGGCACGTGTTCGGACTGTTTTGAAAGAGAGAGCGGGAATTATAGAAGTCAATTCAGAAGAACAGTGCCCATGGAAGTATCTGTAGAAGAGGCATGCAGCAGAAACAGTGCGTCTATGAGAAAGCGAGTAGAGAGACTCTGTTAGAGATAAATCATTAATTAACCTAACTACCCTCTTCTGAATGGAATCAAGAAGCCTGAGAGAGGTTTTGGGGGCACCACCCCAGATGTGGGAACAATATTCCATGGCAGGGAGGATTTGCGATTTATACAGAGTGAGCAGCTGTTTGGATGAAAAGTAACGCCGAGAGCGAAAGAGAAAACCAAGTTTTTTAGATGCAGAGGAAGCAATATTTGTAATGTGCTTGTGCCAAGAGAGATTAGAAGTCAGGGTAATCCCCAAAAGAGATATATCATTTTGCCTAGAAATCGGAGTGTCACTAAAGATAAGCATAGGAGCAGAAGAATCCTTTTTGCAAGATATAAGACAAGATTGAGTTTTAGAAGGGTTGAAATCAACTAAGTTGTCTTTGCCCCACTGGTGAATTACCTGAAGATCGGCATTTAAGGAATTGGCAGCAGATTTTCGAGAACTTGAAGCTGATTGAGCTGGACAAGGTTTCTCAAAATGGAAAGTTGAATGCAATATGCTATCATCGGCAAAACTATGGATAGGATTTCCAGTCAATGGAAGAAGGTCATTGATATACAAGAGGAAAAGAGTGGGGGAAAGAACTGAACCTTGGGGGACACCGGCATTAGTGGAGAAGTTAGAAGACAGAGAGCCATCTACCATCACCCTCAGTGAGCGATCAGAGAGAAAACTGGATAACCAATTACTAAAAACAGTTGTTAAACTCAAGTCTATAATTACTTGTGTCAGCCTTTGATCCTCCTTTGTGAATTGGGGTCACATTTGCACATCTCCAATCTATGTGTACTTTCCCTGAGTCCAAGTAAGCTCTCATAATTATGGCTAAGGGTTTGCTTACTTCCTTTGTTGCCTCCTTTAATATAACTGGATAGACCCCATCCACCCCAGGTGCCTTTCTTGTGTTTATTTTCAACAATTTCTCATCCACTTTACTCTCAGTTATTACAAGATTTTCTAGGCAGTAAGCCAGAGTTGAATACACCTCTAGCATTCCCCTCTCTGAATAACTCCTCATGTGTGAATGTTGATGCCAAATATTCATTTAGTTTCTTTGCTACCTGAGCAGGATCAGCAACAGTTGAACCATCGATACCAAGTGGACCAATCTGATTCATCCCCTTACTTCTAGAGTTTACATAAGTAAAGAACTCTTTGCTGTTTTTCTTTGCATCCTTTGGCAAAGATTTCTCGTAATCTGCCTTCACCTACCTAACCTCCTTTGTAACTTGGTTACAGATCAGCTTATATCTATCGTAAGCTTCTGTGTCACATGTTAATTTATATGTATCCCATGCATTTTTCTTCTCTTCCATATGTCTCATTAGTTCATCTGACATCCATTTAGGCCTAAACCTTGAACAATATTTCTTAATTGGTATGTAAAGCCTAGTAGCTTCCAAGATAAGTTCTTTGAATGCTTCCCATTTTGAATTTGCTGTTGGTGACATCATCAGTTGGTTCCACTGTATAGAACTTAAATACTGTCTCAGACCATCGTACTCACCTTTATGAAAGCAAAAACTCTTCCCTTTACCAGCAAATACAGTTCACTATACGGTACTCATTTATTAAAGTATAATAATGGTTCTTTATATATACTATATATAGAAATATCAGTTTAAAAAATTGGAATAATAATAATAAAAATTAACAAACATTCTGACAGAACAGCGTGTGTGTCACGGCATAACTTCAGGAATGAGTTCCTCGTATGTAGACAATAAAAATATTTTATACCAACATAGTTCCGGAAATGCTTGGTTTCCGAGTTTTGAAGGTCTGTCTATGACACTTAACTGTTCACATCGCCTTATAGTAATTATTCAAAATCTCCACCTTGTGCCTAAATACAGGCCTCACACGATGTATCATGGACTCGCGAAGACGATGAAAATTCCTGGCATGTTACACACACACACACACACACACACACACACACACACACACACACAAGCACTCCCCGGCTTACATAATACTTGACTTACGGAAATTTGACTTTACGTAAGTTTTTGCCGCCCAGTGGAAACTGGAAAAAAATATATTGGAACTGATTTTGCATCCCGTAGGAATAAATGGCAGTATCATGAAAATATTGCAATGTGAACCCAATAACACTTTGGTTTTTTTTGGTAATTCGTTCCAAGACCTCAGAAGTTGAAATTTTTGCTATATAACTTAGCAGTTTTTCTCTCTAAAACGTCATTTTTATAATGGAAATTGCACTAAACTTTTATCATTCTTATAATTCCATTATAAAAATCAGTTTTGAAAACCTTTGTGATATTTTTCTAAAACACATTTCTGGAGGTCACTACCATAAAACAATAAAAACAATTTGCACTTTCCGGTTTATTGGGCTTTTTTGTTAGCACAATCTATTATAGTTAACTCAATTTTATTGATTTGCGATAATACCAACAAGAATCTTTCTTCATTCCTATTTACTTATTACAATGGTGAAGGGAAAGGGTCTAAGTAAAGTGCAAGTGCTGGCACTGCTAGGAAATGAAACAAAATTGTTTTAGAAATGATGATGATTAATTAAGAAGTACGAAGCAGGACAAAGTTTGTCATCTATTGCACAGAATTAGGTCTCACTGCTTCAACAGTGAATAAGGCGCCTCTGTAGCCAGGTGGGAAGGAGCAGCAGTGCGTAGCACACGCTTCTTGATTAGCCCGGGGTTCGAGCCTGTCACCACCAAATACGGAGGATGCGGAAAGGTCAGGGAATGACCACCGCATATCCCGGAGCAATATGGCCTTAGTTGCTAATGCTCCTAAAAACAAACAAACAAACAATCAACAGTGAATATTATTTTAAAGGGACAGTGCACATATAAAAGAACATGTTAAAGGATCAACACATTTAAAATTAACAGTAATCACAAAACAGCGTTCAGGTGCGATATCAAAGTTGGAAAAGCTATTAATAATATGGATGGAAAATCAGATTCAGAAGCAAGTACCCCTGAGTCCAATTGCCGTTCAAGCAAACACAAGAAGTATTTATGAAGATATTATGCATAAAATACGGCGAACCCCAAGCAAAGTTCGCAAGCAACAGGTGGTTTAATTGGTTCAAGCATTGCGCTGGTTTCCAAACCATTACAGTATGCAGCAAAGTCGCCACTGCCAATTCTGAAGCTGCAGAGAAATTTTGTGATGTGTTGGAAAAAAACCCTTCTAGATCTCCACAGCCCTCAACTTCCGCAGCAGCGTGCCTATGAGCTGGAGCGTTAATTCTGGTAACGATGCTTGCAAGGTAAAACTTGCTGACGTTATGCCTATCTCCTCTCTCTTATTGTAATTTTATAATTTTGTACACTTTTTTATTCTTTCCTGGGCATGAGATAAAAAAAATTTAATGAATAATTCTATTTACTTGTTCATCGAACAGTTCTTTTTTGCATCAATCAAATTCAGCGCGCATAGTTGCAAGTGCTGCATAAGCATTTAGGGAAATTCTGACTTGCTTAATATTCGACTTGCATAAAGTTCCGCAGATCACAACCTTGCGTAATTCGGGGAGTGGCTGTATATATAATGGATTTGTACCAAATTGAAATTAAAGTACTCATTTTCAATAATACAGTTTTAATACTTACTATTTTGCTATTGAAATTTTCACTACAAAACAAAGTGTTTACATGCAAAGGATGAAATTGCTTGTGATCAGACACTAGTATGGGAATATATGGGTTGATGTTTTGGATTGGATTGCCAGAGTACATGTGAACAGGCAAAGTTTTTATGGCTCCAACAAATAGAGAAGTTTTTGCTTTTTTATTGACTTAAATTGGCATATTAATTTATTTTTTAGAGTTTCTTTATATTCCTGGTAACAATACTTTAGTTTCAATTGAATTTAGATAGAGATTTTGTAGGTTATTACTTAGTATCGGTAAGGGTATTAAATCCACGTGTGGACAGGTTTTGCAGCTCCCGCAAACGAAAAGTTTTTAATTATACTTAGCCGCCTTATTGACTTAATTGTTAGATTAAATTATTTTCTATAAGTAGCTTATAGACCTAGTCAAGCTCCGTGGTTTATATTGAATTTAGATAGCGCGATTTGGAAAGTAAATAATACATCATGTCCATAGATTAACCGTTCGTAACTTGCCGCCATTGTTATAAGATACAACGTGTGCTAGTATAAGGTTTAACGGAAAACTAGATAGCAAGTATAGTAGTATCAATTAATCAGTAAAATTTATTAATCTTATTAAATTTCATTGTCAGTTGAATTGTACTTTTTTAACTGAATAAATATAGCGACCTAGTTATTACAAACATAACATCAAAAATTAATACATATAAGTTGACAGGGGATAAGAAAATCATATAATGTAACTCAGAGATAATATTCAATACCGAAATACATATGTTTGTTTGTTATTTGGTTTTTAGGAGCATTAGCAACTAAGGCCATATTGCTCCGGGGATATGCGGTGGTCGTTCCCTGACCTTTCTGCATCCTCCGCATTTGGTGGTCACGGGCTCGAACCCCGGTCGAATCAAAATTTTAAAAATTTTTATTTGAAATGTGTCTCTTCTGTTTGACCAATGAAACCACAGTTTGAGTATTGTTAGTCAGACCAAGTTTTAACTTAATGCATTTCTAATTTAGTAGTCATTTTTATATATTTTCTGTTAAGATGGAGAAAAGTTGCCCAGTTGCCAGAAAAAACTTAAAATATTTTTAAATGTAACATGATATACTTGTTCCTGCAGAATGTACCCTTTATGCTCCAGGAAGTGTTTGAGAATGAGAAATACCTTAGACCTATGATAAAGATGATTACATCATAATATTATTGCAGTCAGTGAATTTCTCGAGCCTCCCTGAATCCTTCACAACAACACTTCCAATTTGAAGTCCCAAACTTATTACTACTAAATTTGATTTTTATATTTGGCCCATAAGAAATTAGTGTTTTTAAATGCAAGTATACCTTCATAACCTTTTTAATATAATTTTGTCATCGTAAAATTTTCCAAATAAAAATAATACAAGTATGTTTATTTTAACGTTTTAAAGCAGGGCTGTCCATCTGGCAGCTCATTGGTACCTAAAATAAGAAAATATGTAAAATAATAAAAAAATTATTAAAATTATTATATCAGTAAAGCAACTCATGAGTGAGTGCCCAATTTTGACCCTATTTGTTAACAGATAATTAAAGTAATTTAAAGTAAGTATTTCTTACTTTAAATTACTTTGATTATACATACAGCCAAAAAAAAAAAAAAAAAAACTTTCCCATTTCACTGATCCATTCACTCCAAATGTTTGTCTAGTTCAGTCTTCAATTTATTTAAGCTATCAACTTCAACAACAACAGATGGAAGTCTGTTCCAGCAATCAACTACCCGCTGGCTAAAGGCAAACTTCCACACATCTATTCTACAACTGTCTTTCCTTAATTTGAATTTATCCCCCCCCCCAAGTTCTTAGTCTGAGCAAGCGGAAGTATCCCGTCAACATTGAGCCTGCTGAAACCA
The DNA here is from genome assembly GCF_048544385.1 of Mastigoproctus giganteus. Taxonomy (NCBI): domain Eukaryota; kingdom Metazoa; phylum Arthropoda; class Arachnida; order Uropygi; family Thelyphonidae; genus Mastigoproctus; species Mastigoproctus giganteus. Next base: position 89,574,423 of record NC_143587.1, on the reverse strand, counting down.
TTCAAGGCCTTATATACCTCGCAGATGCCTAGTCTCCAGATGCTGCAACTTACAGAACTTAAGCCTTTCTTCATAAGTGCACCCCTTTGTTCCTCTCACCAATCTTGTTGCCCTTCTCTGTACTCGTTCTAGCAACTCTACATCCTTCCTAAAATGAGGCCTCCAAATCTGTTTACAGTACTCAAATATATATATATATATATATTTACAGATGCACACACACCATAGTAAATAGTGTGAATTATAATTTGCATTTTAAAAATTTTAATATCCACCCCTCCACACTATAAAAAATTAAGCAGTGAATAATTAGCAAGCTACTGGTTGGTTTTCATGTCATTGTCACCAGTTTTATTTATAAACTCTTTAAACATTATCTGATACTACTTCAGTTGTCATTATAAATTATTAAGGTGAAATAATATTTAGAGAACCAAAAATGATATTGTGCTTTAATTTTTTTTTTGTCCAATTTTTATATCATATAAAAGGGGGTAACTTCACAGTAATAGTTTCATTAATTATTTATGCAATTAGTAAAATGATAGTGCATTAAATTATAACAAAAAAAATTCAATAAATATTATTTTTTGAATATAAAATTAATTTTGAAAATTCATATATGAGTGTTATTTAAAAAAGTTTTTTATTTTACATAATTTTATCTTTCATTATTTCACATAATACTTATATATATATATATATATATATACAGATGCACACACACCATAGTAAATAGTGTGAATTATAATTTGCATATTAAAAATTTTAAATAGATTTTACACTACTTTTCATCATAAAGTGCAGCTACCCCTTTTATTATCCTCCATAAATTGTATGTATGGATTTAGTGTGTGTGTGTGTGTGTGTGTGTGTGTGTGTGTGTGTGTGTGTGTGTGTGTGTGTGTGTGTGTGTGTGTGTAACTAGATTGCTTGTGTATATATATAAAAAACTCCTCACATGCTCTGTGTACACTGTTAATTTTTGCTTGACTGTTCAGCATGCTTAATGTGAGAACAGCATGCATTGCCCGTTTTGTCGTATAAAGGCATGTTGGCTGTATGTAGTGATGTGTTACTGTGACCTGCATGGTGTCACTGTGTACTATCCAGTAGTTCCTCCCTCCTTACCTCTTAGTATATCACAAATTCAAAGCCATTATTGTCAGTCACAGTGGTGACATGTAAAGCAAGGTCAAGTATCCTATCCAGCATTCCATGTAGTATCTCTACTACTATGCATCTGACTGATGTTTGCTCTATATGGGACCTCTCTCACCCTAACATGGTATGATGTGACAGTTTACACAGTGAGATATATATAATTAATTGGTTATGGAAAAATAATTACAGAAAATGTGAAAAGGAAACAGCTCAAAAACTTCGGTTCTTGAAGTGACACCAACAACAGCAAAATTAAAAATGTGTATTTTCTGCATTTCTGTCCTCGTGCGTGTGTGTGTGTGAGAGAGAGAGAGAGTGAGAGATTGGTTACATTAAAATGATTGCAATAATTATCACCAGTTTCTTTCTTACTTCATTGTATATGAGCAGCAATGTTATGACTACTGTTTTCTTCTTACATATTTTACCTATAGGTTTAGTATAATAATGCTAATTCTAAGGAAAGAAGTGGTAGGGAAAATTTATATTTAAAAATTGACTTTGCATTAGTAGGATTAGCTTGAGAAAGCTTTAATGCATATAAACCATCATGAATATTAATAGCCTATATGAAAAAATATTGCAGTTGTACATGCATTTGTATATTTGTGTTGCATCATCTAGGCATTGTGCAGTCTTATGTGTATTACTATTTTCTATACATCCTGTGTATGTTAAATTGCACATTTCTCTAGATCTTTATTTATCTATTTTCACTTCCTGGTTATGTCATAGGATTGCTGATTCAAATTTGCACATGTTCACAAATGTTGTAAAGCACTTTTTCTTGGCACTTTTTTTTTTTTTTTTTTTTGTTCCCCCTCCTTTTCTTTTAAGCTTGTCAGATTACATTCTTTGTACCTTGTAATCGTTTGCCAGCGAGGTATTCCCGTGGATTTCAGTTGCATGCATTTCTTTTTCCATTTTTCACTCTAAGTGGATGCTTGTTTACACTATCAAGGTGCCCTCGGACAGGATAGAAAAAAATTTTGTGTTGATTCCCCCTTTTTTTTCCCATAATGTACCTAAAATGTGGAATTGTTTCACTTAAATAAAATGAGATCAGTAGTTATATTTATGGATTTAAAAGTTTTTCTTGTGTAATACTTTCTAAAGTATGTCATTGTAAGTTATTCTGTATTATAAGAAAAAAATTAAGTTTAAAAGTATTTGACCAACTGCTTTAACTAATTTTATAAAGTGCCGTGTTTCCATTCTATAGGAGGTTAATAAAAAAATTTAGGCTATCATTAAAATACTGCAGCATTTTTCTTTAATAACAGGACTTTAAAAGTCATTTCTAAATAGGATAGCTCTCATTGTAGGGTTAGCTTCCTTCTAATTTCACAGTGATTACTCAAGTTTCTGCAGCAGGTTCAGGTCATTATGGTCTGTAATATGTGGAAACTGTGTTAGAGGGACAGTGCTATGTCCAGCTTTATTTCTTCCTAGTGCACTCCTCAGGCATCTGAATCTGTTGCTGGCACCACTGAAGACATCGAGCAGCCCTCGTAGTCTGGGTCCCTCCCATGGCCCAAACGTCTCCACCTGGGTATTGCAGTTCTTATCTATCTCTTGGGCATGCCACATTGTAGAACGTGCTAGTTGTGGTTTTGTCCCTGTGTTTCATGTCTTGAAAATGTTCTGGGGAAGCTCTTTCCTCTAAAACTTAATGCTACAAGTTATATAGAAGTAAAACTTTATTAAATATTTCTCTTCAGATTTTGTACATCATCTGCTTTTTGTATTTTAGTTTTTTTTTTTTTTTTTTTTTGTTCTTGTTTTTATTCTTAATTATTATTTGGCTCATTTCATCTTTTTTTTTGTTCTTGTTTATTTGTTTGGGTTTTTTTTTTTTTTTTTTTTTTGTAATCTTAAAAGAATTAATATAATCATGCCATACTTTTAATTTTGAACCATTTTAATGCTTTGATTGCTAGCTTCCAGCTTTTAAGTTAAGGCTTTGCAATTATAACTGAATATATCCATAATTGTTTATAAAACAAATTACAGTTGTGCCCCCCGTATCCACTGATTCAGTTACCCGCGGTTAACCACGGAAAAAAATCCGAAAAGCTTAAGACTTACTACTCGCATGTCCAATGCGATGCTGCCCATTATTTTTTACGATGTCAATTTTAAATCTAATAGCTTCCCTTTATTTTTTACAATGTCGCGTACGGTTTGGTCACCAACATTATAATGGTTGTTTAGAGATTTAACGGATGCACCGTTTTCAAACTTTTGAATAATTTCAAGTTTTTGTTTTATTGAAAGCACAGCTCTTGCATTTGCCCATCATTTTCACGATTTCTAAACAAAAAAATAAATAAATAAAAAAATATATAGTTACTATAAAAAAAAAAAAAAAAAAAAAATCCAACATACCTGACATAAATAACGAAACAAAATTTGTCCTTTTGCAGTGCGACAGAACATAACAATCAACGCGACGCACTAAATCAAACTAAACATTTGGTTTCTTCTTTTTTATATTTTTTTTTAGCGATAGGTGTGAAGTCAGTGGGGATTGCAAGATAATAGGTACACTAATCTCCCAATGACAACTTATAATGCCGGTTCTTGTCGCTTATTTACAACTTGCAAAATATCTGTATATCTGTTTATACCTATTCTAGTTATTACTTGAATTTTATGATTTCTGCTTGATTTTTTTTTTTTTTTTTTCAATTTGGAATCTTGAAGTTTCCCCGTTAATCCAATCCCGGTAAATCGAGTCTGCTGTGCTTCATTATTACCGTATTTAATGTTGATAATATCTTACTGTGTGTTTAATTTATCAATTAAACTTGATTATACATATGTATGTACAAGAAAATCACGTTATATGTGGGATCAGCAGGTGTTCGCTTATATCCACGGTTTCAGCCATCCACGGTAGGTCTTGGAATGAATCCCCCACGGATACGGGGGTCTTACTGTACTCATTTTACATGTTGGTAAACATTTGAATTATCTGAATAAATGTCTGAATGAAAATATAATACAATGATAATGGTAAACAATTTACAATAGACTGTTTTTTATCCACAAGATATTCTATATAAGTCTCTGATGCAAGTGATAAATGCAGATATAATTTTATAGTATGAATATTTGAATACCTATACCAGAATAAATTTTGAAATGCAGCTCCTGAGTAGAAGTAGTTTTAATATTTTTAAAATGCATTGTCTCATTACCTTATCATCATCTTGAGAAATCATTTTTGTTCGGGCATTAATGTCACTTATTTACAAATTTATTTCTTCCTTTACAAAAATAGAAAAGAATTCACAGTTTTATATTTGAAAATATTTATTGTTCTCAGAGAATAAAAGAGAAACAAAGGGTATAAAAAAGAATTGTTATAAAAGGTAGGGATGCCCTGAGATGAACCTTACTCAATTTAAAAAATGTCTACTTACTAGCATCTTATAATGAGTTATGTTACCTTCATCCACCAGAGATGGTGAATACCAGTAACATAGCTCATTCTATATAATTTATATCACCAATTCTATATAATTATATAGCTCATTCTATATAATTTATAAATCAAATTCATAAAATTTAAGAACAATTTCAAAAGAAAAAATAAATAGGTATTATGGACATCAGCTTATTGACTACACTATTAGGCCATTACAGAATTGTCTCTGTGCAATTCAGACCATAGTCAAAAGAGCCTAAGAGTAATTTTTCCACTGATTTTTATAAAATACCAGTCATTCAATCATTAATAACTATATTTGGTACTATTTCATGTTCCTCAGGAGACCGAAGAAGTAATTTTTTAAATTACTTATATGGTTAATGATAAGGTTATTTATTTGGCACTATCAGGAATCTCATGACTAAGATTAAATCTCGTTTTGCAGTTGTACCATTACAGCATACTTGAATTTTGAGACCATTTGAAGACTTAGAGTGTTTTAGGGCTAAAGGTGAGATATAACAAAAACAATGCCATTTCACTTACTTTGGTGGTTCACTACGACCCAAAATGATGCAATGCACAAACTTGTTTGTTTAGACCATCTGAAGTTTGTATGTTAGGTGTCTTTATTATACCATCTCATATTGTGAAATCTTTCACAAATTGCTTTCCTGTTATACTTCAAATAAGTAATGCTTCCCCATTAGAGTCTGCTGTTACTTATTCTCAGTTGAGTACTTACTACCCAGACAGCACCATTTCAGAACTGTTTGGCTTCTAATCATCTTTGTATGTCATGAACTTTTTTTTTTGTAACCAGAAAAGGTAAGTAGGTTACCAGAGATATAAGAGCTGACCTGCAACTGTACTACCTCAATTTTAATTTATACCCCCTCGTGTGTGTAGTCTGAGCAAGAGGAATTGTTTCATCAGCATTCAGCTTACTCAATCCATACAAAGCCTTGAACAGCCCAATCAGATCACAGGTGCCTAGTCTCCAGATGCTGCAGTTTGCTTAACTTAAACCTTACCTGGTAAGAGCACCCTTTTACTCCACACCAAGCTTGTTGTTCTCAACAGATCTATATCCTAAATTTCAATAGCAAAAGCTTAATTTGACATTCTGTAATTATCTAATGTCAGATCTACATCCTTACTAAAATGAGCCTATCAGACTTGTATGCATTACTCAAGATGTGTCTTAAACATTGCTTTGCATAATGGGATAATCACCTTATCCCTACTGGCAAAATTCTTGTGTATTATTGACAAAACTACATGAGCTGGCCTGGCAGCCTCTCTGCACTGCTCAGAGAACTTCATATCTGACTTCACAATTACCACAGGCCTTTTTCATTCTCCACTGCCCTGAGTATGTTATCACACAGCTGGTACACTAATCTGGGATTACTGCTCCCTGTATGAGTCCCCTGCATTTGTCAATATTAAACTTCAATTGCCACCTCTCAGCTCATCTGCCTAATTTGTCTCAATCTTGTTGCAGTAGCATATCCTGGTTACTCTGATTAAATACCTTGGAAACTTTTGTATCATCTGACAACTTATACATTAAGCCTAATATGCCTTCATCAATATTATTAATGAATATAGAATACAACAATGGGCCCCAGCACTGCACCCTGGTCAACACTGCTAATAAAATTAGACCAAGAAGAGCAGCAGTGCCCATTGATAGCCACTCTCTGTCTGATCTCACTCAACTATCCCATTTTCCATAGCAGCAGCTTGACCTTAATGTCACACTGCTCCAAATTGTATAGCAGTCTTTTATGTGCACAGTATCAAAAGCTTTTCTGAAATATAAGTATATGATTTCAGAATTATTGTTTTTCTCCTGTTTCTTTGTTACTGCATCATTGTATTCAATTAGATTGGTCATTGCTTCTGTAACCAGTGACACCATTATTTTCCCTAGAACAGAAGTCAAACTAATAGGTCTGTAATTACTGATGTCTCCATTTGATCACACTTTGTGAATTGGGGATATATTTGCATATTCCCAGTCCATAAGGACTTGAATCAGGCATAGTCTCATAATCATGGCTAAAGATTAGCTTACCTCTTTTGCTGCCTCATTTAATATAACTTTAGAGATTCCTTCCACCCCGAGGTGCATTTCTTACATTTAGCTTCAGCAATTTCTCCTCGGCTCCCTGCCAGAATTTGACATTCACTTCTGGCATCTCCATCCCCAGAAAATTCCTCATCTGTGAATGTAGATGCAAAATAACCATTCAGTTTGTTTATAACCTGAACAGAATTATCAACAGATAATCCATTCATATCTAGTGAACTAATCTGATTCAACTCCTTCGTTCTATTGTTTACCAAACTAAATAAGTCTGTGCCATTTTCTGCATACTTTGCCAGTGACTTCTCATAATCTGCTGTAGCTTGCCTAACCTCCTTTGTGACTTGATTGCAAGCTGGTTTATATCTACTGTAGGCATCTACATTATCACGTGATAATTTTTATGGCATCCCATGCATTTTTATTTGTGATCACAAGTCTCATCAGTTCATCTGACATCTGTTTAGGTCTATGCCTTGAACTGTATCTTTTAGTGTAAAAAGCCTATTAGCTTCTACTATTAATATTAGCTTATTAACTTCTACAGGAGAGATCCCCGTTAGTTTAACTCCTGTTCTGGAGAAAATAATAGAGTCATTGGTTAAAGAGGTGATACAGGATCACCCAGACAAGACTGCAGTAATAGTTTAGACACAGCATGAGTTTAAGGGAAAGTCTTGTCTGACCAATTTGATTGGATACTACGATGTAGTCACAAAGGAATTGGATGCAAAAAATAATTTTGATATCATATACTTGGATTTCAGGAAAGCTTTTGATACTGTTGCACATGGAAGACTGCTGTACAAATTGGAGTGGTATGGCATTAAGGGCAAGTTGCTGCAATGGATAAAGGAATGGTTGAGTGGGAGACAGCAGAGAGTGGTATTAAATGAAGACTGCTCTACGGGGACTAATGTTATTAGTGGATTAGCTTACCTCTTTTGCTGCCTCATTTAATATAACTTTAGAGATCCCTTTCACCCCGAGGTGCATTTCTTACATTTAGCTTCAGCAATTTCTCCTCGGCTCCCTGCCAGAATTTGACTCACTTCTGGCATCCCCATCCCTAGAGCCCCACGGCGAACCCTGGGGTTCGGCATGGGGCTCATTGTTGTTTTGTGTATTTATCAATTTGAATGAAGGTATATTAGGCTCAGTGTCCAAGTTTGCAGATGATACAAAGGTTGGCAGGGTTGTTAATGACAGTGTGCTACTGCAACAGAATCTAGAAAAGTTGGGCAGATGGGTTGAGAAGTGGCAACGGAAGTTTAACATTGACAAATGTAAAGTACTGCATATGGGTAGAAGTAACCCCAGAGAAACATACCAACTGTGCGGTGAAAAAAAAATCTTGTTTATACTCCAGCATGACCACCAAGTCAGTAGAGTTTACAATAAATCAATGGCGCCTCCGTAGCCAGGTGGGCAGGAGCAGCAGTGCATAGCACACACTTCTTGATCAGACTGGTGTTCGAGCCCATGCCCACCAAATACAGAGGGTGCGAAAAGGTCAGGGAATGACCCCTGCATATCCCTGGAGCAATATGGCCTTAGTTAGTAATGCTCCTAAAAACCAAATAACAAACAATAAATCAATCAATACAAATTGCTAATCATATTTAGCAGTCACAGGCTCGAACCCCAGTCAACTCAAAGAGCATGTGCTAACGCAGTCACGCTCCTGACCATTCAGCTATGTCAGGCCTAGTGCTACACTAAGGGTGGTAGAAAATGAAAAACACCTGGGAGTAACTGTTGCAGTTAGATATAAAGTTTTCTGAGCAATGCAGACAGGCTGCCAGAGCAGGTCATGGGGATATTGTCAATGATATACAGGAATTTTGCTAGTAGGAAAAAGGAGGTGATTATCCCTTTGTATAAGGCAGTGGTCAGGCCACACCTTGATTACTGCATACAGGTCTGGAGACTTCATTTTAGGAAGGATGTATAGTTGCTAGAATGAGTACAAAGAAGGGCAATAAGTTTGGTGAGAGGAACAAAGGGGTACGCTTACGAAGAATGGCTTAAGTTCTGTAAGTTGCAGCATTTGGAGACTAGGCACCTGCGAGGTGCTCTGATCGAGGTGTACAAGGTCTTGAATGGTTTGAGCAGGCTCAATGTCGATGGGCTACTTTCTCTTGCTCAGACTAAGAACCTGAGGGGGGCATAAATTCAAATTGAGGAAAGACAGTTGTAGAATAGATGTGCAGAAGTTTGCCTTTAGCCAGCGGGTAGTTGATTGCTGGAACAGACTTCCATCTGTTGTTGTGGAAGTTGATAGCTTAAATAAATTGAAGGCTGAACTAGGCAAACATTAGGAGTGACCGGATGGGTGAAATGGGAAGTTTTTTTTTTTTTTTTTTCCTGATTCTGTATGAGCTTGTTTTCTTGCATCATATGCTTCAATTAATGCCAATACATCCCTGAATGTTTCCATTTAGAATTTGCTGTTAGGTACCTCATCAGTTGGCCTGCTGCATAGAATTTAAAAATGTCTGAGCCACTACAGTTAACTTCGTGAAAGCTAAAGCTGTTTCCCTTGCCTTTGACAATAGTTACATTTTTAAATAAATTCCACATCAATACATGATCACTGCCAACTAGTGGGTCTTATATCTACAGATTCTGAATGCATAATGAGTCACTGTTGATAATCAGCTTAAGAGTATCTTTCGCTTGTTGCTTCCTCTAACATGCTGGTGTAGGAAATAATTATCCCCCAGATTCACCAAAGGCTTGGCACTGTGTGAGTCACCAGTTCACATGGTCCAGTCAGTTATGACGAAAGTTAAATTTCCCCATTGTAACTCATTCTTATTTACTGGCCCACTCTAGCTGTCTGTACAATTGTTTTGTTATATTCATCACAGACGTTAGGCCTATAGTATACTCCTATTTTTCCAGTGCTTATATCACTGGAAAAATCCAGACTGACTCAGCATTGCACTGACAACCCATGTCCACTGGATGCAGTGGCTTAGACTTTGTGCTTTCTAACTAAGAGCATAACCCCTTCCTGCCCTGTCTGTCTTTTCTGTACACATTGTACTCCCCTTATTCAAATTCTGTATCACTTATATCTGATTGACACCATCTCTCTGATATCCCTACAATGTCTGCATTTGATGACTTGGCCAGTATTTCAAATTCATCAAATTTATTTACTACACTCTTAGCATTAGTGTGCATGCAAGTTTACATGCAACTCTTTTTGCACTTAGTAATTCGAACATTACCACTCTTAAACCCGGGGAAGAGGGGCCCCCATAATTTAGAGGACCCTGCATTTCACAAACACACACAAAAAAAAAAAAAAAAAAAAATATATATATATATATATATATATAAATTTATTAAATAAGTGATAAAAACTGAAATATTCAAAATCAAATCACATAAAATAATTGTTAAGAATGACATACACAACCAAGCGAATATCACTTTATCTTGAATGGAATATAGGAATTGTTGTTATTTGGTTTTTAGGAGCATTAGCAACTAAGGCCATATTGCTCCGAGGATATGCAGTTGTCATTCCCTGACCTTTCCGCATCCTCCGTATTTGGTGGTCACAGGCTCGAACCCCAGTCTAATCAAAAAGCTTGTGCTATGCACTGCCGCTCCTGCCCACCTAACTACGGAGGCGCCAAATATAGGAATGGAAACTAGAATGTCTGAATGCACTTAATTCGTCAGTCATGCATTCACAATGGCCGTGCAACCACTGAGCCACTCTGTGTAATAAGAACAAGTGGGCACCTCTGTCACTCGGAATCTAATGCTCAATGCTGGCACAGTGCTGAGTGCCAAATCCGAGTGACAATTCCAGTTCCGACAATTGTCTCGAGTGACAATTCCAGTTGCTACTGCCTCAGCAGAGCAAAGTTTCCCAAAATTGAAATTAATAAAAAACTATCTAAGAACTGCAGTGACTCAAGAAAGGTTGTCTAATTTGACATTACTGTCAGTAGAACACAAATTATGAGAAAATCTTGATTATAACAACATAATTAGTGATTTTGCTGAAATGGAAGCAAGAAAAATAAATTTAAATGGAATAAATATATAATAATTTATGAATTATGTATGTCTTTATTTTATTATGCATACTTCTAAGGAATCCTCCTAACATCGCCAGCCCATCAACAGAACACCCAAACATGCATGCGCAATAATAATTAAATTCAGTCATCTTTGATAATTTGCCGACTTTCAGTCATATGTTAACTTACTTGTTAACAGGAGAGATTGCTTCTACAGGGATGGGATACACTTAAATAGAAAGGGTGCAAGAATATTTGCTGATGCTATCGAGGCAGTGTTATGGGGGTCGGAAAACTGCTAGATTGGGGGGATACAAGGACTAATAGATTAACAGTAGCCACTGGCAGAGGTGAAAGTGATTCTTGCACTGCTTCTATTGGAATGAGCAGCAGCCTGGAAAATAAGATGCAGGATATTTCAGAGACTGCTGGGAATCATTGGGGTACAAGTAAACACATGGGTTGTGTTAGGATAGCTAAGAAAAAGAACAGGTGCATGTATACTTGCACATACAACAATGCTAGGAATTTAGTAATTAAATTTGATGAATTTGAGGTATTGCTCAAAACATCAAAGACAGATATTGTTGGGATTTCAGAGACGGGGTGTCACACAGATATAAGGAGTGCAGAGCTGGAATTTGGGGAGTACAATGTCTACAGGAAGGACAGACAGGATAGGAAGGGAGGAGAAGTTATGCTATTAGTTAAGAAACATAAAATCCAAGGAAGCGAAGCCAGTCAATATCGCTGGACAGTGCAGTGTCAAGTCAGTTCGGTGTGACATAAGCATTGGGAGATCAAAATTGAGAGTAGGAGTGTGCTATAGGCCTAATGACTCTGATGAGTATAATAAGAAACTGTACAGGGAAATAGAGTGGGCCAGTAAATCAGAGAGTCTTATAATGGGGGATTTTAATTTCCCAGATATTGACTGGAATTTGGGGGCTGGTCACTCACACACAAGCAAGGCTTTTGTGGATTTATTGGATGATTGTTTCTACATCAGCATGTTCAGGATGCAACTAGAGGGAGTAATACTCTTGATTTGATTATCAATAGTGATTCTTCATGCATTAAGGATCTGCAGATAAATGAATCACCAGGTGGCAGTGATCACAGTGTGCTGAAGTGGGATTTACTCAAAGAGGTAACTACCATTAGGGGTAAAGGGAAGGGTTATTGCTTTTGTAAAGGCGACTACGATGGGCTGAGACAGTATTTAAATTCTGTACAGTGGGACCAACTGATGACGTTACCAAAAGCAAATTCAAAATGGGAAGCATTCAAAGAACTTATCTTGGAAGCTACTAGGCTTTACATACCAACTAAGAAATATTGTTCAAGGTTTAGGCCAAAATGGATGTCAGATGAACTAATGAGGCATATGGCAGAGAAGAAAAATGCATGGGATACATACAAATTAACACATGACACAGAAGCCTATGATAGATACAAGTTGATATGCAACCAAGTTACAAAGGAGGTTAGGCAGGCGAAGGCAGATTACGAGAAATCCTTGGCAAGGGATGCAAAGAAAAACAGCAAAGAGTTCTTTACTTATGTAAACTCTAGAAGGAAGGGGATGAATCAGATTGGTCCACTTGATATTGATGGGTCAAGTGTTGATGATCCTGCTCAGGTAGCTAACAAACTAAATGAATATTTTGCATCGACATTCACACATGAGGAGTTATTCAGCGAGGGAAATGCCAGAGGTGTATTCAACTCTAGCAGTAAGCTACAGAATCTTGAAATAACTGGGAGTAAAGTGGAGGAGAAACTGTTGAAGATAAACACAAGAAAGGCACCCGGGGTGGATGGGATCTATCCAGTTATATTAAAGGAGGCAGCAAAGGAAGTAAGCAAACCCTTAGCCATAATTATGAGAGCTTCCTTGGACTCAGGGGAGGTACCCATAGACTGGAAATGTGCAAATGTGACCCCAATTCACAAAGGAGGATCAAAGGCTGACACAAGTAATTATAGACCTGTGAGCTTAACTTCTGTTCCAGGAAAATTAATGGAGGCACTGGTTAAAGAAGCACTGCAGGATCATTTAGACAAGACTTCAGTTATAGCTCAGACACAGCATGGTTTTGTTAAGAGAAAGACTTGCCTGACCAACTTGATTGGATACTATGATGCAGTCACAAAAGAACTGGATGCAGGGAATAACTTTGATGTTATATACTTGGATCTTAGAAAGGCTTTTGATACTGTTGCACATGGAAGACTGCTACACAAATTGGAGCAGTGTGACATTGGAGGCAAATTGCTGCTATGGATAAAGGGGTGGTTGAGGGGGAGAAGACAGAGAGTGGTAATCAATGGACACTGCTCATCGTGGACTGATGTTATTAGTGGAGTCCCTCAGGGCTCAGTGTTGGGTCCATTATTGTTTTCTGTATTTATAAATGATATTGATGATGGTATATCGGGCTTAATGTCCAAGTTTGCAGATGATACAAAGGTTGGCAGGGTTGTCAAGGACACTACTGACACTATGCTGCTGCAACAGGATCTGGAAAGGTTGAGCAGATGGGCTGAGAGGTGGCAAATGAAGTTTAACATTGACAAATGCAAAGTACTACACATGGGAAACAGCAACCCCAGAGCAACGTATCAACTCTGTGGTACAACACTGACAGTGGTGGAGAATGAAAGGGACTTGGGGGTGGTTGTGCAGGCAGATATGAAGTTCTCTGAGCAGTGCAGACGGGCTGCAAGAGTAGCTCATGGAGTATTGTCAATGATATACAGGAATTTTTCCAGCAGGGATAAGGAGGTGATTATTCCATTGTATAAGGCGATGGTCAGGCCACACCTGTATACAGGTCTGGAGGCCTCATTTCAAGAAGGATGTAGAGCTGCTGGAACGAGTACAGAGAAGGGCAACAAGATTAGTGAATGGAACAAAGGGGTGCTCTTACGAAGAAAGGCTTAAGTTTTGCAAATTACAGTGTCTGGAGACTAGGCACCAGCGAGGTGATCTGATAGAGGTGTATAAAGCCTTGAATGGTTTAAGCATGCTCAATGCTGATGGGATTCTTCCTCTAGCTCAGAAAAATCACCTGAGAGGGCATAAATTCAAATTGAGGAAAGACAGATGTAGGATAGACGTGCGGAAATTTGCCTTTAGCCAGGGGGTAGTTGGTTGGTGGAACAGACTTCCATCCCTTGTTGTGGAGGTTGATAGCCTAAATAAGTTTAAGGCTCAGCTGGACAGGTATTTTGAACGAACAGAGGGGTGAAGTGGAAGTGGTTTTTTTTTTTTTTTTTTTTTTTGGCTGATGCTGCCTAAGCTTGCTTTCTTGCATCAAATGCCTCTACTAATGCTAATGCTAATATAAAAATCATAACTTTACACGTATTTTTCAATTTTGTCATTATGAAGGTGTATTTTTCAAGGAAGGAGGATATAACATATTTTATTTAACAGCTCGTTAGCTTGATTTATAACTTTTAAATATTTAGACATATAGTACGTTGACCTCCATTTATACTCTTGCCTTGGGCCCTGCAAATGTTAGGGGTGGACCTTAATTCAAACATAGTTAATGTATTTGATTGTTCTAAGAGAAGCAGTGCAAGAATTACTTTCACCTCTGTCCATTGTTACTATTAATCTATTAGTCTGTTTATCCCTTCAGGCCAGCAGTTTTTGTACCCACCTAACACTACCTTGATAGCATCAACCAATATTCTTTTACCCCTTCTATTTAAATATATTCCATCTTGTAGAAACATTTTCTCCTGTTAACAAGCAAAGACCACACTGAGAAAAATTCTCCTCCATTAGCCTTGTGCAATCTCTCCAGGGCCAAATTGATTGACAGGGCTCTCATCATGTACTCCTTCCTGTTTTTTCTTGGCAGGATCGCAGACATTTTCAATTTAGATCCTAGCTCAGGACTTTTTCTCAAGAAAACAATAAGTGGGAGTGATGGTTCGATTCCAATCCACAGCTCTGAATAGACTGGTGCCTTAAACCAGCTCTTAGATTGATTGGATATACTATCTATATAAGAGTGTATTTCTTAGCATTAGTATTAGTAGATGCATACAATGCAAGAAAGCAAGCTTATGCAGAATCAGAAAAAAAAAAAACAAAAAAAAAACAGCCTTTCCATTTCACCAAGCCAATTCACTCCAAAAGTTTGTCTAGTTCTGCCTTGAATTTGTTTAAGCTGTCAACTTCCTCAGCAACAGATGGAAGTTTATTCCAGTAATCAATCAACTGCTGGCTAAAGGCAAATTTCCACACATCTGTTCTACAACTGCCTTTCCTCAGTTTGAATTTATGGCCCCTCAGATGCGTAATCTGAGCAAGAGGAAGAATTTCATCAGCTTTGAGCCTGCTCAGACCATTCAAGACATTATACATTAGATCACCTTGCATGTGCCTAGTCTCCAGATGCTGCAATTTACAGAACTTAAGCCTTTCTTCATAAGAGCATCCCCTTGTTCCCTTCACCAGGCTTGTTGCCCTACTCTGTACTCATTCTATCAACTGTGCATCCTTCTAAAATGAGGTTTCCATACCTGTACCCAGTACTCAGTGTGGCCTGACCATTGCCTTATACTTCAGGATAACACCTCCTAATCCCTGCTAGCAAAATTCCTGTGTATCATTGACAGTACCCCTTTACCTGCCTGGCAGTCTCTCTGCACCACTGAGAAAACTTCATATCTGACTACACAATTGTCAGTGTTGAGGCTATCATTGGTTCCTAAATTTTTCAATGAATGATATTGAAGAAGACATATCAGACTTAATGTCCAAGTTTGTGGATGATACAAAGGTTGGCATGGGTTGTTAATGACAATATGCTACTGAAACAGGATCTACAAAAGTTAGGCAGATCGGCTGAGAAATGGCAGTGAAGTTTAACCTTGACAACTGGAAAGTGCTGCATATTGTTAGCAGTAAACCCAGGTAACATCCCAACTATGTGGTGTTACATTCATTTTAGTGGAAAATGAAAGAAAAGATAAGAAGTCCTCTGAGCAGTCCACAAAGCTGCCATGCCAACTCATGGGATTTTGTCAATGATATATAGGAATTTTTCTAGCAGGGATAAGGATGTAATTATCCTATTGTATAAAGCAGTGGTCAGGCCATATCCTAGATATAGAGCCCTCGTTTTTTGGAAAGATGTAGAGCTGCTTGAATGACTACAGAGAAGGAAAATGAGGTTGGTTGTGAACCAAGGGTGCTCTTACCAAGAAAAGCTTCAGTTCAGCAAACTGCGCTAGACTAGGCACCTGCAAAGTGATCTGATTGAGGTTTTTAAAGGCCACAATGCTGATGGGAGTCTTCCTCCTGTTTAGACTACACATGTGAGGGGCATAGAAATTAAAATTGAGTTGAGAAAGAACATTTGCAGAATAGATGTGCAGAAGTTTGCCTTTAGCCAGTGGGTGGTTGTTGCTGGAACAAACTTCCATCAGTTGTGGAAACTGATAGCTTAAATAAATTCAAGAATGAATTAAACAAACAATTGGAGGGAATGGATAGGTGAAATGTAAAGTGTTTTTGCTCTGTCTCATGCCTTCTTGGATCATATTCCATATTCCACAACTAATGCTAACTCGTCATGTAAACTTTACAATTTGAAAGATTGATGACTCTTTGTTAAACAAGGCTTCCACAACATTGATTATAATAATAAACTTCGATTGCATGGAAGTTTATTTGAGTACTCAATTAACTCTCTGCTTGAATGCAAATTTTCAATAGTAACATATGACATTGTCACTATTGAACCAATTGACACTGGTGCAGAAGAACTTCAGCCTAATGGAAAAGAGTTTTAGACTAAGACTTGATAAGAAGAGAAATGCATGGGATGCATTTAAATTATCAGGTTATACAAGAATACCTATGGTAGATATAAGCTGCTGAGCAAGCTTATGCAGCATCAGCCAAAAAAAAAAAAAAAAACCCACTTCCACTTCACCCCTCTGTTCGTTCAAAATACCTGTCCAGCTGAGCCTTAAACTTATTTAGGCTATCAACCTCCAAAGGTTAGACAAGCTTTGCAAATTGCAAAGGTTAGACAAGCCAAAGCAGATTACAAGAAGTCTCTGGCAAAGAATAACAAGAAAAGTAGAAAAGACTTCTTTCCTTATATTAAGAGTAGAAGGAAGGGGCTGAATCACATTAGCCCAGTTGATGTCAGTTGTTTAATGTTGATGATCCTGTTCAGGTTGCGAACAAACTGAATAGTTTTTTCACCTCTACACGTGAGGAATTCTTTAGGAAGAGAGATGTCATATCAATCTCTAACAGGGAACTAGACAATTTTGTGATAACTGAGAGGAAAGTGGAAGAGAAATTGTTGAAGTTAAACATAAAAATGGAATCTGGAGTGGACGCAATCAATCCAATTATATTAAATGAGACAAGAAAGGAGGTAAGCAAGCCCTCAACCATAATTACGTAAGTATCTTTGGATTCATTGGAGGTCCATATGCCCTGCAGATGTGCAGATAAATCCCCGATTCACAAAGTGGGGGATCAGAAGAAGAAGACATGAGTAATTATAGACCTGTTAGCTTAACTTCTGGTGCATGGAAAATAATGGAATCACCAGCTAAAGAAGTAATGTAGAACCATCCTGCCCAGTTTCATTGTGTATTATTATGCAGTGACAAAGGAACTGGATGCAAAAAACAAATTTGATATCATATACAGCCACTCCTCCAGCTTACGTAATACTCGACTTACAGAAATTCGTCTTTACGTAAGTTTTTGCCAGCCGGTGCAAACTTAAAAAAATTGTCGAAACATATTTTGCAATTGTGAAAATATCGTAATGTGAACCCAATACTGGGTTCACATTACGATATTTTGCCGATAATTGGACTGGAAACACTTTTTTTTGTTTTTTGTTCCAAGACCTTGGAAGTTCAAATTTTCGCTATATAACTAAGCTATTTATTGCAGTACACTTTCATCATTATCATATGTTCCATTATAAGAATCAATTTTGAATGCCTTTGTGATATTTTTCTAAAACACATTTCTGGAGGTCACTACCATAAAACAATAAAAACAATTTGCACTTTCCAGTTTATTGGCCTTTGCTATTAGCGCAATCTATTATAAATTGGTAGTAAACTCGATCTTATTGCATTTGCGATAATACCAATAACTGGAATTCTGTGGGTTTTTACGTTATGGTATTATGGTGAAATGAGTTCCCTTCACTTAAATCTTTAATCCTATAAAAAACATAAATAAATTTTCAGAATTATTATTTTCATTCCTATTTACTTATTACAATGGTGAAAGAACCAACAGAAAGTGCAAGTGCTGGCAGTGCTAGGAAACAAAACAAAGTTTGTCATCTATTGTATGGAATTAGGTCTTGCTGCTTAAACAGTGAATACTCTTTTGAGGGATGGTGCACATATAAAAGAACATGTTAAAGGATCAGTGCAATTGCGATCAACAATGATCACAAAACAGCGTTCAAGATGGAAAAGCTATTAATAATGTGGATGGAAAATCAGATTAATGACAATAATCAAAGGTATGTTACTGCAACAAGATCTATAAAAATTAAGCACATGGGCTGAGAAATGGTAATCGAAGTTTAACATTGACCAATGAAAGGTACTGCTTATGGGTAGCAGTAATCCCAGATAACATATCAATTGTGTGTGTTACACTCAGGGTGGTGGACCTGGAGAACAGGTCTTGGGGGTAATTGTGCAGTCTGATGTGAAGTTCTCTGAGCAGTGCAGACATGCTGCCAGGAAACTTCATGGGGTTTTGTCAGTGATATACAGGAATTTGCTAGCAATTAAAAAGAGGTGATTATATTGTATAAGGTAATGGTTAAGACACATCTTGAGTACTGCAGTCAAGTCTGGAGGCCTCATTTTTTGAAGTATATAGAGCTGCTGGAACAAGTGCCTAGAAGGGCAGTGAGATTGTGAAGGGAACAAAGTGGTGCACTTTGTTCCCTTCACACCAAGAAAAGCTTCAGTTCTGCAATATGTTGCATCTAGAGACTAATAAACTGTGAGGTGGCGTGATGTGATTGAGGTGTGTAAGGCTTTGAATGGCTTGAGCAAGCTCAGTATTGATTGGATTCTTCATCTTCTTCTTGCTCAAGCTATGCCCATGAGGGAACATAAATTCAAATTGAGGAAGGATGGTTGCCAAGCAGATGTGTGGAAGTTTGCCTTTTAGCAAATGGGCGATTGTTTGCCGAAACAGGCTTCTGTTCTTTTTTTTTTGCTGATGCTGTATAACGTTGTTATCTTGCATCATTTGCCACCATTAATACTAACACTATTAATACTAATGATAGTTCAGGAGACATCTAAATTTAGATGAAAAGAGTTCTACAGGTTAAGAAACTGAATATAACAAGAAACATGATGATACAAAAAAAAAAAAAAAGAAAAAGAAAAAAGAAAGATTCTCTTATTGGAGAAGATATTATTTCAGAGACAGAGAGTGGGTGGGGAGGTTAGTGACTCATAGTGTCCACATTTAGGTCAGAAAATATGTAACACTAATTAAATTCACAATATTAATTAATTATATCAAATGCTGTTCTAAATTTTAACATTAAAATCACCAAGGAATATTACCTTACTGTAAGAAAAGTTGGACTGGGAAAAAGTCAAATTTCAAAGAGAGGAAGTCAAAGAATTCCAAGTGATTAGTGGAGTTGGGAGAACGATACAGACAACAGATGCATTTGACAGAATGTGGTAGAAAGAGACTTTAAGCCAGAGAAGATCAAAAAGAACATTTTACAAATTACTAAGTCTCTGACAGGGAATATCAGAATGGCAATATGCAGAAGTACCACCTTTGAATTGAAAGGAACCATACAGCAAATAATTTGGGCAACTGAGATGAGCAATGGTTGAATCAACCAATAACTAGGATTCTCTCAGAAAAGGTACATGGGGGTTTGGCAAATTGTAAGTGGAAATGAACATCATTGCGATTGGAACTGAGACTACATATACAAAGGGTACTAGGAAAGTTTTGCAATATGACGCAACAATGAATCACAGGAAGCTGCTTGTTGCTGCATGTTGAGACATGTTCATACGTGCATAGTAGCCGCCGCGCCAAGTCGATGGGCTCAGTTATTCATTAGTAGTGAGAGTGTAAAGTGCTTGCGATGGCATCGTGTTCACGAAATGAGAAGGACAGTTTTGCGGTATAATTTCGTGCGTGGTTTAACCATAGACCAGTGCTTAGAAGAAATGACATCTTGTACTAGATGATGATTGTCCACATCGTACAACGATATTCGGGTGGTATAGAGAATTCCAAAGGGGAAATTTCACTCTGGAGGATTCTGAGAAGCCGGGAAGGCCACGAACGTCAGTTACGGAGGAAAACGTTACTGCTGTGAGGAAAATGCTTGACGAAAACAGGCGAGTGACCTACCAACAGATAGAGGATACTTTGGGCCTAAATGCACCAGCAATTCGTTCGATTCTGCAAGATCATTTGCACGTGAAGAAACTTTGTTCTCTCTGGGTGCCGCATCAACTGACTGAAGAGCAGATGACACGACGTGTGACTTGGTGCCGGGAGATGTTAAAAAAGTTTGATAAGGGACAATCTCGGTATGTGAACAACATCGTGACAGGTGACGAGACTTGGCTGTACTATTACGATCTGCCGACCAAGGCTCAAAACAAAGTTTGGGTCTTTGATGATGACGACACACCCGTAATTGTCAGAAAATCCCGATCTGTAAAGAAGAAAATGATAGCTGTATTTTTCAAATCGAGTGGAATTGTGGGGCGTGTCGTTTTGGACACGCAGAAGACAGTCACAGCTAAGTGGTATACTGAACAATGCCTGCCTAAAGTCATTGGATCTATGAAGAACCTGCGGCCAAAGTCAAGAATGGACACCTGGTACCCCCATCACGATAATGCTCCAGCTCACCGCACCAAAGCCTGCACCGAATATTTGACCACGACAGGACTGAAACTTCTCGAGCACCCTCCCTACAGTCTAGACCTTGCTCCCTGCGACTTTGCACTGTTCCCGCATGTGAAAATGAAGCTAAAAGGGAGGCGGTTTTCCAGTGATGAGGACCTTCTACGGGCTTGGGACAACGAGTGTGCTTTACTCCCTAGTGAAACTTGGCAGAACTGGTTTAAAGATTGGTTTCGGAGGATGGAGAGGTGTATTGAATGTAGAGGAAATTACTTTGAAAAAATTAAATAAACAAAGCTGTATTGCAAAACTTTCCTAGTACCCTTTGTATTTTTGAAATTAATGAGGAAGTGTTTGGGAAATTTAGTTCTTTTCACAGATAAGTTTGTTCTATTAGTTTGGCAATTCATGAAGTTTTCACTAGCAAGAAAAGGTGGGGAAGACATGTTATATAATGTAATGAAATTTTTGGATATGACATACACGCAGCAAAGATATATCCAACTCCTTGATGTAATGTGGCCTCAACAGTGCCCCACATATGCACTACTTGGACTCCCTACAGTCAGTATATGGCAGAGTAGAGGCAGCAAGGTTATACACTAGCTGATCTGGAAGCTTCCTAGAGAGTTACCAATAGCTTTGCTCCAGTGGTCTGTCTAGCAGCTGGCATGCAAACACCGTTTTAGAGCTGTGCTCCTGAAATGTAAGGAAGATTGGATCTCATGAAGTTATTATTATTATTGTTGTTGTTGTTGTTGTTGTTGTTTCTCTTATATTATTTCTCCCTGATTGGGGTATTCCATTCCGTGGCAGGTACTGCTACCAAGTACACAGGGTGGTTGTAATGTCTGATGTTACTGTTGGTCGAGGAAATCTCTGACTATCCTACAGGTGTTCAGGATTGCAACTTTCTGGAGTTCCTTGTAGGTGTTCTCTGGGAGACCTATTGCTGCTAGGCTGCTATGTAGAGTCTTTGGTACCATAACCTTGGCACTCTGATCAGGATGGTCGATACTTCTTGCATATGCCACATCTCCTTGACCTCATGTCTCAGGTTCATGCACTTCCTAATTTTTTCCTCATGGGTTTTCTGGACATTGCTAGTGATGGGCACTGCTATGTCAATCAGGTAGGTAACCTTTTCCATCTTGTCCACAAGGGTTATGTCCGGTCTGTTGTGCGGGATGGTCTTATCTGTTATTATGGTGCAGTCCTAGTACTGCCTGAGGTTCATACTTGTAGTATGGTACACTTTCTTTGGTAAACTGGTATTTCCTCGCTAGCTTCTGATGTATGATCCTCGCTACTTGGTCGTGTCTATGAGTGTATCACCTTGAACCCCACGGTGATGTGTTGGATCGTTTCTGAGGCCAGGTGGCATCGTCGACATGTGTCATCTGACATTCCATGCTCCTTTGTGATGTATTTTCTTTAGTTTCTGGCGTTGATTACCTGGTCTTGGATGGCCAGCATGAATCCTTCAGTCTCGGGGAAGAGCGTCCCGCTTGTGAGCCATGCATTGGAAGCAGTGTTATTGATGTGATCTTGATGGAGGCCATGGAATGTTTTCTTTGCCCATCTTTCTAACTTCGTTTCTTGTACCGTCTGGGCAGGAGGGGGTTTCTCGCTTAGGTTGAGTGGGGTATATCTATCTTTATTATGGCCTGTTGGGTGGTGCTGTGTTGTTCTCGAAATAATCCTTCAGGTTAACTATCGCTGTTTTCCTTTGCTCTATCAGGTCTATCAAGCCCCTTCCTCTCTTTCCGAGCTATTGTTAGTCTCTCCACTGCTGACTTCGGGTGGTGTTGGCGGCTCTTGGTCATCCTTGTCCTTGTCTTTCGCATGATATCTTCTAGCTTGGTGTTAGTCCAATCTGTGACCCCGAATGTGTATGTTAGTACTGGAGCTGCATAGGTGTTTATGGCTTTAACTGTGTTCCCTGCATTCAGTTTTGCTTTCAGCAGGCTTCTGAATCTGTGATGATATTTTTCCGTCAGGCACTTCTTGATTTCCTTGTGCCCTAACTGCTGAGCCTGCATCATCCCTAGGTATTTGTAGGTCCCTCCTGTCATAGCTACAATTTCTTTACCAGTCAGCAGCTGGTAGTTTCAGCCAACTAATTTTCCCTGGTGCAGTGTGTGGGTCTTGCATTTGTCTAGACCAAATTCCATCCTGATATCCTTGCTGAATTCCTCCGTGATCTGGGTAGTTGTTGGAGTTGCTTCTCGGTTGCCGCGTAGAGGTTGATGTCATCCATGTACATCAGGTGGGTGAGGGTGTACAGGTTCTTTCTTTCTTCCTTCTTTGAGGTTATATCCATACTTGCTGCCGTTGAGCATGGTGGATAGCAGGTTGAGTGCTAGACAGAACCACAGTGTGCTCAGAGCATCTCCCTGAAAGATTCCTCTTCTAATGTGGATTGGCCTGATTGTGATGTTCTTGACCCTAATGGTGGTACTCCATTTCTCCATTGTTGCTCCTAGGAAGTTTGTTACTATCGGATTGACCTTGTAGATCTTTAGGGTCTCTATTAGCCAGCTATGACGTACGGAGTCGAAGACCTTGTGGTAATCGATGTAGGCCATGTATAGGTTGCGGTGCTTGTTTTAGGCTTGATCCATTACTGCGGCACCTATCGTTAATTGCTCCTTGCATCCTTTCTGCTGTTCGGCAATTATGCTCTGACTCTCTAAGTGGTCTGATATCTTCTTGGTTATGCAGCTGGTCAGGATCTTGTACATTGTTGGGAGGAAGGTGATTGGCCTGTATTTTGCCGGGTTTCTTGTATCTTTGTCTTTAGGCTTCAGGTATGTGATTCCTTTGGTGAGAAACTTCGGGATTGTCTCCTGGTGACTTATCATTCGAGTGAACTGCCCTGCTAGGTGCTTGTGTGTGTGTGCAGGTGAGTTTCTTGTACCAGTAGTTGTGGATGTTATCAATTCCTTGGGTTCGCCAGTTGTGGGTGTTCCTGATCGACTGTTTTACTTCTTCTCGTATCTCCCACTCTCTCATCCCTTGTATATCCTTGGTTTTCTTCCTTTCTACTTCTATGCAGTGTGCTCTGATGTTATGTCTTACTTCACTGCTCCAGATATTTCCCGAGAACTCCTTGATCGTCTTATTCTCGGGTGGTCCGTTTCCTGCTTTCTCATGTTCACCCAGTTTTCTGTAGAAGGCCCTTTGGTCCTCGTCGAAGATTCGGTTGTTTATTTTCCTCTGGGAGCTCTCTTTGTATCGGTGTAGTCTCTTGCTGAGTGCAAGGAGGTTCTGCTTCAGTGTATCCAAGTATTCTCCTATTCTCTGATTTCTGGTCTCATGTTTGCTGTGGACGCTCTCTCTTGAGGATGCTCTTCACCTTTCCAGTCAATTTCTTACTTCTATTACCCTGTTGGTACTGGGTCAACTGACCTATCTTGACTCTTAATTCTTCTATCTTCTGCCGAAGTCTTCTTCTTTCCCAAGCTGGTGGTTCCTTCTGTTTTTGTTTCTTCTGCTGCTGGTCTCTCATTTCTTTTTCATTAATCCTAGTAGTTGCTATGGCAGCACAGTATACGGCTGTGTGGATAGCCTCCATCATTGCACCATTGTTCTCAAGGTAATGTGGCATTATTTGCCGATTGACTTACTCTCCACAGGATTTTATTTGGCCTGCTTAGGTATCACGTGGGTTCTTGTGGGGTCTATTCCTTCGAATTCTGTTAGGGCCTTCTTCCACTCATCTTCTATTCTGGATATCATGACTTCGTCTCTTTCAACTTCAGCTACTCTGGGTTGTATTTCTTCTTGCTGTTCCTCCTCTGGTTCCATATTGACCATATTCTTTGTGTTTTTTGTAGTTCATCGCTGACATGCTGCTTGATTTTTTCCAAGATGGCAGGAGCTATTAGGTTCTTCGTGACGATGGTCCTTCTTTTGTCTGCTAATCACTGTTCAGTGGCCTGAATATCCGGATATCATTCCAACCACTTGCTATGTAGTCCCGACCTGTACATTGTCATATCGGTCTCTAGCCTGGTTATTTCATAGTATGCTTGCATGATGTACGTATTCATTTCAATGCTCCACTTCATGTGTTGGCGTTTTCCTTCTTCCTGGGTGGTCAGTTGCGCAGGAAGCACTTCCAGTTGGTGGGCTGGATGGTCTTGCCCTTCTCTTGTAGTAGCCTTATGGGGGACAGTGCCACTTGCTCAGGAGACTGTCTCCAACTTTTTGAACCGACTCCTCTGCCTAAGGCCTGAACGCAAGCGACTTTATCCTGCGCCACACTCAATGCAGTATAAATAATATTTCTCTGGGACATCATCCATCTTCAGCTTATGACCAGTGGGTTTTTTATTTATTTTTAGTTCTTGCGGGTGACACCAGATGGCACCACTATCTGCCTCAGCCGTCACTCCGGCCTTGGGGAAGGTAAGTCCAATTGGGTAACTTTCGCGATGTGTTTTTTTTTAAATCATCATTTAATAATATTATTATCGATCACCCAACGTAATAGAGCCGCGTTCACTTCCACAAAGGCGGGATTTGAATCCAGGTCCATCAGGCTGGTAGTCCAGTGTCTTAACCACCGGACCATCTTGCCCCTTCTTATTATTGTTATTGCTCTTATATTATTTCTCCCTGATTGGGGGATTCCAATCAGGGAGAAATGGGCGATTCTATTGGGGGATTCCACTCCGTGACAGGTACTGCTACCAAGTACATAGGGTAGTTGTAATGTCTGGTGTTACTGTTGGTCGAAGAAATCTCTGACTATCCTACAGGTGTTCAGGATTGCGACTTTCTGGAGTTCTTTAAGCGTTCTCTTTCACCTACAAGGAACTCAAATTATTATTGGAGTTCCTTGTTGGTGAAATCTACGATTATTATTATTATTAGCCATATGGTGCAAGGAAGCCTTAAGCTTATGCTGCACTAGCCAAAAAAAAATTCCCAAGTTACCCCGAGAGAGGTCAAGAGTCAGAATTATAAAGGAATCACCAAGAAAGAGAAAAATGATGATATCCCTCTCAAGGCCCTGGGTGTGCCAAGCTCATACTCAGCAGATGTGAGTCCCTGGGGTCATTATAACCTCAAAAGACATCATTCATACTTCTTGGTGGAAAAGATGGATGATGAGTGGTTGCCTGAGCTTTGCTTTGGAAACTAAACATGGGTTCCACCACTTCAAGCCTCCAATAATCAGAGTGGTGATGAGAGTTATCTACCACCAGTTGATGAGAGTCATCTATCACCTAGTATTGCCTGGTAACAGAGAGGCAGCAGTCATCTCTGCAGTGTGGACACCACACCTCGGCCTCTGGTTTCGTCATGTCCAGTATACTAGGTGCTGTATTTCAGGATTTGCACAGGTGAGGTATACCCAGGGTTACTAACAGTCCTATTATCATGAAGGTGCAAGAAGAGGATTTTTCTGTCACAGACTGACCGGACTTTGCTGAAATTTGTTCCATTTTACTTGAATGTCAACCGAATATCAATTCCATCAATGTTTTAGATTCCCAGGTTGAAAGTCCCAAATGACATACCTGAGGGAATGTCTGTGATAGCCTAAGGAATAATACATAATATATATTTCTTTTATATTAGAAGAGATTTTGTTTTCCATAGAAATATATTATTAATATTTATGATGAGATCCTAGGGAAAAATTAGTTTTGCTTTATAGAATTTTGATATATGAAATGATTTCATTATATGTAGCATATTTGTAAAATACTGGTTTACTGTCTATACTCATATGTTAACGTTAATTTTTGTATTAAAGTAAATTTTTAAGATATTGATCCTCTTTTTAGCAGACTCTGAGTAGTCATACAGTAAACTGTAACAGCATAATTTGAATTTCTGAAAGTACATTTAATACATTCAGACTTTAGAATCCAATCTGTCATCATACTCTTTTGATCTTGGTTAAAGGTATTTTAAGACCAAAATCATTTATTCATAATGCAGACAGCTGTAATTTAAATATATAACTGTTCATATATAATCAAATTGCTTTATTAAAAGCAAAATGAGAGAAATTGAAATCAGATTTAAAAAGTAGATTAAAGTTCAACATTCATTTTAACCATAAACACTACACTTCTCACTATAAATAGCACAAATTTTATGCCCATGATTGGCATGCATTTGTAGTGAATGTCTGCTTGATTTTTCAATATAAATAAATTAAATTCCATAATCTTTTGTTGGTTGCTAATTGTTTATTATTGTTTATGAATTAAAAATATTACACTTTTTATTTCCCTATTCCATCAAATAGTAGAGTTTTATATATATATATAAATATATATAACTCTATTATTTGAATTCTGAATGGTTGCATTTTTATTTGGTGACTAAAGATTTCCATTTTATAAATCCAAAAACAATTTTTCTGGGTCGAAATAAATTTGCTGGTATATAGTTATGTTCCAGCAGAATTATTAATATGACCCATCATATGAAACAGTTAAAGATTGCCTTCATTAGAGATCATCATTTAATTAGAAATAGGACTTTAAGCACATTAATTGCCAAATGACAACATAGATATTATAATTCACTTTACTGTTCAGGCAGTGTGACTCTGTATGACCTTGCTGCTGCTGCTGCTGTTGGCGGCATTAAGTTTAATGACACAACAGCTACTGAGGCCAAGTTGCATCAGTTCATAGTTTATTTTATATATCTTATAACAATTGAATTATGTACATGCATATAGGCCAGTACACTTTAAGTATGTTTGTTGTGACATCGCAGATAGGATATTCTTTAAATGTAAAATGAATCTTGGCCTAGTAGACCCAAATGGTTTTAGGTTTTTTTTTTTTTTCTTTGGATAATTTGTAGTATATTTGTCATGGTACATTAACTATGATATATTTATATTTTTGAGAAAAAAAATGGGAGGTGCCCAGGAATCTATTGTTTATTAACATATTAACATTATGATGATTAACGTGTTTACAGTAGCCTTATCATAGTCCCCATCACTGATAAAAGGAAATAGAAGAAATTTCATATATACTTACCCAACATACATCCTTATCCTACCTTAAACAAAAGATGAATGGATCAATAAAATTACAAAGCCATTATATAGTATACTTTCAGTTTGGAAAATAAGTGGCTCAGTTACTCTTCATAGGAAGTGGTGTTTGCATATAGACAGGGATTATGCTACCACCGCTACATATTCGGCTCTGTTTGGAGCCTCATAAAGGAATAGATGAGGAAACTGCATCTAAAGCTATGCAGGTCGTCATGGTTGGAAAATGTCACTTGGTGTATAAAAAAAATAAATAAATATATATATACATATACACTCTTATTGATCACTGAATTATAACTACCCCATCCGTAATTGACTGTGCCGCATAGCTCGCAGTATAAAATGCTGAACACCTTCCTGTGTTAGAGCAGTGGAAATTTGCATCTGGTTGTGCAAGTCAAAGTGATAAAATAGCAGTTGTGGGATGTAGTAAAGATATCACGGAGTTTTCAAAAGGGCATGGTTGTGTGAGCTTGTGTGCCCAGTTCTTCCATATTGGAAACGACATGTCTTGTCAGTTGCTCATGGCCCGCTGTGGTTAAGGTGTACAAAGAATTGTGTCGAATTGGTCAGACACCATCTCCTGCCAACAGAACTATAAAAAATTACACAAGGCGGATGTGCGTGGTAAGCAAAGGGCGCAGTGTGTTGTATGAACTCAAAGGCAGGTCACAGTGCAACAGTTGACATTGCAATACAGTATGGGGATATGCAAGAACATTATCTCCCAAATGCCAATGCACTATACATTCAAACATATAGAATTCCACAGCAGACAACCCAAGAAACAAGAAATAGCCTCTTCTCATTACTGATCATCTTCAGTGATGAATGCTGCTGTGTCAACAACACGCTGGTTAGATGCTGGAAGACTCAAAACAGGTGTGATCATTGGATGAGTTCAAATATCCTGGTGCATTTGGACCAGCATTTCACTGGTGATCTTTACTCGCAGCTCTTGGGAGACCAAGTGCACCTTACCGTGTTGCATTTTTTCCCTGGACAAAAACTTGATCTTCTAAGACAATAAGGCACCATGTCATTGGGTCTGCACGGTGCACAAATGGTTCAAGGAACACAGTGAAGATATCACCAATCTTGATTGGTCTCCAAATTCTCCTGACCTCAATCCAGTTAAACACCTGTAGGATCTTTTGGAATGGAAAGTGAGGCATATGAACACACAACCGTCATCTATTCTGACACTGTGGAAAGCCTTGCAGGCAGCATGGCTGCAGATCCCTACGGACTTCTTCAGACATTTAGTGGAGTCAGTGCCTAGGCAGCTGTTATCCATGTGATGGCCCAACATTGTATTAGGTAGGTGGTCATAATTCATTGATCGCTCGGTGTATATGTATATCACCAGCATTTAAATAACCACAAATCACGTTTCTCCTTAACATGTGTAAAATTGTGTTCTGATAAATTTTCAAATGGAATAGAATATCTTTATTTGATTATTATATTTCCTATATTGAAGTCTGCTTACATTTAATTCTATAATTCAAATGTTTACCTTTGTTTAGAAATGTTTATTTGTGTTTGTTTTTAAGAATTTTTTATATTGTGAAAAACTGAAATACTAAGCAGAGATTTTTTCACTAAATGTTGAGGTATTATGGACTGAATTATATTGCATTAAAAATTAAGAACAAGGAATTTTTGTTTGCTGATATTAATTTAATCTAGTAATATCTATTTGTGCACGTGCTCATACATACACATGCACACACACAAATGCACAACTCAGTAATTAAATCACCATACCTCATTAGAGATTTAACGTTTCGCTTCTAACTTTTAAGTAATGTGTGTTGTTATAACGTATAATTTTCACATTTTCTAGTTGTAATAACTAGTCATTATTGCAATGGAATAGTTTTAATTAAAAATATCATCATATTTGTGAGGTATTATGGACAGAATTAAAATTTTATGTGCCTTTAACAATATAGTTGGTAAGGTATATAAAATTTTAATGTCTTGACTAATGAAATGATGACATCCTGAACAAAAAGCTATTTTAAAGCATAAAATTATTCCTAATACAAGGTTTTATGTGAATGACACTGTAATCTTTCTTTTCTTGAGCATTATTTTTTTGTGAGTTTATTGACGTTTTCACTGTAATTCACTTTAGTATATACATATATATTACTGACATTATTTATTCACCAATTTTATTAAATGGGATTATAAGCCAGTGGTTCTGTAATAAATTATATGAATATAATATATGATTTTTTAGAATGAAAATTACTGTGTGCATTTAATTTATAAAGAAAAGTTTGAGTCTGTAAAGTAATCTATTATTAAAATTTACACACAATACTAGGGCTTACAATACCGGTATGCCGGTTTCATAAATTACCGGTATTCCAAAAAAAAACATTTTTCGCATTAAATTTTGATGACAAGGTGCAATAAAATAAGGAAAAACAGGTAATTACTTGAATTCACGTTTTAAATCAAACTTTTATTACAATAATAAATGCGCGCCTCTGTAGCCAGGTGGGAAGGAGCAGCAGTGCGTGTAGCACACGCTTCTTGATTAGACCCTGGTTCGAGCCCGTCACCACCAAATACGGAGAACACGGAAAGGTCGGGAAATGACCACCGCATATCCCGGAGCAATATGGCCTTGGTTGCTAATGCTCCTAAAAAAAACCAAATAACAATAACAATAATAAATATTCTAGAAAAAATTATTAAACATATACTGTAGTTATTCTAAAAACGATAAAATAAGCATCCACACTACCTGTCCGAATAATGTGCGCTCTTAAGAAACTCAATAGTGTTATCATTTAAACTGGGTCTAATTTTGGTACGTATTTAATTAGAGGCAGAAAACGTCCTTTTGGATTCTGTGCTGGTCGGTGCTATTGTACTGAGATAGTCATAGACGAGTTGCAGTGTACCCCCCCCCCTTATTCCCTCATCTTCAAAAAATCTTATTTCCTTTTTATCAAAAATAAAAAATATTTCCTTTTTGACTTTTTATGGCACTATATCCGGATTAACGAAAGAAAGGATCTGACGGTTAAGCTTGGTGAGGAAACCAGATCTAAGTTGTGTGGGAGTTTATTTATTAATTTTTATTTCCCTGCACCCTAGTATTGCCGTCAGTGGCCATTGTTATGATTGTTGTACAGCAGCTTCCCTCAAGCACTAAGCCCCACATGCTACCTGACTGTGTTAAAAAATGAGAATTTCCAGGAACTGAGGAATATCCCCCCCCCACACTAGTATATATATTATATGTCGTATATATATTATATGTGAGCAGTCAGTTTCTCAAGACCAATGACACAAATATAAAACAAAAGTCATTTATCATACAAATCTACTTACAATACATAACTGGTGTTCATTTACACGTAATCTATTCATTTTTCTCATTTAATCTGTTAATACGTGATATCATTTCCATAAAATTTCTCTCAATTAACAATCTCGACTCTCTCTACAGCTTCAAACACTAAACTAATTCAATCTTAATCACTTCCTCATATTTCTCTTAATCACCAGTATCAATTCTCTTCACAACAACAATCCATAAGTCGCTAATAAAGTGAGCTATCTTAATGCTAACAATTCCATCTAAAATCTCTTAATTCAGCAATATCAATTTTCTTTACAACTTCAACCAATAAACCAACTCAATACTATACTAAACAATTCCTTATTTCTCGTGTTTCTTCAACTTCAACCGTACTCTAAAATAATCTTCCACTTTATCTAAGTACCATTTCCAAAACAATACAGTCCAGAGGACTTACCTTCCTTCCTTCTCTTTCATGGTAGGATTCCTTTGTACGGGTTCCTTCCACGGAGTGCGGTGATGTCTCTCTCTCTTCTTAGTTGAACTCTGCATCTCTGCTATATAGCTCTTCCAGTACTGTCTTATTTCGGTATTTCGAGAACAGTTCTCTGTTTATACTGAAGGAAATTACCACAGCAGTAGTAGAAGCCAGGGCACTATCTGACTGATTTGTTATTCAACTTCCGGATTAACTTCTAGCACAGGAACATGCCTGGTGGAACCCTTCTATATAGTTACACTCCCAGAACTACCACTAGAAGTCTGCAACCCCTCCAAACAACAACCACAAACCCCTCTTTTGGTGCGAGCACCTGATTTATTTCCTTCTCATTTATTTATTTATTGAATTGATTGCAAGTTACAATCGCCCCTTGTACTACTGGCCCAATCATGGTGTTATTCTTTAAACTTGCTCTTCTTCCTTTGGTGGGAAAAACAGGATATTTTTCCCAGACAACAAAATGCTTTCATCTTTTACCTCAATATCACCTGTTTACAATACCTTTGAACTGCTCTGTACCCAGACACCCTTTCCCAAAATGCACTAAGTCTCGCATCCTCAAGCAGCGGTGAACAATTAAACTATTGTTCAGAAGTTTTTAATTTTAACCCTTCCACGCCTGCCATATCATTGTTCACCATATTCCTTGATTGCCCTACCAGGCCCACTTTACTTACATACACACTATACTTACTAACAGAAATATATTTGTAAGATTTTATGTCTTACAGTTTTATGACATTTTCAAGTTTCCATTGCATTTGTATAACAATCCCTCATTTGCAAATTCAGCAGTATTAATGATTTATTATAGTTGATTTTATAACCTTTATGTGAATAAATAAATCATGGATAATTATTTTTTTAAAATTAGTACCGAAAAACTGGTATTTTTGTATCAGTACCAGGATTTGAATACCAGAAAAAAATTACCGGGATCTCGGTATTGTAAGCCCGAACACAATACCCATGATGCATTTCTTCTCAACCAGTTTGAGGCCA
This sequence comes from Mastigoproctus giganteus, assembly GCF_048544385.1. NCBI lineage: Eukaryota > Metazoa > Arthropoda > Arachnida > Uropygi > Thelyphonidae > Mastigoproctus > Mastigoproctus giganteus. The sequence continues at coordinate 89,541,874 of NC_143587.1, read as the reverse complement.
CAAGCCCTTACCCATTAGTTTTTGCTCATATTGACTACAAATACAGTTATTTTAACTTCGAAGAAATTAATAGTAAAATAAAGCGCTCTTTTAACTAGGCAGTAATTAAGTGGGCTTAAAATAAAATGTCTAAATTTTGGATATACAGCTAGACAGAGTTTCTCTCGTCAACAATCACTCTATTCATCCTTACCTTATTACTTACGTTATAAGTAATATGTTGGTTTTAGCAATGCATAGGTAATAGAAAGGTCTCTATTGAATGTGATACAGACCTGTCTGTTTGTGGACCAAGAAAAGTTGCCATCAATCATTACATCCATATATTTAAAAAATTCAGACATGCTGTAAATAATAATAATAGTAATAAAACTTCATGCTTGCTGACCCCATTTGAAATGCAGAGTTGTTTCTCTATATGCCATCCAAATAATACATGCTCGTCTCCATGAGCATGTATTATTTGCATGGTAAAGATTACTTTGGCAATGTCAAATTATCATAGTTTAATAGCTTTAAATCTGATTTCTTCTTATTAAGTGATGATTACACTTTTCGCTTAATAAGAGAAATTGCAGGAAATGCCACCTGTCTATTCTTCCATAAAGATTATGCCCACCCCCAGTTCCTCCTCACAGTGCCCCAAATAGGTTGCAAAATATAAACACTTTAATACTTTTAGTGGGCTAATAATTGAAAAGCTGAAGTAAATTCCATAATATTTGACTTTCAAAAAATATGTATGAAGGAAGGTTGTTCCAGAGAATGGAAATAGAAGAACTGAATGAATAGCAAGGAAAGTTAGTTTGATGAATGTCAAGTTAAAATGCGAATAGTTTATGGCTGTAAGTATAGGTGAAAATATTTTTTTTTATTTTATTTTTTTTTTTTTTCAAGAACATAATTAGAATTGATTAACTCAAGAAAGACGTTAGGTAGAGTAGTACTCTACCTAAAGAATTAATAAAGATGTTTTTTTACCACATGAAGTATTTTAATTTTGAGGTGGTAGATGACTTTCATCAACCGGTGAAATACCACCACTTTGCTTATTGGAGGCTTGAAGTGGTAAAACCCATGTTTAGTCTCTAGAGCAAAGTTTCCGGTATCCCCCCCCCCCATACTTCTCCTTCAACCCATGCACGGTACTAAGTACTATAGGTTTTGATACCTTTCGTGTTTGGGGGTTTCATAAAAAAAAAAAATTAGTTTTGGTATGCAAAGAAGACAGTTAGTACACTTAGATCTGAAAAAATTCCATACTAAATAAAATTGGCTGTTTCAGATTTCAATATTGAAATTCATCTACAAGCTTGGATTTTGGGATTTCAGGGGAGAGGACAATTGGTATAAGTATTATTATTATTATTATTGGCAAATTATGCAAGAAAGAAAGCTTATACAGCATTTATCAAGAGTAAAAAAAAAATGACACTTCCCATTTCACCTATCCATTCTCTCCACTTCTCTACATCATTCTTGAATTTATATAAGCTATCAACTTTCACAACAACTGATGGAAGTTTGTTCCAGCAATCAACCACTAGCTGGCTGAGGGTAAACTTCTGCACATATATTCTGCAACCATCCTTCCGCAGTGGTGCCTCCATAACCAGGTGGACGGGAGCAGCAGTCCGTAGCACATGCTTCTTGATTAGACCAGGGTTCGAGCCCGTGACCACCAATACAGAGGATGCGGAAAAGTCAGGGAATGACCACCGCATATCCCCGGAGCAATATGGCCTTATTGCTAATGCTCCTAAAACCAAATAACAAACCTTCCTCAGTTTAAATTTATGCCCTCTCACGTGCATAGCCTGAGAAAATCGAGAATCCCATGAGCATTGACTGTGCTCACACCATTCCAAGCCTCACACACCTTAATCTGATCGCCTTTCAGATTTCTAGTCTCGGTGCAGCAGTTTGCAGAACTGAAGCCTTTCTTGGTTAAAAGCACGATTGTTCCTCTCACCGGTCTCATTGCCCTTCTCTGTGCCCGTTTCAGCACTTCTACATCCTTCCTAAAATGATGCCTCCAGACCTGTATGTGGTACTCAAGATGTGACCTGACCATTGCCATCACCTCCTTATATAAGCTAAACAAAGTTCCTGTATATCTTTCACAAAACCCCCACAAGCTGCCCTGGCAACTGTCTGCAATGCTCAGAGAAATTTATATCTAATTGCACAGTTATCCCCAGGTTCTTTGCATTTTCTATTACCTTGAGTGTACTACACAATTGATACGTTACTTTGGGTTTACTGCTACCCGTGTACAATATCTTGCATTTGTCAATGTTAAACTTGAATTGCCATTTTTCAGACCACCTGCCTAATTTTTCAATATCTTGTTGTAGCAGCATACCTTCTTTACTGTCATTAACTACCCGGCAAACCTTTTTATCATCTGCAAACTTAGACATTATGCCTGATATACCTTCATCAGTATCATTAATAAACACAAAAAACAACAATGGGCCCAGCACTAAACACTGTTGAACTCCACTAAACAAATTAGGCCACGAAAGGAAGTGTCCATTGATAACCATCCTCTGTCTTCTCCCCCTCAACCATCCCTTTAGCCATAGCAGTTACTTGCCCTTAATGCCATACTTCTCCAATTTGTACAGCAGTCTTTTATGTGCAACAGTATCAAAAGCCCTCCTGAAATCCAGGTATGTGACATCAGAAATATTTTTTTGCATCCAGTTTTCTTGGTCACTGCATCACAGTATCCAATCAAATTGGTCAAACAAGATTTCTCCTTAACATACCTATGCTGTGTATGAATTATAACTGCGTTCTTGTCAAGATTGTTCTGCATTACTTCTTTAATCAGTGACTCCATTATTTTCCCTGGTAATGAAATAAATTAGGAGTTCTGTAATTATGCATGTCACTCTGATTCCCCCCCCCCCTTTTTGCACATCACCAGTCCATAGGAACCTTCCCCTAACCAAGGGGAATAATTGTATTCATATAATTATGGCTAAGGGTTTTTACCCCCTTTGCTGCCTCCCTTAATATGATTGAATAGATCCCATCCACCCCAGGTGCCTTTTTTAGCGTTTGACTTCAACAATTTCTCATCCACTTTCCTCTCAGTTATTACCATATCATTTAACTCCCTGTTAGAATGTGATAACCTTCTGGCATCCACTTTCTTAAAGAATTCCTATGTGTGAATGTAGATGCAAAATAGCTATTGTTTGTCAGCAATCTGACCATTATTGATATCAAGTGGATCATCATGATTCATCCCCTTCCTTCTAGAGTTTACATAAGTAAAGAAATGTTTGCTGGTTTTCTTTGCATCTCCTTTGCCAAAATTTTTTCAGAATCTGCCTTGGCTTGCCTAACTTATTTTGTGACGGGATTGTAGACCACTTTATATATTCATCCCATGCATATTTCTTTTCTTTCACATGTCTCATTAGATAATCTGAGACCATTTAGGTCTAAGCCTTGAACAGTATTTCTTAATTCCTATAAAAAGCCTAGTAGCCTCTCTCTCTGATTACTTTCCTGAATGTGTCTTATTTAGAATATGTTGTTGGTAACATTAGTTCGTCCCACTGTATAGAATTTAAAAATTGTCTGCATGGCTGACCTCAAAATTTTCCGGGCCCTGTTCCAGAATTACCTGCAGGGGCCCTGTTTGTTATTTCCTTACCTCCAGAAGTTAAGAACAATACAGATATTATTGAAAGTGAGTATAACATAAAAATTACATTTTAAAATAACATCCTATGTTCTATATCAAACAAAACATACACATTGAGAATGAAGTATACACTCTACTTCTAGCAATTTTCAAGTCAACTTGCGCAAGCGCTCTTGGAGTAGCGATAATGTGGGTAACTAGACATTAAGACGGCGGTATCCTCGTTCATAGAAATGAAGATAAAATGTGAATGATATTATTATTTAGACCATTTGAGCACGGTGAGGCCCTCTTCGACAGAACAGGTTGAACATGCTTGTGACCGAGGCACCTCCGTAGCCAGGTGGGCAGGAGCAACAGTGCGTAGCACACGCTTCTTGATTAGACCGGGTTTTGAGCTCGTGAGCCACAAAATATGGAGGATGCAGAAAGGTCAGGGAATGACCACCACATATCCCCGGAGCAATATGGCCTTAGTTGCTAAACCAAAATAACAACAACGACAACAACAGCTTGTGACCGGCACTGACTGTCTCCGACCACTCTTGTCTCCTTTACGAAAACAGAAACACTTCTCTTTTACTCTTGATGGTAGTTACACCTTTAGCCCCAACAATCCCAGTAAATAAATAAAATTGGCTATGTTCTGGACTTCAATATCAAAATCCATCTAAGGCCTGGATTTTTGGGTTAGAATTGAGTTTTATCTAGCAATGTAGTTATATGCAATTGCAGGTAGCTATGATATTTAGTTATCCCACGGATGATATTCTGCTACAGATTAAAAAAAAACCAAGCTATTAAAACACAATGAGTCAAAGTATTAACATTTCTTTTTTTAAGATGGTATTGAGGAACATACATCAAAAGTGACATACCAATGAAATATTCAGTCAGTAAGACAGTTTAGTGTTGCTTTGGATAGGCTGCACTTCACTGTGTATATAACAAAGAATTCATTAATTTGTATAACTAATTTATTCAAAATTAAATAAAATTAGACACTTGAGTCCATGTTGCATTTCCAGATTTGAATGCTTTATAAGTCCCAAAAATAGAAATTCTTAAAACTTTTATACCAATAGTCATGTTCAGTATTCTAAATAATAGTGCACTAATATGGACAATTTTGATTCAACTTTAGGTATCTGTATGCGAGGTAAAACTAGGGTAAGAAAAGTTAAAATAGTGAATACTTAAATGAAGGATTTGTACCTCTGAATAATTAATTACACTACATAAACTATAACTATAGATTATTAATACATTCAGATATCAGTAGTATTATAGGATTAAAATAATAGAATATAATTGTTTATTCCAAAATTATTATTAAATATGTCAGTTCTGATTTCAACTAACCTGCTAAAATTCTTAATACAACCAAGAAAATCATGCCAATATAGTTATAAGAGTGGAAAGAGGAAAATATTAACAAGGGATGTTTAGGGACAAGACTAGGAATGCTGTGAGCTAAACATGAACCAAGGAACCTCAATACCTGTGGACCATGAACCTCAGTACTTGTGGTTATTAGTATGTAGTTAACTGGTATAAATCTAAAGATCAAAATATTAATGAGGTAATGAGTATGCATTTAAAAGGAACCATCTAATAAGAAGTGAACTCAAAACTCTAAAATATTTGTTTATATATACAAAAAAAATGAACAAAATAAAGATTAAAATTTATAATATTATATTTTAATTAAGGGAAATGTCAAAGAAACCAAACAAAATTATGGTCTAGCTACCTACTTCTAAGAACCCCCCCATTCCTAAATAGCCTCAGGCATTTCCTTACATATTAGTTATATAAATCTGTTTACTTGGTTCATGGTTAGCCTCTGTCATTCCTAATCTTGCTCTTAACCCCTTCCTACTCAGTATTTTCCTCTTTCCACTGTTATAGCTACATTGGTATTGTTTTTTTTTTTTTTTTTGGTTTTTTTTGTTGTCTTAAGAATTTTAGGAGTTAATTTTAGAATAAACGATTACATTATATTATCCTGTAGTGCAATTGATATGTGAATATATTACAACTCAATGGGTATAGTGTTTATGCCTAGCTGCCAATCTCTGGTTTTCAAGAACCAAGAAATTCAAAATCCAGACTTTGGCGACAAAATTAAATTTCATTGTTAACATATGCATTTTGTTTTAACCCAGAGCTAGGCACACACTGTATTTGATGATTTTGATACTTTGGATGATTTCAGCAGTGTCTTGCTTTTTATGTACTCAGTCCACACAGCTGAATATCAGTTATCTCCATCAAAAGTGTTTTCTTTGATTTCTCTAGTGAAGATTGATCATCTAGCAAACAGGAAAAATGTAAAATCAAGTTAAGCCTAATCTCCATAATTATGTGCACTTCTTGATGATAATCAAATCACACCACACTGCATGGTTTTGATGTTTGTAAACTAGTAACTGTTTTTAACTCTTTTTTTTTTTTTTTTTTATGCTGATGTCATTTTTTTCTGTCACGTGCTATTTTTTCACAAATTAGTTAAGTTGATGTCATAAATTGTATTATTGAATGTATTAAGTTAGGAGTGAATGCTGGGAATTTGGAAACTAAATCTTCACATGTTGGCTGCGTCCAGTCATTTGTTTCTTGATCATGAGAGTCCCATATAGCAATGTTTATCAGTGTGAACTCAGTTTATTTTTGGGATTACTGTCTCAAGCTTATGCTAAGAAGTGAGAAAAATGTCTTCACACAAGTGAAGGCACATTGTTCAAACACTTGTGTAAAGGCATATAACTTATTTTGTTATGTTGTTATGTAGTCCTCAAGCAAAGACAAGATATTACAAAATTTGTAAAAAATGTTATATTGTACTTATTTTGGAATGAAACTCGGTGATCAAGATAAACAAGGTTTGTCCAACCTGTGTTGAAGCTTTGAATGGAAAAATGATAAAATATTATGTGAAAAATATTATTATGTAAAATGAGAAATATTATGTTATGTAAAATGAAAAATGATAAAATAAAAGAAGGCTATGCCATATGCAATTCCCATGATTTTTGATGGGAGCCTACAAACCACTGTGATTGATGACTGCTACTTTTGCGTAGTTAATGTAGAGGGATAGAATGCAAAGCTAATATTCCATCTGCCATTAAACCAGTCTTGCATGGAGATAACCTGCCAATTCTATGCCCACTTATATTGAAAAGTGTAGCAGCAGAGAGCTGAAATTGAAGCTTCTGAAGATGAAACTGAAGTCTGCATGCCTTGAGATAATAACCCAGTCCTTAGCTGTTTATACAGCATGAACTCAGTGATCTGGTAGAAGATTTAAATTTACTAAAGGGATCTGCAGAACTCCTTGGCTCTAGAGTAAGTCAAAACATCTAGCACATGGGATCTTTTTATCATGGTACAGACACAGAGAATGAGAACTAACTAGCCCCCTACTTTTCTGAGGATGATTCTGTGATTTTTTGCTGTAATATAAATGACTACATGAATATTTAGGAATTATTACAATCCTACACAGTGGAGACTTTTTATTGATTCATCAAATAGGAGTCTCAAAGGTGTGTTGCTCCACAATGGGGTACCTCCATAGCCAGGTGGACAGCAGCAGCAGTGCGTAGCACACGCTTCTTGATTAGACCGGGGTTTGACCCTGTGACCACCAAATACGAAGAAAGCGGAAAGGTCAGAGAATGACCACCGCATATCCCCGGAGCAATATGGCCTTAGTTGCTAATGCTCCTAAAAACCAAATAACAACAGTTCCACAATGGAAATAAATATGGGTCAATTTCAGTAGTTCACTCTGTGCATTTGAAAGAAACATATGAGAACTTGAAGGAGTTGTTGACAAATAATCAATATGAAGAATATGGTTGGTTGGTTGGTTGGTTGGCTGGCTGGCCAACTGGATACACAAAAATGTCTTGGTTTTTTGTATGCGTGGTACGGTTGGGTAAGGAGTAAGCACTGGGATGTCAAATAGGGCTCTTGGTTGCCTGGATCAGATAGTTTATAAACCATTCCATCTCCCCTGGTAGACTCGAAACTCCTCCTTCCACCCTTGTACATCATCGATCACCCAAGAGAAGCTAAAACAAGGTATTTTTGTTGGACCTCAAATTTGCAGATTGATGTGGGACCGAGATTTTGAGGGAACTATGAATAAAAGAGAAAAACAGGCATAGATTAGCTTCAAGACTGTTGTTGAGAAATTCTAATGGAACAACAAGGATCTGGCCTACAAGAATATAGTTGAAAATTATGTTGACAAACTTCAAGAAGCTGGGCTGCAACATGAGTGTCAAGCTACATTTTTTACACTTCCACGTTGACTACTTCCCAGAAAATCCAGGAAGTGTTAGTGAAGAACGGTGAGAGGTTTGTTGGATGCTGAAAGGGACTGTAAAGTAGAAGGATCAGATCTACAAGAAAATCAAACAAACAAAAATTTTAACCAGTTTTTGAAACGAGAAGTGGGTGTTTAGTGGACTTTTTATCACACTGACCTTTTTAATAGTGTTTTCAACATGTATTTCAATATAAAGCATCTGGTAAAGAGCATTTTAATAATTTCAGCACAAATTCTGCCAAAATTTATAAAATATTTGTAAAAAATCAAATTTTTTGCATGATTTTTGAAGAAACCTAACATGATAGAAATAAACAGAAGTCATTTTTGAATTTAGCATTAGAAAATTATTCAGATACACCCTTTTTTTGAGAAAACATCCGTGAATTTTTTTTGAAATGCTGAGTAATGTTATCAGCATCTCTCACATCAAATTATTGAAGTACAGTGGCCGTATGTTTTGTGTGAGCTCCAATTGTTGAAGCATGTGTTTCTTTTTTTATTTAAATTTCACTTGCCTACAGTGATCAACAAGTTCCAAATGAAGGAAATGATAAAAAATTGTGTTTAAAAGTGCTCTGGGGGGATATTTTTAAAAATATATGTTTTAAATATAAAAATGGATTTTCAGTTGTATTCACAGTAGAAATAAAGGTGGCATCAAAAGGGGGAACAATTTTGAATTATTCCTTGCTGATATTTAAGGTTATAATGGGGATTATTATTTTTTTTTTTTTTTTGAGTATCCTTTAAAATTAAAAAACATTAGAATGATCAGTGATTAAGATACAGTGACTGGATTGTTTACCAGTACAGTTCAAACATTAGTGCACCCATGATTTTTGTCTGTGGATTTCATTGCTTGAAGGAGGGCAGTGTTGTAGATGTTGCCTTCTTCAGAAATGTTAAATCAAAGTTTTGATTATAATGATGGTCCTGCTATCTAGACTTGACTGTCAAGAAAGAACAAGTTTATTGGGGGGGGGAACTTTTTTTTTTTTTTTTCACCTGGCAGGATACCCCATAAAATCTCAGCATTTCCCTGAGGAACTGTTAAAATGAAAATTTGTTTCATATGCTTCAAAATTTTTTCAGTCTCTTTTTTTTTTTTTTTTTTTCCTTTTTTTGCACTATCTTTATAGATTGTAATAATAGATAACACTTTTCTGCATAAATTAATTAAATGCCAAAGATTGTCAGACTTCATTTCCCCTTCATTACACTTGCTAGTCCACTTTTTAGGCTTACTATAATGAGGGCATTATCAATAATAAGTGCCAACTAGTTTTATAAAGTATCCTCACATGCTTTCAGTTTGGTCAGAAGAAGATGCCCAATATTGTAACCCTGTTTTTGAAGAAAGCACGGTTACAGTATTGGGTATCTTCTCCTTTCAACGTATTTGTTGAGTGCAGGCTGCTTTTGATTTGACAGTTTTTTTGGTTTTTTTTCAGCAATCATTATCTATTTGTTTTGTTTCTGTCTTACTGATATCACTAACACTGATTACTGTTTTTTTGTTCTTAGACAGCCATATATACATTTTCTTTTTCTATTTTAATATGAAAATCATTTATCAATAACACACCACCTACAAGATTAGCACAACTCAGAGGAAGGTTTTGTTTTATGATAACTTAAGTGAATGAATAAACATTCATTCACCTGTTTTGATATTCATTATAATGAATATCAAAACAGGTTGATCGGTATGACCTTTACCATTTTATACATATGGTAAAGAAACATTAGTCAGTTCTAGCAGCCTTGTGCCATTTTTAGGTAGTTAAAGGTGATTCCCAGGATCTTTTAATTTTTTTCTTTTTGTTAAAGTATGTACACTGCCCTACAAGTAACATCTGGGCATCTGCATATCTACAAATAACCAAATTCTTACAAGGAAACTAATATTGCACTGAAAGCGTTAGCCTGACAGCTGTGGTTTCTGTTGAACACTCCACCAGTTTTTTTATACATCTCTGATATTTTTGTCATTCAACCTTTAAAGTGGTGACACAGTTCAGCTCTGTTTTTTTGGGCACTCTTTCGTTACATGCACCCAACAATTCATTTCAAATCAAAGCTTCTCTAAAGAATCGATGTCAGGGCTCTGGGCTGGCCAGTTCAACTTTTCAACACCCATGTCCAGTCCATCACAACATGAGCAATATGACAAGGATTGTTGTCCTGCTGATATAGGTATGCACATTCTCCAACATGCTGCTACAACATTGGTAATATATTATTACCGATCTATGTGTAGATATTCCTCAGCATTTATGATTTTGTCCAAAAAGAAACTATTGGTCCCAGGCCAAACCATGAAAAACAGCCCCCGGGTCATTACACTGCCTCTGCCAAACTTCATTGCTGGTACAGTACAGTCCAGCAGGTAGGTTTCTCCAGGCATCTGCCACACACAATCACAACCATCAGACTGGTAGACCATGTACTGTGCCTCATCAGTATACAACACAGCTGTCCACTGATGTACAGTCCAAGAGTATTGGGCCTTAAACCAAGCTATATAACATCAGGCATTAATTGAGGCATTGGTGGCTTGAGGACAGCTGTGATAATGCATATAACACAGAATCCTGTGCACTGTATTGGTGCTGAAATGTGCCCCAGTCATCTTACTGAGAGCCAGTGTGTCCTGCAACAACATTGACTTGCATTCTGAGTGAATGATTCTTTGTGAGAGCTCTCCTGACATGTTCCCTCAACTTTGAAAGTTTTTCTTATCATTTCAATATGTAAATCTCACCAATCATGAATCTAGGGATTTTCATTGGTATTGAAATGTCATGTATAATACAGACTGATTGCTTATGTGGCACCCTGTTATCATTCCATGCTGGAAGTCTTAACTCCATCAGTCACAGCAGCTTCCATTCACAATTGTACTACTGTCTCCTTGAAAGCCTACAAGCCTATTTATAGTCATGTGTGGCACTTGCTTGGATACGATGAGATGATCAGTGGAAGGTTGACCAGATATTAATGGCAGGACAGTGTGGTCATTGTTTTTATCATTTTAGCTATCTGTCCAGTATGCTGTAAATGATTGTATGTAATGTAGTTTCTGGCTAGTCACTGTGTGCTGATGGATGTCTTATCATGTAGAGCACTCGCACACAAACTGTGGTCTGCAAGAACATAGTCTGCTTATCGTGTATGCTATGATTGTGTTACAAAGCAAATAAAGTACAGGTTTAGCCATCATACTAATTCAGAGAGGAAAGTTGTTAGACCTTTAATTTTTTCTCTAGCACTTATGGAAGCCAAGATATAGGCAATTACATATTGAGCAAACTGCATACAAGGGCAAATAAGTTTTTATTTTTTTTAAATCTGCATGCTTTAAAATGTGGACAATCAAATTTTGAATGTGGGTTAGAAATATTTTGTTTGTTAACCACAGTGTTTTGTTATTGAGAACACTAAAACAAAATAATATTGGGGGGGGAGAATCTGCTAAAATTTAAAAGTAAAGTTAATCAATAGGGAGTCAGACTGAAAAATGTTTGAATAACACTCTTCAGTTTTGCACTACTCTCAGTAAAGCTTGCTGGTTTTTTAGCCTTCGACAAGGGCGCCTCCGTAGCCAGGTGGGAAGGAGCAGCAGTGCGTAGCACACGCTTCTTGATTAGACCGGGGTTCGAGCCCATCACCACCAAATACGGAGGATGCGGAAAGGTCAAGGAATGACCACCGCATATCCCGGAGCAATATGGCCTTAGTTGCTAATGCTCCTAAAAACCAAATAACAACAACAACAGCCTTCGACAATGATTTTGAAAAGAAAATCAGAACATAAGCTATTTCATTCACAATTTGTCATTCCCTCGAAATTAATAACTTCTTGTTATATACACAATGAAGTTTATTTATAGTGTAAGTTATGCAATATAGAATGTTTTCTAGATAAAATATTGTTATTTTTTTGCATAATTAAATAATCATTTATTATTATAATCACACAAATAATTGTCACAAATTTATAGTCGTGCAGCCTAAAAATATGGATGTAATTTATGCCAGAAATTTTCACAATGTTGCAAATAGAATGTATATTGACCCCCCTCCCTTTTTTTTTTTTCAATCACTGTGATTTAAAATCTTGTATTTTCTATATAAGGGCAAGAATATAAAATTGTTAAGTCTGTTTTCTGTAATCTACAACGGGTAGCAGCAGGGAGTACTGATACATTGCATATTGATATGGATCAGTGTTTCCACCGTAAAATAAATTGTAGAACTAAATTTTATCATGTGGTCATTTTATCATATATATTAATATATAAATAAATAAATACTAGTAAATAAATTAATATTGTTGGGATATCAGAGAAGAGGTGTCACTCAGATATAAGGGATGCAGAATTGGAATTTGGGGAGTACAATGTACAGAAAGGATAGACAGGATAGGAAAGGAAGAGGGGTTATGCTGTTAGTTAAGAAACACAAAATCCAAGGAAGTGCATCCAGTTGACACAGATAGGCGGTGCAATGTTGAGTCAGTTTGGTGTGACATTAGCACTGGGAAAGCAGAAATGAGGATAGGAGTTTATTATAAGCCTAATAACTCTGATAAGTAAAACAAACAATTGTGCAGAGAAATAGAGTGAGCCAGTAAATCAGATTGTCTAATAATGGGGAATTTTAACTATTTTTCCCATTGCCATTTTTCATATTTGAATTTTATGTTTTTGAAAGTGTGCCTTTAATACCTTGCCCAAAGTCTAAGCATTATAAATTGACTCAAAACTCCATTTCCACTATCAAATGCAAGCTCTGAGATTAAAGATCTTAAAGAATTTTTGGATACAAAAATAAACATTATCTTTGTTTCTGACCTGAAGTGTTTAAATGGCTACATAATTCCTTCAGTTTCTGAATTACACTTCAATATAAAGACCAATTACACTTCAATATAGAGACAAAGACCAATAGATTGACAGTAGCCACTGGCAGAGGTGAAAGAGATTCTTGCACTGCTTCTATTAGAATGAGCAGAAGCCTGAAAAACAAGATGCATGGTATTTCAGAGACTGCTGGGAGCCATTGCGGTACAAATAAACACATGGGTTGTGTTAGGGTAGCTAAGAATAGAAACAGGTGCAGGTATACTTGCGTGTACACCAATGCTAGGAGTTTAGTAAATAAATTTGATGAATTTGAGGTATTGCTCAAAACATCAAAGGCAGATATTGTTGGGATATCAGAGACGTGGTGTCACACAGATATAAGGGATGCAGAACTGCAATTTGGGGAGTACAACGTCTACAGAAAGGATAGACAGGATAGGAAGGGGGGAGGGGTTATGCTATTAGTTAAGCAACACATAAAAACCAAGGAAGTGAAGCCAGTCGACATCGCTGGACAGTGCAGTGTTGAGTCAGTTTGGTGTGACATAAGCATTGGGAGATCAAAATTGAGAGTAGGAGTGTGCTATAGGCCTAATGACTCTGATGAGTATAATAAGGAACTGTACAGGGAAATAGAGTGGGCCAGTAAATCAGAGTGTCTTATAATGGGAGATTTTAATTTCCCAGATATTGACTGGAATTTGGGGGCTGGTTACTCACACACTAGCAGGGCTTTTGTGGATTTATTGGATGATTGTTTTCTACGTCAGCATGTTCAGGAGGCAAATAGAGGGAGTAATACTCTTGATTTGATTATCAGCAGTGATTCTTCATGCATTAAGAATCTGCAGATAAATGAACCACTAGGTGGCAGTGATCACAGTGTGCTGAAGTGGGATTTACTGAAAGAGGTAACTACCATTAGGGGTAAAGGGAAGGGTTATTGCTTCCGTAAAGGCGACTACGATGGACTGAGACAGTATTTAAATTCTATACAGTGGGACCAACTGATGATGTTACCAACAGCAAATTCAAAATGGGAAGCATTCAAAGAACATATCTTGGAAGCTACTAGGCTTTACATACCAACTAAGAAATATTGTTCAAGGTTTAGGCCAAAATGGATGTCAGATGAACTAATGAGGCATATGGCAGAGAAGAAAAATGCATGGGATACTTACAAATTAACACATGACACAGAAGCCTATGATAGATACAAGTTGATATGCAACCAAGTTACAAAGGAGGTTAGGCAGGCGAAGGCAGATTACGAGAAATCCTTGGCAAGGGATGCAAAGAAAAACAGCAAAGAGTTCTTTACTTATGTAAACTCTAGAAGGAAGGGGATGAATCAGATTGGTCCACTTGATATTGATGGGTCAACTGTTGATGATCCTGCTCAGGTAGCTAACAAACTAAATGAATATTTTGCATCGACATTCACACATGAGGAGTTATTCAGCAAGGGGAATGCCAGAGGTGTATTCAACTCTAGCAGAAAGCTACAGAATCTTGAAATAACTGGGAGTCAAGTGGAGGAGAAACTGTTGAAGATAAACACAAGAAAGGCACCCGGGGTGGATGGGATCTATCCAGTTATATTAAAGGAGGCAGCAAAGGAAGTAAGCAAACCCTTAGCCATAATTATGAGAGCTTCCTTGGACTCAGGGGAGGTACCCATAGACTGGAAATGTGCAAATGTGACCCCAATTCACAAAGGAGGATCAAAGGCTGACACAAGTAACTATAGACCTGTGAGCTTAACTTCTGTTCCAGGAAAATTAATGGAGGCACTGGTTAAAGAAGCACTGCAGGATCATTTAGACAAGACTTCAGTTATAGCTCAGACACAGCATGGTTTTGTTAACGGGAAGTCTTGCCTGACCAACTTGATTGTATACTATGATGCAGTCACAAAAGAACTGGATGCATGGAATAACTTTGATATTATATACTTGGATCTTAGAAAGTCTTTTGATACTGTTGCACATGGAAGACTGCTACACAAATTGGAGCAGTGTGACATTGGAGGCAAATTGCTGCTATGGATAAAGGGGTGGTTGAGTGGGAGAAGACAGAGAGTGGTAATCAATGGACTCTGCTCATCGTGGACTAATGTTATTAGTGGAGTCCCTCAGGGCTCAGTGTTGGGTCCATTATTGTTTTCTGTATTTATAAATGATATTGATGATGGTATATCAAGCTTAATGTCCAAGTTTGCAGATGATACAAAGGTTGGCAGGGTTGTCAAGGACACTACTGACACTACACTGCTGCAACAGGATCTGGAAAGGTTGAGCAGATGGGCTGAGAGGTGGCAAATGAAGTTTAACATTGACAAATGTAAAGTACTACACATGGGAAACAGCAACCCCAGGGCAACGTATCAACTCTGTGGTACTACACTGACAGTGGTAGAGAATGAAAGGGACTTGGGGGTGATTGTGCAGGCAGATATGAAGTTCTCTGAGCAGTGCAGATGGGCTGCAAGAGTAGCTCATGGAGTATTGTCAATCATATACAGGAATTTTTCCAGCAGGGATAAGGAGGTGATTATTCCATTGTATAAGGCAATGGTCAGGCCACACCTAGAGTACTGTATACAGGTCTGGAGGCCTCATTTCAAGAAGGATGTAGAGCTGCTGGAACGAGTACAGAGAAGGGCAACAAGATTAGTGAATGGAACAAAGGGGTGCTCTTACGAAAAAGGCTTAAGTTTTGCAAATTACAGTGTCTGGAGACTAGGCACCAGCGAGGTGATCTGATAGAGGTGTATAAAGCCTTGAATGGTTTAAGCATGCTCAATGCTGATGGGATTCTTCCTCTAGCTCAGAAAAATCACCTGAGAGGGCATAAATTCAAATTGAGGAAAGACAGATGTAGGATAGACGTGCGGAAATTTGCCTTTAGCCAGCGGGTGGTTGGTTGGTGGAACAGACTGCCATCCCTTGTGGTGGAGGTTGATAGCCTAAATAAGTTTAAGGCTCAGCTGGACAGGTATTTTGAACGAACAGAGGGGTGAAGTGGAAGTGGGGTTTTTTTTTTTTTTTTTTGGCTGATGCTGCATAAGCTTGCTTTCTTGCATCAAATGCCTCTACTAATGCTAATGCTAATATAGACTTCACTAAAGTATTAATCCTGACCACATTGCTTTCTTGAAAATACTGCATAAAATGGTTAAAAAGATCAGGCCCATATAAGTTTCTGGAAGCTTTTATAAGATCTCTCCCTCTCCCCCCTTCCCTCCCTCACACATAAACTGTCCATTACTTCAAAGTAGTTTCTGTAATACCAAAAACTTGTCATATACCTTTCACTGGTGCTGTTGGGATGTTGGACTTCCTTTCTCAAGTCCGTGGGTCCTTGAGAGTTTTCACAGACATTCTCTCAGATATGCCACCTGTGCTTGCTACCAGGGAGTCTAAAACACTGATGGAACTGGTATTCGGGTGATGACACTCAAGTAAATGGACCTAATTTCAGCAAAGTCCAGTCAGTCTGTGACAGCTAAATCCTCTGCTTGCAACTTCACAGTGGTGGGACTGTTAGTAACTCTGAGTATAAACCCCAGTGCAAGTCCTGAAACATGATACCTAGCACACTGTAGGTGACCACCCAGGTGGGAAGCAACGTAAGCAGGAGTCAAAGTGTGGCATCCACATCAGATGGAAGAATGCTGCCCCTCTGTGATAACAGGCAACATTAGGTGTCAGATGACTCTCATCAACCGGTACAATACCACCATTTTGCTTATTGGAGGATCCAGAGCAAGCTCCAGCAAATCCTCTCCCATTTCCATCATGCAGTATGATTGATGGCTTTTGAGGTTATGACGGACACATATGGCAATATTCAATCTTCCTTACATTAATAGTAAATTAAAGGGTGCTCTGGTCATGGAAGAGAACAGTCAGTGGATTTTTGGCTGCTTGTAAAGGGATAAGTATTTTTGATAGTTTACCGTATTCTTCGTTAGTTGACATAATACATTGTGTTTTACAAAGATATTAAATAGGTTTAATAGCATTCGTTAGCTTCTTATTTTGAATTTAACTAGTGATTTTTGGAAGTTACAACTCCCGGTGTTGGCACCAATATTGTTGAACTTGCTGCCATATTGTAATCGATAAGAAATAGCGTAACGTATTTATCTCGAACTGATAGCGTAAGGTGTAACATAATACGAAGCACTGTATTAGCAATCTGTTAGCTTAGTATAGTATTATCAATTAATCAAAAATATTTATTAATCTTATTAAATTTCATTGTAAATTAAACTGTATTTAAACGGAAATCATGACCCAGACAAGAGCTGCAAAGCAAACGTCACAGACTAGTGAGAGTGCTGTGACTCGGGGGAGAAATGAAGGGGGCAATTCTCTAATGCATTACAGTCTCATACAAAGTGCGAAATGTGAAATGTTTGCTGAACTTTCTAAAACAGGCCATGATCTAGCCAAGGAGGATGTCTTTGTATGTGCAAGGTGCCTCGAGTGTCAAGAAATTAGGCTCCAAATCAGCATTCTGTTGGGTGTCTATGAGAGCTTGAGGTGTAGGGTAAGTGCCCTCGAAGAAATTCATATGAAGGCCCCCCCCCTGTCCATCAGCCAACACAGACACAATCTCCAATACAGAATGCGCTGGTCCCACAGGAACTAGTTATTGTTGGTGACTCTGTTGTCAGGGAGACAGGGAATATACTATGCAAGAAGGATAGGTGGAAAAGGACCAGGGTATGTTTACTAGGAGCAAAATTTGATGATGTTGTAGAGCAGTTATCATCTTTTAAAAGCACAAGATGATATTGTTGTACACATTGGAACTAATGACATTAAGAGTAAGAGAGCTGCAGATTTACTCAAGTACAGGTCAATGTTGAAAAAAAGTCACGAGTTAGGATTGAATGTGAAAGTGCTGCAATTCTGCCCTGACACAGTAGGAGGGAGTATGTGATGAGAGCCTTGTCGATCAATTCGGCCCTGGAGAGATTGTGCAAGGCTCAAGGGATAGAATTTTTTTCAGCCTGGTCTGTGCTTGCTGACAGGAGAGACTGCTTCTACAGGGATGGGTTACACTTAACTAGAAAGGGAGCAAGAATATTTGATGATGCTATGAGGCATCATCAAATGCCTCGACAGCATCATCAAATATTCGGAAAACTGCTAGCTTAGGGAGATACACAGACTAAAAGGTTAAAAGTGGCCGCATACAGAGCCAAAATTAATTCTTCCCCTGCTTCTATTAGAATGAGCAGCATGGAAAGCAAGGCAATGGAGATTTCCAGGACTATTGGAAGTCATGGTGGTACAAATAAGTGAGAATTACGTTAGGGTAACTAAGAGCAGAAACAGGTGCATGTATACATACATGAACACCAATGCTAGGGCTATAGTTAATAAATTTGATGAGCTTGAGGTGCTAGTCAAGATAACAAAGGCAGATGTTGTTGGGATATCAGAGACATGGTGTCACACAGATATAAGCAGTGCATAATTGGAATTTGGGGAGTACAATGTGTACAGAAATGATAGACAGGACAAGAAGGGAGGAGACGTTATGCTGCTAGTTAAGAAACACATAAAATTTAAGGAAATGCATCCAATTGATGTTGGTGGACAATGCAGTGTTGAGTCTGTTTGGTGTGACATAAGCACTGGGAAAGGAAAAATGAGAGTATGTGTGTGTTATAGGACTAATGAATCTGATGAGTATAATGAGCAATCGTGCAGAGAATTACAGTGGGCCAGTAAATCAGATTGTCTTATAATGGGGGGATTTTAACTTTCCAGATATTGACTGGAACTTGTGGGTTGGTCACTCACACACTAGCAAGACTTTTGTGGATTTATTGGATGATTGTTTTCTACAGCAGTATGTTCAAGAGGCAACCATAGGGATTAATACTCTTGATCTGATTATCAGCAGTGATTATTCGTGCATTTTAAAAATTTGCAGATAAAGGAACCACTGGGGGACAGTGATCACAATGTACTGATATGGGAATTACTTAAAGATGTAACTACCATCAAGGCTAAAGGGAAGGGCTTTTACTTTTGTAAAGGTGACTACAGGGGTCTCAGACAGTTTTTAAATTCTGCACAGTGGGATCAGCTGATGATGTTACCAATGGTGAATTCTAAATGGGAAGCCTTCAGGGACTTAATCTTAAAAGCTACTATGCTTTTCATTCCAACTAAGAAATACTGTTCAAGGTTCAGGCCTAAATGGATGTCATATGAATTAATGAGGCCCATGGTAGAGAAGAAAAATGTATGGGATGCATATAAATTATCAGGTGACACAGAAGCCTATGCCAGATATAAGCTTGTTTGTAATCAAGTCACAAAGGAGGTTAGGCCGGCAAAGGCAGATTATGAGAAATCTTTGGCAAAGGATGCAAAGAAAAACAGCAAATAGTTCTTTACATATGTAAACTCTAGAAGGAAAGGGATGAATCAGATTGAACCACTTAACATAGATGGGTTGACTATTGATGATCATGCTCAGGTATCTGATAAACTGAATGAGTATTTTGCATCTACATTCACACATGAGGAGTTATTAAATGAGGGGAATCCAGAAGTTTATCAAATTCTAACAGGGAACTGAGTGATTTTGTAATAACTGAGAGCAAAGTGGAGGAGAAATTGTTGAAGTTAAACATAAGGAAGGCAACTGGGGTGGACATGATCTATCCAGTCAATGGAAGGTCCCCATTAACTGGAGGTGTGCAAATTTATCACTAATTCACAAAATTGGTTCAAAAGGTGACACAACTAACTATAGACCTGATAGTTTAACTTGTGTTCTGGGGAAAATAATGAAGTCACTGGTTAAAGGAGCATTGCTGGATCATCCAGACCAGACTGCAGTAATAGTTAAGACACAGCACGGGTTTGTTAAAGGGAGGTCGTGTCTGACCAATTTGATTGGATACTACGATGTAGTCACAAAGGAACTGAATGTCAAAAATAATTTTGATATGATATAATTTGATTTCAAGAAAGGTTTTGATGCTGTTACACATGGAAGACTGCTGTACATATTGGAGAGGTATGGCATTAACGATAAGTTTCTACAATGGATAAAGGGATGGTTGAGTGGGAGATGACAGAGAGTGATGATTAATGTACACTGCTCTTCATGGACAAATGTTATTAGTGGAGTTCCCCAGGGTTCGGTGCTGTGCCCATTGTGTCCCATTGTGTTTTGTATATTCATCAGTGATATTGATGAAGGTATATGAGGATTAATGTCCAAGTTTAGATGATACAAAGTTTTGCAGGGTCGTTAACGACAGTATGCTACTTGAACTAGATCTAGATAAGTTGGGCAAATGGGCTGAGAAATGGCAACTGAAGTTTAACATTGACAAATGCAAAGTACTGCATATGGGTAGCAGTAACCCAAGAGAAACATACCAGCTGTGTGGTACTACACTCAGGGAAGTGGAAAGTGAAAAAGGCCTGGGAGTAATTGTGCAGTCAAATATGAATTTTGCTGAACAGTGCAGATGGGCAGCCAGGGCAGGTCTTGCAGTCTTTCAATGATATATAGGAATTTTGCTAGCAAGGACAAGGGGAGGGGGGTAGATTATCCTTTTGTACAAAGCAATGGTCAGACCATAACTGGAGTATTGTGCAATGTCTGGAAGCCTCATTTTATGAAGGATGTGCACTTGCTTGAACGAGTACAAAGATGGGCAACAAGATTGGTGATGGGAAACAGTGGTGGTCTGTTACCAAGAAAGGCTTTAGTTCTGCAAATTGCAGCACCTGTAGAGTAGGCACCTGTGAGGTGACATGATTAAGGTGTATAAGGCCATGAATAGGTTGAGCAAGCTGAATGCTGATGAGATTTTTCCTCTTGCTCAGATTAAGAACCTCAGGGGCCATAGATTCAAATTGAAGAAAGACACTTGTAGAATAGGTGTGCAGAAATTAGCCTTTAATCAGTGCAAGGTTGACTGGTGGAACAGACTTCCATCTTTTGTTGTGGAAGTTGATAGCCTGAATGAATTTATGCATAGCTGACAGGCATTATGGAATGCATGGAGGGGTGAAAGAAGAGGTTTTTTTTTTTTTTTTTTTGCATGCTGCATAAGCTTGCTTTCTTGCATTGTATGCCTCTACTATTGCTAATAGTAATAGATGCATGTGATGCAAGAAAGCAAGTGTATGAGCTTATATAGCATCACTCAGAAAAAAAATTCACACAACCATGCTCTCTAAAAGTTTGTCCAGGTCCTCCTTGAATTTACTTAAGCTATCAACTTCCACAGAAAAACAGATGGAAGTTTGTTCCAACAATTATCCATCCGCTGGCTAAAGGCAAATTTACGCACATCTATTCTACAACTGTCATTCCTCAATTTGAATTTATGCCTTCTTAGGTTCATAATCTGAGCAAGTGGAAGAATATCATCAGAATTCACCATGCTCAACCCATTCAAGGCCTCATACACCTCAATCAGATCACCTCGCGGGTGCCTAGTCTCTATCCATTGCAATTTGCAGAACTTAAGCCTCTCTTGGTAAGAGAATCCCTTCATTTCCCTCACCAACCTTGTTGCCCTTCTCTGTACACGCTCAAGCAAATCTACATTCTTCCTAAAATGAAGCGTCAAGACTTGTACGCAGTACTCAAGGCGTGGCCTGACCAACTGTTTATAACCCTGTTACAGTTTGAAAAACTTCTGGCATTTTCCTCCCTTAATAAACTCCTAATGTGTGAATGTAGATGCAAAATGCTCATTCAGTTCGTTAGCTATTTGAGCAGAGTCATAAACAGTTGAACCATTGATATCAAGTGGACCAATCAGATTCATCCCCTTCCTTTTAGAGGTTATATAAGTAAAGAATTCCTTGCTGTTTTTCTTAGCATCCTTTGCATTCTCGTAATCTCGTAATCTGCCTTTGTTTGCCTAATCTCCTTTGTGACTTGATTACATTCTAGCTTATATCTGATATAGGCTTCTGTGTTGCCTAATAATTTATATGCTTCCCATGCACTTTTCTTCTCTGCCACAAGTCTCATTAGTTCATTTGACAACCATTTAGACCCAAACCTTGAACAATATTTCTTAATCGGTATGAAAAGTCTAGTAGCTTCCACTTACAATTTGCTGTTGCTAACATCATCAGTTGGTCCCACTGTAGTCACCTTAACAGAAGTAGAAACCCTTTCCTTTACCCCTGATGGTAATTATATCTTTAAGTAAATGCCACATCAGTACACTGTGATCACTGTCACCTAGTGGTTCCTTTATCTGCAAATTCTTAATACAAGAATAATCACTGCCGATAACCAAATCAAGAGTATTACCCTCTCTGGTTGCCTCTCGATCATGCTGCTGCACAAAACAATCATCCAATAAATCCACAAAAGTCTTGCTAGTGTTCGAGTGACCGAACCACAAGTTCCAGTCAACATCTGGGAAGTTAAAATCCCCCACTATAAGGCATTCTGATTTACTAGCCCACTTTATTTCTCTGTACAATTGTTTGTCATACTCATGAGAGTCATTAGGCTTGTAACACACTCCTACTCTTATTTTTGCTTTCCCAATGCTTATATCAACTGGATGCACTTCCTTAGATTTTAAGTTATTCTTAATTAACAGCATAACCCCTCCTCCCTTCCTATCCTTTCTCTCCTTTCTGTACACATTGTACTCCCCAAATTAAAATTCTGCATTCCTAATATCTGTGACAGATATCTCGAGGGTACAGCTCTAAAACGGTGTTAGCAGACCAGCCAATAGGTTCAGTCCACCAGACTGAACCAATTGGTAACTCTCTAGGATCCTTCCACATCAGTTAGTGTTTAATCTCGCTGCATCTTCTCTGCCAGATAGTGACCGCAAGGAGTCCGAGTATTGTCTATGTGGGATGGGGGGGCATTGTTGAAGCCATGTTATGTCAAGTAGCTGGGTATGTTCTTACCATGTGTACCCCATATCCAAAAATTTCTTTACCTCATACAGCATGTCCCCCACCATTTCTTACTACTGAAAACATCATGAATTGTCAAACTAATAGAACAAATTTCTCTGCAAAAAGATCTGAACCCCTAAACACCTCCACATTTATTTCCAAGTATACGTGGTTTCAGTTCCAGTAACAATGACGTTCAATTCCACTTACAGTCTGCTAAACCCCATGTACTTTTTCTGAGAGAATCTCAGTTATTGGTTGATTCAACCATTGCTCATCTCAGTTGCCCGAATTATTTGCTGCATGGTTCCTTTCACTTTAAAGGTGCTACTTGTGCATATGTCTGTTCTGATATTCCCTGTCAGAGACTTAGTAATTTGGAATCTCCTCTGGCTTAAAATCTCTCTCTCTCTACCACATTCCGTCAAATTCATCTATTGTCTCCATCGTTCTTCCAACTCCACTAATCACTTGAAACTCTTTATCTTCCTCTCTTTGAAACTTGACTTTTTCTAGTCCTTTTCTAACAGTGAGGCAATTTTTCTTGGTGATTTTAATGTTCACAACTCCAGCTGGCTTCCGTTTCTTAGTCACGTGGACCCAGCTGGTCTAGATGCTGAAGCTTTTGCAATTACTAATGACCTAGCACAGATTGCTCATTTACCTCTTAGAATATAACACGATCTTAACATGCAGCCAGCACACTTGATCTTTTTCTCACAACCAATTGTTCTAATGCACTGGCGAGGTAAGTGATCCTCTAGGTCAGCAGTTCCCAAACTACTGAGATTTACGGAATCCTTCAAAAATCACAACATGTTTGCAGACCTCTACATATATAACTGGGTTTTCTGAAAAGAAAATGTTTCTTCCAACTCATGTATTGATGACCTCCCACCATTTCCATTTCTGTTCAGTGCCTCTTGTGGTCTTCTGTGAAAAGAATTTCAGAAGAAATTTGAATAGTCTTGATGCCAAGAAAGTGCCAGATCCTGCTATTTCTCCACTTGTTATTAAAACCTGTACATTTGAGCTTACTCCTGTTCTGTGTTGCCTTTTTTCACTTTCTTATTCCAAAGATGGTTATCCTCCTTGAAAATTTGCTCATATCCAACCAGTTATAAAGGAGTGTGACAAATCCTGCCATCCAACTATTATTGTCCCATTACAGTTACTTTTTCTACTGCTCTTTCTAAAGTAATAGAGAAATCAATTAACTGCCAACTCTTAAATTATCTAGAAAACTTCCATCTGATCAGTGATTTCCAGTATGGATTCCATCAGTGTCGATCCACTGGTGATAAATTTTGGCTTATGTTATCCACCTTTGGAAAAATTGAATGTAAAAGTTTGGTGAAACTCAAGCGGTTGCTCTTGACATTTCAAAGGCTTTTGATCATGTTTGGAATAAAGGTCTTCTAAATAAGAGCTTCCATTTTATGGTTTGCCAACTGTTTTTGAAATTGGGTATCCAGTTTTCTCTCTTACCACTCACTGCAGGTGATGGTAGATGGCTCTCTGTCTTCTAACTTCTCCACTAATGCTGGTGTTCTTTTTCCCACTCTTTTCCTGTTGTATATTAATGACCTTCTTCCATTGACTGAAAATCCTATCCAGTTTTTG
Source organism: Mastigoproctus giganteus (assembly GCF_048544385.1). Lineage (NCBI taxonomy): Eukaryota > Metazoa > Arthropoda > Arachnida > Uropygi > Thelyphonidae > Mastigoproctus > Mastigoproctus giganteus. The sequence continues at coordinate 89,517,439 of NC_143587.1, read as the reverse complement.
CTGTTGAAAGCACATTGCATTCCACCTTCCAGTTGAGAAACATTGCCCTGCTCAAACAGCTTGAGCTTCTCGAATATCCACTCTCTGTTCCTTAAATACTGATATCCAGGTAATTCTCCAGTGATGCAAAGATAACTTAGTTGATTTCAATCCTATAACTCCTTCCTGTCTTATATCTACAAAAAAGGATTCTTCTGCTCCTATGCTTATCTTCAGTGGCGCTCTCTTTCTTGGCAAGATCTTATATCTCTGTTGGGAATTACCCTGACTTCTAATCTCTCTTGGCATAAGCCCATTACAAATATTGCTTCCTCTGCATCAAAAAAGCTGGGTTTTCTCTTTCACTCTCAGCATTACTTTTCTTTCAAACAGCTGTTCACTTTGTACAAATCACAAATTTGCCATATGACGGAATATTTTTCCTACATCTGAGGCAGCGCCTCCCAAAACCTCTCTCAGACTTCTAGATTCCATTCAAAAGAGAGCAGATAGTTTAATTAATGGCTCATCTCTCTCACAGGGTCTCTCCACTCACTGTCTCACAGACTTTCTGTTTCTGCTGTATGCCTTTTCTATAAGTACATAAATACTGCCATAAGCACTGTTCTTCCGTATTGGCTTCTCTAATATCCGTTCTCTTCCAAAGCATTCCGAACACATGCTACAACCAGTCAGCATCCTTTTATCATCCAACTTCAAACTCATAGAACCAACTTTTCTTTTTCCTCATTTATTTATTCAGCTTCCATTCTCTGAAACAACCTCCCTTCATATGTATGTCCTGAAAATTACAATCTACAGAAATTCAAGTCTAATTTCAAGAAGCACTGTACTTTCTTTCACCTTCAATCCATGGACAGTACTAAGTACTATAGGTTATAATGCCTCTTGTGTTTGGGGATTTCATTAAAAAAAAAAAAAAATCATCAAAGAACACTTGTGCTGTGAGCACAAGTGTTCAGAATTCGGTGTATAATGTGAATTTTTGCTGCAGTCGGAGTTCTGTTCCAACAACCACGTTGTAAGTGAACTCGGTCGTAAGTTGGATGTAAGCCCATTTTTGACATTATTTATGGTTCAATACTACAAATAAAACAAAGTAGAAGTTATAAAATGAAATACTACAGTAAAAGTAAATGTGCATTTACCTTTAATACAAAATAGTACATAGAAATTATAAAATAAAAATATAAAATGGAATACAGTACAAGTAATGTGCATTTACATTTAACATGGTCAGCTGAATGCACATGGAGCTGTAGCAATTTTTTTAATTAAACATTGAGACTACATTACGTGGAAGAAGAATTAAAGGAGACAAGAGTGGGAGGATCATCAACTTCGGCTTCTTCAGAGTAACCAGTCAAAGGTATCGGATCATCTTTGTGAGGAGTAGGAGCAGTTTCATGAGTTGGTGTACTAATAACATTGTTGTTTCCAACATTAGAGACACCAGTGGGAGACCTCTAAAAATAAGTCTAATTTACATTGACATTATATCATTTCTTCTCATTATAAATCCCCTGTAGCAGGCAAGTGCATCTTGGATCTCTCTGTCAACCTTTACAAATCTTTCAACATTAGGATCCATTATTTCAAAACATTTGCATTACCTTATTAAGACCAGTGAATGCCTCAGCTATTTTTTTTTTTTTTTTTTTTTTTCACTTTTTGGGGTGAGGGTTTCAGGCATTTCTTCTTCCTCTGCAACTCTCTGTGCCTCCAATTCAAGATTGTCATTAGATAACCCTTCTGCCACACTTTCATTATCAACATCTTCATTAGTTGGGTGCCTTGTCTTGTAATCACAGTAAGTGAACTGGCTTTATCAAATCTTTTGAAAGCATTCACATACCTTTTTTCAATATTCCATTTATACATGGACACAGAACCAGCCTCAGGTCTATCAGCGCCCTGTGTGAGATTTTTTGGTGTGCCCTCTCCAACTTCTTATTAAGTTTATGCATTATATTTTTACTATTAACTGAAAAATACTTACTTTTTTTATTTTAAAAAAGAAACAATATATGAGAGCCTCTGAAGGATAGAATCAAAATTATTATTTAGGGAATAAGTAAATTAACCACATTTTGCTTGAATCAGAATGTAGGATTGACTTCATATCATGACTTGAGATTTACAACAAATCACTGAATTTGTGGGGCATTTTGACGCCCTGTTCAGCTGCACTGCTCGATCGCCCCCGAAGCCGGCCCTGTACTCGCATCTCACCTCATCCCATGCTGCAGCTATGTTCTTGATACAGTGCAGAATGTTGTAATCCTTCCAAAATTATTGTAGTGTTTTGTCATTCTCAGTAGTGGCAATAGCCTTAGCAGAGGTCATGTAAATAATATGCCTTGAAAGCAGCAATAGTGCCTTGATCCATCAGTGGTAGGATTGAGGTAGTGTTGGGTGAAAAGTAGACTACCTTAGCATCAGGGTGCAGATCATCCAGGTGTGTTGGGTGTCCTGGAGCATTATCTAAAATTAACAAAATCTTGAAAAGAATGCCTTTCTTAAGACAGTACTCCTTGGTTTGTGGGATATAATTTGGGAACCAATCCTCAGCTAGGGTCATCCATGCTTTTTTTATTATGTGGATAAAATACTGGAAATGTATGTTTATTAACATTTTTGAAAGCCCTTGGGGCCTGAATTATAAAATCATGACGAATTTAACCTTCAAACCAGTTACATTATCACCCAATAGAACTGTGACTCAGTCCTTTAATGCCTTGAATCCCAGCATGGTTTTTACTTCTTTGTGGATGTATGTGCGTTCTGGCATTCGTTTCCAAAATAAAACTGGTTTTATCTGTATTAAATATTTGCCCAGGCAAATAATTCCCCTCAACAATGATGCAATCTAGCTCCTCCTTAAAAGCTTCAGTGGCACCACATCAGCACTTGCCACCTTACCATTCGCTTTTACACTATGCAGGTTGTAACAGTTTTTAAGTCTTTGGAACCACCCATGACTTCCTGTAAAGGTTTGATTGTATTCATTTCCTGTCGGCTCTTTAAGGGCTTTGAAAAGGCTTCTTGCCTTAGCCTGTATAGTTAAAAAGCTTAAAGGTACACATTTTTGTATCTTATCTTCCATCCACTTTATCACGAAAAGGAACTTGTCTTTTTTTTTTTTTTTTTTTTTTTTTTCATTATTATTCTAGCTTTCATAAGTGCTAACCTCTTCAAAATGGTTGTAAGAAATAAATAAATTAACCACATTTTGCATTGGGAACGCCCAACATCACATGTGATTGTAGAAACTGTTTTTCCATTTTCTTAGTGTGATATTATTTTCATTTTCATTTCTAAATTAATTGCTTTTCTCTTTTTTCTCTTTTGCTCCAGAACCTCTAGAACATCCACTTTTTTTTTTGCTTGCTAGACATTTTCAAGGGTATTACAAACAAAAATTTTATAAATGAAAACAAACAGCTAAAGCCCAAAATCCACTAATTCCAGACTAAAGGAGGCCATGTAGTTAGTTGGTGTGCAGGCAGCCAGGGTTGTTGTACATCAAAATAACACATTACAAAACTTTTTTTTTTATTTACTTCTTGGTTTATTTATTTATTAAAGTATTTATCTTTTTAGTTTATATTTTATTAGTTTAGGTTTATATTTTATTAGTGTAGTTTCATTGTTGTCAGTGTCAGTGTTGTCTTCATTTGATCAGATATTTCATGTTATCTGCATTAAATAACTTGCCAGAAGTCTCCTTAATAAGAATTAATACACTTCAAATTTGTATTTTGTCTCAGTTTGTTGCTAGAATTCATAGCTGAAGGATGTTCCTCCATTTATTTTATTTTATTATTATTTATATATTTTTATTTTATTTATTTTTTTTTTTTTGTCACTGTAGGCATGATTTACATACATAGATAGGTAGGTTTTTGAATGAAAATCCTGGAATTATTAAATGCATCTAACTCAAAAATGAGGATGATTTTGGTTAATTTCATAGGCAATCTGTGTGCTACTCCCTTCAATACCACTATGCAGGTAGCTAAAGTAGTCATGGCAGCATCACACCTGCAAAAAATATTTAAAACATTTTTCTAGAAATGACCATTGTGAATCTGGGTTGTTGTACGTCACGTATATTGAAAGTCAAGGAGAGACAGTATACATATATTTGACAATTCTAAATAGCTATGTCTTTGGTTCTGTCAAAGCATGACTTACAGATGCTGCTGTTCTTGAAACTTTGATGATATTTTCCTGGTGCAATATAACCTCAACCTTTTTTGCACTATAAAACCAAACCAAACCAAACCAAATCCAATCCAACCCAACCCAACTTTAGTTAGCATTAGTAGAGGCATATGATGCAAGAAAGCAAGCTTATATAGCATCAGCCAAAAAAAAAAACCCTTCCCATTTCACCCATCCCATCACTCCAAATGTATATCTAGTTCAGCCTTAAATTTATTCAAGCTATCAACTTCCACAACAATAAACGGAAGTCTGTTCCAGCAATCAACTACCTGATGGCTAAAGGTAAACATCCACACATCTATCCTGCAACTGTCTTTCCTCAGTTTTAATCTATGTCCCCTCAGGTTCTTGATCTGAGCAAGCTGAAGTATCCCATCAGCATTGAGCCTTCTCAAACCATTCAAGGCCTTATCACATTCAATTAGATCACTCACTGGTCCTAGTCTCCAGACTCTGCAATTTGCATAACTTAAGCCTTTCTTGGTAACAACAACCCTTTGCCCCACCCACTAATCTTATTGTCCTTCTCTGTATGTAGAGCTGCTGTACTCATTCCAGCAGCTCTACATCCTTCCTAAAATGAGGCCTCCAGACCTGTATGCAGTACTCAAGGTGTGACCTGACCATTGTCTTATACAAGGGAACAATCTCCTCCTTATCCCTGATAGCAAAATTCCTGTATATATTATTCACAAGACACCATGAGCTACTCTTGCAGCCTGTCTTCATTGCTCAGAAAACTTCATATCTGACTGCACAATTATCACCAAGTCCTTTTCATTCTCCACTACCCTGAGTGTTGCACCACCCAGTTCATACATTATTCTGGGGTTACTGCTCCCATATGCAGTACTTTACATTTGTCACTGTTAAACTTCAGTTACCACCTCTCAGTCCATCTGCAACTTTTCCAGATCCTGATGCAGTAGTGTACTATCATTACTGTCATTGACAAATCTGCCAACCTTCCTTTCGTATGCAAACTTAGACATTAACCCTGATATAACTTCATCAATATCATTGATAAATACAGTACAGACTGCTTCTACAGGGATGGGATACACTTAAATCGAAGGTGTGCAAGAGTATTTGCTGATGCTATTGAGGTGTCATTAGGTGGGTTGGAAAACTGCTAGCTTGGGGGGGGGGATTCACAGACTAAAAGGTTAAAAGTAGCTGCAGGTACAGGTGAAGGGAAACCTTCACCTGTACTTCATCTTGGCGGCTACTAGGCTTTTCATACCAATTAAGAAATACTGTTCAAGGTTCAGGCCTAAATGGATGTCGGATGCATTAATGAGGCTGGTGGCAGAGAAGAAAAATGCATGGAATGCATATAAATTTTCAGGCGACACAGAAGCCTATGGCAGATATAAGCTAGTCTGTAATCAAGTCACAAAGGAGGTTAGGGAGAGAAAGGCACATTACGTGAACTCTTTGGCAAAGGATGCAAAGGGTTCTTTACTTATGTAAACTCTAGAAGGAAGGGGATTAACAAGATTGGTCCACTTAACATAGATGGTTCGATTATTGATGATGCTGCTCAAGTAGCTGATAAACTGAATGATTATTTTGAATCTACATTCACACATGAGGAGTTATGCAAAGAGGGGAATGCCAGAAGTTTATCAAACTCTAACAGGGAGCTAAGTAATTTTGTAATAACAGAGCACATTGGAGGAGAAATTGTTGAAGTTAAATATAAAAAAGGCACCTGGGGCAGATGGAATCTATCCAGTTATAATGAAGAAGGCAGTAAGGGAAGTAAGGAAACCCTTAGCCATAATTATGAGAGCATCCTTAGAGTCAGGGGAGGTCCCCATGGACTGGAGATGTGCAAATGTATCCCGAATTCACAAAGTGGGTTCAAAGGGTGACACAAATAATTATAGACCTGTTAGTTTAACTTCTGTTGAGGGGAAAATAATGGAGTCACTGGTTAAAGAGGTGATACAGGCTCACCTAGACAAGACAGCAGTAATAGCTCAGACACAGCATGGATTTGTTATGGGGAAGTCTTATCTGACCAATTTGAATGGATACTACAATGTGGACACAAAGGAAATGGATGCAAAATATTATTATGATATCATATACTTGGATTTCAAGAAAGCTTTTGATACTGTTGCACATGGAAGAATGCCGTACAAATTGCAATGGATAAAGGGATGGTTGAGTGAAAAACGGCAGAGAGTGGTAATAAATGGAGGCTGCTCTTTGTGAACTAATTTTATTAGCGGAGTCCGCCATGGTTAGGTACTGGGCCAATTGTTGTTTTGCGGATTTATCAATGATATCGATGATATCAGGATTAATAGTAATAGTAATCATGGCATGTGATACAAGAAAGCAAGCGTATGAGCTTATATAGCATCAGACAAAAAAAAAAAAAAAATTCATACAGCCATTCCCTCTAAATGTTTGTCCAGTTCCTCCTTAATTTATTTAACCTATCAACTTCCACAACAGCAGATGGAAGTTTTTTCCAGCAATTAATCACCCGCTGGCTAAAGGCAAATTTCCACACATCTATTCTATAGCTGTCTTTCTCAATTTGAATTTATGCTCCCTTAGCTTTGTAATCTGAACAAGCGGAATAATCCCATCAGAATTCAGCGTGCTCAACCCATCCAAGGGTTGAGCACCTCAATCAGATCACCTCGCAGGTGCCGAGTCTCTATCTGCTGCAATTTGTAGAACTTAAGCCTCTCTTGGTAAGAGGATCCCTTAATTCCCCTCTGCAATCTTGTTGCTCTTCTCTGTACATGCTCAAGCAAATCTACATCCTTCCTAAAATGAGGCCTCCAGACCTGTACACAGTACTCAAGGCGTGGTCTGACCATTGCCTTATACAGAGGGACAATCACCTTTTCCCTGTTAGCAAAATTCCTGTGTATTACTGACAAAACCCCATGACCTGCTCTGGCAGCCTGTCTGCACTGCTCAGAAACTTCATATCTAACTGCACAATTACTCCCAGGTCTTTTTCATTTTCTACCAAACTAAGTGTAGTACCACACAGTTGGTACGTTCGTCTGGGGTTACTTCTACCCATATGCAGTACTTTGCATTTGTCAATGTTAAACTGCAGTTGCCACTTCTCAGACCATCTTCCCAAATTTTTTAGATCCTGCTGCAGTAGCACACTGCCATTACTGTCATTAGCAACCCTGCCAACCTTTGTATTATCCGGAAACTTCGACACTATGCCTGATGTACCTTCATCGATATCATTGATAAATATACAAAACAGTGGACCCAACACCGAACCCTGTGGGACTCCACTAATAACATTAGTCCACGAAGAGCAGTGCCCACTGATTACCACAATCTGTCTTCTCCCACTCAACCATCCTTTTATCCATTGTAGCAACTTACTGTTAATACTATTCTGCTCCAATTTGTACAGTAGTCTTCCATGCGCAACAGTGTCAAAAGCTTTCCTGAAATCCAAGTATATGATATAAAGTTATTTTCTGCATCCAGTTCCTTTGTAACCACATCATAATACCCAATAAAATTTTTTCCAGACAAGACTTTTCCCTTAACAAACTCATGTTAAGGGAAATACCCCCCCCCCCAGACAGAGAGTGGTAATTAATGGACACTGCTCTTCTTGGACTAATGTTATTAGTGGAGTCCCACAGGGTTCGGTTTTGGGCACACTGTTGTTTTGTATATTTATCAATGATATTGATGAAGGTATATCAGACTTAGTGTCGAAGTTTGCGATGATACAAAGGTTGATAGGGTTGTTAATGTCAGTAATGGCAGTGTGCTACTGCAACAGGATGTAGAAAATTTGGGCAGATGGGCTGAGAAGTGGCAAGTGAAATTGAACATTGACAATTGAGAAGTTTGTTTGTTTGTTTGTTATTTGGTTTTTAGGAGCATTAGCAACTAAGGCCATATTGCTCTGGGATATGCGGTGGTCATTCCCTGACCTTTCCGCATCCTCCGTATTTGGTGGTGATGGGCTCGAACCTCGGTCTAATCAAGAAGCGTGTGCTATGCATTGCTGCTCCTTCCCACCTGGCTACGGAGGCGCCACTCAATTGAGAAGTACTGTATGTCGGTAGAAGTAACTCCAGAGGAACATACCAACTGTGCATTACTACACTTAAGGCGGTAGGAAATGAAAAAGACCTGGGGTTAATTGTGCAGTCAGATATGAAATTTTCTGAGCAATATAGACAGGCTGCCAGAGCAAGTCCTGTATATCATGTCAATGATATACAGGAATTTTGCTAGCAGGGAAAACGAGGTGATTATCTCTTTGTATAAGGCAATGGTCAGGCCATGCCTTGAGTGCTGCGTACAGGTCTGGAGGCTTCATTTTAGGAAGGATGTAGAGTCGCTTGAGCGTGTACAAAGGGCAACAAAATTGGCGAGTGGAACGAAGGGGGGATTCTCTTACCAAGAAAGGCGCGTAAGTACTGCAAATTACAGTGGCTGGAACTAGGCACCTGCGAGTTCTTCTAATTGAGATGTATAAAGCCTTGAATGGGTTATGCACACTGAATTCTGGTTGGATTCTTCCTCTTGCTCAGATTAAGAACCTGAGGGGACATAAAACCTTCTTTAATGCTGCCGAATGGTGTTTGCGACTTCGTTTTGATATTGTTCTCTGTCTAGCGCTGCGTGTAGAATTTGTGCTGTTGTCATGTGAAGCCAGGTGTTGATCTTATCTAGCCATGCCATTTTCGGTTTGCCTGGGCGTTTCTTGCCTTCGATCTTTCCCTCCAGGATGAGTGGTAGTAGGTGATATTTATGTTGGTTCCTAGCGATGTGACCTAGGTATTTACATTTCCTGCTGATGATGGTTTTGAGCAGGTCCCATTCCGTGTGCATGTCCTGCAGGACCTGTACGTTGGTTATCTTGGCTGTCCACGGGATTTTCAGCATTCTTCAGTAGAACCACATTTCGAAGGCCTGGAGCTTTTTTGTAGTGGCTGATGTTAGAGTCCAGGTTTCTACACCGTAAAGCAGTATTGGCCAGATGTAGCATTTCAATGTGCGTAATTTGAGCATGATGTTCAAGCTTCTGTCGGTGAGGAGGGTTTTCCACTTGGTGAATGTCTGCCTGGCTTGTTCAATTCTGCTTTTGATTTCGGCCTCATTTTTCAGCTGGTCATCAATGAGTACTCCGAGATACTTGAAGCGGTGTATTTGCTCTAATTTTTCATTGTTTAGTTTGATCATGATTTTGCTTGCAGTCCTGCTGACCTTCATCACCTTTGTTTTCTTTTTGTTAATTTGTAGCCCCCATACTTGGCTTTCTATGTCCACTTCGTTCAAGATGGTCTGTAAATCTTGTTCTGAATCCGCTATTAGTGCTGTGTCATCGGCATATCTTAAGTTATTGATGTAGTGTCCATTAACTTTTATGCCGATGTTCTTGTCAGCCAGTGTTTGGTCGAAGATCATTTCCGAATAGATGTTAAAAAGAATGGGAGATAATGGGCAGCCTTGCCAGACTCCTTTTTTTATTGGAATTGGGTCTGTCAGGTCGTTGTCATAGCGAAGCCGGGCTGTTTGATTCCAGTAGAGAGTTGTAATAAAGTTGATATCGTTGTTTTCAAGCCCAAGTTTTCTCAGTCGGTCAATTAGACGGTCGTGGTCTACTGAATCGAAGGCTTACTCGTAATCAATAAAACATATATACACGTCTTTTTGATGTTCATAGCACCTTTGTAGCAATATTTGTAAACAGAAAATTGCTTCTCTGGTGCAGAATCCGAACTGTGTGTTTCCTAGTGCACTTTCGCACTTACATCTTATCCTTTGCTGAATCACCTTGAGGAAGACTTTTAGCACCTGGCTCATTAGACTGATCAGCCTGAAGTCTTCGCATTTCCGGCTGGTAGTCCTTTTTGGTAGGGCCACGAAGATGGATTGGAGCCATTCGGATGGAATGTCGTTGTTGTTGTAGATTTGATTGATTGAACCATTTCGTTAGTTGTTGGATGTTGCTGTAGTCTAGTTGTTTCAGCAGTTTCACATGAATCTGATCAGGTCCACAGGCCTTGCCTGGCTTTGTTATTCGGATGGCATGTTCCACTTCAGATGTTAATATGTGGAGATTGTCTTCCTGTGTTTGTTGTTGCGTTTCTGCCGGTTTTCTGTTGGTGCCGAACAGATTGTATATATAGCTCTTCCAGGTGTCGAGTTTGGCTTGTTTGCTTAGTATAGGTTGATTGTTGTCCGTATATAAGCTTGGGATAGGAGCCAGTTTGTAGATGTTTCCAGCTTCTTTAAGCTTTTTGTGCAGCTTAAAGTTGTAATTTTTCTTGATTAGGTCTTCGATTTCTGCACACTGATCTTCCATCCATTTTTCCTTCACCTTCCGGATTTCCTGTGTAATCTTTTGTTGTATTTCTTTGTATTTTTCCTGGTTGTTGTTGCTTTTGAATGTTCTCCGTTCATCCATTAGGTCTAGTATGTGCTGGGTCATCCACCGTTGTTTCTTTTTCGACGCCTGATGTCCTAGTAGGGTTTCTGCTGTTTCATTGATGCCCTGTTTGAGTGAACACCCGAACGCTTGCACATCTGTTGTTACTGCTTCGATCGATCTGATTGTAGTGTTGAGATGAAGCTGTACTTGTCGCATTGTTCTTCAGTTTCTCCAGGTCGATTCTTTTTGTTGTGCTTGTGCATTTGACTGCTCGTAATTTGAGACGTAGTGTTGCTATTACTGGGTTATGGTCTGATGATATGTCAGCTCCAGGGTAAGTTTTTGCCTTGAGGACACTTGACTTATATCTGATGTTGATTAAGATGTAGTCAATTTGGTTCCTGACGATATTGTTGTCAGAGTCTTGTGGTCCAGGTGTATAGTCGTTGAGGTGGTAGTTTAAACCAAGTGTTGGCAATGCAAAATTTTTCTTCTTGGCAGAACTGGATGAGTCTGTCGCCTCGTTCATTCCGTGTCCCCAAGCCATGTTCTCCGACTATGTTTTGTAGCTTTCCTTGACCGATTTTGGCATTAAAGTCACCGAGGATGACCGTAATGTCATGCTTCTTCAGCGACTTTAAAGTGTTGCTTAGCTTGTTGTAGAACAGTTCAGTTTCTTGATCGTCTTTGTCCGCTGTTGGTGCGTAGACCTGGAGCACATTCAGGTTGATCTTGTTGCCTGCTAACTGTAGTAGTGCGATTCGTTCCAATATTGGGGTGAAACTGGTGACTTTGTTGGCCAGTTGTTTGTGGACAACGAAAGCGATGCCGTACGTCTGCTTGGTGTTCTCTTCTCCTCCGGAACAGAAGACGTGGTGGTCATTTGATATAAACTTCTTTGTTCCAGGCCATTTGGTTTCACTTAGCCCAAGTATGTTGATGTTAATGCATTCCATTTCTTGTAAAGCAATTCCATTTCTTGTAGTAGGCTTCTAACGTTCCATGTAGCTAGTTTCAGAAAATTCTTCAATGCAAGCTCGGAGATTCTTAGCACCCCTGTCCCATTCAAGGGACGCCGAAACTCGGGGCCGTGGTTTATTTTGCTTGCTGTCATTGAAGTTTTCAAGGGAAGGGTAATCCAAGTAGTTTCCCGTTGCTTTCTTGGATCACAATTTAGTTGAAAAGGTCGTGTGTGGACCTTTTGAAAAATCAAATAAAATCAAATTGTGGAAAGAATGGATATGTGGAAATTTGCCTTTTGCCAGTGGGTGGTTAATTGCTGGAACAAACTTCCGTCTGTCATTGTGGAAGTTGATATCTTAAATAAATTCAAGGAGGAACTGGACAAACTTTTAGAGTGAATTGTTGTGTGAAATTGATTTTTTTTTTTTTTTTTTGACTGAATCTACATAAGCTTACACACTTGTTTTCTTGCATCACATGTGTCTCTTACTATTACTACTACAACAGTGGACCCAACATTGAACCCTGGGGGACTCCCCTAATAACATTAGTCCACCAAGAACTATGTCTCGTTACGGCACAGAATATCAAAAAATTTTGAATTTCTTCCAAAATGTCAACTTTGTTCCTCACAGACCTGACTTTTTGAAAACCAAATTTGATAATTTCCATTGGTGTAATAGCTATGACTTTAGTTGGTGGAGAATGCTTATGCCTTTTTGGAGGTTTTACTCTTGATGGTATTTTTTCAGATGTGGTTGATTCCTGGGATTTACATAGATATGAGTTGTTGTAGTAGTGTGGTTAATATAGTGAACAGTGTTTCTTTTATTGTGAGCTGGTATTGACTGGGTTTAGGAAACACAAAGGAGAAACAGCGTTGGTGAGATCTTTATTCCAGTTTGCATCCCATCCACTGAATTAAAGAATTCCGCACACGTAAATGTAGAGTTGGTCTCAGGTGAAGGCAGCATGGGTTTTTCATGCATACACAAACAGCGACGCTTCCACAGAACACAAAATTTATAGACAATACATATGGCACAATATGGCTTAAGTCGCAAATGCACCTAATAAAAAACAAAGTTAAAGCTTTTAGGCCATAATAGGAAACGGAGAGGTGATTTGTTGCATGCCTTTGTTAGTGGGATTTTTTTCTTAATACTAGCAGATCCTTGTACTGACAAGCCAAATCAGCAGGTTTCCAATTCAGTCGTAGTCAATCTAGAAAGAGGAATAACTGGTGCTCTTTGTTTGAAGTTGATAGACTTGATAGCCAGCATGAAGCTTTTCTATAATGGCTTTTGTAACAAGGGCTGAAATAGGTAATGTGTTCAGACATGTAACAATCTGCCAGCATGATGATGTAGGAGAATTGAAGCATGGAAGTAGCTTGGAACTGGTGGCAGTTCCTGTCTGTCTTCTTGATTTGAGATCCAAGTTGTTTCCTGAATTTCAGACCTTTTGTTGACAGAGAGTCAAATGACAAATTATGTTAATGAGTAATTTACATAAATTGATGTTATTCTTCCATACTGACATGGTTTCACTATGCTCTGGCTAGAAATATTGCTATTTGATTGCATCCTGTCTGTTGATTTGAGTGGATTGGATTGGCAAGATGGCATCATGACAGCAGGACAACATAAAATAGTAACTGACAAATGCTTCATCTGTGTATTGACATAGTTAACTTATCCACTGACATTAGAAATTTTGTTTGCTCTCTCTGAATATGATTCTTTATTTTTAACATAGTTTCAATTCTTATCAAAGTGAAGTAGGGACTTAAATCCTGGCTAGCTTTAGAGACTTTTGCAATGACCTGTATATAATTCTTTATTTTTGGCACCATTGCAGTTATAAATGGGATGATGGGCTATTTGAAATGCCTTATAAGTGGATGAGGGTGTATTAATTCCACTAGAAAGGGGTATAGGTGGAAGTATACCCCTTTTTTTGCCATCTAGCTTCAGTCAGTTGGCCTTAGGGCCAAGTTGATTGACTTGTTGCAAATTGTTGTCTTTTTCAAAGGAAGGAATTGTCTTAAAAAAACTCACAAGCTTTGGCAAGTTTTCAAAAAAGACTTCCTGTAGTTCAGATGCATAGGTGAAAATTTCCTCTGAATGTGTCAGTAATAGACTGGAATTTCGGTTTCTTGACTGATTCATCTAGGAACAAATTTGCATCTGAGAGATCAGAATAGATGGCAGGACCAGGTCGGTGCCTCCGTAGCCAGGTGGGAAGGAGCAGCAGTGCTTAGCACACGCTTCTTGATTATACCGGGGTTCGAGCCCATCACCACCAAATACGGAGGATGCGGAAAGGTCAGGGAATGACCACCACATATCCCAGAGCAATATGGCCTTAGTTGCTAATGCTCCTAAAAACCAAACAACAAACAAACAAACAAGGACCAGGTCAAGGCAAAGCAGTTTGTATAGCAGTGTCTCGCTTGCCAGATTCCACCATGGACACATAAAAGTCGGTCAACTTTAATGTAAAGAAAATAGATATTTAATGATCTTTATGAAGCCAAAATAAGTCTGTAACTCTTGGAACATGTGGCACAAAATGCTTCTCAGTAGAATATGCTTTCAGCAGTGAGGTTGTGGGTGGATTCTCACTCTGAATTTTTGCTGGCTCTGTGGGATAAGTGTTTTTGTAGAATTTTTTACTTTTGTTAAAATGAAAACTTTTTACAATAAATATTTTAAAATATTAATATGTTCTTTTTTTTTTTTTTTTTTCACTTTATTGCTCAACGCTAGAATAAAATTATCATTAAAAATGTGTAAATAAAACCCTTTGTTATTTATTGGGCAACAATATCCTTTACAGCTATTTATATATTACATTCTTTTTGTGTCAATTACCATTTTTGTAAGTCCAAATTTGAAAAGTGAGTTCAACAAATGTAGTTTTCTCCTCCCATTTTCAAAGCTATTTTGCTGCTGCCATCTGTTATAAATTGTGTGCGGGAACTTGGTAACACAGCTAAAATATGGCGTCATGTATTACAAAAATTTCAAGATGATTTGTACATTATTTTTTGAAGTGACCTTCAAAACGTGAATCTGTGTATATACTGTCAAAAAGGTTAAATAATAGCACCCAACCAGGGAATTGGTTAATTATTGGAAAAGTCAGAATTTTCTAGTGTGCCAACATGTCAGAGATAAATTTAAGTGTCCCTCAGCAGTGACATTACTAGGTTGCCATGGTGCCATTCAGATTTAGCACTCCTGGAGACAGTACTTCTTCAGGGATATCTGTTGTCAATTTAATGCTAAGTAGATGCTTCCTGACTTTAAGCAGTTGATGATCTTGGAGATAGATCATCAACTGCTTAAAGTCAGGTAATTATCAAAGGGAATGCCATAATAAATTTGTATTTAGAAAGATGGTTTATATTGACTTGCTGTTTTAACAAAGAAATTTGAAATTAATTTCACTCCTCACATTTAAAAGAAAGCAGTTTTTTCCCTAACTTACAAACAACGTAAAGAAACTGATTTAAACCTACCTTTTTTATACTTCATTTTGAGCTACAAAAAAACTTAAAAGATCCATAATGTTATTATAGGTATTTTAGTTTTTCTCTTGAAGATATTGCCAAATAATATTCTGTCTACATTTATGAAAATTTATACGTCACAATACCTTACACAGTCTATAAATACAAGCTGAAAGTAAGTGCTATCTTTCATGCAAAGAAATTACAGAGAAAAAAAAAAAAAAAAAAAAAAAAAACAGTTTCTTATTACTACACTAGATCTTTTTATACATCTGTGCTGTGCATTTTATTGCTACTTACACTCATAACCAACCAGAGCTGACCCATGCCATAAATCTCATATTGTCATTAATTTCAGTGACTGCTAAAAATTAGGTATTACATTTCATTAACTTGCTTTTGGGTAGATTATGTATCAGCAGTATTTCTAATAATAGTCTTGTTACCTTCATTTCCCTTTACATCATGTTATGGTTAACAGCAGGCTCAGACCACAGTTCACCAGAATGCCATTAGGTTGCCTTTAATTAATTTTAGGTATGTGTAAATTTAATTAATTCTGTCAATTTGTTCATTTAATTAGTGTATTATTTTTTGTAGATAACTCTAATCCTATCTATAATTACAGTTAAATGTCATCTAGCTTCAGTCAGTTATAAGAACCCTGAAAAAATCTTAACTTACCGTATTATTTGCTATGTAAGAATTATGTATTGAATTATGAATTTGACCCCTTATTGAAAGTTTAATATGGTAATATGTTTGGTTTGATTGGATCCTTGCTCACTTTAACCCCTTAATTGATAACGTTGGTTTTTACAGAATGTTTCCAATTTTTGAACATGTGAGGACTAGGAAAGTCTTCTATTTAATATTGAATCCTCTAGTTCAACTTTACATGACTGAGTTATTTCAATCATATCTTAGACAACAGGGATAAACTTTTTGGTTATCCCTGTTGAATAGGAATCTACAAACATTACCAAGTTGTTGTGTAGGGGTTTTGTATTGGAGTAAGAGAATATATGAATACACACACAATTAGAATTTCTCTAATTTCAGTTTTGTGTGTATCAATACAATAAATTCTTTTCTATAAATAATTTGCCTGGTAAAAGTAATTAAATAGATAATTTAGAGTACTTATACTTTGATTCAGCATTCACAAATGAAATAACTTTTCACTTAATCTCTGGAGGCCCTCCAACTGGTGGAGGCCCCTGGACTGTAGCCCCTAAAGCCCATGCCTTAATCCGGCCCTGGTGATGTTGGCGCCATGCCAACTGTTTGTAACATAGGAACTTGTCTAATGCATATTTGCATGTCACAGCATAAATGTGAAGCCATGCTTTATGTCATAGTGTATGACATTCAAAGAATACCTGAAGTACTTGCTTATGACATGCCTAAGTCAATTTCAGTTTTTCCAGTATAGATTGAAGCTGATCTATTATAAGTCTAGTTCAAATGGTAATTTTTTATAATTATTTCAAAGTATTAGGTTTTATATATATATATCAGGATTTGACTGCTAATATTCAGGTATTCCTCAACATATTTCTCTATATTAGTGAGGGAATTTTTTAGCATTTGATTGTTCATCTTCAGTATATTTTAGTAGTTTATGCAGTTTTTCCTTTTCAATACAGTTTCATATGACTACAATTTCAAAGCATAAGTTAGGGTATTAATTATTTGAAAAGTTTAAGATGGCAGAGAGTGACGAATCTCCAGGAGCCAAAGAACTTGGACAATGTTCATTGCAGCGTAGAAGTGTGGAAACTCCAAAATGGATAAGATGAGCAACTTGACAATGTCATAGAAAACATTAGCTGTTACAATAACACTATATTATTTGTTCTTCCAGTTGATGCAACAAAGTACCCATAGGGAGAATCTGTGGGGAACGGAAGAATTTGTATTCCTCCCCAAAAAAATAAATACAAACAAATTCTTTCTATACTCTTACACAGCCACACAAGGTCAGAGGAATTGCAACACAAAATAAAAACTGTTATAGAGCAGATATACATACCAATTCTATCAGACTTATAATCTCAAATCATACGCTAGTATTTTGTAGTACATAAAGTCATATTAGTTAAATGAACTTCTCTATTAGGTAAACAAACTTCTTCAGTACCTGCAAAAAAAATTTTTTTTTTAAATTTTAAAAACTCAGTATTCATTTTATTCCTGTTTCCACTAGGAAACCATCCAGTACCGATTTGAACTCACTCTCACATTGGTGTACAACTTATTCCATTTCTGCCACTTCCACAGTTGGGGGACAAAATGCTACCCATAGGTGAACTTCATGAAATCCATTCTTCTGTTATTTCACAAAATTTTATATTTATGCTCCTTGGTTCTTGTCCCACCTATAAGAAAGAACAGACCATCCTGATTCATTTTACTGAACTCTTTCAGCACTTTATACACCTCAGCAATCATCCTTTAGATATCTATATGCAAGCTTTGCAATCCATGCCTTCTAAGCTATTTTTGATATATGCATTGATTTTCAGTTATTGTGTCAGTTTGGTGTGACATAAGCATTGGGAGATCAAAATTGAGAATAGGAGTGTGTTATAGGCCTAATTACTCTGATGAGTATTATAAGAAACTGTACAGGGAAATAGAGTGGGGCCAGTAAATCAGAGAGTCTTATAATGGGGGATTTTAATTTCCCAGATATTGATTGGAATTTGTGGGTTGGTCACTCACACACACTAGCAAGGCTTTTGTGGATTTATTGGATGATTGTTTTCTACATCAGCACGTTAGGGAGGAAATTAGAGGGAGTAATACTATTGATCTGATTAACAGTAGTGATTCTTCATGCATTAAGAATCTGCAGATAAAGGAACCACTAGGTGGCAGTGATCACAGTGTGCTGAAGTGGGATTTACTCATAGAGGTAACTACCATCAGTGGTAAAGGGAAGGGTTTTTGCTTTCGTAAAGGCGATTATGGTGGTCCGAGACAGTATTTAAATTCTATACAGTGGGACCAACTGATGATGTTACCAACAGCAAATTCAAAATGGGGCCATTCAAAGACTTTATCTTGGAAGCTACTAGGCTTTGCATACCAACTAAGAAATATTGTTCAGGGTTCAAACCGAAATGGATGTCAGATGAACTAATGAGACATATAAAATACATATAAATTAATAGGTGACATGAAGCCTATGATAGATATAAGCTGGTCTGTAACCAAGTCACAAAGGAGATTAGGCAGGCAAAGGCAGATTATGAGAAATATTTGGCAAAGGATGCAAAGAAAAACAGCAAAGAGTTCTTTACCTATGTAAACTCTAGAAGGAAAGGGATGAATCAGGTTGGTCCACTGGATATTGATGGTTCAACTGTTGATGATCCTGTTCACATGGCTAACAAACTAAATGAGTATTTTGCATCTACATTCACACATGAGGAGTTATTCAAGGAGGGGAATGCCAGAGGTGAATTAAACTCTGGCATTGAGCTAGATGATTTTGTGATAACTGAGAGCAAAGTGGAGGAGAAATTGTTGAAGATAAACATAAAAAAGGTACCCGGGGTGGATGGGATCTATCCAGTTATATTAAAGGAGGCAGCAAAGGAAGTAAGCAAACCCTTAGCCATAATTATGAGAGCTTCCTTGGACTCAGGGGAGATACCCATGGACTGGAGATGTGCAAATGTGACCCCAATTCACAAAGGAGGATCAAAGTGCGACACAAGTAATTATAAACCTGTTAGTTTAACTTCTGTTCCAGGAAAATTAATGGAGGCACTGATTAAAGAAGCACTGCAGGATCATCTAGACAAGACTTCAGTTATAGCTCGGACACAGCATGGTTTTGTTAAGGGAAAGTCTTGCCTGACCAATTTTATTGGATACTATAATGTGGTCACAAAGGAACTGGATGCAGTGAATAACTCTGATATCATATATTTGGATCTTAGAAATGCTTTTGATACTGTTGCACATGGAAGACTGCTGCACAAATTGGAGCAGTGTGACAATGGAGGCAAATTGCTGCTGCTATGGATAAAGGGATGGTTGAGTGGGAGAAGACGGAGAGTGCTAATCAATGGACACTGCTCATTGTGGTCTAATGTTATTAGTGGAGTCCCTCAGGGTTCAGTGTTGGGTCCATTGTTGTTTTCTGTATTTATAAATGATATTGATGATGGTATATCAAGCTTAATGTCCAAGTTTGCAGACGATACGAAGGTTAGCAGGGTTGTAGGACACGAATGACAGTATGCTGCTGCAACAGGAACTAGAAAAGTTGAGCAGATGGGCTGAGAGGTGGCAAATGAAGTTTAACATTGACAAATGTAAAGTACTACATATGGGAAACAGTAACCCCAGAGCAACGTATCAACTCTGTGGTACTACACTGGCAGTGGTAGAGAATGAAAAGCACCTAGGGTAATTGTGCATGCAGATATGAAGTTTTCTGACAGTGCAGATGGTCTGCAAGAGGAGCTCATGGTGTCTTGTCAATGATATACAAGAATATTTCTAGCAGGGATAAGGAGGTGATATCCCCTTGTATAAGGCAGTGGTCAGGCCACACCTTGAGTACTGTATACAGGTCCAGAGGCCTCATTTTAAGAATGATGTAGAGCTGTTGGAATAAGTACAGAGAAGGGCAACAAGATTAGTGAATGGATAGTGTTGCTCTTACGAAGAAAGGCTTAAGTTTTGCAGATTACAGTGTCTGGAGACTAGGCAACTGCAAGGTGATCTGATTGAGGTGTATAAAGCCTTGAATGGTTTGAGCATGCTCAAAGCTGATGAGATTCTTCCTCTTGCTCAGACTAATCACCTGAGAGGGCAAAAATTCAAATTGAGGAAAGACAGTTGTAGGATAGGTGTACGGAAGTTTGCCTTTAGCCAGCGGGTAGTTGGTTAGTGGAAAAGACTTCCATCTTTTGCTGTGGAAGTTAATAGCCTAAATAAATTTAAGGCTGAGCTGGACAGGTATTTGAAATGAACGAAGGGATGAAATGGGAGCAGGTTTTTTTTTTGGCTAATGCCGCATAAGCTTGCTTTCTTGCATCATATGCTTCTGCTAATGCTAACTGTTCCACTGGCCCAATATGTTTTCAGAGGGACGTGGAATGGTGGAAGGTGAGGCATATGCCAGACGGCCAACAACCACTCAAACTTATGATACTGTCCACAGAGTGTGAGCGTTAATTCATTGAGATCAAAGGTTAAAAATTATAATGATAGCTGATGAACTGAAATTAAATCAAGATTTTGTTCACAAAATTTTAAGTGAAGAATTGGCCATGTGAAAAGTGTGCATGAAAATGGTTCTGCAAGTTTTGAGTGATGGACAAAAACAAAACTGCATGAACATGTGTCTTGATTCTCTGTAATGGTTATAGATCGATCCAGTTGAAATGAGTCTTTACTGTGATGAAAGCTGGTTTTTCCCAGTATAACCCAGAAACCAAATGCCAATGTGAGGAATGGCACATCTCCATCTCGAATGCCCAAATCAAAAGTGAAAAAACAATGATTGTGGGTGTTTTTGATTATCGAAGCAACATTTACAAAGAATTCTGCCACAGGCAATGAACCAAAATTATTACAGAGAAATTTTCCAGTAGTTATGGAAAAGAATCCTTTGTGTGCAACCAGAGATCAGTCAAAATGGGATCTTCCACCACAACAATGCACCATCCCATTCTGCCTTCTCCATTACAGAATTTCTGGTGCAGAAAGCATTGCAGTCCTCTCACAACTGCTATTTTCACTAGACCTTGTTCCATGTGATTAGTTTTTGTTCCCAAAACTTGAAAAGAAATCAGTTTGATTTGATAGAGACAATTCAAAAGGCTGTAACCAACACTATAAAGGAGCTGGCAAATGAAAACTATCAGTCTTGCTTTAATGACTGGAAATGCTATTGGAGATATTGTGTAGCTGCAGAAGTTATTTTGAGGGTGACCGTGTTATTCTCCATAATATTCAAAATAAACATTGTTATTGATTTAATCTCATTACTTTTCTGACAGACCTTGTATACCCAGTAATTTTGAGGGAGGCTGCCAGCAAGTGCTTTGAAGTTAATTTTGATGTCATCATTGGACATGGGAGAGATTTCTTTGGATTCCTTCAGTGGCAGGAAAAGTCTTAGAGGCAATGATTAAGAGTGTAATGCAGAGACATTTAGATATAAATGGAATTTTGAAGAACACACAACATGGTTTTGTCAAGGGAAAATCGTGTCAAAACAGCTAACCTGGTAAGCTGTTTTGACACAGTTACTCATGAGCTGAACATAGGGAACAATTTCAACATAGAAGGATTTTAGCAGTG
The DNA here is from genome assembly GCF_048544385.1 of Mastigoproctus giganteus. Lineage (NCBI taxonomy): Eukaryota > Metazoa > Arthropoda > Arachnida > Uropygi > Thelyphonidae > Mastigoproctus > Mastigoproctus giganteus. The sequence continues at coordinate 89,496,005 of NC_143587.1, read as the reverse complement.
CATTTGACTCAATAAGCTGAAACAGGTTGGAAAACTTTCCAGTAATCCTAACATGTTAGAGCCTGTTGGGATTACTGGCAAGTTTCTAAGATGAATTACAGGATGGCTGCAGGGCAGAAGGCAGAGGGCTGTGATTATTGGATATTATTCTTCAGATTGTTGTAATGTCAAATGCGGGGCCCCAAGGATGACTGCTCTTCTTTTCTGTTTTTATAAATGACATTGACAAAGGGATATAGGACGTGATGTCAAAATTTGCAGTTAATGTTAAGGTTGGAAGAGCATTAATGATCACTGTCAAGCAGTGCTCCTTCAGTATAACATACTGATGAATATGACAATTTATGAGCAGTGTAAACAGGCAGGAAAGCCCATGCTATTCTATCGATGATTTATCAAATAATAACCTGTATATATAGGGAGGTCACAAATCCACTGAAAATTGTAAGACAGCACTTACAATGCTGAATCCATGTATTAGTTGAGGTATATGATGCAAGAAAGCAAGCTTACATAGCAGCAGCCAAAAAAAAATAAAAAAAATAAAAAAAACGCTTCCCATTTCACCCATCCGGTCACTCCAGATATTTGTCTAGTTCAGCATTCAATTTATTTAAGCTATCAACTTCCACAACAACACATGGAAGTTTGTTCCAGCAATCAACTACACGCTGGCTGAAGGCAAACTTCTGCACATCTATTCTACAAATGTCTTTCCTCAATTTGAATCTATGCCTCCTCAGGCATAGATTCAAAAATCACTCCTATCGTGTCTGGGCAGAATTGACGGCACTTTCACATTAAACCCTAACTCGCGACTTTTTTTCAGATTGACCTTAAAAACTGAAGGGATTAATTCTTAATCCTTTTATATCTTCATTCCTGCTTTCTACAGCATCAGCTTTATTGCCTAAAGGCCAGAGGTGCAAAAATGCTTACCTGGATCTCTCGAAATCAGTTCGTTATATGGATATTTTCTTCGTTATATGAATTTTCAATGTAATGACCAGGGGGAAATTAAAGAAGTTCGCTATATGGAAGTTCGTTAAAGGGAGGTCTGACAGTATATGATATTAAAATTATTTTTTGCATTCAGTTCCTTTGTGACCACATCATAGTAGCCAATCAAATTTGTCAGACAAGACTTCCCCTTAACAAACCCACGCTATGTCTGCACTGTTACTGAAGTCTTGTCTAGGTTGACCCTGCATCGCTTTTTTAACCAGTGACTCCATTATTTTCCCCAGAACAGAAGTCTATAATTATTTGTGTCACCGTTTGAACCCCCATTTGTGAATTGGGGATACCTTTGCACATCTCCAGTCCATGGAGATTTCCCCTGAATCTAAGGATGCTCTCGTAATTGGCGCCTCCATAGCCAGGTGGGAAGGAGCAGCAGTGCGTAGCACACGCTTCTTGATTAGACCGGAGTTCAAGCCCGTCACCACCAAATACAGAGGATGCAGAAAGGTCAGGGAATGACCACTGCATATCCCGGAGCAATATGGCCTTAGTTGCTAATGCTCATAAAAAAAAAAACCAAACCAAACTAGCTCTCATAATTATGGCTAAGAGTTTGCTTACTTCCCTTGCTGCCTCATTTAATATAACTGGATAGATTCCATCTGCCCCAGGTGCCTTTTTTATGTTTAACTTCAACAATTTCCCCTCCACTTTGCTTGCTCTCCATTATTACAAAATCATTTAGTTTTCTGTTAGAGTTTAGTAAACTTTTGTCCTCCCCTTCCTTACAGAATTACTCATGTGTGAATGTAGATGCAAAAAAGTCATTCAGTTATTATTATTAGATATATGGTGCAAGGAAGCCTGAGGCTTGTGCTGCACCAGCCAAAAAAAATTCCCCGAGTTACCCTGTGAGAGAGAGAGAGACTCAGAAAATAGAATGGAATCACCAAGAAAGAGAAGAATGATGATATCCAGCTCAGGACCCTGGGTGTGCCAAGCCCATACTCACCAGGCGTGAACCTCTGCAGTTTGTCAGCTATCTGAGCAGATCATCAATAGTCAAACTACCAACATCAAGTGGAGCAATTTGATTCACCCACTTCCTTCTAGAGTTTACATAAATAAAGAAGTCCTTGTTGTTTTTCTTTGCATTCTTTGTGAAGGATTTTTCATAATCAGCCTTTGATTACCTAACCTCCTTTGTGACTTGATTATAGACTAGCTTATATCTACCATAGGCTTCTGTGACACCTGATAATTTATATGCATCCCACGCATTTTTATTCTCAGCCACGAGTCTCATTTGTTCATCTGACATCTATTTAGGTCTAAATCTTGAACAATATTTCTTAGTTATTGTGAAAAGCCTAGTAGCTTCCAAGATTAATTCCTTGAAGGCTTCCTATTTAGAATTCACTGTTTTTAACATCATCAGTTGATCCCACTGTATAGAATTTAAAAACTGTCTGAGACCACTGTAGTCACCTTTATGAAAAGAAAAACCCTTCCCTTTACCCTTGATGATAGTTACATCTTTAAGTAAATACCATATCATTACACTGTGATCACTGTCACCTATTGGTTCCTTTATCTGCAATTTCTTAATGCATGAATAATCAGATCAAGAGTATTACTCTCTCTGGGAACCCCTCAAATATGTTGCTGTAGAAAACAATCCTCCAATAAATCCACAAAAGCCTGCTAGCGTAAGTGACAATTCACAAGTTCCAGTCAATATCTGTAAAGTTAAAAATACCCCATTACAAGACTTTTTTTCTGATGTACTGGCCCACTCTATTTCTCTGTATAATTTTTTGTTGTGCTCATCAGTTATTAGGACTATAAAACACTCCTACTCTCGATATCCCTTTCTCAATGTTTATGTCACACCAAACTGATTCAACATTGCACTGACCACCCATGTCAACTGGATGCACTTCCTTAGATTTTGTGTGTTTCTTAACTAACAGCATAACACCTCTTCCCTTCCTACCCTGTCTATTCTTTCTGTACACATTGTACTCCCCAAATTCCAATTCTGCACTGCTTATATCTGTGTGACACCATGTCTCTGATATCCTAACAATATCTTCTTTTGATTTCTTGACCAGCACTTCAAATTCGTCAAATTTATTAACTATACTTCTAGCATCAGTGTACATGCAAGTATACATGCACCTGTTCTTACTCTTAGTTACCTCAACACAGCCCATGTATTTATTTGTTCCATGATGACTCCGAGCAGCTCTTGAAATCCCCAGCAACTTGCTCTCTAGGCTGCTGCTCCTTACAGTAGAAGCAGTGCAAGAATTACTTTTGCCTCTACCTGCAGTTACTATTAATCTTTTAGTAGTAGTAGTGGCATGTGATGCAAGAAAGCAAATGTATGAGCTTATGCAGCAGCAGCCAAAAAAAAAAAAAAAAAAAAAAAATCACACCATTCCCTCCAAATGCCTGTCTAGTTCCTCCTTAAATTTATTCAACCTATCAACTTCCACAACGACAGATGGAAGTTTCTTCCAGCAATTAACCACCCGCTGGCTAGAGGCAAATTTCCGCACATCTATTCTACATCTGTCTTTTCTTAATTTGAATTTATGCCCCCTTAGGTTCGTAATCTGAACAAGTGGAAGGATCCCATCAGAATTCAGCGTGCTCAACCCATTCAAGGCCTTATATACCTCAATCAGATCACCGCGCAGGTGCTAGTCTCCAGCCACTGCAATTTGCAGAACTTAAGCCTCTCTTGGTAAGAGGATCCCTTCATTCTCCTCACCAATCTTGTTGCCCTTCTCTGTACACGCTCAAGTAAATCTACATCCTTCCTAAAATGAGGCCTCCAGACCTGTACACAGTACTCAAGGCGTGGGGCCCTTGAAGGGATACAAGTCTGTGTATCCCTTCAAGCTAGCTGTTTTCCAACCCACCTAACACTGCCTCAATAGCATCAGCAAATATTCTTGCACCCTTTCTATTTAGGTGTATCCCATCCCTGCAGAAGCAGTCTCTCCTATTAGCAAGCACAGACCACGCTGAAAAAAATTCTACACCATGAGTCCTTCACAATCTCTCCAGGGCCGAATTGATTGACAAGGTTCTCGTCATATACTCCCTCCTATCGTTTCTGGGAAGAATTGCAGACACTTTCAAATTTAATCCTAACTTGTGACTTTTTTTTAAAACCTTGACCTGTAGTTGTTAAATTAATCTGCAGATCTCTTGTTCTTAAGGTCCTTAGTGCCAGCATCTACAAAATATCACCCTTTGTGCCCTTAAAAGATGATATCTGCTCTACAGCATCATCAACTTTTACCTCTGGCAGACATCAACATTATCCTGTTGTTTAAGGCTATGGTTAAGCTATTCCTGAGTACGTCATTTTAGGACGGATGCAGATGTGAAACAGGCACCGAGAAGAGACAGAAAATGGTGCTCTTACCAAGAAAGGCTTCAGTTCTGCAAATTACAGTCTGGAGACTAATGCATCTGCAAAGAGATCTTAATCAGTTGCTTAAGGCTGTAAATGGATTGAAATAAGGCTAACTGCTAATAGCATCCTTCTTCTTGCTCAAACAACAAGCATGAGGAGGTGTTAATTTAAATTGAGAAAGGATGATTGCAGTATAGATGTGCAAAAATTGGCTTCAGCCAGTTGGTATTTGATTGTTGGAACACACTTTCAACTGTTGTTGTTGTTGGAAGTAGGTATTTTGAATAAATTCAAGGGAAAACTAGACATATTCTTAGTGGGAATAGGTAGGTGATATGGAATGGAAAGGTTTTTGTGCTGATTCCATGTAAGCTTGGTTTCTTGCATTATTTTCCACTCCAAATTTTATTAGGATGATATATCATTTCTTGGATCATCCTGATACTATCATTCACAACTCCAGTTCACTTGTGCACACCCAGCTATATGGGACACTGTGGCATATGCAATTACTAATAACTTGCGGGCTTGTTGAGTTACCTAGCAGGATACCAGAAATTCTTAAACTCACAACTTATATCCTTGATGTTTTTCACACCAACAACCCTTTAAAGTATGCCATCAATGAGTTGTCATATCTGCACTCCAGATCAACTTGGTGATGGTTTCATCTCCAATGGATCCTTTCTGTCATGGCCATGACCAGCCTTGGGTTGTTTGGCATTACAGGAATGCGAAATATGATGATCTGAATGATTTCTATTCTTTTTCTTAACTGGATTACTGTTTGAAATCTTCTGGTCCAAAAGTTTTTCTGATCATGTCAGTAAAATCATTCTAGTAGGGATGAAATTCTTTATTCCTCATTTCAACTCAAAATCTCATTCCTAATAAATGTGCTAAGGATGTTTAAGATAAGAATATAGCATATGGAATTGACTTGTATCCAAATCTCCAGATTCTATCCAAATTTTCTGCCTACACTAAATCTTCAATAATTGAAAAGCAGTTATTAAACTGGCCAAACTCAATTTTGAACAGGCTGAAAGTAGAAAACTTGTCTCATATCCAAATGGTAATCAAGCATTCTCACCAGTTCTATCTCACCAAAGCTGTTGATTGCAACTTCTGTATCTCAATACTCCCACCCCTTTTACAACCTGGGAGTTGTATTACATCCTGAGCTAAAGACAACGCTGACTTCCTGGTATCTTATTTTCTTCTAACTCTTGAATTAACAATCTTTGTAAACCACCTTCTGTCATGCCCGGTACAATCTACTCAATACCTGCTGTGGTATTCCGACAGAAGAAATTTAGAATTTTGAACAGTGCTGATGCCAGGAAAACTCCAGGTTCTGATGATTTCTCCATTATTCTGAAACCTGTGCTCCTGCCCCTTTTCTGTATTACCATTTTATACTTTCTTATTCCATTTGTGTTTTTCCTTCTCCTTGAAAATTTGCTTATATCCAGCCAGTTCCTAAATTCCTCCCTTCTAATAATTGCTTCATTGCATTTAATTGAATTGAAATTGGCTTATGTTATCCATCTCTAGCAAAATTCAATGAATATGTTTGGTGAAACTCAAGTAGTTGCTTTTGGCATCTCTAAGAGTTTTGATTGTACGAAAATAATATTGCCTCAACTAATAAAAATAAAAAGATTTATTGAAACAAAAATATATAATTAAAAATAGACTGTGTTAAAACAAATTAATAGACATTAAAATTAATAAAAATTAAAATACGCAGGTGACAAAGAGGCTTTTCGCTTCAGAAGCTACTTGCCCCGTTTGCTTGATTTTGTGTTTTTAATCTAACTTTGTATTTTAATATCTTTATTAATTTGTTTTAACACAGTTTGTTTTTAATTATATATTTTTGTTTCGAGAAATCTTTTTATTTTTATCAGTTGTCAGTTGAGGCAATATTATTTTAGTATGTTTAACTCCAAAGCTCAAGGCCTTTTCTCTGATTTTGATTGTGTTTGGCATAAAAGCCTTCCAAAGCAAGCTTCCATCCACAAATTGCTCAATATTTTTTGAAATTGGGTATCCAGTTTTCTTGACTAGGTGATGTACGTGGCTCTCTCTCTGGCTTATAACTTTTCCACTAATGCTGGTGTTTCCCAAGTTTCTGTTCTTTTTTCCCTGAATATCTTTATTTCCCACTCTTTTCCTTCTGAATAAAAATGACTTTTTTTCCACTGACCGGATATCATATCCATATTTTTGCTAATCATAGCACACTACATTTCACTTTCCAGTTTGAGAAACCTTTCCCCTGCATCCACACACACACACACATACAGCCTCAACTTCTCAAGTATCCACTGCCAATTCCTTAAAAGCTGATCAGCAGGTAATTATCTAATGAGTCAAAGAGAACTTAGTTAAACTTCATTCCTTCAGAAACTCAGCTGTATCATTATTTCTCACAAAAATGAATCTTCTGCTCCTATGCTCATCTTTGATAATACCGTGATTTCTAGATACAATCATTTACCTCTAGTAGGGATTATCCTAGCTTTAATCTCTTTTTGGCATAAGTATTGCTTCATCTAAATCAAAAAATCTCTCTTTTTTTTTCAGTCTCAACATTACTGTTCTTTAAATAACTGTTCATTCTTTATAAATCTCAAATCCACCCTACCATGGAATATTTTTTCCACATCTGGGATGGTGCCCCAAAAATCCAAACTGAAATAATCACAGAATTGAACAGTTATATTCAGAGGCAGCCTTAAACCAGCAGCTTGGATCCTAAGCAACCCATCTAACTGGAGCTTCTCCACCCCCTTAAAATATAAGTGAAAATGTACAATGAGTTTTTTGGTGCTATAGGTGACTGCCTAGTTGGCCTGTATGGACGAGCTGCTCTTGGGTATTTTTCAACTATCTTTACTTGTAAAACCACATTAACACTATCTGGGAGATTTGTGAAGTTGATTTGATCTGCTTTAAAATAAGTGACATAATGATATCAGAGAAGTGCCTAAGTTCCGTATGCTTTTTTTTTTTTTTTTTTGCTTTTTTTTTTTTTGACAGAAGTTTTTCTGTCAGCTTCTTCGTCCAGGCACTCGTTTCGCTTGTCCTAATTACTCCTATGATTCCTTCTACTTTAACAGCAGTACTTGAACATATGTCTGAAAAACTACTATGGCTGAGAGAAATTTAAAAGGCCCTTTTATTGAAAAAAAAAAGTGTCTACTGAGTACATCCAACCATTATTAATGTCAATGCAATGAGATCATCACTACATTCATGGATTATTCCCTTGGACTGGAGAAGTGCCAGGTTCTCCCCACTCTTCCATAGGGGAAGAGCTAAAGAAATAATTTCCAATTAAAAATCAGTGAGTTTGATACAGGACCATCTTGACAAGAATGGTATCTTAACATGTCAACCGAAGTGCAGAAGAATTCTTACTTCTTTAAGCGCTTGGGTCACTTTCATCCCACGCATGTACATTTGAAAAATCAGCAAAAAATAATCCAGCAGTGTTCATTTTTTGATGTCACCTTTATTTTCAGTCTTCTATGAGTACAACTGTGAAAAATTGATTTTTGAGAAGGAAACTCCCATTAGACCTGTCAGTGAGTGAAATACAATTTGAAAAACCTGTGCACTTCAACAAACACATGCAATTGGTTGCAGCCTGTCAATCACAGGAGTGCCACTGTATGAAATGTGAACCACACATATCAACAGTTTGATTCCAAATGACACTCTTCAGTGTCACAGTGCCAAAATAGGCTTACTGATTGGAGGAAAGCATATGTCAGTAAAGCCAGATGCTATCACTAATTGTATGTGACAGATGCCAGTCAATATATGCATGTAATTAGATTTTACTTAATTCCTGGATTTTTGGTAATTGTGTGATAATTAACAGAGATTTCTTGAGTTTTCAAGAAATCAAAGAAAGCATTTCCAAAAACAGCTGTTACATTTTCAGCCCTGTGGACAGTAGATGGAAAGCACAAATTGGTGAAATATTGTTTGGGGTCTTATTGACACCCACATAACCCAACTCACTGTTAAATTGGTCTTAGCATGGTTTTGTGGTGGGAATATCTTGCATGTCCATTTCCATCTGTGGTCTTCCAAGTTCCATATGCTTATTTATTATTTATTTTTTTTTTTTTTTGACAGAAGTTTTTCTGTCAGCTTTCTCGTCCAGTCACTTGCTTCGCTTGTCCTAATTACTCCTTTGATTCCTTCTACTTTAACAGCAGTACTTGAACATATGTCTGCACTGATATTCTTTGTCAGAGACTTCATAAGCAGGGATCCTCTCTTTTTGATCTCCTTTGGCTCAAAACCTCCTTACCTCATTTTGGCAAATTTGTTTGCTGTTGTTTTAATAGTTTAACAAATCACCCAGAACTCTGATCTTCTTTGAAATGGAACAAACTTTAGTGTAATTTTTACAGCAGTGAAGTAATCACTTCATTTGCTATAAAAATAAGTGACTGTGATTTTGATGTTCATAACTCCCACAGGCTTCAATTTTTTGGTTGTGTGATCTAACTTGTAGAAATGCTGAAGCTTTTACTCTTACTAATGGCCTTATGCAACTTTTTCATTTACCTACTAGAATACCTGACAGTCAAACACTCTTGTTCTATTCTCACCAACAGATTTCAAAGTGTGCAGTTAAGGTTAGCTGCCATCTGGATACCTCAGATCACAATTTCATGAGTCTTCGAATGGAGCTTCTCTCCTATGACCACCCACATCTCTTGTCATTCATTATTAAAATTATATGAAGTGTCATCAGCATGATTTCTGTTGCTCTTTTCCTTGGGTGGAATACTGTTTTAAAGTTACTGAAATGATTCTTTTAGAGATAAAATCCTTTATTCCATTCTTAACATTCATGCTTTTTCTATAACATTTTTTTTTGAAAAAACATGCTAAGACTGTTCAGAATACAAAGAAATCATATCACAATTGGCATGCATTGAAATCTTCAGCTTCTGCCTACATCAAAGCTCACAACAATTATGAAAAACTTATTCTTGCATTGATAACCATAGTAAATCTTCTAACCAGATCCATCCCACTTGATGCTTCCTTGGTTTTCTGACAGAAAGAGATCAGACAATTTCAGAATATTTCAGTTGCTCACAACAATTATGAAAAACTTATTCTTGCATTGATAATCCTAGTAAATCATCTAACCAGATCCATCCAACTTGATACCATCCTTGGTTTTCTGACAGAAAGAGATCAGATGATTTCAGAATATTTCATTGCCAAAAAGTCTTGATGGAATTTCTCTGTGTATTCTTAAATATTATGCTCCTTAGTTAACTCCTGTTTCGTGTCATCTTTTACAGTTCCTTAATTCAGTAGTGTTTTTTCTTTTACATTGTAACTTTTGCAGTGAACATCCACCAATTTCCTAAAATGGTTGGATCTGCAGGAAGGGTAGGATTACCCTTCATTATTAGCTTGTTGCTTTACCTCATCCCTTTCCAAAAATATGTTTCCTTTCTAAATGTTGCAAACCTGTCAAATTATAATCATGGAAACATAATAACCAAGTTTTATTTGGAGCCTCAATTTATATAGATACAAATACAGTTTAAAATGTTGACCCTCTGAATCACTAACAGTCAAGTAATGAATTATGAATAGTGGCAGAAAGTTAATTTCTCATACATTTTATCTCTATCGTATTGCCCTCTTTAGTCTCTCCAATAATCAGGAGGGTTCAGATCTAGAATAAGGTGGCCATTTTGTTTTGGAAATTCTCTGTCCATTTTCCTTATGCCAAAATGTTCTCTTAATAATGCAATAACTCTCTGGTGAATATATGGAAGCTGCCATCCCATTAAAAGATCCCCTCTTAATCCAACACTCTGTCTTCAGGTTTGGGATGATAACATTTCCAACTATCTACATATATTTGTCAATTCAATGTTATGATAATGAAGTATCCATTAACAATTTCTACACGAAAATGCTGAACATAATGAAAAAATATGCAATATTTTTTCATTATGTTCAGTTATTGTTTACATGTTTTCTTCTGCCTGTACAACACCATTTGTCATATTAGCAGTGCCATGGTGATAAAAGTGACTTCCTCAGACCATAAAAAGCAATCTAGCCACTACTGGTCATATTTAAGTTGGGCAATACACAGGTGTGCAAAATTTATATGGACTTTTGGGAAAGAGGCTAACAGTTCCTACACCATTTTTGACTGGTGAGATTGGAAACTCTTTGTTTCCAATTTGATTAATCTTAACAATGGTTTTTACCAGTATCAAGGGACAGTCTTTTCATAGTTTATCATTTAATGCATTCAGACTCTTCAAACTTTGATATCAATTCCTTCAGGAGTTTGGTAAATAAATTTGATGAATTTGAGGTATTGCTCAAAGCATCAAAGGAGGATATTGTTGGGATATCAGAAACGTGGTATCACACAGATCAATAAGGAATGCAGAACTGGAATTTGGGGAGTATAACGTCTACAGAAAGGATAGACAGGATAGGAAGGGAGGAGGGGTTAGGCTATTAGTTAAGAAACACATAAAATCCAAGGAAGTGAAGCCAGTCGATATCGCTGGACAGTGCAGTGTCGAGTCAGTTTGGTGTGACATAAGCATTGGGAGATCAAAATTGAGAGTAGGAGTGTGCTATAGGCCTAATGACGCTGATGAATATAATAAGAAAATGTACAGGGAAATAGAGTGGGCCAGTAAATCATAGAGTCTTATAATGGGGGATTTTAATTTCCCAGATATTGACTGGAATTTGTGGGTTGGTCACTCACATACTAGCAAGGCTTTTGTGGATTTATTGGATGATTGTTTTCTACATCAGCATGTTCGGGAGGCAGCTAGAGGGAGTATTATTCTTGATTTGGTTATCAGTAGTGATTCTTCATGCGTTAAGAATTTGCAGTTAAAGGAACCACTAGGTGGCAGTGATCACAGTGTGCTGAAGTCGGATTTACTCAAAGAGGTAACTACCATCAGGGGTAAGGGGAAGGGTTATTGCTTTCGTAAAGGTGACTACAATGGTCTGAGACAGTATTTAAATTCTATACAGTTGGACCAGGTGATGATGTTACCAGCAGCAAATTCAAAATGGGAAGCATTCAGGGAACTTGTCTTGGAAGCTACTACGCTTTACATACCAACTAAGAAATATTTTTCAAGGTTTAGGCCTAAATGGATGTCAGAAGAACTAATGAGACACATGGCAGAGAAGAAAAATGCATGGGATACATATAAATTAACACGTGACACAGAAGCCTATGATAGATATAAGCTGGTCTGTAACCAAGTCACAAAGGAGGTTAGGCAGGCAAAGGCAGATTATGAGAAATCTTTGGCAAAGGATGGAAAGAAAAACAGCAAAGAGTTCTTTACTTATGTAAACTCTAGAAGTAAGGGGATGAATCAGATTGATCCACATCATATCAATGGTTCAACTGTTGATGATCCTGTTCAGGTAACTAACAAACTAAATGAATATTTTGCATCGACATTCACACATGTAGCTAACAAACTAAATGAATATTTTGCATCGACATTCACACATGTAGCTAACAAACTAAATGAATATTTTGCATCGACATTCACACATGTAGCCAAGAAACTAAATTAATATTTTGCATCGACCTTCACACATGAGGAGTTATTCAGCGAGGGGAATGCCAGAGGTGTATTCAACTCTAACAGTAAGCTAGATAATCTTGTAATAACTGAGAGTAAAGTGGAGGAGAAATTGTTGAAGATAAACACAAGAAAGGCACCTGGGGTGGTTGGAATCTATCCAGTTATATTAAAGGAGGCAGCAAAGGAAGTAAACAAACCCTTGGCCATAATTATGAGAGCTTCCTTGGACTCAGGGGAGATACCCATGGACTGGAGATGTGCAAATGTGACCCCAATTCACAAAGGAGGATCAAAGGGCGACACAAGTAATTATAGACCTGTGAGTTTAACTTCTGTTCCAGGAAAATTAATGGAGTCACTGATTAAAGAAGCACTCCAGGATCATCTAGACAAGACTTCAGTTATAGCTCAGACACAGCATGGTTTTGTTAAGGGGAAGTCTTGCCTGACCAATTTAATTGGATACTATAATGCAGTCACAAAGAACTGGATGCAGGGAATAACTTTGATATTATATATTTGCATCTTAGAAAGGCTTTGATACTGTTGCACATGGAAGACTGCTGCACAAATTCGAGCATTGTGGCATTGGTGGCAAATTGCTGCAATGGATAAAGGGATGGTTGAGGGGGAGAAGACAGAGAGTAGTATTCAATGGACACTGCTCATCGTGGTTTTTTTTTTTTTTTTTTTTTGATTTGGTAGTTGTTGGCGCATCGGCTTCTGTGGCCATATTGCACCTCCCAAGGTTTTTGCAGTACTTTGATCCAAGCCCGAGGCGGGAATCGAACCCGCGACCTTTGGGTTGCCGGGCAGGTACTTTACCCACTCGGCTAGCCCGGTCGGCGCTCATCGTGGACTAATGTTATTAGTAGAGTTCCTCAGGGTTCGGTGTTGGGTCCATTGTTGTTTTCTGTATTTATAAATGATATTGATGATGGTATATCAAGCTTAATGTCCAAGATTGCAGACGATACAAAGGTGGACAGGGTTGTTAAGGACACTATCGACACTATGCTGCTGCAACAGGATCTGGAAAGGTTGAGCAGATGGGTTGAGAGGTGGCAAATGAAGTTTAACATTGACAAATGTAAAGTACTACATATGGGAAACAGTAACCCCAGAGCAACGTATCAACTCTGTGGTACTGCACTGACAGCGGTAGAGAATGAAAAGGACCTGAGGGTAATTGTGCAGGCAGATATGAAGTTCTCTGAGCAGTGCAGATGGGCTGCAAGAGTAGCTAATGGTGTCTTGTCAATGATATACAGGAATTTTTCCAGCAGGGATAAGGAGGTGATTATCTCCTTGTATAAGGCAATGGTCAGGCCACACCTTGAGTACTGTATACAGGTCTGGAGACCTCATTTTAAGATGGATGTAGAGCTGTTGGAATGAGTACAGAGAAGGGCAACAAGGTTAATTAATGGAACAAAGGGTTGCTCTTTCAAAGAAAGGCTTAAGTTTTGCAAATTACAGTGTCTGGAGACGAGGCACCTGCGAGGTGCTCTGATTGAGGTGTAAAGGCTTAAATGGTTTGAGCATGCTCAATGCCGATGGGATTGAGGATAGACAGATGTAGGATAGATGTGCGGAAATTTGCCTTTAGCCAGCGGGTAGTTGGTTTGTGGAACAGACTTCCATCCCTTGTTGTGGAAGTTGATAGCCTAAATAAATCTAAGGCTCAGCTGGACAGGTATTTCGAACGAACGAAGGGGTGAAATGGGAGTGTTTTTTTTTTTTTTTTGGATGATGCTGCATAAGCTTGCTTTCTTGCATCGTATGCCTCTATTAATGCTGATGCATTCCACTTTCCATTTTGAGAAACCCTGTCCTGCTCAGTCAACTTCAACTTCTCGAATATCCGTTACCAATTCCTTAAATGCCGATCTCCAGGTAATTCTCTAGTGGGGCAAAGACAACGTAGTTAATTTCAATCCTTCTAAAATTCAGTCTTGTTTTATATCTCGCAAAATGGATTCTTCTGCTCCTATGCTTATCTTTCGTGACACTCCAATTTCTAGGCAAAATGATATATCTCTTTTGGGGATTACCCTGACTTCTAATTTCTCTTGGCACAGGCACATTACAAATATTGCTTCCTCTGCATCTAAAAAACTTGATTTTCTCTTTCGCTCTCGGTGTTACTTTTCTTCCAAACAGCTGTTCACTCTGTACATATCGCAAATCCACCCTACCATGGAATATTGTTCCCACATCTGGGGCGGTGCCTCCAAGAACTCTCTTAGGCTTCTGTATTTCATTCAGAAGAGGGCAGTTAGGTTAATTAATGACTTGTCTCTAACAGAGTCTTTCCACTCGCTGTCTCATAGACGTAACGTTTCTGCTGCATGCCTTTTGTACAGATACTTCCATGGGCACTGTTCTTCTGAATTGGCTTCTATAATTCCTCTCTCTCTCTCTCTCTCTCTCTCTCTCTCTTTCAAAACAGTCCGAACATGTGCCGCCACCAGCCAACATCCATTTTCTATCCAACTTTAAACTCATAGAACCAACTTTTCATCTCCCTCCTTTATTCATTGATTGCTGTTTTCTGGCACAACCTTCCTTTGTATGTATTTCCTGAAAATTACAGTCTACAGAAGTTCAAGTCCAATGTCAACAAATATCTTCTTTCGTCTTCTCCAACCCAAGCACGGTACTAAGTATTATAGGTTCTAATACCGCTCGTGTTTGCAGTTTTCATTAAAAAAAAAAAGATATATTGTATGTCTTACTAATTTGCGATCCATCTTCCCCACTGCTGGCATCATTCCCTCACTCTTTGTATAACTATTTATAGTAGTCTCCTGCCATTTGGAATATGCCTTCTCTGCTATTTATAAGTACACCATCACTGTTCTTCAGTTTCAGTATCATTTGTCTTTCTGTATGTTCATGGCTGCTGATTTATATCCTTTGTTTTCCCTTAATGTCTGTTCTACTTTTCTTGTGTTGAATTTTCTGATGTCCTCTCTGAGTCTCTTTCTAATGGCTTTGTATAACTCAGCATACTCAATTTTCTCCTTGTCAGTGTTTTTCTTGCTCTTCATTTGTCGTCTTTGGTTCATCATAACAAGTGTTTCTTGACTAATTTTTTCTTCTTTGGATTTCTTTTACCCTATAGGTTTCTTGGGCCTTACCACTTTCAGAAAGTTGTAATATTACTGATCGATATCTTGGTCCTGAGCAGTCTGCAGAAGCTCAAACTTGTTCTTAAGTTCCAGTACATGCTGCGTTTTCTCCTCTTCTGTTATCTGAGAGACCTTCGTATTATTTACTGAAGTCAGTTTTTTCCTTTCTTTTCTTACATCTATATCAAGTGTGCATCTTACCATTCTGTGATCACTTCCAACATTTACCTTGTTCAGGATGGTAACATCGTTCACGATATATCTTCTGTTAGTGAGGATGAAGTCGATTTCATTAGTTGTTAATCCATTTGGGCTCTTCCATGTCCACTTTCTGTTCACCCTTTTCTTGAAAACGTGTTCATTACTGACATTCCTCAAGAATCTGCAAATTCCACAAGTCTTTCACTCTTTCGTTTCTTTCTCCAATTCCAGATTTTCCTATAGTTCCCCTTTCTGTGCTGTTTTGTTTCTTTCCAACCTTAGCATTGAAGTCCCCCATAATGATAGTGTAGGGAGTTTTCTGTTCATCTAGAAAACTCAATTTCGGTGTACATTTTTTCAATCTCTTCATCATCATGGCTCGATGTTGGTGCATAAATCATTATAACCTTTAACTTATACCTCTTAGAAATCCTGAGTCTTGGCACCCTTGATGATGTACTTTTGAATTCCAAAATGTTGTTTTTATATCTTTATGGAAAGCAAACCAGAAAGCCAACTCCACCTTCACTCCTTTCACTGTTTCCATTGGTGTACAGCAGATTTCCACTTGATGAACTTATAAATGATTCATTTCTTCTTCTTGTTTCAGACAAATCAATGATATTCCAATTCACATTTTCTAATTCCTTTTCCAGCTCTAATATGTTGTCTTTGTCGTTGAGCGATCTTAAATTGTAACAGGCCAAGTTCAGTTTCCATGCATGGCAGCTTGGTCGTACCCAGAGATTCTTAGCACCCTCTGCTTCCACTCTGATCCTCTCACTGCTGTAAGAGGTGGAGTGAAAGCCACTGGAGACTGAGGGCCATTTATTTCATCTTACTGTCATGTGCTGGAGGGTTTGGTCTTTTCCTCTTCACGCTCACCAGGTGTCTTTTTTTTTTTTTTTTTTTTTTTTTCTTTATTAGCTGTTGACGCATCGGCTTCTGTGGCCATAATTCACCTTCCAAGGTTTTTTGCCCTACTCTGATGAAAGCCCGAGGCAGGATTCGAACCAGCAACCTTTGGGTTGCCAGGCAAGCACTTTACCCACCTGGCAAGCCTGGTTGGCACCAGGCATCTTGAAGAGGGGCACTCTACACGTTCGTTGTCACCTGTGACGTAACAGGGCTTACCATTGAGAAGATGTGCATGAGTGGATTTTATAGAGGCAGGCCGGACTTATCCTAAATCTTCTCTAATAGAAAGATATTGGATCCATCAATGTTTTAGACTGATTGTCTGATAACACACAGAATGCCTGTTCCCCTCGAAGCCCCTATATGTTTCATTTCATGTTTCTATTTATATTATACAGTACTAACCATTTGCTATACTCAACTCAAGATAGGAGTTCCAAAGCTTTCTTCCTAAACTACAGTGCTGTTATGATCCTCAGATACAATCTGCTTCAGCTGTACATAACAATAAATCATATTTATTGTTAAAAAAATGTTTTAAATTTTTTGTTAGGATACATATTTTTCATAAATAGGTAAATCGCATTTTCGGAGTTAACATTTTATTTTTTGGAACACATCCTATTTCATTATACTGTTATCTCTAATCACACCAGTGCCTCCGTAGCCGAGTGGTCAGGAGTGGGAGTGCAGTAGCACACGCTCTTTGAGTAGACTGGGGTTCAAGACCCTGACTGCTAAATACAGTCGATCTGCCAACCCGCACTGGACCAGCGTGGTAGATTATGGTCCATGTCCCTCCGCATGAATTGTTGAGGAGGCTTCCATCCTTCAGTGGGTTGATAATGGCTGCAGTTTTTTTTTTACCCCAGATTTACAAACTTCTTTTCTGGAATGTGTGGTGTTTATGAGGGAGGGCAGCAGTACCCCCTCATCATCACCTGAAGGCAGAAAATGGACTTGGTTTCAGAGTGAACTTTCAGAAGCACCCTTGGCATACTCAAGACTTTGGTTCTGCTACTGCGATGTGGAGAGCAAGGGGAAACTACCACATTATCTAGCCCATGTTTTAGCACTCATGAATTTTCCACACATTTCTTCAGCGGGTGACTCCAACGAGACCTTGGTCAGTCAAGCACCAGGGGTCGTGTCCAGCAGGAGGAGATGTAAGGCTTCTCAGGCCGTCAACCAACGAAATCCTTACACGAACCTTGGAACATAGAACATCAGAACTCTGCTCCAGACAGGAAAGTTGGATTGCATTAAATAAGAAATGAGACGATACCAACTCAAGATTTTAGGATTAAGCGAGGTCAGATGGAAAGAAGGAGTGATGAATTCAAAGTAATTCACTCTGGCACCACAAACGGACAAGGGGGTATAGCACTAATTATGGAAAGAAAAATCGACATACGAGTTATAGGTACGAGAATAGTATCAGCAAGAATAGCAGCAGTACCAACAGACATGCTGATCGTCCAAGTCTACATGCCAACGTCAAACCACGAGGAACAGGAAGTAGAAGACATTTACGAACAACTGGAGGAAGTACTCAAAGACACACCATCAGACCTGATTGTGGTAATCATGGGAGATTGGAATGTGGTGGTAGGAGAATAAAGAGAAGACAAGATCACTGGAAATTACAGACTGGGAAACCGAAATGAACGATGGCAGTGCCTTGTAGATTTCTGCAGACAAGAGAAACTCATCATCACAAATACATGGTACCAAGTTCCAAAAAGAAGAAGGTATACATGGAAGAGCCCAGGAGACTCAAATAGATATCAGCTAGATTTTATCCTAGTACATGAAAGATATTGAAATCAAGTCAGAAAGTACATAGCTTACCCAGGTGCAGATGCAGATAGTGATCACAATCTTGTAATGTTAAAGAGCAGACTAAAATTTAAAACACTAAAGAAAAGGAGCAACAGGAAGAAGTGAAATTTAGAATTATTAAGACAAGAAGAAGCAAAGCAAAAATTCAAAGACACAATAGGCGAAGCGGTACAAAAAAACCTTAATGAAAACAAAACAGTAGAAGAAAAATGGAAGTTTATTAAAGAAACCATCACTAGAGCAACAACAGGAATTGTAGGCTTCAAAGGAACAGAAGCGAGGAAACCCTGGATCTCACAAGAAATATGGGCGAAAGTAGAGGAAAAAAAGGAAATGGAAAACTAACAATACTGAAGAAGGTGTAGCAAAATATAAGAAATTAAGGAATGAACTACAAAGAAAGTGTAGGCAAGCAAGGGAAATGTGGTGGAACGAGAGGTGTAGATCCATTGGAGATCTAGATAAAAAAGGCAGATCAGATCTAGCTTTCAACGAAATTAGACACTTCACAAGGAAGAAGGGAATAAGATCCAGCACTGTAAACAACAAACATGGTCAGCTTTTGACAGAATCTGAAGAAATAAAAACAAGATGGAAAGAATATATCACCGAACTCTACCAAAAAGCCCACCAACAAGAAATAGAAATCAAAAGGAGTGGCTCAGAAGACAACATGGAAGACCTGCCAATAACCAAAGAAGAATTTGAAGCAGCAGGAATTAACTCCTTGCCCATTGAGCTCATTAAAGAGGGTGGTGATGAGCTACATGAATGTATTTTCCCCTTAACAAACCAATTGTACAAAGAAGGTTCATGGCCTGAAGATCATTGTACAGCAGTCATGATCCCATTCCCCAAAAAATACAATACCAAGGAATGCAGCCAACAACGGACTGTCAGCTTTATCCCGCATGTATCCAAAATACTACTAAAAATAATAAAACAGAGAATCAGTGACAAAATTAACAAGATATTTAGCACCTGACCAATTTGGTTTCAGGAAAGATTGTGGCACAAGAGATGCAATCGCAGCCCTAAGGCTCATGGGAGAGAGATTTATTGACCTAGGAAAAAATCTTTACATCTGCTTCATTGATTACGAGAAAGCCTTCGATAGAATACAATGGCCAAAACTCTTCTCAATCCTGGAAAAAATAGGAATGGACGAAAACATACTAAACTTGGTAAAAAAATTGTACAAAGACCAGAAAGCCATAGTATACATTGATAACTTTGAAACAGACCCAACAAAAATAGAAAAGGGAGTATGACAAGGCTGCCTACTTTCACCAGGCCTATTTAACCTCTATGCGGAGGAAATGATGGCAGAAGCCCTTGGAAACAGCAATTTAGGAGTGACCATAAATGGCGAACAAATAAAAGCAATAAAATTTGTGGATGATCAAGCAATTGTAGCAACTAGAAGGAGTGACCTGATCGAGATGTTAAAACTGATCAACCACACAGCAGAGGCTATGATATGAAAATTAACATGAGCAAAACGAAGTGCATGACATTCTCAAAGGACCCCAAAGCTATGAGCATCAAAATAGGAAACAATAATATTGAACAAGTAGCAAAATTTAAATATTTAGGACAAATGCTGAGCCAAGATGTAAGATGCACCAACGAAATAAAAGCAAGAATTGGGCAAGCAAAACAAGCTTTCAAGGAAAAACAAAAAATTCTGACAACAAAGTATTTGAATGAGCATATAAGGAAAAGAATTCTAAAATCCTATGTTTGGAACACGGCCCTATATGCATCCGAAACCTGGATGATAAACAAATGAGACAGACAGAGAATTGAAGCATTTGAGATGTCGTGCTGGTGAAAATTCAAGAAAATAAGCTGGACCGAAAAAATACCAATGAAGAAGTCTTAGAAGAGCTAGGAGAAAAACGAAAAATGATAAACCTAATCAATGAGCAAGGAGGAAGGTGGTTCAGACATAACCTAAGACAAATGTTAAGACTGATTATAGAAGGAAAGATTAATGGAACTAGACCCAGAGGGCAACCCAGAAACAATTTCATAAAGAAACTGCAAAGGGATACAACAACAAGATCATACCAGGACTTGAAGAAGCTGGCACTCAACAGAGAGTTATGGAAAAAAGTCATCAGTGCTACCAACCAGTCGTAGAGACTGAAGGAACCCATGATGATGTGGTGTTTATGAATTGGGAGGTTACTCTGTGCAAAAAGTTGGATCTCATGATGTTTTTCCCTTCAGGTAGATCATTGGAGTAAATTACCTGGTAAAGTAGAGTTAAGCTAAAAGTTGAATTGGATGGTAATTTTTTTTACACTAAGGAAACACATTCACTGCTTCCTCAAGGAAACATGTGGCTTCACATTGTTAATCCACTTGGATATAAAACCACCCTACTTTTAGAGCTTTTTCTTCCAATTTGACAAGAAAAACTGGATGTTTTTTCCAAGCAACTTTCACCAGTGGAAGATTAATTCAGTCATAGTGAGAAGAAAGCCCAAAAATGTCTGCCTTTTTCAATCCAGATTGAGTCAATCTCTGATCAAACAGGTCAGAAAAGTTGGCAGTAAAAGTGTTAAGTAGAAAAGTCTGCTTCCTTGCATCATTTAGCCATTCTAATACTAAGCCATGTAATATAATAAATTGAATTTTATTGTGTATGAAGAGTTACAATTTACTGTAAATCAGCTAAAATCCGACACAGTAATTGGAAATTTTTGGATTTCATGCTGAATCCTGTCTTCAGATACATTCAAGAAAAAATTACATCCAAAACAATTTCTCTCCTGTAAGCATCATTCTGGTTTTAATTCTTTCTTGATTGGTCCTGACAACTTACTTCAGTATGGGGTCAAGATATGTCACCAGAGGCACACCTCCATAGCCAGATGGGCAGGAGCAGCAGTGCGTAGCACATGCTTCTTGATTAGACTGGGGTTCGAGCCCATGCCCACCAAATACGGACGATGCGGAAAGGTCAGCAAATGACCACCGCATATCCCCGGAGCAATATGGCCTTAGTTGCTAATGCTCCTAAAAACCAAACAACAAACATTTGTCACCAGCTGTTAAATGGTTGTATTATGTGGGAGTTTTAGGTTACTTGTAGCTAACTGTAACCCTTTATGCACAGTATTTACTTTATAACAATTCAATGTGAAGTACAAATATTAAACTTCACATTGATTCTTTGAACAACCAGCAACTGTAAATGTAGCTTCTTGTAGAACTGTTATGTGGAAAGTAGAGCCTGCTGTTTTAAACCAAACAACAAACATTTGTCACCAGCTGTTAAATGGTTGTATTATGTGGGAGTTTTAGGTTACTTGTAGCTAACTGTAACCCTTTATGCACAGTATTTACTTTATAACAATTCAATGTGAAGTACAAATATTAAACTTCACATTGATTCTTTGAACAACCAGCAACTGTAAATGTAGCTTCTTGTAGAACTGTTATGTGGAAAGTAGAGCCTGCTGTCTTTACAAACATCATTAAGTGCCCCTTCCAGCAATTGTTTCCTTATAACAATACTGCAGCACATCTGACAAGCAGTAGCAGAACATCCTTGACTTCCTTAACCATGACCACAGGTACATCAAGAAGTACTATCCTCTCCTACCCTATGAAAAGGCAATGCAGCTGAGGCATGAATCAGTTAGCTCTCCCATATCAGTCATATTCAAATCAGAACTTTGCAAAATGGATGCAGGAAAGATATAGATAACCCTGCTGATGTTGCAGATAAATTGAACAGGTATTTTGCATCAATATCTATGGAAGAAAGACCTTTTGTGGTGAGGAGGAACTATGAGTGAAGTTGGAAAGCATGAAATTAGCAATGGTGAAATTTCAGATGATTGTTTATTAGAAAAACTTCTAATGATAAAATGATAACTGAGCCTGAAGCCCAGTAAGGCTCCTGGAGATGATGGCATGTATACCCAGTAATTTTCAGGAGGCAGCAAGAAAGTGCATTGAAGTAATTACAAGGTCATCAGTAGACTCAGGAGTAATTCCCTTTGATTGGAGAAGTGTCAGTGTATTGCCAATACATAAAGGTGTCTCTGAGAGTTAAATGAACACTTATCAACCTGTCAGCCTGACTTCTGTGGTAAGAAAATCATCGGGAGCAGCGATAGAGCGCATTACAGGATCATTTAGATAGAAATGGTATTCTGAAGCAAACAAGTATAGTTTGTAGAAGGAAAATGATGTTCAACCAACCTGGTTAGCTATTTTGACAGAATCACCTATGACCTGGATGTAGAAAATAATTTCGACATTGTTTGCTTAGATTTCAGCAAAGCATTTGAATTGGTCCCACATGAGAGGCAACTGTATAAGCTGGAACATGTTGGAATCACTGAGGAAAAAATCCTTAGATGGGAAATTTTTCCCTCCTTTGAAAATCCATTGCAGGAGGCAGAGGGTTTTGATTAAAACTTATTCTTCAGATTGAACTAATGTAAGAAGTCAGGTTCCCCAAGGATTGGTACAAGGGCCACTCTTGTTTTTGATGACATCTGTGAAGGGATAGAGGGCATGATGTCAAAATTTACAAATGATATCAAAATCAGTAGGGTAGTTAATGATCTGTGTCAAGCAAAGCTTTTTGAGGATAACTTAGATAGATTTCAAGGATGGTCAGAAAAGTGGCAGTTGTGCTTTAATGTAGTAAAATCAAGGTTTTTGGGGAATAGCAACCCCAAAATAACTGGCATACTTGTGGTGGGGTTGAACTAAAAACAGTAGCCTATGGTGTCATATCAACGATTTATTGAACATTTGCTCTTAGAGATAGGGAGGTCATAATACTTCTGTATAAAGCAATTGTAAGGCCACATTCAGAATACTGTGAGATTGGCAAAAGGATGCTGGTATGAGGAAACATTGAATATATGGGTTCTAGAGCTTGGAAACTAGACCTTAGAAGAGATTTGATTGAGATATTCATCCCAATCAAATGTCTTCTGTGGTGTCTAAGGCTTGGTAGGGGAAATAGGTTTATATTGGATTGCAGGAAGTTTTCTTTTAGGCTTGCTGCCTAAACGTTGTTAATTATTGGAATAATATGCCTCTATGGATGGCTAGGGGTGAATGGGGGTTATTTGTACCTCTACGAGCCTAACCATATCATTAGGATTTCCATGGTTCTTTTTATTGAAATATTATGATTAGTTAATGAATAGTGGTGGTACAAAGTGATCAGTGATAAAAAAAAAAAAAAAAAAACTCCTATTATTTGTGCGTATTAGATGACAATCCAGTTGGCTGATTAAAATTACAATAAAATCATGTAGTAAAAGTGATTAAGGAAATCAAATCATTGGAATTGTTTTGAAAATTAAAAGTGAGGGTCTCAAATTTATCATTTGATTTTAATAAAATTTGAGGTGATTTGTGTAAAAATATTTTATTTCAGCTCAGTTGATTTCATTATAAATAAATCCCATTTGATTCAATTATCATATGCAAAAATAAATTAAAGAGAGCCCTGCTTTCCTCTGTGGGTCTTTGAGTCTCAGTGGTTTTCTGAATATTCAAACTTTTTCCTAAGAAAATTAATTGGTTTTTCAAGATGTTACATTATGCAGTATCTTACACCAGTCTGTAATAGTTTGAAACACTTTATTGGTTCAGTTAGAAATGACATTTTATTGTTTCATAACTGATTTTAGTGCCACAAACAGTGGTAGGATAGCTGTCTTTAATTTGTGGCCTAATTTTATGAAAGAGCTTGAGATTTTGTAATGAAGCAAGTTTATGGGGGAAAAAATTATTTGAGCGTGCACTGAGAAAGAACTGGAACAATAGTACCATAACCTGTGCAACTAATTATTTCCAGATTATTATTTTTTTTTATATATCATCAAGAAAAGACAACGGTTTTGAATGCCTATATTTTTTAATGTATTGGTGAGTTTGGTTTTATTAAACATGTCAATATGGGAGTTTTTTAATAGGATGTCATGTATCCCATTGGGAAAGTTCTCTAAGAAAGATTAAGTGCACTGCTGAGCAGGGTGCTTTTTTGTGTAAAAGCATGAGGTAAAGTAAGATTTAGTTGCAGAAAAGGTCCAGAAAGATCGACAATTTTGAGTTAGTAGAAAAGTTTAAACAGGTCTGTGGTGGACTATAAAAAATGCACCATTGATAGAAATAAGTTCATGAGAATACCTAAAAATATTGCACATGTAGAGAAAGCGATTATACTTAGCCCATGGAAATACATGAAACAGTTGTTACATTAGCTAGGTTAAAACAAACATCCACTTTAAGTGGTATTCAACAAACTTTACTGGACATATGAAAAGTATAACATTAGTATACACATGGACTTTTAACACCATTGTTATGCTTGGAATAATGGTATGAAATAATTCAGAATTGATCACCTTTTATGATGGCTTGTTTGTGGGCTTACAGTGCAAGGACAATGTGGTATGCTTTTTTTATGATGGTATCTCAATTTTCAATCGTCTGTGAGCACAACCCTGAAAAATCCATTGTTTATACTGAAAATGTATATTTTTAATAATTTTTTTAAAATTCTCCCATCCTCTGATGTGCTTTACACATGTCTTTTTCATAATGTGTTTTTTAATTCCCACATTTGGCCATTATCTTCAGTGTTGGTGAGCAAAACTTGTAAAATGCATGTATTGAGAAACTACACCCTGCATTGATTGGTGGCTTTCTGCAGACATAAATAACCTCTGACACTAGTGAGGATTTCCATTCACTAGCTTCAAATTGAAGTTTGCAGTAGTGCCTGTCTTTTATTGTACCTACAGACACTACCAATTTTAAATTCTTGCTTTGGAGTACTTGATAATAATATGCAAGAATTGGCTTTATGAAGCCTAATAAAACTTTCCTTTCGTTTTTTATGGAAAATTTTCTTCTATAACAAACGAATTGATGATACATATTGAAAGTAAAACCAATAATGAACGAATACTAAAATTCAAATTGATGTCACTTTGGTGGACAGCTACCACCATTGCACCCAGTAAAGAGTTAAAACTGTTTCTTTTACAAAATGCAGATGTAATAAGCACTAACCAAACTGACTACAGCTATTGTGAAATTCATTCAACATCTGTGAATAGTCTTAGATGCACAGGGATCACATATTCTATGTGCTTTTGCTATATTAATAAATTACTCTCTCTCTCTCTTATGTGTTTAATTAATACTAAAATCGTCAGTGCAGCACTGTTGCATCTTTTCTTGATGATCCTGTATGTGGGAATGCATTAAAGAGTTTTGAGCCAAAGAAAAGCAAAATGAAGTATTCAAGGTTTGGAAATCTTCAGCATGGCCTGGACCAGTTGCAAATGCGGTCTGAAAAATTGGGAGTTATGGTGCAGTTACAAAATTTACCATGTAGTGTAAACAGCTGACCAGGAAGGCACATAGTAACCTATCTGTGTTAAAAGGCAGAATGAAGATATTCTTGTTTGGGAAGTCTGTGGTAGGAATATCAGAGCAATTTGTAATCACAAATTTTGCCTTTAAGCAAAAGAAGGCAGAGAATGAATAAAATGAACCAGTTGAGATCACTAGTCTAAGAAACTGGTAGTTGAAATTCAGTTAAAAAGAACAAGAAAGAGTTGAAAGATTGTAAGCAATAGCAGACTTTAGTGAGGCTAGAATGGTGCTCCATGTATTTGCAAAAACGAAGTTCTTGAAATTTTCAGTTTTGCCTGCAGATAGTCTTTTGTATTCATTATTCACTAACTTGAGAGGAACAGGAAGTGATACGGCCTATCATATGAATGAAATAAATCTGAGCCCTTATTGAAACAGCCTCAACTGTGTCATCCATTTTCCGTACATCTTAAACTTCTTCCAGCCATGATATGATAGAGTTATATCACATCATATCAGGGTTGTGATGGAGTGCAGACTGAAAAGGCTGCACTCCTCCCCCACACCTTTTCCATCCAGTTAAGCCAAAATTAATGGAAGTTGGATTATTCTGCTATAAAAAATATCAGCATCAACATAAA
Organism: Mastigoproctus giganteus; assembly: GCF_048544385.1. NCBI lineage: Eukaryota > Metazoa > Arthropoda > Arachnida > Uropygi > Thelyphonidae > Mastigoproctus > Mastigoproctus giganteus. The sequence continues at coordinate 89,469,859 of NC_143587.1, read as the reverse complement.
TCAGCAAAAATCTAAATAAAAAATCATTGGCACCTTATAAGTATATGAAAATGAAGAGTTAAGTATTAGTAATAGCCATGTGGTGCAAGGAAGCCCAAAAAAAAAAAAAGAAAGAAAGAAAAAAAGTAAAATAATAATAATAAAATTAAATAAAAGAAAAGGAAATAGACAACCTATGTGTATCCCTCCTCCCATAGTTATCTATGGGAGGAGGGGTACACATAGGTTGTCTAGCTGACTTTGAATTTCCCCAAACTGTCAGCATCTAACCCATGTGGGTAACTTATTCCAGTAATTTATACCTTCCCTGTGATTCCTGCTATCCAGCCTAAACATCTCCCCCCATAACTTGAATTTATGGCCCCTAGTTCTAGAATCATTTATAACCGTCAAAATTTCATCCTCTTTCATTTTACTTTTCCTCTCAGAGCCATAAACACCTCAATCAAGTCTCCTCTAAGGCGCCTAGTTTCCAAGCTGTGCATCCCACATATTCAAAGTCTTTCCTCATATGGACACCCTTTGCCGATCTCACTAGGCAAGTTACCCATCTCTGGACTTGTTCAAGAAGCTTGATGTCTTTTTTTAGGTACAGTCTCCATACCTGTACTATGTCCAGGTATGGAGACCGTACATAAGGTGTTGTCTAACAGGTGTGATCTAACAATAGCTTTGTATAATGGGATTATGACATCCTTATCTCTACTAGCAAATGTTCAATAAATCATCAATAGGACACCATTAGCCATCTTTGCAATCTGTCTACAATGCTCAGAGAACTTCATGTCTGACCATGTCTTGACTCCCAAGTCCCTTTCTTCCACTATTGACTTTAGTTCAACTCCACCAAGTGTATAAATTATTTTGGAGTTACTGTTCCCCAGGTGTAAGACCTTGCATTTTGCTGAATTAAAGCATAGCTGCCACTTTTCTGACCGTCCCTGAAGTCTAGGTCACTCTGAAGAAGCTCTGCTTGTCCTCTATCCCTTCATCAATGTCATTTAAGAAAATCAAAAACAACGGTCATCCCAATACTGATCCCTGGGGAACCCCACTTCTTATATTAACCCAATCTGAGGAATAACCATTTATCACAACCCTCTGCCTCCTGCTCCGAAGCCATCCTGCTATCCATCTAAGTATTTTCCCTGTGATTCCAACCTGTTCCAGCTTATAAAATAACTGCTCATGTGGGACTGAGTCAAATACTTTGCTGAAATCTAAATAAATAATGTTGAAATTATTCCCTAAATCCAGCTCATGAGTGACCCTGTCAAAACAGCTAACCAGATTTGTTAAACATAATTTTCCATTTACAAAACCGTGCTGTGTATCCTAAAGTAACTAGTAACTTACAGTAGTTGATGTTCAGATAAATGCAAATTTATAACTGTTTAACAGAAGAATTATGTATTTTGTTATATTTTAATTAATAGAATTAATAAATACCCATTATCGAGTGGTGACATCCAGATATAATGATTTTTTTTACAGTTCATTCCTCTTTATGATGAAAAACAGATATCAGTTCTCTATCCCAAATTCTGTAGGATAAACCAAGACTTACTTAGCAGCAGTCGCAGAAATTACAAACCAAGTAGTCCATAAACTTCTCTTGTGTAATGGTCTCTCTAACTAACTAACTAACCTGTCTGAACCCATGCTGGGTGGTTGCAGAATAGGTTTGGAAGCAAGTGGGGGAATTACAGGTGCCTGCCACTAAAGAACTGTATCCATGAAAGTATATGTAGAAAAGGCATAATGTAGAAGTAGAATGTCTGTGAGATAGAGAGTCGATAGACTTGAGGTCTTTAATTAACCTAACTGTCCCTTTTGGATGGAGTCAAGAAACTTGACAGAGGTTATGGAAGCACTACCCCCAATTAGGAGCAATATTCCATGGTAGGGCCAATTGAAAATTTGTAAAGAATGAGTAGTTGTTTAGAAGAAAAGTAACACCGAGAGTGAAAAAGAACCCCCCCTTTTTTCTTTTTTTCTTCTAGTTTTTGTGATATGCTTATACCAAGAGAGATTAGAAGTCCAGCTAATCGCTAATACATGTGATCTCTCTAGAAATATGAACATCATCAAAGGTGAGCATAGGGACTGTAGACTTGTTTTTTCTTTGTGTGAGAAATCAGAAACCGAGTTTGAAGGATTGAAGTTAACTAAACATTCTTTGCTATTTTACCTGGAGATATGCATTTAAAGAATTGGTGATGGAGTTTATGCCATTTGTGGAGAGCAAGATTTCTCAAAAATGAAAAATGGAATGTAGTATGCTGTCATGAACAAAACTGTGGAGAGGATTTCCAGTCATTGGAAGAAGGTAATTACTGTACAAGAGAAAAAAGTCAAGAACTGAACCTGCAGGAACACTGGCATTAGGTAGAGAAGTTAGAAGACTATGGCTGCTCACTATGGTGACCCATAGTGAGCAGCCAAAGAAAAAACTGGATGTCGAATTACACAAAACAGTCAGCAGTCCATAAGATGAGAGCTTGATTAGAAGACCTTTATGCCAAAGAAGCTGCTTTAGTTTAATCAGATTTGTCCAAAGATGAGTAACATAGATCAGTATATCACTAGTGGATTGACACTGACAGAATCCATATTGATGATCATTTAATCAGTTAAATTAAATGTTTAAACAGTTAAAACAGCAGTGGAATTGGAATTGGCAGTGCATCAAGATTGATCAGAATTCTTCTAACATCAGGTGTCAGATGAACTAATGAGACATGTGGCAGAGAAGAAAAATGCATGGGATACATACAAATTAATAGGTGACATGGAAGCCTATGATAGATATAAGTTGGTCTGTAACCAAGTCACAAAGGAGATTAGGCAGGCAAAGGCAGACTACGAAAAATCCTTGGCAAAGGATGCAAAGAAAAACAGAAAAGAGTTCTTTACATATTTAAACTCAAGAAGGAAAGGGATGAATCAGATTGGTCCACTGGATATTGATGGTTCAACAGTTGAGGATCCTGCTCAGGTGGCTAACAATCTAAACGAGTATTTTGCATCTACATTCACGCATGAGGAGTTATTCAGGAAGGAGAATGACGTAGGTAAAGTAAACATTGGCAGTGAGCTGGATGATTTTGTAATAACTGAGAGGAAAGTGGAGGAGAGATTTTTGAGGATAAACATAAAAAAGGCACCTGGGGTGGATGGGATCTATCCAGTTATATTAAAGGAGGCAGCAAAGGAAGTAAGCAAACCCCATAATTATGAGAGCTGCTTTGGACTCAGGGGAGGTACCCATAGACTGGAGATGTGCAAATGTAACCCCAATTCACAAAGGAGGATCAAAGGCTGACACAAGTAATTATAGACCTGTTAGTTTAACTTCTGTTCCAGGTAAATTAATGGAGGCACTGGTTAAAGAAGCACTGCAGGATCATCTAGACATGAATTCAGTTATAGCTCAGACACAGCATGGTTTTGTTAAGGGCAGGTCTTGCCTGACCAGTTTGATTGGATACTATGATGTAGTCACAAAAGAACTGGATGCAGGGAATAACTTTGATATTATATATCTGGATCTTAGAAAGGCTTTTGATACTGTTGCACATGGAAGACTGCTGCATAAATTGGAGCAGTGTGGCATTGGAGGCAAATTGCTGCTATGGATAAGGGGATGGTTGAGTGGCAGAAGACAGAGAGTGGTAATCAATGGACACTGCTCAGCGTGGACTAATGTAATTAGTGGAGTTCCTCAGGGTTCAGTGTTGGGTCCGTTGTTGTTTTCGGCGTTTATGAATGATATTGATGATGGGATATCAAGTTTAATGTCCAAGTTTGCAGATGATACAAAGGTTGGCAGGGTTGTTAAGGACACTACTGACGCTATGCTGCTGCAACAGGATCTGGAAAGGTTGAACAGATGGGCTGAGAGGTGGCAAATGAAGTTTAACATTGACAAATGTAAAGTACTACATATGGGAAAAAGTAACCCCAGAGCAACGTATCAACTCTGCGGTACTACACTGACAGTGGTGGAGAATGAAAAGGACGTGGGGGTAATTGTGCAGGCAGATATGAAGTTCTCTGAGCAGTGCAGACAAGCTGCAAGAGTAGCTCATGGTGTCTTGTCAGTGATATACAGGAATTTTTCTAGCAGGGATAAGGAGGTGATTATTCCCTTGTATAAGGCAATTTTTAGGCCACATCTTGAGTACTGTATACAGGTCTGGAGGCCTCATTTCAAAAAGGATGTAGAGCTGCTGGAACGGGTACAGAGAAGGGCAACAAGATTAGTGAATGGAACAAAGGGTTGCTCTTATGAAGAAAGGCTTAAGTTTTGCAAATTACAGAGTTTGGAGACTAGGCACCAGCGAGGCGATCTGATAGAGGTGTATAAGGCTTTGAATGGTTTGAGCATGCTCAATACCAATGGGATTCTTCATCTTGCTCAGAATAATCACCTCAGAGGGCATAAATTCAAATTGAGGAAGGACGGATGTCGGATAGATGTGCGGAAATTTGCCTTTGGCCAGCGGGTGGTTCGTTGGTGGAACCGACTTCCATTACTTGTTGTTGAAGTTGATAGCCTAAACAGGTATTTCGAACGAAGGGAGGGGTGAAATGGGAGTGGTGTGTGTCTTTTTTTTTTTTTTTTTTTTTGGCTGATGCTGAATAAGCTTGCTTTCTTGCATCATATGCCTCTTCTAATGCTAATGCTAATCCTTCTGTCAGAAGACGACTAGAGGCATTGAGTGGAGTGTATTGGGTATAAGAGGAACTTACTAAAATAATTGATAACAATAATTAGAAGAAAAATATGGTAGTAAGTCAGCTCTGTCTTTGGCTGAAAAAGCAACAGAAGTAGGAGATTTTAATGGAGGTTGGTGTATTGATGGATTGAAGTTGCAGGCAATAGCCTTGGCAAGAGATCAGAATGCTTGACCATTTGGACAAGATGAAAGTTTTCCACTCTTCACCTCTTCAGAATCGAATCAGTCTGTTATTACTATATCCCATCAGGATCCTTGACTTTTTCGAGAATATGTATGTATATATACATTTTTCTTTGAGCCTTGAGGTGTAATACCTGTTTTTCCTCCGTAGCCGAGTGGTCAGGAGCTTGAGTGCAGTAGCACGCTCTTTGAGATTGGCCCGGGGTTCAAGCCCCTGACTGCTGAATACGGTCGATCTGCCAACCCACACTGGACCAGCGTGGTAGACTATGGTCCATTTTCCTCAGAATGAATTGTTGAGGAGGCTTCCATCCTGCAGTGGGTTGATAATGGCTGTACTTTACCTTTTTTTTTTTTTTTTTACCTGTTTTTCCAAGGCCATTTAAAATGCATTTCTGTGTCTGTTTATATACGAATTATCTTATGTACAAATTATCTTGGGGACAAAAAAAAAAAAAAAGTAGATAAGAAATAGAAATTATTTGCTTCCCTCCAACACAGGATGCAGGGTAATTATCCTGCATTCCATGGAGATATGCCTGATTGTTTCTGGGACAAAGTGACATCATCAACATCTGCTATCTGTCACTCCAAAGTTCTTGGCAAGGTATTTCCTATAGTTCCCGGTGTTCATTACCTTGTCTTGAATGGCAAATATGAATGCTTCAGTCTTATGACTTTTTTTTTTCCAATTTATTATTATTATTTTAAAAAACCTTTTCTGTTTTGCGGGATTTTTTCTGCCCCACAACAGGTACTAGTAACAAGTCATGGGGTGTTGGTTGTGTCCAGTTATTATTATTAGTTATTATTACTGTTTGTTGAAGAACTCTCTTTCTCTCCTACAAATGTTCAGGATTGTGGCTTTCTGAAATCCACATAAGTGTTCTCTGGGTGGTCTATTTGCTGCTAGGTTCTTATGGAGGCTCTCTGGCACCATTCCAGTGGTTGACATGGTGATCAGAATGGTCATTACTTGTTTCATATGCCACATAACTTTGACTTCCTGTCTTAGGTCTAATTTCTTCCTTCCTGATCTTTTCCTCCTATGTTTTCTGTAGGTTGCTGGTGTTAGGCACTGCTATTTCGATCAAGTAGGTAGCAATTTCCCTTTTGTTGATGAGGATTATGTCTGGCCTATTGTCGGGATCATCTTGTCCATTATTGTGGCACTATCCCAGTATAATCTGTGAACAGAGGCATCTAGTATGGCTTGAGGCTCATGCTTGTAATAAGATAATTTTTTTTGACCACCTGGTATTTTTGCGTTAGCTTCTGATGTATTATCCTGGCCATCTGGTTGTGTCTGGGTAATCACCCTGCCTCCTTCGGTGATGTGCTGGATTCTTTATGAGGCCAGATGGCATTGACAACATGTGTCAACTGTTACTCAAGGGGCCATGGCTATATGTTGCCTATAGTAGTCCCTGGTGTTGATTACCTGACCTTGAATGGTGAGCATGAATTCTTCAGTCTCAGAAAAGAGTTTTCCTTTCTTGAGCTGAGCATTGGAAGCCGCCTTATCTATGTAGCCTTGATGGGGGTAATATAGTGTCTACCATGGAGTGTCTTCTTAACCCAGTTTTCTGTCTTTGTTTCTTCTGTCTGTGTTGAGTGTGGTCTCCTTGTTGAGGTTGAGTGTCCATTTGTCTATTTTTCTTATGGCTTGGTAGATTAATGCCGTGTTTTCTCGCAGGTTCTTAATTGCCTTCTTCTCTTGTTCAGTGAGGTCAGTTAGTCTCCTCCCTCCTTCTTTATGGGCTTAGTCAGTCTCTCTCGATGGCTGACTTCAGGTGACGTTGTCAGCTATTGATCATCATTATCCTGGTCAATCTTATAATCTCCTCCAGCTTGCTGTTGGTCCAATCTATGATTATGAAGGAGTATGTTAATACTGGGACTGCATAAGTGTTTATGGCTATGACCACATTCCCACCAGTCAGCTTTAATTTTAGCAGGCTCCTCAGTCTGTGATGATATTTCTCAGTCTTGATCTCATTGTGTTCTAACTGGGGTGGGCCTGCATCATCCCCAGATATTTGTATGTCTCTCTCTCTGTCATGACTTTAATCTCTTCACCAGTCTTCAGCCAGTAGTTTCATCCAACTGGATGTCCCTGATGTAATCCATAGGTCTTGCATTTGACTAGGTCAAATTGCACACTAATGTTAGTGCTGAACTCTTCAATGATCTGGCATCACTGCTGTAGTTTATTCTCAGTTGCTATACATCAGGTGAGATAGGGCATACAGGTTCTTTCTGCCTTCCTTTAGGGTATATCTGTATTTACTGTTATTGAGCATGGTGGACATTGGGTTGAATACTAGACAGAACCATAGTGGGCTCGGGCCTGATACCCATCAGAAGAGGCAGTCTTCCAGGGCACCTCCCTGGAAGATTCCTCTTCTGAAGGGTATCAGTCTGTGATGTTCTTAACCTTGATGATGGTCCTCCATTTTGTCATGGTGTTGCTTCTATGAAGTGTGTCAGTGTCAAGTTGACTCTATAGATCTTCATTGTCTCTTTCAGGCAGCTGTGGTGTACAGAGTTAAAAGCATTGCAGAAGTCAATGTATAGGCCATGTACAGGCTGTGGTGCTTCTTGTACGCTTGCTCCATAACTGTAGCATTAATGGTTAGTTGCTCCTTGCATCCTTTGCTCATCTGCTTTCATCCCCTTGCTGCTCGGCCATGATATTCTGGCTCTCCAAGTGGTCTGATATCTTCTTAGCTATGCAGCTGGCCAGGATCTTGTACATTGTTGGGAAATAGGTGATCGATCTGTACTTTTCCCAGTTTGCAGTGCATTTGTCCTTAGCCTTCAGGTAGATGATTCCTTGAGTCAGAGACTCTCGGATTGTGTCAGCCTGCCTTATTATCTGGGTGAACTGCCCTGATATGTGCCTGTGTGCTGTTGAACTTCTTGTACCAGTAGTTGTGGATGTTATCCCTGAGGTTTGCCAGTTGCGGGACTTCCCAATCAACTGTTATACTTCTTCCTCCTGAATCTCCCATTCTGTCATCTCTCGTACATTCTTGGTTTTCTTCCTTTCTAAATCTATCCAGGAGGCACGGTCTTATGGCTCACTTTGCTGCTCCACAGGTTATCTGAGTGCCTTCTGGTTGAGGGTTCATTGCCTTCCTTCTCCTCTTGTCTGATTTTCCTGTAGAAGGCTCTCCAGTTTTCATAAAATAGCCTTTTGGCTGTTTTCTTCTGAGCACTCTCCCTGTAACCTCAAAGTCTCTTACTGAGTGCTAGGAGTTTCTGCTTGAGGGTGTTGAGGTATTCTTTAATCTTCTGATTATAGCTCTCATGTTTGCTGTGGATGTTGCCTTTCTTAAGGATGATTTTCACTTTTCTGTTCAGCAAACATGAGAATGCTAGACAGAACCATCGGTCTGTACAGGCCGATGGTTCTTCCCTGCTGGTTCTGGGTCAGTTGGTGTATCTTCACTCTTATCTCTTCTCTTTTCTGCTGTAGCCTTGTTTTCCCAGGCTGGTGGTTCCTTGTCTTTGTGTTTTGAGTTATATTGTTCCCTGGTTTCCCTTCCATTCATCCCGATGGCTACTACAGCAGCACAATAAATGGCTGTGCAGATGTCTAGTGTTACTTTAGTATGGTGAGATAATCCAGTATTATTCACCTATTGAGGTGGTCTGTGACTTGCCACAGGATTCTGTAGAGTCTCTCCTTTGGTATGGTATGGGTGTTTGTGAGATCCATTCCCTCGAATTCTCATAGGGCTTTCTTTCACTCTTCTTCTGTTCTGGATATCGCAATCTTGTCTATCTCTGCTTTGCTCCAGGTTGTAGTTCTTGTACTCGCTGTTCCTCTTTCAGTTCTGATTCTGTTGTGTCTATACTCGTTGTTTGTAGTTGGTCACTCACATTCTGCTTGATTTTTCCAAGATTGCAGGAGCTGTCAGGTTTTTCTTGAATCTGATAGCTGCTGTCACCACTTGGTATGTAGTTTCTTCCTGTACATTGTCATGCTTGTCTTTAGCTTTGTTACTTTGTAATATGCTTGCATAATGAATGTATTCACTCTGGGCTCCTTGGTGATGTATTTTCTATAGTTCCTGGTGTTATTACTGGTTTTGAGTGGTGAGCAGGAATACTTCAGTCTTGTGAAGAGTGTCTGACTCATGAGCCATGCATTGGAAGCCATTTTATATGTGGTCATTGTAGTGTCTACCATGAAGTGGCTTCTTTGCCCATTCTTTCTAGCTTTGTTCCATCTGGGTGGGAGGGACTTCTTGCTTAGGGTGTGTGGGGGGTACTGCCTATCTATCTTCCTTATTAGCATGAGCACATGATGCAAGAAAGAAAGCTTATATAGCATCAGCCAAAAAAAAAAAAAAAAAAAAATACACACACACACACCCTTCTCATTTCACCCATCCACTCGCTCCAAATGTTTGTCTAGTTCTGCCTTGAATCTGTTTAAGCTATCAACCTCTACAACGACAGATGGACGTTTGTTCCAACAATCAACCACCCGCTGGCTAAAGGCAAACTTCCACACATCTATCTTACAACTGTCTTTTTTCAATTTGAATTTATGCCCTCTCAGGCGATTATTCTAAGCAAGAGGATGAATCCAATCAGCATTGAGCATGCTCAAACCATTCAACTTTATCCACCTCAATCAGATCACCTCGCAGGTACCTAGTCTCCAGACACTGTAATTTGCAAAATTTAAGCCTTTCTTCATAAGAGCAACCCTTTGTTCCATTCACTAATCTTGTTGCCCTTCTCTGTACTTGTTCCAACAGCTCTACATCCTTCTTAAAATGAGGCCTCCAGACCTGTATACAGTACTCATGGTGTAGCCTGACCATTGCCTTATACAAGGGGATAATCACCTCCTTATCCCTGCTAGAAAAATTCCTGTATATCATTGACAAGACGCTATGAGCTACTCTTGCAAACCGTCTGCACTGCTCAGAAAACTTCATATCTGCCTGCACAATTACCCCCAGGTCCTTTTCACTCTCTACCATTGTCAGTGTAGTACCACACAGTTGATATGTTACTCTGGGGTTACTGCTGCCCATGTGCAGTACTTTACATTTGTCAATATTAAACTTCAGTTGCCACCTCTCAGCCCATCTGCTCAACTTTTCTAGATCCTGTTGCAGAATCATACCGTCATTAGTGTCATTAACAACCCTGCTGACCTTCATATTGTCTGCAAACTTGGACATTAAGCCTGATATACCATCATCAATATCATTAATGAATACAGAAAACATCAATGGACCCAACACCGAACCCTAGGGGACTCCACAAGTAACATTAGTCCATGAAGAGCAGCATCCATTGATTACCACTCCCTGTCTTCTCCCGCTCAACCACCCTTTTATCTATTATAGCAACTTGCCTTAATACCATTCTATTTCAATTTGTACAGTAATCTTCCATGCGCAACGTGTTGAAAGCTTTCCTGAAATCCAAGTACAGTATATGATATCAAAATTATTCTTTGCATCCAGTTCCTTTGCGACTACATCATAGTATCCAATCAAATTGGTCAGACAAGACTTCCCCTTAACAAATCCATGCTGCGTCCGAACTATAACTGAAGTCTTGTCTAGATGATCCTGCAATGCTTCTTTAACCAGTGCCTCCATTAATTTCCCTGGAATAGAAGTTAAACTAACAGGTCTGTTATTACCTGTGTCTCCCTTTGATCCTCCTTTGTGGATTGGGGTCACATTCGCACATTTCCAGTCCATGGGTACCTCCCCTGAGTCAAAGGGAAGCTCTCATAATTATGGCTAAGGGTTTGCTTACTTCCTTTTCTGTCTCCTTTTATATAACTGGGTAGATTCCATCCACCCCAGGTGCTTTTCTTATGTTTATCTTCAACAATTTCTCCTCCACTTTTCTCTCAGTTATTACAAGGTTATCTAGCTTACTGCCAGAGTTTAATACACCTCTGGCATCCCCCCTCCCTGAATAGCTCCTCATATGTGAATGTAGATGCAGAATATTCATTTAATTTATTAGCTATCTGGGCAGTATCATCAACTGTTGAATCACCGATATCAAGTGGACCAATCTGATTCATTCCCTTCCTTTTAGCGTTTACATAAGTAAAGAACTCTTTGCTGTTTTTCTTTGCATCCTTTGCCAAAGATTTCATATAATCTTCCTTTGCCTGCCTAACCTCCTTCAGTCTTGTGAAGAGCATCTGACTGATGAGCCATGCATTAGAAACCATTTTATATATGTGGTCATTGTAATATCTACCATGAAGTTGCTTCTTTGCCCATTCTTTCTAGCTTTGTTTCATCTGGGCAGGAGGAACTTCTCGCTTAGGGTGTGTGTGGGGGGGATATGCTGTCTTGCTATCTTCCTTGTGGCCTGGAAGAGTGCTGCTGTGTTTTCCTGGAAGTAATCCTTCAGGTTAACTATCACTGTCTTCTTTTGCTTGATGAGGTGTATTAGGGCCCCTTCCTCCTTCTTTCCAGGCTATTTTCAGTTTATCCATTGCTGACTTCAGTTGGTGTTGGCGGCTCTTGGTCATCATTGTCCTTCTCGACCTTAATTGTGGTACTCCATTTTGCCATGGTTGCTTCTAGAAAGTTTGTCACTGTCGGATTAACTCTAAATCTTCAGCATCAATATTAGCCAGCTATGAGGGAAGGAGTCGAAGGCCTTGTGGTAATTAATGTAGGCTGTGTACAGGTTGCAGCACATCTTGTAAGCTTGCTCTATAACTGTAACATCAGTGGTTAATTGCTCCTTTCATCCACTTGCATCCTTTCTGCTGTTCAACCATGATGTGCTCAACCCATTCAAGGCCTTGAATGGGTTGAGCACGCTGAATTCTGATGGGATCCTTCCACTTGTTCAGATTACGAACCTAAGGGGGCATAAATTCAAATTAAGAAAAGACAGATGTAGAATAGATGTGCGGAAATTTGCCTTTAGCCAGCGGGTGGTTAATTGCTGGAACAAACTTCCATCTGTCGTTGTGGAAGTTGATAGGTTGAATAAATTTAAGGAAGAACTGGACAGGCATTTGGAGGGAATGGTGTGATTTTTTTTTTTTTTTTTTCTGTCTGATGCTGCATAAGCTCATACATTTGCTTTCTTGCATCACATGCCACTACTATTACTACTCTACAAGTGGTCCAATATCTTCTGGTTATGCAACAGGTTACGATTTTGTACATCATTGGGAGACAGGTGATCAGCCTATGTTTCCTCAGCTTGTATCTTATTATTATTATTATTATTATTATTGTTGTTGTTATTATTTTACCTTTTTGATCTGTTGGTAGACTTAATCAAATATTCCAAATGTTCTTTAAGACTGGATAAGTTTTTAGTCATTCTATGATATTTGAGTCCAAACATTTTTATTTTCCTGAATTTCTCTTCTGTATTTCTTGTCTTTGGTCTATACTAAAAGGGACCAATCCTTATATCATTGACTACTAGCAATGTATTTGCTGGGGATATTCCCTTTTTAAGAGTAAAGTTTGAAGGGATAAGACAAAATGCAAAGTAAGAATTAAAATAATGTCTGCTATTTATTTTGAGCACCTTGATAATATATGATGTTTACGGAGCATTGAACTTTCCCCATAATAACTTTTGAGAGCGCCAATGTAATTTTTACTGTTATACAGGTAGCCCTCATATAACATGGTAGTTTGGTTCCTACAAAATCTTGTGTAATGCGAAACCATGTTATATGGGACTAAGAACCAGTACAAAAAGGGGCGTTATGTTCCAAAAGCTTAACAAAAATACGGCATTTTCTTTAATAGTTGTAATAACTTAATATTTTAACTTTATTTTTATAATAGTAGTAACTTAAATAGTAATAACTGAACAAACGTCTTACCTTACAAATTGTGATACATATATGTCAGATAATGTACGTTCATTTAATTTTCTTCCTCTTCATCGCTGCTAAGCACAATCTCATCTGCAGCATCTAAATTTTTTGTATCTTCTGCTCTCGTTAAAAGTCACGAACTGCACTCTTCAAAGTCATAATTATTTTTTTATAGTCTCAAACAAGAACACAAGTTCAATAACACAGAACCCAACCCAGGGATCTCCCAACAAAATACAGTGGACCTCTGCTTTAAATGATACGTGAAAATCAGAAGAATATTTTCCAGTTAACAAAATAAAAATAAATTTATGCTTACATACATAGCATAATTAATAAGTACTGTTATATGTTCATACTAATTGATATTTCCATTCACTGACTTGTTCATACTAATTGATATTTCTGTTCACTGACTTTTTTTTTTTTTTTTTTTTGTAAAATTTAAAACAGTAAAAATGATAAGCAATTAATAACATAGAACACAGTATGCACAAGTTGCAACAAACACGATATGGAATAATGAGTTTCTGAAAATTTATTTATGCTTTTTATATGATTGAATATTTCACCATAATCACATGAAAACCCACAGAATTCCAGCTATCGGTACTATAGCAAATGCAAGGAGATCAAGTTTACTACCCGTTTATAATTGATCACACTAACAGAAAAGACCAATAAACTGGAAACTGCAAATTGTTTTATGGTATGACCTTCAGAAATGTGCTTTAGAAAAATATCACGAAGGTGATAACAACTAGTGAATCAACAGCAGGGAGTCACAAAAAGAAATGGAAACGTTGAAAATTACATCTAACATAATAGCAGGGTTTTCCCAGCACAAAAGCTCAAAAATACCGTGTTATGCGAGATTTCCAGCAATTCTCAAACCGTGTTAGAGCGAAACCTTGTTGTAGAAGTATGGTGTTGTGCGAGGATTGCCACAATTTATCAGTTGTGTTAATTTATCAAACCGTGTTGTTGAAGTACCATGTTATACTGGGGTTGCCTGTATTAAGATTCTAGAGCTGGTGATTGAGATTTTCAAGTTGTGTTGATTTTGAGGTTGGGAATCAGAGGCTACAAATCCAGTTCAGCCCCAGGTGGGCAGGAGTAGCAGTGCATAGCACACTCTTCTTGATTAGACCAGGGTTCGAGCCCGTGACCACCAAATACGGAGGATGCAGAAAGGTCAGGGAATGACCACCGCATATCCCCAGAGCAATATGGCCTTATTTGCTAATGCTCCTAAAAACCAAATAACAAACAAACATCCAGTTCAGCCATCTCAAGATCCAGTATTCGTTGTGTCTTAATTCTTCTGCTTGTTGATCATATTACAGACATATAAATATAGAAAGGGAATAGGTAGAAGTTATGTTTTGATGAATTGACAGATTAATATATTATTTGTAGTGCCCACGGTTTCCTGTCATATATTCCACAATATAGTGTGCAATTTTCTCGTACAAAAGTAGTGGTGTTGGACTGTTTAATTCTCATCCCACAACCCTCAGATTTCTATGTCTTGATTATTTATGGAATATTATTCATTATTTTCTACTTCATTATTTTTAGTGGTGCTGTCTTCTCTAGTAGACAGGCTGGCAGATGCTAAATAAAAGGTCATTATTCTGTACTGTAATGTTTTTACTTTAAATTTGATCTTCGAGAAAATCTTGTTCTAATCTTGTTGAAAAATAGACAATGACACTTATGAGTGCCGACTGGGCTAGCTAGCTTGGATCAGAGTAAAATGCAAAAACTTTGGGAGGTGCTTTATGGCCACAGAAGCTGATGCGCCAACAACTAACAAAAAAAAAAAAAAAACACTTATGAGTTGAATGCAGGAAATAACGTTAGTAATTTTTATTTGGATTTGAGCAAATCATTTCATTCAGTCCCACACAAGGGGCTCAGACAGTTTTAAATTGTTTTCAGTGGGACCAACTGATGTTTCATGACTGCAAATGCTAAATGGGAAGTGTTCGGGGAAGTAATTGTTGAAGCAAGCTATTAAGAGATATAAATCAAGGTTCAACTAAATAAATGAACTGGTGAGACTAGTGGCAGAGAACTTAAAAGCATGGAATGATTATAAGTTATCAGGGAACACTGAAGCCTACAATTAGTATAAACTGGCCTGTAATCAGGTTACTAAGGGGGTTAGGCATGCTAAAGCAGATTACAAGAACCCTTGGGCTAGGAAAGCAAAGAAAAATAACAAAGAATCTTTGCTTATACTAACACTAGAAGGAAAGGAATGAACCACATTGGTCCCCTGTATGTGAATGGCATAAATATTGCTGACCCTGTTTTCAGATTGCTGACAAACCCGAATAATGATTTGAATCTAATATTAAGTTTTACTGACAGTGATATCAGAAGTGTATCTAATTCTAATTGGGAGTTAAATAATTTTATGATGACTGAAGGGAAGGCTCAAGAGAACTTGTTGAAGCTACAATTAAATAGACAGTCCTGGACTAATTGAAATGTATCCATTTATCCTTGTATCCAGCACACCCTTGGATTTAGGGGAGTTTCCTACAGACACTGGAGATGTGCCAATCTTTCTCTTGCAAATGGGCATATTTTTAAAATAAGCCCTTGTTATATTAAGTACAATGCTACCAAGTAAAAATGATGGTTGGTGTAATCGTGTGAGGGTGCTAGTGGAGGATGTTATGTAATTACAAACCTGTAGGCTTGACTTCTGCACCTGGAAAAATAATGGTTATAGTTTTTTAAAAAAAGTAATGCAGGATTACCTTTATAGTTATCTGTCAATCATAGCATCAATTTCTTAAAGAGAGATTTTGTTTGGCCATACTGATTAGCTACTGAGGTAATCAGAATGCAACTGAATGGAAAAAAAAAAAAAAATAGTCGTATACAGTACTTGTATTTAAGTAAACCATTTTGATACTATTCCATATTAATGGCTGCAATGCCAATTGGGCACATTTGATCAAAACAGACTATTTTTAAATGTGGGCATTAGAGGATATGCATAGTATTCATTTTTAAAATAAGCCTTTGTTATATTAAGTACAATGCTACCAAGTAAAAATGATGGTTGGTATAATTGTGTGAGGGTGCTAGTGGAGGATGTTATGTAATTGTAGGAAATGACAGTTTTATTTTGTGTTCAGTTTGTCACAATCCATGATTTTTAAAGCCATATGTATCACTTCTGGTGAATAAACATCATTCTACATACTATCAAGCAGCATGTTTTTTGAGTGAAGTGTTACAGTGATTGTCAACAAAAATTTGTTGAAAAATTCCTTAACACTTACCATCCACGAAAAGATGCAGTTTTCAAGATGATAAAGAGGTTGCATGAGTGTGACCATTTGGGACTAAGGAACATGCCACTTTAAACAACATTAGACAAACAATTTTGCTCCAAACATTTCTCTATGGAAACTCAGCACATTCCAAAAATGATATCGTTTAGTTTGGCCCATTTTGTTGTAAGGAAACACAAAACTTTTTCATACTAAATACACATTATGCATGAGCTTCAGTTTACTTTTTTGCCTTGAAAGTAGTGAAGTTTTGGATAAAATTTATTTTGCTGATGAAGTGATTTTACCTTAGTAGTTACTGCACATTTTAGATCAAACCCCCTTACATGCCCAAAAAAGTTGGCATGTAGGATATCATATCTTGAAGAAGAATAGTTAGGTCCACATTTTTTGAACAAACTGTCACTCACCTCTGATATTTACCATTCATCTTAATGTTGTTATTGCATTGCTATAGAAAAATGAAAGAGACATCTGGCCCCAACAGGACAGGGCATTCTGCCATGCCACACAATCAAACACTGAAATGTTGCAAGAAATTTTTGGGGATCAAATCATATCACAAGGATTTTTGTCAGCTGATTTACTGTTAGCAGGCTTCTTTTTATAATAATAGTAGTAATAGTATTTGCCATATAGTGCAAGGAAGCCACAGGCTTTTGCTGCACTGGCAAAAAAAAAAAAAAAAAAACAACACCACCAAGTGGATAAGAAAATACAAATTATATGCTTCTCTCCTCACACAGCTGACTATCCAGTTGACCTTTGAATTTATTCAAACTCTCAGCCTCAACTACCTGCAAAGGCAACTTGTTCCAGCAATCAAACTCTCTGACTAAAAGAAAACTTCCTACAGTCTAGTCTAAACCTCTTGCCTTGTAATTTGAACTTAAGCCTCTAGTTCTGGAATTTTCTATTATAGTGAAAATTTCATTTTCATTTTACTAATCCCTCTGAGAGTCTTAAACTCTATAGCCCACATAATTGGAGTCTTTCCTCATACGATCGTTCCTTTTGCCGATATCACCATTTGAGTTGCCCATCTTTGGACCCCTTTCAAGGAGTGCAATGTCTTATTTTCAGATGGGGTCTCAATATTTGAACACAGTATTCCAAATATGATCCCACAGTTGCCTTATACAGTGGGATTCTGACCTCTCTCTAGAGCAGGGATGGCCAACAAGTCGATCGTGATCTACCAGTCGATTGCAGCTTTAATTTTGATCGATTACGACGAATTTTAACTATATATAAAAAATAGATTAGTCAAAATCTAAATGTTATTATTATTATGTGCCCCACTTGCATACGCTTATTACAAATCCGTTGAACCATGCGACTGCTCTTGTTGCCACGTAACTGCGAGGCTTGTGTAGTGAAATTCACACAGTTACGTTGTGGAGAGTATAGTGTATGTGTCGAATTCTTATTTAGCTTACTTAATATTAATAACTGGCAGTACTTATATGTTAATTTAATACCCCTTGATTTAAAATGAATACTACGAAAAAGAATAAAACATATCATTTTCATCAAGAGTGGGGACTAGAATACTTTTTTGTAATGATAAAAGAAAAATATTGTTGTTTGATTTGCAATGCTTCCGTGGCTATACTCAAAAAAGGAAATTTAGAAAGGAACTTCATTGCACCCCATGGCAAATACCAATCGGATTTTCTGCCTAATAGTGACCTTAGAAAAAATAAATTAAAAGAACTTAAATCCAGATTATTTGCACAACAAAATTTCTTCATGGCACCTAATTTACAATCTAAAGCAATAACTATAGCATCATTTAAAATGAGTCATCTTTCAAAAAAATCCAAACCATTTTCTGATGGTCAATTCATCAAAGATGCATTTTTAGAAATAACAGATTCTCTTTTTTAAAATTTTAAGAATAAAAATGAAATTAAAAGTGCTCTTCAAGATCTGAAATTGTCTCGAAATGCTGTGATGCGACGCATTGAAAAAACTAGTAAAAATGTGAGCGAACAATTCCGTACTCATATTGTTCGTTGTGTGTCCGTTTCTTTACAACTGGATGAATCTGCAGATGTCAGTGATACAGATCAATTGCTCGTTTTTATTTGTATGGTTTTCGATGATTCTGCCACTAGAGACATACTGCTGGGTGTGATTTCATTAAAAGACAGAACTAGAGCTCTTGTATATTTAATGCATTCAAAAATTTAATTTTATTTAAAAAATTAAATTACCACTATTTAAGCTTGTATCAGTAACAACAGATGGAGCTAAAGCAATGATGGGACATCTTAACGGATTCATTGCATTGTGCCAAAAAGGATGATGAATTCCCAGCTTTTTTGAGTTATCACTGTATCATTGACCAACAAGTGATAGTCAGCAAAAGATTAAATAATAAAAGTGTTATGGACATAGCTTTCAAAATCATGAATTCCATCAAAGGATAATCTCTTCAAAGGAAACTTTTCAAAATGCAACTCAGTGAAAATAAACCAGATCTGATATTACAAACAGATGTGAGGTGGCTGAGTCGAAGTACGTTTCTACAGAGATTTCGAAATTTGCTGAATGAAATTAAAAAATTTGTTGATCAAAGGGGAGATAATTATGAGCAGCTACAAGATACGGAGTGGTTGTGTGATCTGGATTTTTTGTCAGATTTTACCAGTAAATTAAGTGATCTGAATATAATTATAAAAAAATAAAAAATAGTAAATGTCGGTGACTTGATTAGTAGTATTTGTGCATATAAATATCAATTTTTGGCAATGGCCAAGGATCTCAGGGGCTTAGAGAAGGAACAGGATACCTGTTATCAGACAGAGTGTGTTATCAGACACTCAGCCTAAAACACTGATGGATCCAATATCTCTCTATTACAGAAGATTTAGGAGAAGTCCGGTTGGCCTGCCTCCCTAAAATCCACTCATGCACACCTTCTCGATGGTAAGCCCTGTTACGTCACTTAGGTGGCAACGAACATGTAGAGTGGTTCTCTTCAAGACGCCTGGTCAGCGTGAAGAGGAAAAGACTAAACCCTCCAGCATATGACAGCATGACGAAACAAGTGGCCCTCAGTCCCCAGCAGCTTTCACTCCCCCTCTTACGGCAGCGAGAGGATCAGAGTGGAAGCAGAGGGTGCTAAGAATCTCTGGGTACGACCAGGCTGCCATGCACGGAAACTGAACCTGGCCTGTTATAACGTAAGATCACTCATCGGTGAAGACAGGATATTAGAGCTGGAAAAGGAATTAGAAAATGTGAATTGGAATATCATCGGTTTGGCTGAAACAAGCAGAAGAAATGAATCACTTATAAGTTTATCAAGTGGAAATCTGCTGTACACCAATGGAAAAAGTGAAAGGAGTGAAGGTGGAGTTGGGTTTCTGGTCCATAAAGATTTTAAAAACAACATTTTGGAATTCAAAAGTACATCACCAAGGGTGTCAAGACTAATACTCAAGATTTCTAAGAGGTACAAGCTAAAGATTATAATGATTTATGCACCAACATCGAGCCATGATGATGAAGAGGTTGAAGAAATGTACACCAAAATTGAGAGTCTTCTAGATGAGCAGAAAACCCACTACATTATTATTATGGGGGACTTCAATGCTAAGGTTAAAAAAAGACAAAACAGTGCAGAAAGGGGAACTATAGGAAATTTTGGAATTGGTGAAAGAAATGAAAGAGGTGAAAGACTTGTGGAATTTGCAGAATCTCAAGGACTGTCTGTAATGAACACTTTTTTTCAAGAAAAGGGTGAACAGAAAGTGGACATCGAAGAGTCCAAATGGATTAACTACTAATGAAATTGACTTCATCCTCACTAACAGAAGATATATTGTGAATGATGTTACCGTCCTGAATAAGATAAATGTTGGAAGTGATCACAGAATGGTAAGATGTACACTTGATATAAATATAGGAAAGGAAAGGAAAAAACTGACTCGAGTAAATAATACGAACGTCTTGGAGATAACAGAAGAGGAGAAAAAGCAGTATGTACTGGAACTTAAGAACAAGTTCGAGCTTCTGCAGACTACTCAGGACCAAGATGTTGATATTACAACTTTTTGAAAGTGATAAAGCCCAAGAAACCTATAGGGAAAAAGAAATGCAAAGAAGAAAAAATTAGTCAAGAAACACTTGTCATGATGAACCAAAGACGACAAATGAAAAGCAAGAAAAACACTGACAGGGAGAAAATTGAGTATACTGAGTTATGCAAAGCCATTAGAAAGAGACTCAGAGAGAATATAAGAAGATTTAACACAAGAAAAGTAGAACAAGCATTAAGGGAAAACAAAGGATTTAAATCAGCAGCCATGAGCAGTAATACAGAAAGACAAATGATGCTGAAACTGAAGAATAGTGTACTTATAAACAGCAGAGAAGGTATAATTCAAATAGCAGAAGACTACTATAGAGAATTATACAAGGAGCAGGGGAATGATGCCAGCAGTGGGGAAGATGGATTGCAAATTAGCAACACATACGACATACCCGATACCTGATGAGGTAGAACATGCATTGAAGAAAATGAAGAATCAGAAAGCCCCGGGGGAAAGATGAAGTTACTGTAGAGTTGTTAAAATTGGTAGAAAGAGACATAACACAAAAACTGGCAAGGCTCTTCACAAAGTGCATTAGAAAAGGTGTGATGCCTAAGCAGTGGAATAATGCAATCATAGTTTTGCTGCATAAGAAAGGAGATAAATCATAAAATGGAAATTATAGACCAATTAGCTTGTTATCCCACGTCTACAAGTTGTTCACAATGGTCATTACTAACAGATTAGAAAGAATACTTGATGAGAATCAACCAAAAGAGCAAGCTGGCTTTAGGACAGGATTCTCAACTATGGATCACCTTCACGTAATATCACAGCTAATGGAGAAAGCAAATGAATATAAAACACCATTATCCCTGGCATTTGTGGATTATGAAAAGGCATTTGACTCCATAAGGCAATGTTTCGGGCACTGGAAAGACAAGGCATAGATACCCCATATATTATGATTTTGAAGAAAATATATGAGAATGCTACCTCCTTTATTAGACTAGACAAAGACAGTAGCAAATTTAAAATCGAGAAAGGAGTTCGACAAGGAGACACAATATCTCCGAAGCTGTTTACTGCTGCCCTTGAGGAAGCTTTCAGAAGATTAGACTGGTCGCAGAAAGGAGTCAATGTGAACGGAGAGTACCTAAACCATTTACGATTTGCAGATGACATTGTGGTCATAAGCCACGATCCCAAAGAATTAGAGGAAAATCTTAATCAGTTATGCACAGCTAGTAAGGATTTTGGACTAAAGGTGAATATGGCTAAAACAAAAGTAATGATGAACAAATATGCCACAGAAAGTGAAATAATGATTGAAGGAGCAGTAATTGAAAAGGTGGAGTCATATACTTATCTGGGACAAGTTATTAGCTGTAATAATGATAAATGGCTGGAAGTCAAGAGAAGAATAAATTTTGGATGGATAGCATTCAGGAAATATAGTCACATACTGAAGAGCAATATCCCGGTTTGTCTGAAACGTAAAATAATGACCCAATGTATACTCCCCACCATGACTTATGGAAGTGAAACTTGGGTACTCACCAAAAGAATGGAAGAGAAGCTGAGAACTACACAGCGAAGAATGGAACAAATCATATTGGGAATCAGACTGTTAGATAAGAAGAGAAACACATGGATTAGGCAGCAAACTCAAGTAAAGGACATTCTTATCAAAACTAAAGAACTAAAATGGTCTTGGGCAGGACACATAGCTCGAAGACATGATGACAGATGGACTAAGAAAATAACAGAATGGTATCCAAGAGGAGCTAGAAGAAAACCTGGAAGACAAAGGCGGAGATGGATAGATGAAATTCATGAGTTTGTGGGTAGTAAATGGATATCCAGTGCTCAAAACAGAAGGAACTGGAAAGTTGCTGGAGAGGCCTTCATCCTGCAGTGGATTGAAAATGGCTGATGATGATGAGGGACCTCAAAGAAAAAAAAAATTCAATAATTTTGCAAATGTGCAAGATCATTTGCAAAAATATCCTGTTTTTGAATTTAATTGTGAGAAATGTGTATCTGAAATTTAGAAAGTTGTGGATGATGTTGAAACCAGATTCAGTGATTTTAAAACAATTGAAGACATTGTTCAATATATTTCTTATCCATTTAATGTCAACTTAGATACGAAACAGATTGCAGAAAAAAATCGCTCAGATTTTTCACATGAAGAAAATATTACTTGAAAATTAAATTATTACATTGCGAAACGATATCTTCCTAAAAGCCTGATCATCAGAAAAAGACTTTTGGAAATATGTTTGCCGAGAAACGTACCCAAATGTAAAAAAATGCGGTGAACTTTTCAATTCCTGTTTTGGTTCCACATATCTATGTGAATCAGCCTTTTCTTATTTGAAACAAACAAAGACAAAGAATCACTCTACTCTTATGAACTTGCATACAGAAGATTCTTTACGGTTGACACAAACTTCACATAAATTAAAATTTAAAATAATAATTCTGAATTGTATTTAATTTTAAAATTTATAAACAACATTTTTCAATATATATAATGTGTTGATTAACTTTTTTAACCATGTGCAATAAAATTCTTGTGATGGTAGATTGCAGCACATTGTGATGAAAAAAAGTATATCGCAAAGTAGGATAATGTTCGATAAATCATCAATAGGACACCATGGGCTGGCCTTCCTGGCTGCCTGTTTACACTGTTCAGAAAACTTCATATCTGCCCATATTATAACTCCCAGATCCCTTTCTTCCTATACTGTTTTTAATTCAACCCAGTATGTTTTATTTTAGGGAATAGCAACAAACACCAAATTATAATTTATTTTGATGTTGCTATTCCCAAAGTGTAAAACCTTGCATTGCAATTTGCTGCACTAAAACATAGCTGCCATTTCTCTGACTGTCTTTGAAGAAGTCTATTAAAGTCATCCTGAAGTTAGGTGGGTCAGAAACTGCTAGCAATGGGGGGGGGAACTCCCAGACTAATAGATTAACAGCAGCTGCAAGCAGAGATGAAAGTGAGTCTTGCACTACTTCTTTTGAGACATACAGCAGCCTGGAAAGCAAAATTTTGGGGATTATAGGGCCTGCTAGGGTCCTGTGGAATAAGCACATGGGCTGTGTTGGGATTACTATGAAGAAAAAAAAAGTATATATTTGCCTGTACCCTAATGCTAGGAGTAAACAAAATTTGATGAATTTTAATCACTGTTTCTGATATCTCTACAGTCTGTATTTGATTTAATCATCAAATACGGACATTGTAAGGATAGAAACATGATGCAACTTAGACATAAGGGATGTGGAATTTAATATGGTGAGTACAATATGCACAGAAACAATAGACAGAATAGGAGTATAGAAGAGTTATGAGTTATGATAGGAGTATTAAGAAGTCCATTAAATCAAAGTCAGTCCGTCCAGCTGATATGGGCTACCAGAATAACACAGTCAGTTTGGTGAGACATAAGCACTGAGAAAAAATGAAAGTGTGTTATAGGCCAAAATGACCGAGATTAGTATAATGAACAACTATAAATACATATAGAGTGGGATAGTAAATCAGAATGTTTTATAATGTGGTCCTTGAGGTTGTCGCAGACATTCTCTCAGATATGCCAGACAAGCTGTACTTGCTACCTGGGAGTCTAAAACGCTGATGGAACTGATATTCGGGTGATACTCAAGTCAAGTGGACCCAATTTCGGTGAATTCTGGCTGGTCTATGACAGCCAAATCCTCTGTTATACCCAGGATTACTAATAGTCCCAGCATCGTGGGACTATTAGTAATCCTGGGTATGACCCCCGTGCGCCAGCACACTGTGGGTGACCACCCAGGTGTAAACCAGCATAAGCAGGGATCGAGGTGTGGCGCCCACATCACATGGAGGAATGCCACCCCCCCCATCTATGTTACCAGGCAGTACTAGGTGGTAGATGACTCTCATCAACCAGTGCAATACCACCACTTTGTTTATTAGAGGCTTAAAGTGGTGTCTTCCATCATGCAGTATGACTGATGATTCTGAGGTTATGATGGACCTCATGGTGAGAACCAATCTTCCGTACATTTCAAGGGTACAGCTCTAAAATGGTGTTCGCAGGCCAGCCTGTAGTTAGTACACCGGACCGAACCAATTGGTAACCCTCCAGGAGGCTTCCGGATCAGCTAGTGTATAATCTTGCTACCTCTACTCTGCCAGATAGTGGCTGGAGGGAGTCCAAGTTGTGTGTATGTGGGGGGCATTGTCAAGACCAAATTATGTTAAGGATCTGAGTATATTCTTACCATGTGTATGCCATATCCAAAAATTTCATTACTTCATATAGCATGCCCCCCCAACACTTTTTCTTACTATTGAATGCACCATGGATTGTCAAACTAATAGAGTAAGTTTATCTGCAAAAAGATCTAAACCTCCCAAAACTTCCTAGTTCATATCACAAATATACGTGGTCTCAGTTCTAATCTCAGTGATGTCCATTTCCACTTGCAACTGTAAAAACCCCATGTACTATTTCTGACAGAATCTCAGTTATCAGTTGATTCAACTACTGCTCATCTCAGTTGCCCAAATTATTCACAGTATGATTCCTTTTGCAACTGTGTGGTACTACACTTAAGGTGGTAGAAAATGAAAAAGACCTGGGAGTAATTGTGCAGTCAGATATGAAGTTTTCTGAGCAATGCAGACAGGCTGCCAGGGCAGGTCATGGGGTTTTGTCAATGATATATAGGAATTTTGCTAGCAGGGAAAAGGAGGTGATTATCCCTCTGTATAAGGCAATGGTCAGGCCACGCCTTGAGTACTGCGCACAGGTCTGGAGGCCTCATTTTAGGAAAGATGTAGATTTACTTGAGCGTGTACAGAGAAGGGCAACAAGATTGGTGAGGGGAATGAAGGGATCCTCTTACCAAGAGAGGCTTAAGTTCTGCAAATTGTAGTGGCTGGAGACTAGGCAACTGTGCAGTGATCTTATTGAGGTATATAAGGCCTTGAATGGGTTGAGCACGCTGAATTCTGATGGGATCCTTCCACTTGTTCAGATTACGAACCTAAGGGGGCATAAATTCAAATTAAGAAAAGACAGATGTAGAATAGATGTGCGGAAATTTGCCTTTAGCCAGCGGGTGGTTAATTGCTGGAAGAAACTTCCATCTGTCGTTGTGGAAGTTGATAGGTTGAATAAATTTAAGGAGGAACTGGACAGGCATTTGGAGGCAATGGTGTGATTTTTTTTTTTTTTTTTTTTTGGCTGATGCTGCATAAGCTCATACACTTGCTTTCTTGCATCACATGCCACTACTACTACTTCATCCGCTACCTCCATTCCGATTCGTGGGCATCCCCTGCCTGGAATTACACCCAACTCCCCGGTCACTTCAAATTTTTTTTATTAGTTTTTGAATCCCCACTGACATCAAAGGTCCTTTGCACAAACCTTTAAGTTTTCGACATTCACATAGTGCTGCATTAGCGTTACTATTATTCTGGTAGAACAGTTTTACTAAAAGAGTACATTCCGTTTTTTTGCAAGAGCCATAATGGTTATTGATGGTGGCATTGGCTTTTCTGCTTTTATCTAACAGGATGGCATTTGCATAAGCAGCGTGTCTTGAAGTGAATGACAACTTTTACATATGTGCCTCGATGTTTTTTTTCTGGTCGTGGAAATTTTAACTAATTTCTTTTTTGCTTCAGTAAATCGTTTCCCCATACCCTAAATGACATACCCACCGATTTTCACAGCACTAACTCTAACCATTTTGACACTAGGGTCTCCTGAATAAAGAAACTTATTTTATAACCACCCAGTATATTTATGGAAAAAGGTCCTGAATTTTTTGAATTCTGCTCACACTATAACAATATATCTTTTCTTAATACCTGTTGTTAACTTTTCTATACCTATTGTATCTAATTTTTTACTTTTTTTTTAATAAAAAGTTTAAATATTTAAAATATACTCTACTTTTAACATATGTTTAACATGTGTAAACTTTTTGAAAACAAAAAAAAATAAATAAATAATTAAATAGCTGCCATAAAATATAAACATGAAACCAGCAGTCTTTTCTTTTTTCTGTGCAAAAAAACATTTTTAAGTGCACAAATTTAAAAATTTGTATGCCCATATATGTATGCCTATACATATATGTGCATAAATAAATATGCCGAAAGTTTTAAATTTTCTGAAAAAAGAAAAATATATATATATAATTGCAATCATAAAATATAAACATGAAACTATTAGGCTGCAATTTTCTCGTTGATAAAATCATTAGGTTTACAAACCTTCAAAATTGCACATGCACACGTTTTTGCATATAGCATACAGATGAGTCATGGGTTTATGTTAAAAAAAAAAATACTACACAACTCAAGGACCCATTTATTCACCACTGAAGCCCTTCACAAAAATAATTAGATGAGGTTTACATGGAAAGAATCTTTGAGACTTTACTTGTTTTTAACTAATTATTCTGGGAAGGCTCGAAAATTTTTCAGGAATTTTTCCAGAAGAGATAAGACTGATTCTCCCAGTGTATAAGGCTTACATCTTGAGTGCTGCATACAGGTCTGGAAGCCTCATTTTAGGAAGGATAATCTGTTGGAACAGCTTATCCTTCAAATTTCTACACATTTTGAATGGAAATTTGCTCCCATCAACAGTAATTGATTGTTGCATAAAATTTACATCTGGTGTTGTGTGAATAAATTTAAAGATGGATTAGACCGATTATTAGAGGGGGATGGTTAGTGATGTGAGAAGGGTATTTTCTTGCTTCTTTGCATATTTGCCTCTACTAATTCCAAAAATATTCCACATTAACAAATAATGTACTTTTCTGAATTTGAAATAAGTACATATAAGGAGCACATCTCTCCCGAAAAAGGTGTCGTAATATTTTTTAAGCATGGGAATTAACATTTTATTTTAAATTTGAGTTTTTTTTTTTTTTTTTTTTTTAGTTCCCAGACATGTGATTCTACAGGTAAGAAAACATAAAAATATTTCCTAGTGCTCAAATTTGTTGCACCAATTCTCACTATGAAAAAATAATGTTTTTTCTGTTGCCTTAATAAAAAAATTAATTTTTAATTTCTCTGGACAGATGAACATAACAGTTTGTGCATTTTACAAGTAACTTTACAACTGTGGCTTGTTGCCTAGTGAGGTGATCTGTGTAACTTTTGTGAATCATTTAACTAGTTGGATTGCCATTTGATATTTTTTGATTTTAATACTTTTCAAACTACATTATAAAAACATTATCATGGGAATGATAACTTTTTTTGGTCATTCCTCTTTCAGCTTTCAAGCTTTATTTGGACCTTCATTTTGAAACGAATGTCCTGGAACATATTGAGTTAAGAATGCAGCATATTACATTTAGTTTGTATGAAAGTCCTAGCTTTTTTCTACTTGTACTGAAGCTAGTGGTTATGATCAAGTTATTTATTCAAATTTGGCTTCAAAAATTGGCATGCTTGCCTTATACCCAAATGGAAGTCAATCTTTCTGATCCATTTCAAAAATCATTAATCGCATCTCTTTTGAATCCAGGAGATTGTTACAGTTACCCAAAAGTGAAAGTGATCTGCTAGCAGAGTCAGTTTCATCCTAAGATTAGGGGATGAGGAAGGGGGAACAGATGAAATACATAAGTAATACATAATAAATAATATTAAATAATACATAATAATGCTGTATAACATCAATGGATTGTAAAATGGTGTTAATATTCAACAATTTTTGGTGTATTTTCATGCAAATATTACAAAAATGTTCTGCCACCCACTTTTTTTTTTTTTTAAAAAAGGTTGTGATTTCTTTGAAAAAAATACAAAAATATCCTGAATATGCCTGTGAAAGGCATCACGTGGAATGAATGCTCAAAAATGTTACAGGTCACAAAAATTGAGCTCGGAAGGTATTAGTAATAGTAGTGGCAAATGATGCAAGAAAGCAAGCTTATAAAACATCAGTCAAAACAATAATAATTGTTGAATGATAACAGAAGCCTTTTTACTCAGTCATTTGTTAAAAGTTTGCTGTGTCATGCACTGAGTAGTGACAGCTGCCATTTCATATCTGGCTAACTATCTTACTACATGTGGTATGCTAATTTTAATCTCTGGTTTGTTGCAGAAACAGTTAGCTATTTTCATGTGTTATTCCAAATATATTCTCTTCTGTGCTACAAAAACAGTTAACTAAATAATATTATGTGTGACTTGAAAGTGTGTTATTAATCTTGATTCGTTTTTTATGTAGAGAACTGAATTTGAAATTCACAAAACAACTGTTATGCCATTAATTGAGAAAGCATATGTATTATAATTCAGGTGTAAGGTTGGAAATCGGTATCACATAAGGAAGAATGTACTGAAAATAATAGCATCATCTTTTTTCTTTGAATATCTAAGACACAAAATATTGCTGCTCTTTATTTGCCATAGTAGGCCAATTGAGCAGAAAATAGCATTCTACAGTTCAAGAATGGCATTTTGGACAGAGCTTAGTTCCAACATAGAAAAATGTGTTGCATGAGCCTCTCATGCAACACATTTTTCTTTTTTTTTTTTTTTCAACTAACTTAATTTTAAATTAAAGGAAAGAACTGTTTATTTGTTCTGGATATAGTTGTATAGTTGGGATATTAAGAATTAAAATGCAAATCCAATTGCATTTTTGCAGTCTAGCAAGTAACTGTTTGGGTGGTAGTAATGACATAGCAATTTGTTTTTGATATTCTTTTGGGATTTTTTGGATGGATGTAAGCCCTCAATTTCTTTTCTTAACTAGTTAAAAGTGAACAGCTAAATTAATGATTTTTTCACTCATTCTGCACATACTAAACTGTCATACAGACTTTCAGCTTCTGCCCTAAGCATCCCAAACTAATATTCCCATGAACATTAATCATTTAGAATAGTGTCTGATGTAGCACTTTCTCCTGAACCTTTTGGAACACTGTTATCTGTCTATTCATGCTTCAAGTTCAAACTGCTCTGTTTCTAACTAAAGAATTGACAAAATTAAAATATTTTCATATGGACTTATTTCTCATACCAGTACATTCTGCAATCAGTTATTTCAATATTGAGGGGCATAAATTAATTTAAGAATACACTTTACTAAAATTTACCGTCTGCATTTAATGGAGAAATTTGGAAAATTGCACCAAATTGAATTTTGAATTAAACCAAACATTTCAGTTTTTCTCTGAGAGTCTTTATCAGTGGCTAAATAATATTTATAAGGGACTGGTTATGTGTAAATAAATATAATATTACCTTGAGTTTAATATTATAATTTTACTCGGTTAATTAGTGGAATAATAAATACATAAAATACATTGTGTTGCAAGACACTAAAATAAACTGAATTTTTAGTTCAGTTTGTTTTAGATCAGAGATGTCTGCCAACAAGAGGCATTGACTTCTATAGGCTTTTATTGGTTGTAGCTGTGACCAGTAAAGGTTATCAGCAACAAATAAATATATAAACTTTTTAAAATAAAAATTATGAAAAAATTAATTATATATATTCTATATGGTAATGAAATTGAAACTTTAAAAATCGAAGTAATGAAATCCTCAACTGCGAACAGTAGAAATTAGAGGAATCCTCAAACTGTAATATGATTTGTTCTAGTAGAGGAAGTAGTGATAATTGATATCCCTATAAAATACTTTTTTTTTTCTTCTTTTTTTTTTTTTTTTTTTTTTTGAGACATCGACGTTAATTCCAACCAATAGCTTAATCATCCCCTTTCTTCCTTTAGTTAAATTTTAGTTTAACATATTTCATAAGGTATAGAGTAGTAATCTAATTGAGCACAATGACTGACATTAAATTTCTTTGAATCTCTTTGATAAGGTTAATCTGATAATTATCGGTGATGTGGAGGACATATTCCACAAATACGGTAAAATTTCCAAAGTATTGTTCTACCGCAGTCTCTATTTAAAAGTCAATAAAACTCTGTTGAATAAGGTCAATATGTTACTACAAGCTACCCTCAAAATAGCTTACATATGATTTTACTTAACTGTCACAGATTATGTAACTTTCTAATATAGTCTATAAATACTAATATGAACTCTGAATCTAATCACATTGCCATATCATAAATAATCAGAATAATGAATTTCTTTAAGGACTTTTAAAGATATATATATATATATATATATATATATATATATATATATATATATATATATATAATATCTATATGTATAATATATCTCTAAGAATTTTCAAAACATTACTATAAAAACTTAAGGTAATGTGGAAATGATGGACAGACAGTTGCCTTTAATTCAGATTTATTCATTAATGTTGCTGTTTTTTTTTTGTTTTTTTAAATAAGGATATATTGAATGATAAAATTACACCACATGGGCACTTGTATAACATTTTTTGAGGCAGCAAAGATGGCTGTACTTGGCACACTATTGCTGTTTGCAATTAAAAAATATATATTGTTCATAATTGTGCATCCTTCTAATGTTAAAATGACTGATGGCATTGCAAAGTGCACATTTTAAGACAATTTTTATTTCCTCTATTCAAAAAAATAAGCTTGTGTAGTGTTTGCATGCAAATGATCTTACTTGTTTAAATTTTTTTGACATGCCTACTATAGCATTAAACTTCCACCCTAGTTATAGACAACTTTTTTGGTCTTTGAAATATAAGTGAAATATAAATTGGCATAATAAGTGTTCCAATCCCCCCTCCCCCCCCAAAAAAAAAGAAATAGAACTTATTCAACTTCACTGGTTTTAGATGAGATGATTTAAACCTTAGATATATAAATTTCAGTTCCTGAATGGAATGTAACTTGCTTAATTAATAGCTGTTGAAACAGATATTTTAAATTAATTTGCATTTAACTGTTTAATAAAGAATGAATGAAACCAGAATCGCTAGAAATTTATTAAAGGGGATTTTTTTTTTTTTCATGTTGAATTGACTTTTTGATTACTACTTAACTTTGTGGCTGCTGGTTTTTTTTCTCCTATCTTTCCCATTTTGAAATCTGCAAAATATGTGACTCATGAAATGTAATTGTATTCTCCTATTTAAGAAAGTTCATAATATAAAAGTTTATTAAAGCCATATTATATGAATATCTATAGTTGTAACTGTTTTGGGAATTAAGGCAAAATTCAAGCTTTATAAAATTAAGTATAATAATAGTTATATTTAAAGTCAAATTAAATTTGCAATGAGGG